>NC_044345.1:6945578-8145578 GCF_007399415.2 Gopherus evgoodei
GGGGAGTTAGGGGTCTCCCACCGCGAGGAGCGGCTCTGGACTCTGAGTGCTCACTGCGTGGGTCTGGGTCTCAGCCCCACCCGGCCCTGGAGCTAGAGGAGTGGGCTGCAGCCATGCACCTCGCCTTAGCACCCCCCTTCTTCCGCCACCAGCAGGGGCCGGTGAGGAGCTCAGCATGGTGGCCAGGCCTGGGTGGATCCTGCTGGATCTAAGGGTTGCATACCAACCATTGTATGCGGGGTGGGGGGTCCCAGGTTTTCCCCCTACGATTCATACCACCTCGGGTTATGATCCTGCTCCGAGCAGGCTCTGGCGGAGCCGGGCATGGCTGCAAGACCACCAGGGAGCAGCTGATTGGGGCAGATGCACACCCCGGAGCAGCGCTAGCTGGGACTGTGACGCCCCTAAAGATGCATCTCTCAGCTGAAATGTAAAAGCAAGAGGTTACTGGCCAATAAAAATCCCCTGAACCCCAACGGCCTGGTCTAATTTCCTCCCCTTTCTTGAGCCTCAGCAGGAAAGAGGAGTCTCCCTCACTTCCTATCCTAAACTGCTGTTTGCCTGTGACAGCATGGATGCACCCCAGCCCAGAAGTGGCTACATTCCAGCACCGGGGGACTGGGGAGGAATGTGATCCCAGGTCAAAGGTTTCAGGCTGAAAAGCAGGACATAAATGTTTATGAAGCTTTAGAAAATCTTAACCCACCACGGGACTGGACACAGCCTTGGGGTATGGGTCCCAGCCACAGCCCCCACAAGAACCTCCTCTGCAAAGGTTGGGGAGGCACCTCAGGTGGCATTGAGCCACCACAGAGGGGGCATGGCTAGTGACGGGGGGCATGGTGAGTCCTGGGATGGCAGGTGCTGGGAAGTGGTCAGCTCTGTGCTGGCCACGGGGCGCCCAGTGGGAGAACTGCCCTCCCCCCGTAGAGAGCATGTGGGGGCCGGAGGGCGCTGGGCTCGCTGAGCCAGGCAGTTCTGCAGGGCCATGCTGCACAGCTCAGCAGAATCCAGCAGCGAAAGCAGAATCTGTGGCTACCGACGGGCTGGCCCAAGGTTTGGGGCAGGAAATGACCAGCCAGCCTCTGAGGCCGGCTTCCACATCTCGAGCTTGCAACTGTGTAAAGGCAGCAAATGCTCTGGTAGGCAGCGTGGTCTAGTAGGCAGGGCAGGGGTCTAGCAGCCAGGACAGCTAGGTTCTAGGCCTAGCTCAACTACTGACCTTCAGCACATCAGGGCCTTCCTCAGTTTCTCCTCCTACCCATTAGCTATTTAGCTTGGAAGCTCCTTGAGCATGGTCTGCTTTTCCCTTTGTGTCTGTGCAGCACGAGGCCCTGAGCTCAGGTTCTTCCTTAAGTCCTGTCTCATCCGTGGTGCCGCACAGCTGTGAAACAGCTGCCATGTCATGCCCCAGAGGTGGCTGCATTTCACTGGTCACTATGGGTCGGATTTCTTTCTAACGCACTCAGCACCCCGCCGCTCCCTGCTGGGTGCCGAGCTGCTTTGGAAAAGCCGGATGCTTCATTTGGGTCCCTCGGCAGGGGCTTGTTCTGAGCTCAAGGAAGCAAGTGGCTTGTTCACAGGCGAGTTGGCAGCCAGCGTCAAGGACTTGACAAGCCGCTGCCCGGGAGAGTCAGGGATGCTCAGCGCTGGCTTGTGCCAGGCATGGCCCCGCTGGAGAGCAGAGCTTGTCTAGCAGGCTGGAAGCCTGACGAGCGCTGTACATATTTCTGCAGCCAGCACGGGTGATTCATCCACTGCTGTTTGTTACTGGCTAGGCCAGGAATCTGGTGCGGGCTCTCCTCCTCCCCCGCCAGAGGTTTCGTGGGTGTAGCCAGTAAAGCCAGACTGGGGACTGAGCAATGCTTGGAATGTACCTCAAGTCCCTGGGGAACGGGTGTAATATGCTGGATGGAGTGGGGGGTCTAGTGGTCGGAGCAATGGGGGCTGGGAATCAGGAGTCCTGCGTGCTAGTCCTGCTCGGGGAGGGGACTGGTTTCTAGTGGTTGGCAAAGGTGGGTCTGGATGTCAGGACGCCTGGGTCCCATTCCCACTTCTGAGGTGGGACAAGGAATCAGGACTCCTGGATTTTGCTTTCATATCTTACCCTGGCTGGCTGCATGACCTCGAGTAATTTTCACCTGCCTGTGCCTCAGTTTCTCCCCTCTAAAATGGGGCTAATGATCCGGCTCCACAGCACAGGGGAATTACGGGGGGGTGGGGGGTTCATATATTCCTGGGGTAGGTGAGAGCAGAGCCAGGCCCAAGCCACACACCAGAGGGGGACCGAGGGACTGAATTATTGAGATAACGACCCCCCGGGGAAGCCTGTCTCTGTAACACCAGAACTTCTCCAATGAATTACACCCGGCCACCCCACCCCCTCCAGCATGATCACCTCTTGATAGAAGAGGAAACTGAGAGCCGGAGAGCAGAAGCTACAGCTCTAAAACAAAATCTAAAAAATCCCTTTAAAGCGAAACCAAAAAACCCTGTGGGGCTGACATGCTGTTGACTGTTAGCGTAGTGTTCGCTCTGTTTGTATGCTACACCCCCTCCCCACCCTGCCTATGGCTGGGCTAAGAGACACCTCCATCCACCTGTATCCAGCTGGTGCCTCTTGTCTTGTCCTGAGACGGGAAACTCTTTGGCCCAGGGGCTGGCTCTTTGCTCTGCGTTTGTACAGCACCTGGCTCAAGGGCTGACTCGCGGTGCTAATACAAACCGTAAGACAAAAATCAGCCAGGAAGGTGGCAGCAGAGCTGGGCTTGGAACCCAGGACTCCTGCGCTCACAGTGACTGGCCACAAAGGCTTTAAGGGCGGGCAGCTGGCCAGATCTGCACCTTCTGGGCAGGAAGTTTCTGGGGTAACCCGGAGAGCCGCTCTGCCTCTTGCTTTGCAATGTGGTTATCCAGGCCCAGAAGCTTCCTGCTGGCTCTGACTCAGTGCTCTGGTGTTTATGGGGGTGGGGAGGTGGAAAGGGTAGGGGGGGCGGCATTCCTCTGCAGCCCGGGGACCCCCTGCGGCTCCCGGGCATTCCAGAACGAGCCCGTACCTGCCGCTGGCAACAATGGGGCCCCCCAGAGAGCTGGGTGCAGGCCAGGACCGGAAGTGTGCGGGCAGACGAGAGCTCGCTGCCAGCTCTGCTCACCCGCCCCCCTGCCCATGTGAAATGCGCCAGCTCAGCTCGTGAGTGGCAAAGTACGGCGACCTTCAAATGCCGTGATGTCTAGTGATTAGAACAGGGGAGGGAGTGGGACTGGGAGTCAGGACTCCTGGGTTCTTTCTCCAGCTCAGGTGGGGGAGGGTGTCTATGGTTACACCAGGGGACTGGCAGTTCAGGACTCCTGGGTTCCCCTTCTGACATCGACTCACTGCGTGACCTTGGGCAAGTCCTGCCCACTCTGTGCCCCCGGGGCGGCTTGTGGGGCTTAATCCCTTCATGTCAGCAGGGCCAAGTGAGCCCCTCGGGCCGACGTCCCCGCCCAGGGGCTGACACAAGCTAGCAATGCCCGTGTGACATGACACCTGCCAAGGTTACTAAAAATTGCCAGCAGAGAACCCGCTGGGCCATGACAGCACTTCCTGCCTGAGCAATGGCGTGTGTCCGGCTCCGTGACTGGGAGACATGCCGGCCGTCTGGCTGTGTGACGTCAGGCCGTGCGGGGCTCCCCTGACCCCGCCCCGGGGCCCGGCAGGCTCCATGATCTGAGCTGGACGCCCCAGCCTCGGATGCCTTGTGCTACACTGGGTAGGGCTCCAGACCAGGCCTCCCCGCCCATCCTGTCCCCCTGGCCAGGTGTGGCTCCAGGCACCAGCACGCCAAGCACGTGCCTGGGGCGGCAAGCCATGGGGGGCGTTCTGCCAGTCGCTGTGAGGGTGGCAGACAGGTTGCCTTTGGCGGCATGCCTGCGGAGGGTCCACTGGTCCCACTGCTTCGGCGGACCTCCCGCAGGCTGCTGCCAAATCCGTGGGACTGGAGACCTCCCGCAGGCAAGCTGCCGAAGGCAGCCTGCCTGCCGTGCTTGGGGTGGCAAAATACCTAGAGCCGCCCCTGCCCCTGGCGTCCTCCCCTCACCTCCCTCAGCGCCCCCACCCAGTCTCCTTCCCTCGCCTCCCCCTCCTCTCCCAGCTGCCTCATCTTCAGTCCCCCCCTTCTAACCCCTACCCCCTTCATCTCCCTCTCACCACCTCTTCTCCTTCCAATCCTTGCAGCCCCTGCCCCGCCATCCTCTCACCCTCCCAGGACTACCCCAGTGGCATGGCTGGGTCCTGCATCACCTTGGCCAGCATCTGCCCAGGTTCAGTGCCAAGCCATCCGCCTGCTGTGTCAACAGGGCTGGACCCACAGGGCTCCTAGCAGCACCCAACGGCACTTGGGGAGATTCTCAGCTCTTTCTCCCTTAGCGTTCGACCGCGTAGGCCTGGACAGAAGATTGGGATCCCAGCGCCTCCCACCCAAACGCTGGGAAATTTTGCAGCTGGATCGTGACCCGAACTTTGCAGCTGGGACACGTTTCCCAGCTCCCTGCAAGAGGGGGAATTCGCCTTGCGCTTACACCAAGGAGGCAGAATTACCGGTGTCATTTCTTTTCACAAGGGATCAGCCCTGACTCTCGCTAAAACAAGTGCAACGGCACTTTGCTGGTGCATTGCCTGGGTGTCGCGTCCGTTCGTAGCCATGCAGTGAGTTTGTGTTGGTGTGACTGAGAGGACAATTTGGGCCCGGGTTAGTAACTCTGCAGTGCCCCAGGACGGAATAACAGAGAGCTCAGAATTTCCTCCGCACTGTTTTCAACTTGAGTTGGGAGTCGCTTTGCTCTCTGGCTTTGCTAACATCCCCCGCCTAGTGCTTCATGCCAGAGCTCTCCCACTCCCTCAGGATTTACCGTGACGGGTGCTGCAGCCTTCCAAAGCATTTGCAGCTATTGTGAGACTGTCAAGGTTTCTTTCCCCACTCTGAGCTTTAGGGTACAGATGTGGGGACCTGCATGGACACTTCTAAGCCTAATTACTAGCTTAGCTTTGGTACACTGCCACCACCCAGAATTCCAGTGTCTGGGGCACTCTCTGTTCCCCCAAAACTTTGTCCCCTCCCTGGGTTGCCTTGAGGGACTTCACCAATTCCCTAGTGAACCCAGATCCAAACCCCTTGGATCTTAAAACAAGGAGAAATTTACCATCCCCCTTCTTTCCCCCCACCAATCCCTGGTAAGTCCAGATCCAATCCCCTTGGATCTTAACACAAGGGGAAATTAACTATCCCCCCTCCTTTCCCTCCCCAATCCCTGGTGAGTCCAGATCAATCCCCTTGGATCTTAAAACAAGGAAAAACCAATCAGGTTTTTAAAAAGAAAGCTTGTAATTAAAGAAAGAAAAGGTAAAAATTATCTCTGTAAAATCAGGATGGAAAATGCTTTAGAGGGCAATTAGATTCCCATAGACCAGAGGGACCCCCCCAGCCTTAGGTTCAAAGTTACAGCAAACAGAGGTAAAATCCTTCCAGCAAAAGGAAACATTTACAAGTTGAGAAAACAAACATAAGACTAACACGCCTTGCCTGGCTAATTACTTACAAGTTTGAAACACGAGAGACTGATTCAGAAAGCTTTGGAGAGCCTGGATGGACCTATGGTCCCTCTTAGTCCCAAAAGCGAACAACAACAACACAAAGATCACATACAAAAGACTTCCCTCCACCAAGATTTGAAAGTATCTTGTCCCCCTATTGGTCCTCTGGTCAGGTGTCAGCCAGGTTTACTGAGCTTCTTAACCCTTTATAGGTAAAAGAGACATTAATCCTTAACTATCTGTTTATGAGAGAGACCAAAAGCCCCCTGAGCTTGGTAAAATGCAGCTGGGCTTCTAGGAGAGGCAGGGTTAAAAGGGACCCTGCAGACAGAACTGCTATGTCATACTCATCCCCTCTCATCAGCCGAGTGGGGCTAGCCCAGCTCTGGGAGGGGCGCGTGAGTGGTCCCCAGCATTGGTGACTAAGGCCTAGATCTTCAAACGCAGTTTAGGCATCCAACTCCCATTGGAGATTTGGTGCCTAAATACTTTCAGGGATCTGGGCCTAGGAACCAGCTCCACCACCATGCCTGGGCTGCACAGGCGTAGTTGAGAGTAGACGCTGAAAACCCTGCTGAAGAAAGGGGTGGTGTTTTGCCCCAGCACCAGCCAAATTTAAGCGCAGGCAATCAGGCAGGCAGAGCCTCTGCCTGGCTGTCCATGCCTCAGCATCTCCAGCTACACAACAGGGACAATAACCCTGGATCGCGAAGGTTAATTAGCAAACCATTCGCAAACTGTTTCAGCGGGAAGCCGTGTGCATTGTAACACAATTGGGGGTTACTTGGAAGATTATGGCAACAACAGGGGACTGCTGGTTCCCAAAAGCTCCTACATTCCCAGCACCTAAAGGAGAATCCCCAGGTGCTGTCGGTAGTATAGAGCCTATGGTACACAGTTGAGAAGGTCTCATTGCATCCAATAGAGGGCAGTGCCACTTGTGTGTGTGTGTGTGTGTGCGTGTGCATGTGTACACACACACACACACACACACACTCTGTAGCCAGTTGGTTGCATTATTAGCATGTGTTGCAGGCAGCGCCAGGCAGCTGCAAGGATGTTGACTATAGACAGGGGAGGATGGGGAAGGGCAGTGACTGGGTCAGAGACCTTCAGGGCAAGAGCCTGCACTGCCCGGGGATCCAGCTGCCCTACAGCAAGGCTCATGGGGGCTCCTTCCCCACCCTTCCAGCTGGAGTCAGAGAGGGGCGGGGATTGGGGCTTCCTTCCTGGCAGCTGGGAGTAGCTCCCTGACCTCGCCCCAGGCCAGGCTCTGGGGTCAGCTCTCTGCCACATGTGCAACTGACGTCCATGAGCAAGTGATGATTGACCAATGTCCCCCTTCCCCACCCCCCAGCTGGGTGTACGTGAGGTTTCACACACTCCTACAGTGCACTGAACTCATCAGGGCCACCAGAGGTCCCAAGCACACTCGGGCAAGCAGGGGTAACGTGCACCGTGCATGCTTCCCCCCCCGCAGAGTCCTGCAGCCCTGCAAAGACCCCTCTGCTGCATTCTGCAGCTCCCTCTGCTCTTCCAGACCTGGGGTCCCACACAACTGGGCTGACGCCCCTCGGTGCTGACTATCACTCATCCCCCATGGCTATTCCAGCCTGGAGCTCCATGCACGCAGCCCTCCAGTCCTCCTCCCACACGGTGCTCCCATGCTCCTCGGGCTCAACCCACCCTCCTGCTGTTTCAGCCCTGGGCTCCCCCCATACAGCTCGTCTGCTGCCCCCCCAAACCCCGGCCCTGGCCCTTGTTCAGTCCTGACCCTTGTCTGCGCACAGCTGGGGAACTGCCTCTGGGCCAGCGTCTAACAGGAGCTGGACTGAGAACGGTCAAAACTCGTGTCACGTGTGACGGAAGCCATGGGGTGAACAGGCCTCCAGGGGTGGAGGCCAGTGGAATTAGACAGGCTGAGACATTCTCTGCTCTCATTGGACCTAGAGCCTGCCGGGAGGGCCGCCAGTGAATCACAAATCCTTGTCTGTGCCCCCATTGAGCTCATCCAGCCTTTCCCCAAGCCCCCTGGGGGCCTGATCCCTTCCATGTGGGGAACCCGCTGGCTGCAAAGGCATTCGCTACACCAGGGATCCATCTGGTCCTCTGCCTATTTCCCGCTGACACCACCAGTAGCAGGAGCATTTTAATTCCACGCCGGGCCGGTTCTGGTGCATCTGGTTACATATAAACAGGAGCTACAAAAGGCCTTTTGTCCGGTCCCCTCCCCCGCCGTACAGGCCTCCCTTGTTTCAATTTCCACCGCTAATTTCAGCCAGGGCAGAAAGGCTGTGTCCTTGAACAGAGCCCCGCCCTGCAGCTGCCGCGTCCCACGCCAAAGTTTCCAAGGGCCGCTCCTGTATTCAACGCCCGCCAGGGGTTAGCAGGACAAGACAGGCTAGGAAGGCTGGGCTGATCGAGTGGCAATGTGGTCTGACTGGTGGTTAGAGCTGGGAGCCAGGACTCCTGGGTTCTCTTAGTTGCCAGCTTTGGGAAGGAGCATGGTTTGGGGGCTAGAGCAGGAGCTAAGGACTCAGGACTCCTGGGTTCTGCCACTGACTCATAAGATGACTCTGCTTCCCACCTGGCTTGGTGCCTCGGTTTCCCCAGCTGCAGCCCAGAGATGTGTACACCACAGCGAGTGGCGGAGGACCTAATAAATATTTGCAAAGCACTTTGAGATCCCCAGCTGACGGGCTGTAGCACTCCTTGGGGGGCAGAGATTCCTGTTTACCAGAGGAGCCAGAATGGCTTTGTAAGTGGGTCCCAGTGTGACCTAGTGGCTTGAGCATCAGACTGGGAGCCAGAAGCTGTGGTTGTTATTTCCAGCTCTCTCTCACCTTGGACAAGGACTTTCCCCTCTCCATGCCTCAGTTTCCCTTCCTGATTTAGGTTGCTTAGTGCTGGGACGGTCTCTCTGTGCCCGCACAGCAGCTGGGGCCCTGATCTCCACTGGGCCACTCGGCGTGACTGTAATAATCAATGCAGCTGAAGCTGCTGCAAAATATTGACCCCTGACAGCAGCTCGATACACAGAGTGCCCCAAGGTCATGACTTTTTACAGCTCTTGTGATTTTTAAGCCTGATCTGCTGTCGCAATGTCTGCGTGAGCAGGGGGCTGCTGACGGACAATGCGAGAGGACGGACGGAGCGTGGGAGCCACAGGGCAGCCGGGAGAGAAACAACCATAGGTGGCCAAATGGCGGTGATCCCCCCGGCACCGGCTTCTGGGGGATTTACTCCTGATTTACACCAGGCTGAGGGGAGAGTCAGGCCCAGGGGAATCTCTCTGCCTAGCAGGACACAGAGCAGCTCCCCTCCCCCCAAAGCGATGCAGGAACTGGCTTCCTGGAAGCCGGATCATGTGATTTCCCCCCATGATGCTATTACCAGCGCTGTTGCTGGGCAGAGCAAACTGCCTTGTAGGCGTGTGTGTGTGCGCAGGCCTGTGTGTGTGCACAAGCGTGTCTGTGTATGTTCCAAATGGGCCAATCGGAGTGGAAGCAGCCCCGGCCGCTCCCTGGTCACTGCAAAGCAACACCCTATCCCTGTGGGGGGGGGGGAATCTTCCCTTTGCACTGGGACTGAGTGGGGAGTGGGGGCTAGTGGTTAGAGCGGGACGGGAGTTGGGAGTCAGGACGCCTGAGATCTGTCTCTAGCTCTGGGAGGGCAGTGGGGTCTAGTAGTTAGCGCAGGAGAGGCTGGAAATCAGGACTCCTGGGTCCTGTTCCAAGATGTGAGAGAGGAGGGTAGGGTGACCAGACAGCAAGTGTGAAAAATCGGGACGGGGTAGGGGGTAATAGAAGCCTATATAAGAAAAAGCCCCAAATATCGGTACTGTTCCTATAAAACCGAGACATCTGGTCACCCTAGAGGAGGGGGATCTAGCAGGTTACCTCAGGGGAAACTGGGAGTCAGGACTCCTGGGTCCTCTCCCCAGCTTCGGTTTTCTCCCTGGAAAAAGCACGTTGGATGCCTGGTTAATCTGGTGCGATGGCCCCTGATGGGTATTGCAGCTAAAGGCAGCCTCTGGGGCAAAAGTTGCACTGATTCAACACACAGTGTGATCCTAGCTAGTCCGTATGCGGGATGAACCTCCCATGGGACTGTTCACCAGGACGAGCCCTCGGGGGGAGCCAAACGCCGGTGCCTAGGCATGACCGCTGGTGCGTCGTGTGTCCCAGATGAGCTGCGCTTTTGACGCAGGTGCCCAGGCTCCAGCCCTGACTGGAAAGAAAATGAATGGGAGCACACAAGCCCACTAGTGTCGGCGTGTGTGCAGGGGGCGAACGAGAGTGCACAGGGATGTGTGCCTCTCAGTGCCCGTGGCCACGTGGGTCCGTAGGAATGCATCGGGATTGTGAGTGCAAGTGTCTGGGAGCACAAGTGAGAGGGAACAGAGTGGGCATGTCGGGGAGTGTGTTGCTGGGCTGAGCAAACTGTGTGAGTGTGTGCGTGTGTGCGCACACGCGCAGGCGATGCACACCTGAAATGACATGTGAGGATGTAAGTCTCACCTGAGAGCATTTGGTAGTGCATCTTCACAACTCTGTGTGTGTGTGTGCATGCACGTGCACACGCACACGTGTGTGAAAACTGTACATCAAGTACCCCCTTGGGAAAATATGCTGCTGATTCCTGCAAAAAAGTCCCGAGTCGCCGTGGGAAAGGCACTAGATACCGCAGGGACTGATGGAATTGCTGCTGTAAATAACCTTTCCAAATATAGCTGGGAGGGAAGTTCTCAGCACCATATCCCATGATCCCGGGGACACGAGTGTGCCCGTGGTAATATATTAATAGCTGAGCACACCGTGTTGCATTTCGTTATTGTTCAGTGCCTCCACCAAGGGGGACAAGCCCTGTCACGCATTTTCACCTATCTCGGTTGTGTGATAGCTGAAGGAGCTTCTATATGCAGCTGGGTGAGCCATTCCTGTGCAGTGGAACGGTGCACTTTATCAGCTGTTCTGCTCCACTCCACAGGTGGCTGCATTTCTACACTGGATGAATGATCCCTGTGCCGTGTCATGGTGCGATTATCAGCTGCTCTCCTCTGCCCCAGAGGTGGCAGCATTTCAAGGCTGGATGAACAATCCCTGTGCGGTGTTGTGGTGTGCAGTATCAGCTGCTCTGCTCCATCCCAGAGGTGGTTGCATTTCAGTGACAGGTGAAGCAACTCCTATACATTGCTTGTAATCAGAGCTTTAGTGGTTTGAGCATTGGCCTGCTAAACCCAGGTTGTGAGTTCAATCCTTGAGGGGGCCACTTAGGAAACTGGGGTAAAAATCTGTCTGGGGATTGGTCCTGCTTTGAGCAGGAGGCTGGACTAGATGACCTCCTAAGGTCCCTTCCAACCCTAATATTCTGTGATTCTAAGGCCAGAAGGACCATTAGATCCTCAAGTCTGAGCTCCTGAGCACCCATTTACCTCTGTATTGTGTCCAGTATCCTGCAACTGGCAGGGAAAGGCGGCTACCAACACACTTTATGATGGCAAGTTGCAGCAGGGCCACGCGAGAGATGATGTTGCGTGATGAGTTTCTAAGAAATGCCCCCCCAGGGTTTCAGAGAATCAGGAATCGGCTCTTGCCTGTGGTCACTTCCTTCTTCCCCAGCTACACACGACTTGCAAGAGCTAGCCGCAGCATTCTCGCTGCCAGTGCTTTCCAGCCCATTTCACACTCATGCAAATGACGACACAAGAGGTTGGGTAAGGGAAACGCATGTCCTCAGTTTTCAGATGAGGCATAAAGTCAGGGTGTTGGCCACCTAGTCATAATAAATCCCATGGTATCTTCCACAGCCCGGGGTAAATTCCAATCTGTGTCATTACCCTTTAGCCTCCTTAAATTCCCCTCCACGGTTTCTACTGGCTAAGGTTCATGTCTCTGCCTCCACTAACCTTTTGTGGGGCGTTGCTGTGAATTGTTAGAAAGCTGCCTGCATTCCGCCCCAGAAGTGGCCGCATTTCCACCTTGGGTGAGCGATTGCTGTGCGGTGTTGTGGTGCATTGTATCAGCTGCTCTGCTCCCCTCGAGAGCGGCTTCATTTCAACAATAAGCTTCTCAACTTTGCTTTAGCATGTTTGGCTACTAATAGATAACTCTTAGCGCTTCTACAGAGCTTTTCATCCATTGGGCTTAATGTGCTTTGGAGAGGCGGGTCAGGGGCATGCCCCTCATTTTGCAGACAGAGGAAACTGAGGGACAAAGAGGGTAGAGGTGACTTGCCCAGGGTTGCACAGCCAGTCAGTGGCAGAGCTAGGAAAAGACCCAGCAATTCTGACACCCAGTCACTGTCCTATCACATTGCCTTGTGAAAAGAAATAATCAATAGTTAATGATGCCGAGAGGCTCTCGCTTGCAAAGCCCAGCCAGACATCAAGCCTTTAACGGATGCTCAAAATTAACTTTGTTTGTGGCTGGTGGGACAGTCCCCTGTATAGAAACCACGGTGAAGCAAAAAGTACCGGGGGAAATACATCTGCAGGAGTGCCGGGCTGCAGAACCACTAAGGGCTGCCTTCGTGTCCTACAGCCTGGCTCTTCGGATACAACCGTTGAGCTACTCTTCCAGCCACAGGCACAGACAGCTGCAAGATCCTCTCCCGCTGTCCTGGGTGGAAGACATCAGCTGTCTGGGCTTAGCACCTGCAGGACATAAGGGGAAACAGACCCAAAGTGGTACAAGACACAGCCCCACAGGACTGTCAAATGGCAGCACTGGTGTGGTTTAAAGCTGCAACGGGCTCAGCAAGACAAGACGGGGGAACTAGAGGGGCATCTCAAATAGGAAGCTATGAGCTGGCAAACCAGGATGGACCACCCCATCTCCAATGGCAGTCAGAGATGGATGCATGACCCACCCACTGACGCCTGCATTGTGCAATACAATGGTACCAGGAGGAATTCCTTCCTGACCTCCCTGCTGGCTGTCACCTTATGCCCTGAAGCATGAGGATTGTCGGGCCTTCAAATCTCTGTCGGCATTGGTGCCAGTTGTTGCTCAGACCAACATCTAATTTACTAAATAATTCACATTGGTAACAGACACAACCGTAGTTAAACCAACGCGAAGGTCAGCAGTTAAAAACACCGGGGCCAGCAGGCTGCCGAAAGGTGGGCATCTCTAAAAGGCAATTTCGTCTAGTGGTTAGAGGACAAGTAGCTGTCAGGATTCCTGGCTTCTATTCCCAGCTCTGCATGAACAAAAACAAGTCGCTTTACAGATTTTTCAGGCCAGAAAGAACCGTTAAAGCAGCTAGTCTGATCTCCTGTATAACAGGCAAGAGACTTCACCCAGCATCTCCTGGATGAAATTGAATCCAATATTTTGTGCTTGGCTAAAACAGGGAGGCCTCCAGTCTGGATCTAAAAATATCAAGACATGGCAAACCCCTTGGCAGTTTGTTCCAATGGTTACTCACCCTCATTTTTCTTTCCAATGTGCCGTGATTTGGCTCCAGCGTCTTCTGAGTGTAACCCTCAGTGAGCGGAACTCGTCCCACCCTAGCTGTGTTCTGAATGAGCCCAGCCTGCCCTGTGCACCCACAGCACAAACTCAGCGGCGTGATGTCCCGGCTGCCTCGGCTGGAGAACAGCTGACCCAGGAGGAGGAATGAATGGGGCGGCGTTCACTGAAGTGCCTTTCTTTGACCCCAGCCCCCCACCCCTCGGGCAACATCTGCAGACACCAGATGGGTGATCTCCCTGCATCACTGGGATAGCACCTCGGATCTGGTGGGGGGGATTGGGGGTGGAGGGGCTCCGCTCAGCCTTGGGCGTTTTGTACTCAGAGGGCTTCAGATAAGTGGAGTATGTGTGAACCAGCTCTGATAAAACCAGATCTGCCCCAAATCAACCCAAACTGTTTTCCAAGCTCAACCGCTAAGGATGTGCCCTGGCTGATTCCCTGCCGGCCCCCTTCCCCTGAGCTGGGATCTAAAGAGGGCAGATGGGAGAGGGGCCCTGGGCATCTGCCCAGCTCCGAATCCTAGGGAAGGAGCAGAAAGCCACTTGATGGGATACTGCTAAGCACTGAAGAGGGGGTGATACAGCAAGGGCTGCAGCTGTGTAAATTCCCCTTTATTCCCAGCTTGTTCGGTGCATGTCAGCCCTGCACTGCAGCTGCCCCAGCTGTTCCATAGCCTGGGATTGCTCTGCTAATGCACCTCACGTCCAACCCCCGGCCCCCCTGGCGAATCCCTGTCCCGATCGCTCCACTCACGTCTCTGCCCACGGCTTCATCAGGCCTGGGCTTCCCTCAGCCCTGCCAATGCATCTCGGTCCCAGCTTCCAGCACTCCTGCCCTGCTATTCCAGCTCAGAGCCCTCCGCTGCTCCCCAGACCTTGGCTACAGCCCTGCAGGGCCTGGTGACCGCATGCTGCTCTGCTGAGCTCCGACTGCTGAGTATTAGCCCAGGGCCCTGTCATGCATTTTTCCCATGGTACCTCTGGGCCTGTCCGCTGCATCCCTTGGGCCAGAGGCACTGACTCCATGTGTGCTCTGGGGCTCGAGCACCCATGGAAAAAAAATAGGAGATGCTTGGCAGGCACCAGTCACAGCTGTTGGGTGGGCCGACAATCAGCTGTTCAGGGAGGCGGAAGGGGAGGGAGCTCTGGAGAGGAGCCAGCAGTGGGCTGAGGGAGGGGTAAGAAAAGGTGGAGTGAGGGCAGGGTCTTGGGGGAAAGGGTGGAGTGAGGGTGGGGCCTCAAGGTGGAGTCGGGGTGAAGCACTCACAGGGCAAACCAAAAATCAGTGACTACGCCTCAGGGGACCCTGGGAAAGGGGCTTCCAATCCCATTGGACATTGTGGTGCGTATGTGAGGCCGATAAACTCCCCCTTCTGCATTCAGCTGAGACCCGGCAAACTCGACACAGGAGCTAGAATCTGGCAACAGCCTGTGGACGCTGACAACCCACAGCACATTCAGCCCAGGGCTGGACGTTTGCTCTGACTTGTGAGGAAAGTAGCCATTAGTTCAGATTCAGAGGCCAGTTTCACCGAGCTCCCTTGGAACAACTCCAGTAAAAATCTCAGGCACCATCCGGAAGCAGGCACTATTAGCCTGCCGTACAGCTTGTACGGTGTTAAAAAAGCAACATTCTTGAGCTCACATTTCAATAGCACTTTGAAGGCTTCCCCCAAAGGGCTTCTCAAGCTGTGTATTCAAACAGTACCAGGGTAATGCACCCACCTCTGGGGTGGAGGAGTGCAGCCAACTAGCACACAGCCAGAGAGAGAGCAGAAATCATGGACAACAGATGGAAAGCACTAGGGAACTTTAATATTTACTTAGATCTGACAGGTCTGCAGCTGCTAAGATTTCTCCCAAAGGGCATCTCTAGAGAGCATGTCCCCAGGGCAGGAGACCCTGGGTTAAATGCTGCTGGGTAATCTTGAGTGAGCGATTGTCCTCTCTTTGTCCCTCCATTTCCCCATCTTTAAAATGGGTCTAATGATCCTGACCTCCTTAGGGATGTACTGATGAAAGGTGCCATATTAGGGCTAGGTACTGTTGTATGGTGTATTGCCCTGAGAAGATCTGTAGATCATCTAAGCCAGGGCCCCCACTGTGACAGGCTCCTCTCTAGTTTCTTCAATGCGCAGTATGCTGCGGCCTGGCCCTCCTAACCTGGCCCCATAATAGTGTGAGCCATGTAGCGCCGTGCTCTGTAATCGCAGCTTCCGGGGTCATGAGCCCAGGAACCGCTGAGCCCAGTGGGGCTCAAAGACCCATTCCGCTGGCTCGAGCTGAGCAGAGCGTTGTTTTAGTCATGGCCCTGCTGTGCTGTCACTGAGGCAGACAGAAACACGCTGAGCTGCCAAGGGGAAAAGCTTAGTCAAGTGCTGAAGAATGCAGGCTGCAGCCTGGCATGGGGCTCCAGCCTGCACGGTTTGGGGGTCCAGGGCCTAACGGAGCTCGTGGGAACAGGTCCAGAATGGGCTCTGCAGCTGGCCTGGTTAGCTCCACCGGCCACAAGCAACCCTAGAGAGAGGGGAGCACATTTCTCCAGCTCTATTAAACTGGCTCGCAGGCATCTGGAGTAGCAGACGGCTCTTGGGGTTAACAGTGGGGCAGAGATTTGGTTTCCATGGTGGCTGGATCAGAGCGTGGCTCTGTAGCCTGCCTCTGAGAGTGGCTGTGTGCTGGTTGCTTGGGCAGGGATGGTGGAGGACACCCCTTAATGGGCAATGCTAGAATTGAATGGCCCCTGGCGAGTCATTGAGAGTCTTACCGCCTACATGTGATTCCTCCAGAGCTGAGGAGGAAGTAGGGTCTAGTGGTTAGAGCAAAAGGCTAGCCAGTAGCTTTGGGCAAGTGGCCTGCTTGCCGTGCCTCAGTTTTCCCATCGACGCAAGGGAGCTAATAACCTCTGTCTACAAAGTGGTTTAAGGTCCTCAGGTGCCACAGAAGGGCTGTGTAGAAAGATGGGCTAATACAGCTGGGGGCTCAGACACCTGGGCTCTATTCCTATTTCCGCCAGTGACCGTGGGCAAGTCATTTCCCCTTTTTGTGCCTCAGTTTCTCCCCCTTCTCTTTCTTCCCCTGTCTCGCACTCCATGGCCGTGCGACGCCAGCCGCATTGGAACCTCGAAGCATGTCCATGAGAGTCGGCGAAGGACCCACACTTTGGCTGGGGCCATGTGTGTAATGGGGCAAAATGTGCCCAATCCTGTCCTCTGAGCAGATGGTTTCCTCTACTCTTTGCCTGGCCACCACTGCCGGTAACAACCAAAATATTTGTGCTCTGTGGAAACTCTTGATTCTAACCCAGTTTGGCTTAGTCACGGGCCTCGTGAAAAGGTCAGCCTCCCCCGGCCGCCCTGAGGTGAAATACACCCGCTGGCTTTCAACGTTCCATCTGCATGTCAGGGGGCTGGATGAGTAATAGGGAAACCAGATACAAAGCAAAGTCGCTTCCCTAGCGACGGCGGGGAAATTACAGGGCTCAGCTGGCATACGCTCTGCCAGACCGCTGACCTGCCCCTTGGAAGCTTCCGGATGCCACTGAGCAATGCCAGGGGATTGATTGTGAGTGGGATAAGCCCACCTGCATCCTCCCACAAGGAGTTCCCAGCGTAATGCCTCAAAAGATGAAGCCCAACCCCTGGGAGGTCGCTGGTGAGAAAAGCATTCAAAGCAGGGCATGTGAGAATCAGCTGATCAAACCGGTCCGTCCAAGATGCTTATCTGACGCCACAGATGCCCCCGAGATACCCTGTGATCCCATGGACATTTCCAGGGGACTCAATGATACCCCCCAAGATATTCATCCAGTTCCATTGGTTCTTCCAAGAGACTCACTACGCTCCCACGATGCTCATCTGACCCACATCTGACCCAGCAATAACCCTCAGATGCCCATCATAGAATATCAGGGCTGGAAGGGACCCTCAGGAGGTATCTAGTCCAACCCCCTGCTCAAAGCAGGACCAACCCCAACTAAATCATCCCAGCCAGGGCTTTGTCAAGCCTAACCTTAAAAACCTCTAAAGAAGAAGATTCCACCACCTCCACCATCCAGTCTCACTAGTCCCCATCTGAGCCCAGCGTCAACCCTCAACCTGACATTAATGTTCAGGAAACTGACCAGTTTCCCCTTCAACCATGGCGAGATGGATCCTACTGAGGCCTTGCTGGGGCTGAGACTGCCACCCTCCCCCGCCCTTTATATTCAGCACCAGGTAGCTTCCATCCAAGGATCCCAAAGCGCTTTCACCAAAGCCAGGCTGGTATCACAACCCCCATTTTCCAGAGGGTGAAACTGAGACGCAGAGAGGGAAGCTGACGTACCTGAGCTCACACGGCACGGGGAATCCAGGCTTCTTGGCATGAGTCTTATCCAGAAGAGCACCTTCTCTCCTCCCCAGTTTAAACTGGGATGGGAGACCAGTCATGTCCAGGCATTCCCATGCTGCAGGAGAGAGCGGCTAGCAGGGACACTGGCAGGGATGGGGGAATGTTTGGCTCTATTGAAACAAGCCACATAAGGGATGATCTAGCAGATTTCCTCTTCCCCAAACACCCACCTCAGGATGAAGACCCCTCCCAGCTCCCATGGATAATGCCCTGGGATGTGTGGAGCCCAGACCTTGGTTCCTGATGCTTCAAACTGCATGACCCCCGCCCACCAAGGGAGCAAACCGCACGGGAAATATCAGTGTGTCTACCACAGAGGCATGGAGGGCCGGGAGTCAAACCCGTAACTGGAGAGACCGCCATCCATCCTGCTGACCAGGAGCGTCTCGTTGTTGCCTTGTGCTTCCCCAGCTGTGTGTCTCCTGTCCTAGGGTATGTCTGCCCTGCATGTGAGCGCAGCTCGTGTACACACAGCCAAGCTACTGTTAATCTAGCTACCTCGGGTCCCACCTGCAGTAGCTCAGACCTCACCAGGGGCTGGACAAGTCCAGGGCCACCCAGAGGATTCAGGGGGCCTGTGGTCTTCGGTGGCGGGTCCTGGAGCGGAAGGACCCCCCACCACCGAATTGCTGCCAAAGACCTGGAGCGGAAGAAGCTCTAGGGGCCTGGGCCCTGCGAGAGTTTTCCAAGAACCCTAGAGCAAGTGAAGGACCCCGCTCCAGGGGCCCCGAAAAACTCTCGTGAGGGCCCCCGTGGGGCCCGTGGCAAATTGCTCCACTTGCCCTCCGCCCCCTCTCCGGGCGGCTCTGGACAAGTCTGTTTGGCACCCGAGCTGGCTAGATTCAAGCTAGATTCAAGGGTCCATCTCTTGTGAGGGCTAAGTGACTACCCCATCCACTTCCAGCATGCTCCTGGGTCTGCTTCCATATCTTTCCCCTCCCCTCAGCCAGCCGCTGTCACACACTTCTCCTGCCTGTGCAGGAATAACGCCCTTTGCCCTCAGCAGGGACTCAGCCAGTTTGCAGAAGGTGTGGGAGGGCCTGGCCCTGTGCAGAAGCCCAGCTTGAGGCTGTTAAGCACCCCAGGGTTTCTGGGTAGTGCCCAGGCCTAGCATGGGGATCTGCAGCTGCCAGCCTGCCCCGCTCCCCCAACCCTGCCACCCTAGCAGCTGCAGGGTGCCTAATGGAAACGGCTCCTAGTTTTATTAGCTGCAATAGGGACTCTGAGCGGAAGCTCAGAACAAGGCGCACCTTGGATCTAAGCAACCCAGGGTCCCCCTGTACTCCATGCGGCTTTGAGAGCAGGCGCAGGGTGTGTTTAACTGGCTCAGAAGGCAGGAAAGCCCCTGGGCACAGGGGCTGGGGTCTTGGGCTGGGATTGCCTCTGTGATAACTGGCAGCAGGGGCTGCTTCCCAGTGGGAGAATCACAGAGGGATCGCTCAGCTGTGGAGATGGGACATGGGTGTGTTGCTATGAATGGGTGCGGTGTGTTCTGGTCTGTGCCTGTCAAGGGGGGGGGGCGTGGTGTTTGTGCTGGAAGGAGGTTGCATGTGCGCATGAGGGGGGAGGGTTAGGCTTGGGGGAAGGTGATGTGTGTAGCAGGAAGCTGTGGGGATGGGGGTTGTATGCATGTGTGTACAAGGGGTTGTGTGGGCTGTGTGTGGGGGGGTTGTGTGTGGTATACAGAGCGGGTTGTGTATGCAGAGGGTTGTATGTAGGGAGTTGTGTGGGAGTGGGCTGTGTGGTATACAGAGGGGGTTGTGTATGCAGAAGGTTATATGTAGGGAGTTGTGGGGGTGGGTGGGCTGTGTGGTATACAGAGGGGGTTGTGTTGATATGTATGCAGGCTGAGTGTGTGTGTGTGTAGCGGGTTGTGTGGTGTATAGTGGGAGTTGGGTCTGCATGGGGGCTGTGTGTAGGGAGGCTGTGTGTGTGTGAGGGGTTTTTGTGGTACACAGAGCAGGTTGCGTGGATTTTGTATGCAGGCTGTGTGTGTGTAGCAAGTTGTGTGGGTTGGGTCTGCATGGGGGCTGTGTGTAGGGAGGCTGTGCGTGCAGGAGGGGTTTGTGTGGTACACAGAGTGGGTTGCATGGGTTGTACATGGGAGAAGGAGCAGTGTGATGGGGGTTGTGTGTGTGCGATTGTGTTTCCAGAGAGGGGTGTGTGTGTGTGTGTGTGTGTGTGTGTGTTCAGTGCCTAACCCATCGGGCCCCACTCGTGGTGCATGTAATCTATATCCAGCTGGGAGAGCCTGATTTCTGTGTCCACGTACAGCCGAGATGGTGCAGGCTGGATCCCCCGGAGATGGGCTGGGGCGTGGGGTCTGACACCCACCCCCCCAGGCTGCAGGTGGCCTCCAGCCGGCTGGGCTCTAGCCCCTTTGCTCACACCCAGCGGGGGGCAGGAGGTGCGATGAGCGGAGAACGTGACTCTCTCCTGGACCCTGCAAAGTGCTGAGTGGAGGCGCACGCACTGCACGAGGTGCAGGGATGGGGAAAGCAGGAGATCCCATGATGCTGAGCTCACATGCAGAGAGAGCATGTGGCACCCGGGGGTGTGTGTGAGGGGGATTAGCTGCCTCCCAGGTGGAGCCTCACCCTGCGCAAGTGGGCAGGGGGATGGGATCTCTCCACTTGCCGGCTGGACAGCTCAGGATTTCCAGGGCGAAGCGGATTTTCCTTGAGCCCCTGGGTTCTGCAGCTTGGAAGGAACAAAGCGGGATGGGCTAATTCACTTGCTGTCGATTGGCCAGGCTGCTCGTGGCAAAGGGGCAGACAAAAGAGGCAGCTGTCGCCAGCCAGGACGGGTGGCCGCTGTTTGGGAACAGATGGCAGGCCAGGCCTGCAGCACCAGCTGCCACCCAGAAGCAGCTGGCTCTCAAGCACTGCATTGTTCTTGGTTCCGTTTGACGTTTACCTGCCGGCCCAGGCCCCAGTTGCTTTCTTGTCCCCTTCGATCTCCTCCCCCAGGCTGTTCATTTGCCAACCCCCTTCTTTTCCCTTTGCAGGGATCAGATGAACCTTCTCAAAGGTGATGGGGCTGGGCTGGGGAGAAAGGGGCTGGAACCGGAAATCGCATCAGGGAGGGGAATTCCAGTGAGATAAATTCAGCTCAGCTGGCTTCCTGGGTGTGCCTCCATGGCTGCCTTACCCCATGTGGGCTTTGGGCTCCAGATCCCTGGGTTCTGTCTCTGATCTAGGGAATGTCATTTCTAGTGCTCTGTGCCTCAGTTTCCCCACCTGTAAAACAGGACTTGGTGCTACTTCCCCTGCGTCGTGAAATACTTTCAGACCAATGGATGAAAAGAGCTAGGTTCTGCCAGCCCTTGGGAGGGACAAACATCCAATTGGAAATCATCGGGGTCTGAGCGTAGAGTGGAGCCCTGCTCCAGCGCTGGTGCTTTGTTGTGCGCCACAGGGAGCCAAGCCCCTTTGAATGTGAGCTAGTCTCAGGCACTTGCATCTGACGCACAGTCCTGTCTCTAGCCCCCACCCCTGCTCATGGGGAAGCGATAAGCTGCAGCTGGCGTTTTATCTCTCCTGCTCCTTTGCTGTTCCAGGAAGCGGGCCCTGATCTCTTGTGCATGCTCGACTTCTGCCCGGGGCCCCAGTTAGCTCTGTGCCCTTTCCTTCAGATTTCTTAGTAAAACCGAAACGTCTCACTTTATTCTTAGCAAGAGGCTTCTGAATTCTGAGAAAGCAAGTTCAGCTGGGCTGGCCCTGAGCGTGCTTAAAGTGAAACTGACTCAGCTGTAGACACAGGGCAGATGATCAGCTACCTCTGCACCTTCCTCTAGAGGTGGCCACATTGTACTAGGTCCTGTAGGCACACGGTGAGGGCCAGTCCCTGCCCCAAAGAGCTCACAATCTCGTTACCCCATTTTGCACCTGGGAACTGAGGCCTAGAGAAATTATCTGGTTTACCCACAGTGGCACAGCCAGGACTAGCACACAAATCTCCTGAGTTCCAGCCCAGTGCCTTACCCACAAACCCATGGAAATTGCTGGTTCAGCCCCATTGTCCATCGAGCTCAGTATCCTGTCTCTGACCCTGCGTAGCACCAGATGCTTCAGAAGAAGGTGCAAGAAACTTCTCATCAGGCAGATGAGGAACAATCTGCGTCTCACATTAGGTTTCCTCCTGATCCCTTTAGTTCGATTGGTTTAGACCCTGAAGCATGAGGTTTAATATCTCTACCAAAAAGTACTTTAGCATTAACTATTCCAACTCATTCGTCCTTCCTCGGCAGCTAACCCAGTTCCATCGCTGAAGCTCCCCTGCCACTGACCTAGAATACCCAAAGCTGCCCCTGGATGGTCCATGGATCAGACTCGGCCTGAAACGTGTTTTCTGGCCTCCAATTTCTCCAAGCCCCTGGGCTTGCTTTTGTTTGTTGACTCAGGCCTGAGATCAATCTAACTACATCGGCTGTGAAAGATTTCATGCGATGCTCTTACACTCTTAAGCTGTAGATGCTGCCAGGTCAACGGCAGAACTCCAGGGAGGTGGGTTAAGTACAGCGAGGGAAGAACTCCTCCTGGCACTGCAGGGACGCCTTACCGCAGCATTTCTAGTTTCAGGGAACTCCTGGGAACTCCATGCCACCGTGGGAGGGAGAGGAGGATTCTCGGGAATGCAGGGGCAGCACGGGAGGAATGCCTTATCCGAGCTAGAACCCAGGTGGCTTGTGTCCCAGTCTGCCTCACAACAGGCAGAAGCCATTCAAGCCTCCCACCAAAGTACCTTAACCCTGCCCTGGAGTGGGTGAACCAGAGCAGGGGCTGTGCGGCTCATTCAACCTGGAGCCTCTCCTCTAAGATCACCAGCCAAGGACCCTGTTGTTATGGTCCTTGCCTAGATTTTGTGACCAGGCTGAGCGCCTCTGGCACATTGCACAGACGTTGTCAAACAGCCAGAAGCTGGTACCAACTGACTGTGTGGAACCCATGTCCGAAATGATTCAAATGGTTCCTACTCGCCTTTGAGTCTATGAAAGTAAGTGGGGGTGACCGGGGATTTCTTTTATTGCACCTTGAGGAGCAACTGAAATAGCCACCCTCAGCCAGGCCAGCCTCTTGGCTTGGAGCTCAGGTGTGTCCAGCCCTCACCCGTTTGCGAAATGGGGCCAGGCATGCAATGTGGAATCAGGGGGGCAGGCCCCCAGCTGGCATCAATGGGTGTAGCTCCATGGGAGTCAGTGGGGCCAAAACCCCCATGGCTGTAAATGTCATGGTTCCATGGGAGTCAATGGGGCCAGATGCTCAGCAGGTGTAAACTGGCACAGCTCCATTGACTTTGAGGGAGCTCTGCCAGTTTATACCCGCTGGAAGGGGCTGTCCTGGGGCATTTTTGAGTGGAATATGTTGTGTAAAATACTGTCTGTTTGGTAAACAAAACATGACAGCCAGAGGAACTCAACCTGAAATGCTCAAAGTCACCTCTGCTCCCTGGGGAAGGTAGGAAATGACCCTGGTTTAAAAGCAACCCAGGCTGTTCAGTACACTAATGACACTCAAGAAACAAATTAAAATGGGAGCCATCCACATTCCAGCCCTGGCTGGGATCCAGGCATGAATTCACCCTGATGGAATGCCTCCCACGCTCGCTTCTAGGTCCGTCCTTGAGCAGTCTGGCCCGGACTCTTTGGCCTTAGACTCTGCACTTGGGGCAGGGATAGGAGTGGAGAAAGAAGGCAGCACTTCCTGCATCAGGCACCATGCAGGGTACATAGGGCACATCCACACAGCCGCTGGGACACGCGACGCCCAGCTCAGGTAGATGAGCTTTCACTAGCGGTGCTCAAGCCAGCAAAAGGGACGTAGCTGCAGCAGGAGGCGAACTGCCCAAGGATATGCTTCGGGGGCCAGGCGGAGGTGTTTTCAGGTAGCTGGCTCATGCCATGCTGCTGTTTTTAGGCACTAGCTCATGTCTACCTGAGCTAGGAATCACACCTCCCAGCAGCTGTGTGGAAGTATCCATACTCTCTACTCTGTTCTGTTCCATGGGCCACTGAGAAACCACAGTGCAGCGTGCTCTGGCCCAGCACCCTGTGCTGAGGGCCTGGGAGCAGGCTTGGTGCAGCAAGAGATCAGCTAGGGAGGCCCTCTGCCTTAAGTGGACTCCAGAGGGCTATTTACACCCACTTTAAGGCAGCTCAATGCAGCCAAGGTGGCACGAAACATCCTCAGGGCAACTCACGCCAGTTTTACATCAATGTAACTCCAGCAGTCACACAACCATGAACCAGTGCAAACTTGTTGGGGGACAGAATGCCCCCTCCCCCCATCTCTAGCAATGATTCCTCCTCCTTTTTGGAAGGATTCCCTTTGTTGTTGTTGCAAGGCCCTGGGGTCTCTTATTACAGTAGGAGCCAAGGCAATGATCTCATCGGAAAGCAATGGTGTTAACAGATGGGCAGCATTCAAGTGTTTGTTCCCAGGATGGAAAGTTAAAAGAGGCTCCCTTGCGAAGATCCCATATAAGTCAGCTTTGTCCATAGGACTACGCTTAGGTGTAAAGCCCTGTGGCAGTGCTGAAGAGCATCCATCGCAGCAGCTTTGCCCGAACCCCATTAGTCCTGGTCATGGCTTCCTCTAGCCTTTCTCTTTCTACTGAGATTTCCAAGAAAGGGAGGCTGGAGTGCTGGCCAACGTGCCGGGGATTTCTGGGACACTAGCATCTGCTCACTGGCAAGAGAACAGAGTAAAGGGACTTTCTAAGAACACGCTTCACAAATGGCAGCTTTGAAAGGCAAACAGAATGTCCCGCTTGGAGCCGGCGGGCTGGCAAAGGGACTTGAAAACCAGATGCCAATCCAACAGTCGGGACCACGATGTGAAGTGAGAACATTGCATGCAACCAGCTGTTGGGGTGGGTTGGCTCATGACTTTATCTGCTCAGCTATCGCTAAAGATCTGTAAATGGGGATCACAGGCCTGCCTCACAGGGGTGAGAATACATACTTCGAACATTTTTAATTGTTCAGATACTACAGTAATGTGATAAGTATCTAAAATATCCCCAGTAGAAGGATGGAGAGCAAGCACTTAGATAAAGTACCTTTCCTTTGATGACCACTTCTGAGAAGAAAACTGATGTGAGTTTGTCTAAGGGAAGACTCAAAGTGGAGCACTTTAGAAGAGAAAGTTGAGGCTGCGCATTGCGTTGAGATTCAGGAGATCTGGTTCTGCTACAGACTCAAGCCTGGTGTACCACTACCACTTTACTTCTTCGCTTAGGGGTGTGAAAAAACACCCCCGAGCGATGCAAGTTTCAGCACTGTAAAGTGGCAGTGTAGACAGTGCTATTCCCCGCCCTGGGAGCGATTCCCCTCGCGGAGGTGGTTTTATTACAGCGCTGCTCTCCCAACGCTGGATCCCCGACTCCACAGCCACGTTCGGCAGCGCTCTGACGGCGGCTGTGTAGACATACCCATAGGCTGTGATCTCAATCACCTCACTTCATCTATGTGCCTTGTCTCCTATCTCTAAAATGGGGATAATACGTCGATACCTGATCGGGAGTCAGGAGACGTTCAGATATTATGGTGATGGATGGGAGCTATTTAATTGAGTCTAATGAAAAGGTGAATATAACCATCTACAAGGACTTAGAGTGGCCTCCCAAGAGAAATAATGGAAAAACTATTGTTTGGGGCAACTGAATAGACTCTAGGAAAGAAACCAGGAAAATGGGGCTGGTGGGGTTCTGGAAATTGCTGGATTAGATCACGTAACAGGTTGTTGCCATCTCAAATTTCTATGAAAGCCCTAGGCTGTCTATTTTTGTCACAGCACTGGCCTGGTACCTGCGGAAGCATGCATACCAAGAGAGATTTGCACAATGGTTGCACTGCAACACCAAAAAATTTCAGGCATGATTTGCACATTGCTGTTTGCACGGTATTTCAGAAAACCTTCAGCTTGCATCCATTAAAGGAAATGGGCCTAGTCTCATGCCACAGTATGAAGTAAGCTCTTTAGCAAGAATGCAAAAAACCACATTGCTGAGTGTTCAGTGTGTTATACTTTGGTACAGTGTAACTTTGGTATATGGAGCCAAGCTATGGGATTTTAGCTGGGAGCAGCAGTGAATAGCTGGCAGAGACAGTTGATCACTGCAGTCCTCTGTTTATGGCGTCTGTCTGTCACTATAGAAACTATTACATCATGCCCTGAGCATTATAATTGGGAGAGTGAAAAGTACATTTGTTAGCTTGAGAACTCTCAATGTTTTGCCCCAAACCAGTAGTACAAAAGCACTGCTAGACAAAGGCCCAACGAGAACACTAAATTAACCCTGCGTTAGTGCTGAGGTTTCTACTTTTGCAGTGCCATAAAAGTATGTTTCTAGCCACAGCAGGTGGCACGGGCTTGACCTTTAAACATCACTTCTGATTACCATTTTGCTCCTTTCCCCACTTCAATTCTGACCTGAAAGTTGTAGTCAGGGCCCAGCTCCTCAAAAGATATTCAGACTCCAAACTCCCGAGCCTTAATACCTTTGAGGGCTGGGCCCAGGGATCTAACAACCATTTGTGACAGAAACTAATTCTTTGTAAAGGTACAGCATAATCCCCTCCCTCCTTGCCCTTCAAAGGGTATGAAACATTTCATGTCTGAGCAACAACCGGCATCAGCCTGTGTGTGGCGGATGCAAACTGGTAAGCAGAATGACTTGATTTTAAAAGCTCCAAAGACACATTGTGGGCAGACCTTTTTGGTATTCCAGCCACATACTAACACCCCATGGTGCACAGTAAATCCCTCTGCCAAGGGTGTTAAATGCAGAGAAATGTCAGTGGGGTACAGACTGAAAATAATGGTTGCCCCACAGGGATTTGGGGCAGGGCAGGGGGGGAAGAGTGGTGAAGTTTTGAAGGCGAGTTTTGAATTATCCCCAAAATGGCAGGCTGCCATTGCAGCAGCAGTTTGAGGACACCGCAGTCACTTTTAATTCTATTAGCATCCTGTGACTATATTCAATAGTCTAGTTTTTGACTGAGTTTTAAAGCTTCCTGAAGTGAGGGGGAAGGGATTGGACACCCTTCTCTGATGTCCAAATCCCAGAGCCAGTGTTGAAAATCTCAGCCAGTTTCTGATAAAAGAAAAAGTGAACTGAGATTGGCTGGTGGGCCACAAATCCCATCAGGGGTGGGGGAGTAAGGGATTCAAATAGTCCAGGGAACCTTTATTAAAACGAGAGTAAAAGGGTTAGGAATGGGGGATGAGAGAGAGATGTTCAAGATGATAGAGCAGGCATTCATAACGTTCCTACTACTGTGTTTTGTTACCAGGAACTACTTTTCATAGTAGGATATATTGCATAAGCAAGCCCCAAACTTCTTTTTAAATGAAATATACAAGAAGCCCTGCTACATCAATCAGCCCCTCCATAGTGTGCATTAGATAGGTCCATATGGAACCACAGGGACCTCAATGAGGCCTCTAGGTACTACAGAAATGCTACTGCTGCATGTCTTCAGCCTTGGGTTTGATGGACGTTCCTGTGTCTTAGTGTTGTGATAACTTAATAGCTAACAGGGCAAGGAGGGTTTCTTAGCTGATCAGTTCAGCTGGTTCCAGGACCTGCGGGATCATTCTCAGAAAGGACAAATGAAGGCACTGACCTTGTTCAAAAATTGGAGGAAACTCTTGTTTAGAACATGAGCCTTTATTAACTAACTGCTCCAGAGAGGGAAAAATAAAGTATGGAGTGTGATTACTGGTGCATTTTCTGCTCTCTGAAAGCCCTTCTTTGAAAGGGAAAGGAAGTTGCCACCCTTTTACCAAAGCCGAGATAGTCTGTGGTGAATAGATAGCCTTCACAGTATAGACATGGTTACCAGGAAGCAAGAGAGCTTTGACGCACTTTACACCCACTACCTAGAAAAAGAGCAGCCAAGTAGCGAAGGGGAAATCACTCTACAAATTCTGTATTTGCATATTTCCATAACACAGCCCCACCTTTGCATGAAGCCACTGGACTATGGGAAGAGGTTGCATAGAGAACATTCCTAGAAGCAGCTTAAAAGGAAGACCCAGCCAAACACTTCCAGACTCATCACCATATACTAAAAATACCACCTTTCTTCCAGGGGCTCAGGCCCAGATTCTCCAAGGTACTGAGGCCCCTAACTTCCATTGATTCCTATGGAAGTTGGAGCCAAATACCTTTGAGGATTGGGCCAGCGACTAGCTGCTGCTGTAGAAGGTGGCCATCTGCCTCATTGTTACATGAAAGCTGACAGACTGTTCATTCAAAGTAGGGGTGAGGAAAAGGGAGGCACATGATTATTACACTAAGCATTTTCTAGTTTAATAGTGAGAAGGTTTCATTTTTAACAAGGCTGCCAAGAATTCTGCCTCCCAAGCAAGGGATGAAGGCATAGAAGCAGCAGGGAGAAGACCCCATCAGTTAGGATCACGACCATCCCATGCTACACACAATACAGCTTTTGCCTTTTCAGACAGGCCTATGAAACAGCTATTTGCCATGGTGTCAAGTACCCTGCCTCCCCATAAGCAATTTGTCATTATCACCAGTATACACAGAGCCAGTCTAAAGCTCTTTTGAGAGGGTGAGCAAGCATGATTCTTTTTTCATCACCTTGTTCTTCAACAAACCCGTTTTTGTTCCAAACCAAAATTAAGCTTCTAGTTGCAAACAGAAACATCAAACTGTGAACCAAGTGTAAACCCCTGCACCTCACTCTGCTGTAATATCATACAGCTGTTTGCTCGCATTGAAAGGTGCATTGATACTGAAGAACCCCCTGCCCCCTATCACTATACCCTTAAAACCAGTCCTAACACCCTCAGCTTGCAGTGACGGAGGGCATGACTCTGGGTAGGTCAAAAGCTAGCAGCTCTAGCACATATCCCATTATCAAGAGGAACCTTTGGTAAGGTAACATGTCAGCACGAATTGCTTCTGCAGCAAGATGCATCAGGCCAGTTACCCTCATGGAGGAGGGAAGCTGCCGTGGAGAGGTACTTGTTTCTAAAGAAGCTTGTATGGGACAGTCAATCCTGGGTAGCTGCTTCAGGCAGGAACAATACTTGAATATCAATTGATGTCTTCTTGCCTCAGGCAAGAAAGTAGGCTCTAGGTATAGCTAAAACTGCACTGTTAGTTTACACAGTGGCTGTAATTAATAGTAAACCCTTACTAGGTTACAGAAAGCACGTGTGGTTTAAATACAGATATACTTATATATTTGCATGATTTTAGGAGGGAACAGTCTACAGGAAAGAAGGCAGGCACAATTGCAGAGCAGCTGGAGTCTAATACACCCTTGAAAAACTACACTTGTTTGGTGAAGGCTGTTGCACATCTGGGGGTTGGGCAAAGGGGGAAGGAAAAGTAACAAGTATTTCAGTTGTACACATAGTCTGGACCCTGCCTGAATGTCAGGGCAGGGCTGAAGAGACTAACCCACCCCAAGCTTAAACAAAAGCTCTAAAGATTAAAGGCTATTTGTGAAATGTTACTGCAACTGTTGAATTAGCCTCTCCCTTTGTGGCTGAGCCTCTGAGTGCAGCTGTTAGCACTTTTTATGTAGTCCTGTGTGATGTTTAGTTGAACTCTTGTATGTGACTGTTGAAGAGGTAAATTGAGCTGCTCAGTGAAGAAAGATTTCCCCCTTCTCCTTTTAAAGATAGTTGTAATCTGCTGAACAATTTGAGATTTAAAGTGTTGGAGAGGAATCTGAGTATTTCCTTACTAACATAATTTTGGGTCAACTGAACATGATCATGGAGTAAGGGTTCTCACAACGTTTGTACTATGGACAGGATGTTAGGGATTTGTCTTGATACCCCCTCGTTCACAGTTGGAAACTATTGCTAAGACAGCCAGAGCAGCTGCTTACAGAGAGTACTAGAAAAGCTATAATGCTTTGTCATCTGTGTGATTGATGCAACAGCTGGATGCAAGTAGAGATAGCACTATGGTCAGAGGGAGTTCCAAGCCCTGTGCAAGGGCTATGAGCTACCCCAGGCCCGTAGAACACTTTGAATGAATATACTGTACATGCCCATACGATAACTGAAGACTTCCACTACCACTGTAGCAGAAGGCTGGAAATTACATGCACATTAGGGAGAAAAGTTCACTAGAGTCATAGCATACACTTGGCCACAGAATACTGTTATGTGGTGCTACTGCCTTAACTTCCAGGCAGAGGAACAGCAGCAAGATTTAATTGTGCAGAAGTGAACAAAAACCACTTTACTGACAAGAGTAGGATGCTCATTTATTATGTAAACAAGCAAGCCTGACACTAGCACCATGTTTAAAGTCTAGGCTTTGTTTTACATTAGCTTCCACTTCAACTCTAATTCAGTCTGAACAAGATTTTATACAGTGAAAACCAATACCTAATTTTGCTGAAAACGAAATTCAACGTGAAACTATTGTGCACCCAAAGAGGGAATCAACTGCCTCATAGTTAAACCAGATTACTCCCTGCAAGTCTGTCCAGAAGTAGCTACTGAAGGATTGAATTATGTCAAATTAATGGATCCATGGTGCTAACTGCAGATTCAATCCAATTTAGTTTTATTTAGTTTGAGAAAATGCTTACATTCAAATTAGCTTAGTTTTGAATCAAGACTAAAAAAATAGGTCAAAATAAAACGTGACTAGGAAATAGCCAACAGTGGCTTCCAGAACACTCACCCACCCATTAAAGAGTCAGGAACAGCCCAAAGATTAAAACAAAATAATAAAAAGAACACTTGTGCTGTTGCCAGCACATGATGGGGAACACAATAATCAGTCACATAGCTGATCTTTGCCAGAAAAGCCTAGCAGTTTTACTAGAGTACATGAGGAAGAGACACTTTGTGGAAGTCAGGTAAAAGAAGCAAAAAATAAAATGCTGTGTGCAATGGGCTGAAGTATAGTATTTCAATAAAGTGATCTGGACTCACTCAAGCCATCTTTCTCAAGAGATCTCTGTAAAAATGTACATATTTTACAGTTTTACAGACATTTACAAAGTTCTCTGTACAGCCTCCCCACCCTCTGGGAAGTTTTTACATACTTACAACTGCACTCCCTTTCTAGCTGCATGTGTTCTTTGGGAGTCATAACAGAGGGGGCAAATAATGGCCTAAGGAGCTCTGACAGCCTGTTGAGGTTGATTAGCTACAGTTAGGTCAGGTTTCTCAGCTTTCAAGATTGACTGTACCCTTTTTACTGCTGATGGAATGTAGGAATATTTCAGCAAAAGTTCCACTCATAGCTGGTATATCTGGTTATACCCAGAATAAACCTTTTTTCACTTTTAACTCAAGACACAAGCTACAAAACTTAGAGACTCAGTGGGTCCACAGGACCCTAGTCCACATTTCCAGTGAGCTATGATCACAACTCAGAGCTAAGGAAATGAAACTCATTCCACATACAGCCATCACACCAAACTAATAAAAGCCTCTAGGTAGTCCAGAGTAAGAGCCACTGGTGCTTTTGTTGATTTGCAGAACAGGAGCTGTTCCCCTTAGGTGACAAGGCTGCACTTGGAAATAATACTCTTAGCATCCTCTCACAGGGCTCTTCAAGGAAGCAGTGTTACTTGCTTCATTTTCTGTTCTCGTTAGCAAAAAATCCTCTTGGTACTCTCAGTCAGACTGCACCATACTATCCTTTCTGGGGAGAAGTCACTCAACAAGATTCCCAGATGTTATTCTCTATGTTCCTGCGAAGTACAGTGTCATAGGTATTCTCTCACAGTAGGCAGTGTGCAGTTCAATAACTCCAGATGCAAAGGAGAGCTAGCCCACCTGGCATTTAGGTCATTTATACCACTCCTGGCTCATCGCATCATATAGGCCAAGCTTGCTCCCAGTCCAGCAAAGCCTGCAAAAGCCACCAGAACATTCCTGATGCTACCTTCTAGATCCTCTACACGGAAGAATTCAACAAATCCCTCCTGGAAAAAAAAGAAGTCAATTATTAATGTCTAACATTAGCCATTTTTCCGGGGGGGGGGGGGGGGGAGGGGGAGGGGGAGAAGAGGCACACAATGCAGTTTGCCTTTATGAAGTTCTCATAACAGCAGCATCCCTGCACACCAACTGGGGACTAATTATGACAAACTTGTACCAAATACAGAAACAATTCACTACATTCCACCTGATTAGGGGAACCTGTCTCATGGGTTGAGTGTGGAATTTGGATCTAACTGCAGAACTCATGGTATGACAGAGCAAGTGAATTCACCTTTGCACCTTCTGTTTCCTATCTTTAATTTGGAGATATGTAGATGGGGCTTTCAGATATATGGATGAAAGTGCTCTAAGTACAGAGTAACACCATAAAGCACCACATATATGTTTATTACACCAATTAAGTGATTCATAATCTACTTGCACTGCTCCAGCCAGTAGTTTTAACTGGACTGGTAAATGACCCTGTATACCTTAGGCATGTACAAGCATAAGTGTCACCAAGTGTCAGCCAGAGATAGGTAAACATTATAGACTGATGGACAACTGTTAGCCACATTCAGTCCCTGCAATCTCTCACTTACCCAGCCTCTTTGGTTAACTAGCCAATCTCGTTTGCCTGTGACAAGCACATCTGTGATGATCCCTGCTAGTGTGTTGATGCAATTCTCCTGGTTTATGCTCTTCAGGTGTTTTGCAACAAAGGCACCAAAAGAGATGAGTGTCACAATTCTACCCCAGTTTGTTACTCCATCACTGAAAACATGGGTTGCAACGGCAGTCACTGACTTCAGATCATCCTCATTCTTGATGTCTAGCTTCCGAAGCATCCCTGAAGTAAAAGATTAGCAGAAAAACACACTGAGACTACAAAAGTAACTCACTAAGTGACTGCAAACACTATACAATAGGTAGTATAAACACCAGCAAAAATATCCTCCTTAGAGGCTAGACAGTATGGTATATCCTTCCTCCCAAGTGGAATAGAGGAAGATGGGAAAGCCATTATCCCCAGGCATGCAGGCATTAAGTTTGGAAGTGTTAGTACACAATTATATTAGCATGAGCTATTTTAATTTGTTAAAGCCTTTGAGACAGGGACCTAAAATGAAAGTGCTGTGACACTGCACTTAAGCTTTGGGAAAAATCTCTATTAGCCAAATCACAGTACCCTCCCTCCTCACTGGATATAGAATGACAGACCACTAAACAACAAAATCAGTTTCTTTTCAGCCTGTCTTTTGGCCACTCCTTGAACAGGCGAGGTGAGTTGGAACAATTATGAAAATGGTCACTCCTTTATCATGTTAGTTTAGTTATTAAAAGGAAGTCCAACCATTCTGGCCCCAGGGCCCTCTTGATGAACAACAAACATCAGACATTTGAAACTACTAACTACTTCTTGTTGTTGGTTAAAATTTACAGGATTCTCCTCCAATATTAGTTCCCTATTCAGCACCAGGAATTAAAAGATTAGTCACCCAAAAATGCTGTTTATCCCAGCAATATACTCAAACTCATGAAAGAGATAATTTATTCAGGTGGCTTAATGCCAACTGTAAAGGCTAATGAATTCCATTCCCCAAGGAACTAAACTCACAGAAAGTCCTTATCTTCTTTGACTAAGGACAATATAACCCGTGGAAAGTCTACAGTATCTCAAATACTTTAGACTCATTAAATTTTAGAAGTTATTTGAGGTTTCTCTTCAAAAAAGAAAAAAAAGTTACAGCATTGCTTATAAGTCTCCAGGAGTTCTGAGACTTCATATTATGGCAACTACTGTAATATGTGACTTACACAAATTTCATGAAAAAGTTTTCAAAGCTTGGCATTTCAATAGAACCTGAAACTCAGGGCTTAATGTAGTATTGAAATTCTCTTTTGCTATTACTAATCCAGTTTGAGACACTAAAAGAGAACTGAAGAAAACTTGATCTTCAGAGGTTGCCAGAAACTACAGATGGGAATATTACAAGTCAAGAAGATTCAGGACACCCACCTATGGACATGGACTTTAGCATTCAAGTTTCTGTAGCTATTTTAAGACTATTGTGCAGCATTAAAGGATGAAGCTGGTGTAAAATGCTAAAACAGTGCAACAAATCAACGTCTGAATAAATACTTGCTGGTACTTCTGTTTTACTGCAGCCTAGAAGATAAAAGGTCTAATCCACAACTGGCTAACCTTTGGACAAGATTTACAATATATTTGCATGTTTACTCACTTCTTGCACCCTGCTATGGTTAATATGTGACAATCTAGCTTTGCAGAAGTCAAAGGGTTTTCCCCACCCTCTCGATAAACAAGGTTTAGTTTCGTTTTGGAAGAAACGAAGGTTATTCTTTCCAAACAGCTTTGTCAAGAATGCCCTCTAACTGGTGCCAAGAGCCTTGCAGCCCAGCCTGCTGCACTCAGCTGGAGAGCCCCACTCCCCAGCCCGCTCCTCGGGGCTCGCTCGCCGTTCCCCAGATCAGTAGTTTGCAACTTTCTCCCCAGCTGCGGGCCTCCTACACCCATGTCAAACGGAGGTGCAGACCCCTCGGGAGACCCTGCGTGGCGCCCGGCTGCAAACCCCGGTTCCGGGGCAAGGCCAAGCTTGCGATGAGCCTTAGACACAGTCTGCAACGCTGCAGGGGTCCGGAGCGCAGGCTGGGAGCCACCGCCCGGGATCACGCCGAAAGCCCCCGGGCCCCAGCCTGACTCAACACCCGCTGCCTTCTACAGGCCACCAGCAGGGCCCCCCCCGCCTGCGCTCTCCGGGGGGGGCACAACACGTGTACGGCTCCCCCCGTGCCAAGCGCAACTCCCCTCAGCCGGGATCCAGCCTGAACCCGGCTCCCCAAGGGGCCCGGCCCCTCCCGCCACTCCCCAGCCGGGGCCGAGTCGCAGCAGCCAAGGGCAGGAGGCCTGGGAGGCGCCCGCCTCCCCCCAGCCGCCATCTTGGAGGGGGAGACCACCCCCGCCCCGCCCCGCCGCCTCCCCGGGTGGCCCGCCCCGCCCCGCCCCCCACCTTGGAAGGCGATCTGGTGCTTCTCAATGACGCCGTCGCCGACCCTCCGCAGCGTCTCCAGCGCCTTCTCCATGGCGGCGGGGCCGGCGCCCCGCGGCCCGCTCAGCAGCCGCTTGAGGAGCTTCTTGCCGCCGGGCCCGCCGAGCTCCGCGGCCTCCCGCAGGTAGCGGCTGATGAGCTCCAGCGAGTCCTGGTACAGCCCGTCCAGCTCGTCGTCGTCCTCCGCGGGCGGGGTGCTGGGCAGGGAGCCGCCGGCGGCGCCCGGCGGGCCCATCCGCTCGGCGTCGGGGTCGCAGCCGTCCAGTTCCTCTTCCGGCCGCCACAGCGGGCCGGGCCGGGGCCCCCCGGCCACCAGAGACGGGGCGGCTGCGGGGGAGCCAATCAGCGCCCGGGCCCCCTCAGAATGACCGTTGGAACCCCAAGAGGCTCCGCCAATCAGCGTCGCCGGCCGGACGCCCTCCGCCGCAGGCCCGGGGGCGGGAGGGGTCCCCGCGCCGCTGGGGGAGGCCGGCGCGGAGGGGGGCAGCGTCGGGCCGCCCCCGCAGTACAGGTTGAGGCCGATCACCGCGTTCCGCTTCAGCGCCAACATGGCGGCGGCTGCTCCGAGGTCGGACAATCGAGGCGGGCGGGCGGGCGGGGGCCGCTCGCTATATAGAGAGCGCGAGCGGATGGGGGCGGGCCCCGCGGGCCGAAGGGGAAGTGATGAATGGGTGGCTGGTCGGGGGGCGGGGCCGGATGTGAGTGAAGGGGGTGGGGGGCGGCCTGCCGGGGAGCACGGAGGCAGGCAGAGTGGGGGGGGCGGGGAGTGAGAAAGCAGGAGGGTCTGGTCTGGGCGGGGGCGATCCAGAAAGCGATGGAAAAATCCAGGCTCGCTGGCTTTGCGCCTCCTGCAGGCGGGGGGAGCGGCTGTCTGGGTGCCTGTGGGTTTCCCCACTTGCACCAGGACAGGCGGGTATTTTAAAGGGGGGGGAGGCAACTATGGAATTTCCAATTGTTCTCGCTGCAGATCTATCAATCCTGAAACTAAGGGGAAAAAAAAAAGGAGGAGGGAGGAGAAACCCAGCTCATAAAATGTTCCACTGGGGGGGGGGGGGGAGAGGGAAAAAACAGGATTTAGAACCAAAAACAGCACCAAACTGGTAGGTGACGCCTGTGTTCTTGTTAACAGGGTTGGAGGTTTGGTCCCAGACAAGCCCACGTTATGCGAATGGCCTACTTACAGGCCTTGCTTCAAACCATCTGTCAGGGAATTGCAGCCTCTTCTGGGAGGTGACCAGATGTCCTGTTTTTACAGGGACAGTCCTGATATTCAGGGCTTTTTCTTATATAGGCGCCTATTAACCCACACCCTCGTCCTGATTTTTCACATTTGGTATCTTGTCACCCTCTATGTAATGAATCCTGCAAGCTGCTTAACAGCGCACAGCAACATCCTACCCCATTTCAGGACAGGGAGTGAAGGAAAGCATTGTAGCCAATGGAAAATGAAGGAACTATGCAGGATATAAATGTCAGATTAGGAATATGATGGAGACACCAGGGATAACACACTGAGGATATGTCTACATAATAGCCACTACAGCAGCACAGCTACATACTTATGATGTTAATATGTGTATATTGTGGGTAAGAAATATTCAGTAAGCCAGATGTTTTTCGCACAAAGCAATTTACTAGGTCACAATAGGCCATCAAGGTCTACCAATAGGTTGTGAGCCCAAAAAAGTTGAGAACCACTGCCCTAAGCAAGGGCTCACGATGCAGTATTGCCAAGGTGGACTATACCAAGTAGGAGGAATGAATTGTTTAGAGGTATAATTACAATGAGAGAGGTGGTGAAATTGAGCTAGATCTAACAGATGGTGGAATAGCATCCCAAGCGATGTGCTGGAAATGTCAGTTACAGCTACACTGGACAAAACACTAGAAAATATGGTGTATGGAATAACATGGCTCTTGTGTGGCTAGATCAGACCAAATACATCTTTTCCAGTTTCTGTGATTTCATGGGAAGGATTATTGTGCAAACCTTATGCTGTTTGCTCTTGTCTACACTGGAACATTTCCCCAAACAATTTCCACCATTGCAACCATCATTATCATTAATTACCTCTATTGCAGTAGGTAATAGGTGCTGTGCTGTGCACAGGACAAAAAGGTGATCCCTGGCCCGAAGAACTGACAATCTAAGTAATGGTGCATCGCTACTGGTGTGGACTGGACTGTCCTGGATTCTATAGGTATGGCTACGTGCTTTGCAGTGTGAGTGTAGTCAGAGCGCCAGCTTTACAGCTGAGGCTTTACAGCGCTGTATCTTGCAGCGCTCAGGGGGGTGTTTTTTCACACCCCTGAGCGCGAAAGTTGCAGCGCTGTAAAGTGCCAGTGTAGCCATGGCCTTAATGTCCACCCAACTGGTTTGCCTATCCCTGTTCTGACCCTTCTTGCAGGCTAAGGGCTTGGCTATACTCTAAACTCCAAAGCGCTGCCGCGGGAGCGCTCCCAAGGCAGCGCTTTGAAGTGCGAGTGTGGTCGCGGTGCCAGCGCTGGGAGAGAGCTCTCCCAGCGCTGCACGTACTCCACCTCCCTGTGGGGATTAGCTTGCAGCGCTGGGAGCCGTGCTTCCAGCCCTGGGGCACTGTTTACACTGGCGCTTTGCAGCGCTGTAACTTGCTGCATTCGGGGGTGTTTTTTCACACCCCCGAGCGAGAAAGTTGCAGCGCTGTAAAGTGCCAGTGTAACCAAGGCCTAAGTCTCAGTGGTGCCCCAAATTTTCAGGTGTCCTACCCAGCTGCCTATGCCTAAGGATGGCCCTGCGCGCCCCCATCCACTTGGCGCCCTATGCGACTGCCTAGTTTATCTAGTGGTTGCACCAGCCCTGCCTCCTTTTCCAAACTGAAAAGTCCCAGTCTTTTTAATCTCTCCTCATATGGAAGCTGTTCCATACTCTTAATCATTTCTGTTGCCCTTCTCTGTACCTTTTCCAAGTCTAATTTTTCTTTTTTGAGATGGGATGACCACAACTGCACACAGCATTCAAGATGTGGGCATACCATGGATTTATATAGTGGCATATAGTGGATTTATACAGTGACTCCAAGATTTCTTTCTTGAGTGGTAAGAGCTAGTTTAGATCCCATTATTTTGCATATATAATTGGATTATTTGCCAGTGTGCATTATTCTGCATTTATCAACATTGAATTTCGTCTGCCATTTTGTCACCAGTCACCCAGTTTTGTGAGATCCTTCGTAACTCTTTGCGGTCTGCTTTGGATTTAACTATCCTGAGTAATTTGTATCATCTTAAATTTTGCTACCTCTGTTTACCCCTTTTTTCAGATCATTTATGAACATATTGAACAGTACTGGTCCCAGTACAGACCCCTGGTGGACACCACTAGTTACCTCTTTCCATTCTAAAAACTAGCCATTTAATTCTACCCTGTTTCCTGTCTTTTAACCAGTTATTGATCCATGAGAGGACCTTCCCTCTTATCCCATGTCTGCTTACTTTGTTTAAGAATCTTTAGTGAGGGGCCTTGTCAAAGGCTTTCTGAAAATCCAGGTACAGTCCACTGGATCACCTTGTCCACATGTTTGTTGACCCCCTCCAGGAATTCTAATAGATTGATGAGGCATGATTTCTCTTTACAGAAGTTGTGTTGACTCTTCCCCAACAAATCATGTTCATTTATGCATTTGCTAATTCTGTTCTTTACTATAGTTTCAACCAATTTGCCTGGTACTGAAGTTGGGCTTACCGGCCTGGAATTGCCAGGATCACCTCTGGAGCCTTTTAAAAAAAGTAGTGTCTTATTAGCTCTCCTCCAGTCATTTGGTACAGAAGCTGATTTAAGTGATAGCTTGCATATCACACTTAGTCTTCCTGGGAAGGGGATCTAGTAGTTAAAAGAGAGAGAGCCTCCAGCCTGCCAGACCTATTAGCACAACAGTGAAACTGTTAAAGAGCCATTCAAGGGGTAATGAAGCCATTTAACAGGCATTTGCCAACCCCCAGGTATCTGTCAGTTTCTGAATGTACTGATAAAAACAGTTGTGCATGACTGTAAAATTTACTCAGAACACCATCTGCTCAAAAAACTCCCTGAGAAAGCACAGGAACAGATATGTGCAGACACATGCCTAGAACTCCGACCAGGTGTATTCTATTTGCCACCCAAGATCCATAAACCTGGAAATCCTGGACGCCCCATCATCTCAAGCATTGGTACCTTAACAGCAGGAATGTCTGGCTATGTGGACTCTCTCCTCAGGCCCTATGCTACCAGCACTCCCAGCTATCTTCGAGACACCAGACTTCCTGAGGAAACTACAGTCCATCGGTGATCTTCCAGAAAACACCATCCTGGCCACTATGGATGTGGAAGCCCTCTACACCAATATTCCACACAAAGATGGATTACAAGCCATCAAGAATAGTATCCCCGATAACATCATAGCTAACCTAGTGGCTGAACTTTGTGACTTTGTCCTCACTCACAACTGTTTCACATTTGGGGACAATATATACCTTCAAGTCAGTGGCACTGCTATGGGTACCCGCATGGCCCCACACTATGCCAACATCTTTATGGCTGGCTTAGAACAACGCTTCCTTAGCTCTCGTTCCCTAACGCCCCTACTCTACTTGCGCTACATTGATGACATCTTCATCATCTGGACTCATGGAAAAGAAGCCCTCGAGGAATTCCACTGTGATTTTAACAATTTCCATCCCACCATCAACCTCAGCCTAGATCAGTCCACACAAGCAGTCCATTTCCTAGACACTACTGTGCTAATAAGCGATGGTCACATAAACACCACCCTATACAGGAAACCCACTGACCGCTGTACTTACCTACATGCCTCCAGCTTCCATCCAGGACACACCACACGATCTATTGTCTACAGCCAAGCTCTAAGATACAACCGTATTTGCTCCAATCCCTCAGACAGAGATAAACACCTACAAGATCTCTATCAAGCATTCTTAAAACTACAATACCCACCTGCTGAAGTAAAAAAACAGATTGAGAGAGCCAGAAGAGTACCCAGAAGCCACCTACTACAGGACAGGCCCAACAAAGAAAATAACAGAACGCCACTAGCCATCACCTACAGCCCCCAACTAAAACCTCTCCAGCGCATCATCAAAGATCAACAACCTATCCTTAAAGATGATCCCTCACTCTCACAGATCCTGGGAGACAGGCCAGTCCTCGCTTATAGACAGCCTCCCAACCTGAAACAAATACTCACCAGCAGCCGCACACCATACAACATAAACACTAACCCAGGAACCTATCCTTGCAACAAAGCCCAATGCCAGCTCTGTCCACATATCAATTCAAGTGACACCATCATAGGACCTAATCACATCAGCCACGCCATCAGGGGTTCATTCACCTGCACATCTACCAACGTGATATATGCCATCATGTGCCAGCAATGCCACTCTGCCATGTACATTGGCCAAACTGGACAGTCTCTTCTCAAAAGAATAAATGGACACAAATCTGACATCAGGAATCATAACATTCAAAAACCAGTGGGAGAACACTTCAACCTCTCTAACCACTCACTGACAGACTTGAAGGTGGCAATTTTGCAACAAAAAAACTTCAAAAACAGACTCCAAAGAGAGACTGCTGAACTCGAATTAGTATGCAAATTAGACACAATTAACTCAGGCCTTAACAGAGACTGGAAATGGCTGGGTCATTACACTAATTGAATCTATTTCCCTATGTTAAGTTCTCCTCACACCTTCTATGGGTCATCCTAATTATCACTTCAAAAGTTTTTTTTCCCCTGCTGACGATAGCTCATCTCAATTGATTAGACTCTTCCTGTTGGTATTCATACTTCCATCTTTTCATGTTCTCTGTATGTATAAATATCTCCTGTCTGTGTGTTCCATTCTATGCATCCGAAGAAGTGAGCTGTAGCCCACGAAAGCTCATGCTGAAATAAAGTTGTTAGTCTCTAAGGTGCCACAAGTACTCCTGTTCTTTTTGCGGATACAGACTAATACAGCTGCTACTCTGAAACCTACTCAGAACATGTTACTCTACAGGACCTTAGTTTAAAATTTGCTTTAAAAATATTTCATTAGTGAGTTGGTGAAGATTATAAAATCACATCTCTAAAAACTCCTTGCATAGATTTTTGGCTGCACAATCATCTTTACCCTTAAATGTTTGGATCTTCAGACATATGGTTTTTTAAATAAATTCTTCAAAAGACCACCCTTATCTAAAATACACATTTTAATTACTATAGTAAAAAAACTTACTTCCAAAGTATTCCTGTCCTTTCTGTCCATCCATTTCTCCCAGCCTTGCCCCCACCCCTCCTGCCCAGGCTGTGGCCTGGCATCCCCCCCGGGGGCTTCTTCAGGCTGCAGCAGATGCATGCGGGCACCGGCCCCCGTGCAGTCCCCCAGCCCCCCACTCGCCGTGCTTGGGCTCTGCGGCTCCCAGGAATGTGAGCCGTCGCTGGGGCACGGGGCCCTGAGCCTGCTGCAGGAGGGGCAGCAGTGGCAGTGGCTCACACTCCCAGGAGCCGCAGAGCCTGAGCATGGTGAGGTGGGAGCCGGGGGAGGCGGGGAGCATCTGCTGCAGGAGCCCTCAGGAGGAGAGGTGCTGGGCCGCAACCTGGGCAGGAGGGGTGGTGGCGCAGCTGCTCCCTGCTAGCGGTCCTGCCGCCCCCTTTGAAGGGCTACTGCCCCTCTGCGCTGCGCCGGCTCCTCCATGGCTGGGGCTCGCCGCCCCGCAAGCGGGTCACTCTGGCTCTCCGGTGCCTCCAGAAGGCAGCTCCTCCCTGTCGAGCTGCTGCAGCGGCCCAAGCCTGGCAAAGCCCGAGTGGACTCAGGGTGGGGGCCGCTGGGGTGGGGTGGGGTGGGGAGGGCTCACGGGGGGGCTGTGCACTCTCCAGGTGAGTTAAGGGGGCAGGGAGGGGGGAACCTGGTCTGGGGAGCAGCTCCTGGTCACGGCTGGCCCCTGGGCAGGCTGGCCCCTGGGGTCTATAAAGGCTCATTGGGATTTGCCCCTCAATGAACCGATGGGGGGGGGAAGGGCGCAAGGTAGAAGTTTCACCTGGGGTGCAAAATATCCTTGCACCGGCCCTGGAGGGCGGATATGATAGAGGTCTATAAAATCATGACTGGTGTGGGGAAAGTGAATAAGGAAGTGTTATTTACTCCTTCACATAACACAAGCTCTAGGCGTCACCCAATGGAATTAATAGGCAGCAGGTTTAAAACTAACAAAAGGAAGTACTTCTTCACACAACACACAGTCAACCAGGGATGTTGTGAAGGCCAAAACTACAACTGGGTTCAAAAAAAGAACTAGGTAAGTTCCTGGAGGATAGGTCCATCAATGGCTATTAGCCAAGATGGTCAGGGATGCAACTCCATGGTCTGGGTGTCCCTAGCCTCTGACTGCCAGAAACTGGGAGTGGATGACAACAATGGGGTGTGAAGGGGAAATCTGTCACATCTGTTCATTCCTTCTGAAGCTCCTGACATTGGCCACTGTCCAAGGAAAGGACACTGAACTGGATGGACCATTGGCCTGGCCTAGTGTGGCTGTTCTGATGCTCGTATGTTATTCCCTGGCCTGCTACAGTCACTTGGCAGTGGGATATACCCATGGGTGGCAGGTGAACCCCCAATTTGCAGGAGGCTAACCTGCCAGCCCTGCCCTTTCCACCCAAGGCCCCAACCGCTGTATGCCAGACCCCTGAAACCTGCCGCCTGCTAACAGGAGTAGCCCTGAGTGCCCCCCAGCCCGCCAAGTGCTGGTTCAGGCTAACCCCCGTGCCGGGTTGAGTCACTTGCCAGAACACTACGTTGAGCCACTCCCTCCTGCCTGAACACCAGGCTGAGTTGCCCCCCACCCTCGTGCCATGCAGAGCCTGTGCCCCCACTCCCCATCTGAGCCAGCAGTTCCAGTGCTTGGACAAGCCACCTGACTCCCCTGCCAGACCCCCACTCTGTGTCTCTCCTCACTCCCCCACCCCTGAGGAGCAGCAGGGACCTGGGGGGCAGGAGGTGGAGGCAGGTGGCAGCAGAAGCAGGAAGCCGGGGTGGGGGGCCTCTGGGAAGGGGTGGGGCCACCACAGTCCTGGGTGGGGAGGGGGCAGCTGCACCAGGGAAGGCTTTTATACCTGCCACCCATGGGTATACCACATAATGAAGCCCACAGATATGAACACCACATCATGGAGACCTACTTGTCCTTGAGTTACACAGGTAATACGCAGTCCTGTCTATACTAGCTCCTCACCACAGCAATGGTGAGAAATCCACCTTTCTGTCTGGGGTGGGGAATGGGGAAGTGAAATGAAAACAGGCTGTGGGGAGGGGATTTACTCCAGATGATTGTTTCTCCCCCTCTCTTTGCATGGTTGTGAGCATTCAGAAAGGCTTTGAAGTGGGCTTTGAACTTAACACTTGAGATGGGGGCATGGGAAGTTGCCATTCACACCTCCACGGTTGTTACTTTGGTTACATCTACAGGAGAGACCTTGCTGTGGCACCGCTGTACCTCTGGGAAAGAGTTCTTCCGTCAACAAAATTAAACTACTCCCAACACGCAGCGGTTGCTATGTCAGTGGGAGAAGTTCCTAAAAGGCCTTACACATCCCCCAAGCTGCCATTCCCCATTGGGCATTATAAAAGCACCAAGTAAGCAGGAGAGAGGTCCATGTGTGTAAACTAGTGCAGCGTTCAGGGCACAAGCTCAAGCTCTGACCTTGGGCAAGTCACTTAGGACATGTTTACAGGGGAACAGAAAGTGAAGTTAAATCCAAGTGTAGCTGGACTGGAGCAAACCCCAGGTGTAGACAAAGGAAGCTGGGAGCGACACTGATGTAGTTCATCCCATCTTGAAACCCCACAGTAAACTGCACTGCTACAAATCACAGCTTATTTTATGCCCCAATGCATCTAGGCAAGGAGATTTGCCCTGATGGATCGTCAACTGCTGGAAATAGGCCATTTTGATTACCACTACAAAAAGTGGGGGGGAGGGTTGTTTGTTTTTGTTTTTTCTTCTTCTCTTTCCTGCTGGTAATAGCTCATCTTAACTGATCACTCTCGTTATGGTAACACCCATTGTTTCATGTTCTCTGTGTATATATCTATCTATCTATCTTTCTACTGTATTTTCCACTGCATGCATCTGATGAAGTGGGTTTTAGCCCACGAAAGCTTATGCTCAAATACGTTTGTTAGTCTCTGAGGTGCCACAAGGACTCCTGTTCTTTTCACCACTGTCTGTCATTGAGGTAAATCCCAAGCTAAAAGAGTCCTGAGACTCAGCACACAGGTTCTGGGAGGTGTCCCAATCCAGAGGGAAAAGAAGACTAAACACAGGAATGGAACTGGTTGAAGGAAGTGAAGTTGATGTCTGAAGTGAAGAGGATTCATGGGCCAACAGGGAGGAGAGAAAAGGGGAACCCTGCAACTGGAAGAAGCCTGCCATGGGGCCAGGGAATGGGCTGTGAACGACATCACTAATAATACTTCCATTTGATAGTCTGAGCACACTTTACAAGGGTGAATATGTATTATTGTCTCCATTTTATGGATGGGAAAACAAGCCCAGAGAGAAGAGACTTGCACAAAAATCAGCAGCAGAGGCAGGAGTAGAACCCAGGCATCCTAATGCCCAGTGCCTTGCTTTTTGACCGCTAGACCACACTGCCTCCAGCTACACAGCCATGTGCAATCTGACATGAGTGAAATAATCGTTTTGTTTTTCTCCCTTAAGCAGATGTTAAGATTAAGCTAGGAAAATACATAAGCTAGGAAAATGCTGCTATGCAATAACACGCATTGGCTTTGTGCTTAAGCTTTGAGCCTGGAGGATATGATAGGATGTCTGAGTTCTGAAGAAAACAGCACGTCTCAGGCCATGTCTACATCTAAAATTTTGCAGCGCTGGTTGTTACAGCTGTATTAGTACAGCTGTATAGGGCCAGCGCTGCAGAGTGGCCACACTTACAGCAACCAGCGCTGCAAGTGGTGTTAGATGTGGCCACACTGCAGTGCTGTTGGGCGGCTTCAAAGGGGGTTCGGGGAACGCGAGAGCAAACCGGGAAAGGAGACCAGCTTCGCCGCGGTTTGCTCTCGCGTTCCCGGAGCCACCCTGCAAACCGCAGGGAAAGAGACCTGCTTGCTCGGGGGTTCGGGGAACGAGAGAGCAAACCGGGAAAGGAGACCAGCTTCGCCGCGGTTTGCTCTCGCGTTCCCCGAACCACCCTGCAAACCGCAGGGAAGGAGACCTGCTTGTTCGGGGAACGCGAGAGCAAGCCGGGGAAGGAGACCAGCTTGATTACCAGAGGCTTCCTCAGGTATGCTGGGATACCTGCTTATTCCACGGAGGTCAAGAAAAGCACTGGTAAGTGTCTATGTTTGATTACCGGATCCTCTACACCCGAGACAAAACGGGAGTACGGCCAGCGCTGCAAACAGGGAGTTGCAGCGCTGGTGGTGCCCTGCAGATGTGTACACCTCCTAAGTTGCAGCGCTGTAACTCCCTCACCAGCGCTGCAACTTTCTGATGTAGACAAGCCCTCAGATCTGTATCTAACATAGCTCACATTCCTCTGCAAATGGAGGGAGAAATCTCTCACTCACCAAAGGGGTAGTTAATCACCGGTGAAATCAAAGTAGATTAAGCAGTCACAGGCCCTCTTTCTTTGGCCCAAATCACTTCGTTTGCAAGGATGGCCTAATGGGGGAGCACAGTAGGGTTCAGGACAGCACTTCTGTGAACGAGCAAAATCAATAGGAAGCTGCCAACTTCCCTTCACCCCTGCGTCTCCACCAGTTTGGAGGGAGACCCTTTCAAAAGCCCTGACTAGAACCAGTACAGGGTGCAGAGCATCAAATCAGCATCCCGTGGATTGACAGATCATCTTGTTTAGTTTGTCCCTGTCTGCTCACTTCTGGTCTGTATTTATTATTGGTAGTAAGGATTTGCTTCTTGGACGCAGCTGTGTGGCACAGGTGTGCCCTGCTGTTTTGGTTGAATGCAGTATTCTTCACTTCCTGCCCTAAACTCTCGGATGGTGCTGAGGCATGCTCTTAAACAGCTGGCATATTTTAGGGGGTCCGTGATGACTCTTGTCCAATGCTGTAGGAGCAGGATGAATGAAAAGTGCTCTATCAGTGCCAGATGTTCTCTGATAGATAGCAGAAGAGGCCAGATAATGGAAGCTAAGCCTTGATAACTGGGGATTTTAGCTATCAGTGGCCAACCACTGCAGTAACTGCAGCCGTGCAAACCTCTGATGTAGACATGCAAAACTGTTTTCATCCACAATTTGCAGTGATACAACTCATTCCTGCTTCATACCAGGAGGCAGTTTGTCATCTGGTGGCTAGTAAAGTGGCTCAGGACTCCAGAGTTGCATTCTATTTCTGACTCTACCACAGGCCTGCTTGTGGTTGGGCAAGTCATTTTGCCTCTTTGTTCTTTTTTTTGTCTCTTTTAGATTCTTCAGGGCAGGGACGGTCTCTATGTATTGCAAAGTGGGGCCCTGATCTCAGTTGGAGCCTTCAGACAGTGCTGTAGTGCACATAAATATCAAAGGAGATCATGGCTCAGCCAGCCTACATTATGGGTTTGCACTGCTGCAGCTAGTTCACTAGCTGTAACTGGGGCAAATCCCCACTTTTGACTTTGAGGCAACTGCCTGGTCAAAAGCCTTTGCTTTAGAATGACCCCACACAGGATGTGTCTATGATAGCACTTTCCTGAGCAGGGGCAGACAACACAGGGCTAGTGGGTGGCTCCCAAGCCCTGTCTACCATTGCTACCTTAGCGAAGCTGCAACAGCCCCAAGATCACAGGAAAAAAGAAGGGTTACTGACCCTACAGTAATGGGGGTTCTTTGACATGTGCTGTCCACACAGATCCTTCTCTTGATGTGCAAATCCCCCAGCTGGTCCAGATTGCTCGCCAAAGAAATCCAGTGTCTGGGGGCCACACCTGTACCTTGTGTCCCTTTGTGCCCCAACCTGAGGGCATAAAGAACCCCACTGTCCATCAATTCCTTCTCCAGTATAGAATCTGGAAGGAGCAGGATGCTGTAGTAGGGGGAATAGAGGCAGGCTATAGAATCCATCTCGAATAATTACAGTCATTGTAGGGCAATGGTTTTCAACTTGTGGTCCACAAACCTCTGGGGGTGCATAGACTGCATTTAAGATTTCCAAAGGGGTCCACACTTCCATTTGAAAATGTTTAGGGGTCTGCAAATGAAAAAAGGTTGAAAACCACTGCTGTAGGATAAGTGTTTTCTTCTTTGAGTGGTTGTCCAAATGGATTCCACTTTTGGTGACTAACAAGCTGCTAATTGCTTGGTGATGAGTATGTGGTGTCCTATCTACGACCAGCTACCAAAACTGGCATCCAACCTGGAAGGCTCAAGTAAGGAACAAGGCCTTGTAAAGGTGTGACTCGAGCTCCTATGCATTTCAGATGCAGCAATATTCCTCAAACAGGCCGCAGAAGCTGCCTGAGCTCTAGCGTGGAGCTACCCTGGCTAACTCATGACACATCCTTATACAGTTGGAGATGCACTCGGATAACCTTTCTGTGGCTATAGGTTGCTCCTTAATTCTATGAGCAAAGGATATAAATAGTCCAGTCTAAATGATCTGGTCCTATCCCAATGAAAAGGCCTGTCTGCCATTAAGTGAGTGAATTCTAGCTTCCCCCAGGGTTGAGTGAGATTTAAGAAAGAAACCAGGAGGAGAATGGATTGGGTCACACAGAGCTCTGCAGCAACCTGATGTTCCTTCTCTCATTCCTCTTCCTGTCTCTCATGTAATTATGGCTGAACGAACTGGCATACCTGAGGTGGCTTGATCTGTCTCTGTGGGAAGGATGATTTAGCCTGAGAGACCAGAGCTAGTCAGAGAACAACAATTCCATTGTGTGACAAACTTTTGAGGTTTCAATATATGTTTTCATTTCACAATGGACCAAAACCAAATATTTTTACAAGATGGTATTGTGTCCAAATGTCTGTTGGTAACCAAATGCTTAGGTTTTCGAATTGGGTCTCTCTCAGTGAGCGTAGAGTTCAGGAATCTTCACATCGAAAATGTCATCAAAACAGATGTCTCTGCAAAATGTCTCAGCTTTGATGGAACTGTGTATTTTGACAAAAAACACAGAGTAGGAAGTGTTTCAACCAACTCCACTAGACACAGCAGAGGAAGTAGGCTTCCGGAGGAAGGGTAGTCAGCCCAGAGGGTCAAGTTAGGCCAAAGGGTACTGTGGTGAGGGCGCTTAGGGAGTATCAGGTGTCTCAGATCCTAGTAAGCACCCCTTCCTGGCCACACATTAGGATTTCTGCGAGAGGAATTCAAACCTCTATAATCAGGGTTCCTAAGGGTGTTTCAAGCTCCTGGAGCCTGAATGGAGTCCCTGGGCACACTCTGAGGGCACAGACCTTCTACCTGGAACCCCCTCACCCCGCCTCCAGAACTCCATCTCAAAGCTGTGAAAGCTTCTGATTCCCCCAACACACACTTTGTTCAATCCATCAGATTTATACTCTTTATATTTAATCACGTAAAGCACATATCATACAAACCCCAAAAGCATCCTAAACTTAAAGTTCCTCATTGGCTCACTCTTCCCTTGGAAGATAGTTTATGTTCAGGCAGGCAGGGTCCTCCACCCTATTGCCTACCCTGCCCCTGCAGCAGCCTCCATCCGAATCTGGTGCAAAGTGTTTCCCTCTGGAGTTCTACCAAGCCCCTTTATAGAGTCCTGCTAAGGTCACTTGCTTCTTTTGTTCTGCCTTTTGGTCATTTTCCATTCATCCCAACCCCGCCTGGAACAGGAATTGGCTTCTCCCCCCTAGAGCAAACCTGTTATCCCAAGCTCTTTCACTCTGAATAGGCCCTTGAGTGCTGATTGTTCACCATTGTTTCTGGCCTGGCAGAGACATGACACAACTCTGCAAACTCACTGGGGAGTCCCATTCATGAGGCCTTCCATGATGCAGTAATTTCATGATACAATTTCATACTATCATCCAAAATTCAGAAGTGGTCCAGACAGAATCCACAATTCGTCACACAGGCAGGGTGATCCCTATGACAGGGTTGCAGCTACACTGCATACAACACTGTAACGTCAATTGTCATGTGATCAACCTAATGCCGTCAGCTGGTGTTGAGTAATCCTCTTGATTACAGGGCAGGTCAATAGGTGGGAAAAGAGCAGGCCAGATGCAACTGAAAGTAAAAACACTCAAATCATTGTGTCATAGAGGATGACACAAAAGTAGCTTTACAACTCTGAGGCAGTGGGATTGCCCCGTCACTGACGACATGTCCCTGGCAGGTGGATGGCCAAGTGCCTCTTTGCCTATATATTAATCATTTCCTTTTCATACTAGCAATAAAACTTCAGGGTTAGTGTCTGTAGGAAATCCTATGCCTGGAATTGTGCTGTACTCTAACATGCAAGAGGCCGTTCTATAGAGCATGTCGCACATGCACAATGCTCCACAGAAGTACAAGAAAGGGAGCATTTGAAGGTGAGAACTGTAAAGGAAATAACTGAGCCTGATTTTCCTCTGACACTGGGCTTTACATCAGTGTAACTGCATTGAAATCAATGGAAAACACAGTAATGGTAACCCCGTCTACGTGTGTGCTTCTTCACCATTACTACCTGCAGTGAAGCCGGACAGCAGGAGATTTGCCTGAGAACACCGGAACCACTCCAACTCCATTAAAATCAATGAAATTACCTCTGCTTTACACTAATGCCTGAGAGAAGAATCAGCTCCAATGCCTTGAAGTGAGAGGGGCAGGATTTCTGGGTAAAAATACCACAGGCGGAAGAGTGGCCTCGCAGGTGCACAGTTGGAAAACGGGACAGAGAACGAGATCCTTGGAAAGCAGTGACACTGTGTGTAGCGAGTGGGTAGTAAACTCCCTATGGTGGAAGGGAGAAAAATGCATAGCATCTGCCATTGAGCTGCATACACATCCCTTTGGGCCTGATTTTCATATGGATTGAGCACCAGCACACCCCACTGATGTCATCCAGAGTTGCAAGCACTCAGCAGTGCTGAAAGTGAGACCTGTAACCTCACAGATCATCAGAGACAGGATACTGGCCTACACAGCCCTAAGGTCTGATCTGGTCTGGCACTTCCTAGGTTCGAGACCAGGGGTTGGCAACCTTTCAGACGTGGGGTCCCAAGTCTTAATTTATTCACTCTAATTCAAGGTTTCACGTGCCGGTAATACATTTTAATGTTTTTAGAAGTGTAGTAAGATACACACGCAGCCAACTGTTATCATCATCGAACAAGAGCAGCACACCATACCGGTAGCTACGGACAACAAGACGATCTCTTTCTGTAAGTCTATAATATATAACTAAACTATCGTTGTATGTAAAGTAAATAAGGTTTTTAAAATGTTTAAGGTTCATTTAAAATTAAATTAAAATGCAGAGCCCCGCCGGACTGGTGGCCAGAACCCAGGCAGTCTGAGTGCCACTGAAAATCAGCTCACGTGCTGCCTTCGGCACCCGTGCCATAGGTTGCTTACCCCTGTGCTAGATAGCCCCTATTTTGATAGCAGTGATTTGACTGCATTCAGGATACTGCAGCCCAGCTCAAAAAAAAAAAAAAAAAGATACCAAACTGGCAACACTGGGAAAGGCGTTGGGAAAGGAAGACCACAGCACCTCCTGCTTTTTCTCAACTGCACTGCAAGCAGAACGTTGCAGGAAAGCAGCATTGGTTCTAGAATCCTGAAGTTGTTGAAGCAACAAGGTTGATAGGTGTCTAATAAAAGTTCCATGGCAGAACCAATTACTTGCATCCAGGCTGGTTAAAGGAAGGCCAAGAGGCAATATGATTTGAAGGACCTCAGCAACAAGGAGGAAAAAAGCTATTAAAGTAATGGGATAAAACAGAGCCAGAAGAAATGTAGGCTGGAAACCAAGAGCTGGCTACTGCTGAAGCTATGGAAAAATACAGAGGGGAGCAATGGGAATCCTGCTCATTAAGTTCTCCACCTTTAAGCTAGGGTGACAAAGCACTCTGGAATGTTTTGCAGGGAACAATTCTGTGATAGGCTAGAGCAGAGGATGCACTTAATTCTCTTTGGGGTCTTTTAATCTCTGTGTTTCTTATTAGGAGTACATGCTGCTACCATCCACTCTATAGGAGCTTCCAGCTTCACTGTCAGAATGAGTCAGACAAACAACCTGCACCTTGGGAAGATAACCTTGAGCTGTTCTTTGAGCCCCCTAGGCCAGGTGGACAGAGCAAAACGGTGCTTTGGCAGTATAGCTTATTCCTGCCGCCGAGTGAAACAAGTGATACTAGCCAAAGCACAGTTTCTGGCCAACATCAACAAAAACATGAGCCAACAAAATTCTTGACCAACCTCTTCCCCCTACCCCAGACACAGCTGCATTTCTGTGGGGCCAGATGGACTGCGTCTACAGGTGTCTGGGATGAAAGATACTAGCCAGTGTAAAACTAAATATTTTTTAGTTAAAAATTCATTAAGGAAGCTGCATTGGGTTGGCTCCCCTCTGAAGCCAATTGAGTATATAGAACTCTGTTCAGAGTGGGGGGTTGTGCCAGTCCAGCTGTGTTGGTCACAAATCAAACCCCTGACTGATACAACTATGCCAGCAATAGTCTGTAACATAGACCTGACCCTAGTCACTTATCTTTTAACCGAGAGACATTGTTCTTCTTGGCCTGGGGGTGGACCTGTAACGTGAGGGCTCCTCTCCCCCACCCAGGGTAAATGTGAAGTTACACCTACCTTACGTAATTTTTCTTGTGCTGATCTAGTTCACCAGTCCGTTTACAGTTTACACATGGACAATCTTTATGTAACAAACTAAAGTCTGGCACTGAACCATGCATTCCAGGCAAGTTATTTTTGATTCAGTTGATCAAAGCGTTTCCTTTTACTGGACCAACAAACAAAGTGTCAGGCCTCCCAAGGTCCATTCTTCAGCTCTGAGGACTCTATCCTTTCTGGGTATTGAATTCTTGCCCCTGAAACCAACACAGGTTTAAAAAGGCTTAGGGGCTGCTCAGAGATCACTCAAGCACCACAGGGCAAGACCTAGCACATATTTCCCTTCAAGTGCTGAACCTTGAGTACACATGCAAACATGGGCAAAGCACATACTTGGCATAAGACACAGAACAGTATGTTCCTGCCCCGGGCACAATACAGAAACTTGCCCTCATGGGCTGGCCGGGGAACAGATGAATTTGAGTTTTGAAACATCTAACAAGGATCGAACACATTTTAATAGAAAACTGATCTACAAAAATGTCAAGTCCCCTTTATGGCTGTTTGATGGGTCTTTAATTCAGACGCAAATATTTCAAAGTGGCTATAAAACTGAGATGTGTTTCAGCATGCGATATGTATGTATCTTTTCATCCTTGCAAACAGTATCTGTAACCCCCCATAACCCAAGGCTGACCCTAGATGTACAGTACCTTCCCTCTCAACCTGTGTATATTTCATTTCAAGCATTTACTTTAATAAAATTTTTAAATCTGAAACAAAAAATAAATAAACAAAAAAAATAAATGTGGTGGGAAGACAGGCAGAGTTTTCATTCATTTCTCTTTCTAGCAGGAAAGTTAGGTTAGGCCTAACCTTCTCTCACTGAAATCAATAGGAATTTTGCCAGAATTTTAACAGGGGCAGGATCGGGCCCCATTGTAAGCAACCAGTTAAACACACACACACTGCTAGGCACAGGATCTGTGTTAGGCTTTTCTAAGGTGCCTCTTCCCATGGTATGCTAGCATTACTGCATATTCCCTACAAATGAAATGTAAACCCTTAGAGCGAGTCTGGTTTCAATAAGTGATGTCAGTGAAATAAAATGCTGTGATTTAATAATAGGATCTAACTACAAGGAGAAAGACAACAGATATTAAACCTTAAAGCAAATCAGAGCAGTATATTCTAAATGCAGGAGCTTATTTTCCAGTCATAACATCACATTCCATCACCCTTGTATTAAATTGACTTTTCAAAATAAGTTTAAGGTGATCCATATGTCTAGGTTCAGACGCATAGCACTGCTAAACCACTGGGGATGGCTGCCTAGACTAAGCTCTGGGTTAGAAAAGTTTGCATTCCCTAGGATCACAGTTCAAAATCCTGGTGGAAATCAACTCCACGGTCTGCCCTTACACAGCAGATAAAATGAGTTTGTTGTGTTAATAGAAGTCTTTCAAAGGAGACTTTAAATACTGAGTTACCGTTAACCACACACACACTTTTACAGAACCTAGATTTAATCATGGTTGATAGATGTTGCCCCAGAGTTCTTGACCGACATCTCCCCCAACATCATTGCTGGTTATGCCCTCACCCAACATGCAGCTCCATTTCAGGGGGAACCAGATGGACTGTGTCTGTTTTTTGGGGTAATCTGTGTAAAACTAAATACTTTAGTTAAAACATTGGCTGAGGGAACAGCTTTGTGCTGACTTCAGTCAGAACCCAGATGAGTGTTGATTTCCAAATGCTTGATTAGCATCCGCCACTTAGCTCACTTGATCTCTATTATTGATTGGCTATTTTTCCCCCCCAATCAGTAAAGTGGGTCAGGAGGGGGCACTCTAATCACTTGCACTAATATTTGCCAAAAGAGGACTCTTACCAGAAAAGTTATATTACAGTTATGGAGAGTCTCATTTGCTTTCAGCTCTGCTTTTGTTTTCTGTTTCTATACTCTTTTATCTCAAAGTGCTAGACAAACATAGGATGTAGCCTAAGAAGAACACAGGTCAAGAAGGCAGGTGTTGGTGGGATCAACATTACCTCATACCAGATACCCTGGAACTGGAGATTATTCAGCTGAGAGGGAAAATATTAGCCAGGACACTGGTGTTATCCTCGTCTCATTCTGTGTCTTCTCCCTAGACTCAAGCTGGAGAAAGGATCTTACGTCCAAAACAAGAGAGGTAATGTAGTAGGCTGCAGGTGGGTGCTCCATTAAGTTCTGCTTTGGAACCATTGACGTCAATGGGAGTCTCCAATCGGTTTTGGATCAGATCCTTGTCCATGGTAGTTACATTCCTACAAGCTCAGTCTTCATATACAAGGAAACACAAGGCTCAGCCCACCTTTTTCTCCATGTACCACTGGAAGGGCCACAAAAGAACGAGTGGAGAAAAACCATCCTCAAAAGCCCCAATAGTCTAAAATGAGGCTGTCTGGCCTCCTGACTCAACCCTGGGCCCCACCGATAGCTTGTTCTTGGCCCACTGCAAAAATCTGAACCTTTGGCCAGATATGGTGCTGGAACACTGCACGCAGATGGAAGATTTAACCACTGCATGTCTCAAGTGTGATGGAGAGGGGAGACTGAAGATACTGCCTCAGCCCGCTGTGATTTAACTGTAGCATAGGGGCCCCATATTCTACTGTCCCAGTATACTATGGGAACTTGCACTATGCAAGGCCCCTTCCTTGGGAGGACCTGCTAAACGACACTTTGCTAGACTAGGCTGCAGTGGGCATACTACCCTTAGAGTCAGCATTAGGCATAAGCAGACTAAGCAATTGTTTAGGGCCCTGAGCAGCACAAGGGGGCCTCCTATTTGCTTATTATTATGTGGTGGTGGTGGAATATTTCTGCTTAGGGCCCCTAAGGGGCTAGCACAATCACTGACCAGCCTCCTTAACTGGAATTGCTATACAGTTATGACCCCGCATCTGTTTCACTGTTCCCTTGGACCTACCCTAGACATAAGAGCTCAACGTGCACAGTTCCTTGGGAAACTGCAGCTTAGCCAAAAAGAATACAGAGCTGTCACGGGGTTTTATTTTTACAGTGATTTGGTACTGAATGTTCCTTCCTTCCCACCCGAAAAGGAACAGGGCACTAACAAATACCATGGCAAACAAACAAATTTAATAAGGGAAAACACATCCCCATGGAAAATGCTTTTATACATCAGCTTCTTAAAAATAAACCACTACCAAAGGAGTTTCTTTCAGTGCAGTTAATTGTTACAGCAGAAATAGGAAAATAGTTTTGATGGAGAAAAAAAAAATCACATGATTTTAGAAGTGTTGTAAGTAAGTTTTGCTTAGAGGGAGAGAAGGGGGGAGGGAAGATGTTGGATTTTTTTTTAATTGCTAGAGAAGTAAAATTTCTTCTGCCCTCTGCTGCTCACAAAAAGTAATGCTATAGCTCCCTTTAAAAGCGAGTGGGCTCAATTCTCCATCAGCCTGTACCTTGTACAATCATTTACACCAGTTTAAATCGGAAACATGGTGTTTTGCACCAATGCAAGAGACAAAATCTTCAGGACAAACCTTGCATCCCAGTCACAGAATCATAGATTATCAGGGTTGGAAGGGACCTCAGGAGATCATCTAGTCCAACTCCCTGCTCAAAACAGGACCAATCCCCAAATGGCCCCCTCAAGGACTGAACTCAACCCTGGGTTTGGCAGGCCAATGCTCAAACCCCTGAGCAGTCCTAAAAAACCTGAACGATTTAATCACATTGAGACATTAGTTAATCTAGTTTGCTCTTGTCTAGTTTGCATTTCCTGCCTGTGCAACAAGATAAATTACGCCAAAGCAAATGAATGCATTTCAAATATTGAAAGTTGCCCACTCCAAGAAGCATGAGTGGCTCTGTGGAGCTACCATTTACACATTTCTGCAATGCCTATTCACTCAAACTGTCACACAGCACCACCCTGTAAATACAGCCACTTTGCTCAACAAGCTTTGGTTGAAATCCTACTAACTGTTGCTTTTTAGAGGAGAACTGAAAGTTTCCTTTGCAGTTAAAAATCAAGATTTATAATACTTCTGTTAGCTCAGACACTGCTCATCTATCAAAATTTCAACTGGACATAAGCATTATTTGTTTTTTTCCCCAGCCAGTAGAAACAAAAGACTACTCAGCCATTTTACCTAGGGTTTGTACCATGGCATCAAAATACCTTACTTATCCCCCAATAGTATCAACAGATTCAACCTTTAAGATCCCTTCTATACTGTAGTCCTGGAGTAGATAATGGGCGTGAGTGTTGGTTTATTATAATTGTGCCTGATCTAGATGCCACCCTCTGTCCAGGAAACACAATTCCCTAGGACTTGCAGCAAGGAACTGCTTGGGATGAAAAGTCAGCTCTTTGCTGGGATCCTGGCATTTGGGTCTAGGAAAGTATCACTCAGCTTGGCCCATGAAGAAAAACAAATCCAAACATGTTAGCTCATCAAACGTGCAAAGGCCCTTTACTGTTTTGCTGTCAGAGCTCCTAGTTCTAATTAACAACAGGAGTACTTGTGGCACCTTAGAGACTAACAAATGTATTTGAGCATAAGCTTTCGTGGGCTACAGCCCACTTCTTCGGATGCATAGAATGGATTCATTCATAGCCCACGAAAGCTTATGCTCAAATAAATTTGTTAGTCTCTAAGGTGCTACAAGTACTCCTGTTCTTTTTGCGGATACAGACTAACACGGCTGCTACTTTGAAACCTGTAATTAATAATAGTTAGCTTCATCCTTTCACAAACAAACAAAAGAAGTTTCCACTTACACAGTTATTTCCCCAGAAGAGGGAATATATAGAAAAAAAATTATAACCATGCTTCAGTTTTTCCCAGAAGTCTGTTTCCACTAAGGAGAAATCATTCCAAGGACAAAATATTTGTATCCTAAAGTTGTATGTAGTGCAACCGTCCAATGAAGATCACTCATTCCATTTCCACATTTAAGGCTGCACATGCCAAACAATGGAGTGGAACTGGAAAGAAGCCACTGTGAAATACACAACTCCCCCTTTTTAGGGTCCATCTTTCCCCACTGGTTTAGTGTTCATGACTGAACAAAAACTGACTTCAGTATGTGTTTCAGACAAGTTTATTTTTTAAAATAATGATCTCTCCTGATATTTCTCACTCAGTATTTTGAAGGTAATTTCTTCCTCCTTTCTATATAAATACACTTGGTAGTTCCTGAATCCTGGAGGGAGTGGGGGGAATGGTTCGACATGTGAATTCCTCTCTGTTCTCCCGGTGAATCAGATGTCACTGAGATCAACACCATGAAGGTGTAGCCAACAGCTGACCAGTATTCAGTAGTGCAAGAGCAGGGTTTTTTTGTTTGGTTTGTTTTAAGAAAAAAGCATAGAACAACAGAAGATAGAGATGAAGATGATGTAAAAAATTATATATATTTTTATATATATGATTCATATCTATTTACAATGTGGCTGGGACAAAGAGCAAGACATTTGAGGCGATTATACAAGAAACCAGTAGCTTTTCCCCCAACCTTCTCAGACTGGAACCTGGAGAAAAGGCATGAGGAGACAGAGACTGAAGAATGAAGTTACACATTTACAAAGAAGGAATTCCCTACTCCCCACCAAACCCTGTCTCCTTTTCACTCTGCTGAAACTGATTTTTTATTGACCAGTCTCTATGAAAAGAAAAAAAAATGGTTCCTTACAATCTCAGAAACATGAATGGTGATTTGTACGATTCGTCAGGCTTGGCTTTTTACTTCTTTTTTGAAGCATGACTCTTAGAAATACCCTGATTAGCTAGATACAATATCATGTTTTCCATTTGGAATCATCAGCAGCAAAACACAGTCAATTGAAACAGACTTTTGTATGAATTACTTTAGGGACTAAAAATGACCAAGTAAGGCATAGCAGAGAATGTATGTAGAGAAAGCTACATCAGTTGTGGAGTTTCCTTTCATTGGGTTACCTTTCATTGGGTTTTCTTGACCTTGATATGGTATCCTACAGAATGAACTGATTAAACAGATTCCCTCCCCTGTCCCCAAAAAACAAACAAACCCAAATCTTTAAATTCTGGACTTAAAACCGAGATTCATGTTTGCTTTCAGCACAGCAAGCTTCATGCTGAAATCTTAAAATTATCATTCCAGTGAAACACCTTTTAACCCAACACACTAATGCATCGCTGCTAAAATATTCCTCAAGATTATAAACGCAGTTCGATCCTGTGTCCTAGGTGAAATGCTGTATTTTCTATGCCACACAAAGACCATATTTGACATGCATTATCAGTTGTGATCTTGCATTCCACAGGCTGCATTCACTGAATCATGATTTTCAGGCCTGAAACAGACATAGGCAGGAACAAAAAACAAAACAAAACAAGACCAAGCTACTAATGTGTTATGCCATTAATGTAAGTTTGCTTTTATGCTTCTTTCCACTCCATCCTCCCAGGTTCTCAGTTTAAAAACAAACACAAACAAACAAACAAAAAGGCTGGTGATCTACCTTCAAAGAGAATTTCCTCTTCCCCACGCATCCTCATGGGCTCAGAAGGGTCATAATTATTGTCCCATTTGTCTGAACTACAATACAGTAAGCTATGTTTGCTTTACACTCTTCCTAATCCTTTCCAACAGAGCTAACTACTCCGTAATTTCAGCAATTAGTTAAGGCGCTAGCCTGGGACTTAAGACTCATGGAATCTATGAATGAATCTAAGGTCAGAAGGGATGATTGTGATCATCTAGTCTGACCTCCTGTACAAAACATAGGCCATAATACTTCCCAGAGCAGATCCTTTAGAAAAACATCTACTCTCTATTTAAGAATGGTCAGTGATGGAGAATCCAACATAACCTTTCGTAAATTGTTCCAATGGTTAATTACTCTCACTGTTAAAAATTTACACCTTATTTCCAGTCTGAAACTTGGGAGATACAGGTTCAGTTCCTTGCTCGGCCACTTTGTGACCGTGTGCAAATCACTTCATCTCTCTGTGCCTCGGTTCTCCATCTGTAAAAGTGGGATAAGTGCAGTGCTCACAGGGGTGCTATGAGGATTGTGAGGTGTTCAGATATTACGGTGATCAGGGCCATATGAGTTCCTGAGACAGAGCAATTCAGTCACAGATACAAGTTCTGATTGAAGGTAAGTAGGTTGTTTTAAATGTTGACAATTAAGAACACTGGATTTTCAAAGAGGAAATCAAAGATTAAAAACCTGCTGATTCCAGGAGGTAGAACTGAAGAGAGTCTTCTTTCAAGAGGGCTTACTCTAATTTTGCCAAAGCACATTGGTACCTGTGAGTATGGAATAGTTCCCAATTTGCTCAGCCAAGCAGAATAGCAAATCTTGACACTTCTTTAAAAACATATTTTGTCGAATTATTTTGTTTTCTTGCTAATTTCTTGTTCAAGAGTTCCACTATTTATTTAGCTCAAGCATAACACATACACCCATGGGCCACCTGTTTGTTGGTCATCCTAGTCCTGCCCAATTCTTTCTATACCTCTCAGCACCTTGAACCTATTAGCTGAACAGCAAGAGGCCCCCAGAGTCCCAGGACCTGCACTCCAGTTGTGCAGCCAAGCTGAGAACCAACAGCAGGCCAATCCTCTGGTGCAGTATTCTGCTTTTATAAGCTTCCATGCTCAGATAGTGAGGTGGCAAAGTTCAAACACTTCTGACATGACTCCTCCGATACCCAAGGGGTTTCTGCTGCACGCAAACTAACGCAGCAAACTGACTTTGTATGGAAAGGATCCACTCAGCTGACTGATCACCAGTTGTAAAAATCTGCACACACACACCCAGGACTATAAACACATCTCACTTCCTTTCCTTTTGTTTGATTACTGTAAGTATATGAATGATTACATGAATTCCGATCATCCCAGCCCTATAATACAGTGAAGTTCAATCAGTTTGACACACACACACACACAAAAATTAATAATTAAAAAAAATAAATCAGAAGTGCAGGTTTACCCTGCCAGCTTGCTGGTTACAAGTGATGACTTTCTCGGTGGAAGATCTTGTGGTGTCGGGATATGGTCTCCTGTCACCAAGTTATTGTCAGGCCCGGTGGTTGGCAACTGCTTGTTCTTCATCTTTGCCTTGGCCATATTGTAGTCACCCGAGTCAAAATACTTTTGCTGAAAGAGGGACAGGATTTCAGGTTACTTTGGCAAAGTCTTAAGAAAACATACTGCCCAAAAACTTGTTGGAATATTGTGAACATATCTAACCTATCTAATCATGAATGTTTTCTTGATTTAAGAAGTAGCTTGGTCAATGTACCGCATTGTGTCACTGAATTTACAGACTCGTTAGATAAGCCTAGCCTGCACTTAGAAGTTCCAGTATAGCCATAGAACTATAGCTACCCCAGCAGAATCCTGCTAGCATAGACAGTTATACTAGCAGCGGAGGGCTTTTGCTGGCACAGTTCATTCAGGTTCGGTGAGCGAAATAAACTATCCCAGCAAAAGCGCTTTTGTGCTGTTAGAACTGTATCTACAGGCGGGTTTCTGCTGGCACAGCTGTGTTGTAAAACAACCAAACAAACCCATGCAAAATAACTCTCACACCCCTATCAGGCAAAGCTATGCCAGCAAGATTTACACAGCCCTGGCCTAAGAACAGACACTAAATCTTCACTTTAAAGAAGCAGTTACAGAAGACTGGAAGCCAGACAAGAAGGCTTCTTCCACACAAGGAAATGCACCTTCCCGTTTTATGCACATACTTTTAAGTAACTTTGTAACACCACCAGTCGCCCCCAACAAATTTTCAGCCTTTCTGTAATACTTATTTGAAAGAATAACCATGATCATTTACTTCCTTTACCAAGGTGTATGGTAAACAAACAATTCACCAAGTACAACAGCAGTTGATAAAATTTTATAACATGGAATCTCAGGACTGGTCTACACCGGTGGAGTGGGGGGGGGGGGGGAGCGAGAGAAACTGATCTAAGTTACCTAACTTCTGCTACATAAATAACGTAGCTGAAGTCGATGTACTTAGATCTACTTACCGCAGTGTCTTCACTGCGGTAAGGTGATGGCTGATGCTCTCCCGTCAACTCCTCCTGCGCCTCTCACCCTGGTGGAGTACCAGGGTCAACAGATGAGCGCTCAGCAGTTGATTTATCGCATCTAGACTAGACATGATAAATCGACCCATGCTGGATTGATCACTGCCCCTCGATCCAGCAAGTAATGTAGACAAGCCCTCAGTTGTGTTTACTAAGTTCCTTATAGTGACTTTTAAAGCCCAAACACTTGGCCTACTGTCACATGGCTGTAATCATAATGGGGAAAGACCCCAGGACCCAATTTTCATCTACCTTATTCTGGCAGCATAAGAGAGGCCTTAAAGTGGGTATAAATGACATGTCTTCCAGAGCACCGTACAGGGGCGTTGGTATAAATGAGAAGGGACTGATTTTGCTGTCCAACTGGTTTGAGTTAGGGCCTATTCTCCTCTAAATATCAGATTTAAAAACAAAAACCCTTATTGCGTCCATGCCAAGAAATTAAATAACCATTATTGTTGTGCTTCATCTGCAGGCTGTTACCTAAAACATTACCAGAGTAACATCAACAGCAAGAGATAATGCTGGCACACAACAATGTTTTGGCAGGATGAAAGGCTATAAATAAAAGCTATAAAAGGAAAACAATGATGTTAATTCCAGTGAAGCAAAGCAGAGGGAGTGGGCAGAATCCCTGTGGTTCTAAATGGGAAAAAACAGCAAAACAGCTGCATTTTCCCAACTTCTCAGAGGATTTTTATACAATCTGAAGGGGTAACAGCCTCATATACTGTACCAGACTGATTTACAATGGCTATGTAAAATATTACAACTATAAACGAGATGCCAGGCTTTGCTTTACTGGTTTTCAGTGGGGGCTTTAACTAATTCCTCAGATAGAGGAGTCACGAGGCCTGATACACCATCACCTTGAACCTTGGCCAGTCGTACACCAGTACAGAGTGGGTGTAAAATGCTGCCATTCTGAGCTGGTGGAATTTCTACACCCACCTTGCACCAGTCTAAGTGACTGCACAAGGTGCAGGGCAGTGGAAAAAAAATCAAGCCCACAGTTTCTAATTTTGCATCATTATTCTTTAAGAGTTCTACTTTGAACCCACATGTGAGACTTGGAACATCTGATCTGCCAGATCACTGGCTGGTGCAGGACCAGCTCCACAGTGTTAAGGTACATCCCAGGAAGAGGCCCAGATGGCACAGGGAGACCAGTGCACTAGTTTCTAAGTATCAGAGTCCAAATCATGACAGGTCACAAGGTGGAGAACTAGGAAGCCAGTAAAGAATATCCACATAGCAAAACCCACCACACAAAAGACAACCCAACGCAAGAACAGCCTGGGATGGTCTCGATCAGGAGCTTATGAAACAGGGGAATGTGCCACAGAGACATCTACTATGGTGACTTCAGTGGGCTTTGGATGGGGCCAATCTTAAAGAGCTTTAATCAGGTCCTACAGACCTGGCACAAGCTCGCATTATCAATAACATTCATAAGCACAAAGTCATTCAAGGTACAAGTAAATTCATTCATTCTGGACAGCTACATCAAAATTATGTTTTTTCATACATTTGAATACTTTTCACGTGGTCATGTCCGACTTATTTCATGCCTGATATATCCCCAGGCCAGCAACGGTAACAAATAGAAACGTATTAGATACAAATGGCATTATAACAAGTTCAGGTCACTGGTCTGGTTTAGTCAATAGATAGGGTGCTTATATTTCTATGTACATACTGAACCCAAATCTCTCATTCAATTACAACTGCATCTGCTCTAACACCTCAGACAGAGACCAACACCTACAAAATCTCCACTAAGCATTCTCAAAACTACAATACCCGCATAAGGAAATAAGGAAACAGATCAACAGAGCCAGACGTGTACCCAGAAGCCTCCTACTGCAAGACAAACCCAAGAAAGAAACCAACAGGACTCCACTGGCCATCACATACAGTTCCCAGCTAAAACCTCTCCAACGCATCATCAGGGATCTACAACCCATCCTGGACAACGATCCCACACTTTCACAGGCCTTGGGTGGCAGGCCAGTCCTTGCCCACAGGCAACCTGCCAACCTGAAACATATTCTCACCAGCAACTGCACACTGCACCATAGTAACTCTAGCTCAGGAACCAATCCATGCAACAAACCTCGATGCCAACTCTGCCCACATATCTACACCAGCGACACCATCACAGGACCTAACCAGATCAGCCACACCATCACCGGTTCATTCACCTGCACCTCCACCAATGTAATATATGCTATCATATGGCAGCAATGCCCCTCTGCTATGTACATCGGCCAAACTGGACAGTCGCTACGAAAAAGGATAAATGGACACAAATCAGATATTAGGAATGGCAATATACAAAAACCTGTAGGAGAACACTTCAACCTCCCTGGCCACACTATAGCAGACCTTAAGGTGGCCATCCTGCAGCAAAAAAAACTTCAGGACCAGACTTCAAAGAGAAACTGCTGAGCTTCAGTTCATCTGCAAATTTGACACCATCAGCTCAGGATTAAACAAAGACTGTGAATGGCTTGCCAATTACAAAACCAGTTTCTCCTCCCTTGGTTTTCACACCTCAACTGCTAGAACAGGGCCTCATCCTCCCTGATTGAACTACCTCATTATCTCTAGCTTGCCTGCATATATATATACCTGCCCCTGGAAATTTCCACTACATGCATCTGACAAAGTGGGTATTCACCCATGAAAGCTCATGCTCCAAAATGTCTGTTAGTCTATAAGGTGCCACAGGATTCTTTGCTGCTTTTACAGATCCAGACTAACACGGCTACCCCTCTGATACTTCCCATTCAATACAGTCTTTACTACCAATATCTAGACTACTTTAAATGCTACTGTCTATATCATACACACTTTTCTTTACACCATCTAGTGATGACAACGTTAGCTTCCAAGACAAGGGTATTTGAGTAGTAAGTACCCCTTTCTGCAGTCTTTTCATTAGGAAGTCTGACCCTCCTGGCTTCTGTCCTAAATTAGGATATTTGGCCTTTAGTTTTGCTTCTTCTGCTCTCTCAGGGACAACTGCTTCCTTCTCCTGCGTATCCTGAAAAACAAGAAACAGATTAAAGCTACTCAATCCTATGAAAGAGGACACCTTTATTTTACCTCAGAAATCTAGTTATACAATGTTTGTCCTGTAACTACAAGCCTAATATTCATCACTAATTGAGGTGTGGCCCCATAAATGCTTAAACATACTTTGAGAATACTGTAAACTCTATTCTAAACCCATAGGGGGAGTGGCTTTCTCAGAAAGCCTGTGGGAAAGCGGGCAGATAAATGGGCCAGGTGAGAGATCCAGCCATTGATAAGGAGCCAGTGGTAAGTTTGACCCAGACAATGAGGTTCAGCAGGCAGTCATCAGTTTCACATCAACTCCCATCAGTTAAGTGTGGCACCATCTGTAACTCTTCTAACCTTTCCACATGGCAGAAGCCAATTGGCTGAGCCAATATGGGTAGTGGCTAGAAATTCAACCAAGCTTTTATACTCAAGAGCAAGCAACATGCCAGAAACAGCTCACCAAGTGGGTCGCAGAGATCAAGTTCTGCTGCTTCAACATGGAGTTGTTGTTCACATGTATCCAACGCATCAACATTCCCCAGTGCCATTTCCTAGCATTGCTCAAAGATAGTTGTTTTAAACAACTGAGCTCTGATCACTAAGCATCATTAAAAGGACAAGAGGCAAATCAATGTTTTCAGTGCATATTTCTTCATGAAGGGAAATTCCATAATGCTGAAGACAGCCCAGGAAGCCAGAAGGTCTCTGTATCCACAAAGCACAGATGGCATCAGATACCCTGAGCCACCCCATCCATGTGTGCGCCTCAGATCTATGCTGAAGAGAACAGTTCCAGAGCAAGATGGTATTTCACCAAAGACTCTTTGTCCTATGGACTGTGTTACACAGAAGGTCAGACTTGCAATCCTTTCTGGCCTTAAGATCTAAGAAATGTTGGCCCCTCTGCAGAGATCCCCGCCAACCCCTCACGTGTGATTGTTTTTGCAACATGGACACCTGTCCTAAGAACTGGACTGAGACTCTGCAACTTGTGTCGTACAAACCAAACAATGCTGACTCAAGTCAGTTTCAACCAAGGCCAAATTCAAACTGGCACCTCCAATACCATTATCAATCATCTATGCCATCCGGTATCACAGACGCGGCAAGCTCAGCCCCAGTGGTAGAACAGCACATAATACCATATCTCTGGTTGATCAAGAAGTGGCATTGACTTGTTCCGTGGCAAGTTCCTTCTCATTCCTCTGGACCCAAAGGCTCATAGCCTAAGTACAGAATAGATCAGGCAAGGTAAAAACAGGGTTGAGATTTTCCATGTCCCTGCTGGAATCAAAGACTCAAAAACTTTGCAGAGGGAAAAAAAACCCAACATTTATCTTCAGCTTGGCATGCAGGTGCCAATACAGTCACAAAGAGTTGCTAGAACAAGATCACAGAGATGTAAGAAATAGGATTCTGGTCAATGTCTGTGACAGGGCATCACACTAGAGGGACCATGAGTTTGATCCAGCCTAGCTACTCCTGTGTTCAGATTAAATTGAGTCCCTTTTGCTAAAAGGGCAGGACAGAATCCATCCAAATAGATAATCTACATTTGATTTTAGTAAAGAGAACAGGAAAATTTCTGCCTTAATGGTTAGGATTGGGCATGTTATGGTTGGGTTCAAGATACCTTTGCTCAGAAATACATAGATGGAACTCTGCTGAAACAGACGTGAAACTTTCAGATTGGAAAAATTAACAAAAAAAGATAGAAATCAGTATCCTAACCTAGAAAACTAATTGAGACCTGTAAATATCTGATAATGTGGACTAGTTCTGAAGCTGTCACTTAAAAACCATTGTAAATAAGTTGCTGCACAAGAGCTTCAAAATTGATACCATCTGCAACTAAATATTTGTCTCAGCCCAGTGGTAGAGGAGGTCTGAGGGCTGCCTGGGACGTATTACTCACTTCCACCCCTCCAATCACGTGAGGAAAGAGGAATAGAAGGATTGTCACACTTCTGTCCTCCAAGAGAGTGCTTATCCCAGCCTTATTCTTTAAGCAGAGTTTGCTTAAGTAAAGGGGACTGTGTAGACATAAGAGTCCAGCAGAGAGCATGGATGTCAGCAGAACCACAGAATGACGACATTTCTCAGTTATTTCAGAATTTCTAAATACATCTTTGAGAGCAGACTTAATGGTATAAAAATCCTGAGAATATGAATTACCAAATACAGTAAATTCCATTTCCTAGGGCTCTCCTGCTTATTACACTCGAGGGTCAACAGTAGCTGGCCAGAAACAGAACGGAACAGTCTGTCCTAAGAAATCTTGCTGATGCTGTTATTCTTGATAAGTCATCTGTTGGAAGGCATTTCAGTGGTCACTAAGTTTTTCAAAGATTTAGAACAGAGGCCACTGACCTGTTTAAGATCTGGATTTAGATTATTTTTCTCTACAGACAGCAGCCTCATGGGCTGGCTCAGCTGTCAGCCCTCTCTGCCTGCTGCATTCACTAGGCAATTCTGGAAACCTCCATTCCTGCTAGTCACTATTACCACCAATTCCAGAAAAGCAAGATCTTGCACAGTGGGAACTCAGTTCAATTGAGACGGCCTGTGCAGCACATCTGGGATCCTCAGATCTTCTTTGTTGCTGGCCTGCACCAGCCTGTGACATTTGGTCCATTAACAGGTAAAACACTGGAAGGAGAGGCAAAATATTTCGAGATGCCACTGCAAATTAATAGATTAGCCAACAGAAAGTGAAGGCAGGTGTGCCCACATCTCAAAATCCACATCATCATAACTGTTCATTGTTCACTGTCTTAGACTGATTGAGCCATAGACAGACACTGAAATCTCTCAGTCTCGGGTCTGGTCCTTCCAGGTAAGGAAAGACGTACAGGACGAAGTTAGTACTGCTGGTACGTCCAATGGTGAATGTGTATTTTTGCAGTTAGAGTCCATGCTGGGTCGAGGGGGAGGTAGACTGGTCCTCGTGTCTGACAGTTGACTAGTGGGTTGGAGACAGTGGGTAGAAACGATGTTTCCTACCTGTGTAAGTACCTTATTCTCCAATCTGTTGAGCATAGTGGGGAAAATGGAATGGAGAGGCTTGGAAGCTAGGAGCTAAGATGTGTACCTGGCGCAGCACAGACAGGTATACTGGAGGATGCTCTGTGGATGACAGGTGGCAGCTAGTGACTATACGTAGCCCAACCAGAAACATACAAGCTGGTATCTGGTCTATTAACGGCAGTTGATAACTGCTGAGAAGTTGGCTGTGGAATGTTAGCCACAAGTGTTCTCTGAAATATCTTCTACTATAGTATTTATTCCAATGGTGTTAGGGTTAAGAGATTTATTGCTCTGGCTGTCTTAACGAAGTTCTCTTTTCTAGGAAGAGGATACAGGTAGACAGATGCCACTCAGCCAACTACAACTCAAAGAGACGCTGCCCATGAAATAAAGTATCAGAAATAAAGGGATCCTTTACTGGCAGAGAATTAAAGAGAGAGGCACAAGTTCCAAAGCGCTGTTTGGTGTCTCAGCAGGAATTCTGGCTCTCTTACCAGACACTCAATCCCACCTCCTCCCCTCAATTATTTATTTCTAAGTCGTATCTCCATACGTGGCCATAAAGGCCGTTTCCCTCCCATTACTCAGGCCATTTCCTGTTATCCTGGGTACACTATCTTTAACTGCTGCTCAGGCACACTACAGTCAATGGCTTTGTGCTTTATTCAACTTATTGGAATAAGATCAGTGGCCAACACCACAGCTGGGAAATTAATACCAGTGAGCATTTTTTGGATAGCAGGGCTATATGTGCAGCACTGCAATGCACCTGAACTAAAAAGACAACAGAACCTTTTCAAAAGCGTGATGCCACCGGCCTATCAAGATAGATTAAGCCACCAGGATTCACACAGGGCATGCTTCTGTCCTGCCACTGTATACAAACTGCCACAGAGCTGATCTTTATAGTTCGTCACTGTTCAAATTTAACAGTGACACACGGCTGCCGCTTTTCCCAGAGAACCTGTATCACTGAACACACGTGCCCAGATGGCCAGTAGGTTTTAGCTGCATGACTGTTAGCCTGTATTCTAATAATACTGTAAGATCAGGAAAGCCTATTGTTTTGACAGATCCTTGTTGTACTGGCATCACCATTAGTTTGGGCAATAACCGGTTTGGCTGAGAGCTGCCAATATTTTGTATGAGAACACCTGGCCTGTGCTAATCCTGCTCCGGTTCTGAAGGCTGAGATGGCAGCGCTGTGTATAGAAACTCTGAGACAAAACAGTCTTCAAAGTGTTCTTGCAAACTGTTATCCAGAATGCTCTTCCACTTCATAACTATTAGAGGTGGGGTGAGAGCTCCGAGAAGGAATTTGGATTATGCTCATACACGAACTTCAGAAACATATTTAGATTTTTTAAAATTAAGTCTGATGGTGAGGTGGCGTTTAATATTCAGGGTCCCCTGCGGAAGTCATTACGAGAAACTGTGCCTTCTGAGGTCAGGAAGTCACATCCTCTGTTGTACCCATTTTAGCATTTCAAGTTGAGAGATGCTTTAGGAGTAAGTATTTCCCTATGTTAAAACCAAGAGTGAAAAGAGTTAATATCTAAAATGAAGGTTTCAGATTGGAAACACCTTCTCTCCAGTCCCAACATATATGATTTCTAGGACAGACGATGCGAAGGCATTTTGGAGGAGACTATTTAAGTCAGGTTTCTCCTTCTCCCTAAAGCTACTGTCTCCTCTCTTTGGTTACCATCCACTTAAAGAGAATCAAGAGAAACTAACAATTGGAAAGACAATGCATCTTTGATAAGACAGTCTTTAAATAAAGTGGATAAGTCTGAGTAGCTGCTCCACTCACGACACCATGGGCAATGCTCTAAGAAAGTCGATGACTCAGGGGAGCTGCACACCATGCTGCTAAGCTGCCCTAGACAAAAGGCAAAACAAGAATTTTTGTGCAGAAGGGTTATGTGGGATAATTTGAGATCATTACTCACTACAGTTCAGTCCCGCAGCATTAATACAAAACCTCCACTACAGCTTCACCCCCCCAAAGTAATAATACCACCTCTTCTCATCTACTGCAGCTTCATTTTCAGGCCACACCCTGAATTCTGCTTTAGCCTAAGAAACTTTATTACTTCAAATAAATCAACAGCTTGTGCACAGAACTACAGAATTGTCCACAACAAAGCGACTGCTTTAGTGCAAGCCTGAACTGGTATTTTGAGAGAAACATCCCTCCCCCTTAATACCAAAGGGAAATTCCCCTACTTGCTTTGAAGCAGCCGTTATTATATAATCCTAATTTACCTAATTTCACCTCAGGCAAACCTGATCTCACCTCTCATCAAAAATTATTTACGGAGAAGTCATGAAACTGAGGTGAACTGACATTATTTATAATGATGCCACCAAACCAACTGCTTTTAAAGCAACTCCTGCACGCTTTAGTCTTCTTGTGGCTCTCTCTGGGCTGGGCAGTCAGCTTTGTCCTACCATTGGGGTCTTAACAGGTGGGAGAGGGACACTTATTATAAGCCATTTCATATATATGTTTGCAGAGCTGTAGCTGTATTGGTCCCAGGATATGAGACACACATGGGTAGGTGGGGTAGTATATTTCATTGGACTGCTTCTGTTGGTAGAAGATACAAGCTTTCCATCTACACAGGGCTCTTCCTCAGATGCCCTGGTGGAGCAGGTTCTGCGTAGTTCAAAGCCTTGTACCTTCCACCAACAGACGCTGGCTGGTCCAATAAAAGATATTTCCTCATTCACCTTGTCTCTCTCCTTTCCCATACATGGCTTCATGGAGACCTATAACCTTAGCCCTGGTCTACACTTAAAATTTAGACTGACCCAGCCACATGGCTCAGGGCGTGTGTGAAAACCCCAGTGAGTGCTGTAGGTAAGCCAACCCCAGGTGAGGACACAGCTAAGTCAATGGAAGAATTCAATCCCCCCAAGCTCCAACCAACAGCGGAGCCTCCCCATGCTGAGGCCCAAGTCCCAACCCAGCACGCCCAGATCCTCCCTCCACCATCAGCCCCTGCCCCTAGTGGAACCACCCCCAAGACTGGATGCAACCCCCGGACCAGGAGCCCCCCAACATCACAGTCTCCCCCCCTCGCCTCCTCTGACCCGCCCTGTCCCGTCCCACGGGGGCGCCCTTGCTCCAGAAGCTTCCACACCCCCAGGATCCCGCCACCCCGCTCTGACCCCATCCTGCCCCGCCTCACAGACCTCCACACCCCCAGTATCCCACAATCCACCGCCCCCAACCCGCCCAGACTCACGGTGCACTTAAGACCTATCTACCCCACGACCAACCCCCCCCCCCGGAAGTACCACCCCACCAGACCTGTGGCCAATGACCAAACACCGTTACAGAGAGCGACGAGTAGGGCTGCCAATCACAGCACAGCCCGGCGCGTATGGGCGGTCCCAGTGGCCAATCGGAGCCCAGCGCGATCCCGCCCAGACTCAGCCCCTCACCTGTTTCTCGTCGCCCGTCTGTTCGCACCGGCTGTCGGCGCTGAGCTTCTCCGACATGGTGGGACAGGGAAGGGAAGAGGGACGTGGCTGAGAGACGGGCCGGCGTTCTACTTCCCACCCTCTCCCCGGCTCCTGTCACTTTCACTCTGTAACCAAAATGGCCGCCGCAGCCCCCCTAACGTTTCAGGTTGGTAACTGACAAGCAGAGCATCCAATAAGAAAGCTCCGGAGGCCATGATGATATCATAACCAACCAGTCAGAGCCCTCAGGAGGCGTGGTAAGAGGGGCGGGATACTGCGACGAGACAGATGGGGCAAAGGGCCAATGGAGAGTGAGGCAGGAGCAGAACGGGCAGGGCAAAACTTGGGAATGACGAAAACTTAGCGGGACCAATAGGAGACGGAGAGGAGGCCGTGGGGGGGTGGCGGGGGGTGAGGCGCTCTTGGCTGTGGCGGGGGAAATTTCATTGGGGGATTTATGTGAGCCCCGCCCCCACATCCCCGGGACCCTCCCCCAGGGCCCTCCACTGCCCCCCGGGACCCGCCCCCACATCCACCCGGGACCCTCCCTCAGTCCACTGGGCCCCGCCCCCCAGGGCCCTCCACTGCTCCCCGGGACCGGCCCCCCCCACATCCCCGGGACCCTCCACTGCCCCCCGGGACTCGCCCCCACATCCACCCGGGACCCTCCACTGCCCCCTGGGACCCTCCCCCAGGGCCCTCCACTGCGCCCCCGGGACCGGCCCCCCCACATCCACCCGGGACCCTCCACTGCTCCCCGGGACCCGCCCCCACATCCACCCGGGACCCTCCACTGCCCCCCGGGACTGGTCCCCAGGGCCCTCCACTGCCCCCCAGGACCCGCCCCCACATCCACCCGGGACCCTCCACTGCGCCCCCGGGACCCGCCCCCCGATTCCGCCGGGACCCTCCACTGCTCCCCGGGACCCGCCCCTCCCACATCCACCCGGGATCCTCCACTGCTCCCCAGGACCGGCCCCCACATCCCCCGGGACCCTCCCTCAGTCCACTGGGCCCTGCTCCCCAGGACCCACCACTGCGCCCCCGGGACCCACCCCCCCACATCCCTCTGGGACCCTCCACTGCCCCCCAGGACCCGCCCTCATTCCACTAGGACCCCAGGACCCATCCCCCCACATTCCCCTGGGACCTGCTCTCACTCCTCTGGGACCCACCACTGCCCCTCCCCAGGACCCCCTGAGACCCGCCACTGCCCCCCACATCACCCTGGGACCCACCACCCTGGAATACGCGCTTATATCAGCTCAAAACCCAGCCCCTCCATAGCACCCTGGGACCTACTGGCACCACCCCCCAGGAACCTCTGGGACCCACCCCCTACATCACCCCAAGACCTACCAGGACCCACTCCACGCATCACCCTGGGACCCGCCTCTGCCTTCCTGTGACCTGCCCCCAGGGGCCCTCTGGGACCCACCACTGCCCTCACCGTACCCACATCCCCCCAGGAACCTCTTGGGATCTGCCCCCCACATCCCTCAAGGACCTGCCTCTGCCCCGCCGGGACCTGCCCTCCAGGACTCTCTGGGACCCACCCCCTCAGAACTGCCCAGCCCCTCATCACCCCAGGGCCTGCTCTCCCACATTAGGTCAGAACCCCCCCCCCAACACACACACATCACTCTGGTTTGTGTCTTCTGTGGTGACTCAACGCTGATTCTTCCTGTCCCTGGGAATTTGGGATGGGTCCAAACTTGGATGAAAATGATGTTTGCACAGTTAATGTGTAACCCTGTTAATGGCTGTTGTTAACATGGTTCTCATCCCACTTTGGAGTGAGCGTAGCTTGAATATGGTTCTTTAATCCAGACCCTCTTTATGCCCAGGCTTGGGGACAGCTAGAGCTTGAATTTAGGCCCCAAAATGTAGATTTTTGTTTAGGTTAAGGGGAAGTTTACACAATATAATATAGCTAGAAATGGGCTCCTCCAGCTGCATTTAGGATCTGAATTTCAAACACACACTACTGAATACTGTGTGCAGATGTGGTCACTCTAGCTCAAAAAAAGATATATTGGAATTGGAAAAGGTTCAGAAAAGGGCGACAAAAATTATTAGGGGTATGGAAAGGCTTCGGTACGAGGAGAGATTAATAAGACTGGGACTTTTCAACTTGGAAAAGAGACAACTAAGGGGGAATATGCTAGAGGTCTGTAAAGTCATGACGTGTGGAGAAAGTGAACAAGGACGTGTTATTTACTCTTTCTCATAGCACAAGAACTAGGGGTCATCAAATGAAATTAAGAGGCAGCAGGTTTAAAACAAACAAAAAGAAGTATTTTTGCACACAGCGCACAGTCAACCTGTGGAACTCCTTGCCAGAGGATGTTGTGAAGGCCAGGACTATAACAGGGTTCAAAAAAGAATTAGATAAATTCTTGGAGGAGAGGTCCATCAATGGCTATTAGACAGTGTCCCTAGCCTCTGTTTGCCAGAAGCTAGGAATGGGCGACAAGTAGTGGCTCACTTGATTATTACCTGTTCTGTTCATTCCCTCTGAAGCACCTGGCACTCTCCACTGTCGGAAGACAGGATACTGGGCTAGATGGACTTTTGATCTGACCCAGTATGGCCATTCTTATGTTCTTACAAATGTTCAGGGATGTTTGGATTCAGGTTCTTCAGCTAAATGCAGGGATGAAATTGAAGGGAAAAAGTGCTACGCTCCCAAGCTCCACCCTCAGACTAAGCCCTGCCCATTTGAAGTGCCACAGTGAGGTGCCACTCACAATAAATTGTGCAGCCCTTCCTAATATTGGGGTTTTTTTGTGTGTGCTCTGCAGCACAGTGAGAGGAGCTGATCATCATCCATCAACTTTCCTGCATTCTTTGCAAAACAATGAAGTAGTTCGCAACATTGCTAGTGAAACAATCACCATTAGGTTTCAGAGTTAACAGTCTACTGAGATTAACTGAGACACGTGACATCTTTCAGAGCAATTGTTTCAGGCTGGCTGCAGGCTCAGGCAGAAAGCACTGCAGGGGTTTACACTTGGTTCACAGTCTGATGTTTCTGTTTGCAACTAGAAGTTTAATTTTGGTTTGGAACAAAAACGGGTTTGTTGAAGAACAAGGTGATGAAAAAAGTAGGCCAAGCCAGCCCACTTTGATCCTCGTTGTCATCCTGGTAAGAAAAGTCAGTGAAAACAAATGTTTAAGACTTTTGCTCTGCAGGGTTACCCTCTCAATCGTGGGCACCTGGTGCTGACAAGAGGAGGGTTAAACTCAAAGCCTACGAGTGGCAGGTTCATCTTTGTGAAGTGCCAAGTGCAACGGGGCTCTGTTCCGCAAGTGAGGCTCCAAATGCGCCTAGCTCATTAATGAGAAAAGGAGAATAGCAGCATATTGGGGTTGCTATTTCCCCCCTAGAGATCGGGGCAGCAGCTCCGTGGACCCCTTGGGCTCGACTATCTGCTAATCCTTTCCTGTATTTGGGCCAGGACCAGGGATGGGCAGGGAGGATTCAGGTGGCTTTATGCTGCTTTTGTGCTTCTCCTACTGTGAGGCTGTGCAGCCTTCAGGCTGCTCTAACTTGCGCTCTGCTCCCCATGGACTCTGGAGAACAGCCACAGTGCAGCTGGCCCCAGCCGTGCCCCCAGTCCACCCTCTGTACTGAGGGCTGGGAGCAAGACCAATGCAGAGGCCTTATGCCAGATCCAACCCAGCCAAGGCAATACCCAGGGAGCTGATTCCACTGATTTTAAGACCTATTTATGCTGCTAAAGTGGCATAAACAAGCCTAGTACAATGGACTCAAGGCCTGGGTAGTGAATGGTGCAGCAGAAACAATCACAGTGCTGGCGGTTCTTGGTATTTTTCCTGGAGAGCGGTGCAATGAAGTAAGAATTTCGGTAATACCATATATTTATGAGTCCTGCACATGCCTCAGTTTCCCGCTGTGCATTGCCAGGCACAGGGTGTAAAGGGTTAAAAAGCAGTTCTTGGGGCACAGCAGGGGACAAGAGGTCATGTGTCCTGTCTGGTCTGTGTCATTAAGGAGAAGGTGGAAACCAACCCATATCACTGGAGAGACAACGGGAACACCTCCCACCCAGGCCCTTCACACCTAGCAACTTCCACCTGAGAGGGAGGAAATTCCCCGCCACCTCCCTGCAGGGAAGCAGGGCAACGACTCCAGCTGGAGAGCAGAGGGGAAAGGTGGCCCTGTGAATACTCCTTGAGAGCATGGAGCCTGGAAGGGGCCCAGTACAAGGCTCCCGCAGGCGTCTGGCTGGGCTGGATTTGCTGCCGCGAGAGAGACCGGGAACGCTAGTTCCAAAGGCCCAGTTTCAGGCCTGGAGGCCACAGGCCTGTTGCGGTAGGTCCTGGGGGCCCGGCCCACTAACGGGGTCACTCCCAAGGGACTGGTTACAGGCTAGGACATGGTCTCGGAGTCCCGAGGTCCAGGCTAAGAGATTTAAAACGCCTTTGGTGTCACTCCTAGGCATGTATTCGGATCACTCCCACAGCAGCATTCTCCGCCTTTCCAAACGCCTCGCGAGTAACATTCAAGCACTCCCTGTTGCCCCTTTTGACGTCCGCTACCCAGACGGCATTGGGCCTCCACCAGCCCCGTTAGCAGAGCTGCGCTGAATGCAAACCAACCATGAGCTCTCTGAAGCCACGTCCAGACTAGGAATTAAAATCGATTTTAGATACGCAACTTCAGCTACGAGAATAACGTAGCTGAAGTCGAATTTCTAAAATCGAGGTACTCACCAGTCTGGACGGGGCTCCATCGATGTCCGCGGCTCTCCGTGTCGATTCCGGAACTCCGTTCGGATTGATGGAGTTCCGGAATCGATGTAAGCGCGCTCGGGGATCGATACACCGCGTCCAGACTAGACGCGATATATCGATCCCCGAGCAATCGATTTTAACCCGCCGATGCCGCGGGTTAGTCTGGACGAGGGCTTAGACACTCCTCTGGGCATTTCCGGGGTTCTGCCTCATGCTAGTGGCCTTGAGTGCAGAGTGTGATATTAAACAGCCAACGCAGGAGTGGCATGAACAAATCAGGCCAGGACGACGTGTTTAACCATCCCACTTATACCTGGCACTTGCATTTTATTTTCAGTAGCAAGGTTCTTGTCTTTAACCAAGGCTGAGTTGTCCAAAGCACAAAGATCATTTAGCTTGTAAATTTTGGGGGAAGGGACTTTTTGTTCGGCGTCGGCACAGCGCCCAGCTGGCCCTGAGTGGAATTCCAGGGTGTTACCGTAACACACGTAATGTATAACTAGAGAAATCAGAGCTTGGAAACCCCCAGGGCTGGCTTTAGGCCGATTCCCCCTAATCTCCCTGTGCCTAAGATGGCCCTGTGCCCTAAAGAAGAACACCTAACTTAGGCGCCTTTTTAATTTTTTCACTCACCTGGCTGCGTTCCAGGTCTTCGGTGGCACTTCGGCGGCGGGTGCTTCAGTGCCGTGGAAGACCCGGAGTAAGTATAGGATCCGCTGCCGAAGTGCCTCCGAAGACCCGGACCGCTGCCGGGTATTCGAATCGGGCCCCGCAGTTCCTAAAGCCGGCCTTGAAACCCGGTTAAATCCCAGCTGGTCCTTCCTCTAGGCTCCAGTCCCTTGAACTTCCCCTGGTAATGTGGCTTCCTTAATTCCTCTTCCGCTGCTCGGAAATGCTGCTTCCTGAGGTTCAGTCTAAGTTTCCCTTTGCTGAAGGACTCCAGGCATCTGAAGAAGTGAGTTTTTTACCCACGAAAGCTTATGCCCAAATAAATCCGTTAGTCTTTAAGGTGCCACCGGACTCCTCGTTGCCTTTGCTGAAGAGAAGCCACTCTCTGCAAGGCACTTGGCATGACACGCTAGGGCCACTAGATGCCACTCTCGACACATTTTGCAGAGACTTTTACAGGCCTGGCTACTGAGGGTTGCACTGCACCAGGGTCAGCAGCACACATCTTTGCCAGGCATTCTGGGCAAGTGCAGCGACCCACGTCGCAGATTCCCCAGTGCAGGAGATTGCTGACTGTGGAGGACAATGCTAGTTCTGCCCTGAGCTTTAAATCCAGGTTTCTGGCCAGCCAAGCAGACCTCTCCCAGAAGACACATGTGCTCTCAAAGTCACCTCCAAGAACAGGGGTGGTGGGAAGATCCAAGCAGAAGGCTTTGAACAGGGAAGCAAGTCAGACTGAGTCTTGGCTGGGTTTCTTTTTCAGCAGCAGCTTTATTGGGCCGGGCCGGGTTGTGGAAAGGGGATTAGCGTTCTCGCCTTGCTATAAGCATGATGCTGCTTCAGTCCACAAAGTGCTTCCCCATGGACTTGCCTGAGTGAGTTTCATTCATTCATTAGTGCCACTCCATGACTGACACCTCCATCCAATGGGCAGAGTCGCTGGTTTCCTGGGGAGAGGCAATCACACCTTTTTCCCTTTGGCCTTAAGCTCCCACACCAATTTCAAAGAGCCCACATGCTGTCATCTCCTCCTCCAGATCTCATCAGGAAATACCTGCTCATACAGCATGAAGAGAATCAGTGGAACTCCCTGCTGCAGGAGATCAGGAAGTCAGATATGGTGGCTGGGTGTGAAAAGGGGGTGAACAAAATATTATGACCGATGCAGGCTACACTCAGGGAATCGACCCTCACGTTCCAGGGCAAGAGCTGATCATCATGAGTGTCCAGCAGGAATTTCTGCCTCCTGCACAGAATGATGCAATAGGCCAGGTGCATTTTGGGAATCTTTTTTAACCTTCAGCTGGGGCCAAATTCATCATTTGCGCTGGCTTTTATACCAGTGCAAAGGGGGTACAAAACTTGCAGTCACTTTGCAATGCTGTAATGAATGCACGAGGAATAGAGCAGCAGAAAATTCTGTCATAGCTGTCAACCACCAGCATTAGGAGCAATGGGCATGATCCTTCCTTCGTCTGTGTGCACGGGACCATGCTCTGATGCCTTTTAGAGGTAGCAGGCTTAGCTTAATGGGCCCTCCCTCTAGTAGGTTCAAATTCTAGCTGAATTAGCCTGTTGTGGTAGCAAAATGTGAATCCTATGCAGCAGGCAGGGTGAGGATTTCTCAAAGAAAACTTGAAAAATCCAGGCGCTGCATGGACCTTATGGCCCTTCTTTATCCATGGCCAAGATTCCACCCCCGCAAACCTCATTTTTATGCACAGGACTGTAGAGCTGTTGAAACATTTCACCAGAATTTCCAAATTCCGTATTTCAACTTAAAAAAAAATAAGGAAAAAAAGCTGATACATTTTCACAAATTCTCCCTCCACCTTCATTTTGCAACTGACTCTAAAGCTGGGTCAAGATTTGGACAGAAGTTTGACCAACAAAATAAAAATGCCCCCCAAATTAATTTTTCCCCAGTCTACCTGACTGCTTCACTTCACCCCAGACATGGCTGCATTTCTGTGGCACTGTACAGAAAGCAAAGCAGCTTGGGATTATAACAATAAGGCCCTGAGCCTGCAAACCCACACATGCTTTACTACAGTGAGCAGGCCTGTTGAACTCAACAGTATGCTAATAAGAAGACTTAGCTCTTATGTGGTGCTCTCTTCAGTAGATCTCAAAGCGCTTTACAAAGGAGGTCAGTATCATTATTTTGACTGTACAGATGGGGAAACTGAGACACAGAGAGGCGCAATGACTTTCCCAAGGTCAGCCAGCAGCCCAGTGAGCAAAGCCAGATACAGTACCCAGGTCTCCTGAGTCCTAAAACAGGGCACTAGCCACTACGACGCACTGCTTCCCTACAGCAGAGTATTGTTAAAGTATCAACATCCCTAGTGTGAATCCAGCTATATCGGCATAAAGGGGCTTTTTACTGGTACAGCCATTCCAGTATAAGCGGTACTGTTATAAGACACTGTTATACTCATGGCGCTGAGTCCACTCTTACAGTAAAACCATTTGTTGCAAATTAGACCCCTTAACTGATAGATTGTACAAAATGTGTGTCCCTAATGGGGGACAGAGCTGTCTCTAGTGACTCCGGGCAGCACAGGGCCAGCAGCCCAGAGCCCCTGCACTTCCAAGAGCTGATCAGATCAAAGCGAGCATCTCTATCCCACTGAGGAGATTTACACTTCAAGCCTCCTTATAAGAAATGGAAAAGGGGGGTGGATATTTTTTGCTGGTTTTAAAATGAAATAGGCAGCTAGTCTTGTTTTTTAAATTATCATGACAAACAAATTTAAGCTTTGTCGTAACGGGCGTTGTTTGCCTGGACTGCTCAAGACCTGAATACTTGTGTAGGAGGACTCTTTGAGTTGGCTTCTTAGATCCCTTCCTGCTGTTTCACATGTGATACTCCTTAATGAAACATAGGAGCCTTGTCTTATAACAGGCTTCGTCAAAGTGATGCAAGCTACAAAAGTGAGATCTTGGAAGAGTGTGGCCATTTTCATAGTGTAATAAAAATAATCATTAATAATAAATAGTGTGTAATAAGCATGTCTTAAAAACAAATGTTATATTTCCAAGATTACTGCTTTTATAATTTATACTCAGGTAAAGGAGAAAATCCCTGGAAATATTCATTTTTAGGAGGGGGTTCGCGAGACTTCACATTTTAGTGAAAGGCATTCACAGGTCGTTAAAGTTTGGGAACCACTGCCTTTGTGGAAAAGAGAATCCAGCCTAATTATGAACAGGGACCACTTCAAATGCACTCAGGGGCCAAGGTATTTGTAAAATACACCCCCAAGGGTGGACTCATGACCCCACATGAAAGCAAATCAACCAAGCCTGGAGCTTTTCAATAAAGGACATTTACTTTGTGGGTAACATATCAACACAAACAGGTACAGGCTGAGGTATCCGAGAAAAAACTTTGGTATAAAATGTACATGTCTTTAAAATGTTTACAGGCAAAGAGACTTTGGTTAGTTAGCACAGTCAACAAAGAAGAAACAAAGAAACATTCAAGTGAATATATAGCAATGCACTGCTTTTCACACATGGGCACAGCACGCTACCAACGGGAAAGGAAGGAAAGAGCTGGGCGAGTTTGGCATCACGTATTATTTGTGAGAGGCTCCTGGTGGGGTCATTGCTTGGTTGGGTGTGTTGTGAATCGATGCTGGTCGGCCAAAAAGAGAACAAGGAATTCAATGACAGAATTCAGATTTAGGTTTGGGGACGGTGGCTGTGTGTAGCAGTGGGATGACACAGGGCCCAGTTCTGGACAACGATCAAAAGGAACAAACGCCCCCCAGCAGCAGCTGGGGGGATCCAGGAGGCTCTTTGGCAGGGCGGCTATGCTCAGGGGGCTAGTCCCATTCCCACCCACCTTAAGGCCCTCTGTACATTACCAGTGTGGCACAAAGAGGCCTGCGTGTAACTGGGAATCAGGCCCACCGTTCTGTATGAATCTGTGCAGCCTGCCACAGCCAGAAAGTGGCATTGGGGAAATGAAGGAAGGGGCATCACAGCAGTTGTTTGCATTGTGCACAGCTCAGAGCTGCTGCTATATTCTTCCCAGTTCCCCACTGTGAAGAAGAGGCTGGGCTGGGCTGCAATGAATATAAAGGGGATTCTTGACTGAGGTTGCTGGACCTGGCCGGACCCTGTGGTTCTCTCTGGCTGGCTTCTGCTAGTTCTGCAGCAGATATGCTGCTAGGGGCTGGCTGACAGAGGCACCTCTCAGAACTGGACTGCAGTAGTGGGTGAGAATCTTACCATGCCTGACTCACAAGAGGGCACAAAGAGCTTCCACCGAGGTGCCTCCACAGCCTTTCCCCTTTATCCCCATCCTGCCACCAGCAGTCCTGCGAAGGAGAAACAATTCCCCTGACCAAGACCAAGAGGCTGGGCATAAAGGTAAAATCAGCAGGTCCCGGGATGATGGTATCTATCATCATAAGTTTAGGAATGGATGGGTTCAGAATCTCAGTTTTGTGCCCTGATGGGTGTGGGGGGTGAATTGTCCAGGTCTTTTCTCTGGCTCTTTGATGTTGCCAATTCTAGTGTGAAACTGGAGGTTAAAAGAGGTGTCCTTTAGCCTCCCAAGTGGCAGACAAGGCCACTGCTTAAAAGTCACCAGTGCAGAGCGGGCAAGGTTTGTGTCCTTAGCATCATCAGCATTTCTGAGCAACTGGGATTACTGGAGAGAGGCTGGGATTTCCAGTGGCGTCTAAGGGAGTTAGCCACTCAACTTGCACTGCCATTCAGTGAGATGCCCCAAAGCTCCTTTGAGAGTCCCAGCCAGAGAGTCAAAGGGCCAGAGGGAAATTGGGGTGCTAAAGAGAGCGGAAACCTGGACCCAAACAGCTCTGATACTTGGGGATCCCCATCTTGACCTTCCCAGCTTTTGGTGAAGTAGTTCAGGCAGAATAAGGCCCTGCCTGAAACTCAGTCAAAGTCCCTGAGCAGAACCATTTCAAAGTGCTGGATTGTTTTCTGCTCCCTTTGATTGTCTGTGTTGGCAGCCAGCTGCTGTCTCACCTGGTTCCACACAGAAGCACCCACAAAGGACTTGTGTAACCCAAGCCAACCGGAGCTCCCTACCCCACCCCAAAGGCCAGACTGTGTATAGAGTTTTAGCAGCCTGCTAGTGTCTCTGAGCAATGGATCTGGGTCAAATCCTGGCCACATTGAAGTCACTGGCAAAACTCCCATTGATTTCAAGATTTCACCTCTCATTCTCTAATTCAGGCAGGGGCAGCTCAGGCTTTTTTAGATCCAGCAGTTCTGCATTCGCTCGTGACCCACCGAGGGACACCAATACGCTAGGAAGGCTCCTGAGAAATCTCCCAAAGGAACCTGGATTTCATTCAGAGGCAGGGCAGAGGGTTTGGGTCTGTCCCAGGACTATGGGATGCTGATCCGGACCCAGCTGTCTGAGGTTTGCTTCTTGCTCTGAAGGGAATGTTGCGAGGCTGTCCTCAGGGGAAGTCAGAGAAGCGACTGCGAGAATAGGTTGTATTCTTGCTCAGCAGCTCTGCTCCCTGTGTGCATTCAAGCTCATAACTGCTGAGCCAAGGGGCAAAGATATGTTTTTAATGCTCCCAATTGCCCTGCAGGCTGTGGGGGACGGAGCCAGGTTCTACCCTGGCTCAGGCCTCATCAATACAGTTATTTCCTAGGTTGCAGTTACAAATCTTCCCCACAGATCTAGGAACCAGAAGAAGCCAGCAAAGATCCTAGGTGCTTGTGCAGCCAGGGAAACATGCGCTGGCTGGAATGACACCTAGGCATGCTATGCAATGGAGACAGCGGAGCCACCCAGAGCAGGATTTTTAGCTGGCAGAGGTTTTGTTACCAGGGATGATTCACAATTCGAAGTGAACCCAGTTTGATTCCCAGAGCCCAGGAGGAGTCTGCAGCACTATGAGGAAATATCTTTGCCCCGAGGACGTTTCTTGCTCAGTTAAAGGTGCGGGGAGGGGGAAACTAGCAGAAAAAATAATCTTTGGATCTTTTTGCACAGCAGCTTTGTAAACCAATCGAGAGCCACAATAAATACAGATCTGGCCCCACCATCCTGCTTTTATGGAGACTCACTCCTTAGCAGAACAGCACCCATCTGTCCCCAGTTTGGCCATGGCTGGAACCTAACCACTGTTACAGGTGTCTCACTAAAGTGCATTATATTGGTAACATCCAGACAGCGGGGGACCATGGGGAATGTCACAGAGTCATTGTCTCGGTTAGGACAGATGACGCATCTAGGTCACATCACTAGCTCTGCAGGGAGGGAGGCAGCTCCTGGCCCACGCAGGGTGACAGTCCCATACCACAGAGCACGTCAAGAGACAAGCCATGCAAAAAATCTCTCTAAATATAGCTATTGACACACTCACGCAGGCCCACCGAGGCACCCACATGGAGACTCCTTGCAAAATCTTTGGTATCTTTGGTGCAAGAGACAAAGTGAGGTAGAAATTTGCCGCGGTTTGACAAAACTATAGAGTTGCACAAGACATATGGGGACAAATTCGGGTGAAGAGCGGCTGGGCAGGCAGCAGGATCCGGACACCTGGGCTGTCTCACTCCGGTTTGCAGTGGGGATGGCTTTCAGACAGCAAAGGGGAGATGGAGCCAGCTAAGTCTCAGCCAGGTCTGATGCGTTCATGCAGAATCCAAGGCAGGGTTTTCTAGGTCAGATCCTTCTTTATGTGTAACTGACTCCAGGAGTTGGGGGTGGATTTCCCAGGGCCCAAGTGTAGCAGATGTTATGGGGCAGAGTCAGCTGGGAGAACGAGCATCACTCCAAAGAAGCAGAGGCTCTGGCCTGTACTATTTATCTGTACGAGTGCGCACTGCGTGGGGAGGGCTGAGGCCTTTCAGCACATCCACGTGGTTATTGATTTGCGACTGTGGTCGTCCCAGCTTGAGATCAGTCCCGCTCCATAGGAATGGAAGCCTGGCAGGGTTAGTGGAGATCATTAAGGACAGGCTGCCTCTCACTCGCTCCTTTCCACCCAGAAGCTTCAACAGTTTGACAAACTGCTCAGATCTGAGCATCATGGGGCCACCGCAGGTGCGATTTTCAAACCAGTTCACTTACACTGGTGCACCTTCGCGTGTGGACGCTCTTGCCTGGCTTTAAGCCTGACCTATAGTGGGTTTAGTTTGGCCTGATGTGCCAGCTAAACCAGGTTGAACTGGATAGAAAGTGTCCACACAGTGTGTGTGTGTGTGTGTGTGTGTATACACAAGCCCTAAATTTCCATCCGCATACTGTAGAACCAGGCAGCATGCCTGCCAAGCTAAGATCCTGGGTGCTGGGGTAGCCAAGGGAAATTGGCCTAGGTTGGAACCCCCTCCTGCGGCCATGCCGCCCTGTACAAAACAGGGCTCCCACCCATCGGAGGAACCTTGGCAGCTGATTGGCCATAGTGACATTGGCGCCAGCCCCACCTTACAACAGCACCTGTCTGCCACCAACATAGTGACACTGGGTGCAGAACTGTCGCCGGTGAAAGCTTCCCCCAGGTCCTGGGGAGTTTGGGGATGAATGTCAGCGGTGCCAGGATTTCAGTCCAGGCATCCTGGTTGTAGGGAGGAGGGGCATTGATTCACGTTTGGGCAAAGCTCAAAGCTAGTCTGATCCAGATGGGATCAGGCCACCTCTCTCCCGCCCACCCCAGCAGCAGTGCAAAGCGAGCACGAGGCACCTCCAGCCCCCGCTGTTCTGATCTGGTCGTGCACCGTGAGTGCATCAGCACAGGAGTGTTTCACTCTCCCTTTGCACGGGCGGAAGTGACGGTAGAATCAGGACTCGTGATTTCAAAGCGCCAAGGCTCAGACCCTCAAAGGCATTTAGGTGTCTAATTCCCCACGGGAAACCAATGGGAGCTGGGTGCCTATATGCCTCTGAGGATCTGGGCTTTAGATCATAGAGCTTAGCAAGCGGTCAGCTGATGCTATTCGGCAGTCAACATGGGACAGGACCACCGGGCTGCCAGCCATCCCCCCTGCAGAAGGGACCTGTCATATTCCCAGGGATTTCCTGTTTAAACTGATATGCCAAAGGCTTCCTGGGAAAATCTCCACAGGCTCCCTGGGGAGAAGCCACCCAGGACACCGCACCACGAGGTGTGATTTGTAATCCAACTCTCCTCCCAATCCGGCACCAAGAATCCCCACCTCCCACTGATGTTAGCAGGAGCTGCAGCTGTTCAGCACCACGCACTGGGTCCAAGGCTCCATTTGTACAGCACCTTGCGCAGTGCCGACCAGGAGGACGAGGCCACCCGCTCTGAGCACAGCAGCGAGTTGAATGCACTTTGCACCTGTGCAAACAGCAGCACGACGTGCTGGGCACGGGGGACTCAGGCTCACACAGAAACAGGCCCACAGTCTGGACACTTAGGCCAGAAGAAGCAGCAGGTTTGTCTACACAGGAAAGTTAATCCAGATTAAGGTAGAGCATGAATTTAAAGCAGAATAGATATCCTGGAGTACCTTATCTGTAGATAAACCCTTAAGTTGCCCAAGATAATTTTGACTGATTGATTTTACTGCCAGTCAGTGACACAGAGGGAGCCAGGCTGGGGGAATGTCCCATTCACCTTGGGACTTCTGACCCTCCGCCCCAACCAATCATGATATCGGGGGGGGGGAGGAATCTCCAGAGCACCTTTCCTCTCACAACACGTGACAGACACTGGCTCATGGTACGGCAATTGTAAGGGATCTGACAGGTGGGGAAACTGAGGCACAGGGCAGGGAGGCAATGTGCCCCAAGGTCACACACCAAGTCAGTGGCAGAGTCAGGAACAGAACCCAGGGCTCCTGACTCATCAGTTTATGGTGACATTTCTAGAAATCTTGTCAGAACCATGTGTAGAACCCAGGAGTCCTGGCTCCCAGCCAACTACTCTAGCCTTAGATTGCATTGACCCTCCCAGAGTCAAGGACAGAACCCAGGAGTCCTGGCTGCTAGGCTATTGTTCTAACCACTAGACATCACTCCCCTCTCAGAGCCAAGAACCAAATCAAGGAGTCCTGGCTCCCATCCATAGCTCTCCCCACTTCCCCATACCACCCCCTTCTCAGGGGCACAAATAGGACCCAGGAGTCCTGGCTCTGCTTCTCACCTCTGGGCAGCACCGCCTTCCCCAAAAGGAAACAACCAGGGGCTCAATCATCAAGGGGAAACAAATGCTTTTTAAAGAGCTACAACCTCCACCAGGTGCCCAAATCTTCAGCCAGGTGCTTCCCCTGCCTCCCAGACAGTTATTGGGGGGCCCAGCTCCCCAGCCAGTGCCAATCCGTGTGGCACCATTTACCCTAGCTGAGGAGCTTGCCTGTGATTATTTAAACTGAGCTCCCCAGCTGGGGTAAATCAGCGTCACTGCATTGGCGTCAGCGGGGCCAGATCCCCAGCTGGGGTAAATCAGCAAGGCCCCACTCAGTGCAAAAGAGCTGATTCATGTTAGCTGAGGATCTGGGCCAGGTGGGTTCTGTTGAAACAGCTGAAAACAAAACAAAACAAAAAAAACCCCTCAGGCAGGGGAAGGGGACAGAAACCACCGGAGAAGAGAAATTAAAAAGACCTCCCCCGCCCCATCAAACCCCACCCAATTGACACCAGCCTGGCGTGGTGCCCCCTGTCCGGCGCTCTGGCTTCCCCTCAGGCTTTGGTGCAAGTGACGGCAGAGGCGGCGTGGGCCCCCGAGGCCGGGGGGCGCCCCTCTTCCAGCCACTTGTCCAGGCTACGGCGCCGGGCGTTCATGAAGAAGTTACTGACGGTGGAGAGCTCCAGGCCCAGCTGCTGGGCGATGGTGACCTGCAGGTCCTTGGAAGGCCGCTGGTTCTCATGGAAGATGGCATGAAGCGTGCGGCGCTGGATGTCTGTGAAGACCAGCCGGTGCCGCTTAGGGACGTGGTTTCTGTCGGCTTTGCTTTGCTCTTGCTCTTTCCTTTTGCAGGCTGCGGCAGAGGGAGAGAAGAGGAGACGCGGTCAGAGGGGCGCGGAGCAGCTGCCCAGAGGCGCTGCAGCTGGGCATACGGGTGGGCGGGTTGGGTGGGTTTAGTGCCAGGGAACCAGCCCAGCCAATAACCCCGCAGACTAGAATCCTCCCGCTACCCCCAGCCCTGACGAGCTTCCCACACGCTGCTTGGAGACCCCAGCCCCATTCCAGATCCTCAGCCATAAGCTCAACTCGAGGGGGGACCTGCCCTGCTGGATTAGCACAGGGGCTTGTCCAGCTTCCTAGCTGCTAAGAAACCCAGCAGCAAAGGGCTAATCTGCCCCACGGGACGTTTCCTCCTGACCCACATTTGGAGTTTGCCCTGAAGGAGGAGGGTGCCTGCCCCAGCAAGGGACACCTGATCCCCTAGCAGGGGATGGGAATTTCACCCAGCCCTGATCCAGGATTCCTTAACCACAAGAGCAGCCTTATGGGCTCATAGGCACTGCTCGTTTGGATCAGAACCAAGGTCCAGCCAGCCTGCTATCCTACCTCCCACAGGGGCCAGTACCAGCTGCTTCAGAAGAAGGGGTCAGAACCTCGCAGTGGCAGATGGGGGAATATATGGGATATAAGTTTGCACTGGTGTAAATGTCTGCATAAGGTGCAGGGCAAAGGAGACTCGCCCTCGGCATTAGGTCATGTCCCAGTCTCCTTCCTTCCTCCCTCCTCTGGGGACAAGTCTCCTTTGCCCTGCACCTTGTACAGTCATTTACACCAGTGCAAACTTATATCACACAAGCCCCCAACTGGGCTCAGGTCCCCGGGCTGCAGGGCGCCGCACGGAGACCCAGGGAGAACCAGGCCCTGCCCCGTCAACTCACACTCTGTCGCCATAGCCGGGCCTATGAGTTTCCCCTAATTGTCAGCTCAGCTGCACAGAGTGAGCGTGAGCTCAGGAGATATCTGAATGACCCAGAACAACAACCACGGGTGGGCAAGGGGGCAGACGCGAGACAGACAGAGATCGAATTTGTCCAAACAAACAGGTCTCCTGAAATAACTCAAGGACTGAGTTCGCCTCATGCCTGCAGAGCCAGAGATGTGTGAAGCCGGACCAGAACTGGCGTGAGACATTAGGTCTAACGGGTGACAAAATACCCCCTGAGACTGGAATCCTGAGGGGATTTGTTATAACAGGGGGCCGAGCAGGCCGACGCCACTTAGGAGCTCAGCTGCTGAAGTCCAGGTAAAACGAACACATCATGGGGCAGAGCGCTGAAGCTTGGCCACCCACCACCCATGCTCTGTGGAGGCCTTCTGGCTTCGGGGTTGCCAACGCGGTATCCTTCACCAGGGCTGAGATCACTCCATGATAAAGAAAACTAGAGACGTCCCAGATAGAGCCCTCGATCCCCTAGGCTAGGCCAGCCCTGCTCATCTGGCCACCTGCGCCAGTCTGGTGTGTCTTCTGCTCTTGACACAACCTACGCCGATACCACACGGACACAGCTGGACCCTAAGTAATCACATTGACCTGTGCCAGTCCTAGCTCCCAAGGCTGCTGCTCCGTCTAGCTTCGAAAACACAGCCCCCGGTGAGCGCTGCCACGGGGCTTGCCGACCATTTAAAGGGATGTCACCCTCTCCTGCCACACACCACATAACCGCAGCCTGACGCAGGTTGTAGCAGCCTCCCCACCCGCTCCGGGTGAGTAACCTCCGCCTGGCTTCAGGTAGAGTGTCAATAACCGTTCACAGCTAAGGAAACCAATGATGCACAAGAACCGCTACTTCATTTCGCTAGAGCCTCATCCAGCCGCCCGCCTGCCACTAATATGGCATTAAGCACTTCAAGAGTCGCGTCTGGGATGATGGATGGGATGGGCCAAGGGAGCCAAGTGATGGAGCAAGAGGCTGGCGTGCATGTGTGTGTTGGGGTGTGAGATGTTAAATGCTGCTGTATTCAGCCACCAATCCTGGCTGAAAGGCGGGCAGCCCTATTTTAGGAGTCCTCAGTCCAGTGCTTCATGGGCCAGCTCCTGGATCGATAGGGCCCAGCTAATCATAGAATATCAGGGCTGGAAGGGACCTCAGGAGGCATCTAGTCTAACTCCCTGCTCAAAGCAGGACTAATTCCCAACTAAATCATCCCAGACAGGGCTTTGTCAAGGCAGGCCTTAAAAACCTCTCAGGAAGGAGATTAAAAACCTCCCTAGGGAACCCATTCCAGTGCTTCACCACCCTCCCAGTGAAATAAAGACAGGCTGCAACCCATTAAGGCCAGCTAAGCACTTCTGACTCCGTATCGTACAACCGAGGCCAGGGGATGTCCAGCAAATGTCTGATTGATGCAGAGGGTCACCGGGCAACTGTCCCTTTTATCTGCTGTGCCTCTTCTTTAGCCTAGTATCTGAGCACCTCATGATCATTAAAGGCTGTATCCTCCCAACCCCTATGTGAGGCAGGGCAGGGTGATCACCCGCATTGTGCAGATGGGGAAACTGAGGCACAGTGCGGCCCAGTGACTGTAGCAGAGCAGGGAATGGCACAGAGCAGGCCTGTGCCCTAACCACTGGGCCAACCTGAAGGTCACTCAACCAAACCTGTTCCAAGACTGGCTCTGGGAGCTGGGCTCGGCCGTCCTTGGACCTGGTTTAGCCGGACTGAGAGCCCAGTGGCCAGGTCTGCCGGAAGTCTGGGCCTCAGTCAGTCGCTAGAGGATAAAAAGGTGACTCTGTAGTTCCCAGCAGGAGAACTGCAGAGGGAGGCTGCAGCTAGGCTGAAACCAGCTGGCGGGGCGGCTGTGAGAATGACAAAGGCCCATTAGAGACGCAGCTGACAGAATCACCTGACTCCAGGAACTAGGATTTTAAGCACCAAATGGCACGGGAGCTGGCGATGCTGCCCTGCATGCCAAGCCCACCCTCCCAGAATGCACCTGCTGGTCTAGCCAGTGTAAGCGGGGCTGGTCGAAGGCCCCACGGATTTTCACCTGCTTCCCTTGCTCAGTTTTAACATTTGTGGAGCTTCAAGACCTCAGGATCTGGCCATGGGTTAATGACTGGTGAGGATCCTAAATCCCCTGTTAGTGAGAAACAGTGGGAGAGGGCTGTCCCATGCAAGCCTGGCCGTGGCAACAGCTGGTGTTTGGGTTTTGGGAGCTAGGGGGGTGTCTTCAACACCGGGGTTCTGCCTGAGACAGCCAGCCCTCAACCAGAGCCCTGCACACGTCTCTGTCAGCCCCCTGGCAGTGCACCATGTGAGGTGACACCCCCTGCCCCCCCCCCCAGCCTGCTGCCTTGTGCAGCCACCAGGCCAGCTGTACAGACACGTCTCTCCCCAAGTGGCACCGCCGTACAGCGATGATCTATGGCTCTGTCTTACAGTTGTGAAACATGAGGGCCCTGCCTTCCCCTCCTCTCCCCCCAGTTCCTTCTGTGCCCCCCCACCCCCAACCAGCCCCCCCACCCCACCCCCACTCCCTGCCTGGCTCCTCATCTGGGGCTGCACGCGGATAGAAAATATTGATCAGATCCAAGCAGCGCGTCTGCAAACAACAGCCTACTTCGCGTTAACCCTTGCCGGGCTGGGCTCCAAGCAGCCACGGATGGCATTTGCGGGGGGAGGGGTTCTCTCAGCAGCCCTGGGGGAGGTTTGAAAGGAGCATAGTCTCCTTCAGCAGGGGACTGGAAACCTAGCTATGCTGGTTCAGATTAATTCCCTGCTCTGTTGGTTAGAACCCAAATCTCCCACTGAGGTTGCAGCAGGTCCCAGAGTTAAGCAGAACGGGGCAGTTCCCGCTGCTCATGCCTCCTGGAGCTCTTGTTTCAGGCTGGCTGCAAACTCAGGCAGGCATCAGTCCCATTTCCAAGCTTTTCTTCCGTCCCGCCTCCTTCAAGCGACGGCAGGCACTGGGGCCCATCGCCCCTCTGGGTGCCTTAATCCAGCCCTGAGGGTGCCTGATTCGAGCCAAAGCAGCTGCCCTAGAGCACGAGGCAGCCGCTACCCTGTCACCATTACTCAAAGTCAAAGAGGCCCCGAAAAGACGAATAGCTATTTTGTGTGTGTGTGTGGCGGAGGGAGGGGGATGTCTCCCATCTTAGTACCTAAAGACCCCACCCAAGCCACAGTCTGACACAGTATGAGTGTCAGCCACAGAAATTCAGAGGCCGGCTTTGAACACCCTCAAACTTCGACGGGGAGGAATTTGGATCCAGGATGGACAGGGGTGATCCTGGTGACAATCCCTAGTTCTAATGAGTAACACCGGGATGATAGGACTTGTCCACCTGGTCTGGATTGGTCTCCTCCTAGCCAAGCAACCCAGCCTCCCTGCAGTGACCAGCCCCACTGGCTTTAAAAAAAGAGAGGGCCCAGGGGACAAGATTTTGTTTTCGGGACATCTTCCATCAGAAGATCTCAAAGCCTTTTGTAAAGAAACTCTCTCCCCCCCTTCCCCATTTTGTGTCTTGCTCTTGTTAAGAGCCAATCACAACCCCAGTCTCACTCCCCCTCCTTGCTTGCTCCCCCTCTCCCACCAATATATTCCCCACCTGCTCTCATAACAGCCCTGCTGGCAGTGTCACAATGTGCCCATAGCAGGAAATTCACAAGATGGCTGGATTGGCAGAAAATTGAAGGCCTGATTTTTCCCAGGTGTTGGGCATCTGCAACTCCCTCTAGGTCTGGCAGGAGCTGGGGGGAGGCTCTCCTGGACGAGTCACATCTTCTGTCTGTGCCTCAGTTCCCCAGCCACTAAAATGAGTATAATAACCCTTCAGTTGTCTGTCTAGACTTCAGGGCAGAGACATGGCTGGGCAGGGCCTAGCATGACAGGGCCCTGATCTCGATCACTCTGTGTTTGGGCAGCTCCTGGCACAACAGGGCCCCGATCTCAGTCAGGGCTTTGAGCTCCCCTCCAGTTTCCTTCAGTTTCACTGACTTTCCCATTTCATGGGTGTGACTGAGAGGGGGATTTTGGCCCTAAGATTCCAGGCTGGAATCCCAAGAAGCCCAAGTGATTTAGGTGCCCAAATCCTATTGGGTCAGCTCCAGCCACCCTACTGCTGCAATTGGCCTAAAGGACCAGAGCAGCCTGTTTCCTTGGTGCTGGGGGGGGTATGGCCTGTCATCTCTGCTCTAGTCCTTGTACCCAGGCACCGGGACAGAGGTGCCGGGAGAGGAGCAGGTGACATAATGGTTAGGACCTGTCGATGGCCCAGACAAACGCAGGCAGTGAGGGAGCATGGCTGTGAATCACGCTGCCGAGATAAATAGCCCAGGAGGGGTTGCCATGGCAATGGGGAAGGCCAGGCAGATTAGTAGGATCCTCTCCGGGCACAGGGGCACGGGGGTCACCGGACCCCACCCACCGGGGAGGGAGAGGGGCTGGGAAAGTCAGTGCCCAAGAAAAGAATGAACCCTTTCTCCTTCTCGCCTGGGAAGGTTGGCTGCCCTGCTACTTTCACGGGCATTTATACCTGTGCCGGGGGCGGAGGCACTGCTCGCCAGTCAGCATCCCCCCACACACACACTTTGGGGCAGGGCAATGGACACCAGGTCCCAAACCATCACCCCCAGGACAGCCAATTCTGCTCTCTGGGGCAGTCCCCTGCACTCGGTGGGGACTACGCGGACCTGTGGCCGTGGACGATGCTCCTACCACGTGGCCTCTATCCCCATTTTCTTTGCTCCTACTTCCGCCATTCCCACGTAACCTGCTGTCCTTTAAGGTCACTTCTCCTGCTCTCCGTCTCCCCACTCCGAAAACCCCTTGGCCAATCCTTTCCCAACTGGATTCAGCCCCCAAGCCTTAAAAGAACCATATCTGGGGGAGCTTCCCCAACCCTGGAGGAGGACAAACATTGGGAACAGCCAACGGGTCCTTTAAGCATCTCCGCTAGGATAGGAAAGCGTACCGAGCTAAAATGTACAAATGTACATTTACATCCATGCATTACAACCATATCGAGCTAAAAACCAGCCCCTGGCCGGCGGAGAAGATATGGCTGAGTCCAAAGGGCCTTTCATAGAACCATAGAATATCAGGGTTGGAAGGGACCTCAGGAGGTCACCTAGTCCAACCCCCTGCTCAAAGCAGGATCAATCCCCAACTAAATCATCCTGGCCAGGGCTTTGTCAAGCGGGGCCTTAAAAACCTCTAAGCATGGAGATTCCACCCGCCAGAGGAAGGCTGGCTGGCCCGAGACACCGGCAATATGGCCTCCATCATGGCCCTGTGGCTACTAGGCTGCCATGGCCAGGTTGGGTTTTAAGGCTTCTGAGAGGAAGAATCTCTGCTGACGCTGTCTCCCACCTGGGCCCGGTTCTTATTCGCAGCTCCTTTCAGAGGAGAGCAAATACGCCCACTATCAGGCCGCTCTCAGACCCACCCTGTGCACAAGAAATGACTTCCAGGGACTCGCCTCTGTAGAGAATTTTGCCATTGCTTTGCATAGACGATAAACACAGGCTGGGAGAGGGAAAAAGGGTGATGCAAAAAGAGGGGGCTAATTTTGGAAAATCCAAATCAATGCTTCCCTGGCAGAAAAGCCCCCCTGGGGAATTGGGTGCAGGGAATTGTGGGCTATTGACTACTAGCTTGTGACTGTCACTGACTGACTGAAAGGAGGAGAGAGAGAAAAAAAATCGATGGCTTCCCTTAAATAAAGCACCCTGGGGGAGGGGGGGTGGAAACCAGTCAGGAATTTGCTCCTCTTCCCTCCCCCCATGGCAGCCTGGATTGAGTCTGGGTCTCTGCAGCATGGATGGAGTCTGGCATCTGCCCTGCTCGCCAGTCTGCGTCCCTGCCACATCCATCTGGTACCTAGCCCTGCTGAACCAATGGGCCAAGGGATTGCAACATTACTTCGTGCTTTCCCAGCCCCTCACTGTGGGGTGTTAGGAGAAATGGGTAAACGGAGGGGGATGCTACTGCCCGAGGTTGTGCAGAAACTCACGGCCAGGAATCAAAACCCAAGCATCCTGGATCCCAGGCCCAGACGCTAGATCATGCTCTCCACAGGAACTGGAAACAGAAGGTGGAGTCCCCCAGCCCACGTCTCCTGCTCTAACCACTAAGCAACACTCCCCTCCCGGAGCAGAGACTAGAACGCAGATACCCTGCTCCTTTGCTTTAATGGGGCACTGGGGATTGCCCGGCCGCAGGAGCCGCTCCCCGTTCAGTGTGAAGCCACCGGGCCAGAGATCTGCACTGGCTCCCTCTGTGAAATTCTCCCATTGTGGGCTTCTCCTTGCCCAGCGTTCAGAGTTGCTCTGGCTGGGAGCAGCCGCCCCTTTGATAGCGGGCTGGGAAGATTTGACTCATTGCCCCCATCTGCATCCTCAGTGGACATGGAGTCTGTTAATCCCTGCAGCCATGCCCCTCCCCCACTGAAACATAGTGTCCCCCCACCCCCGTTAACTGCCTCCAGAGCTGACATGGGCAGAGCCAGCATTCCCAGAGCTTATTGACCTTCCATCAACAACCCCATGTGAGCAGGCCTCCTCAGGAGACCCTACAATAACAAATCAGCTGGATACAGGAGTCCAGGGGAGCTGATAAGTCCAGGAGCACTCAGTGGGATTCTGTCTCTCCATCTGGCTCCCATCACAGCACCTCACCATCTTTATCCGCCCCATCCCCTGGGAGGCAGGGCAGGACTATTCTCCGCATTGTATGGATGGGGAACTAGGAACAGAGGCCTGGTCTACACTATGCATTTAAACCAATTTTAGCAGCGTTAAATCGATTTAAGGCTGTACCCGTCCACTCAACGAGGCCCTTCATGTCGATATAAAGGGCTCTTTAAACCGATTTCTGTACTCTTCCCCGATGAGAGGAGTAGCACCAAAATCGGTATTACCATGTCGGATTAGGGTTAGCGTGGCTGCAAATCGACGGTATTGGCCTCCGGGCGCTATTCCACAGTGCACCATTGTGACCGCTCTGGACAGCAATCTCAACTCGGATGCACTGGCCAGGTAAACAGGAAAAGCCCCGCGAACTTTTGAATTTCATTTCCTGTTTGCCCAGCGTGGAGCTCTGATCAGCCCGAGTGGCGATGCAGTCCCAAATCCAAAAAGAGCTCTAGCATGGACCGTACGGGAGATACTGGATCTGGTCGCTGTATGGGGAGACAAATCTGTTCTATCAGAGCTCCGTTACAGAAGACGAAATGCCAAAGTGTTTGAAAAAAAATCTCCAGGCTACACAGTGTTGCGTGACAAGCGTAACGGGAAGCCAGAGACTCAAATGGACGCTCATGGAGGGAGGGAGCGGGGACTGAGGACTTCAGCTATCCCACAGTCCCCGCAGTCTCCGAAAAGCATTTGCATTCTTGGCTGAGCTCCCAGTGCCTGTAGGTTCAAACACATTGTCCGGCGTGGTTCAGGGAATAGCTCGTCAATTTACTCCCTCCCCCACACACGTGAAAGAAAAGGGAAAAAATCGTTTCTTGACTTTTTTTAATGTCACCCTATGTGTACTGAATGCTGCTGGTAGACGCGATGCTGTGGCAGTAAAGAGCAGTATTTGCTCCTCTTCCTTCCCCAGTGGCAGACGGTACAATATGCTTGATAGCTGCTGAATACTCCTGGCTGGCCTGAGGTGAGGCCGGCCGGGGGGGCGCCTGGGTAAAAATAGGAATGATTCCTGGTCATTCCCAGTAGATGGTACAGAACGGCTGGTAACTGTCCTCATCATAGCAACTGGGGGCTGAGCTTCAATCAGCCTCCTCCCTTTCATGTGTAAAGAAAAGATTCTGTACTGCCTGGACTATCATAGCAGCTGGAGGCTGCCTCCCCCTCTTTTTATCTCGCTAAAAAGTCAGTGTTTCTTATTCCTGCATTCTTTATAACTTCATGACACAAATGAGGGGGACACTGCCACGGTAGCCCAGGAAGGTTGGGGAGGAGGGAAGCAACGGGTGGGGTTGTTGCAGGGGCACCCCCCGTGAATGGCATGCAGCTCATCATTTCTGCGGGATCTGACACGGAGCAGCTGTGCTCTCTGATACACTGGTTCTCTAGTACACTTGCCCCGTATTCTAGGCAGGACTGACTCTATTTTTAGATATCATAAAAGAGGGATTGACTCGGGGAATCATTCCCATTTTTGCCTTTGCGCCCCCAGCCGACCTCTGCCAGGGGCACCCATGATAGCAGCAGACGGTACAGAAGGACAGATAACCATCATCTCATTGCCAATTTACAATAGCAGCAGACGGTTCAGAACGACTGATAACCATCTCTGCTATCATGCAAAAGCAAATTAATGCTGCTGTGTAGCACTGCAGTATCGCCTCTGTCAGTGGCATCCAGTACACATACGGTAACAGTGAAAAAAAGGTGAACGGGCTCCATGGCTGCCGTTTTATGGCGTCTGCCAGACCAATCCAGGGAAAAAGGGCGTGACATGATTGTTTGCCGTTGCTTTCCCGGAGGAAGGAATGAGTGACGACATTTACCCAGAACCACCCATGACAATGATTTTTGCCCCATCTGGCACTGGGATCTCAACCCAGAATTCCAAGGGGCAGGGGAGACTGCGGGAACTATGGGATAGCTACAGAATAGCTACCCACAGTGCAACGCTCCAGAAATCGACACTTGCCTCAGACCATGGATGCACACCACCGAATTAATGTGCTTAGTCTGGCCGCATGCACTCAACTTTATAGAATCTGTTTTACAAAACCGGTTTATGTAAAATCGGAATAATCCCGTAGTGTAGACATACCCAGAGAGACTAAAACTGTGCTCCGCAGAGGTCTGCAGGCTGGTAACTCCCCATTGAAAGCAATGAGAGTTAGGCACAAAGATACCTTTCAGGAGCTAGTCTAGGTGCGTCTACACCAGGGGTTCTCAAACTGGGGGTCGGGACCCCTCAGGGGGTCACAAGGTCATTACATGGGGGGTCACAAGTTGTCAGCCTCCACCCCAAACCGCGCTTTACATCCAGCATTTATAAAGGTGTTATAAATTAAAAACACTTTTTTATATATTTAAAGGGGGGTCGCACTCAGAGGCTTGTTATTGAAAGGGGTCACCAGGACAAAAGTTTGAGAACCCCTGTGTTGAGCCTCAGCCCCCCTATCCATCACTACACAAATCTTGGAAGGGTGTCTGAGCCTGAGACTCCGATCCAAGCCCTGTTATTTTGCAGTGTGGACACAGCTCAAGCCATAGACCTGAGCTGGAAGGTTTGCGCAAGGCAGTGTGGATGCTGTGAGACACGGGTCCAGCAACCGTAAACCCAGGTTTACGACACAGCATGAATGCTTGGAAACACCGAGTCCACAAGCCCAGGGTCCACAGATGCAGGTTCACAAGGCAGGGTAGATATCCCAGGGGTACCCCCACCCCCAACCTGGTGTCAGAACCTGAGCAGGAACGGCCACACAGCTAATTTTAGGGCCATTGCAAGTCTGTAGAGCCGGGTCCTGAGACTTGTTGCCATGGTTTTTAGGGGATGGGGTTTTTTGCAGTGTAGACGCACCCTTAGGGTAGAGGTCCGGCCCAGGGCTGCAGCCCAGGCTCTGGGACCCTCCCACCACTCTGGCTCTGAGTCTGAACATGAGCACAACAATTAAACACCCCCTGCATCCGAGCCCAAGTCAGCTGGCCAGAGTCAGCCGCGGGTTTTTCACTGCAGCGTAGAGGTACTCTCAGGAAGTTTGTGGCAGAAGGAACTGAGCCCACCTGGGACATCTCCTAAGTCACAAGCTACTGGCCTAACGCCCTGCCCCCCACCAGCCTTCCCCTCTCTCGTCTCTGTCTGTACACAGCCAGCATCCTGACTCAACCTGCCCATCAAACCTAGAGCGGCTCCCCTCTCGCTAATTACTTGAAGTCCGGCTTATGGCTCACCCAGCAGAAATTTGCACAGATCCTAAGGACAGAGCAGCAGCAGCTGCCACAGCAGGGAAATTTTTTTCCCTGGCAAAGTTCAGCCCAGCCAATTCCTAGCTGTTTGACTTCATTCTCCCAAGTGTCTCCCCCACCCCCTGAGCTTTTACTCCAGCCGTTCGGTCGAGGTTACAGAGCATCTCCTAATTAAAGCAGTAGAGGAGTCAATTGCTCTGTCTCTTAGGAACATGAACATTTCATTTTAATTTTTGATACTAGACTAGGAAGCGTGGCTAGTGATTAGAGCAGAAGGCGCCTGGGAGACTGGACAACTGGGGTCTATTCTCAGCTCCAGGAAAGGGGTGTGTTTATAATACCACAAATAGCAGCTCCTTTCCAGTAAGACTCTCAAAGTGCCCCACCCACCCACAGGAGGGGCAGTATCTTTTGCCCTGTTTTGGGGATGGGGACAGTGGAGTTCACAGAAAAGAAGCAACTGGCGCACGTGGGAACAGAACTCAGGATTCCCAGTCTCATCCCCCATTCATGTGTGGGTTTCCCATCTCTGCCACGGACTCCCTGTGTCCCTTCAAGCAAATCCCCTCTCTGTGTCTCAGTTTCCCCGTCTGTAAACTAGGGGTGCTGACCCTCCCCTCCTGCAAATGACTTCATTAACCGATGCTAGGAAAGTGCTATGAGACCCTGCAATCACAGGAGCTTGTAGGGCAAAGGATGACAGCTGTTAGACTGTTTGCTCTCTGGATGAGTTTGACAGTGGCCCAGAAAAGCACAAATCCTAATACCACATTATTCCTTCTGACCGACCGTCGGGCAGAATTCAGATTCTCCTCCAGCCCCAAAGGGCTCCAGCAGGGAATATTCCTGCATTTCAAAATAATGCTGAGCGACCATTGGATTTTTTGGTGCAGGAGCCAAACCAAAACCTCCCCCACTCCCCAAATCCTATTAGTTCTTAACCGAAAACTATTTTTTCCATTGAATCAGAAAACTCAGCTTTCATTGGACATTTTGTGTTGCCTTGAAACGAAGATTCTCACCCCCCAATTTTTTATTTCATTTCAGCTGGTTCAGGTACTTTGCCCTCCAAGGGCATCATCATGGTGCTGGATGATTTTGTCTCTGATCACAGGGGCTGAGAACCAACAACTCTTTGCACCCAGAGCAGCCATCAGAGGGCAACAGCTTTGGGTCACTGACGACCAGGCTGTGGAGCTCAGACCTGGAGCCCTGAAGGGGGTTTCACCAGGGCAGGGGGTGAGATGCATGGGGCAGGGGAAGCCTGGCCTGAGTGGCACCTGGTTCTGGTTTCCAGGTGGCAGCCGAACCAGAGATCGCTCCAAAGAGCGGTGCTGACAAACTGGGCCCAGTTCTGGTCTCTCCCTGGTTTTACGCGAGCAAATCTCCATGGTTTTCAGTGGGCTCTGGCTCGGATCCTCAATGGATCCACACCAGCATTATTAGCACAAGAATCGGGACCCCTGTCTCTATCCGCCAGGCTGCTCCCCTTCAAATCAGGAGCCTGGGTCTTATGGGAGCAGGGGCAACTAGGTTGTTTTCCAGCCAGCTCTGTTTAGCCCCCGTTGCAGCTACTGCCGCTCGCCCTCCCCGCTGTCAATTCGCAGCCTCCCTCTTTGATTCCTCTGCAGCAGCCAGGCCTGGTGTTTTGTCTGTGGCTCACGTACTGGAGCGGATTCTGCAAAGGGGACGCGCTGTGCCTCAATGCGGCAGAGGTGGGGGGAAGCGGGGCTGGTTGGAATGGCCAGCCTGACTCCCCCGGGGCCTGGATTTCTGCACTGAAACGCACAGGCCAAGAAGCTCTGGTGTGGAAGTCGGAGGAGAGTGTGTGGGGAGGTGTCGATGCTCTTCATGACCTGTGCACCCCCGGTGCAACGCGCCCGCAAAGCAGCCACCTCTCTCCATTTCCCAAGGAAGCTGTAACAGCAGAGCATTCATACCATTACAGCTTCGTTACAATTACCTCTTTACCCATGACATTTTTACTCACCCTTCAGAGCTAAGGGATAAGACACTAGACTGGATCTATTCCTTGCCCTACCATGGGCCAGTTTGAGTGACTTGGGGAGTGGGACATTCACATTTTGTGCCTCAGTTTCCCTCCCCCCCACACCTTTCATCCGTCTTGTCTAAGCCTTCTGGGGCAGAGACTGCCTCTCACTCTGTGTCCGTGCCCAATGGGGTCTCTAAGGCTCTAGTCCAATATGAGTAACAATGGCCTGCTACGGGGCAATGGTCTCAAGTTGCAGTGGGGGAGGTCGAGGTTGGATATTAGGAAACACTATTTTCCTAGGAGGGTGGTGAAGCACTGGAATGGGTTATGCAAGGAGGTGGTAGAATCTCCACCCTTAGAGGTTTTTAAGGTCAGGCTTGACAAATCCCTGGCTGGGATGATTTAGTGGGAATTGGTCCTGCTTTGAGCAGGGGATTGGACTAGATACCTCCTGAGGTCCCTTCCAACCCTGATCGTCTATGATTATCAGTATTTGACAACCCTCTGCAGCACAAAGTACAGTTTGTTAAGTAGCAGCCTTGGGTTTTTAACCGTGTGGGGTCCTAGGCCCGGGAAGCTAAGCTTTGTATGTCAATCCCTGCACCGAGCCCGCTTAACATGAATGGGGTTCTGGGGCGGGGGTTTCCTGCACAGAATGGCTTGTGGGACTGACGCCTTGTCAGCACATTTGTTACAGAGCTAGCCTGGTGTTTGTCCCTCGCTACGTCGTATCAGGAGGATTGTTGCTCTCCTGGCCCCCAACACACTCTTCAGCCAGCCGTCCGAGCCCTGCCCCTTGTGAACTCCCTAGCACCAGGCGGGGGCGAACACCACCAAGTCAGGACAATCACGCTTTGCGCCCGTGAAGACGGCCAGGTCACAGAGACTCAGACCTGAACACCTAGAGGAGGAAACACCGGTTGATTGACAGGCTGCTGGGCCAATCCCAGAGTTCCCCCCCAGCTCTGGAAGGGGCCAAGATTAATGTCTGTAAAGCACAGTTAAGGTGAAAAATGGTACAGAACTGCTGTGGGAGGTAACTAGGGTCCTGGGAATCAGGACTCCTGGGTTCCATCCCTAACCTGCTGTCTTGCCCATAGCCTTGCTCCGTGCCTCAGTTTCCCCATCTGTAAAACAGAACTAACGATACTCACCTTCCTGGGAGACCCACGGATGAGACGTGCTACCCACTATTATGCTTTGGTGCGTTAAAGTTTTTACTGATTATGAATTGCCAGCATGTGGCTCCATTTGGCCTGGGTTTGAAGTCTGGAGCGGTATTTGTTTTCACACAGCTAAGGCCATAAGCAAATCGAAATCCAACTCTTACTTATATGGCTATAGCCCTGGTCTGTATTGTTTATAGACTCAGAGGTCAGATGGGACCTCCTGATCATCCCCCTGACCTTCTGGATAGCCTGGGCCATGAAGACTTCCCAGCTGCCCCCACATTCATCCCCATAACCCAGGGGTGGGCAAACTGAAGCCCGGGGGATACATCCAGCCCTTCAGACATTTTAATAAGGCCCTTGAGCTCCTGCCAGCAAGTGGGGTCAGGGGCTTGCCCAGAACCGTGCAGCTCCCACAGCTCCCATTGGCTGGCAGCCACGGCCAATGGGAGCTGCCGGGGCAGCACCTTTGGATGGGGCAGTGCTCAGCACCTCCGCGTAAGAGCCGGAGGGGGGACATGCCGCTGCTTCTGGGAGCTGCTTGAGGTAAGCGCTGTCCAAAGCCTGCACCCCTGACCCCATCCCACACCCCAACCCCCTGTCCCAGCCCTGATCCCCATCCCGCCCTCCGAACCTCTCGGTCCCAGCCTCCTCCTGCACCCCTGACCCCATCCCACACCCCAACCCCCTGTCCCAGCCCTGATCCCCATTCTGTCCTCAGAACCTCTTGGTCCCAGCCTCCTCCTGCACCCCTGACCTCTTCCCACACCCCAGCCCCCTGTCCCAGCCCTGATCCCCATCCTGTCCTCCGAACCTCTCAGTCCCAGCCTCCTCCTGCACCCCTGACCCCATCCCACACCCCAACCCCCTGTCCCAGCCCTGATCCCCATCCCGCCCTCCGAACCTCTCGGTCCCAGCCTCCTCCTGCACCCCAGAGCCTGCACCCCCAGCTGGAGTCCTCACCCCCATACCTGCACCCTAACACCCTGCCCCAGCCCAGAGCTCCCTCCCGCACCCTGAACTCCTTATTTCCGGCCCCACCCCTGAGCCCAACCCCCAATTTCGTGAGCATTCATGGCCCACCATACAATTTCCATACCCAGATGTGGCCCTCAGGCCAAAAAGTTTGATCATCCCTGCCAGAACTAGAGTTAGACGGAAGTATCCCCACCCTCAGGAGACTAAACGGAGGTGGCACCCAGGGAGGAGAGTTGACTCAGCAAGCTAAACTAGGACATAGGGTCTGGACACCCTTCAAGCCAGTGGCGTGACTCCAGCTTGATACTGATGTTGGCTGCTATCGAGCTTGCACGATAAAAACAGAGCAGAGGGGCTAGAGGCCCCAAGTATTGCCTCCTCCTATCTCAGGCAGGATCATACTGGGGCCGTTAACCCCTCCTGGCCCGTGCCCAGCCAGGCTACGTTCCACTGTTAGTACGCTCCAACCACACCCCAACTCAAAGGACAGACATAGTCAGAGATGTATTACGGTAGCGTCTACAGTCCCCAATCAAAACTGGGACCCATTTGCTACAATGAGAGAGAGCTAAAGAGACAAGTCAAAGGGAGGGAGGGGAAACTGAGGCACAGGGGGGCAGCAACTCGCCCAGGATCAGTGGCAGGATCCCTGACCTCCTGAACCCCTGTTCAGCGCCCTGGCTGGCTGGACCTCAGCCCGCATGTGCTAGGTGCTGCACACAGATAGGAACAAAAAAGACAGTCCGGTCCCAAACCCCAGGTACCAGACGAATCTGAGTTTCTGGAGGCTCAGGCTAGGCAGGGTACCTGCCCCTTTGACAGCCTTGTCGCAACTGCATGTTGTTTGTAAATCCAAAGCACATTTATCTAAGGAAGCTGGAGATAAAAGGTCAAACCACACATTAAGGTCGAGTGTGGGCCAACTTTTTATTATGTATTCTTCAGGCGGAGAAGTGGTCTCTAAGTATTACTGTATTTTTCCTAACAACCGCTGTCCCTCTAGGAGCCCTAAGTCAGATCACTGAGTTTTGGAAAGGGGCTGCTTTAGGCTGAAACAGAGAAAGTCCCGCAAGTTCGTTTGTAACTTCAGCTTAGAAAGGTTTGATCCTGCACCCGTTATAGTCAATGGCAAAACCCACATAGACTTTAATAGTGCAGAATTGGACCCGTAAATTAATAAGATCTCAGCTGATGTCCAGTTGTAATTTTCCCACTGTTTCGGGAAAGCTATTAAATTTGTAGGGAGTCAGTATTGCCCACCCCAAGCAATCAAACAGCATAAGTTAATGCCCTCTCCCCTCCAAAAATCACGTGATTGGATCAAAAAGCGTGGAATTTTAACTAGAATAAATCCTGGGTTGTTTTTATTTGCCATCTCCTCTTGGACCTTTAAGGGTCACATATGCAAACTTCTCTCAACAACTCCAAAGGTTAAAGAGAATAAATAACAAAAGTAAGTGGCAATGCAAGATTCTTGCATCACCTGACTCCAGGAGCTGAGGCAATAAAATTGCAAAGAGTTGGCAGCACAACAGGTCGAATCCTACAACCTTTGTCCCTGAAAGTAATCGCAGTAGACTCAGCAACGCTACTCTCAGGAGTCCGAGATGCTGGATCTTGCGGCAGCTAGTCACCATCGCAGTCAATAGCACAATGCTCAGTCACTTCAGCAAGAGCAGGATTGGCCCCTGTGTGTCTGCCACAAAGCTGTAAAGAGCCTGAGTTTTAAATCAATAGGAATAATCTAAAGAGAGGCGCATTTCAAGTGAAATCAATTTAAAAAAAAAAACCAACCAACCTTCCCTGCCATCCCAGAGTATGGTAACAGCTGATTGTACTAAAAGTGACGCGTGTAAGGCCAAGAATTTTGCAAAAAGGACTAGTGATTTTGCAAGCCCAACCCGAGACATTTTACAGAGGCCTGAGTTCCCACTCTCCGAAAACCAGGTCTCAAGACGGGCATCTGACAGCCGGGGACCCTGTTATTGACTATTTGTATTGTGATAGCACCTAGGAGCCCCAGTCAGACCTCAAGAGCCCATGGAGCCAGGTGCTTGTATCTAAAATCGTTTGTCATATTTTAAAACGTCCTGGGGCCAGATTTGTAAAGCTTTTTAGGCACCTGAACATGCAGGTGGGCACGTTTGAAACTCCCACTAGGCAACGATCTGCATCTTTCGGAAGCTAAATGTATTTAAATCAGAGGTTCTCAAACTCTGGTCTGCGGATAGTTCATTCTAAGGTGTGCACCTGGGCAGCCGCACACAAGAATGAAGGCCACCCACCTAATTAGTGGAGCCGCGCAGACGTGGCTCCACTGATTAGGTGCCTGGACCCTGGAGGACACACATGTAAGGTGATGTGGTGGCCTTGGGGTGTGGGCATAGGAAGTATGTAGGAGGGCACAGTGGGGTGAGAAGAGATGGTGGGCACAATTTGGGACATGCAGGGCTATGGAGGCCAGAGAAAGAGGCGACTTTCCCCAGCTCCAGGGCTGTGGCTACCAGGGAGAGACACCTGCCCCCCTCTTCCCAGCCTCAGCTCTGTGGCTGCTGCGGCAGGGGAGAGACCCCACTCCTTCTTAGCCCCAGCTCAGGGGCTGCCGCAGCAGGGGAGAGAGGGCACAACCATCGCATTAGAAAGGTAAGACTCCTGATATTAAAACAGGAGTTGTGTGCTTTTAATTGTAGAACGAAAACTGTTAATTATTATTAATTTTTTTATATAGGGCTTTCATCCAAAGCACTTTACAATAGTTGGCAAATGGTGCAAACAACATTTGCAAAGATCGTTAAGTGGTCTGCCGAGACCCTCAGCAATTTTCAAATGGTTCACGAAAAAAAGTTTGAGAACCACTGATGTAAATAATCTCCCTCTCTTTTTCTGTATAAATATATGCATGCTGTTAATTTTATGTGGAAGGTGATCTGATGTCATGGTGACAGGCAACAGTATAAAACCCTAAGATAAGATAAATGCACATCCTCACACCCCTCATTGACTTTCATCAGGGATGCTCTGCATTTCCCCTTTACTCGGCTTTGGGTAGCAAAAGTAGCTTTCCTAGATAGTTTCATTTTCTGGCTCTCCATGCTGCTGTACTGACACAACACTGGAAAGTTTATATTAAAAAGTGGGGGAGGAGGGAACCAACCTGTTTTCCCATTAAGTTTTTGTTTGGTTTTAAAATTTCATAAAAACATTACTATTCCGCCAAGGTGAAGTTCACCCTGCCACAGGGGCATGGCACAAAACCCGTGCTTCATTTTCATCCTGGGGCCTTAAAGCGCTTTACAGATGTTGATCGGCTTTCACAACCCCTCCGTATGAGTGATCATCTGGAGAGAAGGGGGAAGCAGAAGCCCAGAAAGGTGAAAGGACCCACCCCGGGGACCCCACATGCCAGGGGGAGGGAGAGAACCCAGGAGTCCTGCCCCTACTTTCTTACAGGGAGCAGTGCCTGCTGACAAGGGCTATTTTTCTGGGAAATGCATCACTGCGTGCGGTGCAATCGGATCTGTGCAAAGCTTCCAATTTACGCTGCACGACAGTCTCTGTGCAAAACCCGATACCTCAGCACGGAGGGCCCCATTTCACAAGTCAAGATTTGCCATGGACCCCGGCGAGCCTGGCTTCTCTTGGCAAAAAGTCTCTCCCACCTGGCCAAAATCCCTGATGCTGAATTCCCTCCCCTGCCCCATCGAACTGCAGCTTCCCCCAACCGGAGATTTGGAGTCTAGCCTCCTCCTGAAATAGGGATTGCCTCCATATCCCAATCCTGATCGCCCTGAACGCCTCCCTGCAGCTCGCTTCCCACCAGTAATGGCGCGAGTGCTCCACACGGGATTGATGGGCACGAGTCCTCTGGTGGCACATGAGCACAGCTGCTGATGGGCAGCAGGCAGATTGACGCAGGTGCTGTTGAATAGGGGTGCAATCCTGCCAGGCCCCATGCCGGGCACCACTTCAGAGTCAGTAGTAGAGGAAGGTGCCCAGGTCCTTTCTGTCTCCCATGTTCTCTGGGCCAGCTCAGAGCCCAAAGCACAAGGGCTGATCTCATGGGTGGCTCTTACTCAGTGGAAAAACAAGACTGGATTGGGGGGCGGGTCCCTCTCTTTGTTCCGTATTTGTACAGCACTGGGCACCGTGGGGGCCTGGTCCATGACTACGGCTCTGAGGCGCTAGGGCGTAACTAAAAATAGCAACCTAACAAATCACCAGCAGCCAGCCACCTCTGGGGTGGAAACAACCATCTAGCCTGCAGCATGCTGAACAGTGGCGGAGGGCTCAACTGAACTGGCAGACATGAGGCCATAGCTACGGAACGGGGGCTGAAGGCAGCAACTGAAAAAGGAGGAGACAGACACTAGGACATGAGCTCCTAGTGTGATGCTGTGGTGAAAAAGGCTCGTGTCGTGCTTGGCCATATACACAGGGGAAGTAGTGAGTAGGGATGGGATTTCCCTGCTCTGGGAATACTGCAGCCAGTTCTGGCGACCACCGTTTAGAAAGGATGCTGAACACTTCAAAAAGGGGCAAAGAAGAGCCACAAAAATCAGGGATTTGAGGCCTGGGGAAAATGCCTTATGGGGAGAGACCCAGGGTAATTCTCCGCTGCAAACCAAACCCCGCAACAGTGATTCTCAGAGCCCACGTCAACTGATTTGGGCTTGCGCTACGGGGCTAGAAATTGTAGCATAGACATTCCTGCTCGGGGTCTGAAACCCCTGTCAAATGTAGTTGGTACTGATTTAGCTGGTGCTTTTTATGTGGCCTGTTGTTAAACTAGGCAAATATCTAGATGAGTTGAGTGCCTCCTGAGAGATCTCTGCTACCCCCAGGGGTATGTGCACCCCTGGCTGAGAACCACTGGTCTCGTGGGAAAATGCAGCACGAGAACCAAATGGCCTGAACTTGAAGCCAGAAAAATCCAAGCTCGAAAAAAGGCTCCCATTATTGGCAGTGCGGGTGACTAACCATTGGACCAGACGGCCAAGGCAAGTGGTGCATTCTCCATCACTTGATATCTTCAGATCACGAGCGGCTGTTTGCCTGGAAGAGACGCTAGAGCTCAGCTGTGCTCCGGGATGTCAGACTGGATGATCTAACAGATCCCTTCTGGCCTCAAAATCTGTGAGGGCAACTCCCCTGATCTGGGTGGGCTCTCATATCCCTGCAGGACAGACCTGGGTTTCTCCGGGGCTCAGCCACAGGGCAACAGGCCACGTGGAGCTCAATGTATATCTCCCAGAAGGGTGTGGAGAAGAGCTGACTCTACTGGGGTTCAAACTTGCAAGTCCAGGGAGCACAGGAATTGCAAACCCAGAGGTTTCGGTCCCAAGCCAACCCTTCCAGCTGGCGGGGCGGGAAGCGAAATGCTTCTCTTAGCCCAACCAAACCAGGGTTGCAAACACAGGGCTGCAGCTAAGTCCCTGGTGCTCACCAACTCTGCCCTAGAGACAGCGCCTGCCTGCATGTAGACCAGGGTCGCCGTCCGCAGGCCAGATCACGCAACACAAGCCCACAACCGACGGCACTGAGAGACATTCGTCACTACTGTGTTAACCCAGGGGCTGGTGTGCAGTGGGGCCTTCTATACCCTTCTCTGCCCTCCACCCCGCGTCGACAGCTTCATTCCGGGCTGCCCACCCTTCCACAGCAGAGGGGACACAATCGAAGGCAGCCGCTGCGGCCCAATGTTAAGCAGCCATGAGGCTGCTCCGACAGTTCCGGGGGGCACCGGCTTGCATGGCTCAGGAGTCGGATCCAGACAACACAACCACCCCTCTGCCATGTTTTGGGCGTCACAGGATCTGGCCCTCGGCCTTCACGGCGCTAACCTCAGGGCCTGGGCACTGCGACAAGAACCTCCCACCAATGGCTTTCTTAGTCGATGCTAGAAATCAGAGGTGAGGAAAAGCCTAGTGCAGCCCCCCACCCCCCCGCTGTCCCCAGCCCTAGGAATAAACGCGCTTGTGGGGGAAACCAGGGAGTGGAACCGCACCCCAGAGAAGCCCTCTGCTTTCCCACGAGCCCTGGCAGGAATAAACGCAGTCAACGTCTGTCTCGTGCTGCGATCCAGGCAAAAGCCGGAGGACGGAAAATACAGCGTGTGACTGGGGAGAGAGATGCCTTTGAAAATGACTAAATGCCGGACCTAAAGCTCACGGCAGCCACCGGGGGATTTGATGCTATAGCTCAGTCCCTGAGTTCATTGCTGTTTCCTGTTGCCCAGGCCGGCTCCTTCTCCTGCTAAGAGATGTCAATAAAACCCGGGGGTCAGGGGAGTCCTCAGGGGTCTAAATATCATTACCACCAGCCACAAACACCCCCATTTTGTTTCCCTTTTCCCAGTGGCGCCATAAGCCTCATTAGCGGCTAACGAGCAAAGAGACGCTGTTATCGCAGGGCCCTGCTGTGTCATATGATGGGGCCAAGACCATTGTCACATGGCATTTAATAGACATACGCACAAAACCACGGCTAACTGGCTCACCGGGATGAAACTCCAAGAGATCGGGACCAGGCAGAGAGCCTGAAACACGGTTAATGCCTTGCATCGCCCCCCACCCCGCCTCCGTCTTTGCTTTTCAAACGCACCAGCCCTGCTGAAGATGATGGGGGAGCCTTGCAAGCATGAAGGAGAAAGGGGGGAAAAAAAGCAGCAGAATCATTCCGAGCAGCCATGCAAACTCCTTGAACTACAGCGATGATATGAAGGGTCACCGGCCACCAAGATTTGGGCCAAGATTCTTCAAAATGAAGGACAAAAAAAGTTAGGCTCCTAGATCTGTAGCAAGGGCACGAAATAAGCAGTCTCATTTTTGGAAGCGCTAAACACTCACCAGCTCCCAGTGATAAGGGCTCAGGGGGGTGGGGGAATTAGGCCAATCATTTAGGAGCCTAAATAGGGATTTAGGAGCCTCACTTTGGATAAGGGTCAAATCCTTAACCGGCCTTGATTCAGCAAAGTCCCTCCTAACAAAAGGATATTAGTTTCATTGTTTTTAATGGGACTTAAGCATGCGATTATCGTTAAGCGTGTGCTTAAGAGTCTCCTGCTTCAGGACTTAAATCATGCTCTAGACTAGTGGGGGAGAAGCTCCTACACCAGCTCCTACACATCACTGCAGGGTTTCTTACACCTCCCCCTGAAGCATCTGGTGCTGGCCCCGGTCAGGTACTAGGTTAGATGGACCTGGAGATTGATCCAGCTGGCCTGCCTAACCAGGACTCTGGCGTAAATCAGGATTGTGCCACTCAAGCCAATGGGAGTCACGCTGGTTTAGACCAGCTGAAATTCTGGCCCGCACTTTAGAAAATCCTGGGGGGGTTAGTCAATGAAAAAGGCTGTCCCCTCCCATCCTCTCTCTGTGGAGTTTTTCCCCTACAGCTTCCTCACACTAACCCTACAATAACAACATCAGCACAGAAACATCACTCTCTTCACGGTCATGTGGACCCCATCCAAAGCTCACGGAAAGAAGTGGAGACTCCCATCCGCTTTGGCTCAGGCTTCCACGCCACGGGACAGGGCACACAACCGCTGAGAACGAGGTCTCCATCTTGACCGGGAGGCTGAGATGTTCGATTACACCATGGCACCACGAGGAGCAGCAATATGCTACGGGGTGAGGTGACAAAATGGCTTTACCAGCATAAAAGGACAGAAGGCAGGTGGAGAAAAAAAAAGATGGAGCCTCTTGTGTGTATGTTGAAACCACCCCGAAACAATACAGGGGAATGCAGGAGAGAGAAGGCATCCAGAGATTCCTTTGCAACCCACTCACCCCCACCTCCCATAGCGTGGGTGTGTACATTGCAAGTTATAATCAATAGCTATGATTCGTATTACCAAGCAATAAAGGCTCGGGGTGTAATTATTCATGCAGTGAGGCTTCATTCAGGCCTTCCAGTTTGCAAAGAGATTAGCGAAGTCACAGAGCTGGTGACCTTGGCTCTCTCTCCGAAATCAAGCGGCAGCGCCATATAGCCCTGTATTGTTCGAGGCTCAGTTCCTGGTCATGCTCATAAAAAATATCTTACCTTCTAACCTTAAAGCTGCCATTCTTTGAAACTCCGGTTCCTGCAGCCAGCGCCACATCCTTTTGAAAGTCTCCCTCCCGGACTTAAGTTTGCTCCAGGGCTTAGGGTTCCTGAGGAGGTCTGACAAGGTGCCTTGAGACCGGCATAACACCCTCTCGGCAAAGATGGCCTGGGGGATGCTGTATCTCTTGAGCTCAGCGATGATCCGCTGGGCCACTTCTTTGGTGTTGATCTCCTCCAGTTGGCTGGAGAGGACGGTGGTTTGGGTGGAGATAGGCTGGTTGGGTCTGGAATTCATGTCCGGCCTGGCATGGCCATAGGGGTGCTGGCCCATGCTGTTGGGGGATCCCATGGTAGAGTTCTGGGAAGGGGAAAGCTCCCTGGAAAAGTGCTGGTCGATCCTGCCAAACATGGCAGGGTGGGCTTCGAAGTTATTGGCCGCCACCATCTTCTCGTTGCCCAAGTGTCCGGCAGAGTGGCCATAGCTATGCATGGGGGTCAAGTTAGGGCTGGGCAGAGACGACAGACTCTGCCCCATGCCAAGATCCTTGTGGTAAGGGCTGTAAAAGTTACCGCCGGAACCCAGACCCCTTTCTTCCCGCATCAGGGTGAAGCTCCCAATCACGTTGCCCACCGGCAAGCACTGGTGGTGATGGTGCTGGTGGTGGAATTTCTCGTGCAGTGGCTGCAGGGGGGTCAAGGTGGTGTAGCTGTTGGTGGCCCCAGTGGGCGAATCCCCACCAAAGCCAAGCCCTGGGTGCAAAGAGGTAGCCAGGTGGTGCTCGGCTCGGTGATACTCACTGCCGTCCAGCACCGAGGCCACCAGAGAAGGTCTGTGGAGCGCAGAATGTAAGGCTCTGCCTTGACTGTGCATGAGCTCCTGGTCCTGGCTGGACATGTCCCCGGCGTTCTCCAAACCCAACTGGACATTCATGGCTGCAGGCTAGTGCATCCTCTCTTTATCTACCGTGCAACTCATTAATCTCTCGTTTCTTGAGTGTAGGGAAGGGCTTGCCAGATTTCAAGGGGGTCTGAGGAAATCTCTCTGCCTTTATCAGTGGGGATGGGAGCACGGGCAAAGCGGGAAGTCCCCTATGTATTCAGCGACCAGATCTTGTCTCCAGTGTGAGAAATCTAACATCCACTGGACTTGGTTGCAGCCTCACGAAGACAAGGGCTCATCACTTCTCCCCAGCCCACAGACAAGCCCCCTTCAAACTGATCAGAAACTAGACACATTCTAACCCAATGCTGGATGGATTTGGGGGAAGGAATGGGGGGAGAGGAGGGAGGCTGGAGGATTCCCCCCACCCCCTCCCTTTAAATCCCAATCAAAGTGAGAAAGTTCATGAAGAACCTGGCTTACCTAGTGCAGGCTGCTGCATTTGTTGAGGGGGGCGGGAGAAGGAGGGAAGGATGTAAAAATAAACAACAACAACAATAATAATGAAATGAAAATCAGCAGCAGGGGTTCAGATCCCCCCCCCCTTCCCGGAGCTTTCAGAAGAGTGGCTCCTGTGTCTGAGAATTTGGAGAGGAAAGGTCTTCTCTTCCCTGATCAGTCAGCCCTTCTAGGATAGTCCAGGAGATCTCCAGCAAAGTGCTTGCAAAGCAGCAGCAGGCTCCAGCAATTAGCTACTGTCTGTGTTTTGGTGGCGGGGGGGGGGGGGGAGGATTCTCTCTCTCTCTCTCTCTCTCTCTCTCTCTCTCTGTTTTTAATAGGTGCAGCTCAAAATAGTCCCATCTTCTTTGTGTCTGCTACACACTCACACACACACACACTGATCTCTCTCTCTCTCCCTCTCTCCAGAGAATACTGCCCTGCTCCAGCCCATAGCTAATCTCATCGATTTCAGTAGGAAACACTCCGCTTTCCTGCTTCTCACACGTCACCAAGCCTAAAATCTGACAGATGTGCAATCAGCTACCAACCTGATTTAACCCGGTCGGGCCCGGCTTCGAATTCGGACCACAGAGCGAAAAGGGGCGTGTGGCGGGGGAGGGGGGGAATCTCGATTACATTGACTTTGCAGTTTGTTGCAATACTTTGTGGCTCAGAGTTGAAATGTATATTTAATACTCCTCTCCCCTCAAAAAATATAAATTATATTTATCTTATATCTATCCACCTGAATAAACAAACCATATCTGTCTGGTTATACACCGCTGCCCATCACCGTGGTATCTGAGCGCCTTCCACGTCGAACCAATAGTGCAGTTCCTAGTGGATTTCAGGAAATCTCTGTCTCTCCTCTGTATAATACCTGTATTTTTTGTAATGCCTCTCGTTTATGTATGAGATCACAAATAATCTATAAAGTCTGTATGTAAATAAAGATTAATCTATACAAACCCACCCAGAGAATCTGTGTGGACGCCTGGGTTATACATCTATATAAAGCCACTCAACTATATACACGCCTATGTTTTGGTGATTTACCTACCTTATGTAGGCGATCATTAAAAAAATCTGTGTAAATCTAAATAGTACAGAAATTGCAAATGCATGTTCCTATATTTCTGTGATTTCTCTCTCATACAGAATTCTCAAAAATCTGTATAGAATATATACAAATCTAACTATATAGCTCACACACACACATATTCACCTCTCTGCCTTTCTTATATGTTAGATGAAAAACAAAAGTCTGACTATCCAAGCGATGAGAATGTCATAACCTTTCACACTTGATAAGGGGGCACTTAATTAGCAGCAGAGCTGAAAGGTGGTTTAAACTGGACGTATCCGTTTTGAAATCATTCCTGTGCCACCAGTAATGAGCCAATAACGTGAGATTTTTTTTTAAATAACAAGCTTTGTGCCCAATATTAAGAGCTTCTAAATATTCTTAACCCTCTGTTGCTATGTTCTGGAAAATGCAGATGTTGCAACCAAATCCCCTTCTCTCATAAAGTCACAATGATTTCAACTGAAACAATTACAAAAATAGGTACCGGTGGCCCTTGGGCAAAGGAAAAACTCTCCATTAGTCCCCCGGTATGTAGATTAATTGGGGGGGGGCATTTTAGCCCTTTTTGTGAATGGATCTCACACGTAGGGAAATTGAAACATATATCCTGTTGTCTGATCTAAGTGTATTCGAATAGGCATCTTAATAATAAATAAAATACTAATAAATAATAATAATAATGATAAGAGGCAAGCAAAGCGGGGTCCGGACTACAAACCCAGGGACCCAGAGAAATCAGTTCGTGGTTGTCAGTTTTCTCAAAGGATCTTAAAAGCTCCAGTTGCCAAGGAGGGTAACTTGGGGGTCTCCGTTATGATCAGTAGCTGCTGTGTTCTTCTCTCCGGCTGGAGCCTTTCTGGTTCCAAGTAACCTGGAGAACTCCAAATATTAAGTTCCCTGGAACATTTCTGACTATTTACCCTCTTTTCCTCGAAGAGACGTCATGAAAGTCAGCAATGCAGTATGCAGCGATCTACCGAGCCAGAGCGAAAAGAGAGATTGGGGAGACTGGGTGTCTAATGAAGAGTGGGGAGGAATTTAGGATTTGGTGGGCGGGGTGGGGTGGACACACTTCACAAATATGTGCGTCCCCTGTCCCGTCCCCCCCACCAAATCTCACCAGGTGCGCTCTGGGAAACTGGATAATATGCAGGGAGGGGGAGAGGCTTAAGGGCTGCTGCTGTCCTAACCCCTGCTGATCGAGGTCAGGAGGAGGGGCTCACAGCCCTGGAGTCAGACTCACTAGATCGCCTGGGTTCCTTTCAGCTAGTAACCTGAACTCAGGCCCGCCTGACTTTCCCAGCTCCCAGGGCAACGCAGACGCTGCCCACACATCACACATTCCAGCCTAGAGCACAACGACCCCCCTCCAAAAAAACCAACAACCCACCAGCTGACCCAGAGGGGCAATGCAGCGCTACCCTCCCCCCTAGATATCCTCTCTCCTCTGTGGTTAATGGTTTTCTTGTGATGGGGTGGGAGGAAGCTGCCCCCCCACCCCCAGTTGCACTTTGTGTGTGTCTAGCTGCAAAGCAACCCAGGCTCCATGGAGGCCAATCGATGCGCCGCTACTGCCAGATTTTCCAGGGAGATCAGTTCGCTTTTAGACAGAGACGGCTTCCTGGCTGGGGTCTGAGCCCAAGGGGAGTTATCCCCCCGTGTTGAGCTGAGAAAGTTTTTGTAGGCTGCCCTCTGGTTGAAGTGACGGCCCCTCGGATACGGCCCTTACAAACCTCGGAGGAGCTGTCCACACCCTAGGTGCTGAAGGGGGCTTGGTGCGGATGAACTGGGGGCCTGGCCGGGGCGGGGAGATATTTACAGCATATCCAAAAATCAAAAAGTCACCGCATAGACCCAAAAGGGCTCGGATGGAAACAGCAACTACCGGGGCTTTTTCTTAAAAAAAAAATCATTTCGCTAAACCAAAGCTTCCAGACAGGAATGCAAAGTATAGTTTTGTTGCGTCTACACTGAAATAAACCGGAGTTAAGAAGTGCGTGTACTCCAGGCAAACACTTACACACCACCGGTGCACCTCTGCGCCTGGAAATGAAAGAACTGAAGGTTTGGGGGAGCTTTTAAAATGATTTGGGGACACAGGCAAGACAGAGAGAGGGAGAGAGTTTATACTTAGAAATATCTGATCGCCCCGGTTTTAGAAGAAGGTGCTCTCCTATTTATTCGGAGGCAGTTTCGATTTCAGCTTGCAAAACTTGTATCAGGGTCATGTTTTATCTCCGACTCCAAAAGCAGAGAAATGCCAGAAAAAAAAGCTGCAAGTCATCTCTCAGAAATCCACATTTTGCAGGGGCATCCCTTAGCCCCAGGAATCCCCGCCCCCCAGACAGACTTTCATCTAATGCTAAAATGGCCACAAAAAAGAGGATTTGTTGTGAATGCCAACAGGAGGTTACTAACTTTATTCCTGGTCAGAACCGTGCAACAAGAGCCATATCAGATTTTCAGATCTCATGTATTGTAATAATTTGAAATGGCATTTCTTAGTGTAGAACAAGAATGAAAGACCCCACCCCATAGTCCAACACACTTCGCTATTTAAAAGTCTATCAGTATATTCTTTATTTTATTTTTTTTAAAAGTGTAAAACTGGGTAAATCAAACTTTAAATGACTGTGACACTTAAAATAGACTGAAATACCGAGACTGGAAATGTATCGTGCCTCCCAAATGACTTCAAAGATACCAATCAATTGTCTTCAGCGGGGAGACAAATGTTGCCATATCTATATTCCAGCTGAACCTAATTATGAAATTAATATCAGACTCCCTTGTTTTCCCAACACCGCCTGTGAAACCGTATGTGCCGCCTTCACGAATACTTAAAGGCACTAGCCTCGTCAGCTGGGTTTTCAGCTCTCCTGAACAGAGTTTAAAATACCATTTAGTTGATTAATTGCTTTTTATTGATCAATTTGCTGTTTGGCAGGAACATTGGCCCTTCCTCTGAATATATTGAAATGCTTTCCCCAGCCCATTAAAAGACACAAAATACTTTGTTTTACTATCTGCTTGGCTCCCCCACTCCCCCGATGTCTAAGCACAAAAGACAGGCTCTCAGTTCTCCTTCACTTCGAGGAAATGAAGTTGCGTTTAATGCAATTTAGCCCCCCTTCAAAATGAAAATTGCATTACAGAAATTTAATATTTCTCCTCTTTAGGGCTTTTCAGAAATAATAACTTTAACATTGTTAATGAAATGCCAGCCAACTTTTCTTCTGTTGTTCGTCAGATCTAGCCTCCACAGAGGACGGATGGTGTCAAGAGCTCTAAAGTATTTAGGGAATTTATTTCAATTTTTTTTTAAAAAATAAGCATGTTCAAAGCTAAAACAGTGTGAAAAAAATCATCCTAGAAACAAGAATAGATTTTTAAAGGAATTAAAAGGCACCGTTTCGTGGGCAAATAATCTGCAGCAATACTTTTTAAATGCTCAAAATCACCAGGAGTGTAACAGTTTAGATGCAAAGGCAGAAAAGTGTCAGAACTCGGCATGTCCTTGTTGTAACCACGAGAGTCCGAGATTTGTTCCGTGTAAGCGTGTTTATTGTTTAAAATGCTCAGTGCAAAGGAGAGATGCGTTTGTTCAGAGGTTTACTACTACGTCCATCCAGATCAGCTGAATGGATGTTTAATCAGGACCACTTCAAATTTTCCAACTGGCAGTGAACTAAGAAGATAAAACATCCCGTGATAATTGGATTGTACCCGTGTGATATCTATATCTAGCTACACACACACAAACGCACCTATGTGGATGCCCACGCACGTACACGTCAAATTTCACTCCCCCACAGGGACATTGGAATTATGTCATATGTCAATTTCAAGAGAGGGAGGGAATCATTTCACTGTCTATCAAATAACATTCACTTTTCCAAGCTCGTTGAGTTGTTTGTGTTTACACATTTTCAGCAATCTTCCAACAAATGCCAACTCTTTGGGAATTATGTCGAAGCCTTTAAAAAATACTTTCCCATTAACAACCCTGCCCCAGTCAATAAACAAATCCAACCTGACCCAATGAAACCACTTGGCAAATTGGGAGTTAATTGATAAGAGGGCTGCGGATTTACAAGGAGAAATTTAAAAATCAAAAGTTTATCAATAAAAAACAACAACAAAGTTCTGCAGGATATTGCGAGACAGCTCCCTCAAAATACAAACATTAAATAGCTACCCAGGGAAAGACTCAGAAATTCACTCTCGCCTGGTAAACAAATATTAACATGACTCGATATTTAAAGCAGCCCTGGGGAGGAGGGAAGGTTTTCTGATCCCATTCACACCACACCGTGAGCCCGTTTCAGGAAAGTCAGTGTGGCTACATCTGTGTAAACGAGATCAGAATCCGGCCAACCCATTTGGCAGGGAGACGTCAGGGCAGTTACAGGAGATGAAATACGGAATTAAAGTAGCAGACAAGAACAATCTGAAACACCATCTGATCATCAGTGGCTACCGGTATTATCAGCTGAAAAATGTAAAGTGGTTGTAATTACACATCTATTCTGTGAATCTGATTCAACAGAGATCTGAGAAATGCAATTATATATATATTATGTATAATTACACCCATATTGATTATTCAGCTCTTTATAGACTCAAGCTATACAGAATATTCTATGTATAAGGAAGACATAGATACACATTGACTAGTTTAAATAATAAAAATTAAAAATGATTAATTATACCATTTGAGAGAAGAAAAATATTAACTTGGCATAAACAGGCTCTTAAATAAGCCAAGAAGAGATCTATCAGCACAAAGAGGGGAAAAGCAGCAAAGAATCCTGTGGCACCTTATAGACTAACAGACGTTTTGGAGCATGAGCTTGAGCATCTGAGGAAGTGGGTATTCACCCAGGAAAGCTCATGCTCCAAAACGTCTGTTAGTCTATAAGGTGCCAGAGGATTCTTTGCTGCTTTTACAGATCCAGACTAACACGGCTACCCCTCTGATAAAAGAGGGGAAAGTGACTCCTGGTCATTCAGACCTAATGTAACTATAACACGACACATCCACAAATAAAAAATAAATAAATAAAGAGAAAATTAGTGCAGCTCCTTTCCTCTCCATTTAAAGTCCCTAATAAAAAGCAGAGTGAATTATCTGGAAGTCAGGGAATTTTTTTTACAAATATGATAAGCTGTTAACCTTTAGAGGGCCATAAAAGTGGCTGTAAGTAAAAAAAGGAGAATTTAACTTGATTTAATGTAATCAACATTAGTTAAACTATTCCCTGGACTATTCCCCAATGTAGTTTACCTTACAGATAACGGAAATAGCAGGGAAGGAAATTGAATTACATTCCTATATTTGCCATGCCATGGATCACGTTCCTGACAGCACGGAGGTGAAGCCTCTGCCCCAGCTATGAATCATTTTGCATTTACAGTATTTTATGTTTCTTAATAAATACTACGTCTATTAGGTTAAGCTTTAATTTGGACGCTATTACAGAGGAGCCCATGGGTCTTCAGTGCTGTTTAAATCTGATCAATAGAATATTGTAATAAAGTATCCCTTAATGAGCGTGAAATTAACAAGGGCCGAGAGATGACAAAACTTCTGCGTTCATTGGGGAGTTTGCTTCCTCGTTTAACCAAAGGTCTTTAGTATTGTCCATACTTTTTATTCAGTAATTTGTTGGGAGCCCCCTCTCCCCCCCACACACTTTGCTTTAAAACTGCAAGGAAGAGAGTTAATGGTTTTTAAATCAACTTGGTGCAAACTTTCTCCTCTTTGAAATATCAGGGCTGCATTAAAGGGATCAATAGGGATTTTGTGGGGGTGTCTTCACTAGATCCCTCAGAAAGACTATTTATTTGGCTGCTAAACAGAGATGATGCCTTTTGCTTGTGGAAGAGGAGCGGGAAAGGGGGTTTAGGCTTCAGCTGTGAGTCTGAAGGCAGGAGAAGCTAAAGGTTATAGGAGACCTTAGCAAAACCTCGCAGTGGGGTTCTGTGTTCTGTCCATTACTGTCTCGGGCTTGTGTACTGATCAGTCTAGGGAACTGCAGAGAGTACATCTGAGTGAGGAACGGGCTGCTTTTATTCCTTTTCATTTCTAACCGGCTTTCCCCCCACCCCACCCCGCCTCTCCACATTGATTTCCATCCTGTCTATTGATCTGCCACACAATATTGCACCGCACGCACTTTTAAAAAAAAGCTCTGTCATTTCCATCTTTAAGAGTGGGAGCCAATTCATTGTTTTCTCTAAGCCACTTAAAAACAAACAAAAAAGAGGAAACTTTAATGGATCAGTTTGGATCCTTGGTTCCCCGCTCATCCCCTTTCATCTTTTATGCGTAGGGAAGAAATGTATTTTACAGTAAGGGTTGTTTCTCCTCTCCCACCAATCACTAAAATATCTGATGAAATCACAGGTTTTGTGTTCGCACGAACCTACCAGTTGAATCAGACAAATAAAATAAAATGCAGATTTTGTAAGAATCGCAGAGATTTTATTCGGCGCAAGGCATCAAACACGCTGTCCCTAAATGAGCCACACATTTGTTTGGTTTCGCTTATTGATCATTCTGTGGTTAATTTCTCTAATGTTGCGGATGCATGACAGTTCCCTGGGTTCGGTTGCAGGAAACCAGATAGTCGGCTAAATTAAGATCTCCTTAGATGTAATCCACATTCCACCCTCCCCCAGCAAAAAAAAATAATTACAGTTTGGTCCATCAAAACGCCGCTCGATCTCTTTTACAGGTGAATGTGTAAGAGAGACTGTGCTCAGACCGGGAAAGATTCTGTCGTGATCATAACTATAAAATCTAAGAGCTTCCTTCACCAGTGCGAAATGCAAAGCTGGCCGAGACAGAACAGGTTGGGATTTTAACTCCAAGATGCTCTGTGTGATATTAACAAGGCCGTTCTGTTTCGTGGGAGAGGGGTGTTCATTGCATAGAGGGTCATGCTAAAAGAAACATAAGGGGGGGACACCCCTGAGACTTTACAGTACAGCTTCCTGCAGGGAAAATACACGTCACCATTAAATGCAGCCACCGATGCATATTGACCGGTCTGCTCTGTGTGTGTGGCCAGATGTCCTGATTTTATAGGGACAGTCCTGATATTTGGGGCTTTTTCTTATATAAGTGCCTATTACCCCAACACCTGTCCCGATTTTTCACACCTGCTGTCTGGTCACGTGTGTGTGTGTGTGTGTGTGTGAAGTATCAGAGGGTAGCCGTGTTAGTCTGGATCTGTAAAAGCAGCAAAGAATCCTGTGGCACCTTATAGACTAACAGACGTTTTGGAGCATGAGCTTTCGTGGGTGAATACCCACTTCCTCAGATGCATGAGGACCCACATGCATCTGAGGAAGTGGGTATTCACCCACGAAAGCTCATGCTCCAAAACGTCTGTTAGTCTATAAGGTGCCACAGGATTCTTTGCTCTGTGTGTGTGGTTTTTAAAAGGGGGTGTTTTCTGTAAGAATCAGATTTCCAACTCCTTTCAGAATAAAGAGCTCAGGAGTTGCACCAATGGTGGGATTTCTTTTACCCCCACCTCCGAAGGGAATTTTTTGAAAAGCCCTTTCCCCAGGAAGGTAAGGACGAAGCAAGGTGGAGTGGAATCAACCTTCCTCTGTTCCTTGCCTTTGTCCTATCAAAGTAGCCAAAACCAGGCTTCTAGAGAGCAACAGGATAAACACACAGGTTAATTGCTGGAGTATGGACTTTACAGCCCAGGGAAACGGGAGGGGGGGGAGCAGACGCTCGTTCCGTGTGATGTGCAAGCAGTAGAAACACTCTGCTCTCCATTCACACCTTTCACCTGATCCCCAGTCCCTGATTCATCCCCTCCGCCCCGCCCCCCCAATTAGGGACCGGAGCCATTCATTTCTAAATACACGCACAGCTATTGCCTACGAGCACTGGTAGAATTCAGACCTGTGCCTGCCTGGCAGCCCCACGTCTCCCCCAAAGAAGAAACCACAAGTCCAAGCTGGGTCCCAAAGTTTCCACCGCCTCCCACTTGGCTTTGCTCGAATCAGCTGGGGAAGGAGCGAGAATCTCCATCAAACGCTGAATTTGTGGCGAGGATCCTGCTGCTTCCGTCTGGGACCCGCCCCCTTTCTCCCCCAGTGGTTCATAGGAGCCAGAAAGCTGCAGCTGTCTCCTCGCTACATACTCCTCAGAAATTCCCACGATCTCACCTCCGCTTCTTCGCCTCCCTGTGATTCTTCTCCTAGGGCCACCTGGCTGGATCTCCTGATGAGGGGACCCAGGAACTCCTGCTCCTGGGATATTCTGTTTCGGGACTCCTCCTGCAGCTTTTCCTTGCCAGTAAAATAAAATGAATCCACCTTTTGCTTCCAAAGCTTTCGTTGTCTTCTGTGGATCTCTTCCCCCAAGCCCGCCCAGTTCCTGGATAATCAAGATGTTAATGAACAGAGATTCCAATCAATAGATTCAATCAAAAAAGTGATCGTACTTTCACTTCCCAAAGCTCCCCCCCCCCAGCACACACAGCTCCTATCAGCTAATGAAAACAAATAATCATGAGAGGATAATTTGACAATGCAATTTAATTATTCCTAAACCAGATATGAGCATTTCCAGCGGGCGAGCTGGAACTAGAAAGATTTTTCTTTGATAGTATTTTGCGAGGGGAGGGAGTGGTTCTCAGAGCTGAGTTTGAAGGATCTAGTCAGTTTCATAGCACCTTCTTGAAAGCCACAGAGCATGTGGAAAAATCCGGATTTAGTCTTTGCTAGCTCATCCTAACACATTTCCGGATCTATGTGAGTGCATCTTTACAAATGGCGTGTGAAACCCACATAGCATTAAGTTTCTGATTAACCCTATCTGATTTTTTTTTTATGAGTTTGCCAGGCAGAGTTTACAAGCCTTGTCCCTAGAGGAAGAAGGTCACATGGAAAATGTGGATTTTTCTAATAAAATAATTATGAAATATTGGCTGAGATTAAAAAAAAAACACAAGGAGACAAGCAAACCCATGCAGGGATGGTTAGATGAACTACAATGGGAGAACATCAGCTCTGGGTTATTATTACAAGTTCCTGCTAAGAAGAAGCCATCCATTCCACCCTGTTAGGATCTGGTGCTTTAAGGGGGTTATGAACGGTTAGTCAGATACACAAGGAAAGTTAAATAAACCCTAGATTGTGAGATCTCTGAGGCAGGGACTATGTGTCACATTTCAATAGTCTCCAGTACAGGGTCACCACAATGCAAATGATCAATAAGAATAAATCCTCATGTGACTTTCTTTACGTTTGTTTCCCCAAGAAAAAATGGATGGAAAAAAAACACGTTGGGACGACGAACTGCTCTTTCATGGGGTACAATAATTGGATAAAGCTCTGGATGAAAAATAAACCCCAGTGAAATGACCATAAACCACGTGGGGAGAGAGCTTTTATGCCTTAATAGGGAAGAAAATAAGAGAATGGGTGTTAATACTAAAGATAAGGTATCAGTTCCTACTTAGGTAGCATTACCTTGTCCATTGGATATCTGTGTGTGCCAAAGGGCCATTTCTTGTGTATAACATGCTGGCACACTATTTTCTGGGCTACATCTTTTCTATGAGACATTGCAACCAAGGGCAAAATTACTTCACTGTCCAGTTATAAAACCCAGGAATTAGGGATTTCTAATGGGAATGACAAGTGGGGCTAGCCTGTTAGAGAAGGCAGTGACCAGTGGATTGAGCACTGACCTGTGAGTCAGGGCAGCTGGGTTTTATTCCTACTGGGACTCAAGCCATTTTGCCTCTGTTTCCCCTCCCACCATTTGCCTGTCTTCTTGACCCAGTATGGAGTAAGAACTGTCTCTTACTAGAAATTTGTACAGCACCTGGCGCAAAGGGTCCTGATCTCAATGGGTGCTTATAAGGGCTACTGGAATACAAGTAAATAGTAATATAAAGCACACACAGCTCGTGGGTGTTACGTCTCTCATCTACCTCATTCTTTTGGGATCTGAATGCTAACAGCAAAGAAGTTCATTCAAAGGGATGTTTGCCAGATACACTAGTCGAGGCCCAACATTCAGGTCAGGGATTTTTTGTTAACTGCCCAGATTAACAACAGAAATAATAATAAAAAAAACAACCCATCAAAAACTGTTTTGTTTAAATTATTATTTAAAGATGCCTCTGCCTTGCTGGACCCCACAGCTATCTATTTATCCAGTCCCTCTATTTTTTCCCCAGCCCCAGCCTGTCACAGAAGGAAAGCATCTAGACAGCATTGTGCTAAATGGCCCATTGAAGTCAATGGGAACTGGGCCATTGACTTCAATTGGCTTTGGAAGCAGTCCCATGAGAACCAGAAAGTGAAACTGACTAGAATTAGGGACTTGAAGTGAACTGAGCAAGGGTCATCATCCCAGCTGAGTGAAATCCAAACAGCGTAGATGGGGAAAAGTCAATGGGAATTTTAAATTTGTTTTAATAATCCAAGGCACTGAAAATAACCTAAGGAAGGATTCCCCACCTCCCGTTATACAGGTCTGAGGCCTGATTTCTGTTAACTGAGACAGTCAGAGGGAATCCCCAGTGTGAGAACTGATAATCAGGTGGAAGCAACTGCTCAAAGAGTGAGAGACTGTCAGGAAAGGGGCTGCAGCCTGGAATAGACCCGATTGTTCTTTTCAAATAGTCTCAAATCACAACCAAGGAGAGGGGAAGTTTGCCAGAAAAAAAAGCAGGATGCTAGTGGGAAAACCAAAGCTCATTAAGAGCATGTTCAAATGACAACACTGCAAATGTATGAGGTCCGATTCATTGCTCTTTCCTCAGACAGGCCCTGATTCAGCAAAGCACTTAAATGTAAGGTATATTATTAACACTACGGGATTACTCCGACTTTATAGAATTTGATTTTTGGAAACAGATTGTATAAAGTCGAGTGCACACGGCCACACTAAGCACATTAATTCAGCGGTGTGCATCCATAGCACTGAGGCTAGTGTCAACTTCCAGAGCATTGCACTGTGGGTAGCTAGCCCATAGTTCCCACAGTCTCTCCCAGCCATTGGCCTGTGTTTAAAGTTAAGAGCCTGTTTGAGAGCTTTGCTGAATCAGGACTTCATTCCTTACTCCCAGTGATGTTCATGGAAGTTTTGCCTGAATAATAATAATCTCTAGCTCTTATCATCTGTAGACCTCCAAGCGCTTTACAAAGGAGGTGAGTCTCATGATCCACATTTTACAGCTGGGGAAACTGAGGCACAGAAGGGGGTGGGAGAGAAATGATTTCACTGCAGTCACCCAGCAGCAGAGGTCTCCAGAGCACTAGGCCAATGTTCGATGCACTAGAACTCGCAGCAAGACTCAACTTCAGGATTTAAGCTGAACTCTAACCATCAGAGACCGGGATGAGACCTTCACCGGGCAGGAGGTATGGATTGTCTCACATTTGCCTGCTATCGGGTTCTGCCACCGTCCTCTGACACATTGCTGTCAGCGACAGGACACTGGCCTAGATGGATGCTGGCCCTGATCTAATCTAGTCCCTACTGGTATGCCCAGATTGCAGCCAGGGACTTTCACTAGCAGTGTGGATGTTGTCACTCGGGCACCAACTCAGAGTGTCAAGCCCACCCAAGCCCACTGCTGCTGGGTATACGGCGCTGTGGGACAGCTGATAGAGGCCTGCTAGCGGGGCTGGCGCTTGTCTCGCTACAGGAGCTGCAATGTCCACTCTGCTGTTTTTCACGCACTAGCTAGAGCTGAGCTAGCACAAGTTTGTGTGCCTGGGCTGGGAGGCTTGGGGTATGTCCACACTGCACACTGAGCCTCAGGACTGAGCCAACCCCCCCACTTCCATCCACACACAAAATCGGTCTGACGTAGGTCGGCAACGACTCAGAACCCACTTTGTAAGACCCTGCTAGGGGGTGGTAGGGAAGGGGTCAGAGCCCAAGTCCTGCTGAGATTTGGGTTCAAGCCCTGTCATGGTGCAGTGTGGACGCAGGGCAAGCCACAGACCTGAGTCAGAAGGTCTGGTTAATGCAGTGAACACGGAGGCACAGCTGTGAGACCCAGGTCCAGCAATTGTAATCCAGGTTTACAATGCAGTGTGGATGCTCACACACGGACTAGGAAACACCAAGTCCACAAACCTGGGTCCTGCAATCCGGGGATTACTGTGCAGTGTAGACACACCCTCAGCTCCAAGCCTGCAAACACGTTCTATGAGAGTCCCATTGAAATCAGCTGGATTCCTTGAGTGAGGAGCACAGAATCCTTAATTATCTCCATGCTGGGCTGTTTACTTGATTAAAGGAACATTGATAATTTGCCTCTTCGATAGCTTTTAAAACCCCTTTGCACTTGCTGTCAGAAATAAAACTCAGGGTCTAATCTGCAGCAGTGGGAGCTGGAGACTTCTGGCCCCATGTCTGCTTGTGGTTTCTGAACAATCAGCAGGGATCTTTGTAAAGGCCTCTACATGTTTGTGTTATTGGAAGGCAGGTCTAGGCTGCGTCCCTTCTCCGAAAGTTGCTTGAAGGTACCACAAACAGACAGTTGCTTTGCATTGGTTTCCAAACAACCTAAAGACGGGGCCTGGAAATGGCTAATATGCACCTAAATACTGTATCTGGCACCTCTTTGAGGCTAGGTCTACACTGGGGGCGGGTACTTAAGATATGCCAGCTGTAGCTGAAGTTGCGTATCTTAGGTCAATTTACCTGGCCATGAGGACGGCAACAAATTGACCACTGCTGCTCCCCCGTTACATGGCAGAGTTCCAGCGTCAACAGCAGAGTGATGGAGGATTCATTTTATCGTGTCTACACTAAATGTGATAAATTGATTCCCACCTGCCGATCTGGCAAGTAGTGTAGACATACCCTGAAGCTACTATCTTGTTCTTGTGCATTTTGCCTTTACATTTTAATAGACAAAGTAAGTTCCTAAGAATTACAGTTGCAAACATGCAATGTTTACAGTTATAGAATCTTAGGGGAGGAAGGGACCTCAGGAGGTATCTAGTCCAACCTCCTACTCAAAGCAGAACCAATCCCCAGGCAGATTTTTGCCTCAGATCCCTCAATGGCCCCCTCAAGGATTGAACTCACAACCCTGGGTTTAGCAGGTCAATGCTCAAACCACTGAGCCATCCCTCTCCTGAATCTCAGGAGATCTGTTTCCCTGGTCTACTCCAGGCAGGTGTGTGTCTAGTGTATGAAGCGGCCTGATTGGCTGGGAGTTGCACACAAGGAAAGCGGCTAGCTGTGCTCCCTAGACTGGGCAATCAGGAAAAGGCATTTCAAAAACACGCAGGGTGTTTTAAAGTGGGGAAGGGTGTTTCTGGTCTCTATGACCCCTGGGGAGTGGAGTTCACAATTGTGACCAGTGCAGCCACCCGCAGGGAATAGGGCATTGTGGGACAGCTGCTGGAGGACTTTTGGGGTCAACATAGGTCATGCAGTGTCTATGCTCGCACTGCATCAATCTCAGTAGATCAACCATGGCTCAGGGCCGTCCGGGGAGTTGGGTTTACTGTGTTGCTGTAGACCAATCTGAGTGTAGACAGCCACACAAACAGGTCAATGCAAGATGGCCTGGGTTGACCAGGGTGCAGAGAGCCTGGGACAATAGCACCAAGAGGTGTGAGCTGCCCCATCCTTTGCACTGAGGGTTTAACTCAGATGCCCAGTTATAAGAATTAAACAAGAAATAAAATTGTAAGAATGGAGGTGGGGCATATGTGTGACACAGCTGCACTGAGAGTGATGTCTCTTTTTGATATCATAACAACATCCACCACCCCCAGCTCTTTTCATCCAGAGATCTCAAAGGAGCCCCCAAAATGGGCTTCAGACATCAGGATTGGTAACATACAAAAGCCAGCAGGAGAACACTTCAATCTCCCTTGACACTCAATAACAGATTTAAAAGTAGCCATCCTTCAACAAAAAAATGTCAAAAACAGACTTCAAAGAGAAATTGCAGAACTAAAATTCATTTGCAAACTTACCACCACCAGTTTGGGCTTGTATAAGGACTGTGGGTGGCTGGCTCACTACGAATGCAATTTTCCCTCTCTTGGTATTGACACCTCCTCATCAATTATTGGGAGTAGACCACATCCACCCTGACTGAAATGGCGGTCAACATTGGTTCTCCACTTGTAAGGTAACTCCCTTCTCTTCATGTGTCAATATACATTTATGCCTATATCTGTAATTTTCACTCCATGCATCTGGAGAAGTGATTTTTTACCCACGAAAGCTTATGCTCAAATAAATCTATTAATCTTTAAAGGTGCCACCAGACTCCTCATTGTTTTCGTGGATACAGACTAACACGGCTACCCCTCTGATAAAAGAAGCCCAGAAGCACTATCCCACTTTAACAAATTGGGAAAGTGAGGCACAAAGCAGGGCTATAACTTGTCTAAAGGCACCCAGCAAACAGAGCCAGGACTAAAACCCCAGTCCTACCTTAGTACACTACCAACTAAGCCATACTTGTAGGTAGTGTAGGATCGACACCACCTTTTTAGCTTTCAGTCAAGGAGGATTCATAGATTCTAGGGCTGGAAGGGACCTTGAGAGGTCATCGAGTCCAGTCCCCTGCCCTCATGGCAGAACCAAATACTGTCTAGACCATCCCTGATAGACATTTATCTAACCTACTCTTAAATATCTCCAGAGATGCAGATGAAGGACCCTACCAGAGGTCTCCTACAGGAAGCTAAGCTCTAACCACCCAATGGGGGTCATGTAGCATATTTCAAGTCTCTGGACAATCTATTTGGAGCAGCAGATCACATGGGCGGAGCTTGGACAAATCCCACCACTTTCCCCCCGCAAGCTGACCCCTGCCTGGATGCCGGACGGCTGTGAAAATAAAATACATTGTGCTGGGGTTAATCCTGTCCAGATTCCTGAGCTGGGACTTTGTAAAACTTGGATACCAAGCCCTTGAGTATCTATCCCAGGCTTTACACTTAGCCTGCTGCAAATAGGCCCCGGGGGAGAGTTTAGGGCCTGATCCTAAATCTATTGAAGTCAATGTGAAACTTTCCCTTTGCCAGTAGGGAGCGAATACTCTTCCAGAGGAAATTCACCTGAATAAACCGGAGCCCGATCCTCTGCACAGGGCAGAATTTTGCCCCCAGTGCAGTTCAGCTATACTTCACTATGCAGTCACGGTGCCTGACCAGTAGCTGACTGGCAATCCAGTCTGGAACGGGAAATGAAGAACCCAACCCTTTCCCCAGTTGAAACTGCCTTAGGAATTTAGCAAGGAAGGAGGTAAGTCCCCAAGTGGCATTTAGTTAGAACGTGAGTTGTGCGTCTGGAAAGCACCCTAGGGTTCTTTAATGACCATCGGCGGCTAGAAGGTGGTCCCTCCAACAGCCCAGCAAGCCACACCAAGGCTTGTCTACACCTAAAATGTAGTTTGATCTATGTACATTGCTCAGAGCTGTGAAAAAACGTCACGCCCTGTGTGGTACAGTCAGGTAGAGCTGTACCACTGTAGACACAGCTAGGTTGACAGAAGAACTCTTCCATTGACCTTCCTGCTGCCCCTTGAGGGGGTGGAAGTGCTAAAGTGACCGGGAAAAAACCCGTATGTTGCTGTAGTACATGTCTATGCTACAGTGGTGCTTTTAGCACAGAGATACACCAAGACATTAAATCAGTAGTGACTTAGGAAGCAGACATCAGCCATGTTTCTTAGAGGTCTCCCATCCAACCAGTGTTCCAGGTGGACACTGCATATCTTCAGAGCACTGGCAGAGTCACAGCACAAGACTGGAAAATTTAGCTCTGTCTGGGCTCAACTGGCATGAAGTTTGAGAAAGAACTAGCTAAGTGATGGATACATATATGCACACTGGTGCCAGCCCTTGCCGTTTTGAGTGTCATGCAATAAGGTGCATCACTTAAAGTCCTAGTTCCTGCAGCCTCTCTCTCTCTCTCTCACACACACACACACACACACACACACACACACACACACACACACACACACACACACACACACACACACACACAAGAAACCTAGAGGCTCAAATAGAAACAACCCAACTTAATACCCCCACAAACTTTTTTAACATTTGGAGTTACTTATTCTGTATCTACTTATCTCTAGCAGCGTCTACTTTCAACCTGAGTGTCAGGGTCCCTCAGCCCCACCACTGGAGATCCCTGGTTCCCAGGGTTTACACCCTGGCTGGAAATGAATTGCGCTGAGTCGATGCTTTGCGTTGAAGAGCTCCAGCTCAGGATGGAATTACGCATGAGTGGGGCATAACACTTAGCGTTTAAACAGCTATCCTCCTCCATAGCAGCTCACAGCACTCAAGTATCACGAAGCTCCTTTTTATGCATGGGCAACTGATGGCCAGGGACCTCCTTCACGTCATGCAGTAAGTTGGTGGCAAATTTGGGAAATAGAACCCTGGTGTCCTGAGACCCAGCTCGGACCTCTGCCTTACTGGGGAAACACGCACTCTCTGTTGGGAATGGATTTAGAATGCATCCAGGTGAATGGGGCACTTTTGGACACACATCGCAGGCCATAATCCAATTTTGAAGCCTGGAGCAGGAAGGGATGCAAAGCAGCCGGCGTTTCGGAGGCACCTAACCACAGCTCCCATCTCTCCCCCAAGCTAGAGCTAATGCTCTGAGAGCTGACTCTCTTGGTCTCTTTTTAATCCCTAACGTAGACTGGTGCCGTTGGGTGCTATGGAGGATTAATTGAGAGCCCAGGATCTAGCTGAATTGCTTCATTAGCAGCACTGGGAGCCCAGGCTGGGCTAGGAACAGGGTTGGGGATATGCCCCCACCACTGCCTCCACCTCCCTCCTGCCCTCTTAGGGGCAGTATCCGCCCTTGGCTCTGATGGCAGGCCAGTCTGACCCCCCTTACCCCTTCATACTACCTCACGGAGCCCACAGAGCCCTCTTCCCTCACCCCCTCCCCGACCCCCAGCTCTAGTGACCTCTGCCCTCCCAGCTGCCTGCCCAACACACTAGCCCCCATCTTCGATGCTGCGGTCTCCTAGCAACCGTATCTGACCCAGCGTCTCCAAGAAGTGGCCTATTGATTGTGTAGATAATAAATGGATAGTAGCGATGCGCCATCCCCAATCCATTTTTACTGTTCCTTGTGGTTACTTGATAGATTCTTGCTCTGAACCTTGGCTGGAGGGATAAGTGGGTTAACTCTTTAGGAACCAGGCCTTCCGGAGGGCTCCCGGGCTTCTGTCAGGTCGCCCGCTCCCTCCGACGGTGTCTTTTCACCTTGTTCGCCATGCTGCCAGGCCCAGATGCTCCTCCGTGCAAACCAGCACAGCTCGATCAGCTCCAGTTCTGTTGTTTCTGGGGTTTGCAGGCAACTCGTGTATGTTTATTCAGGGAGATGGGGAGATCTTTGGGCCATCAACCCCTTCTCCTCCTTTGCGTGCTCTCTCTTTCATAAATTCATAGATTCTAAGGCCCAGCAATCCTTTAGTCACCTACCGCGGGCCGGCCCAGAGACCTTCCCTGAAATAATTCATGTTCAGACCAAGGCGCATCTTTCTGAAAAACAGCCAACCTTGCTTTAAAGATTCCCACCACGAGCCTGAGGAAGTGGCGCCACAGGTTAATTTCCCTGGCTGTTAAGAATTTCCGCTGTATTTCCAGCCTGAATTTGTCTCGCTTGGTCACGAGAACACAGATGAGAGTGCCTAGCCGACGCGCACCAGGAATGCATGAGGCAGATCAGAATCCCCATGACACTGGAGGGCAAAGGGGGAGACTCCGGATTTATACAGGGGTTGCTCAGAGCAGAACCCTGCTGTCTGAGGGGAGACATAAGCAGAAGGGGGTCAAGTGACTCGGTGGCCGAGGCCCACATTTTCGAAAGGTCTCAGCACTCAAAATTGGGGGCAGCTTGTCAGAAGAGCCACGCTCCCAGCGAGCCAGCAGAGGTTCAGAATAGCTCTCACGTTGGGTGGCTTAACTCCTTTGAAAATCTGGCCTGCTGGGGGCTGAGCACACAGGGAAATCTGACCATTATTTAGCTGCCTAAAGGGAGAAGAGCTGGAAACACTGGTCCTAAAAGTGCAGTTCACAGACTTTAAAGCCAGAAGAGGCCATTACATCCATGTAATCTGACCCATTGCATTGCACCAGCTGGAGAGCGTCACTGATAATTTCCACCTCAAGCCCATCACTTCGGGCTGAACTAAAATGGATCTTTAAGAGAAGCAGCTAGTCTTGAGTTAAAGTCTGCAGGGGATGGAGGACCTGCCCTGACCTTAGGTAAGTTGTTCCTATGGCCTGTTACTGTCCATGTTAAAATTCGGTGCCTTAGTTCTCATGTGAGTACATTTAACTTCAATTTCCAACCTTGGAAGCTCATTGGGCCTTGGCCAGCTAGATTACAGAGCCATCTAGGGTGAGGAAGCCCATCCCCGGCTGTGGAACTTGAAAGGTTGGTCTATTGAACCAGGCAAAAAATAAGAGCCAGGGTGTTTTACTGGTCCTCCCTGGAATCAGTCTGGCTCATATTTCCAGATTGTCCTGAATAGGTAAACTCAGAGCAGTACAAAACCTGTCCACTTTTCACTTCAGGATCATTTCAAAATTCATTGATTTGATCAAAGATGAGACTTGCAGGTTACACTTAAAAACAACAACAAACAACAACCCTACCTTACTTAGGAGCTCAAGGTCAATGTTCAAAAGCACCTAAGTGATTTAGGAAATTCACTCTCATTTTCAAAAGCCACTTAGGACCAGAATGTTGCAGGTATTAGGGGACTTAGGCACCAATTTGCATCTTAAGAGGATTTTTTAAAAAGTGCCTAAGCAAGTTAGATGCCTAGATCGCTGCAATACGTTCCCCAGCACATGGCCCCCACCTGGTCCCCGGCGCACGGTTACTCTCTTCTTGTCTATCCACAAAGCTAGGCCTAGCCCTTACTCAATGCTGCTCTCTGACACAGACTTGGATGGCTTGGAGATCGACCTACCATCACTGCATCATCCCCCTAGGTAGGCAGGGGTGTGGGCCTCTTCACCTCTGTCAGCTCTTCCACCCCCGTTGGCTGGTAGAGAATGGAAATATTAATCAGAGCCTGGGTGTATCCAGCCGCTAGGGCTGCCAGCCCCTCACTCTGCTATCTACGTGATACCCCACACTCTCTGCCTCCATGATGTTTGATTCCACCTAGCACCACCAAGCTTGCGGACAATTTTAAAAAGCAGCAGCAGCACCAGGAGCCGGTTGCTGGGTTCCTGCAGTGAGCTGGTCAGAACAGGCCACGGGCAGAGGGCAAACAAACCACTGCCTTTCCGATGAGTATTATTCTGTGTATTGCAGTAATGCCTACGGGCCCCAGCTGAGATCAGGGGCTTATTGCATCAAACGCTGCACAGAGAGACAGTCACTGCCCCAAAGAGCTCACGGGCTGAACAAACAAAAGGTTGGAGGGGAAACTGAGGCACGGAGCAGGGGCATGACTTGCCATGGTCACACAGCAGTTCAGTGGCAAAGCCAGGAAGAGAATGTAGGTGTCCTGATTCCCAGTGCCTCACCTACTGGACCATGGTGCCTGTCAATAAAACACAGGCCAAGGTCCTCACCCACCTGAGATCACTACACATCCCAGGAGGCCGGAAATAACCCTAGAGACAAGCTGGGGTACTGCCCATTTGCTCCGCCACCTCTGTGCCTGCTGGCTAGAGCCAGGGGCTGAGAACACTCCACCAGAGAAGCTGTTTGCAGGGGATTTCCCTGCAGCAAGTGCCAGGGATCAGGCAAGACGAAAACCTGATGGGGTGAAATTTCCAGATTTAGGTCCCAATCTGGCAAACTGCTCTGTGTCAGCAGATCCCCTGCTGCCCCTTGGAAGATTAAAGCTGAGGTCTTCAAAGGAGGTTCGGGGAACAACGGGAAATTTGAGCATCTTGCTCCCTTAGGCTTCTGTCCCTGAAGCAGTAACATGTGCAACAAAGCCATGGTATTCACTCACGAAAGCTCATGCTCCAATACGTCTGTTAGTCTATAAGGTGCCACAAGACTCTTTGCTGCTTTAACAAATCCAAAGGCACTTAATCAAATTTTAGCACCTAAAGCCCATAGGATGGCTCATGGGCTTCAAGTAGGCACGTGCTTAAGTGCCTTGCTGAATCAGGACCAAAGTGGAACGCTTAACGTGGCCTGAGCGATGGAGTTTGTAGCTCTGCCTCGTTAATACACGTGCATGCGCGCGCGCACACACACACACACGCAAACACACACTGCAGAGTTTGAAACAGCAGGTAAAAAGGGTTAAGCTCTAGGCATTTTAAAAACCAGTGAATCTCGGGAACCACTTAGTCAAATGATCCCAAATTTTTCTCATTTACTCTACCCCAACCCTTGATGTGGCAAACAAATTTTCAAGGCAATTTGCCCATCCATGTGACTTTTACAGCAAGTTGGAAAAAAAATCAGCTCTTGAAAAGAAACTGCTACAACCTTAAATATGTGCTAACGCCATAGCTCAGTTCATACGTTCACTCTGCACACACAGTTGTACCTTCACAGTCACCGCATATATGCGGATATACAAACACACACACAGTCTTGATCTTATACACACAATGTCATAGATCCACATATCATGTACACACACGTATGATTTCATACACACACACTACATACACACGTATGATTTCTCAAACACATACATATAATTTCACACACTCACTACATATATACACACACATATGATCTCTCAAACACACACACGTATGATTTCACACACACTCACTAAATACACACACGTATGAGCTCACACACACACACACACACACACGGTCACAGACCCACATACCATATACATGATTTCACACACACTCATTACATATACACACACGATCTCTCTCACACATGCACACACATGTATGATCTCTCACACACACGATCTCTCTCTCTCACATGCACACACACACGTATGATCTCTCTCACACATTCTGCAAATATAAACGCATGTACAAACAACTGTTTCCTGGCGACATCACTGAAACACACACACACACACACACACACACACACACACACACACACACACACACTCGCAAAGGCTCCAAGCCAGAACTGTCACCCAAGTCTCTACGGCGCAGCTCGCACCTGATGAAAGGGGCGGCTGCGCTGCTGGCGAGATCCTTTACGGACCTGCTGTTAAGCACTTAAGCGCTGGCCTGGGTCACTGATGGAGCTCACCGGGCCAGCCACCGCGGGCAGCAGGGAAGAGCACATCATTAGGAGCGAATCGACAGAGTTCAGTTCAGTAACGCTGCTATCAAGATTAAAGAGAGGGCCCCGGTTAGCTGGGCTAATGGCCACTCCGGCTCCAGCGCTGCGCAGAGCCCGCTTTGGAGGGCTTCCGATAAAAGGCACAGAGATGACACAGATCCGCCTCTGAGGGCACTTCAGAAACACTCCAGCCTTCGCCTGAGGGAGATGGACAGGCGAGGAAGAAACAGGAGCAGCACAAAGAGTTTTCACTCAGGAATCGAGGCCCTCTCTGCTGAAGTGCTTTTTGCAGACAACAGCAGCCAGGCCTGCCTGCCTCTCTCTCCGTCTCAAAGCCGTCTCTCTTTGCTCCCAGTTTAGGGCATGATCCTCCCAGCCTCCACCAACTCCCATTGAGACCCCCACCCCTTGCAGGATTCGTCGGGACCAAGGCCAGACCACTGTGATCACCTCATCTGTCCCCCCTGCATGGCCCAGGCCAGAGACCTGCCTCTAGATAATTCCCGGAGCAGATCTTCTAGAAAAACATCCAATCTTGATTTTAAAATGGTCACTGATGGAGAATCCACCACGACCCTTAGTAAGTTGTTCCAATGGTTAGGTCCCCTTGTTGTTAAAAAGTTACTCCTTATTTGCTTATTTGTCCAGCTTCAACTTCCATGTCATTGGGTCATGTTAGATCTTTCTCTGCTGTATCAAAAAGGCCATTATAAAATATTTGTTCCCCACGTAGGTACTTATAGACTGTGATCAAATCATCCCTTTACCTTCTCTTTGTTAAATTAAATAGAGTTAGCTCCTTGCGTCTGTCACTATAAAGCAGATTTTCTAGTCCTTTAAATCATTCTCATTACTCTTCTTTGATCCCTCCCCAATTTATCACCCTCCTTCTTGAATTGTGGGCACCAGAACTGGATGCAGGATCCCAGCAGCTGTTGCACCAGTGTCCAATACAGAAGTAAAATAACCTCTCTGCTCCTACTCAAGATTCCCCTGTTTACACATCCCAGGATTGCATTAGTCCTTTGGCCACAGAGTTGCAATGGGAGCCCATGTTCAGCTGATTATCCACCACAACACCCTAATCTTTTTGAGAGTCACTGCTTCCCGGGAGAGAGTCCCCCATCGTGTAAGCATGGCTGCATTCTTTGTTCCTCGATGTAAACATTTACATTTAGCAATACTCAAATGTATGTTTGCTTGTACACAGCTCACCAAGAGATCCAAATCGCTTTGTATCAGGGAGCTGTTCTCTTCATTATTTCTCTTCACTCGCCCAATTTTTCATCTGCAAACTTCAGCAGTGATGATTTCGTGTTTTCTTCCAGGCCATTAATCAAAATGTTAAAAGCATAGGGTCAAGAACTGATCCCTGTGGGACCCCTCTCAAATTGCACTCAGTCAATAATGATTCCCTGTTTAGAATTTCATACTGAGACCTATCAGTTAGCCAGCTTTTAATTCATTTAATGTGTGCCATGTTCATTTGATATCATTCGAATTTTTTAATCAAAATGTCATGTAGTACAAGTCAAACGTCTAAGTCTATGACATGAACATTATTACCTTCATCACTCAAACTTGTAATCTCACCAAAAAATTGGCATTAATTTTATTACCCTCATTATTAATCAAGTTCCATCTCAGCAGCTCCATTATGGAACAATATCACCCTGACAGATCTACAATTATCCGATTCATTCTGTTTACCCTTTTTAAATATTGGCACATCATTAGCTTTCTTCCAGGCTTCTGGAAATTTCCCCATGTCCCAAGATTTATTGAAAATCAACATTAACAGTCCAGCAAGCCCCTCAGCCAGCTCTTTTTAAACTCTTGGATGCAAATTATCCAGACTTGCTGATTTCAAAATGTATAACTTATCCTGCTGAGATTCTAGTGAAACAACAATGGGAACCCTCCCAAGACATTCCCTTGCTGTTGCTACTCCACACCTGGGAACGTGGGGGCATCGGGACGGAGGGATTAGAACTCAGATTTTCCTGCTCCCAAAGCCCAAGCCCTGAAGCTACAGTAGAGTCTTTGTGAGCAGGAGAGGGCCAATGACACATAGTGGAAGATCTCCAATTTCCTCCAGCAGACGGCAGTGGTGCAACCACACGTCTAGCTAGTAAAAATTCATTACAAAACTCAGCCTTCTCTAGGAAGTTTTCAGCCAAGGATCTCAATGCACTTTGCATCTTTAAGAAACAAAGACAAGCGCTGTTAATCCTCTTTTGTGGCCGGGAAGAAGCTATGGAGTGGAAAAGCGACTTGACAAAGGTCACACAGCAAAGTCAGGAATGGAAGAATCCAGGAGTCCTGGCCTTAACCAGTAGAGAACATGCTCTCCCAGAGCCAGGAGTAGAACCCAGGCGTCCTGCCTCTCAGTCTCCTCCGAGTGCTTGACATTATCCTTCTCTAAAGCAGCTATTGAAAAGAATACCAGGCCTCAGCTGATTTGTCCAACCCGAACGGCAGACAGGCGCCCGCAGCGACGATCTCTGTAGTGCTGGGCGTTTAAACCCACCAGCGGCTGCAGATCATGGCTGTGTTTACAAGCCGAACAGCTGGACAAAAGGGTCTTGATGAGAGCATCTAAACAAAAGCAGCCTCGAATGAGACAGGTCAGCTCGCCCGTCACCCAGCTTCCCCTTCCTACCTCAGAGCCAACGCGGCTGCCTCAGAGGCCCAAGACTGTGAACTGTGCATGCATCCTCCTTGTATCCCTGACAGTCCCTCTGATGGAGGCCTCACCAGTGGGCACAACCCCCTGCTAATCAGGCAAAACTAAGGGTGATAACACAAACACACAAACACCGGGTGGGGTTGTGCCATTGCTGCTGCTGAACGGGGACTGGGCCCCTTTAAAGAGCCCCTCGACGTGCTAGCCCTGGTATCAATTTGCAGCCAGGCCGGTGACCTCTGTCAAACCACAGGGGTTAAAGGTCAGCAATCCCTTCTGCTCCCCTCCAGGCCAAATGGGGAGGCTGCCTGGGCTTGTGTGGATGAGACAGGGAAACACCATAGAGAAGAATGGGGAGGGAGACTTGAGGGTGTGGGGGGGGAATAGGACTACAGGGAGGACAATGAAAACACACACACCCCTTAGAGATGCTCTCCTAGAGTAGAGACATCATGGCATGCGCTTGCCCATTGTCATTTGTGGGGGCCGGGGGAGGTCAGCGCTGATGGGGAGGTTACTCCCAATCCTACCACGGAGACGCCCCCCAATACATGCTAGCGAGGGACGCTGAGGTTTTTCAAGCACTCGGCACCTGCAACGTGGGACTTCCTGAAGTTCTCCGCTCTCAGAGCATCCCTGGGCATCTGGCCCTGGCCGTGGGAGTTGGAAATCTGGTCCGGGGGGATATCAGATGCGCTTAGGCCAGGCTGGTCTGAATAAGAAGAGTGCATCGTCATGTTTGGTATAATTCCTGGCCCTGTGGCAAAACTCCCATGGGCTACAATGGAGCCAGGATGTTGCTGCCAGGCTTGCCTGTGTCACCCAGTCACCATTTCCCATAGGCTGTCTCTGCGCAGATTATTATTCTGGGGTGTATTGTGGTAGCACCTTGTCCCCGCACCCAAGATTAGGGTGCCACTGGGCCAGGCGCTGCACAGACGCAGAGATATTCCTGGCCCTGAAGACGTCGTGGTCCAAATAGACAAGACAGCGCGGGGGACCACTCATTGCCACAAAACCAGGTCTGTTCTCAGGACTGCAGGCTGGGAATCTGCCGTTGTATTTAACTGCATCACAACAGAGGGAAGGGTGGGGTCGAAGACTCCCATTCACTAAGCAAGTAGTAAGGGAGGGGCGGAACATGGCTCCAACCTATAATACTCTGAGTAATACTCTCAGACCACTTTTCTACACCACCACTTTGCCTCTTCTAGCCAAGCATCCCAATGGGCTAAGCTTCAACAGTACGCTGCCCAGGTGGTACATATCATTGTTGCCCTGCTATAGATGGGGAACTCGGGGGGCGCAGAGAGTGGAAGGGACCTACCCAGGTCACCCAGGGAGCTGGGAATAGATCCCAGGAATCTTGCTCACCTAGTCCCTCTCTCCTCTGCATTTCTGAGGAGCTTTAGGGGGATCTGTCAACTTCAGGAGGAATTCTCTGGCTTGTGCAGGGCCAGATTTCCAATTGGCACCGTATTCTCAGTATTTACCTCTCTCAAAGTGTGTGCATCATGAAGGTCATCTGTAGGTGGGGTGGAGGTGCGGGGCTGAAGATGCTGTGCATAGGGGCGCGAAAGGTGCAAATCGGGCCCCGGATGCACATCAGGACTACTGTCTTTAGATGCCAGTAGGAGCTAGAGTCTCCAAAATGAGATCAGGGCCCTATTGTGCTAGCACTGCACAGATGCAAAGTGAGAGAGTTCCTGCACTGAGGGGCTCACAATCTATAGCATGGGAAGGGAAACTGAGGCACAGAGAGGGAAGTGACTTGCCCAAAGTCATCTAACAGGCTGGTGGCAGAGGGGTGAACAGAACCCAAGTCTCCTGGCACCTATTCCAGTGCTTTAGTTACTAGACTGCACTTCCTTTCTATTTCAGGTTCACCCAGTGCTGTTTTTAAAAGGGCCTGGGAGAGGGACGGCTACTAGCCAGTCCCTTCTGGCTCCTCCGGACCTGTCCGCTTCCACACTGATGTTCTTTAGACATCAGATCTATGGGTCGTATTAACTGAACAAGGGGGCTCACGAACTGGCGCTGAGGTCCGACCCAGAGCCGCCGTTCATTGCTAAATGAGCAGGGGGGAGGTGGCAAGGGGTAAATAAGCAGCACTGATATTTCCTTCCAATCCCTCTGCTGAAAGGGGAGGACAGAGAAGAATTCAGAAACACTCAATCCCTCCTAGACAAGAGGGAGGGATGGAGGTTGAGTGGTGGAAGACAGAGCAGACGGGCACCTATATGGTGCTAACTCACATATCGTTCTTGGCTTAAATGAATGACCTTCCGTCCCACCTCGAGAAGTCAGGACTCTGGAGCCATCCTTGTGTGATGGCAAAAATGGAGGTGACTTTCAGAGCTCCCATTCCCCTGGAGAAGTCAAACCGTGTTGCAGACGAGCTGTAGCAGCCATGTGGTTTGCTAAGCGCCAGTCCTTTCCATCTGCTAAGATCTGCACCGGAAGGTGACAAAGATGAAACACAACTGGTTTAACGGCTCGACTTCTCCACCGGACTCTGCCAGGGATGCGCGGCGTTTCCAGCAAACTCATTGCAAACTCTCCAGAGAAAGTCAAGCGTAAGAGTGTGACACGGGAGCCGGCACGCCCCTTTGTGGCTGGGTGAGGCATAGCAGGCTTTGCTCCTGGGACATTCCCAGCTAACAGCTGCACCGACCCTGCAGTCGTCTGCTTCTTGCATCTTGGATCGCACGAGGTCTTAGCTCCTCCAGGGTCATCTAGCAAACAATCGTCCGTCGACCTCACATTGTGCCCGTGGTCTGACTCCAGACTCCCTTAGCCCTGATACCAATACAGGATTCAATATTCCTGACCACTTGGCAGGAGGTTTCCACCTTCCTCAGTGGCCGGTGGGGGAACCCAGGCCCTCCCTCTCCTCTGGGTTCCGCTCCAGGGTCCCTGGCTCTGCAGACCCCCTGCTGCTTCCCTTGACCACTTCAGGTCTTGCCCTGTCCTGGGCCCCTTCCCAGCCATGGTGTGCTGTCAGTCTCTGCAAGGCATGCCTGGCCAGCTGAGCGTTGTCCAACTGGTAGCCCACGAGCCAGATCCAGCTCGCAGGACCATTCCATCTGGCCTCCCACACAGGCGTCACTGAGTAGAACAGAACAGCCTCCTCCGCACAGCGTGGGACTGCCTGAGGCGTGCAGGTGACTTGTTACGTGCCTCCCCAAACCATCATGGTGCCGCTTCCCAAGCTTGCCGTGCCTCAGTTTCCTTCTCTCGATGGCTCTGCCCTGCTCACTCTCCCCCAGCAGGTTCTGCTGCAGGAGTTCACACCACTCCCCGGACAGGGCAGTCGCTGTCCCAGCAGGACCCTTCCTGCTCCCTGAAAGCCCAGCTGCCTCCCTTGGGCTGCCTCTTGCTGGCTCCAGCTCGCAGCTTTCTCTCCCCATCTGAGCCTGGTTCCGCCCTTTCACAACCCTCCCTCCAGGCACCACACCTACTTCAGATATAGCAGGGCAGGGCTTACTGAGCTCCCAGGCTCTCATGAACTGCTTCCGGCCCATCGTGGGCTCGTACTGGCCTTCATGCAACCACCCTCCCTAGGCAGGATGGCATGAAACCTGGGAAAAGGGAGCCTACGGTGGCCATGGGCCTTCTACCCTGGGGTCAGCTGTAGCATCACAACAGGGGAATTGCCATCCCCAATCAGTTCTATGGTCCAGCCAGTCCAGATCCTGCCTCCGACAGTGGCCGGCACTGGGTGTAATGGAAAATGGTGGAGTGACCTGCCTGTTGGAGAAGTTTCTGCCTTAATCTCAGACTTAATCAAGACGGGGGCATTAAACTCCCCCTAGAAACGTAAAATGGGCTCAAAGTCAACACTTCTTTTTAGGCTCTTCCCCTGCCTGTGAAACCAGAATCACAATCCTTCTTTGCTCCCTCCCTGTGTCTGCCAGGTCTATTTAGACTGGGAGCTCCCTGGGGCAGGGACCGTCTCTCGTGGCCTCTGTGCAGAGCCTGGCTCGATGGGGCCCCGCGCACGGCCAGGGACACGACCCTCACACATACAATAAGCATCAGGTCTCTGAAACCAAGGTGACGCCAGCGACTGCTTGGTCGGTGAGCCCAGGCCTCTCCGCTGTGCTGGGGGATGGTGGTAAAGAACCGACCCAGAGTGAAATGAGCAACTCAGTTCACGTCGCCCAAGGGGGTTACAAGACTCCTTTGTGCATGAATACCGCAGTCTATAGGGCCAGAGCGTCCAAAGTTAGGGCACTGGTCAGCATGGGTGACACGACCCCCTCTGTGCCCGACGTGCAGAGGAGCTGAGTTTATTACAGCCGCAGCTAGGAAGCGTTAGCTGGAGCTGGAGCTGGAGCAGCTGATGCATTCAGTTCTGGAGGGCCCCAGCGTGTTGGCCACTGTGTGTGCATGTGGGAGAGAGAAATTGGTGGCTGGGAGATCTCATGGGATACTAGATCTTCACAAGGCTGGGCATCCACATAAGGGCCTGCGCTTCCCCCAGAATTCAGCGTGTTGAGGGTTTGGATTGTAGGAGCATCTTGTCCTAATTATTAATTTGTATTATCATAGCCCCCCCGATCCTCAGTCACAAACCAGGACCCCCTGGAGCTAGGTGCAGCACAAACACAGAACAAAAGATGGCTTCTGCCCCACAGAGCTTACGGTCCAACATCTACTGGGTACCGGTCGCTGCTGAGAATCGGACTGCTGCTCAGATGCCTGAATGGGAATGGAGCTGTTTGGCAAAATCCGGTCCTGAGCATGGGTGCCGAGCCTTTGAAAAATCTGACCTGGAGCGCTTTGGAAAAGTCTGGTCCATACTGTGCAAAAGCCGCTGCAAAAGCCACGAGCAACCAAAGTATCAAGGACATTTCCTGTTCCCCCCCCATGTGCATGCGACACAGACGTCAAGCCAGACCGAGCACCTGCTCAGTACATCCCAGTAGGGATATGGGACTGGACGATCTAACTGGGCGTTTCCCAGCTCTGGCTCCTGTGGTTTAGATGCATCGTTGCGGGTAACAGCTGTGTAATAACTTCCAGCATTTGACTCTGCACTCATATATTGTGCCTCTTTAACTCCTTGCCCCTGCATGTGCCCGTGGTCGCAGCCCCGCTTTTCACATTGCAAATCTCTCAGCAGCTTCCGGAGCAGCCATTTAAAAAGTCACCTGCCAGAAAAAAAAATTTCCTTTTTGCCACAAAAATGTGGAAATTCTCCTCAAAATGACCCTGCTGCGGACGGGTCAGATTCTAACATATGTGAGGCATTGCACTGAAATAGGAGCGTTATAGCATAGGGAATGGTCCAGTTTCCCAGCGGAAGCTCCAGTGGGCCCAGCGATATTTGACTCATAGTGCTCAAGAAACTTGGGTTTTACAGCTGCAAAGGTGAGGAAAAAATAGTGCTGAGAGCCACTTAAAAAAAATAAATCTCTAACTGCCGTTCTGCAAAATCTATGGCAAATCCATGGTGGCAAATTAAAAATTTTATCAGGGTGGACTCAAGATTGTAATGGTCTGTTTACATGCAGCACATTATTCAGTCACTAGATGGCTCCATGTGCTGTGTAGAGTATAGTTCCTGATAAACAAAGGAAACAGAGCTAGAACACAAGCTGGGTAGAAACCTGAATTTTTATGTATTTTGTGTGTGCATGCATCTGTCCTTTGTAGGTCTTTTCTTTAATAAGCGCCTCCTGTTTAGGAGATCTGGGATTCTATGTATCACAACACAGCTGATGAGAATGAAACACCTGTGACTTTGCCACTTGTGAGTAAAGCACATATCACAGGCCCCAGGAGATGAAACCTGTATGCTCATCCATCCCATTGTGTATCTTCTGCCTACTCTGTCTCTCTCCGTCATCTGCCTGCGCTTCATTAGAAATACACAGCCCTGATAACCAACAACTGTTTCTTAAAGATTGGCTGATTCCCCCCCCCCTTCCTCTCCTGCCCACATGTTTCCATGGTTACTCCTGATGTATTGGGCTATTGATCAGACAAGCCAACATATTCTGTCCACTCAGGGTTCTGCTGTGCTGGCACATTCTTCTTTCTAACCATAGGCCTAAATCAATATCAGACCCTGTTTATTCTGGATGACTATTCTTCCCCCACTGGCCCCCTCCCCACTGCTGCTTTTCTCCTGCATTGGCTACACCAAAGGTAAAGTTCAAGTGACTATCTGGATCCCAGCTGCCTTGTCTTATTGCTCGTATGGGAAATCTGCATTGTCTAGAAGCCATTGTGCAAGGGGGGAGGGTGATAAAGACCAGGATGTGTTATGACATAATTGTGTCGAACCTCAGTACCAATAGGATGGGAGCGGTTCTATAGCAGAGGCAAGGAATAAAAAAGGAACGCTTCCACGTGTTAGAACCACACAAACGCTGCGTATGCAGAGATCACTTTGCCCATTGCAGGGAGGCAGCCACCCCTGGCGTGGAACTTCACAGTGGACAGCAACGTGAAACAGGGAGCATTTGCCCAGCCCTGAAATGCAGCCACCTCTGGGATGAAATGCAGCAGCTGCTGTACAGGGCACAGCAATGCCACATGGGGAAGTTCACCCCACCCTGAAATGCAGCCACCTCTGGGATGGAAAACAACAGGTGCTTCACAACTACACAGCAAGAACTGTTTAAGCAGAACACCACAGGCAATTGATACAGCAGGGGGAATTAGGGGGATGCAGAATGTAATGAACCCCCTACCCCTCAACTGGGCTCAAATCTCCTTTCCTATGAGGCAATCAGCACAAGCAATTCCATTTCCTCTGACTGAGGACACTTCCAGCTGCACAGAGCCCCCTTGCACCATGCAGGGCAATAGGTCCAGGTGCCATCTCAGAGCAAAGAGCACCCTCTACCGAAAGCACCAACACAGCTCCCTGCAGCACATGGGCCCAGCAGCTGGCCTGGCCCTGATGAAGCTGTTTTCATATGGGAAATCTGAATGTCAAACCTCAGGGTACTCTCCTTTGAGTACAGTGGTCCTTGCTCCCCCGCCCCCATCAGACTGCCCCCCCCCCTCCCCGAAGCACCCTGCTTGCTCTCCAAAATAACTCACTCACCATATTGCTAGGAGTCCAGGTCCTTGCTGCCTGCTAGCCTGGCTGATGATGGGACAATGACATGCAGATGACTGAGCCAGAGAACAATATTGCTTGGCATGATGTAAATAGGATATTCCCAAGTAAAAGCAGCCTTTTCATCTTGGCTCACGGAAGCCCACACCTAGCACAGCCCCCCCCACACACACCCCGCTGCCAAATTAAAATAGCTCCTGTGTGTGACCCAGAGAAACAAATGTCATTAATTTCCCCTACCCCTCTTCTTCCTACGGATCAATGCAGCCCCAATCAATACTCATTGTGGGAGATTCACCCATCTGGCATGTGCAAACACACACACACACACAAGCTAGCCCATGCAGTGCCAGGGTAGAAGCAAGTCGACTTCGGTTATGTCGCATGTGCTGGGAGAAAGCAATGCTCAGGCAGCGCCTCTGGATGCAGTGCAGCCGCTAACTTAACATCAGGGGCTAATACCTCGCTCTTCTACATCATCTGTTTTTCATCAGAAGATCTCAAAAAGCATTACAAACTGGGGCAGCAGCATTATCCCCATTTCACAGATGGGAAAACTGAGGCACAGGAAGGGGAAGTGATTTGCCCAAGATCACCCAGCAGACCACTGGCAGAGCCAGGAATAGAAGTCAGGTCTGCTGAGTCCAAGCCAATACTTTATCCCCTGGGCTGCGCTGCCTCTAGGGTGACCAGACAGCAAGTGTGAAAAATCGGGATGGGGTGGGGGGGGGTAATAGGAGCCTATATAAGAAAAGGACCCAAAAATTGGGACTGTTCCTATAAAATCAGGACATCTGGTTACCCTAGCTGCCTCCCAGACAGCCAACTCTGGCAGCCGTACAGCAGAAAAACCCTTGCACCTCACAGACTTTAAAACGGACACCAATTACTTCCTTGCGCAGTCACTACACAAAAGTGGGACCTCACACTAGTGGCATGAACTACGTTGCTCAGCATGCTGCAGCCAGGCACTTCTCTTCTCCTCCTCCCAGGGAGCTTATTGGAGCCCAATCCTGGTCTCCCTCCCCGGGGGCCTGATCCTGCCCCATCAGAAGCCCCAGAACAGCCTCTTCCCTTTGTAACGAATTAGAGCTGCTCCACACTTTTCAGGATCAGGTCTGGTCTATCTAAGGTACTTCTGGGGCCCCCTGTCACACATGTGACCACTCCGTTACACCCCCTTCTGGTGTAACATGGCACTGCAGTCACTCCCTGCCTCAGTTTCCTCCCCCCTCAGCCAAGCACCTAAATAAACATAACCATTTCCAGGGCAACAAGCATCCAGACAAACAGCAGGCTCTTCTGTCCCTCTGGGGATACTCTTCTCCCCCCGGATTACCTTTAATCTTTCCCTGCTCTGTTACAGAGCACTGACCCCTCCGGCTGCTTTCCCTGGAGTCTCTCTCGCAGGGTCCTGCAGCCCCTAGCTCAGGCTCTCACAGACACCCCGGCTGTTCCCTCCAGCTGGCTGACTCGGCCCCTTTATAAGGCCCAGGTGTTCCTCAGGCTGCCATCTGACCCCATTAGTCCCACCCCCGCAGGCTGGGAGGCTGCTAATTATGGCTAATTGAACAGGCTCAAGCCACCCACTGACACTCCTGTGACTACGAGATTTCAGTGCTAGATACTTCATTTCCTAATTCCCACCAAACTCAATGGGCGCCAGGCTCCTAAACCCCTTTGAGGGTCTGGGCCTGCCCGAGCAGCTCGCAGCCTGGAATGTCTCTGGCCCCGCTCCTCGAAGGCACCTCTTTAGAACTGAACCTCGAGAGCAGGGAGGCAGAAAAAGCCACGGCTCATTTGAAATTAAATCCTAGTGACTTTGGGGGGGGGCGTCCATTCTGGGGAATCCGAGTTCAGGCGCCTTAAAAAGGGGCTTGATTTGCAGAGGGCAGCTGAAAATCAGAGCCCGAGTTGGGCTCCCCACCCCTACAAAAAGCAAGTTCACTCCAAATAACTTGGGAAACATTTGGGCCCAAAAATCTTCATTTAAATGATCCCTCTGCTCCCAACATCCCCAAAACTATAAATGGGACCGATTGCCAAAGGATTATTTTCCTTTGTTCCAGATCTCTCTCTCTCTCTCTCGCTACCCCCGAAATCCATCCAGCAAGTTGTAGCAGCTGAGAAGTTAGGAGCCATCTAGCAACCGCTCTTAATTCCTGTCTTCCCAGTTGCCATGGCTGCAAAGCAATTCCTGTTGTATTGACGTCCTCATCGATTCGTGCTTTGGTGCAGTGCCTGCCTGGACATGCAGCTCGGGCCATTGTTCTTCAGTCTTGACAGACACCAATCAATACCAGGCTGGATTTTCAGCCTTCCCCCTGCATGGGTAATGGGAGATGCTTTGCTTTGGGGCTTCTCACATTTTCTGTTCCTTATATAATTTCTCCTCTCTATTTTTCTTCACCTTCTCCTGTTTTCTTTCTTTTCCTCACCATCTGCCGACATCTGCCAGAGCCAGAGGATAGCTGGCATGGGTGGGTGGAAAGCTATGTATTCTACCCTGTCCTGCCCAGAAGATCTGAAAATAAAGGTTCCCTAAAGAGAAGAGGGGGGGTGTTTAACCCTATGGCTACTGGTTCTTGATGCATAATCCGGTAGCAGCCTTTTGGCTGCGCCAGTGTCTGGTCCACATGTCCGGAGCAGCACTGGAAGGCGTATATTGCCCCAATTCCCTCAGCACTGAAATAGTTCAAAAGTTATGGCCTGATTGCAGCCGTGACCTACCTGAGGGACATGGATCAATGAAGCATTGTCCAAAGCAGCTGATTTTATTTTACAAGTTAAAAAAAAAACACCATAAAACAAAAAGGAGCAGATGTTCATGAAGCACCTTTTGTGCGACAGAGCCCAGCTAGGAAAAATGGCCGTGGGGGGGAGGCCCTGGGCTAAGAGACAGGAAACCAGGGGTCGGTTCCTTGTTCTGCTACAGAGCTTGTGCGTAAGCCTGGGTGAGTCACTTCATCTCTCTGGTTTTCAGTTTCCCATCAGTAAAATTATGATAAAATCTGTGTTATCTTGTGAGCTCTCTAGGGCAGAGACCGGCTCTGTGCAGCACCTGGTCTTGTCTGGCCCCAATCTCAGTTATTCTGCACATGTGCAGCACCCGGCACCATGTCTCAGTAACTCAGCGCTTGGCATGATGGAGCCCTGATCTTGGCTGGCGTGACAGATCCTCAGCAGCTGGAAGGCAGTGTAAATGATTTACTCCAGCTGGGAATCTAGCACTCAGTGTGTCATGCCCTCTTGCGATCATTTGTTTGGATTTTGCTATTACGGCTTTTGTTTTAAAACTGAGCCAACGTAGCCCTGATCCAAACCATCACGGCAGGGAAAAAAGGGGTGTTTTTTCTTTAGTTTATGGATTTTTGCAGCCTCGACCCCCATCCCCCGCCCCCCACCACTGTCAGTGAGTCCTTCCTCCCTTCACAGTATGGGGGTCAAACTGGGCTGTTTCTTAGCAGGTCAGCAAGCCAGGACTGGTCCCCTGAGGAGATTTGCCTTTTGCACCTGAATTTCAGCTTCAATTCTTAAAAAAAAATGTATATATATTTCCAGCCCTCCTGATTCCAAAGGAAATCCTTCTCAATGTGACTGCCAGAGTCTGCAGAGAGCCTGAAGCAAAAGCTTCAAGGCCAGTGAACAGTCTTATTCAGCTCATGGGGTGTGTAAACTCTGCCGTGCTATGGTGACAATTGCTTTGTTTATACTAGTAACTATTTCACTGCCAATCAAAGCATGTACTGAAGAGGCGGAAAGATCTTATTAAGAAGCTCTCCACAACCTACTGGGAGCAGGGACTCAGGACAAAGGAGCGCATGGGTTTGGGGCGGAGTATCACTGTTCTCCCCCAGTTTGAGCTCTGGAGAGCGGGGAAGGGTTGTACCTCCCCCGGGCTTGGTTTCAATAGTTGCTTTGCCTGACCCCATTGCAACGCCGCCTCCTCACGGTCGGTGTGTGTAACGACACTGATCACTGCTATAGCACCTTCCAGGTGAGGCACTCAGAGCACTTTACCAACTTTTAGCCTTTCCCCGCCCAGCATCCCCGCGATATGTCTGTATAATCAGCCCCCACTTTACAGGTGCAGAAACTGAAGAACAGAGAAGAGGAGTGACTTCCTCTGGGTCACACAGAGAATGGAACCCAGAAGTCCTGACTCCCAGTCTACTGCTCTAACCACTAGACCACATTTCCTTCCCACACCTGAGTCCTGACAGCCAGCTCCACTGCTCCAACCACTAACCCCCACACGCCTCCCAGAGCTGGGAAAAGAACCCAGGAGTTCTGATTCTTAGCCGCCTCCACCCCCACCCCCACCCCCACCCCCCACCGATCTAACCACTAGACCACATTCCTCTCCTACAGCAGGGATGCAAAACCCTGACTCGCCAGCCCCACTGTTCTAATTACCCTTCCATACCTAAAATTAAACTCCAGCATGCTGACTCCCAGGCCCGGTCCATAACCATTTGGCCGCATTCCTGCCACATACTAACGCATCTGGGGAAGGGCCGAGTCCTGGAAAGAGATGCTCATCTGTATTTCAGCTGGGTACTGCCTGTCTCTGGAGGAGGAAACCAGCTGGTTCTTGTGCTGCTGGGCACGTAGGGTACAGCAGGCAGTGAGTCCTCCTCTGACCAAGGCCTCTGAAGAGGGAGGGAGCCCAGGCCCAGCGGCCAGCAGAGCGAAGCTCACGCCCACATGGGACTCCGCTACCATAATAAGGGATGCTGTCATTTGGCTGGTCTGATCTTGGAAGACGTACTCAGCTTCCTCCCTGCTCCTGATACTGACGCAGGTGGCTGCACCGGCTCGCCTGGCTGACAGAAGCTGTCAGCCCTCGTGCTACTAATCAAAGCAGAAGGGCCCAGGCTGGAGCAGCATGAGCTGAAATCACCACCCACTAGCCTTTTAACTTGGGACTAAGTTGCAATTAGAGCTTCCTCCTGCAATTGGGAGTGAGTGGCACGTGCAGCTGGAAACAGGACAGGGAGGGAATTTGTTCATGGCTTGTACTCATCCGCTTTGCTGGGAGCTGTGATTCCAGCTCTGCCACTGATTGTCTGGCCTTGGGCATGTCACTTCACCTAGCCATGCCTTTCTGTGAAATGGGGATGATACTTATCCACCTTAGGAGGAGGGGTTATTACATGTATTATGGTAGCATCTCTAGGCGCCACCTGAGATCAGGACCCCACTGTGGGTACCTTAATATTACTAATAATGCACATGCCAAAATGGGGTCCTGATCTCAGCTGGGGACTTTAGGTGCCGCTGTAATACTACTAACAATGCACATGCACCTAGAGCCCCCCCAGATGAGATCAGAGCCCCATTATGGCATGTGCATTATTAGTAGTATTACAGTAGCATCTCGCAGCCCCGCTGAGCTGCATGGGAGATGGTGCTTATGGAAGACAGGCAGTGTGGTCTACTGGGTTGGGCACTGGATTAGGACCCAGGAGACCTGGCTTCTATTCCCTTCCCTTCTCTGCTAGAAGACCTTAGGCAAGTCACTGCCTCTCTCTGTGCCTCAGTTTCCCCTCCAGTCTATTGAGACTGAGAGCTTTTTAGGGCAGGGACTGTCTCTCACCTGTGTCTGTACAGCACCAGGCACACTGGGCCCTGATCTCAGTTTGGGTCCCCCAGGTGCTACCCTAAGATGCATCACAGTCAACTGATGGATAATTCTGACTACTGGAGAAGTCTGAGACTCTTGATAGCTGAGGGCAGACAGGAAAAATTAAGGTGAAATAAGCTGAACAGACCCTTCGCTGACGCACCAGCCCCAACAGAGACAGGAGCCAGCTGCTGTACAGACAGATCGGGTACGTCTACACAGCCCCCTAGCCTGGGCTGACAGACTGGGGCTTGTGGCTCTCAAACCAGCTGTGTACACAGCACTTTGAAGTCACAGCTCAGGCTGGAGCTCAAGCTGTGAAGCCCCCCGTCCCCTCAGGCTGCAGAGCCCAATCTGCACTTTCTGCATAGCTAATTTTAGCATGAGCTGCAGCCAAGGGAAGTGACTTGACCAAGGCCACCCAGTAGGTCGGGGGCAAAGCCTGGAATAGACTCCAGGTCTCCTAATTCCTAATCCAGGGTCCTATCCACTAGGCCACTCTGCCTCCCCACAGGAGGAGCAGGAGACACCAGGGGCTTCTGCAATGCATTATGGGGGGGATGCTCCCTACTTAAGATTCCACTGCTTGCTAAGGAATCCAAGCTCAGAGAGATAGAAACCAGCTGATTGCCTGAAGGAGCCCCTCACCCTGAGAGCCAGGAACCCCCACACGCCACTACAGGGGATGGGAACCCAACCGCATTTCCAGCCCTGGAAATAACCCTAGTAATGCTGATAACCAAACATTAACCAGCCGTATTCTCCCCATTTCAGTATTTTGTTGGGAAGGTTTTTAGGCTACAGGTATCATCTTCAGGTGAAGACTTTCCTTTCCTGCCAGCAGAGCCCCTGGTCGTGCATACAGTGCCAGAGCTCCTGGTCTGGCAACAGCGCCAGTGGCTTTCCTCTGATTCTCAGCAGCGGCAGACGGCTCAAAACAAGACAAAAAAAAATGCACCTATAGTTAAATCACTCCCCCGAAGAAGAGCTCAAGCAACAAACAGCACTCTCCCCATCCATCTTCCCCTGTGTGATTCAGTCTCTGGGCTAGATCCTGTTCATTTACACTGGTGTCAATGTGGAGTAACTGCAGTGGGGTCAGCTCCAGATTTGCACGGACAGATTTGCCCCCTGCACTAAGGTGTGCAGAGATGAAACCTCAGTCTTGTGGCCCCTGAGTTTGCGCTCCTCACACAGGTGTCCCAGGATCTAAAAGGACATTAAGGGCTGGCTGGAGTAAAGCAGCCTAGCTCCATTGGCGTCTGGGAGAGCAAGATCCCCAGCTGATATAAATCAGTGCAGTTACAATGCCGTCTAGGAAACGCTGTGGATTTACAATAGCCACCACCTGAGGATCTGCCTCTTCATGCCAAACCCAGCCTCTCCTTTTTATTTTGCATCCTTGAAATATTTCAGTCCCCCGAGACGCAGCCAAACTCTACAGTCTGTTGTGGGAGAAAGCCCTGTTTTCTGTCCCAAGCTGGAAGGAGCATGCAATTAGCGAGTGGAAATAGGTCAGCTGTGAAGTGTTTAGGCCATTCATCATCACTGGGATGACAGCTGACTGGAGTAGCCAGAGCAGGGCAGGCCGCAGACTGAAACTCAGGCAATTGACTGGCTCCTGTCATTTGTCAAGGCCTAAACCCAGCTACTCTCAGCCTGGCTTCTATCCACACTGCGAGGTAAACCCCGTCCTATGGAGCCACTCCCAAGTGTAAGTGCAAGAAGCAGCAGGCCCCAGGGCGGGAAAATTCCGAGTCAGGTTAGTTTATAGTTCAAGAGAGAGGTGGAAAAAGCTAGTTTCTGGCCCAGGCACCTGTGACAGGGGATCGTGCTCCCATTTCTGATTCTAGGGCCAGATTTTCTTCTTGCTAATGCCAGGGAAACTCAAAAAGAACAGAAGTACTTGTGGCACCTTAGAGACTAACAAATTTATTTCAGCATGAGCTTTCGTGGGCTACAGTGGAATTCAAGTTCACTGGGTCACCCCCGCTGGAGTGAACTGGCCCCAGCGCTACTGGAGTCAATGGGCCAGATCCCTAAGCTGGTGTAAATCAGCATAGCACCACTGGAGTCCAGTCACTGCTTTACACCACTGTAGCTTGGATCAGACTCTGCCCTGGCTAGGTCTAGGGGGAAAATGAACATGATTTTAAAAATCATCATCATAATAATCAAATCCCATGATCGTATCCACTGCTCCTGTCAGTAACAACCAGGTATGTTATTCAAGATGTGCATTAAAAATCTGGAATGCCAATTTAATAGCAGGATTCACAGAGATTTCCCCCTTCCTCTAGTCTGTGCATAATGTCACAGATTTTTAATGGCTGTCTTGAGCAGACCTAAGTGTTAACAGGGACATTACATGAATTAACATGGCTCAGGGCACCTCCAGTCCTTGAAAGCGAGAGGTTACCAGTGTAGTACTGCAGCTTTCAACTCCCCTCCGTTCCTACTAGCTTGTCACCAACATATTATGTGGCAGGAGAGGACAACGATATAAGGCTCTGGACTGAGACCGGACAAATTCATTGCACAATAAATCACTGATTATAACTGCAGACGCAACTAGCTGAGTCTGGATCTGCTGTGCTGTCATCTGAGCCTGAGACTAGGATCAGGACGCCTGGGTTCTAAGGTACTTATCTGACCCTCCTCGCCTCAGCCTCTGAGAACCTCAGTGTCTTTGATATATTTATCCTCACAACAGCCCGGTCAGGCAGGGCAAGGCTATTATGCCCATTGTACAGATGGGGAAACTGAGGCACAGGGCGACAGCGTGATTTACGCACGATCACACAGGGAGCCCGTGATACAGCAAGGAACTGAAGTGGGGTCTCCCCAGCCCAAGCCGAGCACCCTAACCGCAGCTTCTCGTGTCTTTGTCACAACCCAGATTTTTTTCCAGAACCGCACACAAGTGATGGCTATTTCTGTCGCTCCAGCAAGCAGCTCCTTCATACAGGTCTCACCCCGGAGGTGGCAAACGAGCAGGCGGTCTGACCTTCACTGCAGTTGCATGCACTGGTGTAATTAGACTCTAACCCCTGCGTCCTCATTGCCACGTAATTCACTTTCCCCATTTGTAGCCCCAGACATGTGATGTTGATTCACAAGTGCTTTGAGATCTATAGGTGAACGAGGCCTAGGCCAATATTAAAACTTGGGTGCCTGGAGCCAGACCTCTCCATAAACAACCCACCGCTCCCACTGACAAAACGGACACCTCTGATCACCCTCATTAGGTGCCTCATTTTATGTGAATATTTTCCCAGACCTCCAGCAATTAGACCCAAACACTCAATCAACTTTGTCTCTGCCCAGTTCTCTCCCCACCAAACTGCCCCTGGATCATGGGTCTTGGAGCAAAAATGTCTCCTTCCGGCCTGGATTTGAAAGGCCATTAGCGACTCCCAGTGGCAGGCTGAGAGGTAGCAGCATGTCAGCCCTGTCTCTGCAGGCCGTTAGTTCTGCTCAGGCCTTGAGCGTGTGGGAATAAATCACAATTTAAAAAACACAGGCACAAAGTCTCAGCTGCCGTACGTCCACCAAGCAGCGCTGTCAGCCACGGAGCGGAACTCGCTGACAGCCGCTGAGGAGCTGATCTGGGGTTTTTGTGGCAATGAGACGCTGTTACTAAGTATTGAGTCAATATCAAGTGCCGAGAATTAAGCCCCCAAAGGCATATTTAAGCTCCTAAATTCAGGCGACATAACTGTAGACAACCAAGCTGGACAACCTGGGCCTAAACTCCTAAAAGAGGGAGCACAACTTACTGAGCTGGGTCTCGAGAAACAGGAGATCTAGTCCCACCTCCGCCACCAAACTGCTGGATGACCTTGGGCAAGTCATATCCCCCCTTTTGCTGCCTCAGTTTCCCCACCTGTAAAATGGAGATGATGATACTGACCTCCTTTGGGAAAGCTAACCCAAATTAATGAAAGGGGTGAATTTGAAGTGGACTAGTTAAATTGCTGTGTGTGACTACCCTCATTCCGAATTAAAGTGGCCTTAGTTCAGTTTAGATTCATCCACTTCCAAAGTGAATTAAATGAAACCAAATTCTGGCCGCTGTAATTCCGAACAACAGTGTCCACATAGGGATTTTATGTGATTTAAACTAATCCAAATTCACACCTTTAATTAATTCGGATTAATTTTCCTGGATGGTTGTGTGTAGACAACCCCCTAACTACTGTACCTGGGTACACGGCTGCTCTGACAGGGTTCTGGCAGCTCCAGCAATGGAAGACAGCAAGACCCTTTAGAGGGCTCCCAAACTGTTTAAAGGGATATTACCCAATTTTTCAATACCACAAACGCTATTTTACATGGGGGGGGCAGGAAATGAGACATGGGGCTGAACAGCCACCGTTCCTACTACGGTCAATGGGATTTGTGGGTGGCCAAGGTCAGCCCATAAACCACTAGCCCAGATCATCAGCATGAGGACTCAGATTCTGAGGTCAGAGGGGAATCTGATCATCCAGTCGGACCTCCTGTAGAACAAGTTGGAATCACTGGGTAGAACTGTCTGGCATTTGGTGCCTTTTTGGGGCAGAGACCATCATTTTGTTCTGTGTCTGTACAGCACCTTGCACGGCTGGTGCTCCTAGGTGCTCCGATAATACGAAAATAATAAATACTATTTGGTGCATTGCTGCTGTTCCTCCTTCCGGTGACATCCCAGCCTAGCACCAAAAACAGATAAAGCACAGGCAGCACTACCTTGCCTCTATAGCAAGCTTAACCTGAAGAGAAAACCAGTTCATTCTCCACAGCCAATCCTTGACCTCTCCACTAAGACTAGTTTGAAACCTATCTGGGTGTATCAGCAGCAGAATGTCAGGAACCAGGCTGAGACCCAGCAATCTCATTGCACAACATGCTACCAAACATCACCATCACCAGAGCAAGCCCCTGCTCTGTGAAAAGCGTGAAGGCCAACAGCCAGCACGACACCAAAATGTAAATGGTTTTTATTATTCAAGAGCAGTTTAATCCACAGCAGCTAAACGCTACATCGGAATTACCCCTACGAGTTCCTGGTGCTGCAAAGAAATTTGTTCATAGTCACGAAATAAAAGTGGAACAACAAAGAAGGGGTCGGGGAGAAGCATTAAACTTTGTTTTTCCCCCATAGAATGAGAGTCACTATTACTCCTTCAGAGTGAATCTACGACATACGGAATGATACAATATTGCGGCTGTGTGGGGATAGGGGTCACCCAGAACAGTCCCCAGCCAGATAGGGGGGCCCAGAAGCACCCCGGAAAGCAAGAAGGTGTGGATGTAGATGTTAAACTGAAATCAAGCCTCCTTTACAGTAGAGCAGAATCGGGAACCTACTGTTGCAATGAACCTACAGTTACCGCGTTTCGTAGATGAACGCTCAGCCAAGAGGAAAAGGTTATTTAGGGATGGGGTGTCTTTAAAACGCACAAAGTGGGTCCGATTGGCTTGCCTAATCTATATTCACAGGTTTAGGGGTTGGGATTTTTAAAGTCCCCAGAGTTAGTGTAAGAGTTCAGTCACCCCTGAAAATTTCACCTTCAGGCCCAGAACCTGCTATCAGCTCTTTGGGGGCAGGGCCCAGTTCTTCATTCCGTGTTTATACAGCCCCTAGCACACAGGGTCCTGGTCCATGCCTGCAGCCCTTACCTAGGCACGATCACAGTACAATTAACGATCCCTACCTCTTATCTAGCACTTTTCACCCTAGATCTCACAGCACTTTACAGGTGGGGAAAGTGAGGCACAGCATGTGACTCGCTCAAGGTCACCCAGCAGGCCAGTAGCAGAACGAGAAATAGAACCCCGGTTGCCCAACTCCCAATTTGGTGCTTCACCCACTAGGCCACAGACTTCAAGAGGAACAAAGCTCCATCCATATGGATCCGACTGCAGGTTGGGGGCCTTTGCAACTACACATTTTGATGAAGGCAGCCTGGACTCGACAGTCCTTCCCCTGCATTGGCCGTCCCTCACCAGCTGAAGAGACACCCCACAGCCTAAACACTAAGTTGTTTCAGATCCTTCCCCCTCCTAGTGTAAACTGGGGTTGTTTTGCAATCTCTCTGCTGTTCTGCAAAAGTTTTCTGTCTCTGCTGCGCAAGAGTCCCACATGGGGAAAACAAGGGCCCCGCTCCTGCAATTGGACCTAGGGGGATGGATCTGGGTCGAGCCACATGAGCTCCCTGCAGGATCAGGGCCTGATGGGATGTTTTTCTAACAGAAACCTGCTCTGGGAATTATTTTGGGGCCGTTCTGTGGCCTGTGCTATGCAGAAAGTCAGACTAGAGATCCCAGCAGTGCATTCTGGCTTTAGACCCTATGAATCTACCCCAGGAGAGAAACGGAGCAAGGGACCCAATTGCTGAGAGTAAAACTAACTGGAAACCTGCCCTTCCTGCAACGGCTTTCACAATAGTGATGCTGTCTCTTTTGGGGGAGGGAGGCTATTTCCCAAGGAGGTAGAGTAAGGCGGGTGAGGAGGGAGGAAGTTTCTTTTCCTCTGGGGAGGAGAGACACCATTTGGCGACTGATTCCCCAGCCTCCTGCACTTTAGATGGCGGATTAAACCCAGCAAAAAGCGAGTGCGGCTCACACAACAGCCCCAAGAATCAGAGCAGCAAACAACACAGCCCCCTCCCCCCAGGATCCTCCCTTTCCCAGGGGTGTGAAGAAACGATCACCGTCACCAAAGATCAAGTCAGTTTCCTTTAGGACTATTTACATTGTTGGCACCTGGCATGGGGCCCAGGAGGAAGACAAGCCAGGAAAATGCCCTTCTTGCATAAGGAGCAAATTCCCTCTCCCAGGACTGGCGGGGGCCCTGTAAGGTACCTTTCACCGTGTTAGAGTCACGCTGGATTTTTGCTTCTTTATGATGGCTCAGTGGAGGAATCCTTATCTAGGATCAGCGAGAGAAGGTGCACAGCTGTCTCCTCTGCTACTTGTTTTATTACCTTTGCGATATCACCCGCATCAGGTCTGGCCTTTCCAGGGGCGTACCATGGGAATGATCACTGCAGCTGGGAAGGAAACACTTCCCCCATCATGTGAAAAAGATCATATCCAAAAATCCCACTCACCCTTCCCCGCCCCATCCCAAACTGGGACAAAGAGTCAAAACATCTTAAAAAGTGTTTGCATACTCTGAAAAACATTTTGGTTGGGGTCAAAGGGTTTCGTTTCCATTTTGACCAATTTAAACATTTTTTCCAAAAATTAGAATCAACCTGCATTTCAAAATGGAAATTGGGGAGAAAAAAAAAACAAAACAATTATTTTTGTTCTGAAAATGCCAAAACATTTAGAAATCGCTGCTATGCCCCCACCAAATCTTTTCGAGTTGGAAAGGTTCCCAGGGCGAAAAAGTTGGTTGAGACAAAATTGGCATTTAAAAATAAATAAAAAGCAGTGTGGAAAAGTTTCTGACCCAGCGGCAATGCTCACACCTTCTTTGGAGAGTGTTCGTGTTCTTAACATCTCGGCGCAGTTTTTGTTAGATTTTGGTGTTAAACCGGTGTCAGCAAAAGCCAGAGTGTTTGAAAGAGATGGCCTAAAGTAAATCTTTCTGCTTGCAATTCTTCAGTCTCTTACCATGTCATAATCAGTCATTCTCTATCTGACTTTCATCACCACAGCAAAAACTTCTAAAAGAATTATTTTAATAGGATGCATTCAGGCTTTCTTCATCCATCACTAAACAGCCAAAGAGGACACAATCCCAACTCCCTCCAACTTTGCAGATCACCTTTAACTGCAGGGGCACATCTCCTGGTTGGTGTGCAGTTATCCTAAGGAATTACACCCGGATCCCCTGGGGTCACTATAAACCCAGAGGAAGATGCTCAGGTTCGCAGGGGTGTGGCTGCACGGAAAAACGCCTGGGGGTAAAATACTAAGCAGAGTTTAGGAGGCTATATCAAAAGGAGAAACAAAAATATATACATATGGATTATGCATGTGCTCTGCAAGTCTATGACCCAGCCCATGGTATGGGAGCACAGACCTGAATCTAACCTCTGAATTAGTGGTCCCCAACTTTTTCACCTGGCGATCCACGGAGGACCATGGCAGCGGATGAGCACCCGCCGAAATTCCACCAACAAGCAGCAACGTCAGCAGATGTCGCCACCGACATGCCGCTGACAAATGGTGTCATCCAGAGGCGTCGCCGTTGAAATACTGCCGAAAATCGGGGGCATTTCAGCGGTGACGCCTCTGGATGACACAGCTTGTTGGTGGCATTTCGGCGGATGCTCATCCGCTGGCCAGTACGCGGGCGCACTTAGACGCCCCGTGGGCACCATGGCACCTGCGGGCACCGTGTTGGGGACCCTGCTCTATATAAAGTGAGCTGTGGTCAATCAGGGATATAATTAGCACCTTAAGAGGACAATTACAGGCAGCCATTCTACAGAAGTTTCCGTCCAAGATAGCATAAGCCATACCCACCCAGCGTAGTGTTCTCTCTTCCCTGCTAACGGTGGACAGGACACATACAGAGTTGACGAGCCTGCTACATCGCTGGCTAATAGGGCAGGGGCTTCTAGCTCTGGGTAGGAGGCTCCTGGTTTTAGACACAGAGGTTCCATTCCTGCTGCTGCCAATCCACCCAGGGGTGTGGTTACAATAGCAAAGCACTTCACTGGCAACAGATGCAGCCTCACAGCTCCCCGACAGGGCCGGTACAGTGAGTATTATCATCCCTATATTAGAGGGGAGCGTCACAGATTCTAAGGACACAAGGAACCACTATGATCATCTAGTCTGACCTCCTGTACAACACAGGTCAGAGAACTGCCCCAAAGTCATTCCTGGAGCAGAGCCCTTGAAAAAACATCCAACTTTGATTTAAAAAATGGTCAGCGATGGAGAACCCGCCCCAGCCCTCAGAAAATTGTTCCGATGGCTCATTCTTCCCACCTTACTGCCAGTCAGAATTTGTGTGGCTTCAATCTCCCTTGAACACAATCTAATGGCTGGAAATGCCCTTCGTTAAATATTTGTTCCCTATGTAGCTGCTGAGGGAGTGTAATCAAGTCATCTCTTCCTTCCTCTTTGCTAAGATGACTAGACTGAGCTCTGGAGTCTGTCACAATGAGGCAGGTTTTCTAAACCTTTAATCATTCTCGTGGCTCTTCTCTGAACCCTTTCGAATTCATCCACTTCCTTCTTGAACTAGGCCAACAGAACAAGACTCCACAGTCCAGCGGCCGTCACACCAGTGCCAAATGCAGAAGTAAAATAACCTCTGCTCCTACTCAAGAAAACTGAATCCATGGAGGTTAAGTAGCAACTTACCAAAGTCGCAGACAGGGTTAGAACCTAGGTGTCTGAACTCCCCAGTCCTGCTCTCTAATCTAACCACTAGACCACACAGCTAGTGTCACCCAAAATCATGACCCGTGCCCTCCTCTCCCCAGTCCACATGTCAAAGTTTCTACTAATAGCAAGCTCAGGATACCTGATCCTGTCTGTGCTTTCCCCATTCCGACTTCGCTCTAGTGAATTCGCCCAGCAGAATCTCCTTGTGGGATGGAACGCCGATAGCCCACCACTAATGCAGAAACGCTCTTTGCCTTTCCGAGTCCAAAGTTCGACTCATCACATGCTTTGATGCAAACTTCATCCCCCAGGGGCACAGGCTCTGCTTTCTGTTATGCCCGTGTAAATCCAAGGGGCCAGATTCTTAGCTGGCGTCAACCACTGCTGATGTCAGTGGAGTTACGCTATGCTGAGTTGCCCCAGCTGAGAATCTGACCCATTGACACCAATGGAGACACTCCACACGTAACAGAGCAAACCAAGTCCTGGAGTCTCATACAAGTCAGCTTCACACTGTGCACCCTGCCACGTATCCCCGCAAGGGACCACAAGTTCCAATTAGTGTTATGTCATGCATGTAGGTCAGGTGCAGTTCTCCTCCCCTAGCCCCCCGTGCTGTTCACCTCAAAAGCCTGGCTTAGCTGGGGACATTCTGGCTTGGCGCAGCATGCAATGGGCTAGTAGGATACTGTCCACTCCATTAGCAGAGAACCCCTCCGTGTAAGAGGCTGATTCCTGCACGAGTGTCCTTTCGACACGCCAGTGGCATCCCACTCTGAAAACTCAGACGTCACTGGAAACTCAGCTACAAGAGTAAACACAGATGCAACAGCAGGGGATGGCAGCATAGGATGATGGGGAAGTAAGATACAGGCTAAGCAGAACACCGGTGCCTAGAAATCCTACTGCAATTATTTATTAGCTCTGGGGATGTTCGAAGGAGTCCGGCACCCAATTCCCATTGAAATTCCCAGTGCCTTGGATGACTTTGAAAGCTCCAGTCTAGATTTCTAAAATCTACCTCTCTACAGGGAAAATGTAGATCCTTCTCTTGGGCACAGCGGCTTCTCACGGCCACCTAGAATTCACGCAAGGCCATTAAAAGCTACTTATGTTCTTAAAAAAAAAAAGTCATCTCCCGCTTTTAGACTAGCTGCATTTTGTGCCTTTTCCAGATCCACTGCAAAGACTGAGTCAATTCCGCTCACTGTTAAGGCTGGCTGAAAACTTTCCAACCATGCACCATGGCCAATTGGCCAAAGCACTTCTGATCACGCACAACTTCCCCTCACCAAGGGACGAGACCGCGGTGCATCATGGGAGATGTAGTCCAACTAGGGAGCCTGTAGAAGGGCACATGAGGTGACTGAACTACAACTCCCATGAGGCACCAGACAGTTTAATTTTTGATTGTTTTGCTGGCAAGTTAAAAAAAAAAATCCATGGAAAATGAGGTTTGTTTTGATTTTCCCGAAGCAGTTTACCAGCAGTACAGGCTCCCTTCCACAGGGCGGTCTCTGAAAGCCTGACCTGAGAGCTCAGGCCTGGTCGTTTTCACTCAGAAGTGCAGACCCCCAACGGGCGCTATTCACACGAGTGAGGGCTGCAGGAGTGGCTAGTCGTGTTTACCTTTAAACGGCTCACGCACCCTATTGGCCCACTTCTCCGCTGCCCTGCCACGTGCACCAGTGCAACATTGGTGCAGAAAGACCATGCATGACGCAGGGCAGTGAGAACTGGGCTCTATGCACAGATCATTTCTGGGTCTTTTCCAACACGGCTCAGCCAGTCAAGCACTCTCCCTCCCGCACTGCACTGAAAGGTCACAGCAGGATGGTAGCCAGTTGCCCCATTCACCACAAGCTTTGCTGCAGGGTGACTGTACCAATCTCAGAGGTGTTCTGCCAGGAGTTACGCAGCCGTGGATCGGGCCCTCCCTGTCCCAGCAGAATTGAATGGGAAAGGTTCTGAAGACGTTGTCCAGGCTGCTAAAGGGGCAGCTACATACCCGTGATTCCAGAGGCTGTGATACCGATCTCTCGGACTCCGGCACGTGCCAGGAGCTGCACCCCTGCAGTCAGCAGAATTACACCAGCGCGAGTGCCAGACCAGCCTGATTCTCGGTGACACCCAGGCCCTTTCGCAGTGCTCTGACAGGCACCCCAACAATGGGGAACACTCCCTCACCTGGCTACAGTGGAGTTGGCATCAGGGCTCTGCAATGTTCTTGCCCCCTACGCTGCAGACAAGGAGCATGTCCAGAGTACCCTGCCCACTGGTCACCATGGGGAGCAGAGTATAATTTAGAGCAGTCTGGAGGCTGCTCTACCTTACACTGTAGGGGGGGCCAGGGAAGCCTCAGAACACAGGGAGCACAAAGATGGCTTCAAGCCACCCAGTTCGTCAGTCCCCCAGGTGCAGGAATGGAGCAGACCCCGTCAACTCAAGCTAACCCCGCCACCCCATAAAAATCAATGGAGAGTAAAGAAGAGCAGAATACATCCCGAAGGCAATTTCACGTCTCCGTTCTCCAAAAGGTGATGTGAAACGAGAGAGCCAACTGAGCCGCGAGCCAACCCCCCCCACCGGAGACAAAGACCTTCATTTAGCCGAGTGTTTACAAGAAGAGGACACACAACATCCAGTCGCTCGCTCTACCAGTGCAACAATCTCCAGCCAAGAGAGATAGGTTGGGGCAAGGGTGGACATCAGTCAAACCCAGGTGCCACGTAGAACAGAGTTTGCGCTGGCCTGGCCCAGGGCAGCTCCCCAAGCAAAGGTCCCGTGCTATATCCAACAAGCAAGGCAGTCTGGATTTAGGCTTTGTTAAAGACCGCCAGGACAGCCCAGATCATCTCCGTGGCACTGGCTTTGGTGGCCTCCACGTCGGGATCCAAGTCCAAGAGGTCCTTTGACCTGTTCATGGCCGTGTCATACTTGTCGTCCGCCAGCGGGGTGAAGACGTTCTCCAGAACGTCCGAGGAGTGGGCCAACACCAGCAAGGCCAAGGTCCTCCTGTCCATGCGGTGCGGGTCATTCACCCACCGGTCCAGGACACTCTCCTGCAGCTTCTTGAGCAGGCGCTGCTTCTCGGTGGTGTTGGTGACTGGATGGGTAGTCATGTCGAAGAGCAGGAAGTTCTGCTTCTCCGTGGTCAGGATGCCCTTCTCCACCAGGTTCTTGGCGATGCGCTCCCGCACGTTGCGCAGCTGGTACTGCAGCTTGAAGGGGTTCCAGGTCTCGCCTGCGGGACGGAGAGCCGAGGTTTGCTTTTTAGCGGCAAAAATCAAGGCAATAGTGGGCATCCCCCTACCCTGCCCTGTGCCACGACATCCCAGGGAGAGCTCTGATACTGCACCTCAGCCACCCCTGCAATGCTATTCCAGTCCTGGGACCCTCCACACCGCTCTGCCTATGTACCTCAATCCTCTTCCCGTCTTGCACCCCTGCCCAGTTCCCCCAGGACACCTTCAATCTGACCCATAAGCCCAGACACAACATGTGCCTGCTGACAGTGGGGGGATTGGGTGGGAGGGGAGAGCACCCTTGAACAGCACCAGTCATGCCCACCCCCAGGCAACCTCCCCCATCCCGGAAAGCAGAAGCCCCACCTTGCAGCTCTAAGCTGCTCCTCCTGCCTCTCCCTCTCTCTCTGCCTGGCGCAGCTCGCTGGCTCAGCTGCCCCACAGGGAGGGAAGGGCCTGGCTCCACCAGGTGACCGAGCAATCTGGGGGGGCCACGTGACCCTGCACCCCCACGCGCACACACGTCGCCTCCACCTAAGCCCCTTTGCTATTCCAGGACCAGGCTCCACACAGTTGAGTTGATGCTCCTCAGACCGACCCATAACCCACTGACTAATGCACTAGCTGGAGTCCTGCGAGGGCAAATCTGTCTGCCCGGGCTGGGAGGCTCAGCCCAGATGCAGTGTCTGTAGACTAACCCTTAAAGACTTAAGAGCACGTGTACACTACAGCCACAGCGTAGACGCTACCTAACTTCTGTCCATGTCGTTAATCTGTCTCCCCGAGGGGCTGGGATCCTTCCATCAACCAGGGTGACTTAACTACAGTGCTTGGGGCACAACGGTTCCTGCAGCTCGGAGCCACGGAGCTCGATCCAGCTAATTTTTACGTGTGGCCCAGGCCTAGGTGAGGTGGAGTATTTCGGAAGCGGATCCGCCCGGAAAAAAAAAAATAAATCACAAACGTTGCTCCGTCCAGGCCAGAGATGAGCACAAACCCACCCATGCAACCTGCCAGCCTGGATTCCAGCCCAAACAGGGATGAGATCAGCCCCGAGCAAGATAAGTCTGAATGTGCCGCGAGGCACTGCCCCATGCGAGGTGGAGCACTGGGCCTCTCCAGCACGCTGCACCGCCCTGACCAGTTTAGTCCTTAGGCTGGAGTGGGAAAACTTTTTGGCCTGAGGGCCACATCAGGGAACAGAAATTGTATGGCGGGCCATGAATGCTCACAAAATTGGGGTTGGGGTGTGGTGAGGGCTCCGGTTGGGGGTGCAGGCTCTGGGATGGGGATGAGGAGTTTGGGGTGTAGGAGCGTGCTCTGGGCTGGGACCAAAGGGTTCAGAGGGTGGGAGGGGAATCAGGGCTGGGGCAGGGGGTTGGGGCATGGAAAGAGGTGCAGGCTCCAGCTCGGGCTGTGGGGTGGGCGGATGAAGGGTTTGGGGTGCAGGAGGGTGCTCCGGGCTGGGATTGAGGGGTTGGGAGGGCGGGGGGGGGGGAATCAGGGCTAGGGCAGGGGGTTGGGGCATGGAGAAAGGCTCAGGGGTGCAGGCTCCAGGCAGAAGCTACCTCAAGCAGCTCCCAGAAGCAGCAGCATGTCCCTTCTCGGGCTCCTAAGCGGAAGCGTGGCCAGGTGGCCATGTGCGCTGCCCTGTCCACAGGCACCGCCCCTTCAACTCCTATTGGCTGCAGTTCCTGGCCAATGAGAGCAGCGGGGGCGGCACTTGGGGTGAGGACAGTGTGCAGAGTAGAGCCCCTTGGCTGCCCCTATGCGTAGGAGCTGGAGTGGGGGGGGACATACCACTGCTTCTGGGAGCTGCATGGAGCAGCCCCCGACCCTGCTCCCCGGCTGGCGTGCCGGAGCAGGGCAAGCCCCAGACCCCACTTTACAGCAGGAGCTCGAGGGCCAGATTAAAATGGCTGGTGGGCCAGATTTGGCCCATAGTTTGCCCGCCCCTGCCTTAGGTGATCAAACAAGAACAAGCATCAAGTGGCTCATGGAAGAGCAGGCCACCAGGAAGCAGAGGAGGCTCTGTTCAAGGCCAGGCCGTCGTACCTGTGAGCAGCTCTATCCACGACTGGACCGTCTCTGCAGGCTCTGTGGCTTTGATGTGCTTGAGGGTCTCGTCTAGCAGGACGTCACCGGTTGGGGCGTCTGACTTTAAGAGCACCTAGGAGGACAAAGACAGACACAGAGCTCGAGGCTGGATCCCGGACTGGCTGCCGTCCCTCTATCCCAGAGACGACGTGGCTTAATCCTGTTTTGGCTGGGAGCTTTGAAACTGGTTCCAACAGGAGAAGCCCAGGACGCATCTTTGCCCAAGATCAGTAAGATGCTACGGCACGTGTGACCCACTGTGCTGCACGGGGTACATGCCCCATGCTGGGCCCAATCCACAGAGGATATGGCACTGCTACAGCCCATGTGACGCTACAAGGGATTCTCAAAGCCCACTGAACAACGAGGCATTGTCCAGTGCATAACGCACAGGACGGGGCATCAGGACACCTGGGTTCTATTCTCGGCTCTGTAATGTCCTTGTACGGATTCAGTTAAATCACGTGCAACTCTGAACACAGGCATAGGCTCAAAAAGCAGACGTCAGAGTGACGCCAGAATAATGGAGTTACAGCCGTGAGAGTGAAAAGAACATCAGGCCTATACGCCGAAAGGAAGGCTGGCCCAATGGTTAGAGAACCTGTCTCTGCAAAGCTAGTACAGTTCCCTGCTGTGACATTCTATACCTTGGGGGGAGCGCTCTGTAACCCCCATATCCCTCAGGTGTATATAATTGATCGTGCATATAAAGCAGGCCATGTAAGGTATCAGGGGAAAGGTTATGATCTGGTGAAAGTCACTGTTCTATCTAAATATGTATGTCATTAGTGCATATGAAGTTACGAGATTGTGTTGTATGGTTGTCAGTAAGACGGGCTGTAAGTTGGGGAATCGGCCAGATATTAGCTCCCCAGAGACAACAGCAAGGAAAGTAACCAACACCCGGGTGAGTGTCAAACAACCATCAACAACCATTGTCCAGCAAGGGAGCTACAACGCAATGACTCCCCTGCATGCGACCACGCCAGGGGAATTGCTCAACCTTGCCTGGGGACTCAGCAATGGCCCCCCGGATATGCCTCGACTTGTATTGTCCAATCATGTGGGACTGAGGGTATAAAACAGAACACAGGGGCCCCATGCTGGGCCTCTCTCATCCCCCACCTAAGCTGCAAGCAACAAGGACACTCAGAAGACTCCAAAGGAGGAGACTGGCCCAGATTTAAGGGACAAACCTGTATATTAAGGACTGCGCAGAGAGACAGAGAGAGGTGTGTGTGCGTGCGTGTGCGTGCGGACTTTCTGTCTATCACTTAAAAATCTATCCTTTGTAGTCAATAAATTTGTTTAACTGTTATCTTTGCCAGGCTGTTTGCCTGAAGTGTTTGATAAGGGTGTTTGCTCTGGTTTACAAAGGCTGGGGTATATTCACTCTCCAGTGATGAAGTGTTGAACCACTTAATAAATTACGGCATATTCCTCAGGTACAAAGCCTAGGAGGTTTGGCTGGTGCCTTTTTCTGTGTGATTCATGCACGGTTCTGGGAGCATTCATGCAATCTAGCTGGGTGGGGGGCTCCACATGCTGTTGTGCTGAGTGATCACAGCGCCTGGAGGGGTTTGCTGCTTGTCACTAGCAAGGCATTGTGAGAGACAGCCCAGGCTGGAAAGTTAAGGGGGCACAATGGTCCCATAGTCCCAGGCTGCACCTCGGGGATCTCATCACAACTGCTTTACCACAGACTCCTTGGTCCAGTCACCTAGCCTCTCTGTGCCTCAGTTTCCCCATCTCTGTACTAGGGATGACAGCCCTGCTCCACCTCCCAGAGGCGCCTGAGGATTAAATGCATTAATAACCGAGTGCTCAGGTGTTACAGCACCAGAGGCCACAGAAGTGCCTGAGACATTCATCTGGATGTAAGCTGCCATTGTCCATGCAAACCATCATTATCCCAGAGGCATGAGAAGGAGAGAGATGCCTCCCCACCCACTCCAGACAACCACAGACCTGGCTCACTCCCCACAACTGACCCTGACCGCCTACCTTGTGGTCTCCTCGTCCTGGCCTCTCTGTCGCTTTCTTCCTCCAAGCCCGCAGACCGGATGTGGGGCCCGATCCCTGCAGCGCCCCCCCCCCCATTGTAAATCTAGAGTCACTCCATCGCTTTCCGTTGAGCGACTTTGGATTTACCCCTGCGGCGCTGACCAGAACCAGTGTAAACGGGCCTGATTCTCCATTGTGTAGAACGCTCACAGGTCGGGATGGAGTCGTTCTGTAACCAGGTCACACTGGGCTACCTGACTGCAGGGCAGCAGGGAATCAGGCCCCATGGGTCTGAAAAGGTAGCCTCGGGGGAGATCCCTTCCCCCTAAGGGCCTTGTCCTCCTTGTTGGCCCAACAGGCCCAGAGACCGACCCCTAGGGCAGGTTACCTTTCTGTCCAGAAGCCTCTTCTTCCTCATGGTGAGCGGCTCCAGCTGGATGCGTCCGCGCAGTGCCAGCTCAATGAGAATACCGCCGCGCAGGCCCGAGGAGATGCAGTCGTTCCAGAAGGACGTATAGCCCTGGGGGGGGAGGAACGCCACCAGCATTAGAGACAGAGGAACCCTCGCAGGACTGAGTCGTCAAAAGGTCACTACAGCTCCTTGGTAGCCCACCACCCCTCCGAGGACTGAAGGCAGCTCAAGGCCCTTCACTTCTAACAGCTAGGGACCATCCAGCCCCTCTCTAGCACTTTCCATCAGTAGACCTCAGAGCCCTTTAACACAGGGGTCAGGATCACCCCCCCATTTTACAGATGGGGAAACCAAGGCACAAAGCTGGGAAACGACCTGCCCACAGGTCACCCAGCAGGCCAGAGGCAGAGCCAGTCCAGCTACGGAGTCTCCAGTGGCAAAGGCCTGCCCTTTGGAGCAGTAGGGGCCACGTTCTAACCCCGCTTCCCCTACAGCATCAGACCCACTGCAACGTTCCCCAGGTTGTGCAGCTTCGAGAGCCCTCAGGAGTGCGCGGAGTCGAGAGGAAAAAGACAGAAGAGCCATAGAAGAATCAGCGGTTCTGAAACACCAGGGCCCCTCTCCCAGAAAAAGCCCATTGGCCCCACACGGGCAATTGCCTGAAAGTGGCTTTTTTCGTATGATGGCTCCAGAGCAACACTAGGCACCCCCCCAAAATGGACAACGGGGCCTGATTTTCAGAGATGCCGAGCACCCGCAAACCCAAGCGTATTCACACCCCTGAGCAACGTCACTTACACTGCCGTAAGCTGTAGTGTGTACATAGCCTAGCAAAGGGCAGATCTGCTCAGTGAGACTTGACCAGTACAGCGTTAAAGGGTTGGGCCAGCACCTGTAGTTAGCCTCACGGAGCCGATCCTTCCAATATCAACACTGAGCAGCATATCACATGCCCTTCGCCAGCTGGCTCGGGTTACAGGAGAACCTACTTCCTGCTTAGCAGAGAACGTGCCCACTGCAATGCAGGTTTCTTCAAGCATGTCCAGGTGTTTGGTGTTCGCAGAGCGGACAGGAAGTTTGTGCCAGCTCCGGCCCCTGAAACTTAGCCTAGGAGTTGAGTAAGAGTTTTGAAAACTAATCTGACTGCAGCCCACGCTGGCCTGCCAAACCAGCTGAGAGCAGAGCCCTGCAGCAGTGCTGGACTAGGACTCAGGACTGCCGGGTTCTATTCCCACTCCGCCACTGAGCTATTAGATGACCTTGGGCAAGTCACTTTGCCTCTGTTCCCGTTCCCACCTAGTCTATACATATCAAGGATGGTTTCATACTATGCATACAGGTCCTTGATCTCAGGGGAGCTACTGTAACATAAATAAGAAGTTTCACACTTCTGCAATTCTGGGACTAGTCAACATTTGAGAGAGGGGTTGGTGAGCAAACACCCCACCATGGAAAATATTTGAGAGACAGATGTTAAGGTCTGCATAGGCTCTGGATGTGACCCTATAGAGAATTTTATTCTTCATAATAGGGGTTTATTTGATTTTTTTCCCCACTACAGAGCACAAGTCTCAATGCAGTTCTATAGGTTTGAAAGAGTTCACACCCATGGGAAATTCTACAGGACCTTTTCCCATAAGGGACATTGCTTTCAGCATGGCAGGGGAAGGGGGGAGAAGACAAGAGAGAGACTGAGTATCTGACTGTAATGGTATCATTGCTTGGTCCCGTTTGCCTGCCCGCTGCCAATTCTTCCCCATCAGCATTAAACCTACGGCGAAGCAAGCCAGAAACACACCATGCACCCTTTTTACAATGAACCAGAACTGGGTCAGCGGCTGGCACGAGAACTAACCAAAGGGCAATAACCGTTTACCATCAAACCAGCTTTCTCAGAGCTTACGAGATTTCTGAATAATGAGGCCGCTCAGTTAAACATTAAAGCCCTGACAGCTTCAGACATGCAACTGAACAATTAGCTGTAATCAGAAATTGCTTGTAAGCCCTGTCGTAAGAGCGCTCCTGGCTGTCCGCAGCTTTATCTTTAAGCCCAAGGTGTACATCTTTGACTAGACTTCTATTAAGGTCTAGATAACAGCACTCTCCCCAGTGTCCTGTCCAGAGTGCACTCTGGCTAATTACATTCTGCCTGCTTAAATCCACCAAGTCAATTTCCAGCTAGCGATGGTATTACTTGCTCGCTTGGGATGGGAACCTCTGAAATTGTTGGGTAGCGTGGCTGCGTGCTGTTAAACAGCTGCCGCCTTCCACCCTAGAATTGGCTGCATTTCAAATCACGGGAGGAGAAGCGCTCAACGGCCAGATCCTCCGCTCAAGTAAATTGACGCAGCTCTGTTGAAGTCAGCAGAGCCACACTGATTTGCACCAGCTGAGGATCTGGTTCTGTAGTCTCACACTCAGTTTTCTAATGCACTCCATTACTAACCCTTCATACATTATAGCTGTGAGAGACAGTCACTCAGATCACGGGAAATTCACCCTTCTTAGCACCAGGTTCCATACACCCGCCAGAGCCCTACACAGGGCCTGTAAGTGAAGCAAAGGCCTCCACACCAGGGCACATTTCAACCATTAAGCCTAGCTCAAGGGGTGTTGAATAATGCCCCGTCCCCCCCATTTAATAGCAAACGGCCTGATCCTGAGAAGCGTCAAACATCTGCCACTCATCCTATCTTCAGCATCATAATTAGAGTAGGACCTAGAGTCGCCACCCAGATCATGGCCCTATTGCGGAAGAGTCCTTGCCTGGAACAGCTCAAAAGGGGGCAGGAAGAGGCACAGAGGGACCTTGCCTCCCTGCTCCCAGTCCAGTGTTCTACCCACTAGACGACACCATTACACCAAATCACTCCGGATCAGATCCAGACTGAAGAGTTCAGTGTCAGCTGAGCAGAGGAGTATGGGGAATGCAATACACCATATTGACACTATAACACAGGCACCGGGAAAAGGCCCATGAACAAGACATCCTGAACGCTTATCTTTTGGAAGGCAAGCGACTAAGGATTTGGACGCTGCTCGCAGAGGTCACCAAGGGAGAAGCATTTTCTTTCAGTATCTAGCTGAGCACAATGAGGGGAAATCAAATATTTTAAAACCAGCCAAATCACTGTTTGCTGGGAGACCCATTCAAAGCCCACAAAGTGTGTCAGTTGCAGTCCCCACAAAGACCCTGATCCTGCAGATGGATTCATAGGTTCAAAGGCCAGAAGACACCGCTGTGATCTCTAGTCTGAGCTCCTGCACAGCACAGGCCAGAGAACTGCCCCAAAATAATCCCCAGAGCAGAGCTTTTGGAAAAAACATCCAACCTCAATTTAAAAATTGGCAGATATTTGCGTGCGCACTTCACTTGCGTCAATGAGCCTGATCCTAACCACGGATGTCAACAGGAGCTTTGCTATAGACTTCAACAGAGATTGCACCAGTCCATAAAGCTGAACAAGCACATAAAAGTATTTGCAGAATCGGGGGCAAGGCCTGCAACAGCATCTAACCAGCTTTCAGGCCTCTGAGATCCAAAAAGGATCATTAGGGAAAGATGAATAAGCTCTGCAGATGCCCAGTTTTGAGGATTAGAAATGGAATAATAATTCTTACAAGTCTACAGATTTTTTTAAAAATGCAATATTCGGCAGCCTATAAAGGGTTAATCCATAACTCCAAACATCTATTTATATAGCAAGCTTTGACGCACGCACAGGGTGTTTAGCAGGGCAGAACAATAACACAATACAATAAAAAGCTAACCTTTATTCATTTCCTTGTGGCAAGTGATCAAGCAATGCAGGAATCAAGAGTTCAGAGGATCTGCTGGGTGCTTTCTACAAAAGAAACTCTCCTTTCAATCATTTTTTTTTGCTCTCCAGAAAAGAGTTTTAAGTTCACCCTTTCTTTTTAAAGCAGGATATGCGCAACCTTTGGAATTCTGTCCAGACTTGGCTTCAGATTATAAATGCCAGACTGATTGCCTACCCTCAGCTGGATTGATCTACAACAAAGAGATATAGTGAAGCTGGAAGAAAATGAAATGGCATCATTGGGCTTCCAGACAGAAAACAGACAACATTTTGTTTCTCCTACCACCCCTCCACCTCTTTTTGATCAAAACTTTCCCCTAAACTTTAGGCTGCATCTTTCTCGTCCATCAGTGACTCCATATGAAGCCGGAGCAGTTTACAGGCAGAGAGAAGGTTGTTCTTCCTGCTGGCACATCAGATTCAACTGGGATCTGAGAGTCAAGCTGGGTTCTTTCACTCCGGCCAAAGTGGACCCTCTATACTCTAGCCTAGCATGAGACACACACAAGATATGGTTCAGAAGTATCCTGTGTGCTGAATACACCTCAAAACAAGGGCTGTCTAGAAAACAAGAATTCCATTTCAGGAAATATTTTGTGGTTTTGACATTCGTTTCCATTCTGATGAGGAATAAAACCAAGATCTTGCAAATTTGGCTTTTTGTGTTTTTTTGGAGGGGGGAGGGGGGAGAAGAAAGAACAGAGAGAAATGACAACAGAATAGCCAACTGCCTAGTGATTATAGCACTCACTTAGGATATGAGACACCCAGCTTCAAGTCCCTAGTCCAAATCAAGCAGAGCAGGAATTTAAACCTGCGTCTTCCACATCCCCAGTGTGTCCCCCAACCTCCAGACTACTGGCCATTCTAGTTTCGGTTTTCACAAATGGGCATTTTGTGATGAAAACCATTTTGCTGAAAAGTTCCCGATGGGCTCATCTAGGAGCATTTTAACCAAAAGCGGGAAATTTTTATTCTCTACGTTGTACGAATAGGGAAACTGAGGCACACAACGGGGAAGTGACTTGTCCAATGCCACACAATAAGTTAGTGGCAGAGCATGATATAGAAAACTGGTGTCATAGAACCACAGAACTGGAAGAGGACTCAGAAGGTCATCTAGTCCCCTGCACTCAAGGCAGGGATAAGTATTATCTAGAATCACCATCCCTGACAGGTGTTTGTCCAACCTGCTCTTAAAAATTCCCCATGATGGAGATTCCACCACCTCCCTAGGCAATTTATTCCAGTGCTTAACCACCCTGACAGTTAGGAAGTTTTTCCTTATGTCCAACCTAAACTTGTGACTCTTAGTTGGGTGCCACGGCCGCTGGAGCACTGGATTTCTGCCTTTTCTTTGAGAATGAGGAAAAGAATATCGAGGAGCAACATACAAAACACAGAACATCAGGTTTCTGCTCTGTGGGTCCCCTTTTCATCACATTACAGAAAACTAGTAGCACGAGCTTATCAGCATCGGAGCTACAATACACCCCATCCCACTGGCAACTGGTTTCCAGGAATATTTGTAGGGTGGGGTGAGTGTGAGAAAAAAGTTTGAGAACCACCGGTACCAGCCAATTTAAAAACAAGATGGAGGAAGAATGTCAAAGCAAGATGGGGCCATATCCAACCCCCCCGCCACACACACACCAGGCATTGTTAGCTACCTAGACTTGGCATCTTTCCGATTCATCTTCCAGCCATTTGATAAAACATTAACTCAAGAGACAATGCCACATCCCTACAGAACAGTAGTGTTGCAAGAACCAGTTTGAACCAGCCATTAATTAGGAAAGAACAGCTACATTTTTCAGCCCTGACATCAGAGGAGAGGGTAACAGAGTTTCTTAGGGCTGATCTACATTATAAAATGAGTTCAACCCAGCAACGGGCTTGGGGCTGAGAAAAACCCACACCCTTGAGCGATGCAGCGAAGACAGCTTAGGCCCCCATGGAAGAACAATTCTGTTCACCAAGCTACGCCTCTTGGGGAGATGGATTAACAACAGCTGTGGGAAAAACCATCCTGTCGCTGGAGCGTCTACACTGAAGCGCTGCTGCTGTAGCACCAAGTGCAGACAAAGGTTCAGGCCTGCTCTGTCAGTTGGGGATGTGAAAAATCCTGTGCTCCGTAGCCATGCCAACCTAACCCCGAGTGTAGACGTAGCTAGGCTGACAGGAGACTGCCTCTGTGAATGTAACTACTGTCTTCCGTGTGTGCACGATCCTAAATGGACAGAAAACTCCTTCCGCTGGTGCAGGGTGTATCTACCCCACAGGGTTGATGCCAGCATAGCCACGGCAATGAAGCTATGCCGGTACAACAGTCTCCATAGCGTGGACAAACTCACAGCAGGAACGTGCGGCTGTAATCTCTGCAATCAGAACAGCACATCCCTTCCTGGGCAGTAATCACCGTATCCCTCCCTCGAGGCCACCCTGAGCAGCCTCAGAGATAAAAGGCCAACCCTCTCTTCAGAGAGAAATCATCATTTCGCACACCGACTGCCTAGGGAAAGTCCTCCACAGTTGCCCCTCCGTGGCCAATGCCAAATCATTGCCTACATGGGCTAACGAGCCAAGGGACACAGGCAGTGAGCATCGAGGGGTTAGAGCAGAAGTACTGGGAGTCTCAGGACTCACGAATTTTAGTCCCAGCTCTGAGAAGTGGGGTCACGTGGTAAGAGCAAGGAATAGACAGTCAGGACTCTATTTGCAAGCTCTGCGACCGTGGGTAAGTTGCGTAACCTCTGTGCCTCAGTTTCCCCATCTATTAACCCCCCTCTCAATCTCTCTCTCGCAGGGGCAGCTGTGAGGCTTAATTACATGGCTGCACTAGAGGGCCCATGGGACGCTTCAGCTAAAGCATAAGGGAGAGAAATACGACAGGAATTCTCTGCACTGGTTGATATTTTGCTTCCAGTTGCAAATCAAGATGTTGGTTGATCTCTATAGAGCTCTAACTAGTCTAGAAGCTGATTCTCTAAGAGACCCACCCCCAGATAACAAATTGCAGCTGCTGGAGGGTATTATTATTATTATTATTATTTATTTGCATTATCATAGCATTTTAGGAGCCCCAGTCAAGGCCCAAGAACCCCTGGTGCTAAGCGCTGAACAAAAAGTCAATCCTTGCCCCAAAGAGTTTGGAATTTAAGTCTAAGACAAGAGACAATGTTAGGGGTTGCTTCTCCTATCAGTCTCTAGAAGAGGGTGGCACAGAGCACTTTCATCAAGGTATGCTCAGCTCTGAAGTTCGCTTCTACTGTTGGCTCATCCAAGCCTGGAACTTGCCACTTCCAGAGCACAGCGTGAGTCATAACCCCTCCACTGCGAACACAGATTCTCCCCAAGCATCAGGGACCTGCGCTTTGATATCAGCAGGCGCCCAATTCTATCTTCGCGGTCACCACACAGTTCCAAAGTGGCCTACTGCTGCAGCTCATGCAAAAAAGTATTGCAACAAATCTGTGGGCCCTCTACACCTCCATCACATTAGCTTCTGACCTTCTGTCTCTACCCACTGCCATGGCAGAGACCTCTGTCTGCTTTCTCTATGTGCCTGGGTCCTACAATAGTTCAAAGGACACATGGTTGAAAGCAGAAGTTCTCAACCCTGGGGGGAGGGAGAAATCAAACTTTCTAGGAGGACGTCGTGACCTGGCGCCTGGGTTCAGGAATACAATGCCATTCAGGTTTGGCCTGCCTGCCCCTCCAGCATGCCAGATGGAGGGGCGGCTGGGCTGAATTTGAACAAGCGGCATTGCGACCTGATGCCCAGGATCACAACGCCCAGGAACAGTCATCAGTGCTGAAAGAGATTCTGCCCGGCAAGCGTTGGGGGTGTTAAGGTATGTGCTTTGACAACATTTCCCAGCCTAGGCACAGTTAGACAGCAAGGTCCAAAGACTGATTTATTTAACGTAGAATCCCCAGGTCCAGCTAGATTCCACTGGACAATCCCATTTTGTAAGGGGGGGGGGGAGAAAGAGCGACCCAAGTTAAAAAAAAAAAGGAGGAGGGGTTGCGAGTTCATGATTGAAAAACGGTTCAGAACCTTGGTTTAAAGCAACCTACATCGGGCTGAAGCTAAAAGGTTTGGCACCAAAAGAGTTAAAGGGAATGAAAGGTCACTGCACTGCTCCAATTACATTTGCACTAGAGCGGCTCTCAAATATTTGCTCTCCGAGGTTATCCCCAGCATCCGGCTTATTCCCCTGCTTGCCTAGGACGTCCTACTTAAATTAGCAACCCCGAGATTTTACTGGTGCTTTTGAACCAGAGGCACTGCCACCGTTTGATCGAGCAGGGCCTTATACCAGCACGGCCGGTCACGTACACAGCACAGGCAGGAGGCCCATGTCAGCGAGCCACGTGTAACCGGGATATTGCCAAACCAAGCCCTGCAGAGGCACTGGCTGCTGCTGAAGTTACTGGGAACTGCGGGTGCTCAGCACCTCTGAAGATCATCTCCCTTGTTTTACAGGGGCTCAGTTTGGAGGACCCAGGAGGCAGTATGACCTCGTGGACAGAGGACTGGAGTAGGACTCAGGAGACCTGGATTTTGTTCCTAGCTCTGCCACATCACCTCCCCTCTCTGTGCCCCAGTTTCCCCATCCATAAAATGGGGAGAATGAGCCTGACCTGGGGATGAGAAGCACTATGGAAGAGCTAGGGGTTATTATTATTTCAGTGCTGAAGGTAATGCATTACACCCAACAAACTCTGAAAATATACTCTCTTCAGGCTAGGAGAGGTGAGGATGCTAGCCTGGAATTCAGGAGACCTGGTTTCAATTTCCTGCTCTGCCACACACTCCCTGTGTGACTCTGGTCAAGTCCCTTAGCCACTCTGTACCTCAGTTTCCCCCGCTGTACAATGAGGATAACAGCCCTGCCCTGCCTTGCAGGGGGTGCGTGATGATAAATACATTAAAAACCATGAGGTGCTCAGATAGTACGGCGGTGGGGCCAGATGAGTACCTGAGACATCAAGTAGAATCGATCCAAGGGAGCAGACAACTCAGAGTAACAGAGTTTGCAACCATTCACTTCTAGGTCAGCAGCTTACTCTGGGGAGCATCAAATGGCAAAACTTTTACCAGCTGCTAAGCAGGAACCGAGCTGGCTGTGTCTCAGTCCAGTCCCCGGTTGCCCAGTTGTCCATGTCACATAAAGCCATCTCACAACTGGCCATCTCCGCAGAGGGGCCAAGAACCGACTCCCCAACAGATCAGGCTCAAGACACACGGGCAGGGAAGCTGGTTGTCCACATTGCACTTACCCTTCTAAGAGAAGGACTGTGAAATCAGCACTTTTCACCTCTTGGGGGAACCAATAATACAGGAGCCGAAAGGCCTAAGCGACGGCAGGCTGAAGACAGACGCACCAGTCCAGCAGAACAACCCGCCTGAAATGCAGCCACAACTAGCCACGTGAGAGCAGAGAGACACGTGTCCAGCAGAGGAATCCATGGCTGTTTTACTTAGGGAATGAGAAAACTATGGAAGGACAATGCAGGCACAAGGACAAATGGGAATGAAGGAGTGGCTGCAATGCAACGGTTCTGTGTGTTGAAAAGGCCAGATCATTCCAGATTATGCAAGAACGAAATCTCCGAGCAGGGAACAGGACAGTTGGCAAGCAAACAAGGTCTGTCCCACCTAGAATGGGAAGAGGCTCGGGGCTTGCCCTTCTACACGCACTGACGGCCTGGTATCTGCACAGAACTTGGACCCATCTGGAGAGTAAATGTAGAAGGTTTGTAACCATTAGGAGGAGGTGGTTCTGGAACAGCCTCCCAGAAGGAGCGGAGGGGAGCGGGGGAAAACACCAACAACCTAGCTCGTTCGAAGGCAGAGCTTAGGGTGAGCAGATGGCCCGATTTTATCGGGACTGTCCCGATATTTACTTGTTTATCTCACCTCCTGACCGATGTTGGTCGGGACGTGAATTGTCCTGATATTTTGCACTCCAGCGCACAGGCAGAGGGGGCTCATGCCCCCCACTGCCCCAACCCCGCCCTCTCCCTCCCCAGCTGGATCCCTCCAAATTCCCGCCCTGGCCCTGCCCCTCACTGCCCCATTGGATCCCACCCCAAATCCCCGCCCTGGCCCCACCTCTTCTCCAAGCACGCTGCATTCCTCCTCCTCATCCCTCCCTCCCAGGCTTGCGCTAACCAGCTGTATGGCAGCGCAAGCACTGGAGGGAGGGGGGAGAAGCAGGACGCGGCAGCCAGCTCAGGGGAGGTGGAGGCGCAACAGATGCAAGCTGTTGTGGGGGTGTGGAGCTGCCGGTGGGTGCTCAGCCCCCATCGATTTTTCCTATGCTCCGGCGGCTCTGCTTTTGTTTTTGTTTTTTCCTCTGCTGCCAGCTCTTGGGTTTTTTTTTTTCTCCACTGGCACCCCTCTCCACCGGCACCCCCCCTGCTCTCATCTGGTCACCCTCACGGAGCTTGATAGGTTTACGAGTGGGAACACAGGATGTGGCTGCCTGTGACAGAAGGGATGACAATGACCAGGAAGTCCCTTCCAGCCCTGTATCTCAAATTGAGCAAAGATGCGTGCATCTCCCTCAGCAATGATTTTATAATGAGTCTCACGTAGCTGGTGCTTTTTTTCAGCTTCCTTTCAAGTAATAGGTAAAAAAATATTTTCCAGCCCTTGGGGCTGCACAGAGATGCCTGAAAACATGCCTGCTAAAGGCTACACAGGAAGATTTTTAAGACGATCTTGATTTTGGGTGGGCCTGACTCATGATTTTTGCACACTTAGGGCCGGCAACATTGCACATACTCAACCTTGCCCGCACGAGCAATCCCACTGATTTCAAATGCAAATTTAGGCACAAGTACAGGATCTTGGCCTTGGAGTCTAAGCCCCCCGGGGCGGGGATTGATCTAACTAGAATTCTGTACAGCATGAAGCACAACGGGGACCTGATTTTGATTGGCAGAGCTGGATACGGAACCCAGGAGTCCTGACCCCCAGTCTCTTGCCCTACCCCCTGTGCAAACCGAGAGTCAACCACCGTCGCTGGTTTGAACAATCTCAGACATCTAGTTACCATGTTAGCAGCCGCAAACACAGACAGCCCTTCTCAGGAGCATTGCAGCCAGAGGTGCCAAGGCGTTCCTTTCAAAGACACTGCACCGCCCCATTCCATAGCAAGAAGCCGCTCCCGGCTGTGCTGAACAAAAAGAGTACAGTCTAATTATTTTAAATGGCACCTGACTGCAGGCAGACAGAAGAGATCTGTTGCTTCAGTGAGATGAACTAATAGCAACTACTAAAGTACTGAATGCCTCGTGCTATAATCGCTACGGATCCAGGTTAAGGAGTGCACAAGGGTCACCCTGACCAGTAGATCTCACAGCAAAGAGGAAGCTGTCTTGCAGCCGGCTTTCATTGTCATGATTTCGTTATATTTAAGGCCCTACTTAAATCGCGGGATGATTGTCAAATAATTGTGGCTGAGTTGTGGACGAGACATGGAAAAAAAAATCAGGGAAAAGTAATAATGGACCTTTATTAACTGAGGAAATTTGGATAAGCCAGAGAAGCCCTATGTATTTGAGAAAAATTTGCTGGGACAATATAAACTCTCACGTATTATGTTATGCCTGCTAACCAGACATTTTGCTGCAGCTATATTACAGTAATTAATGCGCGGGGCTGACAGCCTGAGCCCCAGCCACTATACATGGCGTTCTACTGTACTAATGGAGGAAAAAAGTATGTTGCAAACCTCAAAATGTGTGCAAAATCATGGGACTTTGCAAAGTAAGCTAATTAAAATCAAAACTGCTCTGCAAGTCTAATACTGCAGGATCTGCAATACTGCAAATTAAGTAGGACCTTGGTTATATTACAGTAGCAGCTAGAGGCCTCATTCATAGATTCTAGGACTGGAAGGGACCTCGAGAGGTCATTGAGTCCGGTTCCCTGCCTCATGGCAAGATCAAATACTGTCTAGACCATCCCATTGCACGGGCTCTGTACAGTCACACAGTGAGAGACACTCCCTGCCCCAGAAAAGCTTATAATCTAACAATATTTAATCATTTATATATGATAGCACTTAGAGGCCAGAGCCCGGTGTACAAGACAGGCAAAGGGTGGGAGAAAATGCTGTTACCTCTATTTTACAGAGGGGAAATTGCGGCACAGAGAGATTAAGTGATTTACCCAAGGTCACACAGGGAATCTGTGGCAGAGCCAGAGCTCCCGAGTCCCAGCCCAGTGGCTTAACCCCAAGACCAAATTTCCTTTCTGACTTTGGTCTGGTATTGCAAAGATTACAGACAAAATGATGGAAGGAAACTTTCAGGAAGATAGAGCTACCCAATTCCACACAAACAAACAGCACCCCTCCCCGCCCCCCACAGTTTCAAAGGTGTTGGGTTTTTTCTTCACTTATGCGCTAAAAATACACCACCAACAACCTCTGACCACGGTTGCTGTGCGCTGCTAAAGGGACTTTTCGATCAGATAATGGAAATATTTATTTCCTGCAGTTATATGGACATTTTAATCCTGCTGTAGGGCCAGAACTTGCAACCTTTTCTCCCGTCAGGGTCAGGCCTTGTTAGTGTCCTATATTTAAAGGGGTCTTTCCTGTTACATGAAAATAGCCCCCCAGCCCAAGAAAATCCTATACTGTGCAGATTTGCACATTTTCACCTGTGACATAGATTCGATTTTGCTTCTGTCACAACTGACGCGTGTGTCTGTTCTTTATAAGTACTATGGAGTGTTCAACAGCTGCTGGGATCCTGCTTGGCATAGATACAAGGCGTTATAATGCAGGTGGAAAGAAGAACTCCCGTGCACTGGGGCAATGAATTCACTTTTCAGAGACCATTAGGGGAAGCCAAGAATTCTGGGTCCAATTTCCTATTGCCCACGGGTCCCTTTGTACAAACGAGACTGGAACAGAGGGTCCGCAAAGCCAGTATTAACAAACAACCATGGTGCTGGTAGCCGCTGCACCTGGCATGGAGCTAGATGTGCCTCTGAAGCAGTCCAGAGGACAAGGCGGGTTGCTCTGCTGTAGGGTGTGGGCGGACCAGAGACAGAGGGGGCCTGGCTAGGGTGGACTGGTAGGTTGGCAAATCCATGTGCCATTTAGGGCAGCACTAGCCTTCACCAAGGCTGCACGGGCCCCTTAATAGGTGAGGTGTAAATGGCCTCTCCTCTGCCCGTGCGCAGGCATGAATCCGGCCCCTGTACTGGGAGCACGGCCCAGCCCCACTCCTCCCAAAAGGCTCACAGCTTTCTTGCCTATGGACCCTGTCCCAAGGGCCGTGTGCAAAAAAGGCGGAGAGGCACTTTGCTTCTTTATGCCACACCACATTTACTTCCTAAACATAGCACCGATCCAACAGAGTCAGGCAGGAAGCAGGCAAAGAACCAATCACAAAAGCAAAATGCCACAAAATCCTCCCACTGCCAGGCAGTACAGCAGCAGCAGCAGCAGACCTGCCCCGTGGAAGATCATCCATCCAACCTCTGGGGCAGGAGGGAAAAGCTGGGTATCCACCAGCCTCATCACCATGCCCCCTGGCACCGTGCCTTGTTGTGGCGCTGGGCTTGATGCCACTCAGAGGGTGCTTATGCACAGAGGAACTGCACTGGTTCTGCTGCAGGAGGGGCCTTTGGATCCACAAAGGGGGCAGGTATTGCCCCCTACAGCACTTTCCCACAAGCAAAGCCAGGAGCAGTTGCTTCCGTCAATGGCACTGCCCATGTAACAACAACGCTGGCAACCAAAGATCCGTTACCTCCTTATCCTTCAGTCCCAGGAGCAGCACCTCCTCCATGAGGGTCAGGCGGATATCTTTGGAGTCACCAGACTCCTTCTCGTCCAGGTTTCTGTCTTTCGAGTCATCGTCCTCGCCCTCCAGCCTCTTGTCGGCGTTCTTGCCCACGTCAGCACGCCGCCCTCTGTGAATGAGCGTCGTCATCCTCTCCCACAACTAGGAGCTAGCCAGGTTAACCAAAGGAAGTATTGATGGGTGCACCGGTTCCAGAAAGGATGTCTTAAAGGCACTACATTACAGGGAACCGAAGGCAAATATTCTTAGTCCAACACTGCTGGGCAGCATTTACAACACAGGTGTGGCTACACTGCACCGGTGCTGTATGTTGCAAAGGCCAGATCATTCCAGATTATGCAGGAACAAAGTCTCCGGGCAGGGAACAGGACATTTGGCAAGCAGACAAGGTCTGTCCCACCTAGAATGGGAACAGGTTGGGAGCTCGCCCTTCTACATCCACTGATGGCCTGGTATCTGCACAGAACTTGGACCCATCTGGAGACATAGGTTTTCATCCTTCCTAGCCTCATGGAGCCATGCTGTTGTGGCTTCGCTGCTTATGGCTTTCGCTGGAGTCCCCCACTTCTTTAGGGAAGGGATAAATTTAATGAGTAATCCCTGCAGGAGAGGGAGAAATGGAGGTACACTAGAGGGGCTGGTCACCCTGGCCTAATCCTGCAAATACCCCCAATCTCCAGCTCTCACCTCTACAGGTTCTAGGGCCAGGAGGGAAAATGCTCACTCCCTCCCCCGCCCACCTCCATTTCACATAAAAGGGGTTTTGCTTCCCGTGGCTGATGGGATTGTATGGCCTAGTTTCTTAGGCAAGTTAGGGTAGGAAGGAGCTATAGAAAACGAACTGGGTTTCTAAGAGGCAAAGGAGGAGATGTTCCCAGCAGACCCTGTCCATGCTTGGGAGGGTCTAGGGAAGAGACACAGGTACACACACACACTCACCCATACTTCCCACTACCTCTGCCAGGAAAACTTAAATTCCAGCAGGAATAAAAAATAATTTAAGAGGGGGAAAATCCTCCCCGCTGAAATTTACAAATTAAACGAGACAACTGTGAAATTTACAAGTGGATTCCCATTTATTTAGTTAGTGCCTAAGAATTTAACCCTCGTTGGAGATTTTCTCCAGCCTTACCTGTGACTCTGATCTCCTCTTCTGCGAGGCCTCGTCCACCCTCCCTTCCCCTCTGCTTTGCCTGGTATTAAACTTCTGAGCCCAGAGAAAATAGAAACTTTACTTCCTGGTTGAGCTGGAGCAAGGGGGAGGAAACACATCAGCTTCCGTATCCCTGGGTAACCTATCCTGGTGTTTGTTAATACCCAACTCAGAGGCTGTCCCTCCAATAAGGATTGCAAATGGGTGGGTCCCTGCTGGTACAGACAAGCTTGGAGGGTGGCACTGTTTTGTTTCTTTTTCTTTGTCGACAGCTGAAGAAACCAATAAGAAGATGGGGGGATAGTGGTGGGTTGTTCAGCCCCCCAACGCCACCGACCAATGGTAGATGCAGAAATCATCACCTTGAAGACTGGAGTCATAAAGGTGTATTGTTGTGAAGCTTGGTAGGATTGTGTTGTATTGTGTGTACGGCACCTGTGCTATGTTACCTGGCATTGTGTGTGGTGAAATGGTGCAGTATTGCCTCGTATTCTGTACTGTGCAACAGAAGAATTTTGCATGGTGTCTGCCGTGCAGCAGCTTTGCCTGTTGTTCAGCCATGCAACGTTACAGGGTGCAAGTTATGCAGCACCGAATTGTTATCACATAGTTTACCCAGCCATGCAGTGTAGCATTGTGCTGGACAATACAGATACCAGCGAGGCAGTCATGCATTACTTTGTAACATTGTTTTGTGCTATGGTATTGCATCATATGTCACAGCCATGTAGGGTGACCAGACACCAAGTGAAAAAATCAGGACGGGGTGGGCGGCAATAGGCACCTATATAAGAAAAAGCCCCCCAAAATCAAGACTGTCCCTATAAAATCGGGACATGTGGTCACCGTACAGCCATGCAATATTGCACAGTATCTCATGCCAGCATCTGCTAGGCAGCTGTGCAGTACTGTATCATAGTGCATGCTGTGCAATATTTAAGCATATTGTATATTGAACGAGATGTAGTATGTCATGTGGACAGCAGAAGCAGAGACAGAAAGGGGAGTCTTGGCTGTAAAAAATATTTGGGAGATAAATCTTGTTAAAGCCGTCTACAAAATTAGGCCCTGTCCTTGGGCTTTCAGGGTTGGGTTCAGCTTTACCACTGAGTCCGTGACCTGGGGGGTTGCGGGGGAGAGCTGCACAGTTGTTATGCTTATAAGAAGCACGTGGTATTGGCCTGTGTTCCCCAGTGCCATGCTGGAGCCTCCACATTTGACAAAATGTGCAGAATTTTAAAAAATTGTGCACAGAATTTTTAATTTTTTGGCACAGAATGCCCTCAGGAGTAAGTAGCGAACATCTGACTGCCCTGGGATTCAAGAGGCCATCAACACTATAGGAAATGGAACCAGTATCCACACATCTTTGCAACGTGTCAGGAGCCTGTTAGTTACATTTCAGAATTAAACAGAACAGATCTAAAAGATCGGGTTTGTTACTGTCAATGTATTTTATATCAAACAGTTTTAGAGGTGTCTGTTCTGTAGCTTAGGAGGAATTATGGTCAGCCCTTCCAGCTAACTTTATTCCCCTGTTCAAAGTTACTTAGGTTAATTAGTTTCCAGTATTGCAGGGGGATTAATTTGATACTTGCTGTGAAGTTTGAACTCTTCGTTCCTCCTGAGGATTATGGCTGGGAAGCTTTTCCCATTCCCTCTAAAGGAGCCTTGGAAAGTCTGAATTTCCTGATGTGAGCTCCAGATTTTGGCTGCTCCCATAGGGCTGTGTTAAGGTGGCAAATAATACAGAAAGCTTCCACATTTCTATGTATTACCCAGTTGTAGTGCTGGAGGACAGGGACTAGTGAACTAGCAGCAGTGAATGGTCCAGAAAAGGTGTGTCTGGCAGAGATGGGAGGGCTGCCATCCGTAACTTCTGCACAGTGGACACCACTGAGAGGCTGGGTGGAGAAGACAGCATAGAATACACCCAATGGCAACCAGGATCATGTGCAGGCTTTTCACAGACAATGCCTCCAGCCGTCACCTGCACAGATGAACCTCTCTCTCTTTATCCGGCCCACAAATGGCATGCAAAATGGCATTTTGCATTTAGGAACCTTCCTAATTCAACCCTATGCAAGGAACTCTATTGCAGCTCCTGCTATATTATGAATAGAATGTGTTCATTTGTGCATACAGATTACTCTGGTTGAAACAAGCAAGGCTTATAGCAGGTACTATTTATGCCCTAGTATTAAAGCACAAATCTAAGCTGAAGATGGGTAAGCAGGGGTTCTCCTTTAAAACTGCAGCATAGATCTGACCTCCAGAGTGGACAGCAGAATTCCTGAGGTGTGACAGGTAAAGTCTGAACCAGGAAGTATTACACGGGGGGAAATGGGAGAATAGGAAAAGAGACAGGGTGCACTTGTTTGGTTTTGTTTTTTTCAGAATGCAAATAATTGTAGGAATCATATTGCATCAGTCCACATAATTATGCAAAATCTATAAAACAATATTTTTACTAATGTTCTCCGTTAAATTGTTCTCAAATACATTCAGATCCTGTGATTTTCCCCCTTAAAATAAAACAAACAGAACTATGTAGAGAGGCAATTTTTCTTCAACAGTACATATTTTATTTGGTCTGTAAAACCGGCAGACTCTAAAACAAGCAAGACACACCAAGTGAAAGTCCTCAGCCTTTATGAACTTTTTGTTAAAAAAGTCAATCATCTACTCAAATTCAAATGTATGGGTCATTATATGTAACAAAGAGTCACAAATTATTAAACAACATTGTTTTAATTAGGAAATAGTATAAGAAGATATTCTTAGTTTAAAAATTAAAATTCAAGGACAGGAATGTTTAGCTATTCAGATCTAATCCAAATACAGCAGTAGTTGTTACCTGTATTTATAAAGAGCATTATTCCAGTGGATTTAAAGTTATAAAGAGCAAACCAAATGTATTTTTTAAAAAAACATGCAATGGCACTGTTTCTAACAACTGCAATTAATCATTTCACATACATAAAAGCTGAGCTGTCTATATTTCAGATATTTAGTTATTGCCTGTTATAACTGGTACTACTGTAGTTGGCATAGCTGCCTAGCACACACAATATAACACTTAGCTGTTATATATATCTGGCATCAGAGCTGCATATGGATTCCTACATTTCAGTTCAAAATTAGGAACTAAAGACGTGAATGCTGTTTTTTCTTTTTTTAAGCTTAGGTGAAGTACCAATGGGAGAAATGAACACAATCAGGCCACCAGAAGTTTGCTTCTTAGAGATAATAAAAAAAGAGAAGCTATAGTATTATTATAGAATGACTACACAATTTTCTTAACCAAATTTCCTGACATAATTCTACCAAAACTCAAAATTCCAGTTAAGATTTTCGTTTTCATGTTCAGTCCATAAGGCATGTTCTGAACAAAAAATTCTTAAGCTTCTGAGTATGGTCCAGGAAAAGACACCAGTGGAAACTTTGCATTGTATCACTTCCAAGAGTATACACTGTACACTAATAGGATTTCAGCAAAATCTCTAAAGAAAAGGTGTTACTGAAGGCTTCGCTAAAAACCTTCTTGCTTAAAAAGTTTTTCTCAGATCAGATGAATAGTTACGCCCTCTCTATCCTTCTAGACTGGAATACAACCCCCTTTAAAAAATAACTTTCAATTTGCAAGAATTGGGCCCTCTTGACAGAATTTTTCCTGTGTATACATTCTATGTTTGACTGCATATACAAACAAAAAAAGAACATTAAATTATCTCTAATATTAACAATATTCATATTAAAACACCAAATGAAAGCTATATTGAGAAGAATTCTATAAACAAACAGCAGGGAGGTGATATCTAAAACCGCTCCTTTGGTTCACTAAATTTTCTCCTTTTCGGCAGTGCATCTTGACTAGAGGAGAGTTCATACTGATGAACCTACCAAGAGAAAACACAGACTGTATTTCAGTTCCCTGCTTTTCATAAACCATGGCTCTTTCAGTTGTGTTAGGTATCTTAACGTGGAAAAAGAACTTCATAACAAGACTCAACTATATGAAACGTAAAGCGGTGCAAAGAATATCCAATCCTTACAATGACATTTGTGCTCACAATTGTAAAGCTTGAGATAATATTTTGATAATAATCAGTTAAAATACAAGAACTTTCTCATGCACTATTGAAAGGAGGTTAAAAATTATTTATGATCTAAGGGCAAAGGCTTCTTTGTGACGCTGCTTCAAAAGCAAGTAAAATTTTCTCAGAAGTTCCACTTTAACATCTAAAGTTAAGTAGGTAGTGCACGTCATCAACCTGTCAAGACACAGGGTTTGATTCTGATTACACTTACATTAGTTTTCACTCATTTAGCTCCACTGACCTAAGTAAACCAGAAGTAACTCCACTGAAGTATAAAATAAGACCAGAATTTGGCCCTCAGTCTTTACTTAACTTGCTGTGTTCTTTCTTATCTAAAGTTAGGGCCAGCTCCAGACCCCATAGCACCAAGCGCATGCTTGGGGCAGTATGCCATGGGAGGCGGCAAGCGGCTCCGGTGGACCTCCCGCAGGCGTGCCTGCAGATGGTCCGCTGGTCCCACGGCTCTGGTGGAGCATCCGCAGGCACGCCTGCGGGAGGTCCACTGGAGCCACGGGACCGGTGAGCGGCAGAGCGCCCCCCGTGCCATGCCACCGTGCTTGGGGCGGCGAAGTGGTTGGAGCCAGCCCTGTGTAAAGTAATTATGTTTGTATATCTTTAACCTTAAATAGTAACAATAATGAAAGGTTTATTTTTACAGACAAATACAGAAGTAGTAACTACGTTCTTATTTCCATTTATTATTCTGCATACCCCAAAACAAAAATACTGAATGAGGTTTTGGGGTGGGATTAAAGAATGCTCATTTAAAACTGGTATAATGATAAACAGCATCTTGAAAAATCACCAGGCCTTTTTGCTTTATATTATGTATTTTATTTTCCATTTAGAGATATTCAATGCTTGTCACGATTATGTACAAAATATAACAACAAATCCTTTTGCTTTCTGCATGCAGTTTTAAAACTTACAAGTTTTTCAGACTCAGACCAATTTCTCTTCTGGGTTTCTCTAGAACACTTAGCTACTAAACGATTTTTGCAATGTTCCTGAGCCTGATTTTCACCAACCTTTACAGAAAGAAATTAACTATTAGTGTTAGAAGACGATGCAGACAGCTATAAAGCAGCACACTGTGGATGCTATTGCTGTTCCCTAACCTGTGTTAAAAATTAATGAAGAGCTTTTCAGACTTGGGACAGGGAAGGCATGATTTTCCTCTCTCGACTGTGAATGATGAAAGCTATTTCTTTATCTACTGAGACTGACAGCATTTGTCCCAAAACTTTTATGAGGAAAAGTAATCCATATACAAGAGCTATACAGCGGACCAAGGGTGAAGTGGCCATGCAGGCATATGTATGTACCTCCTGTCAATTGTGGAAAGCGTTTCTATACCAGCCCCATAAGGCCCGAGCAAAAGGCTGCAAGGGACTCTGGCCAGTAAAGGGGCCAAATAATCCATGCTTACATGGATCAAGTGTCCCCCTAAACCTTACAAACTGGTGCAGGGGGCTAAGGATACTATTTCAGCCCATAGGCTCATAGCCACTGAGAGAGGAAGGGCACACGGACCACAGAGCAGGTCTGTACTGCCCCTGGGCTGAGGCTGGCTTGAGGTTTTCACCCCCAAAACTCCTCCTGTTCCATTTCTGTAAAGCCCAAATACTCAGGCGCCATGTAGGTAGAGTAGACTTTTAAAAAGTTTAGCTACCACACATAAGCATGAATAAGCAAGTAATAATGGATTTTTCAAGATATGTACAAATCACACATCTGTGATTAGAATTCTCGCCCAGTATTTTATAAGAGATATGAAACAATACACTGGATTAAGTTCTCGTCTACCATAGGTCCACTGCAGTACATGGAATTAGGCTGGCAGAGAACATGGCCAAGCAAAGAATACAAATAAATCCTCATGAATCCCTCTGAAATTATACAATTAAAAACCAAACACGGAAATAATTTTTAGAAATAGACATTAACTTTTTGCCATTAGGAATACAAAAGTGTTGTTCATATTCCTAACATAAAAAGAGCTAAATAAACCCAAACAAACTCTGAAGTGAATCCTGGTCCCAAAGAAGTCAATGGGACCAGAATTTCAATCCTGGACTGTAAATTGTATTTAAGCACGTGATTTCATTCTGTATTTGTAATAGAGAGTTGTTATTTTTCTTTTCTTTTTTTTTCTAAAAGGATACTAACTGTGTTGATCTGAAATATTTTTCCACTTCTTGTCCTGCCCTCTGACACATCAAGTTCAGATGCCTTAACTGCTAACTGATCAACCTAAAATGGAAAATTAGCATTATTTCAAAATAAGAATTCTTTTAGGATTAAGAGGCAAATTAGGACACAAAGGGCGCAATCCTGCAAGATGCCAACTGCCTGTTTGCCCCAATCCATCACAGTACTTAAGCACAAGTAGTCCTATTGAAAGCATGTGCGTAAGTAAGTACCAGTGCCTGAATTAGTGCAATTGTTTTCAGTTATAGTCAGTCACTGGCTATTACCAAGGGGTCAATTTGCATTTGAGCCTCAAGGATCTGTAATAAAAGTACTTCTGTTCTGTTTACATGTTACTACTCTCAGGGCTGGTCCGCACTAGGGGACTGGATCGATCTAAGATACGCAACTTCAGCTACGTGAATAGCGTAGCTGAAGTCGAAGTATCTTAGATCGAGTTACCTACCGTCCTCACGGCGCGGGATCAACGTCCACGGCTCCCCTTGTCGACTCCGCTACCGCCGTTTGCGTTGGAGGAGTTCCGGAGTCAACAGGAGCGCGTTCGGGGATCAATATATCGTGTCTAGATGAGACGCGATATATCGATCCCCGAGAAATCAATTGCTACTCGCCAATACAGCCAGTAGTGAAGACGTACCCTCAGTGTTGTTTTCAGAGAGTATAATAAGAATGGTCATTATACCAATAAGCAGATTTACCTTAGGCTTCCATCAAGATCTAAAAGCAGAGATTTCTACCGAAGCTAAATGACTATTATGGATGTCACAATTTTATTAAATTAAAGCCAAATAAAACAGAAATTTTGCCAGATGGTTCTAAGTGGTTGTTGATGGGAGTTCCCAGCCTGGATATTCCTTTTGGTAGTGTTTCCTTGAGTCCATCTCCTAGTATAAAGAGTTGGAGGGTGTTATATTGATAGTAGAATATCACTAGATTTGTATATGTTTTATAATTAAAATATATACCATCTTTGGAATGTTGCCAGGCTGGACCTTTTGCTTAGCAAGAGAAACTTGAAATCAGCCACAAATACTTTCATATTTAAAGATTTGACTACTGCAATTCTTTACTTGCAAATGCAACCAGTAAATAGGTTTGTCAGTGTTAAAAAAAAGACATTTCTAGAGGGAAGAGTCTTTATTAATGATGCATTATGATGATGGAACTCCATTTCTTTTCTGCTCATATCGCCCAGTGTCAGAAATGTTAAAACTGAAGAAACAGCTGTTTGCTATTGCTTTTAATTGATTTTTTAGAATTTTGAATATTTGAGTCATTTTATTGTTAAACATCTTGTTCAGGACAAAATATACATGCATTTTATTGTTAATTATAGCTATAGCATACAATAACTTTATGTATAGAGTCCCTTGTACAATAATTAATTGCTCAAGAGGCCTCAACATTCAAAATGTTAGTTTGAATAATAAAGAAATTTCACAAACCCCTAGGAAAAAGTATTTTAAGAGTAAGACTGGAAGAGAATATACCTAGCTTTTATACCTGAGAATTAGAAACGGGTTTATTCTGGCTTTCTTCAGACCTCATAAGTTCATTTTCTTCACCACTTAAATTTAATTCTGTGAAAGATTTGTTAAAACAAGTTCTAATATTAAATTAACAGCATTTTTACATTTTCGTTTTCAGACATCAGGGTGATATGCATCTAATAAATGTGACAGCCAGGATAGCCATACACTTGGAAAAGGCTCTATTCTCCCATCTGTGCATGGAAGTAACTATTAACATTAGTGGGAATTCCTGTGCCTTCTGTCTTTAGCTCACTGGGCCTCATTCTCATTTACACGAAAGCCCCTTTACACTGACAGTAAAGGGGCATTAGTATAAATGAGACTCAGGCCCACTATATCCTGTTATTGCAAACAGGAAAATAAAGAGACATTTATTTCTATGCAACACAGATTTATATAAAATGCCCTTAGAATCTGTGGGCTTGATTCTGCAGACTTGTAAGTAGTCCTTACTAACTGTCCCAAAGAATTCACTCACATTAATAAGGACTAACTGAGAGATTACACATTACACATCAGGTACTGGATCTTCTTGCAGTCATACTGTTGAAAACTGATGACCAGAGCTGACTAATTTCTGAACTGATTTTATGATTAAAATAATAGGAGTACTTGTGGCACCTTAGAGACTAACAAATTTATTTCAGCATAAGCTTTCGTGGGCTACAGCTCACTTCTTCAGATGCATAGAATGGAACACACAGACAGGAGATATTTATACATACAGAGAACATGAAAAGGTGGAAGTACGCATACCAACTGTAAGAGTCCAATCAATTGAGATGAGCTATCAGCAGGAGAAAAAAAAACTTTGACGTAGTAATCGAGATGACCCATAGAAGATGTGAGGAGAACTTAACATAGATATATGCCATCATGTGCCAGCAATGCCCCTCTGCCATGTACATTGGTCAAACCGGACAGTGGTCAAACCAATCCTGCTGGAAAGGTATAACAAGTGGGGTTCCGCAGGGGTCTGTTTTGGGACCGGTTCTGTTCAATATCTTCATCAACGATTTAGATGTTGGCATAGAAAGTACACTTATTAAGTTTGCGGACGATACCAAACTGGGAGGGATTGCAACTGCTTTGGAGGACAGGGTCAAAATTCAAAATGATCTGGACAAATTGGAGAAATGGTCTGAGGTAAACAGGATGAAGTTCAATAAAGATAAATGCAAAGTGCTCCACCTAGGAAGGAACAAACAGTTTCACACATACAGAATGGGAAGAGACTGTCTAGGAAAGAGTATGGCAGAAAGAGATCTAGGGGTCATAGTAGACCACAAGCTTAATATGAGTCAACAGTGTGATACTGTTGCAAAAAAAGCAAACATGATTCTGGGATGCATTAACAGGTGTGTTGTAAACAAGACCCGAGAAGTCATTCTTCCGCTTTACTCTGCGCTGGTTAGGCCTCAACTGGAGTATTGTGTCCAGTTCTGGGCACCGCATTTCAAGAAAGATGTGGAGAAATTGGAGAGGGTCCAGAGAAGAGCAACAAGAATGATTAAAGGTCTTGAGAACATGACCTATGAAGGAAGGCTGAAGGAATTGGGTTTGTTTAGTTTGGAAAAGAGAAGACTGAGAGGGGACCTGATAGCAGTTTTCAGTATCTAAAAGGGTGTCATCAGGAGGAGGGAGAAAACTTGTTCACCTTAGCCTCCAATGATAGAACAAGAAGCAATGGGCTTAAACTGCAGCAAGGGAGATTTAGGTTGGACATTAGGAAAAAGTTCCTAACTGTCAGGGTAGTTAAACACTGGAATAAATTGCCTAGGGAGGTTGTGGAATCTCCATCTCTGGAGATATTTAAGAGTAGGTTAGATAAAAGACGGTTACTCACCTTTGTAACTGTTGTTCTTCGAGATGTGTTGCTCATATCCATTCCAGTTAGGTGTGTGCGCCACGCGTGCACATTCGTCTGAAAACTTTTACCCTAGCAACTCAGTGGGCCGGCAGGTCGCCCCCTAGAGCGTCGTCATGGTGCTCGATATATACCCCTGCCGGCCCACCCGCTCCTCAGTTCCTTCTTGCCGGCTACTCCGACAGTGGGGAAGGAGGGCGGGTGTGGAATGGATATGAGCAACACATCTCGAAGAACAATAGTTACAAAGGTGAGTAACCGTCTTTTCTTCTTCGAGTGATTGCTCATATCCATTCCAGTTAGGTGAATCCCAAGCCTTACGTAGGTGGTGGGGTCGGAGTGAAATGTGACAGAATGAAAACTGCTGAGCCAGAGGCTACATCATCTCTTGACTGTTGAACCAGGGCATACTGCGAAGCAAAGGTATGGACCGAGGACCAATGGAGCTGCACGACAGATCTCGTGGGTAAGAACACGAGCCAGCAAGGCGGCAGATGAAGCCTGAGCCCTGGTAGAATGCATGGATGTGGCTTGGGGAAATATGAGCCAAATCATAACAAGTGCGGATGTACGCCATCACCCAAGATGAGATCCTCTGAGAGGAAAACAAGCAAGCCTTCCCTTTGGTCTGCTACCGTGACAGAGCTGGGGCACCTTACGAAATGGTTCTGTCAGCGCAAGATAAATGCGAGCACTCTACAGATGTCCAGGGAGTGCAATTGTTGCGCCCATTGCGTTGAGCTGTGGGTAACATGAAAGGCCGAAACCACCTTAGGGAGGAAAGCCGGGTGTGGTCATAACTGCACCTTGTCTTTGTGAAACCTAGTGTACGGCGGAACCACCGTAAGAGCTCTGAGCTCGGAGACTCGTCTGGCCAATGTAACAGCTACGAGGAAAGTTGTCGTCCAAGACAGGTATAGCAGAGGGCCGGACGCGAACGGCTCGAATGGGGGAGACATAAGTCTGGTTAAAACTAGGTTGAGGTCCCGGGTTGGGGCTGGGCGGCGCACCCAAGAGTGCAAGTGCTCCAAGCCCTTGAGGGACCTCGAACCCATAGAGTGTGAGAACACGGAACGTCCACCTTAGCCTGGCTGGAAGGTAGAGATGGCTGCCAAGTGTACCCGCAGCGATGAAACCGCCAGGTCCTGCCGCTGAAGGCCAGAGGCAGGTCAAATAGAGGGGATCGAGACCTCAGTAGGAGCAAGATCGAGCGTATTGCACCTGTAGAAGAAACGCGTCCACTCAGCCAGGTACGTTGACCAGGTGGAAGGCTTCCTGCCACCCCGGCTCAGTTACGCAGCAGCCACACCGTGAGGCCAAGAGGCTGCAGGTTCGGGTGACGAAGCCTGTCGTGGCCCTGAGTGATGAGGTCTGGGTGGGGTGGCAGGGTAATTGGGTTGGTTATTGACAGGCCGAGCAACGTGGTATATCAGTGCTGCCTGGACCACGCTGGAGTGATCATGATGATGCGCGCTCTGCCCCTGCGGAGTTTGAGTAGGACCTAATGAACCAGTGGGAAGGCATAAAGGAGTTGGCCTTTCCACGGCATCAGGAATGCGTCCAAGATCGATCCTGAGGAGAGACCTTGGAAGGAGCAGAACATCTGGCATTTTCTGCTCTCGCGGTGAGCGAACAGGTCTATGTGAGGAAAAATTTCCACTTCCGGAAAGCAGAACGCCTCACATGGGGCAGAGTGACCACTCGTAAGACAGGAAAGACCTGCTGAGTCAAAGCGCCAAGGCGTTCCGAACGCCTGGGAGAAAGGACGTCACCAGCTCCATCGAGAGGGCCATGCAAGAGTCCCAGAAATGGATGGCCTCCTGACAAAAGGGGGGGAGGATCATGTCCCTCCCTGGTTATTTATGAAGCACATGGCCGTTGTGTTGGCTGTAAACACCGAGATACCACGGCCTTGCAGCTGCCGCTGGAACCCCTGGCACGCCAGGAGGACTACTCTCATTTTTGGGGCACTGATGTGGAATGCCAGCTCCCGAGAAGACCAAAGGCCTTAAGCTTGGAGGTGACCATGAGCACTCGAGCAGAGAGATGATGCGTCCGTCGTCAGGGGCAGTGAGGGCTGGGGCGGATGGAACCGCATCCCTGCCCCCACCAGGGAGGGAGTTAGCCACCACTCTAGGGAGCCTAAGGTGCTCGAGGGAACGGTGACTACCATGACCATTGGTTCCCTGTCCAGGCAGTACGCCGAGGTGAGCCGGACTTGGAGAGGACGGACGCGGAGCTTGTCGTGTTTGGTTACAAACTTGCGGGCAGCCATGGAGCCAGGAGACTGAGACAAGTACGAGCCGAGGTCGTTGGGAAAGTGTGCAGACCTCGGATGATTGTTGCCATCGCCTAAAACCGCGGCTGTGGTAAGCAGCTCCGGCTAGATCGGAGACCAGGATAGCCCCTAGGAAGTCCAACCTCTCCGTGGAAACCAGAGTGGATTGCTCTATAGTAATCATCAGGCCAAGACCTGTGAATAAGACCGTGACGATGACCACGTGCTGAGTGGTTTGTGTCTCGGAGTCTCCTTGGATAAGCGAATCGTCCAGATATGGAAAACGCATATCCAACATCAGCGAAGGTAGGCGGCGACTATGGCCATACACTTCGACAATACCCGTGGGGCTGTAGAAAGGCCAAACAGCAGGACCGTAAACCAGAAGTACTGACGGTTGGCTAGAAAGCGGAGGTATCTCCTGTGCGGAGGGAAGATGGCAATGTGAAAGTATGCGTCCTTCATATCGAGGGCGGCATAGCAGTCCCCAGGAGGCAAGGATGGGATAATGGTTCCCAGGGATACCATGCGGAACTCCAACCTTATCCTAAACTGGTTGAGACTGCGCAGGACTAAGAAGGTCTGAGACCTCCGTTCGAGTGGGGGACTAGGGCATAACGGGAGTAAAACCCCTTGCCCCTTTCATCTGTCGGTGTCTGCACCTCTTGTACAAGGAAATGCTTGTGAGAGGGGTCCCTGAAGGGGGACAGGGTTGGAACAAATTAGAGGTGGTATCCATGCTCCACCGTGCGCAGGACCCAGCGATCTGAAATTAACTGGGGCCATGCCAGGAGAAAGCGGAATTGGGATCCCGGCCTGTGACTGGTACACCGCCCTCAGGTGCACCTTGGAAGGTTCGTCTTTGGTCCCAGTGGTAATTGCGAGGGACCTTGACCTTGGCTCTTTAGGGGTCCTGACGTTTGTCTGCAACCACCTTGGCCTCGCCTTTTGCCAAAGTCCTGTCTCTGGCTAGGCACAGAGTATGGCGGCTGGGGACAGAAAGGCCTGAGTTTGGTCGCTGGCATATTCATGCTGAGAGAGCGCATTAGGACCCTGTTGTCCATCAGGCTTCGCAGCCTAGGGCTGTCTTTGCCGCGAAGAGGCCTTTACCAACAAAGGGAAAGGCCTGAATGGCATACTGCAGCTCCGGCCGGAGGTTTGAAACCTGAAGCCATGAGATGCACCTCATGGCGACACCAAAGCCAGAGTCCTGGCTGCTGAGTCTGCTGCGTCCAACGAGGCCTGGAGGGACGCTCTGGGTACCTTTTTCCCCCGTCCTCCAAGACGGCAGCAAACTCTTGACGGGAGTTTTGAGGGAAAAACTCCATAAACTAAACTACCTTCACCCAGGTGCTATAATTATAGCAGCTAAGCAAGGCTTGTTGCTTTGCTACCCAGAGCTGCAGGGCCTCTGCAGAGCACACCTGGCGGCCAAGTAGGTTCATTCGCCAAGCCTCCTTCGGTTTCGGGGCTGGCGCCCGCTGGCCATACCAATACCTCTCCTTAACAGACTGAAAGACTAGTGAGCAGAGAGGAGAGCGGACAGACGAGTAGTCGTACCCCTTAGAGGGCACCATACCGGGTCCTCTACCTCTGGGACCTTCTCCACCTCAGGTTGTCGGGGGGCGTATCAGAATCGTGGTCCTGAGCATAAGATCTGCGCATGTGGGATGACACGGATGCGTGTCTGGATGGCCATGGAGGTACTAAAAAAAGGCATGGGCAGAGTCTGTGACTCTATCTGACCTTGCCCAACTTGGCACCGGGGACCGGCACCGGTACCTGGAACGAGATCCAGACCTGCAACCAGAACGGTGCTGGGAGGTCGACCAAGATCTCGAGGCTCGGGGAGAGGCTACGGGAGTCACGGTACCTGTCTCGGTGCCGGGAGTCGGAACGGTGCCGATAGTAGCGGGTCGGCGAACAGGATACCGACCGGTGCGGCGAGTGCGACCAGTACCGATGAGGAAAACAGCACCGGGACTGCAAGTGGTATCGGGCATGCCAACAGGACCTGGAGCGTCTGCGGGACCGTGATCATGAACGGTGCCGCTCTGCTGTGCTAACAGAGGACGGTTATATGAAGAGACTGTATTACCCGCACCGGCGGTGCCGGGGTCAGGCAGCATCGACTCTGTCATGGCAATGAGATCCCTCGCCGTTGGTAATGTCTCCGGCGTGGAGGGAACAGCAGGCTCAACCACGGCGCGTGCCGGGGAGCTGTCAGGCACCAGATTCGACGGCCCTTGTGGGACCGGGATCGACGGTGCCGACGTCGTCGGTGCCTCAGCAGGTGTCGGTGCCGGGCGAGCCGACTTAGACGAGCTCTCTGGCTGCGGTGCCGTTGGCACGGAAGCAGCAGGAGCAGGGGGCTCAACCACGGTGCGTGCCGGGGAGCCGTCAGGCACCAGCGGGAATTGTAGGCTTTCTCGAGCTCGGAGGAAGGGAGCGGTGCCGAGTCGACTTTGGTGCCGGCGACGGCCGGTGCCGAAAGGCCTTGGTAGTACCGGCAGGGTCCGGTGCCGAGGAGGCGTGTCTGCCAGCCGCTTGATCATCGCTCGGTGCCAAAGGTGGAGGGGTAAGTGAAAGTCCCGCTCCTTCTTGTTCTCGGCTTAAAAGCCTTGCAAATGGGGCACTTAGCTGTCAAGTGTGATTCCCTGAGGCACTTCAAACAGGAGTCATGTGGATCTCCCGTCGGCATCGGCTTCTGGCATGCCGAGCCCATTTTAAAACCCGGTGAGCCGTGCATGGGCTCCGGCACCGGGTGCAGGGAAGGGGCTACTTCCTGAACCCCGCTAACTATTACTAAACTAACTATGTTAGCAAAGAAAAAACGTATAACTATACAAATATATATATATATAAAAGGATTATAATGTAACTATATACGAGAACTACGAGTAGCTAGGGAAGTGGAGGTCAGCTAAGCCGCGCTCCACTGTTCCAACGACCGACACGGGCGGTAAGAAGGAACTGAGGAGCAGGTGGGCCGGCAGGGGTATATATCGAGCACCATGACGGCGCCACTCTAGGGGGCGACCTGCCGGCCCACTGAGTTGCTAGGGTAAAAGTTTTCCGACAAATGTGCACGCGCGGCGCACACACCTACCTGGAATGGATATGAGCAATCACTCGAAGAAGAAATGTCTATTAGGGATGGTCTAGACAGTATTTGGTCCTGCCATGAGGGCAGGGGACTGGACTCGATGACCTCTCGAGGTCCCTTCCAGTCCTAGAGTCTATGAGTCTCTACGCAAAAGAATAAATGGACACAAATCTGACATCAGGAATCATAACATTCAAAAACCAGTGGGAGAACACTTCAACCTCTCTAACCACTCAGTGACAGACTTTAAGGTGGCAATTTTGCAACAAAAAAACTTCAAAAACAGATTCCAGAGAGAGAGTGTTGAACTTGAATATGCAAATTAGATACAATTAATTTAGGTTTAAACAGAGACTGGGAATGGTTAGGTCATTACACTAATTTAATCTATTTCCCTATGTTAAGTTCTCCTCACACCTTCTATGGCTCATCTCGATTATCACTTCAAAGGTTTTTTTTTTTCTCCTGCTGATGACAGCTCATCTCAATTGATTGGACTCTTACAGTTGGTAGGCGTACTTCCACCTTTTCATGTTCTCTGTATGTATAAATATCTCCTGTCTGTGTGTTCCATTCTATGCATCCGAAGAAGTGAGATGTAGCCCACGAAAGCTTACGCTGAAATAAATGTTAGTCTCTAAACAGAAATCGATTTTAAGACCCCTTAAAATCGATTTTAAGTGCCTTGTAGTGTGGACGGGTACAGCGTTAAATCAATTTAACGCTGTTTAAATCGATTTAACGCTGTAGTGTGGACCTGGCCTAAGGTGCCACAAGTACTCCTATTCTTTTTGCGGATACAGACTAATATGGCTGCTACTCTGAAACCTATGATTAAAATGTTAGAGCTAAACCCTGCTCCTATCGACTGAAAAGGAAGCAAGATTTGGCGCTTATGCTATGTGCCAAGAATTCTGCACTACAAATTTGCAATAACAGGTAGTTGTCTGTTTTACTTCTGTAATGTTTCAGGAGAAAGTATTTTTTTAGATAAAATCTCAAGTGATGTAGTACTTTTCTATTCTAAATATTAAACCTATTTTAACTGAAAAGATATAAATAGAGCCCAGCAAAAATTCAGAACAGAAAAAATGAAAAGCGTATTTGACAAATAGCATGCAAAAACTTTGTAACATAAACCAGTGACCTAAAAGAAAGGCATAGCAAATATATTACCAGTATTGTTGTGGGTTGAGCTAAACCTTGTTATAATCAGGGCATAACCACCAACTTTAGTCCAGGTGGCTGAAACAACAGCAGTAACACCCAAAACACAGGCAAATGGAAAACAATTGAGTAGAAGCTGAATCACGTGGCCTAAGGCGTTTCAAATGTAAGGACTCAGGTTTTGATTGGTGGAACTCTTTTTCCTCGAGAGACAGACACCCAAAAGTAGCAAGAAAGTCAAGCAGACAGTACAGAAGTGCTGGTAATGTGGCCCTAAGAGAAAGCTATGAGAAAAATCTTTTGGCGCAGAGTGCTGGCTGGAAAGGCAAGCTTTGAACAGAAAGAAAAGGAATTGTCTCCTGCTGTTTAATTCCTACTGAGTTCAGAGAAACAGGACTTTATGTATAATGTTTGTAAATAAACAAGATTGTATAAAGAAAATCTGGGGCTCTATAATCAATTTCTTCTCCTAATGGAAACAACATATAGGGCTCTGAACTTTGGCTATCTTGTGGATCAAAAGGGATAACAGTGTGTGTAAAACTGAGTGTAGTACTATATGTTACATAGTCTACTTCTCATTTCAGCAACATAGGAACCAGGTGGCAAGAGCTGAGCTGTCCTGAACTGTATACTTATTACCTCCAACTTTTACAGATGTATTTGCATTTTTCTGAACTTTCATTTTATTATCTGCCACAAAATCTTCCTATATAAAAAAAGAAAAAGAAAGAAGATACAATATAAAATGTAAAAGTATTCTCAATGGAATAAAAATAATCATATAAAAACATTAAACTGAACTAATTAGATTTTGCCCTAAACTGCTAGGACGATGACCCGGGTCTTCAATCATGGCATTGTGTAATTATTAACACAAAACCTTAGCTTAGTGATCAGGACACCCACCATCCACCCAAAATCCTAAAACGTGTAAATAGGAAGTTAAGGAACATTCTCTTATATTCCTTGCCACTTTTATATTACCTACAAAACTGCCAACAACATACTCCATGAGATAGTCACTTTCATCTCCAACTGATACCAAAAACCAATCAGTACTCAGCTTAAAACTTTAACGGCAACCTCTTACACTCAAGTATCAACAGTTGGGCACAGGTGACTGTCATACATTCCATGCCTGTGGGAAGTTAATCTGCCTTGGTTTTTGCCAAGATTGTGTCAAATAAAAATTTCGCTGCAACTTTAAATATGGCACAACTGTTTTCCCACAAAAAATAGTTTAGTCTGTGCTCAGGATTACAAATAATAATTCCTCACGTTTAGGACCCAATCTTGCAAATGGTTATGCATGCAAGTAACATTATTAATGCGACTAGTCCATTAAGTTCACATATGTTAATCATATGCATAAGTGTTTGCAGGATGAATGCCCTATATAGCAAGGAAATCCAAAGTTAGACACTTAATCTCCCACCTACTACTACGATGCTGCACAAGATTTACCAATGCTAGTAACACTATATATCAGTTTAGGATATAAAATGAAGAGTAACTGTTCAATTAAAATAACTGGGGAGATGAATTATAGACATAATATAACTGAGCTGGAATTTATCCAGGATACCATGACTATCATGTACTCTCTTCCATTTTATGAAAAATTGCATAGGATTTCATACTAAAGATACTGCAGCCCATCAGCACCATCATGTCGCACTAGTTCAATGTAGGTCTCTGTTATGAAAATAAAAATGAACTGATTGCTCCAGTTTGAACAGTAAAATTAAGAAAAGAAAAGATCTACATGACTATATGTAATTTTATTTGAATATCTTTGGCACCTGAATTTTTTATTAAAACTTTGCATAGTGGACAATATAAATGGTTACTGACCCTTTACAAGAGAGTTCAAATTGTAAACATTTTGAATATAAATAGCATGTAGCAATGTCTGATCCCTTACATTTATTTGCTGGTCCTGTTCTTCTGGATCATCTTTGTCCAGTCTTATTAACTGCGTAGGCACCTTACAGTCTCCTTGCTTTAGCATGTTTTTATCAAGATTTTCCATTCGTTCTCTCTCAGTTGTCACTTTAACTTTCAGCATATGAAAAGGGGTTGGCACCTCGCCCACATTTAGGTAAATAGGCTCCCCCTCAAATATCATTGTGTCACAATCACCCTCTTTAAAACCAGGAGGCTGGTAATCAGGTGGTGTAACTGCGGAAAATAATTAACAAAATACGCTGTTATATGATGAAGTGTGTTCTTACTCTTGGGAAAAAAAGTTTTATACATATCTGAATGAAACAGATTTTTTTCCTTTGAACAAACAGTATTACTCCAGCAAAGAATCCTGTGGCACCTTATAGACTAACAGACGTTTTGGAGCATGAGCTTTCGTGGGTGAATACCCACTTCGTCGGATGCATGACGACGAAGTGGGTATTCACCCACGAAAGCTCATGCTCCAAAACGTCTGTTAGTCTATAAGGTGCCACAGGATTCTTTGCTGCTTTTACAGATCCAGACTAACACGGCTACCCCTCTGATACAGTGTTACTCCAAACCACAGTCTTTTTATTTATTTTTGTTCCATTTTTTATATTCCATATTCAGTTTGTACTAAAAAAACCTATTTTTCAGAAAAAAATCTGATTAGAACATTTAATATACACAAAAAGATAACCTTGAAAAAACAATGACTGATATAAAACTGTGATTTTTTAAAAAAAAATTAAGTTACAAAAGCCATTTAAGTGGTATACAAAACTAGGTCTAACTTTCCCATCAAGAGTTTGGTCCTTGTTTAAACCTTTTAAATACACTCCTGCGTTTTCCTTAATAAAAATGCATCGTGTTCAGAATGCTTCTGAAAATTGCATGCAGTCAAATTTCTCACAGTTTTAATTCCAAATGAACATACTGAGTTGCAGGTTTTAAATATCTAAGGTGAAATCTTGACACCACTAAAGTCATTGGCAAATCTCCCAATGATTTCAATATGACCAGGATTTTACACCAAGAACTCTGAAAATTCAGGACTATGCAGAGGTAAACACACATGAGAAAGCTAATATCTGTTTAGCTTTTACATAATTTTTATGAATGTTAAATGCTGTTTCAATCATTTTAAAGTATTTATTTATACACTAGATAAATCAAGATAATGTGGAAATAGTACCTTCATCATAATAAAAAAGCTTCATAGTCAAGCAGATATCGTTAGGTAATGGGCCCAGATTCTGCATCAGAACATAAATCTTACGAATGAGGAGGATACTTGCTTTCTTGGTGTCTGTACATGTAATGTTGGAATCATTTCCTTTATTCTTACTAGGGATGAACAAAGTATTCAGCTCTTTTATGGGAAAAAAATTGTTTCTAAATGTTATAAATATACCGTTACTTATAAATTACTACAAATATTTCAGGCAAGTGACTATCACACTATTAGCTATGTAAATCCTCGTAAAGTAAATTAGACTTGTGCATTCTCAGCACATTTTAGGATCAAGTCCTAAATCGGGCTTCAACTAGTTATGAAACCAACTACTGTACTTTATTAGAGAGAAAAGGCAGGTGAAAGAATATCTTTTATTGGACCAACTTCTGTTGGAGAGACAAGCTTTCGAGCCACACAGAGCTCTTCTTCAGTTCAGGAAAAGGTACTCTGAATCAGGGCTTGTCTACATCAGAAAGTTGCAGCGCTGGTGAGGGAGTTACAGCGCTGCAACTTTGAAGGTGTACACATCTGCAGGGCATCACCAGCGCTGCAACTCCCTGTTTGCAGCGCTGGCCGTACTCCCGTTTTGTCTCGGGTGTAGAGGATCCAGCGCTGGTGATCCAGCGCTGGTAATCCAATGTAGACACTTACCAGCGCTTTTCTTGACCTCCGTGGAACGAGGAAGCCTCTGGTAATCAAGCTGGTCTCCTTTCCCGGTTTGCTCTCTCGTTCCCGGAACCCCGAGCAAGCAGGTCTCCTTCCCTGCGGTTTGCAGGGTGGCTCCGGGAACGCGAGAGCAAACCGCGGCGAAGCTGGTCTCCTTTCCCGGTTTGCTCTCTCGTTCCCGGAGCCACCCTGCAAACCGCAGGGAAGGAGAACCGCTTGCTCGGGGTTCCGGGAACGAGAGAGCAAGCCGGGGAAGGAGACCAGCTTCGCCGCGGTTTGCTCTCTCCTTCCCGGAACCCCGAGCAAGCAGGTCTCCTTCCCTGCGGTTTGCAGGGTGGCTCCGGGAACGCGAGAGCAAGCCGCGGCGAAGCTGGTCTCCTTTCCCGGTTTGCTCTCTCGTTCCCGGAGCCACCCTGCAAACCGCAGGGAAGGAGAACCGCTTGCTCGGCGGTTCGGGGAACGAGAGTGCAAACCGGGAAAGGAGACCAGCTTCGCCGCGGTTTGCTCTCGCGTTCCCGGAGCCACCCTGCAAACCGCAGGGAAGGAGACCTGCTTGCTCGGGGTTCCGGGAACGAGAGAGCAAACCGCGGCGAAGCTGGTCTCCTTCCCCGGCTTGCTCTCTCGTTCCCGGAACCCCGAGCAAGCAGGTCTCCTTCCCTGCGGTTTGCAGGGTGGCTCCGGGAACGCGAGAGCAAACCGCGGCGAAGCTGGTCTCCTTCCCCGGTTTGCTCTCGCGTTCCCCCAACCCCCGAGCAAGCAGGTCTCCTTCCCTGCGGTTTGCAGGGTAGTTCGGGGAACGCGAGAGCAAACCGCGGCGAAGCTGGTCTCCTTTCCCGGTTTGCTCTCGCGTTCCCAGAACCCCCCTTGAAGCCGCCCAACAGCGCTGCAGTGTGGCCACATCTAACACCACTTGCAGCGCTGGTTGCTGTAAGTGTGGCCACTCTGCAGCGCTGGCCCTATACAGCTGTACTAATACAGCTGTAACAACCAGCGCTGCAAAATTTTAGATGTAGACATGGCCTCAGTGTCACAGCAAAATGCAAGGTGGGACAAATTGCTGAGCATGAGTAGTTAGCACATATTCTAAGAGACCAAAGTGGAGTGACCTGTTAACACCTCTACAGTCATAGGACAAAAATGGTGATGTTAGTGGGTTACAGACTGTTGTAATAAGCCATAAATCCAGTGTGTCTGTTCAGTCCATAATTTTCAGCAGAGTTATGAATTTAAGCTCCCAGGCTCATCTTTTGAAACAGTTGTGCAGGTTTCCTTTGAGGATTAGGACAGATAGGTCAGAAAGCACTTATTTAACACAAATCTCCCAGTGCTCTCCCCTCAGAACACAAGCTGCTCACTCATTTAACATATTTGGTCCCTGGTCCTCCAAAGACTTCACATATGCTCAACTTTACGAACTATGAGTAGTCCCATTCAAATCATTAGCACTATTCACAGTGCATAAGGTTAAGTACCGTATGTGTGTACATATCTGCAGGAATGGAATCTTGAAACGTACCAGTTTCTCTCTCTTTAATATTTCAGGGTAAGAGTTTTTCAAATAATGTGTATAGTACAGTATGAGTGTAATTGTAGCCATGTCAGTCCCAGGTTATGAGGCTGATAAGGTGGGTGAGGTAATATCTTTTATTGGACCAACTTCTGTGGATTAAAGAGACATCAAGCCACAGAGAGCTCTGGAGAAACCTGGACAGTATTACATAACACCTGGACTTCATCAGTTTACCAAAACCACCCCTCACTGAAGCTGAATTTGCTGTACTCTCCAAGGGACTGAACTTCTGCCCCACCATAGCACCTGATACAATACTAACATGTGGAAAATTAGAAGAATTCTTCCACCTTCGTTTCAAAGAATTCTTTCACAACAGTGATGACACCACTCACAATTACCACGTCCCCACTGACAATCAGTCATATGACTAGACAATACAGCAGATGAAATCACCCTCTTGATCATTAAATTGATTGCTTTAGGAAAAAAAATTGACTATGAAATCTTTAACAAACATCACATCCACCAGAATCTCTCCACAGCCAAGAGGAAAACTATAGAGTCCCTGAAATCTAACAACCAGATACTGATCAAGCCAGCAGACAAAGCCCCCCCCCCCACCATCATAGTCCTCAACCATGATGAATACATTAACGAGGCCAGCCGACAACTCTCCAACACCATCTACTATGAAGAAATTAGAGAGGACCTTACACTACAATTTACCCAGAAACTTTAAGGATATAATCGAATCAAATGAGAAACTCATCCCCCACAAACCCAGTCCAGGGACCTTCTGCATGCTTCCCAAGATACACACACAAGGGACTCCAGGCAGACGATAATAAAGACCCATAGAAACCATCCTCAAACTGGGAACAGCCATGGGTACTAGGATGGCTTCTCAAAATTCCAGCTTCTTTATGGGCCATCCTGAAGAATTATTTCTGGACAGATTCACCACAAAACCAATGATATACCAATGATATATGGATCAATCATATTTTCATCCTCTGGTTAGATGGCTTAAACTCCACCACAACTCCAGAAACCACCACCCATCCATTAAATCAGGGGCAGGCAAACTTTTTTGCCTGAGGGCTGCATCAAGTTTCGTAAGTTGTATGGAGGGCCGGTTAGGGGAGGGGATTGTGGCCCAGTCCCCACCTCCTATCTTCCCCCCCCCCCCCACCGGGACTCCTGCCCCATCCAACCTCCCCGTTCCCTGTCCACTCATTCTATATCTGACTAGGGCTGTCAAGCGATTGAAAAAATTAATCGTGATTAATCACGTGATTAATGACACTGTTAAACAATAGAATACAATTCATTTAAAGATTTTTGGATTTTTTCTACATTTTCAAATATTTGATTTCAATTACAAAAGAATATAGTGTACAGTGCTCATTTAATATTTATTTTTGATTACAAGTATTTACACCGTAAAAAAACAAAAGAAATAGTATTTTGCAATTCACCTAATACAAGTAGTGCAATCTCTTGAACTTACAAATGTAAAATTATGTACAAAATAAACTGCATTCAACAATAAAACAATATAAAATTTTAGTCTGCAAGTCCATTCAGTCCTACTTCTTGGTAAGCCAACTGCTCAAAGAAGTTTGTTTACATTTGCAGGAGTTAATGCTGCCCGTTTCTTGTTTACAGTGTCACCTGAAAGTGACAATAGACATTCTCATGGCACTGTCATAGCCGGCATCACAAGATATTTATGTGCCAGATGTTCTAAAGATTCATATGTCCCTTCATGCTTCAATCACCATTCCAGGGCACACGCGTCCATGATGACGATGGGTTCTACTCAATAACAATCCAAAGCAGTGTGGACCAACGTATGTTCATTTTATTATCTGAGTCAGATGCCACAAGCAGAAGGTTGATTTCTTTTTTTGGTGGCTCGGGTTCTGTAGTTTCTACCTCAGAGTGTTGCTCTTTTAAAACTTCTAAAAGCATGCTCTACAACCTGTCCTGATCAGATTTTGGAAGGCACTTAAGATTCTTAAATCTTAGGTCGAGTGTTGTAGCTATCTTTAGATATCACATTGGTACCTTCTTTGCGTTTTGTCAAAACGGCAGTCAAAGTGTTCTTAAAATGAACCACGTGTGCTGGGTCATCATCCAAGACTGCTATAACATGAAATATATGGCACTGGTGAGGCCACATCTGGAGTAGTGTGTTTAGCTTTGGGGCCCCCACTACAGAAAGGATGTGGACAAATTAGAGAGTCCAGCCCAGGGCAACAAAAATAATTAGGGGGCTGAAGCACATGACTTATGAGAGGCTGAGGGAACTGAGCTTTATTTAGTCTTCAGAAGAGAAGAGTGAGGGGGGATTTGATAGCAGCCTTCAGCTACCTAAAGTGGGGGTTCCAAAGAGGATGGAGCTCGGGTGTTCAGTGGTGGCAGATGACAGAACAAGGAGCAATGGTCTCAAATTGCAGTAGGGGAGGTTTACGTTGGATATTAGGAAAAACTTTTCCACTAGAGGTTTTTAAGGCCTGGTTTGACAAAGCCCTGGCTGGGATGATTTAGTTGGGGTTGGTCCTGCTTTGAGCAGGGAGCTGGACTAGATAACCTCCTCAGATCTCTTCCAGCCCCAGTCTTCTGTGATTCTAATAAGAGGGCAGCATTATCTCCTATAAATGTAAATAAACTTATTTGTCTTAGCGACTGGCTGAACAAGAAGGACTGAGTGGACCTGTAGGCTCTGATGTTTTACATTGTTTTGTTTTTGTACACTTATTGATTTCAGTTACAACACAGAATATATATGAAAATGTAGAAAAACATCCAAAACATTTATAAAATTTAAATTGATATTCTATTGTTTAACAGTGTGATTAAAACTGCAATTAATTGTGATTAATTTTTTTAAAATCTCAATTAATTTTTGGAGTTAACTGCAATTGACAGCCCTACTTTCTACGTTTAATTATTTGTCTTTATATATGCAAATTCCTAAATCTAGATAGCACTTTTTAAAAAGTACTAACCCCAAACCATCTCTGTGTGTGCACACTTGTGCAGGGGAAACCAGAAAGGGCAGACAGAGAGCACTGTGAAATCTGTACATTAACTAGAGTACTAAGTAACATATCCTGCTAAAATGATAATGTACCTTCAAGATTGGTACAGCTGGAAAGTATGTTTCCTTGCTGAACTCCATCTTAAGATTCAGCTTCCAAAATCAAACAAAAGATAAGAAATTACACCAACATGTTAGCTCAACCTATTATAGAAATATATTGTTAATTGCATAGCAGAGAGAAACCAGGAAGACAATACCTGGTGAAATCCATTACCGGCCCATTGTTGGTGTATTTGAATTTGAACTGATAACATTCTGTAACTGTCTAAACACAAAACACAGTAATTATGGATCTAACACATACAATATTTTTTCCTATTTTTGGAAATATACTAGCCTTGCATGCTTTTTAAACTGGTGTCTACATGTCAAGACAAAGTTATAATCCCTCATTACAATGACATTTCCATGGATCATAGCACTGGTTCTCAATCTATTTATCATTGTGGGCCACAGTCAGAGGTGAAAGTAAGCTGGTATGCGCCAGCACGGAGGACGGGTAAGAAAAGGAAACTGACTGAGGGAGGGAAAGAGAAGCCTGCTCCCTGGGTAAGAATAGTTTAAACTCAGCTGTTCCCTTATGGTTCAGCCGCCAGGGCTAGGTTTCTGGCCTCCTTGTTAATTTCACTCAGGGTAGCTGGGGGGAGGGGATCAAGGGGAGGGTGTGTTTGACCATGGCAAGGGCAGTCCCTGACTGCCCCCGGGGATGAGGGGATCTCTCCTAGTAATATACACAACAAATACAAGCATTTGGCTGCACAGCTTAAATCCTGAATTAATAAAAGCAGGTGGAAGGGGAAAACACTGTCACATTGGTTTCTCGTCTCCTCCCTCCCCCTTCTCCAGCCAGGCTGCAGACAAGGCTCTGAATTCCTCCCCATTCCCCCCCAGCAGGGGTTTTCCTCTAGGCTCTAGCTTACAGTAGACTGGCTGAGATGCCTGCTATTGCTGCCTGCAAAAGAACAGTTTAAACTCAGCTGTTCCCTGTGCAGTTCAGTGCCCAGAGTTAGGAGCCGTTTCTGGCATCCTTGTTAATTTCACTCCCAGTTGTTGTTGGGTGCGTGTGACCATGGCAGGGGCAGTTCTTTTCTGCCCCCGGGATGAGGGGATATCCTAAACACAATCAAAATCAGGAACCATTTCCAAGTTCAAATCTATCCCATTCCCTCCCCAGCAGAGGATCATGGTTGTGATGTCCAAACTGCTTGTAGATCCTCTTTGAAATGTTATTGTTTAAAAAAAAAAAAAACTCAAAAAACATGGAGAACATGGTTGAAAGATGTGTCATTATGATTAGGGTTTATTTTGAGTAAAGCAATTTTGCTAAAGCAACTAAAGATTTACAGGGAAAGCAAACAGCCCCCATAGACAAAACTACAAAGGGATTGGAGGGGAAAACAATATTCAGTGAAATTATTGTGCCTCCTTTGAAAGAAATAGGTTTTCATTCCAATCCACCCTCTTTCTATATTGATTTAAACACCTGAAATGTCCTTAGGACAGCGGGTGCAATCTCAGATCTCTGTTTTGTCCTGCCTGCAGAGTGCAGAGGCTGAAATTGATAAAACTTTCTTTAAATATCTTGTATATTTCATGAAGGCTATTCCAGTTGTCCTTCATTCACGCCTGACTTTCCCTTCCTCTCCCCCTCCACCCCCCGGCTCCCTCCCTGGCTGGCTGGCTGTGGTTTTTGCCCTGGTTACTTACTCCTTGGCAGACCCAGCCCCAGTGGCACCTGCTGGCTCTCTGCAGGCAGCAGCCCACAGGGGCCGGTTGCTGGGGTCACTGCTGGTCAGCAGCAGGCTGCAGCTGCATTGTTTGTGACACATTCATACACATACACACAATATATATGTGTATATATGAATGTGTGTGTCACAAACAATGCAGCTGCAGCCTGCCGCCGACTGCCCCGACCCCAGCAACCGGCCCCTACTACTGTATTTCAGTAGTATTGGAGATCCCCTCATCCAGGGGGCAGAAAAGAACTGCCCCTGCCATGGTCACACACAGCTTACCCGCGCCTCCTCCCCCCAACAACTGGGAGTGAAATTAACAAAAATGCCAGAAACCATTCTTAACCCTAGGGGCTGAACTATCAGGGAACAACTGAGTTTAAACTGTTCTTATGCAGAAGGCAGTCTCCCTGCTGCAAGCTAGAGGGAAGCCTCTGCAGCAGCTGCTGAGTGCCAGGCAGGGAGAAAGCACAGAGCCTAGCATCGGCAGCCTGGCTGGAGGAGGAGAAGACAAGACACAGAAAAATGTGACAGTGAGTTTTCGCTTTTTCAGGCTTATTCCAATAGTAAAGTTTTATTACAGACAGTACTGGTAGTAGTAATAGTAGCTTTATTTTCTCTATCTATGTCATGCAATGGGAGGGATCCATGAAGTACGTAGGAGAGGTGGGTGGGTTGCTTGTGATTGGACCATATGGGTAAGAAATGTAAATTACTTTCACCCCTGCCCAAACCCCAAGGCTCCCAGCCGCCTCTGCAGCTGGTAGCTCCGGGGTTAATTTAAAGGGCCTGGCTCCTAGCTTCAGCCGAATCCCTGAGCCCTTTAAAACCTGATTTAAAAGCCTCAGGATTTAAAGGCCCCACGTCTTCCGATAGAGGCCATGCCTCTTCCAGTTGAGGCCCCTCCCCCTCCGCAGGACTCTGGAGTACCAGTAAGCCTTTAAGTTACTTTCACCCCTGGCTGCAGTGTTACCTGGGCTGCAGATTGAGAACCAAAGCACCCCCCTCCCCTCCAGCAGATCCCTATACCCAACACCCCAGCTGCCTACAGACCCCTCCACAGAGTGAGACCAGCAGCAGATCCCAGGCATGGGGCCGCAGGGCAGACCCAACCCCCTGACCCCACCACACGGCAGCCCGGAGCCCAGACCTTGCTGGGCAGCCGGACAGCCCCAAGTCTGGATCCCGCCAGGCGGGGCCAGGCAGCTCTGAAACCTGGACTCCACTATGCAAGGCAGAGCAGCTAGGCCCCAAGGCAGGGGGTCAGGACCCCAGGCTCAGCCAGGCAGCCTTCGCCTTGAACCCCACAGCGCCAGATGATGGGGCAGCCTGCACCCCTGACACCACAGGCCAAGCAGCCTTTAGCACACAGCTGTGGCCCAGCTTTGTGCTAACAGGGCCACATGCGGCACACAGGTTGAATACCACTGGATTATAGCTTTCTAATGTCAATGTTTCATTCTGACTTTTTTTATGCACAGCTTATTTATACAATTGTTGTTGCCATCAAATAAAATTAATGGCAGCAGTCTCTACCAGCTGCCATATATTATAAGAAAAAAAACACAAGTTTGAGTTAAAGTTTTTTAAAGAAAATTTTCAGTTCAAATTAGTCATGGTCCAAAAATGTCATATACACCATACAGAGCTAGGGTGACACCTAGTGGCTCATAAAATTATGTCTGGCTTGAAAGAATTCATGGAATTTACTATATAGAATTAGAAAGAAACTCCTCTTATAGGCAGTTCATTACATAATTTGTTCCCCATGAGATTTTTTCAACTTTCCTTTGAAGTGTCTGGTGCTGGTTACTGTCAGACACAAGATACTAGACTAAATATCAGCTATGGCAATTCTTGTGTTACGATATAACTTATTTAGATAAATAGTGTGAATTTGGACCAAATGTGAAATATTCTATATGCCTGTATATGCAAATTTCAATGTGAATATTACTATCAGCAGTCAACCTTAAATATTATATTAAATTTACCTGAGGGTCTTCTGCATGAGTGTAGACCTATATTTTAAAAATAAATAATATAAATGAGAATAAATAAAATAAATACACTTATTTTGAAAGCTGTGTAAATATTTTAAAGATACTTACTGCTAGGACAACCATTCTTAGCTGTTTAAAATGTAATTAAGGAAAGAAAAACAATAAATTAAATGTAACCTATAAAATAATCCTGTATACCAATTTATAGTGCAGATTCAAAAAAACAAAACAACAAGTGGAAATTAGGGCCCTGGTTTAGGAAAGCATGTTTACATCCATCTCTATGTAACAAAGGATATACGCATGTGCTTAACTTTAAGCAAACACCGTTGACTTCAGTGCTTTGCTGAATCAGGACATCAGAAATTTTTCCAAAGTCATATCTCAGACATGTAGTGCCAAATCCTCAGATGGTATACACAGGGCAGAAGTCTTTACCATCAAGACTTATGGGCCACAGTCTGTGAGATGCTGAGTACCTGGAATTGCCTTTAATTTTCACATCTGGCTAAACTGCAGTTATTTTGTAAACAGTAGCCCCAAAACCACAAGAGGCAGCTATTAGCAGTATACAAATGCATAATGTTACAGTATATTAAAATATAACAAAATTATGCTGGCAGACTTACATATTTTTTCTGCAAAGCATCATAGCATCCTAACATCCTGTAAAAATAAAATAATATTATTACTAATTACCATTTTGATTTGCGTCTGATTACATAAAAATTCCTACAAAACAAAACAAAAACCAAAAAATCATGTCAATCCAACCTGGTAGCTTTCTCTGACAGCGTAATAAGCCTTGTGGATGGAGGGAAGCAGCGGATGTGGTATATCTTGACCTTCTCATGAACTAGGGAAATGCAACCTAGATGGAGGTACTATAAGGTGGGTGCAAAACTGGTTGGAAAACTGTTCCCAGAGAGTAGTTATCAGTGGTTCAGTGTCAGGCTGGAAGGCCATAACGAGTGGGGTCCCACAGGGATCAGTTTGGGTCCAGTTCTGTTCAATATCTTCATCAATGATTTAGATAATGGCATACAGAGTATACTTATAAAGTTTGTGGATGACACCAAGCTGGGAGGGGTTGCAAGTGCTTTGGAGGACAGGATTAAAATTCAAAATGATCTGGACAAACTGGAGAAATGGTCTGAAGTAAATAGGATGAAATTCAATAAGGACAAATGAAAAGTACTCCATTTAGAAGGAACAAACAGTTGCACACATACAAAATGGGAAATGACTGCCTCGGAAGGAATAATGTGGAAAGGGATCTGGGGGTCATAATGGATCACAAGCTAAATATGAGTCAACAGTGTAACACTGTTGCAAAAAAAGCAAACATCACTCGGGGATGTATTAGCAGGAGTGCTGTAAGCAAGACACAAGAAGTAATTCTTCTGCTCTACTCTGCTCTGATTAGTCCTCAACTGGAGTACTGTGTCCAATTCTGGGCACCACATTTCAGGAAGGATGTGGGTAAATTGGAGAGAGTCCAGAGAAGAGCAACAAAAATGATTAAAAGGTCTAGAAAACATGAACTAGGAGGGAAGATTGAAAAAAAATTGGGTTTGTTTAGTCTGGAAAAGAGAAGACTGAGAGGGGACATGATTACAGTTTTCAAGTATGTAAAAAACAAGTTGTTACAAGAAAGAGGAACAAAAATTGTTTTTCTTAACCTCTGAGGATAGGACATGAAACAATTGGCTTAAATTGCAGCAAGGGAGGTTTAGGTTGGACATTAGGAAAAACTTCCTAACTGGAAGGGTGGTTAAACACTGGAATAAATTGCCTAGGGAGGTTGTGGAATCTCCATCATTGGACATTTTTAAGGGCAGGTTAGACAAACACCTGTCAGGAGTGATCTAGATAATTAGTCCTGCCATGAGTGCAGGGGACTGGACTACATGACCCCTCGCGGTCTCTTCCAGTTCTATGATTCTATGAAAATGAAATTCTTGTGTTTATACTTCTTAATTTTATACAATTTTATATAATGAAATACAGAAGTAATAAACAATGCTTATTCCATTAGTTTTGTCTTTTTATTTGTATTAATAGACAAAATTAACTATAATGTTTGCAACATCCAAAAACATACCAGGCTCTTTACAGAACAAGTATAAATTTAATTAAATTGTATGCCTGCCATTATCAAACACTAACATGTTTTCATAAATCAGCTGACGAGTTTAACTATTTCACTTAAGTCTATGCATCTTTTAAGCACAAAAACCAATATAATTTTTAGGGCTTGTCTACATCAGAAAGTTGCAGCGCTGGTGAGGGAGTTACAGCGCTGCAACTTTGAGAGTGTCCACATCTGCAGGGCATCACCAGCGCTGCAACTCCCTGTTTGCAGCGCTGGCCGTACTCCCGTTTTGTCTCGGGTGTAGAGGATCCAGCGCTGGTGATCCAGCGCTGGTAATGCAATGTAGACACTCACCAGCGCTTTTCTTGACCTCCGTGGAAGGAGGAAGCCTCTGGTAATCAAGCTGGTTTCCTTTCCCGGTTTGCTCTCTCGGTCCCGGAGCCAGCCAGCAAACCGCGGGGAAGGAGACCTGCTTGCTCGGGGTTCCGGGACCGAGAGAGCAAACCGGGAACGCCGCGGTTTGCTCTCTCGGTCCCGGAGCCAGCCAGCAAACCGCGGGGAAGGAGACCTGCTTGCTCGGGGTTCCGGGACCGAGAGAGCAAACCGGGAACGCCGCGGTTTGCTCTCTCGGTCCCGGAGCCAGCCAGCAAACCGCGGGGAAGGAGACCTGCTTGCTCGGGGTTCCGGGACCGAGAGAGCAAACCGGGAACGCCGCGGTTTGCTCTCTCGGTCCCGGAGCCAGCCCGCAAACCGCGGGGAAGGAGACCTGCTTGCTCGGGGTCTCCTTCCCCGCGGTTTGCTGGCTGGCTCCGGGACCGAGAGAGCAAACCGCGGCGTTCCCGGTTTGCTCTCTCGGTCCCGGAACCCCGAGCAAGCAGGTCTCCTTCCCCGCGGTTTGCTGGCTGGCTCCGGGACCGAGAGAGCAAACCGCGGCGTTCCCGGTTTGCTCTCTCGGTCCCGGAACCCCGAGCAAGCAGGTCTCCTTCCCCGCGGTTTGCTGGCTGGCTCCGGGACCGAGAGAGCAAACCGCGGCGTTCCCGGTTTGCTCTCTCGGTCCCGGAACCCCGAGCAAGCAGGTCTCCTTCCCCGCGGTTTGCTGGCTGGCTCCGGGACCGAGAGAGCAAACCGCGGCGTTCCCGGTTTGCTCTCTCGGTCCCGGAACCCCGAGCAAGCAGGTCTCCTTCCCCGCGGTTTGCTGGCTGGCTCCGGGACCGAGAGAGCAAACCGCGGCGTTCCCGGTTTGCTCTCTCGGTCCCGGAACCCCGAGCAAGCAGGTCTCCTTCCCCGCGGTTTGCTGGCTGGCTCCGGGACCGAGAGAGCAAACCGCGGCGTTCCCGGTATGCTCTCTCGGTCCCGGAACCCCGAGCAAGCAGGTCTCCTTCCCCGCGGTTTGCTGGCTGGCTCCGGGACCGAGAGAGCAAACCGCGGCGTTCCCGGTTTGCTCTCTCGGTCCCGGAACCCCGAGCAAGCAGGTCTCCTTCCCTGCGGTTTCCTGGCTGGCTCCGGGACCGAGAGAGCAAACCGCGGCGAAGCTGGTTTCCTTTCCCGGTTTGCTCTCTCGGTCCCGGAACCCCCCTTGAAGCCGCCCAACAGCGCTGCAGTGTGGCCACATCTAACACCACTTGCAGCGCTGGTTGCTGTAAGTGTGGCCACTCTGCAGCGCTGGCCCTATACAGCTGTACTAATACAGCTGTAACAACCAGCGCTGCAAAATTTTAGATGTAGACATGGCCTTAGTCTTGGTATGTTTATTTAAAAAAACTTTAATTGCATTTTACGTAAAAAATATGCAAAAGAGATACCAAAATATATAAATAGCCAAAAACTCGTCAATAATTTACCATAACCCAATAGAACATTAGAAGAAAAGAATAAGAACCAGTCTTACACAATATATACAAGATACTTACTAATATATATTCAGCTACAGATTTTTAAAAACTAAACTCTTATTTTTTGTCAAGCTTGAGAACATAATCCTCATGTTTAAAAGTTACAGAAATACAATAGATGTAATGTTAATGAAAATATTGTATCCCAACCTCGACCACTAAAAAATGAGGGCACTTTGGGAAGTCATTTATAACAGTGAAAAGTGAGCATAAAACACTACTATTCTGATTTGGTAGCATTTTACATCCACACTGTACTGGAGAAAATGACTACAACACAGAGCAACAAAGAATCAGGTCCTGAGAGAACCGCGAGAACAGGCAACAGTGGATATAGGGACACACATTCTTGGCATGAAAATAATTTTTGCAACAATTTGTTTTTACCCCAGTTCAGCAGGATGCTTCAGGATGTGCATAACTTAAAATGTTAGTCATCCCATTGGCTTCAAAAAGACTACTCACATGTTTCAGGTCACAAATATGCTTAAATACCTTGCTAATATGAATCCCAAGATCGTAAATCTTTCCATAAAACCAAATGTGAAAGTTAAGCTCATCACATGGTACTGAAATGTATAAATTCTGATTTTTCAATGTGTAAAGTCTGTATACCAAAACAGTAAATACTAAGCATTAAATACATCAAATGACCAGTACACACTAACAGTGAATGAACAATTTTTCTTTTACTAGAGAGCTAATTTTCAGACTTGACATGTTATAATAATATTATGAATGCTATAAAATCAACATACCATTTCACCAACTGAGTGGATCCAGGGCAGTTTTTGTCTTCCCTCAAAATCTTGACACAGAGGTCTGAAACAAACAAATAAACTTTAGTTAGAAAAGTAGAGCTACATTACTAAATTACAACACTAAAGTACAGATACAACACTAACTTAAGTTAGCTCAAATAAACTCTCTAAAATTCTTTGTCACAAGAACAGAGAAATATTTTATATCAAAGGAATCTCAGAAACAGCATGTTACCATCTAGATATCTTGTTCCATAGGCACATTCTGGAAAAATTCCTCTTAGGTAAGTAATGCAGGATACTGCTACTGCTAGGAGTCTCTTCACCAATATCAAAGACTGCTGTTCAGTACATATTTTATTAGGAAATATTACTGCACTCTAAAATTAAAAGAGAGAGAGGAATTAATCTCCAGTATACAGGGGAGTTTATTTTCATTCATTTGCCTTTCAAATACTGAAAACAAATAAAATGCCTCATCCTACTAGCCAAATGTACACAGGTCTACCAATTTTATTTTAACGTTAAAGGAACTAACGAAGCATTTTTCAACAAATAATCTCCATCCTTCTCTTGTTCACTTCCCTTGTTGAACATCATCACTATCACGTTATGATAGCTTCCAATCATGTAAAGAGTAACACTAACTTTTTGCACTATAAATAATTCTACTGACTTGAATGTGAAGTTTCACTGTGCATAAAGCAGTATCAGGACCTTACTGTTTAATTGAACCCTGTGATCTTTTACAACTGTGCATAGCTCAATGAGACTACTTAGGCAATAAGAACTACTCCTGAGTAACATCTTCTGTTTATAAAGGAATAAATTATGAATTTGAAATACTCTTTTCAAGTGTAATTAGCTGCAGGGGTAATTTTGGGCAATAAAATAGTCCTGAAAGTAATTAGTTTGTACACCTGACTACTGCAATCAAGTGTGCCAAAAATATACTGAAATAAATGGAACCATACCATAGAATTTCTTTGCATCTGGGCAGTTGCCATATTGTCAGTCTTTTCCTATCTGTTAATAAAATTGGGATATTAGCATGGTTAGTTTGCACTCTGATGAAATATACACATGTCGATCCTGTCCATTCAGTTTTCAGAACACTGGCCCAGATCTACCAAGGTATTTAGGCTCCTAGGTTCTATGGAAACCAACGCAAGTCAGAAGCCTAAATGCAAACCTTTACTCACACGAACAATTTTTATTCATGTATGTAATCCCATTGATTTAAGTGTGACTACCTATGTGAATGAGGATCACTCATGGGAGGAAAGGTCTACAGTCTTTAGCCTGGTTTACAGTACACACTTCTGCTGACACGACTATGTCACCCAGGGGTGCAATGAATGCAGGCAGAATTCCCTACTGTAGACGCAGATATGCTGACAAAATGCACTTTTCCTAATATAACTTGTTTTGCTCAGGTGAGATGATTTTACTAATGGTACAAAACACAGCTGTGCCAGTATAACTGCATCCACACCAGGTGCTGTCTACACTACAAAATTAGATCAACTCAGCTACATCACTCTGGAGTTTGAAACATCCACACCTGAACAACATAATTAAGCCAATCTAGGTCTCTGTGTAGACAGTACTAGGTTGATAGAAGAATTCTTCAGTGGACCCAGCTATTGTTTCTCAGAGGGGCACATTACCTATGCCAACAGGAGAACCCCATCCATCAGCATAAGTAGCATCTATGCCAGTGTTTCTCAACCCATGTCTTGCTTGCAGCCCGATCAGCACAAAGCTGTGGACCATGGGACATCCTCAGGGCCACACAGGTAGTATATAGTATGGATGCAACCCATATAACATACAGATAGCTGCATATACGGCCCACAACGATAAACAGGTTGAGAACCACTGATCTACGCTGTAATGTTTTAAGTGTGGCCCAGCCCTAGAGTTGCTTCGCCAGCATAGTAAGCCAGTAACCAGGCTCCCAGTGTAGTTGTGGCCTTAGGTCTGGTCTACTCTTAAAAATTAACCGTCCTAGCTACGTCGCTGAGGCCCGGGAAACATTCCACACCCAAAGCGCTCTAGTTAGATCAACAGAACCATCCCTGCCCAGCCCCAGGCAGGTTGGCAGAATTCTTCCAGGCGCCTCGTCACCGCCCCTCAGGGAGGTAGATTACCCCCACCGATACAGACAGCCCATTCCCAACACAGGGCACGGCCACACTATGGTGCTACCCGTGACTGTGCCGCTCCAGGGCGGACGTGCCCTGACAACCTGTGAGTCTGCTTTAAAGGGCTCCTTTGGCGTCAGACGCTGCCCTAGACAAAATGGATGGGGGGGGTTGCAGCTGGGCAAGGGAAAGAGACTCACTGGGCAAAGGCAGTACAGCTGCCCTGCCCCCCACCCCAGCTGGGCCTCTGCAGCGCTCAAGCAGCTGGGGTGAAGCAAGGGGGGGGCTGAAACCCGCGGACTTGGGGCCAGTGGGGAAACTGAGACCCACGGGTGCGCGGGGGGGGGTGGGGCCGAGGAAACAGGCGTCGCAACTCATTGGAAGAGGGGGATAATCCTAGCGCCTCATGGGGCGCAACCCACCGCGTCCCCCGGCCCCGGAAAAGACCCCGTCCCCCCGCGCCTTGCCCGGCCCGGTCCGCCCCGCCTTAGTGAGGGCCGGCCGCCGCCGCCGCCTGAGCCCCCCCGCCCCGCTCCTTTGTCCGCGCGCCGACAGCTTTCCCGCCCTTTCCTCTCGCGCTGTTGACGCGCGCGCCTTCCCTGGAACGGGGGCCGTGTGCAGCGTAACCGCCTTTCTCCCCTCTCTTTCCTTGCTCCCATCAGGGGGCCGTGTGCAAAGGCCTTTCCCGCCTTTTCGCCTTGCCGCCCAACTGACGTTAGCGCCCTTGAGCCCTCCACGAAGGGCCGCGTGCAAAGAGCCCGCGCTGCCTGCCACAGCCTCTCCCAAGGCTTCCTTCTCACCCCGCCCTGGGGCTAGCGTGCAAAGCTGCTGCCCGTCCCTGTGGTACCCTGGTTCCCCCACCTCTGCCTTGTGTGGGGCCACGTGCAAAGGCTGTTAGCATCTTCTTCTCCTCACAGCTCCAGTCACTATGAAGGCCTGGTCTACACTAAAAATTAGATTGCCCGAGCTGCATGGCTCCTGGCAGTGAAAAATGTTGCACCCTGTGCTTTGTTGTAAGGTTGCCCTAACCCTCTGGTGCAGCCAGATTAGCCACAGTGGTAGGAGAAGCCCTTCCATGTTGGAAGTGCCTGCGCTATGGTGCTCCAGGGCACTGCTGTGGTGCACTCAGAGCCAAAGGCTCTTCATTGTTTTTCTTCTCCCACTATTGCCTCCATCAGCCCTGTCATGCCACATGCAATGGCTCTTCCTCGTGCCCTATTGCCTCCCACCCAGCGCCATTTGCAAACACTCTTGCCTCCTCTCTGCTCATTGCTTCCCGCACCGCTCCCAGGGCCATGTCCAAAGACTCCACACCTTTCACCTTCCCGCTGTTAGCCTAGACGTCACAGCGGCTCGCCTGGGGAAGGAAAATGGAGGTTGCAGTTCGTTGGAAGAGTGGGAATCTGAGCCCATCATGGGGACTTGTGTAAAGCACAGAGCCATTTGAAACACCCACACTTGTGTAACAGTGTTAAGAGTCGTATTCTGCAATAGTTACAGACTGTAGGAGGACAGGACCATAAAAACATTAGCTCATATTGGATAGTCCATCTCATAGAGGGGAATAGAGCGTATAACACAATACAAATATCACCTAATATATATGGCAATTTCTGAGGGAAAGTATTAAGAGAGAAATATAGTCTCTGTTACTTTTTCATCATTCTTCATTTCTTTGCCAGAAATGGAATTGGGTTTTTTTAAACTATTTTTGTTAACTATTTTGAAAAAGATGTATTGTGCAATATTTAAAAACATCTAAGTTAAAAATTAAACTAGCCAAATATCAAGCTGTATCTTTCAGGTTTTGCTTTTATTTAATAAAAAAGGACAAAATTATCAAACATTTCAGCTAATAAGCACGATAATTAAGTGTCCTGGTGCTATCTACAAAATACTGTACAGACAGTGATCACCACATTCTAAAGCTTCTGTGGGAAGTAATGCATGCAAAATCTTACAATCAGCAAGTTTTGAGAAAGCATCTGATTGTCATTTAACAATACATAATTTAAAATTAATAAAAACTGCATACTGAAAGATTATATTGGCTATTATCCCAGTACAATTATTGAGAAATTAGCATACTAAGACATTAATTACCAAGAAACCCAGGAAGCAGGACAAGGGCAGTAGAACAGCTAATATAGGTTCTGAATTATCATGCATGCAGCTTTCTGTAATACATTATAACATGAGTATTGCCAACCCCAAGCATTCAAAAATTATGAGTCCTGACCCTCCACCCCCAAAATCACGAGAATGGTTTAATAATCATTAAATTAAAAATACATTTAGGGTGCTTTTTATTTGCCTTCTGGTCTTTGAGCCTGTATGGTTCACTTGGATCACATTTTCAACCTTTTATCCACAACCATCAGCACTAGAAACACATTTTAAAAAATAAAAAAAAAGGCTGGGATTTTCACATAATCACAAAAATCCAAGATCTTTGAGAAAAAACACCAACTATTGTGATTCGTGGGATAAAATTTTGAGATGATTTACTGTCAGTAAATCTCGCATTTAACATTGACTTTGGTGCCATAGTACATAGTATCATTAGGATTGCCAACCCTCCAGGATTGTACTGGAGTCTGCAGGAATTAAAGATTATGTCATGTGGCGAAATCTCCAGGAATTCATCCAACCCTACTTATCATACATGTTCAACTGTTTTCAGGTGTGTTTTGAGGTTCTTAAAAACCTGAGCATTAAAAAAGGGCATTTTTGGCAAATTAAAAAGCAACGGTTTCACCTGCAAAACCATTGAGAAACTTGATTATAGAAAGCTTCTCAAACTTTCTGAACAATCTAGGTAGTTATAGGGCCTCCATCATTACAAGAATTAGCATCTATTCATAGAGTGGACCATAACATAAAGACAGGGCTGGCTCCAGGCCCCAGTGCGCCAAGCGCGTGCTTGGGGCGCATGCCGCGGGGAGCGCTCTGCCGGTTCCCGGGAGGGTGGCAGGCGGCTCTGGTGGACCTCCCGCAGGCGTGCCTGCGGAGGGTCCGCTGGTCCCGCGGCTCCGGTGGACCTCCGGGACCGGCAAGCGGCAGAGCGTCCCCCACGGCGTGCCGCCGTGCTTGGGGCGGCAAAATGGCTAGAGCCGGCCCTGCATAAAGAGATTGTTTTGAGGACACATCTCCTTAAATTTGTGAACACATGCACCACCTCCACTCCTGTTTGTGACACTAATAGCAATTGCCCACATAGGAAAGTAATATTAGATGCTTTCCTAATAGGTTTTTAACTTCTTTTAATGAGACAAGGAGAACCAATATCATGCGACTGGTTGGTTGAAGTAGTTGGTGTAGATGATTTTCTTTACGCTGCTCCAGGCTGGTTAGGAAACATGGAAGCAATATACCAAGAGGGCTAGCACTCATGAAGTTTTATAGCAAGCAGTGATTCTTACAGTAGTTTTTTTTGTTCTTGCATTTAACAGATCGTTTGGGGTCCATCAAATTTGTATGATTCAAGACAGGACTTATTGAAGACTACAGTTTTTTGGGGAACTCAGAACAAAATTAATTTTAAAGCATGTTTGACTCTTCATTTCTGCCAGCCAGGATTAAGTCTATTTTTCACATCACTGGGTAGTTGGCAAATGAAGCTATTCCACAAAGGTTGCCTCTGTTTTTTGCCATCCGGATATAACCGTGATCACCCCATCTGGTTCCCCAGCTGCAGAAGAGAAACAAACAATATATTTGTTTTTATATATAATATATATATAATGTTAAATCTTAACGCAGGTTCCGTTTCAGTTGTGGCTAAATGGGAGGTAGAGATGCAGAGCACTTTTACAGCTCAGAGTCTGAATGTTTTATAAAAGGATAGGTCTCCATGAAAAAAAAGATTTTAAATTAAGCATAAGCCTTAGCGCAAAAAAAACAAAACAAAAGTGTGCTCCTAGAGCTCAGAATGCAGCACTTCTCTGAAACCATTGCACACTGGAAGTACATTATAAATAATAAGAAATACAAATAACCATACCCAAAATTCCACTTTGCAGACAGGGATGTATCAACAAACACACAACTGTTATCTTTGTCAGAACACAGATACCCTCTTAAAGCTCAATAGTTGGGCAATTGTAATAAGCTCAAATCAAAGAAAAGCTAAAAATGGGGAAAAGACTTCCACAAACTTCTTGAAAAGAGAGTACTGGGCATGCCCATGAGTTTCATATTTATTATCTGTTTGTTTCGCATTTGAGAATTTTGGAGAATTAATCTCATATTTTACTTCAGATACACACAATGTATTTATTTCCTCTTTGCAGGCCACTAGTCCAATTAGATATCAAATTATTACACATTGGAAATCATTTAAAAACACAATGTCAGAGTTCAGGGCCAAAATCTAGGTCTATAGTAAATCATATGAATACACGTTTTTGTAATTGAAAAAAGTTCAGTGAAATTGCAGGTTCAAATGAATGTGTACACTTGTCTTCTGGAATGAACTATTCCTCTCTGTTTTTGAAACTCCAAGTCTTTAACCTTGTGCAGGACCATGAGAATCAGAAAGCAAAATTGGCTAGAAAAAGAAAATTAAATTAACTAAACTAGTTTGTGTCCAGCTGCCTGTCATGTGCAAAACCTAAACAGAATTAATAGTGAAAAGTAAATTAGAATTTTAAAATATACTTTCATATTTAATAATCAGAGATATAGTTAACAGAACAGTTAAAGACTTTTAAAACATATTTTATTTATTTTGATGCTGTCCTTGTAAAGTATTAAACCAGTTCTTTATGATGAAATTATATTTTAAAGAATTTTTAGGAAAGGTATTTTAATTAAAGAAAACTCATCCTTACCTGTTTTTGACGAGCCAATATGGCACACCTTTGTCCACACAATATCCCACAACAAGAACGGCATGGTTTATATGTGAAGAACTGCATTTTGAGTCATAGTACACACCTGAAAATATTTTATTTATTTATTTATGAAACAGCAGTGCCCAGAAGCCTCAGTCAGGAGCACTGTGCTCCTGTGATAGGCACTGTATTAAGACAAAGTCTCTATCCCAAAGAGGTTACAGTCTAAAGCCCCAATTCTTTAATGAGTTCCACACAAATACAAAGGCACGCCCATGTGCAGCTCATTGCAGGACTGTGGCCTAATTTAAGACAAGAGCTAATGAGTGAGTGAATAACTGTAGGACAGAAGTGGGGAGGGAGGACAAGGGTGACAATACAAAAAAACCTATGGTTGCATAGGTTAACTGTATATACCACTTACGGTTTCTAAATCATTTAAAAGAGAGAGAGATAAAAATGATATAACAGAATAAAGATATAATTGGCAAATCTGCATTTGATTTTGAAACCGTTTTCCTAAAACAGATAGGTCAATGAGTTGTTGTTTTGGAAACCTGAACCTCTCAGATACAGAATATACTGTTTTGCCAGGTACAGAATATACTGTAAATGGAGGTAGCCTCATCGCTTACTCTAATCAAAAACAATTTGGGAATCTGACCCTGTAAGCCTTCCTTATGTGAAGTTGATGGATCTATTTCTAAATCAGCTTTGCAGGACCAGATGTTAAGATAAATTTTTTTAAGTTCCCAAGCTTCTCACTTTTGGAGCATACACAGCAAGATGATCGGTTTCCTTCCATCTTTTCCTAAAGTCAGAGAGCCTCTAGTATATTAGCAGAATTATTTCTAAATAGGATGTTTCTCTACCCCCAATAATTTAATAGAGTCATAGATTCCAATGCCAGAAGGAATCATTGTGATCTTCTAGTCTGACTTCTTGTATAACACAGGCTGTAGAACTTCTTAAGAATAATTCCTAGGGCATATCTTTTTAAAAAAAAATTCCAATCTTGATTTTAAAATGGTCCATGATGGAGAATCCACCATGACCCTTGGTAAGTTGTTTCAATGGTTAATTACACTCACTTAAAAATGCATGTCTTCTTTCCAGTTTGAATCTGTCTAGCTTCATCTTCTAGCCATTGAATCTTGTTATACCTTTTTCGCTTAGTTTGAAAAGCCCATTATTAAATGTTTGTTCCCCATGTAGATATTTACCGAATGTAATCAACTCATCCCTTACATTTTCCAGGGCTGCTCTTCGACCCTGAATCAGCAAACCACTTACTAGAATGTACTTTACTTTAGGCATGTGAGCAGTGTGACAGAGTGACATGTACAAACTTTATTGAATTAAGTTAAACCCTACTGAATTATTGTATTAAAAAGGCAAATATGTATGCACTCTTGTGGGATTGTATGGAACTTCAAAATGCTTTTTGGAACACTACCTGTAAAGTGAATTTCCTAGACAGTACTTGAGGGAAATGCAAATTATCCCCTCCTGAGCTTGCCTATTGAAGCCACACTCTGGGGTGAGACCAGTTACCTACTCTTGGAAACTCCAGAAGAAGGACACTGCACCTTATAAAAAGTGGACCAAACACATTGTGAGCGCGCTTGTTCTGAGCTGAAGCTGTGATGAACTTGTAACCAGAAGGAATTCCCTTAGGTCAGAATCTGAATGACGGCTTCTGCCAGAATCTATGTTAGGGTTGTTGGGATGAATTCTGGTGAGCTTTATTAAGATACATGTAGGTTCTTTTATTGTTTTTATATGGGTACGTCTTCACTACCCGCCGTATCGGTGGGTAGCAATCGATTGCTCGGGGATCAACATATCGCGTCTCATCTAGACGCGATATATCTATCCCCAAACACGCTTATATCAATTCTGTAACTCCACCAACCCGAACGGAGTTGCGGAATCGACAGGGGGAGCCGCGGATATTGATCCCGCGCCGTGACGACGGTGAGTAATTCGACCTTAGATACTTCGACTTCAGCTACGTTATTCACGTAGCTGAAGTTGCGTATCTAAGATCGATTTTCCCCCGTAGTGTAGACCAGCCCTGTGTTTTCTTGTAATGCTTTTTATTGCAAGAATAAAATAGGAAGAACTGTGCGGCACTTATAACTTTTGACAATCACTCTGTTATCAGTCTCTGAAAAGAAAGCAAGCAGGTGTGATTGGGGAGCCTATTTCTTCTGGGAATAATAAAGTGAAGGCAGGGAACTGTGCATCCTGGAAATAACTCAGTAAGAAGGGAGAGAGACGTGTCTGCACTCAAGAGAGGCAATGGCTGGGGAGCTGGAAGCCTGAGAACGATGCCCTTGTTGTACCATTGAGGAAAAATATAGGTGGAGTTGTCCTGAATTGTGACAATTAGTTCTGTTGATTTCAGTGGAGCTGCTCACAGGCTTGAAGTCAGGTTTGTGTTTTGTTGATTCAGGGCCTTTGTCTCTAATTTTGTTAAGAACTAGTCAGGTCTCAGAAGATACAGGGAAAGAGAAAACTGCTTACCACTATGGTAATGTTGGAAGGATCTCAAACTTGCATCTATAGCAATCGATATTGGTCCCACTGAAGCCACTGTTCTTTCAAGATAAGTTTCACTTCCTTTAGGTATTTTTTTATAGCTGACACAGGTGGCAGCCCGTCCAGAAGTTTTATAACGGCAATGATTGTCCTGTAGAAGATGGCAGACAGAGATATAAGGGCACAATAAGTATGGCAAGTAAGTTAGTGCTAAGTTTTATCATCTTAATTAATTAACAGAATCCTGTAACAGTCCTGAGGTATATAACATACTGGTTTATTCAGGTCTGTTTATGTGTTTTAGTTCCTTTCCAGTAACTTAGCTCTTCCCAGAAAATAGAACTTACTCTTTCACTGTACAAGGTGAGTGAGGTAATAATATCCTTAATTGGACCAACTTCTGTTGGTGAAAGAAACAAACTTTTGAGCCTCACAGAGCTCTTCTCCAGGTCTGGGAAAGGTAATTAGTGTGTCACAGCTAAATACACAGTGAAAGAGATTGTTAAGGATAGGGAATTAACACATGAAGTTGAAGTGGTCAATTAACAATTTATTGTGGGACCAACAAAGCTACAACAACACTGCAAACAACTTGTTCACTGTACACACATGTACTAGCGTGACACATTCCATCCAATAAATGCCAGTACAGTATACCTTATATGTATTAGCTAATATATTACAGTATTATCGACTCTGTGGTATGCTGATATATGAAATGGCACCATTATTTTCAGGGCCCCATGTACAGCAAGATGGGTATAAATTCTGATTCAGTGGCATGGTTTCCTACTTTCTGTGATACTTACTCTGAAAATGTTGCCACAAAGACAGCTAAAAGTCAAAATGTGGGGTTTGATTCAATTTAATTAAATGAACAATGTCAACTTCAAAACAATCACTCTTCTGTCTGAATTGTTTTAAACCTATTGTTACAGAAGCTAACACCTACAATTACTATAATTGAAAAAGATTGCAGGAAAAAAGATTTTTTTCTGTTTTGCTTTGCAAATTTGTCAGCCCTTTATGTATAATCTGTTTCACAGTTTCCCCTGTATAGTCAGTTACTCCTGTTGTTTGTGTGAATCTTTCACATAGCAACAAGACTGAGAAAAGCATTTTTAAAAAATAGGAAAATGGTTGCAAAACCACAAAAATTGGTAGGTGGCCTCCTGCAACTAGCTTATCTGATCTTATCTTATTAAACTGAATAGAATTCAGGTAAATGGTGCTCCTTTAAATATGAAAATATACTATACAATAGTACAATATCCCTGGTGGTTTGTTAAATACTAAATTCAATCTTACTGATTTTCCAGTGCTTTGCACCAAGCTTGTTTCTGCTCTCACATGAGTTTTAAACAAGAGTAAACTTTCCTGACTTCAGTGAATTTACTGTTTATTTACACCAGGGCAACATAGAGCAGTATCAGGCCCGTCTTCTGTAGTCATCTATACTGTGCAAAGTCAGTATTAAGTTGGCATAAAATTCTACCAGATCAAAAGCACATCATTGTACACCGAGTTTGCACTGACTTTGAACAGTTGCAAATGACTACACAAGGTGCAAAGCAGTGGAAAATGAGGTTCTGTTTATTTGACTCCCCCACTGCATTTTCAGTTTTCAGTATGCAACAGTGTTTTTTTCTTTTAATTAAGAACACATAACTGCACGGCAGAAGTTGTCAATAGGAAGCTGGAGGTGTTGGCAGCTGGCTAGTGAACATCTTGGGTCTTTGGACACTCCAAAAGTTGTGGGAGGCAGTTGAAGATTGTGAGAAAAGCATATTAGCTACATATGTTTGCTAAAATAATCAACAGTGAAATAGTTAATATTTATTTAAATTGCTGTAATTCACACTTCTCTGAGAGCTGTTCTTTCAAGCACTCTGCAGACTCGGGAAGACAATATGGTATTAGGATTACACTTGGGTCCCATTTGGAAAGTTTTCATAAACATATAGGATTTGAGTTAAAATATGCAGCAATCAAGAAGAAAAAACCCCAAAATCTATTAAAATGTTAATATAACCATTGTATAAGGTAGAGATTTGAGTCCTCTCCCTGATTTGTCTTTTAGATAAAACACTTTATAGTAAAATATAGACTTTTCCAACCTTTTTCCTCCCCAAAGAAACACCTCTGGACCAAGTGATACTCACCCGACCTTCATATGGGTACGACGTTTCTGAGTCAATGCCATGGTTGTTTATAACATATCTGAAGGCACTAGTCATAAAGCCTCCGTGGCAACCATGGTTGCCATATTTCCAGGAGCAGTCTACTAGGTTCTGGGGACTAAGTGACACCAAACGCCCTGTTTTCTTCTTCAGTTGTCCTTCCAAGGCCCCCACGGCACTGAAAGCCCAACAAGAACCACAAGATCCCTGTGGCACATTGCAAGGTTCAACAGCAACAGAAAGGAGAGATGTTATGGCAGGTGTCATTAATGGCTTAATTATACATTTAAGATAGCAACACTGGTGTAAAGCCACTGGCATTACTCCTGACTTACAGCAGCACAAGTGAGAGAAGAGTGAGGGACACAATGCAGTTGTGAGACAGGTATCTTTAACTATCCGAGAAGTAAATATAGCTAGTCTACCTGCAATTCTTGGAGACATATAGCTTCCATAAAATGAGTTTGATAACAATTTTTGCTAACCCAACCCATGAAGCTGTATGAATTGGATACATTAAGTAGTGGAATGATAAGTCTTAATTGAAAATGGGTTATGCAGTCTTTCAGTGACAGTTAAAATCCAATGACAGTTAAAATCTGTGCAATGGCTATTGAGTGTCTTATGGGAATTGGGCCAGATTCCCCGGGTTCTTCTGCAGCACAAAGTGGCCTTAAACCAGCCAGAGATTTTCAACAAAGAATTCTCCTTGTGTAGGAGGAATGTCTGCTGATGCAGAGCTGGTGGAGGTGGTATAGTTGCCTTCCCAACCCCATGAAAGACGGCAAGAGGCAGCCTAGTGGAGTTGAACTCCAGTATGACTGATGATCCTATGCTAGCATAAAGGGTCTATTCCTTCAGTGCCATTCTTTACACAGCAACATAAATTAGAGTAGGATCCAGCAGTCCTGATTCAAGGTAGCACAACTATCTCCCTGCAGTCACCACTCTTCGTTACATTCAAGCACTGTTCAGGTGTAGTGCAAATCAATGCCATTGGGCTTAGTGTCCTTGGTCCAGTTCCTAGCTGATAGGTATCCACGTCACAAAAAACACTTCCATGTTTGATACTAAGATCAACCATCCCCTCTCCTTTCAGATCAGGGCTGATGCATGTTAGTAGGAGGTCAGTGGGGGAGAAGCTTGCATTGCCACTGCCTATGCTGTACTCTGCCTTCTCTGTATAAGAGCAAAGAATTTAATTCTCTGCTTTTGTTAATGACCCTTTTCACCTACATTAATGCTAAAGTTGTTTTAAAAATAAATTAAATTGAATGAACAACATCAAAGAAAGAGGCATATTTTTTGCATAAAATAAATTACATGTTGACATGGATAATGCAGATATATAGATATTTGCATAGAATGTCGTTTACAAACATTATATTGGTGTGACCATGCAGTTCTTCCTCAGTAATGTGAAGAAGGGGATGGGAGATTTGCACTATTCTGCAAGTATGTGGCTTGCAATATTCATTCTCCACCTACTATAATTTCCACCTCTGAGTTCGCACCTGGTTCTTTACATTGGTGACATAACCGCTCTTCCTCCAATCTATGCAGTCTGGGGCCTGATCCTGAATACTTTCTTGAGGCCAGTCAGCTGTGAGGTTATCCATTTCTGAGTCGGATACCCTGAGCCCTGTCATTGTAGCCGTTACTTCCTCAGATGTCTGTTAAAATAAAAATTAAAAAAGAAATAGAGTATATTAAATCAGTAACTGGTCATACTGCTATTAACTTTGTAGCAGTTGGCAAATACATGGCAGAAAATGTCTAAGATTTAAACTGTAGATTTACTATAAAAGGTGGCTGTGTAAAATGGCACCTTCTTATTCGGTGGGGCTTGATCCAAAGCCCACTCCTTTAATAATTCTCTGCTCCTTTTACTTGAGGATCTCAAAGCACAGTGCAAATGAATGTAAGTATTATCCTCATTTTACAGATGTCTAAGGCTGCACAGCTATTCAGTGGCAGGACTGTTAACAGAATCTAGATCTCTTGATTCCCAATCCAGTGTCCTAGCCTTTGAACTATGTTAACTACCCTCTGCTCCCATGCACCTCCTCAGGATCATATTACTTTTGATCATTTACTTTTAAAAGTAATTGGAATACAGGTAACTAGTTAGTGTAATTAATTATACTAGCAATCCTGACCAAGGTGAGGGAAAAATCTTTTTACAATTATTATTACTTCTTTTTTAAAAGGAGCTTGAAACAATAATGCCTAGATTAAAATAGCACTATATAATTTTAAAACAAAGTAGCACGAAGAAATTTACCATGTCTGCAAAGCCATTCATGGCCATTGTGTATGAATGCTTTCCCATTGACTCTTCCAAGTTATGAACTGTAACTATTTTCAGGGTTTTTTCCCAGATCAAGCGCCTGGAAAGCTCTTCCTCCTGAAATAATGAAAGAAATGAGAACATTTTTGGCCACAAAAATTGGGTTAATAAAAATTATATATTTTTTGGCAGGATAAGGTTGTTTTTGTGATTTTTTTCCAATGGGAAATTTCCCAATGAAACTACATTTTTTGTTTCATTTTAAATTGAAATTTAATTTTGTTTTTCTTCTAAAATTTTCACTTTCTTTTCTTTTTTCCCTTTTTGCCGTAATAAGATGAATAATATATAGTTTGGGAGGAAAGAAAACTCCCAATTTTTCATTTTTTTTTCTTTTTCTCTTTTCTACTTTAACTTTTTAAACATCTTCCATTTTGCAAGAGATACATAATGGCAAAAGGAAAAATGAAATATGCCACTCTAGCTTTTCCAAAGTTAGAGAAGTTTTGCCAAGTTACACAGTAGAGAAAGGAAAAAATGAAAGAGTAAAAAGATGTCTTTCATTATAAAACAAAAACAAAAAACCAGTGAGAGAAAAGGGAAAAAACTAAAATCAGACATTTAAAAAATTTAACTAATTTTTATTTTTTTAAAACCACAACAAATATCTCAAAATGAATCTGAAACAATGAACATTTTTTGTTTCAAAATTTTCAGGTGACAAATTGAAAAATTTCAAATGAATAATTTTTAATAAAAAATCTTCATGAGGCAAAACATGGGTTTTTCAACCAGTTCTCATTAAATTATCGAGCATGGACAATGTAATTACAATTTTTAAATATTGAGGAGCACTCTGCTTCTTTCTGGTAATTTCCATGGGTCAGAGATATACACCAGATTGAGAGTGAGCAAAGTTATTCTTTTCCTTTCAGGAATTTGAGGAAATCCCCAGATCAAAACATAATAGCTTTGGATGAAAAATATTAAGAATGTTTCTCTCCACTTATGGTATAGTCCAAGAATGTAAATTAACTTATTAGAAACACAAACTCTTGAGCTGCACTTTGTAGGCACATTGAAGCAACCTTCAGCTGGAAGTGTAAGTGACCCTTACCACAGTGCAGATCTCACTAATAAATAGTTGTGGAGCTGCTCATGATAATATTTAATCCAGATATACCATGATGTTGAACATTTCAGTCTCCAGAACTCTATTCAGTTCTTCTGTTTGTCTTCGCCACTAAATTATTAACCAGTAAAAAGAATCAACCAGGTAGTAGTGGGTATGGTTCTGCCTATGAATATTTAGTGCAATACACCATAAAAATAAATATTTAGAATGCAAAGATAATTACTTCACTGCTGTACTGCTTTTGGTAGATTGTCTTCCAGCGTTCCCAGTCTGAATCAAGGGTAGGATCCTTGCCTATGCTGGCAACAGATGCTGCTACCATAAGCAGTAAAACACTGCCCAGTGTCAGCATCTTAAACTGCAAAAGATGTAAAATGGATGTTATATAACACAATGTATTAATTCCTTCCCATCACAGTCCAGGATCTTTGAAGAGCTCAGGGGAATGGCACAGGCACACAGCAGGTGCGGGAATCCCAACCGCGACACGCTGACTGTGCCTCAGGTAGAGCTGTAGCCAGACTAAGGTTGGCTGTCCACTTCCTCCCATTGGGGTGTACCTAGAGTAGCGGGTGTTGTCTGCCTCCTCTGAATAGGTGGCCCACGACAGTCCTGGCAGGTCCGTGGCAGTAGTAAATTCCCTGGAAGACAGGGCATCATTGGGCTTAACTGCAGGGTCGGTGGCGAGGAGCGAACTGGGTCCATCTGTCTCCTCAGGTGTCTCAGCTCCAACTGAGCAGGAGGGAGGCCACACAGCCTCACTACACAAATATTTTCATCAATATTTGAAATATTCCTCCAAATAGTCACAAATAATATTACCATAAATACTGGGCAGTTAAGTTTGCCCAGTATTTATGAATCTGCTTTCCAATCATTTCCCACTTTTAGTCCTAGATCTTTAAAAGAGAAGAGCAGCTATCATACTCACCACTGGACCCCCTTATTGGTTGAGACCAAGCACAGAATAAGCCATAGAAATTTAACCTCCAGCTTATCCCATGAGGTGCTTCCTCTGGGATAGCGTGGAGTCCCATTTAACAAGGCAATATGAAAGAAGCTCACTGAGTCATTTTATCTATTTTGTTATGGACAGGTGATGTCACTTCTGTTTTTGGGACTGTTGACTGTGCACCCTTCACTGTATTAAATGTATGAGGGGGCAGAAATAGAGAAAAACAGAGAAAGAAAGATGATAAGTCAATACATGTAGCATATATGCAATTTACCTGTTAAATTGCTGTGATCCTGAGACAGTACTCCTTCTTTGAACTTAAGGAACAGACTGAGGACCACAGAGCACAGATGAGGCTTCCCAAGTCTGGATGTAGCAAAGGTTCCTGGGTGCTTTATAAAGTCAGGGATCCAGCAGTCAACTGGAGAAATTCCCTATGCAGAGGTTTCATTTTAAAAAAAATGCTTTCTATCATGAGAATAGACCATTTCTTGCTCAAGACTTGTTTTGTAATGATTAAGCAGGCACAAAACTCAAGCAGAAGGGAACAAAAGCAGAACTCTGGAACTGAAAGCAAATATCTTGTTGCATCTTTTGCATACAACATAGGTGAAAGCACTAGTCAGATGGTATAACTTGCTTCCATAAAAAGGTTTTGTAACATTTGGCTAGCTTGACGCATGCAGTTATATGAATGGGACATATTCTCAGTCTGTATAATTGAAAGATAAACCTAAAAACAAAGTTTCCAAGAGGACTGACTGCTTAATGGAAATGGAATATGAAGCCCTTCCACTCTCAATGACCGTTCAAATTCAGCCCATGGCGAAATCGTTACTTTGCAATGGCTATTCAGTGTTCAATGTGAATTGAGTTTGGCGGTTTCCATGTATTTCCTAATGGACCTGTGTCCACATCACAAAACTTGGTGAAAGTTGGAACTTTCCTGGCAGCCTCAATAAGCCAAAGCTATAATGTGCCATGGGGACTGAACTCAACCTCTCACATCAGGACTGAGGCACTTTGCTTGGGGCCGCAGTGAGAGATGCTTACAATGCCACTGCTTTGTCTCTCTCACCAACAGAAGTTGGTCCAATAAAAGATACTACCTCACCCACTTTGTCTCTCTAATTCTATACTTCAGTTTTTCTGCACTAAACCAAGAACTTCACCCTCCAAGTTGTGCATCTGACACTTTTCAACTACGTTATCACTAGATTTGCTGAAAAACACATTAAATAAAAGAATTCTTGGTGAAGAGGCATTTTTAAATGAAATCAACTAATCTATATTTTGAGGTGATTAATGCAGATAAGATAATTTCATAGATTTCCATTTGCAAGTTTTTTACTGGAGTGGGTAGACGATCCTTAATGCAAGGACAGGGGTAGGAGATTTGCATAGCTCAGTAAACATGGTCATTTCAGTTTTTATTTTCCACCTGCTTTAATTTCCAACTTTGCATTCACAGCATGTATTTTACTTTGGTTACATAACCTTTCCTCTTTTGTTCCAGGCTGGGTACTGAATAGTTTCTTCAGATCAATGGACTAAGGTTATTCATTTCTGAGTCAGAGATCTTGAGCCTGATGATCATAGAAGCTACTTCCTCCAAAGTCTACTTAAAGAAAAAGAAAAAAAGAGAAGAAAATACAGAAAAAAATTACCAGTAATTACCAGTGTGTGAGGGCACCATGAGTCAATGGATCTGCTTTCTGTCAGTATCCGGTGTTAGATGTGCTGATTTTAGTGACAAAATGAAAGTGCTTTATGCTCCTATTGGTCCTGAAGATCAAACACAGCTAAGTGAGCCAGATTGTTTTGGTTTGTATCAACAGAACTGTTAACTAAGTTCCAGTCACAGGAACTAAGTTACATCTGTGCAATTCCATTAGAGACATGGAGTCAGACTGGGGTAGCTGGGGCATAACTTTAAGACAAAGAGGTTGCAGAGATGTGGGTAAGGGCAGAGTTTGGTGAGCAAGTTCTTTATTCCTGGTGATGATGCAATCAAGAAGTACCCAGCTTGAATTTCAGATCTGAAGTCCAGTGTGCAATGGCAGCTAGGGGGAAAAAATCTGTTTATTTGTAAACTGGTCAGATTTGCTCTGTAGTTAACATGGAGAGGCACAATGCCATTTTTACCGTGACTTATCAACCACACTTCAAGCCCTTAATCCTGCAACCAAGGTTGTGATGTTCCACTGCAAGTCTGAATGGAGGCTATGCATGGGCACAAAGAGTAACCCTGTACTCCCTGAGGCCAGGTGTACACCACAGACCTACACTGGTATAACTACATTGCTCAGGGTGTGAAAAATCCATCCTCCTGAGCAACATAGTTATACCAACCTTAACCTCCCAAAGCAGACAGCACTATGTCAGTGGGAGAGCTTCTCCAATCAACATAGCTACCGCCTCTTACAAAGGTGGATTAACTATGCCAACGGGAGCCAGCTCTTCACTTAAGCACTATAGCAGTGCACTGATGCAGCATTTTTAGCATAGACCTGCCCTTACTCTGAAGAGCGCAATCTTGAATGAGATTTTAGGCCCTTTTTCGTGGTTACATTAAGGCTCACTTACATTGCTCTGGCAGCCTAAAGTGCCTTAAAGTGGGTACAAATGTAATTTATACCTACAGTGAACCCTCTTTCAGCTGCCAAAGTGGTGCAAAAGGAACTTAGCAAAACTGAGAATTAGACCCATGGTCTTTTGTTGTCTGATCATAAAAGAAAATGCTCTTGACAAACAGGAGAAATGGTTTGAACTAAATAGAATGAAATTCAAAAATGACAAATGCAAAGTGCTATACTTAGGAAGGAATAATCAATTGCACAAATAAAAATGGAAAATGACTGCATAGGAAGGAGTTCTGCAGAAAAGGATTTGGGTGTTATAGTGGATCACAAACTAAATATGAGTCAACAATGTAACACTCTTGCAAAAAAAGCAAGCATCATTCTGGGATGTATTAGCAGCAGTGTTGTAAGCAAAAGCACAAAAAGTAATTCTGTTATACTAATTATATTAGACCAGTAAAAACCAGCAGGATCTTATTAAAGGGGACAAGGCAAAGATGCCACATTTATTATGATGATAATTTGATTTATGACTAATAACTAATATCTTAATTCTTATACACACACATTATACCTAATACCTATACACACATACACACACACACACACACACACACACACATCTATCAGATGTTCTGCAGCTGCTGCATAGTTACCAGTCCTGAAGATAGCTTAAGTTCATAGCTTGATTTTGTAGCTTGGGTTCGTAGCTTGTGGCGGCTAACTGGCCAGGAAAGCCAGGCACAAGGACAAGCTGGTTCTCTGTTGGGCAGGCACTGATGTCCTTCCATGTTGGCAGCAGAATGTTACCCAGAGTCTCTCATCTCACCCTTCTTTTTTATAGGCTTTTAGCTTGGATTCAAAGTCTATAGGTCTTGCTGTGTCACGCTGCCTCTGGGTTTAGATTGATCACCCATCAATTGCAGGCGTGACTTTCAGCCTTGAACCTGGCTTTGATCTTCCTTCTGTTGTTCTGTTGTCCTTTTCTTTTTAGGGTGGATGCTTCTTACTTTGTTTAGGGCTGTTGTCTAGGTCTTCAGCCGTTGGTATTTGAACTTTATCTCATCAGGACAGGCTGGGGCTGGAGGTTGATTCCATCATCCACACATACCTCATTCACACATCTAAACTAAACTAATAAGATTACAGCAGGGTTTGCAAAAATGAAGGTTGGAGGAAGCTTTTACAAAATGGAGTGAGTGTTTTAAAATGGGGCTTGAATTACAATATGGAACAGAAGTTACAGTGTAGGCAAGTGTAGTGAATGGTGAACAGAAGTTACATTAATAAAGTGAACAATTAAAAACAAATTCATTTATCAGTTCTACAATTCTTCTATTCTACTCAGCACTAAACCCTCAACTGAAGGATTGTGCGCAGTTCTAGGCACCAGACTTTGGGAAAGATGTGAGCAAATTGGGGAAAGTCGAGCAACAAAAATGATTAAAGATCTAGAAAACATGACCTATGAGGAAAGATTGGAAAAACTGGGTATGTTTAGTTGAGAGAAGACCCACAGCAAGGCCATGGCTGGCCTGAGTTGTCTGACTCAGGCTCATGGGGCTTGGGCTGCGGGGCTATAAAATTGCAGTGTAGACATTCAGACTCAGGCTGGAACCCGGGCTTGGAGACTCGGTGCAGTGTGTCTTTTATCACAGTGTAGACATACCCTTCGGCACTGCTTCAGCTCTTGCTCACAACTCTGCTAGCACAGGAAGGTGAAGGTGCAGACACTATTATCCACGTCTGCCTACTCCGCTGACTTTATCACTGATTTAGGGCTACTACATTTTCCTATCTGTCCTGCAGGATAAACTAATCCCATTGTGACGATGCCTTAATGTGATTTCACCGAACGTTGCAATGTTTTCACTCCCCAGTTGCACTGATGGGTTGGTGGGAGTGTTACGTTGTAATGGAGAGTTGCATTTTGGCACATACTAATCCCATTGTGATGATGCCTTTCACAATGGAGGGTTACATTTTGGCACCTCAGTACCCTGTATGGAAATCACACAAGCCAGTGGGTGGCTGCTGTCTCATGACATAACATCACATCATGATGCCAAAAGGACACTAGTGACTCAAACTGCCTGCGAATGACAGGGCATCATAAGGACCCATGAAAGAAAAATAGGGCCAAATAGGGCCAAACCATTGGATAATGGATAATTATGAAAATTCAGCACGTATGACTTTCAGATCGGCCCCAACTTTCCAAAAATGTATTCTTATCATCCCTACTGTTGTTTCATTGTCAGACAAGAGGAAAGAAGTTCTGTTATTCCATATAATTTTGGTGTAGGCTACAGTAAATTTAACTAGAAGAGAGCATGATTATTAAATTTTCAGTTCTCATCCCTTTAAGTTATTTCTAAGCATATTGTTTCCTTCGGATTTAGCAACGATCAAAACAAAACAATGCTCTGCCCAAACTTGCATTTTGCTTATTACTTTCCAGTCATTGCCCCACTACTATCCGACTTTGGCTTACCTCACCTGGTACTGTATCGGATAGACTGCCAAAGTAGGCGTCAGGATCTTTGGGTTCTATTCCCACCTCTGACGGTAGCCTGCTGGGTGAGCCTGGACAAGTCACTTCCCTGTTCTGTGCCTCAGTTCCCCCAGCTATAAAATAGGGTTAATGATACTGACCTTTTCAAAGTGCTTTGAGATCTACTGACGAAAAGCAATAAATAAGAGCTCGGGGTTATTAGTATTCCCCAATTACTTTACTCAGAAAAGGCCTAGTCGGCATGAGTCCACTTACCTACCAACTTCAGTAATAAGTCATAATACCCAGTACAATAGTAATAATTCGTAGTATACTAATAATGCATAGTATTTATACAGTGCCATCCATCCAAATACTTCGAAGCCCTTTACAAAATTGAGTCGATAGCATTGTCATCATTTTAGATATGAGGAAACTATGAAGGAAGGCTGAAAGAATTGGGTTTGTTTAGTTCGGAAAAGAGAAGACTGAGAGGGGACATGATAGCAGTTTTCAGGTATCTAAAAGGGTGTCATAAGGAGGTGGGAGAAAACTTGTTCATCTTAGCCTCTAAGGATAGAACAAGAAGCAGTGGGCTTAAACTGCAGCAAGGGAGGTTTAGGTTGGACATTAGGAAAAAGTTCCTAACTGTCAGGGTGGTTAAACACTGGAATAAACTGCCTAGGGAGGTTGTGGAATCTCCATCTCTGGAGATATTTAAGAGTAGGTTAGATAAATGTCCATCAGGGATGGTCTAGACAGTATTTGGTCCTGCCATGAGAGCAGGGGACTGGACTCGATGACTTCTCGAGGTCCCTTCCAGTCCTAGAGTCTATGAATCTATGAAACTGAGGCACAGAGCGTAACCAATTTATCTAAAGTCAGTACAGGCAGGCCTTTTTCTCACTGACGTTAAAGCCATTATAATTATTTCAAAAGCATAAAAAAGACGCGCGGCTCAGCGCCCGAGTCCGAATGTCTACTCCGCTATTTCTAACCCCAGAGCACAAAGCTCTGCAAGCCTGACTCAGCTGACCTGGGCTCTGAGACTTGCCACCGTGGGTTTGTTTGGGTTTTTGTTTCCTGTGTAGGTGGACCCTGAGATCCACAGATGAAAGGTTCTATAGCAGTGCAAAGGCTAATCAGGCCAGATCTTCAGCTGCTATAAATCAGCATAGCTCATATTATGAATAACCCTTGAAACACAGACTGCACAGCAATGAAATGCTTGCAAGGATGAATATATTTGCCTGCTGCAGCCTCTAAAGGGTTACATATCAGCTTCCTACATTTTTGTGCCTGCTTATTCGCCACAAAACAGTGACCAAGGAAGTTGGGGAGTTCAGAGAAATAACTCATGCTCTTATGGTAAAGGACTGAAGAAATGAAAAGGAAACTTCTGCATTGGGAATTTCACCAGCTGGATTCCTGACTTGATAGAGCACCCGGGTTACCCTTGCTACATCCAGACACTGTACGCCCAGCATGTGCTCTGTACGCCTGCTGTCCTCAGCCTTAGGTAAAGGAAAGAAGTTTCTTGTAGTGCAGCGATAGACAGTTGTGTCTGGGGATTACAGCATTGGAAAAGACAATTTTCATCCAGGCTGCTTGGAAATGTGTTTCATCTGATTTTGTCTGCTTCTCTCATTCTCCCTCTACCTGCTTTTGCTGAATGCAGTGCATGTGGAAGGTGCACAAGTCACTGGATAGCCCAGGTTGCTAGTGTTTGCTTTGCAGCATTTGAGTTAAAAAAATCTACACACATGGACAGGGCAGACACATGTTGATCCATGGACACGGCCCTTGCCAACATGTAGCTGCACCAAGGGAGTGAAGTGTCTTTCCCATCATAGGCATCGACTCTGTAGGTGCTTTGGGGCTCAAGCATCTGTAGAAAAAAATAGTAGGTGCTCAGCACCCACCAGCCACAGCTGTTTGGCAGCGCTCCCGATGAGCTGTTCTAGGGCACCTCCGATTGGCTGTTTGGTGGCCAGAGACGGCTCTGGGCACCAGCAAAGCAAGCAGGTCCTTGGGGCAGCACATTTGCAGGGGCGACAGCCAGCAGGGATCCAGCCTGAGAGCTGAGAACCAACAGGGGGTCCTGGGAGCTGTAGTTCCTTGGTTAGCTCCCTGCTTGCAGAGCCAGCCCTGGAGCAGGGAAAGAACTACATTTCCCAGCATTCCCTTGGCCACTATCAACAGGAAAGGGAGGGGGAGGGAGTATGGTAGCTGAAACCTCATGCTGCAGATTGCTGTGAATGGAGAGCTCACTGCTAGAGTGGGGTGGCTCTGTGAATGCCGAGCAAGTGTGCCGAAGGAGTAGAAGGCTTTGGCCCAGATATCCCCTTCAGAAGACATCCCCAGACTGGATTAGGGACACTGGTGCGACCTCACCTGGCAGCCCCCAAAGAAGGAATTGGGTAGACTAAATGGGCAGTGCCCCTCTCTATCTGAAGTCTAGCAAGGGAGGTATGTGGATCCACTAGGATTTAAAATGAAAAGTAAGGGAGAGGAGGCTCTACTGGACCTGGGCAGCTTTACCTACAGTACCAAGTACAAAGGAGGATTTCCGCTTCTGAGCCTTGGAAGCAGAAATTGACTTTTCCTTTCCAGATTTAGCTAATATTCATAAAGGGAATCTAGCACCTGCCTTCCAGATTTGAAGGCCTCAAAATTCAGGAGTGCTCAAGCTCAATTTGGTCAGCTGCTACTTCATTTCTCCCAAATCAAATATACTGATCCACTGTAATTTGCTGTAGAAAAAGTAGGATAAAATTGCACAAGAAATGCTTCCCAATGGTTTTTAGGACTGGAATTGCTATTTTCAACAGTCAATGCCTTTTTTGTTTGTTTGTTTGTTTAAAAGGAAGACAGTAATATTGCATTGGCAAATTCCCCATAGAAACAAAGAGTGGAACAAAAGAATAATAAAGGTACCTCAACTTTACCTCATTTATGGAGGACAGTCTTATAATACGCATCCAGATATCCTCCAATCACACAAGCTGAAAATTGTTCCACTTTACGGCAGTTCTGTAACAATATGGGAACCAATCCTGTCTGTTTTCTGTGCACATCCAAAATTCCTGCTGAATGACCCGCCTTGGTAGCAAGTTACCAGTGACCCAGGGCTGGAGTGGAAGGAGGGTGCAGATGTGTGTGTGGGGGGGTAGAGTCCGGGGCTGGGGTGGCAGGGGGCACGGGTGCAGGGGGAGAACCCAGGGCTCAGACAGCAGGGGGGTGCAGGTTGGGGGGAGGGAGAACCCAGGGCTGGGGCACCAAGGAAAGTTCGGGGGGGAGCCCAGGGCTGGGGTGGAGGCAGCCAAAATTTTTTTGCTTGGGGTGGCAAAAAACCTAGAGCCAGCACTGGTGGTGGCTGGGGGAGGGTGGAGAGCAGCGAGCATGCAGGGGCCTTGAGGGGTTGGAGCTGGGGGGTGGGAAGAGGCGGAGCAAGGGTGGGGCCTCAGGGCCAGGCCGGAATGCGGGCGGGGCTTTAGGGCAGAGCGTGTATGAAGCACCCCTGGAGAAAATTAAAAGTCAGCGCCTATGTTTCACACCTGACACAGCCTTCGTTCCAACCCAATCTGAGACACCAACAATGCCGATGAGCGCCATGTTCAAAGCAGTGTAGACAGAAAGCAATTAAGGCTCACAACATCCTGGGGAGGCTTGTGGAGAGCGAACTAAAAATACCCTCCTCCTTGGTGAGGCCTGCTGCAATAAGATCTAATTTCTGAGGCTTCTCTCAGATCCACCAGATAGATCGGTTGGGGGGATTTTCCCCTTAGAGACTATACAACATTCTTACACAAAGCAACTAGATTAAAACATGCCTAAGGTTGGCATCTTGTGTAGGGCTAGGGTAGAATCCCTTTAAATAGACCAGCGAGTGCCGCTCGAGGGGTCGCAAACTATTTAAAGGCTTGCACAGCTGTTGGTATTTTAACAGGCCACATTTCCAGTTCTCAAGAGACCATTTTGGAGTACAAAGATCTATATTTGTGGCTGGCAATGCTGCAGTGGTTCTCTTGTTCTCATTATGCACATACACCCTTGGTCACTGAAATATGCACTCCAGGTGTGGAAGGAGAAAGAACCAAGAATTAGTCTTAAGAAAAATAAAACATTAATTATCTTCTGATTTTTACATGAACTTCCAGGGTTCCTGGGGCTCTAGACTGGTGCCTTTGGAGGCAGAAGTCTTCAGAGACCAGCAATGAAAGAAGTAAAATAAAATATCTGTGGTAGGCCTGATTCTCCATTGCCTGCCCTTTCTGTGGCCATTTACAACACCTCAAAGTGGGCAGAAAGTGCTACCAGAACATTGCTCCTGCAGGATTTTTCATCCCCTTTGTACTGGTGCAAATGACTGCACAATCACAGAATCCTCCCTTTGCCCCTCAGATCAGAAAGGACGCTGATGCAGCTATAGCTGGATTATCCCTCTCAGGCCCCCAGTCCTGGTCTCTTTCCTCACAATTCTCCCTGTGCTGTGGCCACAGCACCCACTAAAAGGGCCAGGGGCTGCCATATGCTGAGCTGTGTGCCAGCCCCCTCACTTCCCAGCTCAGTCATCAGCTGGGCTGGTGTCCATCCAGGGCTCGACTTTCCCCAAGTGACAGACTGATCCTCATTTGCACTGAGGGCCCTGTACACTGCTGTACCCTATGCAAGGAGGCCATAGTGCAGACGGGAGCCAGGCCCATACTGTGACTGGGTCCATCCTATAGAGGGCTGCATGTGTGCGAGTGAGAGAGAGAACCCAGCAACCTGCCAGCAAAACCATGAGATGGCAGCTCTGAGGGCCCCTTCAGCACCTCGGCCAGAGGGCCATCAGGAATCCCTGCTGCAACAACATGCTGGTGACTACTGTACGCGCCTCGCTGGCACCTCTTTCCAGGGGGTGGCATTCCTCCCCGGAGGACCCCTGCTCTCAGCGGGTGGGCATAGCCCACCCCACCATTCAATAGTTGATGGAACAGAAGCTTAAAATCTATGAGCACAGCCCCTACTCTCCCAGGCCTCCCCCTTGCTCGACCCACCTCCCCATTCCGTCTACCCCATCATCCATTTATTTCCTCTGCTTTATTCCTGCCTTCCAGCCCCCCTTCCACCACTCCCCTTCACCCTGGAAGGCAAAGGAGAGAGGGAACTGGTGAGATGGAGAAGTAGGGGGGATCCCATCATGGGTAGTGGGAGCTAGGGCACCCCATCTTTTTTGAGGGCTTAGGTGGGATGTGAGTAGAGTTGCCAACTTGGTAATATTTAAAAACTGGACACTCCAGCAGGAGTGCCAGAACCTCCCCGCCCCGCCCCGCCCATTCCCCTGAGGCCTCGCCCCATCCACTCCTCTTCCCCCCTTCCCCTGTCGCTCGCTGCTTTTCCCCTTACATCCCCCACCACCTGGGTCAGGAGGGACTTGCCTGTGGAGCTGGGGCTGGGAGCTGCAGCCGCCCAACATAGGTAGGAGGTGGCCCCATCTGAGTAGACGCTGGTGGAGGTGATGACCTGGCGCCTCCCCACCTCTCTCGCCCACAGTAACCGGACTTTGAGTGTCCAGTCAGTAGATCTGACTGGACACTGTCTTGTCCCATTTCCAACCAGACTTTCCAGTCGAAAACTGGGCATGTGATCACCTTAGAGTGGTGTCTAGACCTTGTGCTGATCCTCTGCACAGGGTGAATTTCACCCTAAAAGTTCAAGTAACAAACAGTACAGAGTCAGACATTGCCTAGCAAGGGGGGCTGCCCAAGATCCATCAATCACTCACCTGGCGCTCCCTCCAAACGAGGGGAAGCAGTGACACAAGACAGCCTCGTCGAACCACCCAAGTAAAACAGCAAATTTAGCCAGGGCAAGAAATGCTTTGGTGGTTGTTGCAAATCTTATGAAATTTCACCATGAGGTGATGTTGCTCAGTTGTTCCAAATTAATCCATTGGTGGGGTTCTTTGTGGGTTTTTAGGGTTGGGGTTCTTTGCAATTAACAGATTATATTTTGCTAGAACCAGCCACAAAGGTAAAGAAATAACTGGGGACAAGCTCCCCAAATGGTTACATTTTCACAAAGATGTGATTTCTCACTCCTGTCCCACAAGTGTTCGTTTTTCCACCCGGTTCTGCAACACACTGATGGATCCCACATTTTTGCCGGCTTCCCTTTGATTAACTGAAGCTCTGATCTTATAACCTGATTAATTCAAGTGGACACCTGTGCCCATATGGAGCCTTGTTGGGGCTTTGCAGAGATTCGGGGCTCCACCCTCATGAATCAGATTTTGAAGCATCAGGGCCTGAGAGTTTGTTTCCTCTGTAATCAGGGTAGCTTTGAATTTCTGTTGCTCGCTAAGTTTCCCACACCTTGCCCTGCTGAACAGGCTGAGCCTAAACTTTTCAAACAATTGAATATATTATTTTCCTTTTGGAAGAGGATGTGTAATTTCTATTACATGCATTGTTTACAAATGAGATTAGATCCAGATTTTCATAACCTCACTGCTGAATTGGAGAGACGAGAATCCATTTCATGTGCTGTAGAGATGCGTGACCTCACTCTGAAACTGTATCCTGCAAGGATTCGGTCAATAGGTGTCTGCAAATCATATTCCGAATTAGGGCAAAGTAGGTCAGATTCAGAATCGGGGCTCCCCACGGCCTGTGGAGTAGAGCAGGGCAGCAGATGTGATTCCCAATGCTGAGCTGGCATTTGCAGCTGGGGATGTGGATTCCAGGTTCATTCCTGCATTCTTGCTCATGCAATCGCTCGTCCCTTACCTGCAGCTAGATTTACAGCCTTTGGGCCTGACTCCCTGCTACTGTGCATCATGTGCAGTCATGTATACCTCTGCTGAAAACTGCTGCTATTCTGATTCAGCAACATTATACACCTACTTTGCACAGGTGTAAATGGCTGTGCAGTGGAAGAGAGAATCAGACTTTTCATCTCTGCACCGTGTCCTTGGTCCAAGTGCTGCAGGTGGCAAAGGCTGACCTCACTCTGTCGGTCACAATTCATAACAGCAGCAGTACTCCATGGCTGGGCTTCTCCGTGGCACAAGGTGATCTCAGGTAATTTCTGACTGCTGGCGTAAGCAACGTGGTTGATGATGTCTTTGCATAAGACTTATGGGAGCAGCATTGCAAGATACCAACCCAATTTTGTGTAGCCTTGGAAAACACATTCTCCCCTCCAAGGAATGTCTATAGTTTGCTTGTTCTCCCCCAGTTGCTAATGATTGCTATGTAACCTGTATCATGGAAAATCGATAAATGTGGCTAGAATGTGTTGCTCCATCAACTTCACCTTTCCACCTCTGACATAGCTTCGGCAACTCTATCGCATGGACTAGCTTTATCTGTGTGACACAGCCTTCACTCCAACACATTTTGAGACAGCAGCAGTGACAATGCTTAGCACTGAAACAGTGCTTCACATGCACAAAGCAATGCATAGACATTAATCAATTACAAACACCGCTGTGGGATAGGGAGAGTGAGCTAAAAGTGCCCAAATTCTGGACCAGACCAATCATGATCATTCATCATTTCAGCTGCTTGTCTCAGATCCGTCAGACGGATCTGATGAGAGGATTTTGCCATTAGAGCCCATACATTGTTCTCAAAAAGAGCAGTTAGATTACAACAAGGCTAAGATAAGCAGTTTGAGAGACCACATCTCCAGAGTGCATTCTGAAGTAGAGAATCCCTTTATATTTGTGGATAAGAACCGTAGCTGGCAATCCCACAGTGGTTTCCTTTGTTCCTGGACATTCGAATGTACCCTTTGTCACCAAAATGTTCACCCCAGCTGTTGGAAGGAGAAAAAACACAGAATTAAACAGTAAGAGGCATTTATAGGCAGGGTTCCCCTCCCTCATTTTCTCATGTGTTTCAAGCTGTTTAACAAAGTGCAGTTCAATTCACACTAGTACAGACACATACATGCACAGCTCTACACAGCTTACTCATGCCACATGCATATCCCAGGAGCACATTAGTCTATAGATAAATACGGCTCAGATTGATTTTCCTTTTACCTGTTTTTCACAAGCCAAAAGTCCTTCCCATCCAGAGAGCCATAGCCAATAACTAGAACCCCATGATTCACATCATCAGTGCAACGTGGATCATCGTAGACTCCTGGAAGGAAAGAACGTGCGATCACAAGGGAGTGAACAGGGACTTCTCTGCTCAGTAAAGCTGTTGTGAGCAACAGCACCCACATGGTACCAACATGCCTCTAACCTGGTCCCCTGTAAGGGGGGTAATAACAACAACAATCCCTCACTCTTTTCATCAGTAAATCACAAAGCAGGTCAGTCTCATTATCTCCACTATGCAGATGGTGAAACAGAGGCACAGAGCAGGCAGTTAGTTACCCTTGGAATAGAACCCAGCTCTCCACTCAGCTGTTTGGAGGTACCACAGATCAGCTATTCGGCAGCTAGGGGAAGCGCTTGGGGAGGGCAGAGAACAGTGAGAGGGGCGGGGACAAACAGCAAAACGTGCTTTCAGTTGCCTGTGGCTTTTGTTTTATAATTACTGTAATTTATTGAGGGATCAAAAGATTCCAGGAAATAAGAAAACAAAAGCCAGGTCTCCATGGGAAGAGCGCGATGTGTGCGTCTCCTCAGTAACATGCTGCAGAACAAATAGAAACTTCCTCCACATTCCCCTTTAAATATAAAGAGACAGGCCACAGAAAGCAAACTACATACAGCACCAGGCGCAAGGTGTTCTAGCTTAGAGAAAGTACCTGATCTGTACAGGAAAAACGAAGGCTGTTTCGCATCTATGGCAACAGACACAGGTCCGATATTGGCGACGGCATCCTTCAGGGCTGCTTCATTGGCATATGGGAGCTCAATGAACTTGGAACAGGTGGTGGCTCGCGTGGCAGGGTTATAGTGACACGTTCCGTTCTGGCAGTGGCAAATAGAAAATTAGACTAAAGCCTAAAAAAACCCGCTGGTTTGTTTCAAACCAAAATTCCATTTTTTCAGGGTATTTTTCCTGAAACGAAAAATTAAACAATTTTTCATTTTGTTCAAATGAAACATTTCAAATTGACCTTTCATTTCTGAATGAGCTCTCAAAATGGTTACTTTTGACTTTTCCGTGAGGAAAAAATCAGTGGGGTTTTTGGCCAAAAATGTTTGCCAAATTTAGGTCAAATTCACAAATAGTTTTGGCGCCCTGAAAAGAGCATTTTTAGCCAATTTAATGTTTGTCAAATATTTTTTTCCCAGCTCTAATTGAGATGCGCCAGTGTTAATATCTCTCCTTTCCCATCACTCAAGTAAGAAGAAATAGGAGGAGTCAGCCATCAATGAGAGCAATGAAAATTTGCAGGACATATTTCCTCTATGGATTTATAAGCCTCCATGCCTCTATGATAGGAGGTATCATTAGCTGGGTTTCACAGAGAAGACTGAGGAAAAACAGAGCTAAGATTACAACCCAAGTGACCTGAGTACAAGTCCTCTGCTCTAGCCACTAGGTTCCACTCTCCACGCAACACTGGGATTACACGCCAGGAATCCTGACTCCAAGGTCTACTGCTCTAACCACTAAAGAACACTGCCTGCAGACCTCTTCTCTTGTTCTTTGTGCTGATACAAATAGCACAGGAAGACCCAGTAAAACAAGCCACAAAGAACAGAACGCTACACATTTGCAAGAAAAGATGCCAGCAACAGACTAAGAAAAGGACTATGGAGTCTGTGTTTTTGGGGATTTCTACACTGCATTGCAAACCTGGGTTTGTGAGATCTGGGCTTTTGGACTCAGTGTTTCCAAGCCCACTCTTGAGCATCCACACTGCACTGTAAACCTGGGTTTACAATTGCTGGGCCCAGATCTCACAGCTGTGCTAATGTGTCCATACTGCCCTGCACAGATCTTCTGACTCAGGTCTGCAGCTTTTGCTGCACCCACTCTGCAAAATGACAAGATGTGGACTCAACTCAGCAGGACTCTGACTCGGACTCCAACCCACCACCCAGATCATAGGACCTGGGGCCTGAGCGCTTGCTGACCTGAGTCAGGCTGATGTGTGTGTGGATGGAAGGGGAGCCTGGGCTCAAATCGGAGTCAGAACCCAGGCTTAGTATGCAGTGTAGACAGACCGTCTATGTGTCTTAAACCTGGATACCAACCTGAGCGGTGTATGGATAGGCAGAGTCAGAATCAATGCCGTCATTATCGATGATGTACTGGAAGGCTTGGGTCATAAGTCCGCCGCTGCAGCCATGGTTCCCGTACATAATGGAACAGTCGACTAGGTTCTGTGCGCTGAGAGATACAAGGTTTCCAGTTTTCAGTTTCACCTGGGCTTCTAGGGCACCGACAGCACTGAAAGCCCAGCAGGCCCCACAGGCCAGCTAAAAAAAACCAGAGAGATGCGTTCAGCCAGTGCTGTGATGGGCACCCATGTCAAGAGGGGAACAGATTGAGCTTCCCACCTGATTTTTCACATCCGTAACACATCCCTTGTCCCTCCAGTCCATGGAGTCAGGCACTTTGCTGCCAGGGCGAGGCCTGTAGGTAGAATTCCGGTCAGGTCGGTGGGGAATTTTCACTCCAGTTAACAAAGCAGCCACTTCTTCACTGGTCTAGTTAAAAGAACACACACACCCCTTCAGACTGACATCCCCTTCGATGTACAGACTGGCCGCGAACACTAGGGACATTCAGATACAAACTCTGTGGTTCAGGTTCAACTCTTGTTCATTGATACAGTGTTTTCCTTGATATAGTGAAAAATATGAGCATGCCTGAATGCTGGGGATCATCCGGGCTGACACAATAGCACATGCTGTAGCTTTGTTTGCTGGAACTCTGGATTCTGTGATTCTTCACATGCTAATCCTCCTCCCCCAGGACATTGCTGGGGATAAAACCCAGGACTAGCACTGTTAAAAAGTTTTCAAACAAAACCCTTTTTTTTTTTTGGCTTAAAAAATGCCTATTGGGTCAACTGAAACATTGCATGAACTCACCTTGGATTTGAAAAATTGTTTCAGCCAGGAAAAAAAAATTCAAAATTATTCAAAATGTTTGGGTTCAAAATGACTTTTCAGTTCAAATTTTACTTCCATTTCATTTATTTTTTTTTTAAAAAGGTAAAATAATCTAGAAAACTAAATGTGTTGTCTGACTCTAAATGAATTGTTTTAATCTTTTTTTCATTTCACTGCTATTTCGGATCCACCTGGAGCTAACTTTTGATTGATTGATTTTTTTGGCCACCAACCCAAAAAAATCTATTCTTCACATAGCTCTACCCAGGAGCACCAGCATTGCCAAGTCTCTTCATTTTATTGAAAGTGTCACAATATCTGGTGTTTTTCTTAAAGCACCAGTGTGGAGGGGAGGCGGTTGTGAGATTGCACAAGAATTTCAGCTTTTTTTTTTAAGTTTCCATCTCTCATATAGCTGTGGAGAATTGCAGGAAAACCTCTCTCTTAAAAGCGCAAAATCCAGAGGCAAATAAAAAGAACCCCCAGACTTAGACATTCTTCAAATCCCAGGATTTTTCAGCCCCCCATAATTTTAGGGGCCTGACTCCTAAATTCTGAATGCTTGGTGCTGGCAGTAACAGGATCTGAGGCACAAGCCCCTGCAATTTCAATTAAAGGAGCAACTTCTTTCACCAGCAACAGCCTAGCAGACAGGTTGTGTGTTATTCCACACATGACATTTCTCATGGGGGTAAGGGCGGGTGGCAGACACAGTAAGGTAGAGAAGCAGGAACCTGCGGGAATGGGATTCCCACCCTTTTGACCTCACATGCACTGTATGTGCAAGGTCACACTGCTTGGAGGATGCCATTTGATACAGAAACACGCTGGGAGGAGTGGGTCACTCCAGCAGCAGGCGGATTACCTGCACTTAAAAAATTAAGGACTACCCCCCCGATGGCAGATTTCCCATACACACCCCTGACCCAAGCAAGTAGAACAAAGATTTGCACAGCTTTCTTGGGAACAGTGACGGGGGCAGGTTCCTGCTGGAGGACGCATAGGGTTGCTGTGGTTTGTGGGCCTGCCTCTGCATGGCTCATACTGACCCTGGATTGGCTGGAGCTTATTCTGCCCCTGATTCAGTTACATTCTCTGGCCACAGCACGCCCAGAGGAGCAAAGATAATTCCCATGTAACCCCTTTGGGGTTTAGAGAGCATTAGATCTTTTTCCCAGGAGGGAGGGAGAGAGTGAGAAAAAAGGAGGGAAACTCCAGGGGGGCAGCACAGGAGATCCAGGGAGAGAGGCAGTCGGCAGGCCCTGGAAAAGTGAAGCAGGGAGAACCTGCCTGAGAAGGACAGGCCCGACCGAGGACAGCCCAGGACAGGAGCCAGGAGGAGCCCGGTGCCAGGGAAGGACAGGCCAGTGTCACTGCTGCCCAGAGCTGCGTGGGGCTGTGAGTACTGGGGCTTGTGACTCTGCATGGGGAACAAAGAGGGGGGTTGCTAGATAGTTCAGTGGCGAGGTGGGCGCTCTGTGTGGCTTTGCAGAGAGCGGCGGAAGAGGGCACCGGAGGGGTTTGTTGGGGGGAAAGTTCACTGGCGCTGAAGACGACCAGGAGCACCAAAGACTCAGCACTGGACTGGTACTTTGCTCAGGCCTCCTGAACAACGTGTGCAGACACACTGCTTAGTATCTGCCCTTCCAGACTGTGCTACCACTGAGCCCGTGAGGCCTTAGTTTGAATGCAGCCCTGTTTTACCCTCCGCTATATTTCCCCTTGTTGTTTTTCTCCTCTCATCCCTCTGTAAATAAATATTTTCCTTGTTATATCCATTGTCCTTTTCCTGTGGGTGTGTGTGTTCACTCTGGGGGGTTTGGAACAGGTGCCCCTGGGGTCAAAGGGATTTCTCCTGCTGTATTCCTGCGCACGCCTTCTCTTGGCCAGAGCTGCCTGCAGAGCAGACTCCATCTTGGCCACGAGGGTGCTAAAGTTACACTTGGTGGCCCATGCGGGGACTTTGCAGTACACACATACACACACCCCTACGTTGCACACCCTGGGCTCTTCTTCACAGAGCAAAGAAACTCCTGAGTGACTTTCATCTCAGTTTAAAAAAAAAAATGGAGAGAGGATTATTAGAGGACCTGTGCCGAGGGGCACGAATCCCAGTAACTAAAGTTGTGCTGGTGGTGGGGTTCCCAGAAGAAGTGGAACCAAATGAAATTGAGGAGAGAACTGAAATACTGGGGAGGGTAAGGGTCCACACCCATATTTACAACTGCAAAGTGAAGGGCATGGTAGCACTATGTACTCACTCCAAGGAAGCAGATCTTGATCAAATGCCCAAAGAGGTGCAAGTAGAAGGTATCCCCTGGACAATTCTGGGGGCAGAGCAGTCCCCTCCTAGTGTGCCCATGTCACTTGAGGTGGATTCTTTAGCGCAGAAATTGCAAGCTCTGATGGTGGATGAAAAGCGGACAAGAGAAGAATTAATTTTGGCATCAGGCGAGGCTCCAACACCTGCAGCATCCAGTCTGGTGGAATGGACCAAAGAGTTGTGAAATGCTCTCAAAGGTGCATTGAAGCCAGTATATGACAGTGCTCCATACAAGTGGTTACGTTCTCTCCCAGGGGTGTCACCAGTACCTTCAGGGGAGGATGATTACTAGACCTGGAGGGATTTTACGGTGCCACTTATCCAAGAATGGAAATGCTCTGATGCTGAGAAGCGGAAACGTGTGCTTGAGAGTCTGAGGAGACCTGCCATGTGAATTATCCGAGCCCTGAAAGACTCACAGAGAGCTGCCACAGTGCAAGACTATTTAACCGCTCTTGAGAGTGTCTGCGGTGCTACTGATAGCAGTGAAGACCTGTATTATTGTTTCCGCCATACCTATCAGGAGCCCTACGAACGATTGTCGGATTTCATCAGGAGACTAGAGGATTTGCTACAACGGGTAGTGTGGAAGGAGGGCATCCCCACCAAGCGCATTGATTCCACTAGGTCGGACCAAATCCTTCGGCGCACCCGAGAAGATGGGTTGATGTTCTGGCGACTGCAGCTGATGGAGCGGGCCCCAAACCCGCCCCCATTTCACAAGCTCATTCGAGAGATACGTGAAGAGGAAGAGTGATTGTTGCAAGCGGATGCAGTGGTGCAGCCGAAGATGGCAGGGAGTCACACCACCACAGTGTTTGGAGAGATGGAAGACGCCCCATGGCAGTGGCAGCATCACTGAGAGATTTGACCCGAGAAGCGGCCATGATGAAGGCTCAGGGACATACTGTGCCGTCCTCAAAAGGGGAGAGTAGCAGGAGGGATGATAGCCAGCGAGAAGGTTTCTGTTACAACTGTGGAAGAGATGGTCACTATGCCTTGGACTGCCAAAACAAGACAGATCGTGCTACTTGGTCTGTAGCGATATTTTTTTTAACTTACCATGTCTGCCAGGTGGTTCGTGCCCAGCTCATAGGAATGCAGCCCCAGTGAGTGCTCGAGGTTATGCAGCATAACGAGCTTGAGGTTCTTTTCCCAGGTCACGCGCCGTTCCCCTTCCTCTTTCTGGAACCAAAGCACAGCCCCCAGCTTACTATGCAGTAGCCAGGAGGAAACCATCTGCAGTATAAATGAGTTATAGTTCTACTGCGCTTTTTTATCCCCCAGGAATTTTTGCTTTGCAAAAATGTTGCTCAAATCCTGCAACACTCACTCAAGCAAAACTGCCTAGTAAATAAAGGGGAGTCTTAACAAGCTAAGCGTGGCAAGATTGAGTCCTTCCCCGACCCCAAATGCAGCTAGTTCTGGAGTGGTGTGCAGGAGCTTTTTTAATAGCACACAGCAACACTACACAAAAGGGTTCATTTATTAAATGCTGAAATGAACCATTTTTCCCACCTTCCCGTCTCATTTTTTTTAATTCAATTGAAACAATTTGCCAAAATCAAGCCGAATTCCCCATTTTTTTCTGTCAACCCAAATCTGCATTTTTCCACCCAAAAACCAGAAAAGAGTTGCATGAAAAATTTCACCTGGCTCTAATATATCCCAAACAAAACACGCTTTAAAAAAATCAGGTAACCCCGTGATGGTTTAGGCAAGGTGGAGGGTACATACAAGGCCCAATGTTCATTAAAACTGAATACACTTCTGAAAGCAGAGAGAGCTTTGCAATCTCCAGAAGAGCAGGAGGCAGCGTTCTCAGTGAGAGCTGGCTTAGGGCTGGCATGCTAAGATCCCGGATACGTGCTGAAATGAGGGGAGATGGTGATGGAAATTCCTCTCCCCCGCATTAACCCCACAGCTGCACAGAGCCCACCTTGTGGCTGTATTGCTTGCCATAGGTTTTCTTCCAGAGCCCCCAGTGGTTATCCAGCATCGGGTCTGTATGTAGATGAGCAGTAGCAGCAGCAGCAAGAGAGGCCAAGAAGATACAAACCAACAACTTCATACTGCTCAGCTGGTGGAGAGAGAAAAAAAAAGAGCAGGCTGGTGAAAGATAATATCTGCGTGGTTAAGTCAAGTGTCTCCATTTCCTCCACTCAGTGATGGTGCAAAAGATCCAGCACTGACTTGCTGAGATTTCTCCACTCTCTCTGCCACGAGCAAAGTATCAAGAAGGAAACAGTGATCCTGCAGCAGCTCTCACACTGAGCCATCCCGCGGCTTGTACCTCTTGGGGGCAAGGGGGCAGGTGAAGGGGCTTCCTGGAACCCCATACGACAACAACAGACTTGAAAGGAAAAGAGAGCTGGGTCAATGGATAATATCACCCGGCTACTTCTACAGCTCCTGAACTGGATCTTGGACCTGACATGGGCATCAGAGCCTGGGATAAGTGATCCAGCGGGGAGGGAGGAATAGAGCTAGTGAAAGTCAGAGACATTCCTAGCTGGAGTGGGAATTGATGTAGCTTCACTGGGGTTAATGAGCTTGATCTCTAGGTGGTGTAAACTGGTGTCGCTGCATTGTGATCACTGGAGCGAAGCTGAATTACACCAGCTGAGGAGCTGGCCCAGAGAGATTTAAGTGAAGAGGATTTGGATTTTCAAAGGAGAGCAAGCGATTTTGAAAGGAGTTCGGCACCCAAATCCCATTAACTCTCACCTAACTCCCCTAGGTTCCTCTGAACACACCAGCCTAGAAAGGAAGATGGAGGGGTGTATGGGGCTATAAAGAGAGATAGAGAGAGACAGAGACAGTGTATGAGAATAGATGCATAGAGAGGGTGTATGGAGAGTGAGAGAGAGGATGTTGAATAGATAGACAGAAGGGGTTATTGGAAGAGAGAGAGATTTATATGTGGATAGAAAGACAAGACTGATACCTGCGGGTGTCTGCAGATGCAAACTCTCTACAAGCAAAATACTAAATACCATTTTTTGATTTTACTTCCTCAAACACATTGTTCCAAACACGACAAAGAGGACATTTAAAGTACGAGGGCAAAAAGAAAAAGCCAAACATACCTGACGGGAGTTCGCCTGGTGGAGATTTCTAGGCAGGAATCCTGAACTGATCAGCAGGCAGCAAGAATTCCCCTAAATTCTACCCCCAAGATTGGTTCCTGAGCGAACCCTAACACCCTTCCTGCTCTAACTGCATGCTGAGAAGAAAGAGTTCGGTTTGGCCTACCAGGCTCGTCACATGGGACTGTGAATGAGGAAATGGCAGGACCTCTGCTTTCACTTTTACTGTGACTGTATCAAACTAGGGATGTTCACTACGGCTGCAGGCTGATTTTCAGTCCCCAGCCCCGGACCACTAAAATCAGGTGTTTTTCCTTCCCTTCCCAGACCCTACAGCACATGATTTGGAGAGTTAAAAAATAAACTAGTTGGGTCAGCATTTTCAAAAGCTCAGACAGGTGCAAACGGTCACTGGGACCTCCCTTTTGGGATTTAAGTAATCATAGGTATTATGGTAAAACCTAGCGATCGGGGCCCTGTTGTGCAGGGTTCTGCATGAATGCACAGGGAAAGACAGAGCCTGCCTCCCTGAGCTAACAAGCTAAATAGACAAGACAAACAAAGGGCAGGGGAAACTGAGCCACAGATCAAGGAAGCAGTTTGCCCAAGATCACACAGCAGGGCAGTGCTAGTGCAGGGATTAGAACCCAAGTCTCCTAAGTCCCAGTCCAGTGCCTGCTTCACTGGCATTTTGGGCACCCAGCATGCTTGCTGAGCCAGTGTCTGGGTTAGCTTCAACTGCCTGAGCACCCAGCCTTGAGTGGGATTGTCAGAGCACCCATGGTCTTTCCTGGGTGCACAGGGCTGAGCAGAAATGCCCTCTAGGTGCATATTAGCATATGGATATTGGCACTTTGAATATGCTAATGAGACCTAGAATCCCAACCACAGCCTCTGATTTTTGTTTTTGCCGCCCTCTCACCCTGTTCAAACTGCAGGCGGGGCCTTGAGAGGGAAGAGGCCAAGTGCGAGTGGGGTCTAGGGTGGGGCATGACCCGGCCTCTGGGGAAGAGGCAGAGCGGGGCAGGGCATCAATATGGAGCAGTGGACAGAGCAGGGAGTGGGGCCTCGGTTCTGGTGCCATGGCCCTCAAAAGATTAATCTGGTCCTGAAGGTGCTGAGATGGACCCTGATATCCACAGATGAAAGGTTCTATAACAGTGCAAAAGCTAATTGGGCTACATCTTCAGTAAATCAGCATCGCTCCTATTTATGAATAACCCTTGGAACACAGACTGCATAGCAATGAACTCTTGGAAGGATGAATATTTGCCTGCTGCAGCCTCTAAAGGGTTACAGATGTAATCAGAGTCTGAATGAACTGAATGAATGTAGAGGGGAGACTTCAGGAGCAAACTGTGTTTACATGAACAAACCCTACTCTGCTTAGATATCCAGCAGATAGAACAGTGTTTCTCAAAATAATCAACTTTGGCTGGTGTTGGGTTACAAATCACTTTAGTACTGAATGCAGGGTGGGGAAATGCTGTTATCAGTGTGTTGTCATTATGGTATGAATGAAGGGGAGCAGAACTGCGGTTCACCCTGTCCCAAATGAGGGGGTCACCCCCAGCTGAAAGGACCTCGTTAAGCCAGGGGCTCAAATGCCAGAGCCCTGTGAAAGTAGGAGGACAGGCGTCCCAGCCAGGAGGTGTGGACTCTCCCTAGGGGTCCCAGGACTGGTTTAACCTGTTACTCCCCACTGTTCAAAGAAAGAGCTAAATAGGTTTCATTAGGAGCCTTTTTGTTATTTTAAGCACTCAATCAGAGCTGAAATCATATATGGTTGGACTGTGTTTCTACCCAGCCTGCTAAGAGCTAAAATTCACTGAGAGCTGAAATCACTTGAGGTGGGGCCGTGTTTCTATCTCAGCCTGCAAAGAGCTGAAAATTACTAAGGCTATATCTACACTACACAGCTTTTAGCAACACTCCCGTGTTGATACAGCCGTGTCGATAATGGTCGGGTAGTGTAGCTACTGTGTGTTGGCATTTTTGCTGACAAAATACTTCCATCCCCAACAAGCGGCGTTCGCATTGTCGACAGGAGACACCCTACCATTCAATAGTTGACGGAAATGAAGATTAATATCTGTGAGCACAGTCCCCATTCATCCAGGCCTCCCGCATCTTGCTCTTCACCTCCCCTATTCCATCTACCCCATCATCCATGTATTTCCTCTGCTTCCTTCCTGCCTTCCAGCCCCCCTCTCCACCACTCCCTTTCACCCCTTCAATCTGGAAGGCAAACAGAGAGTGAACTGATGAGATGGTGCAGTGGAGGAGATCCCATACTGGGGTAGTGGGAGCTGGGGCACGCCATCTTTTTTGAGGGCTTAGATGGGATGTGAGTAGGGTTGCCAACTAGATAATATTTAAAAACCAGACACTCCATCAGAAGTGCCAGAACCTCCCCTGCCCCACCTGTTTTCCCCAAAACTCCCACCTCTGCCCTCTCTCTTCTCCTGACACCCCACTCCATTCACTCCTCTTCCCCCCTCCCCCTGTTGCTCGCTGCTTTTCCCCTTCCATCCTCTGCCATCTGGGTCAGAAGGGACTCGCCTGTGGAGCCGGAGCTGGGAGCTCCAACCACAGAACGAAGGTAGGAGGCGGCCCCACCTGAGTAGAGGCTGGTGGGGGTAATGACCCGGTGCCTCCCCACCTCCCTCACCCGCAGTAACCGGACTTTGAGTGTCTGGTCCCCTTTTCATCTGGACTTTCCAGTCAAAAATTGGGCACCTGATCACCCTAGAGTGGCGTCTAGACCTTGTGCTGGCCCTCTGCACAGGGTGAATTTCACCCTAAAAGTTCAGGTAACAAACAGTAGAAAGTCAGACTTTGCCTAGCAATGGGGGCTGCCCACGATCCATCAATCATTCACCTGGCGCTCCCCTCAAACGAGGGGAAGCAGTGACACAAGACAGTCACATGGCACCTCCCAAGTAAAAGTGCAAATTTAGCCTAGGGCAAGAAATGCTTTGGTGCTGGTTGCAAATCTCATGATATTTCACTGAGTCGATGTTGCTCAGTTGTTCCAAATTCATCCATTGGTGGGTTTTTTTGTGGGTTTGTTGGGTTGTTGGTTTTTTTTTGCAACTGACGGATTATATTTGCTAAAACCAGCCACAAAGATTAAAAAATAACTGGGGACAAGCTCCCCAAATGGTTACATTTTCACAAAGATGTGATTTCTCACTCCTGTCCCACAAGTGTTCGTTTTTCCACCTGGTTCTGCAACACACTGATGGATCCCACATTTTTGCCGGCTTCCCTTTGATTAACTGAAGCCCTGATCTTATAACCTGATTAATTCAAGTGGACACCTGTGCCCATATGGAGCTCTCTTGAGGCTTTGCAGAGATTCAGGGCTCCAGCCTCACGAATCAGATTTTGCAGTAACAGAGCCTGAGAGTTTGTTTCATCTGTAATCAGGGTGGCTTTGAATTTCTGTTGCTGGCTAAGTATCCCACACCTGGTCCAGCTGAACAGACTGAGCCTAAACCTCTTAGACAATTGAATATATATTTTTTCTTTTTGGAAGAGGATGTGTAATTTCTATTACATGCATTGTTTACAGATGAGAATAGATCTGGATCATCACAGGAACCTCACTGCTGAATTGGAGAGAGGAGAATCCATTTCCTGTGCTGTAGAGATGTGTGACCTCACTCTGAAACTGTATCCTGCAAGGATTCGGTCAATAGGTGTCTGCAAATCCTATTCCAAAGTAGAGCAAAGTAGGTCAGATCCAGAATCAGGGCTCCCCCATGGCCTGTGGAGTAGAGCAGGGCAGCAGATGTGATTCCCAGTGCTGTGCTGGCACTGGCAGCTGGGGATGTGGATTCCAGGTTCACCTTTCCCTGTATTCTTGCTCATGCAATCGCTCGTCCCATACCTGCAGCTACATTTACAGCCTTTAGGCCTGACTCCCTGCTACTGTGCATCATGTGCAGTCACGTATACCTCGGCTGAAAACTGCTATTCTGATTCAGCAACATTATACAGCTACTTTGCACAGGTGTATATGGCTGTGCAGTGAAAGACAGAATCAGGCCTTTCATCTCTGCACTGTGTCCTTGGTCCAAGCACTTCAGGTGGCAAAGGCTGATCTCACTCTGTAGGTCACATTTTATAACAGCAGCAGCACTTTGTTCCATGGCTGGCCTTCTCCGTGGCTTCTGTCTGCTGACATGCTAAGGTCTTTGCATAAGATACCAACCCAATTTTGTGTATCCTGGAAAACACAGTGCCCTCTGCAAGGAAAGTCCATAGTTTGCTTGATCTCCCAGGTTGCTAATGATTGCTTTGTGACCTGTATTGTGGAAAATTGATATATCCTAGAGATGTGTTGATCCATCTGCTTCTCCTCTTCACTTCTGAAGTGGCTTCGGCAACTCTACTGCTTCACAAATGGCGTGGACTAGCAACACAGCCTTCACTCCAACACATTTTGAGACAGTGGTAGTGACAATACCTGGCACTGAAATAGCAGTTTACATGCGCAAAGCAATGCATAGACATTAATCAATTACAAACACCCCTGTGAAATAGGGAGAGTGAGCTAAAAGTGCCAAAATTCTGGACCAGACCAATCATGATCATTCATCATTTCAGCTGCTTGTCTCAGATCCGTCAGATGGATCTGATGGGAGGATTTTGCCATTAGAGCCCTTACATTGTTCTCAAACAGAGCAGTTAGATTACAGCAAGGCTAAGATTAGCATTCTAAGAGACCACATCTCCAGAGTGCATTCTGAAGCAGAGCGTCCCTCTATATTTGTGGATAAGAACCATAGCTGGCAATCCCACATTGGTTTCCTTTGTTCCTGGACATTCGAATGTACCCTTTGTCACCGAACTTTACGCCCCAGCTGTTGGAAAGAGAAATAACACAGAATTAAACATTAAGAGACTAAAACACCTTTCTTTATAGGCAGGGTTCCCGTCCCCCATTTTCTCATGTGTTTCAAGCTGTTTAACAAAGTGCATCCAATTCACACTAGTACAGACACATACATGCACAGCTCTACACAGCTTACTCATGCCCCATGCATAACCCAGTAGCACGTTATTCTATAGATAAATACAGCTCAGCGATGGATTTTTTTTTACCTGTTTTTCACAAGCCAAAAGTCCTTCCCATCCAGGGCGCCATAGCCAATAACTAGAACCGCATGATTCGTGTCACCAGTGCAACGTGGATCATCGTAGATTCCTGGAAGGAAAGAATGCGCAATCGCATGGGAGGGAGAAAAGCCAGCAGAGACTTCTCTGCTCAGTAAAGTTGTTGTGAGCAACAGCACCCACATGGTACCAATATGCCTCTAATCTGGTCCCCTGTAAGGGGGTAATAATAACACTCCCTCACTCTTTTTGTCAATAGGTCACAAAGCGGGTCCATCTCATTATCTCCATTGTGCAGATGGGGACACTGAGGCACAGAGCAGGCAGTGACTTGCCCTGGGAATAGAACCCAGCTCTCCTAAGCCCCAGTCCAGCACACTGTCCACTGGGAAGTTTAGTTTCCGTGGCCTTATACAATCATTGGCTCTGTTACTGAGGCGGCCAACTTGGCTAGTGTGAGGTGGGCACCTCCCCCAACAACTAGACGCAGACCCTCTATAGGCCACCAAAGAGATGTCAGCTAGGAAAGGACATCTGACCAGTAGAGCTGAACTATCCCCCTAGCAATGAAAGCCTCCATTATCCCATCCATCCCTTGAGCTATTTCAGTACCCCAACTCCCATTAATGCCGGGAAGGAATCTTCCTCCCACTATGGTCCCCTCACAATGTTCCCTTAAAATCCCCAAATCCAGCCAGGGGAGAATTTCCCCAGAACAGGAACCGAGTCAGATGTCCACAAACTGTCTTGGGAGGCCCCCTTCTGGAAGCTCTGGCGCAGGGACATTCCAGTCGGGGTTAGGGTCTACAGCAAGTCTGTGGGGCGCTGCTCCCAATGTAGCTTGACTTGGGCTGCCATATCTTATGCAACACCCGAGGCTGCCTAAATTATCCCACGAGCCGTCTCAACCCCAGAACTGGGCTGAAGGCCATTTTAGAGCTGACCTGAGCTGAGTCTGGTGCAGCATAAAATTGGCCCCACAATGTCTGAGGTGCCATGGGTGCTGGGGACGCTGCTGCACCCCGTGGCTTGAAGTGGTTCCCATCATATACAGGGTTTACAGTTTGGATCAATGGTTCTCAGCACCCGCACTGTACAAATTGTTCCAGCACTTGTGGACGGTGCCCGATAGGACGAAGGTAAATAAAACCCACAAAACACATTTTAAAAAGCACAGGTTAATATAAGCCATGCCCACTCGGTGGGGCATTCTGTCTCCCTCTAGTGGTGCCTGGGCCACAGAAAGGCTGATGAGCCTGCCACAGCCTTGTCTAAAAGAGGTTGGGCCTTTTAGCTCCAGCAAGAAAGGCTCATGGGTTAAGATCCAGAAGTCCAAGTCCTTGCTGCCCACCTCAGTGCATTGGCATTACATTAACATGAGTGAAGGGTCCACACTGGGTTGCTATTTTAATGACACTGTAAGACACCAGGAATTGAACCTGGGGTCATTAGCCCTCGAAGCAACTTTCGAACTAAAGGAGCATTTCCGGTCATTTGTTGTTATTATTAATCTGTGTTACAGTAGCAACCTGCCAGCCCCAGACATAGACCAGACACCATGGTCCTCGGGGCTGTACAAACACAGAACAAAAAGATAGTCCTTGCCCAAAGAGCTTCCAATCTAGGGTGTGTCCACACTGCACACTCCTTATGGCAACGTGTAGACTATATACGCTCCACACAGGTATAAACAGCAGTGTAGACGGCTTAGAGGAGTAAAGACACACCTGAACCGTTAGAGTATATACCCTACATGGCTCTCTACATGCCCAAGTAGGCCTCCCCGGCTACACTGCTATTTTTAGCAATGTCATATGCTGCCACCTCCCCGCTGCTGTGGCATTTTTCTGCCATAGGGAAAGTCTCCAGCAGCAGGAGGTAGTGGCAGGGCCGGCTCCAGGCACAAGCAAATGAAGCAGGTGCTTGGGGCGGTGAATGGACAGGGGCGGTGAATGGAAAGCGGCGGCACGCTGGGTCTTCGGCAGCAATTCGGCGGCGGGTGTCTCAGTCCCTCTCGGAGCGAAGGACCCGCTGCCGAATTGCCACCAAAGAATGAAGCCGATCGCGGCTTTATCTGTTTTTTTTTTTCCGCTTGGCCACTTGGGGTGGCAAAAAAGCTGAAGCCTGCTCTGGCTAGTTGCGAAAAACTCTGACAGCTCCCACTGCCTCCAGTGCCAGAACCTTCCACTGCTGTGCATAGCTACACAGCGCAGTGCGGACACAGGCTGCTTTTCGCTGCCGTGTGTAGCTACACCTGCCCTGCACGCCACCAGCTGTGATGTGCAGTATAGACATACCGTACTATAGACATATAGACATTGTTTGTATAGAACAAAAGAGATTAGCTTCCAGCAGTACTAGGCTCTTATCCTCTAGCCAGCTGCCAGAGGGGGACATGTAACACACATTGAACCAAGCGGTCACATGATTGAGCCACTCACAAAATGCAAAATGTGCTTTCACCCGCCTGGAGCTTCTGTTTTATAATTACTGCAATTTATTGAGGGTTCAAAGGATTCCAGGAAATAACAAGAAAACAAGCCAGGTCTCCATGGGAAGAGCACGAAGTGCGCGTCTCCTCAGTAACATGCTGCAGAACAAATAGCAACTTCCTCCACATTCCCCTTTAAATATAAAGAGACAGTCCACAGAAAGCAAAGGCATCACTGCTTCAAACTACGTACTGCACTGGGCAGGAGGCGTTCTAGCTTACAGAACATACCTGACTTATACAGGAAAAATGAAGGCTGTCTAGCATCTATGATGACAGACACAGGTCCGATATTGGCGACGGCATCCTTCAGGGCTGCTTCATTGGCATACGGGAGCTCAACAAACTTGGAGCAGGTGGCGGCTTGCGTGACAGGGTTATAGTGACACGTTCCATTCTGGCAGATGAAGAAGGGACATTTTGGTCTCTGGCTTGAACATCTGACCCACTCACACCATTTTTATTTTATCTCCCTTCTATTCCCCTCCGTTGTCTGAATCCCTCTCATTTCTTAGACCACTGCTGCTCCCTTTGGGGCATTCCTTCTGCCTCTGGCCATCGAGATCAGAGCTGAGGGACTAATCGATTTTTCGGTTCAGTGACTTACACAGAAAAGTAAAATTTAAAAAATCTGTTTCCAATCGAAGTAGAATTTTTTCATTATTATTTCTTCACTGAAACAAAAAATAAATAAATAAAAAAATCATTCAGGTCAAATGAAACCTTTTGAATGTCATTTCAGAATGAGCTGTCAAAATGATAGACTCAAGCTTGGACCTTCCTGGATCCGAGCCATTGATTAGCACAATTTGTGTGTAGATGGAAGGGGGTTGAGGCTTGAGCCTGAGTTCAAACCCTGCGCTTACATTGCAGTGTAGACATACCCGGTGTTTCCAAGCCCAGGCTTGAGCATCCACACTGCATTGTAAACCTGAGTTTACAGTTGCTGGATCCAGGTGTCACAGCTATGCTAACTGCACCATGCCGACTTTCTGACTTTGGTCTGCAGCTTGAGGTGCGTCCACACTGCAAAATGACATGGTTTGGACCCAAGTCAGCAGGACTCAGACTCTGACCCACCCCTCTAGCACTGTCACAGGACCTGGGGCCTGAGTGCTTGCTGACCTGAGTCAGGCTAATTTGTGTGTGAATGGAAGGGGAGCCTGGGCTCAAATCGGAGTCAGAACTCAGGCTTAGTGTGCAGTGTAGACAGACCCTCTCTGTGTCTGTTTGAAACTTGGATACCCACCCGAGCTGTGTACGGATAGGAAGCGTCCGAATCAATGCCGTTATTATCGATGATGTACTGGAAGGCGTTCGTCATATATCCACCGCTGCAGCCATAGTTCCCGTACGTAATGGTACAGTCGACCAGATTCTGTGCACTGAGAGACACCAAGTTTCCAGTTTTCAGTTTCACCTGGGCTTCTAGGGCACCGACAGCACTGAAAGCCCAGCAGGCACCACAGGCCCCCTGAAAAAGCCAGAAAGATGCACTCAGCCACTGCTGTGATGGGCATCCATGTCAGGAGGGGAACAGATATGAGCCTCCCACCTGATATTTCACATCGGTAACACATCCTTTGTCCCTCCAGTCCATGGAGTCAGGCACTTTGCTGCCAGGGCGTGGCCTGTAGGTGGAATTCCAGTCAGGTCGGTGGGGAATTTTCACTCCAGTTAACAAAGCAGCCACTTCCTCACTGGTCTAGTTAAAAGAACACACACACACCCCTTCAACTGACATCCCCTTCGATGTACAGACTGGCCCCGAACACTGGGGACATTCAGATACAAACTCTGTGGCTCACGTTCAACTTTTGTAAAAGCAGACTAACACGGCTACCCCTCTGATACGTTCAACTTTTGTTCATTGATACAGTGTTTTCCTTGATGCAGTGAAAAATATGAGCACGCCTGAATGCTGGGGATCGCCGGACTGACTCAATAGCACATGTTGTAACTTGGTTTGCCGGGAACTCTGGATTCTGTGATTCTCCACATGCTAATCCTCCTCCCACCACACATTGCTGGAGATCATAGAACCCAGGACTAGCGCTGTCAGACAATTTGGGGTGAGGGGTGCCAAAAAATGCTTATTTGGGTCTACTGAAATATTGCGTGAATTCACCTTGAATTTGTAAAATTATTTCAGCCGTGAAAAAAAAATTCAAAACTAGTCCAAATGTTTGGATTCAAAATGACTTTTCAGTTCAAATTTTACTGCCAGTTCATTTATTTTTTTTTAAAAGATAAAACAATCTCGAAAACTAAACAAAATGTGTTGTCTGACCCTAAATTAATTGTTTTAAACTTTTTTTCATTTCACCATTGTCATTTCAGGTCCATCTGAAACAACTTTTGATTGATTGATTGATTTTTCAGCCACCAAACCAAAAAAATCTCTTATTCACAAAGCTCTACCCAGGAGCACCAGCATTGCCAAGACTCTTGATTTTATTGAGAGTGTCACAATATCTGGTGTTTTCCTTAAAGCACCAATGTGGGGGGAGGGGATCAGATTGCACAAGAAATTCAGCTTTAAAAAAAAAAAAAAAAAAGTTTCCATCTCTCGTATAGCTGTGGAGAACTGCATGAAAACATCTCTCTTACAAGGGCAAAGCCCAGAGGCAAATAAAAAGAGTCCCCAGACTTAGACTTTTTTTTAAATCCCAGGATTTTTAAGCCCCCCATGGTTTTAGGGGCCTGACTCCTACATTCTGAATGCTTGGTGCTGGCAGTAACAGGATCTGAGACACAAGCCCCTGCAATTTCAGTTAAAGGAGCAACTTCTTTAACCAGCAACGGCCCAGCAGACAGGTCGTGTGTTATTCCACACGGGACATTTCTCATGGGGGTAGGGAGGGTGGCAGACAGAGTAAGGTAGAGAAGCAGGAACCTGCCGAAATGGGATTCCCACATCTTTGGCCTCACATACACTGTATGTGCAAGGTCACGCTGCTTGGAGGATGCCATTTATACAGAAATATGCTGCAGGGAGGGGGTCACTCCAGCAGCGGGCTAGCAGGGGATGGAGTACCTGCATGTAAAAAAATCAGGAATACTCCCCTGAGGGCAGATTTCCCACACAAACCCCTGACCCAAGCAAGTAGAACAAAGATTTCACAGCTCTCAGGAGCAGTGGGCAAGTTGCTGCTGGAGGACGCACAGGGGTGCTATGGTTTGTGGGCCTACCTCTGCATGGCTCATACTGACCCTGGACTGACTGGAGCTTATTCTGCCCCTGATTCAGTTACATTCTCTGGTCACGCCACCCCCAGGGAAATACAGATAATTCCCAGATGCCCAGTCACTTGGTCTGTAGCGATATTTTTTTTAACTTACCATGTCTGCCAGGTGGTTCATGCCCAGCTCATAGGAATGCAGCCCCAGTGAGTGCTCGAGGTTATGCAGCATAACGAGCTTGAGGTTCTTTTCCCAGGTCACGCGCCGTTCCCCTTCCTCTTTCTGGAACCAAAGCACAGCCCCCAGCTTACTATGCAGTAGCCAGGAGGAAACCATCTGCAGTATAAATGAGTTATAGTTCTACTGCGCTTTTTTATCCCTCAGGAACCCACAGTATTCTTGCCAGCAAGTTAAAGAAGTATGGGCTGGATGAACGGACTATAAGGTGGATAGAAAGCTGGCTAGATCATCGGGCTCAACGGGTGGTGATCCATGACTCCATGTCTAGTTGGCAGCTGGTATCAAGCAGAATGCTGCAAGGGTCAGTCCTGGGGCTGGTTTTGTTCAGTATCTTCATGAATGATCTGGATGATGGCATGGACTGCACCCTCAGCAAGTTTGCAGATGACACTAAACTGGGAGGAGTGGTAGATACACTGGAGGGAAGGGATAGGATACAGAGGGACCTAGACAAATTAAAGGATTTGGCCAAAAGAAATCTGATGAGGTTCAACCAGAACAAGTGCAGAGTCCTGCAATTAGGATGGAAGAATCCCACTCACTGTTACAGACTAGGGACTGAGCGGCTAGGCAGCAGTTCTGCAGAAAAGGACCTAGGGGTTACAGTGGACGAGAAGCAGGGCCACTCAGAGGATTCAGAGGGCCTGGGGCAAATTGCCCACCCTCTGGGCGGCCCTGATGAGAAACTGGATATGGGTCAATAGCGTGCCCTTGCTGCCAAAGTGGCTAACGGCATTTTGGGCTGTATAAGTAGGGGCATTGCCAGCAGATAGAGGGACATGATCATTCCCCTCTATTTGACATTGGTGAGGCCTCATCTGGAGTCCTGTGTCCAGTTTTGGGCGCCACACTACAAGGAGGATGTGGAAAAATTGGAAAGAGTCCAGCGGAGGGCAACAAAAATGATTGATGAGGAGAGGCTGAGGGAACTGGGATTGTTTAGTCTGCAGAAGAGAAGAACGAGGGGGGATTTGACAGCTGCTTTCAACTACCTGAAAGGGGGTTCCAAAGAGGATGGATCTAGGCTGTTGTCAGTGGTGGCAGATGACAGAACAAGGAGCAATGGTCTCAAGTTGCAGTGGGGGAGGTGTAGGTTGGATATTAGGAAAAACTTTTTCACTAGGAGGGTGGTGAAGCACTGGAATGGGTTACCTAGGGAGGTGGTGGAATCTCCTTCCTTAGGAGTTTTTAAGGCCCAGCTTGACAAAGCCCTGGCTGGGATGATTTAGTTGGAGATTGGTCCTGCTTTGAGCAGGGGGTTGGACTAGATATGTCCTGAGGTCTCTTCCAACCCTGATATTCCATGATTCTATGATACAGACTGGGCAATGGGGGGTCAGGGAAGGAATGAGATAACACTGGGTCAGTATGATCAGCAGTGGTCCCAACGCACCAGGGAGCTATCCAGCAAGTTTTTGTAGGCTTCACAGTACAAAGGAGAGTTTTGAGGAGGGATCTGAAGGTGGGTAATGACTTGAAGGAGCTTTACTGATTGGTCCCAGAGCTCCTCCCAAGCATGCAGGGGGAAAGCAGAAAGGGTCTTGTTTGAAAATGTAACGCTTGGGTGAGCAGTACGGCATTACGCTTTGTCGTAGGGGGTTGCAAAAATGTTGCCCGCTCAACACTCACTGAAGCAAAACTTCCTGGGAAATCAAGGGGAGTCTTAAAACATTAAGCATGGCAAGACTGAGTCTTTCCCCAACCTCAAAATGCGGCCAGTTCTGGGGTGGTATGCAGCAACTTTTTGACAGCACACAGCAACACTACACAACAGGGTAGGACAAAAAGAGAAGAATCACACTGAATCCAGTTAAATCATATGGGGGAATTATAGCCTGGCAGAATGTAATTGCCACCAGGACAGCAATGACACCTTGTAACCAAACCAAACAATGTTTTGAAAATGAGTTGAAGATTTTTGGATTTGGGTCAAACATTTTGTTTCAATTTGAGGCTTTTAAAACCTTTTTATTTCGTTATTGTTAATAGAATGGAGGGAAATGCCAACACAAAATGGCTTTCCAAAAGGAAAGTCAAAACAGTTCATTTATTAAATGCTATAATGAACCATTTTTTCCCACCCTTCCATCTTTTTTTTTTATTTGATCGAAAAAAATTGCCAAAATTGAGCCAAATTCCCCAATTGTTTCTGTCAACCAGAGTCTGTGTTTTTCCACAATAAATAAATAAATAAATAAAATAAGAGTTTTATGAACAATGTCACCTGGCTCTAATATATCCCAAACAAAACACGCTTTAAGAAATCAGCTAAACCCCGTGATGGTTTAGGCAAGTTGGAGGTACATACAAGGCCCAATGTTCATTAAAACTGAATACACTTCTGAAAGCAGAGAGAGCTTTGCAATCTCCAGGAGAAGAGCAGGAGGCTGCGTTCTCAGTGAGAGCTGGCATAGGGCTGGCATGCTAAGATCCCAGATACCTGCTGACCTGAGGGGAGATGGTGACAGAAATCCCTCTCCTCCACTTTAACCCCACAGCCACACGGAGCCCACCTTGTGGCTGTATTGCTTGCCATAGGTTTTCTTCCAGAGCCCCCAGTGGTTATCCAGCATCGGGTCTGTGTGTAGATGTGCAGTAGCAGCAGCAGCAAGAGAGGCCAAGAAGATACAAACCAACAACTTCATTCTGCTCAGCTGGTGGAGAGAAAAAAAAAAAAAAGAGCAGGCTGGTGAAAGATAATATCTGCGTGGTTAAGTCAAGTGTCTCCATTTCCTCCACTCAGTGATGGTGCAAAAGATCCAGCACTGACTTGCTGAGATTTCTCCCCTCTCTCTGCCACGAGCAAAGTGTCAAGAAGGAAACAGTGATCCTGCAGCAGCTCTCACACTGAGCCATCCCGCGGCTTGTACCTCTTGGGAGCCAGGGGGCAGGGGAAGGGGCTTCCTGGAACCCCATACGACAACAACAGACTTGAAAGGAAAAGAGAGCTGGGTCAATGGATAATATCACCCGGCTACTTCTACAGCTCCTGAACTGGATCTTGGACCTGACATGGGCATCAGAGCCTGGGATAAGTGATCCAGCGCGGAGGGAGGGATAGAGCTAGTGAAAGTCAGAGACATTCCCAGATGGGGTGGGAATTGATGTAGCTTCACTGGGGTTAATGAGCTTGATCTCTAGGTGGTGTAAACTGGTGTCACTGCATTGTGATCACTAGAGCAAAGCTGATTTACACCAGCTGAGGATCTGGCACAGAGAGATGTAGGTGAAGGGGACTTGGATTTTCAAAGGAGACCAATCAAGACTGATACACGTGGGTGTCCACTAATGGAAACTCTCTACAAGCAAAATTCCTCAAATACATTGTTCCAAATACGACAAAGGGGAGATTTAAAGTACAAGGGGAAAAAGAAAAAGTCAAACATACCTGATGGGAGTTCACTTGGTGGAGATTTCTAGGCAGGAATCCTGAACTGATCAGTAGGCAGCAAGAATTCCCCCAAATTCTTCTCCCAAGGTTGGTTACTGAGTGAACCCTAACACCTTTCCTGCTCTGACTGCATGCTGAGAAGGAGTTCTGTTTATTGGTGGGTGTTTGATCCCTGGAACACCCACCGAGTCAGCCCCAATGGCCAGCTGCATTAGGCTGGTGTAGTGGTAGCAGCCATGTGGTTAGAGCCAGTTAGAAAATTCTCTGTGGAACAACTGGCCGTTGGAAAAGTTTGTTTGGTTGAAATTGAAACATTTTGCTGGACCCCCTGACAATTTCTAAGAAATTTTCAATGGAAGAGTTCCAAAACATTTTGGTTTGACTTCCTCATTTCTAAATATAAATATAATATAATATCAAAACTCAACATTGCGTATCCTGGGCTGACACAGCTAGAACAACATAGTCATTTTGAGTTTTCCAAAGCAGAATATTTCTTACCACACCAAATTTAGCTATTTTAACTTTTTGTCCCAATTTGGGATAACAACATTTCAATTTCAAATTTCAAATCCCATTGGACTGAAAATCCCCTTTTTGGCCTGCTTCACCCAGCGTCAGAGCTGCATCATTACGTTCAGCTTAACAGGAGTTTGAAACTTTTCTTTTCTAAAATATCTCATTGAGACGGCAAAAACCAAAGCGTAGAATGGGCATGATTTGAAGTTTTTTCATAGCACTTTAATGGAAAACAAATTGATATGGAGAAAAGAAAAAAAAGAGAGTTAAAAAAAATCACCCCTTTCAGGAATTTTTGCACAAAATCACAAAGAGCTGAGACCTCTCCTCTGGTCACATTCTTGCGCCTCATGTGTCCATCCCAGAATGTTGGTTATAGATCAGGAGGGTTTGTCTATAGGGTATTTTATAATATTTTAGTCATAACAACAACAACAACAACAAAACGTGTGCACCATGCCAAAGCTGCTGAACTTGAAGACAAATCTGCCACTGTTGACCATTTCTGTTACTAAATACCCTCTTAAGCCTACAGTTCCCTGAACTGCAAAAGAGACCAGAAAGTCAAATCTCACCTCTTTTTAGTGCTGTTTAAATTCCTATACAATTTCATTGAATCATAGAATATCAGGGTTGGCAGGGACCTCAGGAGGTATCTAGTCCAACCCCCTGCTCAAAGCAAGATCAATCCCCAACCTAATCACCCCAGCCAGGGCTTTATCAAGCCTGACCTTAAAAACCTCTAAGGAAGGAGATTCCACCACCTCCCTGGGTAACCCATTCCAGTGCTTCACCACCCTCCTAGGGAAATAGTGTTTCCTAATATCCAACCTAAAACTCCCCCCCCCCACTGCAACTTGAGACCATTACTCCTTGTTCTATCATTGGGTACCACTGAGAACAGTCTAGATCCATCCTCTTTGGAACCCCCTTTCAGGTAGTTGAAAGCAGCTATCATATTTCCCCTTCATTCTTCTCTTCTGCAGACAAAATAATCCCAGTTCCCTCAGCCTCTCCTCATAAGTCATGCGTTCCAGCCCCATAATCATTTTGTTTTGGGGGTCCAAAACTGGACACAGTACTCCCGATGAGGCCTCACCAATGTCGAATAAAGGGGAATGATCGTGTCCCTCGATCTGCTGACAACGCTCCTACTTATACAGCCCAAAATGTCGTTAGCCTTCTTGGCAACAAGGGCACACTGTTGACTCATATCCAGCTTCTCGTCCCCTGTAACCCCTAGGTCCTTTTCTGCAGAACTGCTTCCTAACCATTCGGTTCCTAGTCTGTAGCAGTGCATGGGATTCTTCCGTCCTAAGTGCAGGACTCTGCACTTGTCCTTGTTGAACCTCATCAGATTTCTTTTGGCCCAGTCCTCTAATTTGTCTAGGTCCCTCTTTATCCTATCCCTACCCTCCAGCATATCTACCATTCCTCTCAGTTTAGTGTCATCTGCAAACTTGCTGAGGGTGCAATCCACGTCATCCTCCAGATCATTAATGAAGATATTGAACAAAGTCGGCCCCAGGACTGACCTTGGGGTATGTAGTCATCTGTTCCCTCGTCTTATGTTTAGGTTGGGGCAGGGCCCAGCATTGTGTCTGTACAAAGCCTAGCACAGTGCAGACCTGGGGGCTCCCAGGCACTACTGTAATACACCTAATAAATAAGGTACAGTACCTAGCACAATGCGGTCTTGGTCTACAGCTGGGGCATCTAGGCGCTACTGTAATCCACCTAATACAGAGTGCCTAGCACAATGAAGTCTTGGTCTGAGGTCAGCGCACCTAGGTGCTACTGTATTACACACTATAGCAATAAACAAACACTATGAGGTCCTAGGTCGGTGATACTCAGACCTCAGTGGTTCAGGAGCCAAATTAGCGATCGCCATTACCCAGGAGAGCCAAAGCCGTGTGAATTCATTGTGTCATTGACTATAGTATTATAGTGTCATATTTAAACAGCACGATGGGAAATGTTTAGTATATCTATTACGCGCACAGCAAAACCACTGACCAGGTATTATTATTTTATCAACTACAATTGGTTAACAACACGGTAAAAGCCTCTTGATTGGTTACTAATTAAATCACCCAGGGTTTTAATATCAGTGCAAAGAGCCACTTGCAACTCACGAGCCTCAGTCTGAGCATCACTGTCCTAGGGGCTGCTAGGCAGATAAGAAAGAGCAGCAGCTGGGAAGAGCACGGCAGGAGCAGGCCATGGTGGGAGGCACAAGGGGAAACACTTTCAAGAGGATCAAAATGGCTTGGCAGCCTAAGTCCCATTTTCAGAAGTGGTGTAATTACAAAGGAACTTAACTTGCATTTTTGTAAGTGAGTGAGGGGCAAATTAAAAGGCATCTGGGATGACTTTCAATGGGAATCAAGCTCCCAACCTGCTCAGGCATCTTTCACTAGATACTGATCTGCATCCATAGGCGCCTAAATGCCTTGGAAAATCTGGCCCTTCAGTTCTTCTGAAAATCCTACCCTCACCTGATCAGATCCATGCTCAGGCTTTGTCTACACTGGGAATTTCAGCCACTGGTTGCCAGTTACTGCAGTTGTTGTGTGACCCACACACCTCCTGGGTGTGGCGTTCTGTCCCATTTAGTGGCACCGAGACAGAGAGAGAGACATATTAATGAGTTTGCTCTATAGCCTTAACTAACAGCCAGTTGGCTTTTGGCTCATGAACTCAGAGGCGGCTCCAGGCACCTGTGCTCCAAGAGCGTGCCTGGGGCGGCAAGCCACGGGGGATGCTCTGCCGGTCGCCGCTAGGGCGGCAGGCAGGATGCCTTTGGCGGCTTGCCTGCGGAAGGTCCGCCGGTCCCGCGGCTTCTGAACTAAGCTCCAGAGGTCCCAAGTTCGATCCCACCCACCGCTGACCAGGGTCTGTCGATGTTACAGTTGCACCAGAGCAAATGACAGCTTTGCCTAGCTACAATACGGGTTTGCAGCTGTCTAGCTTCCTTGGCCCTGAGAGTTATAACAGGGTCCAATCCCCAATCTAGACAAGATCTTAGGCTGAACACTCCTCAGTGGGGACGCCCTGTTAATTTTGTCCGGTAAGCGCCAGGCACCCTTGAGGTGCTTTCTAAACACCAGAGTCAGCAGTTGTTAGCCACTTCCCCAAATTGCACAAGACCAGCTGGGAAACAGAGCAGAAATGAGCTCGAATGCTGAGAACTCTCAGTTTGAAAAAGTCAAAGACAAGCAGCTGGAACTGAAACCTGCTCATCTGCAAAAGAACACTGAGTCATGCCCCCCAGTAACCAAACTTGACCCAAATTGCTCAACAAACCACCTACTTCTCTCTCCTTGGAGCTCCAGCACCCATCCCCTTTGGAGAGCGCTGCCAGCTAGGAGGTGAAGGCGGGGGCACGGGAAAAGTTTTGGCTAAGAGAACCAGTTGGAACTTTTTGTCTGAAACTTTCTTTTTTTAAAAAACATAAAATGGCTTTTTAAAAAAATCAAAAATGTTGAAAGAGAATCCAAGCTGAGCTCCACTGTGGAGAATTTTGCCTTGTGTGATGGGGTAATGACCCCGTGAGCCCTCCAGGACAACATAGGAGCAAAGACTGAACCTTAATCTTCCTGCTTTGAAAGCACCAGACCCGGCAAATCAGGACACCTGGCTTCTATTCCTGGCTCTATCAGTGACCTTCTGGACAAGTCCCATCCCTTCTTTGTTCCTCAGTTTCCCCTTCCATCCTTTGTGGGGCCGGAGCTGTTTCTCACCATGTGGCGAATTTTCTTTTTTGTTTTGTTTTTTCCTCACCAGAAAGAACAGAGACCAAACCCTTTTCAGTTTGGGATGTTTTTCACCTCCCCCATCCACCTTAGTCAGTTTGCAATAGGCAAAAAGGACAGCTGGTGGAGACGGGAAATACACTTTTTTTTTAATTCAGAAAACTCAAAACATTTCTAAGTGTTCTGGAACAAAATTAGAGAAAACAATTTTTTCGTTAACTGCTCTAACCATTTTTTCTAACCTGCTCTGGCAACTTGTCAGCTCATAACAGTGGGATCTCCTCTTCTCTGCTCTAGAGGAACAAGAACCAGAAAATATGCCTTGAGACTTAAGAAGCTCTGTCTAGTCAGTTTATCCAAGAGAAGGTTAAGAGATCACGGCTTGATCATGACCTACAAGTACTTACATGGGGAAAAGAATTCTGGTAGTAGATCGCTCGTTAATCGGGTAGCACAAAAGCATAACCAGATCCAATGGCTGGATGCTGAAGCTAAACAAATTAGGCCTGGAAAAAAGAAGGCATGTCCTGCCTTGAGTGCAGGGACAGGACTAGAATCTGTGTTTCTCAACCTCGCTGATACTAGGGACTGGCTTGCTGCCTTCCTAAACTGTGTCAGGGAAATCTCAAGGACCAGCCCGGTTGTTGAGAAACACTGGATTCTTGAGGTCCCTTCCAGTCCTACTCTTCTACGATTCTACGATTAGATGTTTCAGGGCTGGCTTTAGGAACTGCAGGGCCCGATTTGAATACCCGACAGCGGTCTGGGTCTTCAGAGGCACTTTGGTGACGGGTCCTTCACTCGCTCCAGGTCTTCTGTGGCACTGAAGGACCCACCGCCAAATTGCCGCTGAAGACCCGGACCGCTGCCGGGTGAGTAAAAATTAAAAAGTTAGGTGCTCTTCCGTAGGACATGGGGCCCCCTTAGGCATGGGCACAGGACCCTCTTAGGCACGGGGCCCGATTCAGGGGAATTGACCTAAACCGGTCCTGAGATGTTTATTGGTAAATGCTACTAAATGCCAATTTCACCGTGCACACACAAATGGTTTTAAAAAAAATATTGCCATCCATAATATTTACAGACAGGCAAAGTAATACGTTTGTTAGTCTATAAGGTGCCACAGGACTCTTTGCTGCTTTTACAGATCCAGACTAACACGGCTACCCTCTGATACTTGACACATTTTGACTGAAGATTTACTTTATATATTTTGACATTGGATGTTGAAAATTTGTGTTTTAACCATTATAAACCTTCAACTTCCTGAATCTCAACATTGACTGTCATTAAATAATTTCTGTCTGAGCCTCCCATCATGTCTTGCAACTGGGAACATGTAAATCCATTTTAAAAAATACTTACACCTCTTAATTTTGCACAGCTGTGAAAAATTAACTGATAAAAATAGAAAAAAAGAAAAATAAACTTTGATAGCATCCATCCAAATTAAAATAAAAATCAAGTTCTGCCAAGCCTAGAAATAAGGCACAATTTTTTTTTAGCAGCCAGAGGAATTAACTGTTCGAACAACTCAATTTGAGATGTGGCAGATTCTCTAGCACCTGCGATCTTTAAATCCAGACTGGATGTAAGACGTACTCTAGCTCCACCAGAAGTTATGGGCTTGATGCAACAATGAATTTCTGCCAGATCTCACGATTTCCATCACCATTCACGGGATTTTGGCTGGTGCCAGTCTCAAGATGACACGAGAAACTCCAACACTTTCATGAATTTCAGCCCTGCTTTGGAGAAGAGAGTGAGACCCCCTCCTTCTGATTGGCTGCCTTTCCTGGCTGCTCCACCTCCAGCGGAAGAGCAGCCAATCAGCGCTGCTGCGGGAGGCAGGCAGAGTTCTCATCCCACCTCTCCAGAGCTTTTGGAGAGGCGACGCGGAGATGGAGCAGAATGAGCCCAGCAATGCAGATATCTCCGCTCCCTCCGACCCACTCCCCACCTGTGAATCAGTCTGATCCCCGCTACACCCCTTGCAACACCAGCCCTGGGAAGAGGGAGATGGGGGATGATGAGCCTCTGAAGCTCCCACTCCCCTCTTAGGATGGGGGAAAGGAGACCCCCCTCAATGCAGGCCTGAGAAGGAGGGTGTGGCGAAGAATCCTGGAGGTGCAGTGACAGGCAAGGGGGAAATGAAATACTTTATGAATACCGTATGTGACCTGGTCACTGAAACATTTGCCATAGGCACGGGCAGGTACTGAATTGATGCATTAACTGTATGATTAGGAAAGACAGGCAGACTGTAGCCCAGATACCAGCCGCTCATAAACACCCAGGATGACTAACACTAATGTTGCTACCCTGACTCAGTGTAACCCAGCTCAGAAAACACAACAAACGAACTTTGGCTCGATTTAAAAGGCATCTCAAGGACAGGAGGAGTGGAACCCAGAGAGTTCGGGGTGACTGGGAAGTTGGAGCAGTACAGAGTTTTGTATAGGTGTCTGTTTGCCCAGGTGCCCCCTTATGACCACAGCCATTTCTGCAGGGCCCTCCCTCCTCTCCCTCTCTTTGAGGGGTCTCAGGAGCAGAGTCGGACTAAGGCAGGGGCTTTCGGGGCTGCAGCCCAGGGCCCCAGCTCAAGGGGAGCCCTGCAAAAATAAATCACAGGCAGCGATCTCCAACTCCGAGCCTCTAAAAGTCCCACGGCGCAGCGGGTGACTCAGGCAGGCTGCCTGCATGCCGTGGCCCCATGCCGCTCCCAGGCGTGGCCAGCGGCTAGCACATCTCTGTGGCCCCTGGCATGCCTGGAATCCTTTGGCTGGATTTAAATCCTGCTCTTTTTACACTCTGCTTTGTTCCTATTGTGAACATTAGCCAACACTTCATTATTTACATGACAGCTCCCGCTGGGAAGAACCACTCGACCCCGACCCCAGTTGGACTTGCTGGGGTGAGCACAGTCGACATACAGAGTGCTGCAGCACAGGGTCTGGTCTAAGAGTGGGAAAACTGCAGGATTCCATCCCCAAAAAAGTCTGGGTGCGGGTAAGACGCTCTCAGAAAGGCCAGAGGAGGGGTCAGAGGTGCAGCTAGCCCTCAATCACAACATGAAGCTCCCCCTTTTCTAATACAGCTGGAAATGAGGTCAGAAGATCTCCTGGGAAAGTTCTGCTGACATTTCAGGAGCTGAAAAAATGGGCTCTGGGTTTGCAAGTATATCGTGTGATGTAGCACCCTCTGCTGGGCCCTGCAAGTCCCTAAATCACTTCTAAATCGGCACTGCTGCATCAACACGGCCACACCAGTGTAGCGCATCTGGTAACGGTAGAGGTAATTACTCCCCCTCAAAGAGAGGTGGAAGTTATGTCGGCCAGAGAGCGTCTCCCGTGGTGTAGACACCGCTTTAAGGGGGACGCGTTTCTTTCAGACCCCTGAGCAACATAACTTACATCAATTTAAGCGGTAGCGTAGACAAGCCCTAAGAGAAAGTAGGACCTGAAGACAGATGTGGCAGCTGGGGTTTTGCAGACACGGAATTCCAGTTTCATCCATTATGTTGTTGATGTAACTATGAAATTAAAGTATTTCATTAGGCCCTGTGGCTTCCATAGTGTGCTTGGGAAGAGATCAAACTGCCTTTCCTGGAGTTTGCCCCAAAGGATGAGTCTTTGCATCAAGACATGGCAGCGGGAACATGTCCAACGCAGTGGCACCAACTCTCATGGTTTTTTGTCACAGGTCTCGCAATATTTGGTGCTTTTAAGCCCAGCTTCTGGAGACATGGGATTCCCACAAGACGCTCAGCTCTCATTTAACAAGCCAAAAAAAAAACAGTTTCAAGCCCTTTGTGGTTGCAGCGAAAAGCTTGAAGGTATGGCCCCTTAACGATACAAAAACAGGAAAGCAAGTTTTAAAAGTGTCCAAAACGTGAGGTATTTAAAAAAAAATCAAGATTTATTTTTTTAATGCAACCATTATTTGTGGGTGGGGGCCCGTCACGATTTTTAAATGCTTGCAGTTGACAATCCTGGGAACATGAGTGTGCAAGGCACAAATTAAGCAGTGGGGGCTGAGCCGCACGTTGCTCAGCAGGAAATGCAGGTCACAGTAAAACCAGCGATGACAGACCACTGGACAACCAGAGCCTGAGCTCTGTTCGGACCTGGTGTACTGGGCACCTAGTTCTGCTTCTGCCAAAACTTCTCTCCTTCCCCACCGCCATCTGCTCTCAACCTCATTTCACACAAAGTGCAAAAATACACACAGCTGTTCCGCACCCAACCAGAAAGAGGAACCAAAAACAATGCACATGCCAGGCTCAGTTTACCGGGTCTGATTATCACTTCCCCCTGCCAGCTGGGCGCATGCAGCCTGCGACGTACGCCCTGTATGCTTCCTAGAAATAGTGTTATAATATTATAGCATAACTGTGATATATGTTGTACAGGATAAGGCATGTGAGGGATCATTGGAAAGGTTATGATTTGCTGAATAGGATTATCCTATTTGCAGACATGTATTGTTTCTGTATCTGAAGTTAGGAATATTGACTATGTATCAATTACAAATGGATTTACACCTGGGAAACACCGACCAGACAGAATTCAGTCAGTCCGGATGGGCCATGAGGAAAGACAATAGGTCTTTGAAGATGCTGATCTCCCACCTTCATGAAAAGCCTTCCTGTGGATGCTGCAAATAGACTGAGTTATGGCTGCAGGGTCACATGATCACGTCATCCATTATAGAATACCAGTATTTTTCCTCTGGGTGGGGGTGGGGGGAGACAACCACACTGGAAAACAAAGGATTCATGCCATATGCAAAACCTATTTAATGCAGGGGTGTGACTTTAAATCAGTGTTCATTCTTCACTGAATCCCCAGCCAGGATGACTGCTGAAAACAACTAAGAAACAAAGGACAAAGACACAGTCAACCTGTGGAACTCCTTGCCAGAGGATGGTGTGAAGGCCAAGCCCATAACAGGGTTCAAAAAAGAACTAGATAAATTCATGGAGGACAGGTCCATCAATGGCTATTAGCCAGGATGGGCAGGGATGCTGTCCCTAGCCTCTGCCAGAAGCTGGGAATGGGCGACAGGGGATGGATCACATGATGATTACCTGTTCTGTTCATTCCCTCTGGGGCACCTGGCACTGACCACTGTCGGAAGACAGGAAACTGGGCTAGATGGACCTTTGGTCTGACCCAGTAGGGCCAATCTTACATTCTTATGTTGGGAAGAGACTGAAACCAGGCAAGAGGGTGTCTGGGCTGTGAAAGAAATACCTGGAGTTTCAAGCTGCAAGCAAGAACCTCTGCAATCTGCCTAACACAACATTTAGGGTGAGAAATTGCTCGTTATAACCAGTTTCTTTAATATATTAAGTTTAGCTTGTGCGTTGATTTCATTTGCTAGGTAAACTGCTTTGATATGTTTGCTACCCCTTATAATCACTTAACACTTTGTAGCTAATAAACTTGCTTGTTTTCTCTAAGAACAGTCTGTGGAATCCTATAACTGGGAAGCACAAAGCTGTGACTATCTTTCTCCACACTGAGGGAGGATGCGAATTTCCATGAGCTTACGCTGTATAGTTCTCTGTACAGCGCAAGCCAGTACCATTTTGGGTTTACACTCCAGCGGGGGTGTGCACTTAAGTGCTGGGCATTTCCCTGGCTGAGTCTTCCCACACAGAGCTGGCTTCAGTGTCTGTGTCTTTCTGCAGCTGGGTGCGTCCCTATCTGTGTGTGTACTGAAGGAAGCTTGAGGGCCTGGCTCAACACGACAGTGTAAGGGAGCCCAAGGTGGTGGAACAGACAGGCTCAGTGGTACCCGAGTACATCAGGTGGCACGCTGGGGCGGGGGGCAACCCATCACACAGCATTACAAGATAGAATCATAGAAGTGTAGGACTGGAAGGTACCTCGAGAGGTCATCTAGTCCTGTCCCCTGCACGCATGGCAGAACTAAGTATTATCTAGACCATCCCTGACAGGTGTTTGTCTAACCTGCTCTTAAAAATCTCCAGTGACAGAGCTTCCCCAACCTCCCTAGGCAATTTGTTCCAGTGCCTAACTACCCTGACAGTTAGGGAGTTTTTCCTAATGTCCAACCTAAACTGCCCTTGCTGCAATTTAAGCCCATTGTTTCTTGTGTGTCCTCAGAGGTTACCAAGAACAATTGTTCACCCTCCTCTTTGGAAGAACCTTTAATGTACTTGAAAACTGTTCTCATGTCCCCTCTCAGTTATCTCTTTTCCAGACTAGACAAACCCAATTTTTTCCAAGCTTTCCTCCTAGGTCAGGTGTTCTTGACCTTCAATCATTTTTGTTGCTTTCCTCTAGACTTTCTCCAGTTTGTCCACATCTTTCCCAAAGTGTGGTGCCCAGAACTGTGCGCACTTCTCCAGTGGAGGCCATAGCAGGGCGGCATAGAGAAGAATTACTTCTCATGTCTTGCTTACAATGGAGTTTTAGCTGCTTACTTGTAAGTGTGAAGAGTCGGGGAAGGGGTTGCATTTGGTGCAATGGTCTGATTCTCTCTCTGTTGCCCTGGGCTGTCTGGATTGCCCCTTCTCTCATCAGTGGGGCCCTGGTCTGCAGCTTTGTCAGTGAAACAACCCAATGCAAACCCGTTTGCTAGAGCTGTAGCCCTCTCGCCTTGTGATCAGCCCTCGGATGCTACCAAAGGGTCACCCCACAGGTGGCTGCATTGCACCAATGGGTGAAGCAAGCCCAGTAGACGTGTCCCACACGGAAGAGAGTGGCCTGTCACGAGCACGAAGGGACTTGTTATGGAGGCTGCTGGCTGCAGCCTGACCCTGTGGTTCTCTCCAGCTCTCATGCTGGGCTGCTCAGTGTTATCACATCTGGCTCTTCTGTGTCTGTAACATTGGGATAATGTTTACCCACTAGAGCTGATGAGAAAATGGTTTCTCCCCTCCCCATGGACAATTTGAACAGTTTCACTGAAAAAAAATCAAAAGGCAAAATAGTTCAATTTGGAAATGCTTCCATGGAGCCTCATGGGAGTTGTAGCTCAGATGCCTCCTGCAGCCACTCTCCTCTATAGGCTGACCCCTTGCTCAGACTACATATCCCATAATGCATCATAATCCCCCCTCTTGGAGTGGTGAGGCTGGGTATTGTAGGAGTCCCATGGCCAAGGTGCATCATGGGAGATGCAGTCCAGTTAGGGAGCCGGCCCCACAGAGGAGAGAGGGCACATGTGGGAGTTGTAGTTCCTTGAGGCAGGCAGCAGTGGTCAGAATCTATATTGTTCCATTTTTAGGCATTTGTTTTTGCTTGATGAAAAACATCAAAGCTTTCCGTGGGAAGCAGGCAGAGACTCTGCAAAATATTTCATTTTGTCAAACACCCAATTTTCCACGTGCAGTTTGGATGCAAAGTTTTTGAGCAGCTGTTTTAGCCGCCTCATCGGGCGAAAGGGACTACCATGTATTCGTAATGCTTTCAAAGAGCGTTGAGCTCCTCCAACGAGAGGCCCAAGGGAATCCTGGTAGAGGCTTAACAACAGGACAGGGAAGCAACGAACAGGGCCGGGGTGTCTCCTCGCGCCGCCCAACCTGACACCAGACCAGGAGGAGGTCTGTGTTTGTAGATGCTATTGGCAACGTTGAATCAGTGCCCCAGTGACCATTCAGCCGGAATACAGAGCAAACCACCAAGCAAGGGACGGGTTATTCCCAACTGGGTTTATTTAAAAATAAAATCACGTCAGTCTCACCAGAACCTGTCACACCGGAGTAGGGCTGCAAGTGTGCACGGGATACGGAGTGGGCACAGGTGCTGCCATATTGCCAGAACACAGGCAAAGCATCCTCCCCTTCCAGCCCCAGAGAGGCAACGTCTCCAGCAGTGCAAGGACAGGGCGAACATGAAGCCACCTGCAGAACCCCACCAGGAGGTGGAATCCAGGCCACTTCCCTCCTTTTGCTGCTGCATCCCAAGGTTTCAGAATCTGGGTTACTCAATTCCCCTCTCAGCCGTGCGTCTGTCTGTCCCTACAGTGGGGGCGTGGGACAGGACAGAACTCAGCAGCAGGGCGTGCATCACACAGGCTGTAACGGACTGGTGCATATGAATGAGGGACGCTGGGGCCATGGAGCAGATTCAGGATTTTGGAGACACGGTGGCTAGAGTTCCACAGCTCATATGGGTAGAGACCTGCTCCTCCAGAGCTGTGGGACAAGAGTTCTAATCCCCACAACGGCGTCTGTTGTCTGCAGATGCTGATTCTTTCACCCACACATCCCAGGGGGAGGGAGATGCCTATGTTTGTTTGCTGCTGTTTTTTGGGGGGGAGAGAAGCTCCTAGAATAGGGACAAGCCCACGTCTGACTTTGCAAATCAAAAGAGGAGAAGGGCAGAGTATAAAAAATGGCAAGCACGAAAGGCTAGTACAGAAGCTGAGGAGGAGACAGCCGCAGACGCCAAGTCAGAGATGCAGATATTCCACGATGCCAGCTCAGGAATCCAGCTGCTTCTTTGGAACAGTGCTCGGGGCGGCGAGCTCACATCTTGGGGAAGCTGGCCAGGTTGGCGATGCCGCAGGCGTTGTTCATGTTCCGGGCCATCAGGATATAACCCTTGTTGCCCCATTCCTCTCCCCAGCTGCGGAGAGAAAGGAGAGGGAGTGAAAAGCTCTGCCGGGATTCACTGGCTCTTCCCCAGCTCTGTAAGATCACCCTGGCCCAGTGCCACCTTTCCTCACCATGGGGCTCCTGGCAGAGGCTGCGGCTGCATTCGGAGACAGGCGCCCTTAGAAGGCACTGGCTGGCATTGGATTACCTGTTCTTGATGATCCAGTGCTTGCTGCCCTTCTGCGTGCCGTATCCCACAGCCAGCACCGCGTGGTTGATGTTCTCCGCATTGCAGCTTTCATCGTAGTACACACCTGGGGGATGGAAGGCGGGAGTCACTCACGGGTATAACAGCACTTTAGGACAGAGGAATCACCAGACTGGACCAGCCCCACGACCCAGCTAGTCCAGAATTTCATCTCCGATAGCGCATCTGAGGAAAGCGCAAGAACCCACAGCAGGCAGATGTGGGATAATCTTCCTGTCATGTTAGATCTCATCCTGGCCTCTAAAAGCTAGAGCTAGGCTTAAACCCATCCCCCTCTCTGTGCCTCAGTTTCCCCATCTATACAATAAGGATAATGATACTGACCTCCTTGGCAAAGCACTTTGAGATCTACCCTAGCTCTTAGCTAGTGCCTGTTGTTATTATTATTATTAAATCCTGAAGCACGAGGTTTAATATCCCTTCCAAAAACGGTGTGAGTGAATGGTGACAACTCTGGCTGTGCGTGTTATCTACATAAAAGGTCTCATCTCCTTTTGGATCTTGTTAAGTTCTTGGTCTCAATGCCTTCCTGTGGCAATGAGTCCCGCAGCCCAATTACACTCGGTGTGGAAAAGACTGGAAATGAAGTGCAAGTTGTTAACAGTGAGGGTAATTAACCACTGAAACAATTTACCGAGGTGCACGGGGGATTCCCTCTCACAAGCAATTTTACAGTCAAGATTGAGCTAGACGGCCTGTCTTAGTGAAACAGCCCAGCAGGAGTTAATTCAGGGAAGTCCCATGGCTTGTGTTATACAGGAGGTCAGACTATCAGAGGCAATCAGTTATTGTTTTGCCAAAGTCTGAATGTCTTGATCAAGGTGGTAGTTAAAGGTCCAGACTCCACAGAAAACAGTAAATCAGTAAATAAAAAGATTTGAGGGTCCATTCAAAAGTGTCCAGCAGTCCAGATTTGGCCCACAATCTGCCTGTCGACTACCCTTGTTGGATAATCACCATGGTCCTTTCTGGCCTTGGAAGCTAGGAATTTATTTCCTTTTAATCAGTTTCAAATTTGGCCATCTTTTAAATTTCATGAGCTGTTCATGAAAAGCATGACAATCAATGCAAAGTGTCCTTAGTTGTTAAGGCTGATTGTTACGAGTCAGCCCATTGTAAATCAGGATCCTCACCCTGCAGGCAGCTTGGCCATGCAAGCCTTCAAACACACACCCTATCCAGGGAATCATCATTAGCATAAAAGGTGGCACAATACACACAACTCACTGTGTGGGAGAAGGTATCCCAGAACCCAGCTCCTGTCTGTGCGTTAAAGATCTGCTGGCACTTCGCATTAGATCAAGGGAAGCCCTTGGTCAAAATTTCTCCTCCTCCTCTGTCTGCTCAGCGGCTGCCTTCCACCCCAGAGGTGGCTGCATTTCTGTGGCGTTACACAGCAGAGGGTGGAAGGTGTGATGATGATTGAGTGGGATGAAATGCAAAGAGTGGGGTCTGACCCTCCCCTCGATGCCCAACGTACCCGAGATCCCCTTCCACCAGCAAAAGCCAAGGTGGAGGAGACCCCCACCCTATGGGCAATGCCCAGGCCATCACCTGGGGCTCATAAGGTTCCACTCTTCCTACCTCTGCTGTAGAATTGGAAGGAGGACAGGCTGGCATCAATGCCCACAGATACAGGCCCCACCCTGGCCACAGCTCTCTTCAAGGCCTTCTCATTCCCTTCTGGGATTTCCTTGTACCCGCGGCACTTGGCAGCTTTTCCAGTAGGGCTGTACATGCAGCTTTCATCCTGTAGGGGGCAGAGAGAGCAGCAGACAGAGCAGGTTGCAATTCCACTCAAAGGAGGTTTTGTGGGGGGGTGGGAGGGGATGGAAACTGGCTGTTTTGTCGACTTGGAAATTTCCAGGGGATTCTGATGATTTTTTTCTAAGTTTTATAGAAAAAAAAACTTTCCCTCCCCCAGTTTTTGGCAACCAAAACTGAAAAGGTCTGGCCAGTTTGAGAGAACCAACCGACATTTTTCTGTTTCTGACTGCAAAAAAAAAAAAAACGAAAAAAAACAAAACACCCAACATGTTAAAATTTTGGTTTCCAATAAAAACTCAGAAAACTTTGTGGAAAACAAAAACGTTTTCAATTTCATCCAAATTTTGTGCTGGGGAAAAATAAATAGAATTTCCCAGCCTGCTCTTTTGATTAGAGCCGGGCAAGGGCAAAATACCGGGGGGAGGAGGGTTGCTTTATGCCCCTGATATCCCAGGAAAACATCCTTCTCCGTCATCCTGGTGAGGAGTTTGGAACAACTGTCCCAGGGAGACAAGGATACCTGCAGAACCCATCCCGGGTTTTACGTGAGAACTGCCCTGCTGGGGCATGGAGACTGGGTCACTGCGCAGCAGCTGGGCGCACTGGAGAAAGTTGCTAGCTCTGTAACGAAGCTGCTGGCTCATTCCTGGGCACTGTGTGAACTGTAAGTGCAACATCCAGCCCACAATCTCTCCAGCACAGAAAAGGGTAATGTGACCAGAGGGGGCCTGCCCAGGAGGAAGCAGCAGCAGTAGTCTGGGAGCTGGCTGCAAAGGAACCGCCAGGTAGCGTGGGAATTAGGAGTGACAGGTTGAGAACCAGGGTGGGGAACAGCTGGGCCACAGGGGGATTAGTATCAGGGCTGCTGGATATCCAGGAGGCTCAGTTGTGAGTCGAGCTGGGCAAATAACTGATTATTCATGTCAGGTTGAACCAAATTGATATTTTTCTGGTGTTTTTGATGCATGAAAGCAATCAGGGCTGGGTCTGTTCAGGGGAGCCGAACCTGGAACCAGGGGCTCCCGCCTGCCAAGGAAGTGCCCTGGCAGGGCTAGAAGTTATAAAGGGACAACCATCCCCACCGTCGCCTCTTCTTGGTGACTGGCTGAAAGGATTCGTGTCAAAATCGGGGCTCATTTCGCCTCAACCAAAACTGCATTTTTCCTGGAGTAAACTAGGTGTCCTGGAAGTTCTGCCCCAGTCTGGTGAGGAGCCCTGCCCCGTCTCAGGAGCTCTTATATCATGGCACAGTTCCCTGCATCAGGTGTCTGCAGGAGACACAGAGCAGATGGGCAGTTACACAAACGGGCAGGGAGCGGGAGACATCTCAACAGGGCAGAGCTGGCTCAGATTACTTCCCCAGCAGCAGCAAGGGGGCAGCAGGAAATCAACGGTCACTAGAGTCACCATCTAGTGACTACCCCGTATCTGGGCTGGATCAAGCCAGCTCCACTCACTGCCATCCTCTGGGCAAGAAGGTGCGAGTCCCTCTCACCCAGCCTTGCAAAATTCTACTCCGAGGTGTTAGCGGCTGCACTGCCCTCGGTGTCATGGGGAGCAGACCTCACACCTGGGCTGGTGCATCACTATAATCCCCCGCTCCGCCCCTAGCTGCTCTCATCTCTGTCCCCAGGTTCATAGGCACCGACCTGGCCGATGTAGGGGTAAGAGTCCTCCGAGTCGATGCCCCTGTTCTCCTTCACATACTCGAAGGCGTTGGTCATATAGCCGCCCCCGCAGCCGTCGTTGTTGGTCACGCAGTCGACCAGGTTCTGTGGGCTGAGACCCTGCAGCTTTCCTGTCTGCCGCTTGAGCTGCCCCTCCAAGGCCCCGACGGAGCTGAAAGCCCAGCAGGAGCCGCACTGACCCTGATGCACAGGAGGGGAGATGGTCAGAAGTGAGAGGCTGTTCCTAGCCCGAGGAGCAGGAGCAGCAGAGAGGGAGAGCAGAAAGCAGCCAGCGTTTGTGGTTATTCCCCCACTGAAATGTAAGGATCTCACAGGAGTCAGAGTCAGATCTTGGTCACCCTGGCGTAAATCCGGAGCCACTCCACCTCCGTGGAACCAAGCCCAGACTCCAGCCACTGGCTCTCCGAGCTGGCCCAGCCAACAAGTGCAGTGCAATGTAGGGCAGCCATACGGTTCAACCAGAGTCGACAAGGAAGTGCCGAACCCTGAGAACAGCACCGCTTACCTGGTTCTTCACGGGCGTCACGTAGCCCTTCTTCCTCCAGTCCACCGAGTCCGGCACCTTCTCCTCCCAGTCGGGAACGTAGACCGTGTCATTGCTGGGCCCACGTGACGGAGGGACCTTCAGCCCCGTCATCTTCTGCACCACCTCCTCACTGATCTAGGGAGGGAGAGGCGGACGTTAGGAAAGCCAGGCACTGGTGGACATTTTGTAGTTGCCGTTGGGCCAGAGCTGCCGTGCATGGCCCAGGGCGGGAGGGGCAGTGACCCAAAGGCACTGCCTGGGGAATTGCATGGTAGAGGAGAACTTTAGCGTGGCTAAACCTGCCGGGCTGGCACCCGCCCTGGGTGGAGAGGAAAACGAGCTTCTGCCAAGAGAGAGAATTTCCCTCTCTTGCCCAGCCATGAACAGAGAGTGTTTAAGCTGGTGCGGCATGGACCCAGGAGGCAAAGCATTCAGGCGTGGAAGCAGGTTGTGCCACTAGGGTCTGGCAGCCAGACTCGGTGAACAGACAGACCAGGATAGGAACAAAGACCTGCGCTCGGACGCCTTCCCCACTGTTAGCGTGTGTACCACCGCAGCACCTTCACTGGGCTGGAGCAGGGGGGAGAGCTGTAAGTGGGGGTGCTGGCTCTGGGGTGGAGCCAGAGATGAGGGGATCAGGGTGTGGGAGGGGGCTGGGGCGGGCAGTTGGGATCTGGGAGAGGGTACAGGCTTGGGGTGAGGGCAGTGTGCAGAGCCCTGTGTCGTCTCCCACAGGAGCTGGACCTGTTGGCCGCTTCTGGGATGCGGCACGGTGCCTTAGATCCCGCAGCACCACTGACCAGACTTAACGGCCCAGTCATTGACCAGAGCCGCCAGGGTCCCTTTTCAATCAGGCGTTCCAGTCGGAAACCAGACGCCTGGTCACCCTAAACCGAACACCCCGGCGATGATCGTGGGACAGAGGGTAACATTACTGCAGCGCCTGGGGATAATTCACAGAGGATCTGGAAATACCCTGGCATGTCATCCACCTACCATGTCCCCCAGGTGGTTCATGGCCAGTTCATAGGTGTGGGTGCCCAGAGAGAACTCCAGGTTGTGGGTGGTGATGTACTTGAGGTTCTTCTCCCAGATCAGCCGGCGTGAGAGCTCGTCCATCTGCGAGGCAAGGAGGATTCAGGAATGGAAACACACCGGGCGATTGGACACCAAGGGCCGGACCCTGCTTGGGCTCCCACCGGCGCTAGCTTGGGAGCTGCAGCAGAGTCTGGAGCCCACGCGGTGGGGGTGAGAGTTACTGCTGTCCCAATGCAACACAGAGATCGAGAGCACTGGAATAGGGCCTCCCATATTGCCCTGGGATGGGCAAGGTGATGTCCCGGGTCTTGAACCCAGGCCTGGGAGTTCCCAGACACCTGCCACCCAATGGCTACTGAAGCCCACTGGGCTGAGAAGCCATCAGGGCTATAGCCCCAATCCAGACACCACCCCCAGGAGCTGTGATTGGAGGATCACCCCACTCCACCGATTGGTCCAGCTATGCTATTTAAGGAGGAGAAATAGGAAGTTTGTCTGAGGAACCAGGTGGTTTCCTGTTGTGGCTGCGTCTGACCCTGTTTGTGCCTGGCCCCCGCCCCCAGTCCTGTTCCTGCTCTGCTCCTGCCTCACCCCCAGCTTCACTGCTCCTGTTCCCACTGTGCTGCTGGCCTCCAGTGACCAGTCCTGGCTCCAACCCTGGCCAGGACTTCTACACCTGACTGGCGTGACCCTTGGCACCTGACCTCGGCTCTGACCCTCAGCTTCTATTGCTGGTTCTCCCTCTGGCTTGATCCCTGGCTCTGGGAACTGGCAGTTGACTCTGGTGCCGACCCTTGGCTTCGCTCCCCAACCTGTACCCCTGCTCCACCCACTAGACCTGACCACCTCTATCCCAGTCCGTAAGAGCCAGTCAACATCCATACAACACCCTGGCAGCACATGATTCTTTAAAGCTTCATTAGAATTCCCCAGGCTGGCCAAAGCAATAACGGGGTCCCTTTTCCCTGGAGCAGGGGACAGCTCAGTGGTTTGAGCACTGGCCTCCTAAACCCAGGGTTGTGAGTTCAATCCTTGAGGGGGCCATTTAGGGATCTGGGGCAAAAATCTGTCAGGGGATTGGTCCTGCTTTGAGCAGGGGGTTGGACTAGAACCTCCTGAGGTCCCTTCCAACCCTGATATTCTATGATTCTAATAAGTGGCTGGGGGGTGCCGCGGACAGCCCTTGCCTTCTGTGCCAGCAGGCCAAGGTTCAAATCCTGGACGTGCCTCATGCAGGGGATAACTGGGGACCTCTTATGCAGGAGGTCAGGCTTAGTGAGTCTTGTCTAGCCTTAAGCTCTAGTCCTCCAGGGTCATACAGCTGCTCGGCCTTTCCCCATTGCTAGGTCCTGCCCTCCTTCAGGGGTCTCCCATAGCCCCTCTGCCACTGAACTTCTAGCCCCACAAGACCTGCTCTGCCCATAACACTAATTCTTCCACTCCCTACACCTCTGGGGAAGTGGAGTTTCATTGCCAGTGCTAGGTGCCTTTCCAGCCCCAAAGCACTCGATCAGCCACTCGAAAACCAGCTGCCTCGTTTTCAATAAACCTCAGTGCTCTGGCTGCAGGGGACTCTCCACACCCATTGACGCTGGGGCAGAGTGGGGGTAAAGTGCTACCGGTCCCCCTGACATGGCAGGTCTCCGCAGCGACCACAGGAGGGTGAACAAGACCCACGATCTTTAGCAGAGACAGACAGACCTTGGCTCTGTGTGCGCTAGTAGTATGGCTGCTGCTTTTGGGCCCCGCCTGCCGAGCGTTCAGCCCCACAGCTGTGCTGAAGCCCAGTCCCCAAAGCGTCCTGTCCCACATGGAGCTGCCAGACTCCCTGCCCGGGTACCTTGCCGTTGTATTGTTTGTGGTAGGTTTTCTTCCATAGCTCCCACTGGGAATCCAGTGCCTCCTCTGGGTACATGCTGGCCTTCACTGCCGGCAGCAGCAGGGCTAGGAGGCTCATCCACCACATCCTGCGAGGGTGGAGGGGAAAGCCATGAGCAGGACAATGTAGGAGGGCAGCACTGGAGAGGTTAAAGCGATACAAGACACACACCCCACCCGGACAACCTCTAACCGTACTGGGTCACTACAGATCCCCCTGGCACTGTACGGATTGCACACTCTGCATGCACGACACATGGCAAAATGTGGGCCAGGTCCCCCTCTAGTGGTCAGTCCGTATAGAGGACAACAACCTACTACAGCTGCCAGAGCTGCCCTTTTAGCTCCAGTGGTGGAAGTCGGGGCTGCGGTGCTGAAAGTTTGGGTTTGCACCCAGCGGATGACCCACAGAGGAGGGGGCGTCATTCCACCGGCAGGCGTTACTGCCCTGTTCTATCCCAGCTGCAGCTCAAGCGATTCCCTCCCGTGCGTTACCCCTGCGGCTGCAGGTAGCTGGGGCCTAGTGTTGCTGCGGGGCGGGAGATGGGCTCCAGCCCTGCCCCATCCCGCACCGCGCCTGCTCTGAGACTAGAGCGAGGACTTTGCTCCTGAATTCTGGTGACATGGAGCCCTCAGCAGCACTCTGCTCCCCTGACCACAAACGCAAAGCTAGGCCAGGGGGAGGGTTTTACACGGGGCCGGTCAGTGAAAATCTCCGCGTGAGCCAGGCTTTTCTTTACCAGCCGGATCCCAGGCCCTGGACTGCCCCGTCGTCACATGAGCCTCAACAGCTGGTTCCCATTAGGGCCTTTTGGCAGATGCCTGGGAGATTTTGGAGGAATGCAGAGTGAGCCGGCTGGGCTCGTTAACTCTGCTTCACGACTGCGCAGCCTGGTGAAGGCTGGCCCGGGATAAAACCCACCCCGGCTCATTGCTGCCTCAGCTGCCCCTGCTTCAAGGCATTTCCCACAGGTGGATAGCGTTCTTGCCACCTTACAGATGGGGAAACTGAGGCACAGACTGGCCTGAGGTCTTGCAGCAAGTCAGCGGCCTTGCTGGAAACAGAACCCAGGTGTCCTTGCTGCCGAGCCAGTTGCTCTAACCTCTGGGCCGCCCGGGATCCCCTTAAGCCTGCTATCCCTGTTTCCCAGCCTAGGAAACTCAGGACAGCGTAGGGAAGGGATGTGTCCCAGGGAATGCAGGTCCCCCAACGGTCACTCCTGCCCTTGGCAGCTCCCAGGATCAAGCCCTGAGCTCCCATGTCACAGCCAGCATTACCACCGCTTTCACGCTCGCCTGAGCTCCCTCTGCCCACGTCCACCCTCCAGCCCGCCTGGCACCCAGTGTGCAAGTGACCAGGGATGAACGGATGGCTCCCCCCACTCTGCCACCACCCATCTTCCCCATGCTGGGATCAGCCTGCTAAACTCCTCTTCAGAAATCAGGGACCACCAGGGCGGTCTAATGGCTGGAGCACTGGACTGGATGCTGAGCATCTGGGCTCTGTCTCTAGCATAACCCTAGGGGAAGTATGTGCCTCAGTTTCCCTTCTCTCATCTTTTGTCTGCCTGGTGAATTCTGAGTGGAAGCCCTTGAGGGCAGGGGCTGTTTCTCACTCCAAGTATGCACCGGACCTAACCCAGTGGAAGCCCTGGCTCTCCAGGAAGGCCTCCAAGCGCTCCCATAAAACTAACAACAAGCCAGACACCCCATTCGGTTTACAAGCCGGGCTACCAACCCGGGATTCCAAACTGCTTCCGTTCCCCTGGGCCTGGGGGAAGTTCAGCCCCAGCAGCAAACTTCTGAAACTGCCCCAGGCCTCTGCTGGGGCTGAACTGCTGGCTGGTCCTGATGCTTGGGGGAGAAGGAAACGAAAGCGAACAAAGAACTGCTACTGTCAGAGGCTATGAAACCCCTTCTGCCCCCCAGGGAAAGCTCTGTAATCTGCACCGCAGGGCACAGGCAGGAGAATTTCTGCATCGTACCCCACAGACATGGGATGCTTGCTCCAGCTTTGGAGCGAGCAGACCCAGCAGCCCTAGTGGCTATGTCTGGAAAGCTGTCAGATCCCCCTTTGCTGTTAAGGAGGAAAGCGGGGCTCACCTGTACATTGTGGCTGCTCTCGGATACCAAAGTTAGCGACCGCTTCGCCGTGCCCCGAAGAGACCCCGAGCAGAGATGAGAGCCGGGATGCTGCCGCTCTGCTCGCCTGCTAGTTCTTTTTATGCTGGCTGGATTGAGGAAGTCGGGCAGGCGACTGGAAAATATGGGCTGCCAGTTTCATGCAGGGTTTCTCAGATTTGCATATGGGCCTGGCCAGAGAGTGGGGGGGGAGGGGGGCGGAGGGAGCAGTGCTGGCTGGGTGTTCGGTTTCACATGATTTGCAGCTGCCTGCAGAACTTAGTCACCTCGGTATTCGCAGGCCCAGGCCTCACCCAGCCTTGCCCCCTGGGGGGTCATTTGCACCTGGACAAAGCAGGTGCAGGGGAGAACTTTGGGGGGGGAGTCTGTGTCTATCCCTCCCTCAAAGCTCCAGTAGGACACAGATTTCCTGAGCACACACCCCATCCCAGTGTGCACAATCCTCACCCTGCCCCAGATTGGGAGGGCGCTTAACATTGCCTGGGAAGCCCAAAGGGCACTTCGCTTTTAATGCCACCCCGTAGAGTCACAGGTACCGCCCCTACCGAGTCCATCAGCAACGCATGAAAGGTGCGAGCCAAGGAGGTCCTGAACACCCTGCATTTCCTCTGGCTTTGGGACAGGTCACCCCGGCAGGATTAGTCCCAGAAGGGCCTAATCCTCAGCCCTGAGTGCCCCTTGTTCCAGCCGCTGATTGGAGCTGTGGGCACTTGGCCCCTGGGCAATTTAACCCCGTAACTAGCTGCAGGAGTCACTTGGGTCAACACAAGGCTGGGCCTTGCCCCCCTGGGTCAGCACACAACAGGCTGCTTGCGTGATGCGCCTCTTAGAGGAGGCACCGGGGCATTGATCCAGTGACCTCCAGAGCTCAGAGAGCAGGAGTGGCTACAGCTTAAGCTGAAGCTAAAGCAACACACACACACACCCCTCTCCCCCCAGCCACATATCCACCCAGCCCAGGCACAGGCCTGGGAACTGAACCCACGAATTGCAGCCACGGAGGAGCGTGCGAGGCGTTACACATCCCACACTGTGCCTGATCCGCTGAGGCTGCTCCAGGCCAGGCTCTTTAGCTCAAGCTGTAAAGCAGCATTTCTCAAATGTGGCCACCAGGGGCTTTTCTTGCAGCCACACAGGCTCCTGGGCTGTGACTGGGGGAGCGGGGAGGGCAGCAATGCACCCCCTTGGTGTTGGTTGCTGGGGCCGCCAGCAGGGGTTGGGCCCTGCCCCCATCTGGAGACCACGGAGCATAAAGCTAAAGCTAATCAAGTATTTTAGGAACAAGTTGGTGGCCGCACTCTGAGGCCACCAAATAATTTGTCCAGAGAACCCCCGGAGACTCATGTGCTTAGCTAGGCAGGGCCCAGGTTCAATCCCCAGGGCCAGCCAAGAGGTTGTTCAGCGATGGATTTAGATAATGTAGCTTGCCGCAGAGCAGGGCTTAAGCAGTCACGGCTGCAGGGGGCGGAGGGGAGATTGGATTCAGGGCCAAGTGGGATTTGACCCTATGTGCCTCTAAGGGCAGGACTCGGGTTTCCATAAGCCTCTGAATTCTTGGTCTCTGCACAACACAACAGCTGATGCCATTTGGGCTGGCTGTAGCAAGGGAAGGAACCAGAGAGATCCAGCAAAGGTGTTCCACTTTTCTACAGTAACCCCTAGGATCCCTGGTCATGGAGCAGGGCCCCGGAGTGCTAGGCGCTGCACATAGAATAGACTGTCCTTCCCCCAAAGAGCTTCCCGTCTAAGTAAAGGCATTGGCTAGAAAATCAGTGCCTGGGAATTTCAAAGCTGCCCCAAGGACTGGATTAAATTTAACAGGAACCTGGGCACCAGCTCATCAGCTGCTTTGCGCATCATCCCAGCCTGAATGACTCTGATCCATGCATCCTGTGGCTTCCCCTTCAAACTGGTCAGAAAACTTTCCTCTTATTCATACCAAAGTATGGCGTTCCATACAGACATGAGCCGCTCAAGGTGACCCCAATGGCATCTGTCCAGCTAATCTGATCTAGCACTTTTCATCCATAGGTCTCAAGGGGCTTCACAGTGGAGGTCAATATCATTATCCCCATTGTGCGAATGGGGAAACTGAGGCACAGAGCTGGGACACGACTCACCCAGCAGGTCAGTGGCAGAGCCGGGTTATAGAACCCAGGTCTTTTGAGTCGCAGCCCAGTGCCCTTCCCAATAAGTCGCACTGCCTCTGGCCTAGCTTCCTCAGACAGACCTGATCTTTCATTGCTCTATAACCTGTGGAAGCATTTGGACTAGTGCAAAAAACGTTGCCGTATTAAGTTGGCGACATTTGACCTTGGTTTTGCGCTGCTGTAAATGACCATGTGAGCGACGGAGAATTGCGCCATCTTACCTAGTTCTGTTAGGCTGCTTTACAATACAGGGGTTTAACCTGTGGGGGGTGACAAAAGGTGTCAGGGAGCTCCACTCCCATAGTGCTGGATGGGAGGGGCACCCGGGGCTGGTTGAGAAGCCCAGCTCTGCCCTGAGTGTTACGACAACTTCTAGTGTAGAAAGGCAGAACAAAGCCCAGTGGCCAGCGGTTAAAGCCAAACAAATTCAGATTAGGAATCAGGCACGAACTTTGACCAGCGAGAGTGATTAAGTTGCTTCCCCCCACCTCATCTTCTAACACAATCTGGCTGCCTTTCTGGAAGGGACATGTTAGTCAGATACAGGCTCTTGGCCTCTAGCCAGCAGGAACTGGGTGAAGTTCTCTAGCTTGTGCTATACAGGAGGTCAGACGAGATGATCTAACAGCCCCTTCTGGCCTTCCCGTCTACTGATCTCTGAATAAGCAGGAGGGAACAGCTGTCTTTTTCCAGAGAGCAAAATAATTCCATGTCACCCTCAGTTGGACAAAATACCATTAGAGACCACGCTGACAAGACTCAACAAGCCACAAAACCAGAGCCACGACGGTAAAGACAGAGTAGGTGGGTCATACCCAGCCATCAGATCTGAAGGCACAGAGCAAATAATAAATGCATACTCTCCATTTGGATGACTGAGTGTAGGTCGGCCCTGCAACCGATGGGGGACTGCAGCTCGGGTAGGCACACCAGGGCTAGATTTAATATAGTTGAGTGGCTAACGGTAGCTGCAAAGATCCAGCCAGCATGGAGCCTGGTGCAGGCCAGCAATGTGAGTACATACCCAGGCATATCTTCGCAGCAGACACGCAGGGAAGTTAGATAAAATACATAATTCCTCTCGCTGGAAGGTTGCAACTTAACACAACTTTCTTGCGTAGAATTCAGAACGAGAACACACACAACCCCCCCCAAAAACAGACGCAAACGCAGGCCTGAATTGACTGCGGCTAGATCCAGATTGCACGTTTCCCGATGGAGTCCCATAACCTGCCCATAGCAGCTGGAAAAACCTTGAAATCTCAAGTGACAGCCTACAATTTTTGACACAGTTTTAATACACTGTCCTAATACACTGTCCTTAGCTGCCGCTGCATCTTCGCTGCTATCTTTAGCCATGCTAGCAGGGATGAAAACTAGGTGGAGATGCCAACCCAGGCTGCAATCATACCTCCTATAACACCTTGGAACACTAAATCAAGGAGGGGCCCCGTCCAAATCCCACTGAAGTCCAAGGAAAGAAAAGGAGTTGGATTGGGCTCTAAAGGCCAAGCACAAATCCAGGGCAGAGTTAAGGTTATTTGGATGCTGATCACTGCAAAAAATGGTCTGTGTGCCAGAGCTGTTGATTAGAACATTAAATTGATGGATTTACAGTTTTTAATGCTTTGGTGGGGAGGGGTGTCATAAACAGATAGCTAAGGGTTAATGTCTCTTTCACCTGAAGCACCTGACCAGAGGACCAATCAGGAAACTGGATTTTTTCAACTTTGGGTGGAGGGAATTTTGTGTCTGAGTCTTTGTTTTCTGTCTGCCTGCTTTCTCTGAGCTTTGGAGAAGTAGTTCTGTTTTCTAATCTTCTGTTTCTAAGTGTAAAGACAAAGAGATCAGATAGTAAGTTATATGGTTTCTTTTCTTTGGTATTTGCATGAATATAAGTGCTGGAGTGCTTTGATTTGTATTCTTTTTGAATAAGGCTGTTTATTCAATATTCTTTTAAGCAATCGACCCTGTGTTGTGTCACCTTAATACAGAGAGACCATTTGTATGTATTTTTTCTTTCTTTTTATATAAAGCTTTCTTTTAAGACCTGTTGGAGTTTTTCTTTACTTCAGGGAAATTGAGTCTGTACTCACCAGGGAATTGGTGGGAGGAAGAAATCAGGGGAAGGGGGGAAGGATGTGTTTCATCCAGTGTCTTTTTGAACTGCACTTATTAACTGCATCTCAACCAAATCTTTGTTGTTGGGGGCGTTACAATCACAAGGCCAGGATATGGGAGCAGAGGAGTAAAGCCCCTGCAGTATGGGAACGTGCTCACTAGCAGACAAAGGGTTCCTCTCCCTGCTTGTAGCAGTGGCTCAGGGAAGAGGATGGCATTCAGCAGACCAGAAAGGTTGACTCCTGCTCTCTGAGTAAAGGTGCTTTCTGGCCTGATGCACATGCAGGATCAGCAGTTCATGAAGCAGCTCTTCCCTTGGCAAGGCATGGGGGAAAGCAGGTGACTTGCAACAAGGAAGCAGCCTTGGCTATTAACAGACAAAAAAACAGGCAGGGAGAAAGAGTCGAAAAGGGCTGCCTCCTGCAGCCAACCAGGGGATGCTGTGCTTGGCACGACTGATCAAAGGAGAAAGCAAGTGGCTTTTTACCCCAGGTCTGTCTCTTGTCTCTCCCCTTCCATGCCTGCAATCAGAGCCCAGTTCTTACACACCAGGTCATTACAGGTTCTGCCTAACAAGCATCCCCATCAACCCTGTTCAGATTCGCTCCCTTCTTGTCCAGCACAATACAATGATCCAGGGACCGATTCTGCTGGTCCCTCAAGAGCCGGGGTGGGGGAGAGAATAACCACACAAATTTGGTTTCATTCTTATTTTATTCCTAGTGCAGCTAGTGCTCAAAGGCCTCAATTAACACACAGGGAGATCTGGGACCCTGCCCCAAAGGACTTATATTGTAAAAACAGAGCAGGGACATAGTTCCAGGTGACCGGGGCATGTTTTGGAGACAAGCCAACCAGAGCCCTGCATTAGCCATTCCCATTAACATAGGGCCTGCTGGGACTCTTCACAAGGACATGCTAGGAAGCAGGGTATTTTGATTTAAATCCCCACCATCAGTTTTCATCTCCCTGCCCTGAGATACGTAACTTCAATCCCTGTCAACAGGAGGCATTGTTTAAAGGAACACAACCACGCACACAAGCAAACAAGCTTCCGCACAGCTTACGTTCCAACTTTATCTCCCTGGTTTGCCAGGGACCCACAACTTGCCTGGAGCTCTGTGCTGCAGATGGAGACATCTAGTGGCTAAACAGCATATTACAAGTAAACATAGCGCACAGCTCCCTCCATTGGATTTGCCTCTCTGCCCCGGACATTTCCCTACACCACTACCCTGCCGAATTTCCCCAACAACCCCTCCAGTTTTGTGAACTAGTTAAATGCAGTGTTGCGAATTTAGTGATTGTTTGGAAATTTGTATTGAAATTGAAACATTAATACACGCTTTAAAAGCATATAAAGTGTATGATAAAATATGTGTATCTGAAAAAGTATAATAGATTTGAGAAGTATGAACATAGACTAGCTTCCTTATACATCTATTTTTTATGACAGTGTCATTTAGGTGATGTTGGCCAACCTAATAATTTCAAATTATGATTTGTAAGCAAAGTCTAAATGAGCTCTCCCTGACAGCTAGTGATGAGCTGGAGGGAAAGACTTCAGGACCAGATTGTATTTACATTCACACCTAATCTACCTAGGTATCCAGCAAACAGAGCTGTGTTGCCCAAGTGATAGATTTTGGCTGGGGTTGGGTTACAAATCACTTGAACGGGGTGGGGGAGGGAATAAAATGTTGTTATTCTTATTGTATGAGTAAAGGGCAGTAGAACTGTATTTAGCCAGTGCTGATTGAGGGCATCAGGAGAGAGGGGTGTTTTGTAGGTTGCTTACAAAGTCCAGAATGTTAGTTCCTGGAGAAGGCGTAAACCCCTCCCAGTGCTGCTTCACCAACTGTAATGGCCCCTTAACCTCGTGACCATAAACAAGTTTAAACGGTGAAAACCCTAAACTGGGATGTGGTACAGCCCTGTAGGCAAACAGCAACTGCTGCAACAGTCCCAATTATTGGAGTGTTCGTTGATGAATTTACATATCATGGCCCCCAAAGTTCCATTAAACCTTTCCACCAGGCCATTGGTTTGATGGTGGTACAGGGTGGCAACCAAGTGGTTCACCCCATGAGTTTCCCACAGTTTTTGCATGGTCCCTGCCAGGAAATTAGATCCTGAATCTGTAAGGATGTCAGAGGGCCAACCTACCCTGGCAAAAATGTCTGTTAGGGCCAGGCACACAGTGTTAGCCCTGGTGTTGCCTAGAGCTACTGCTTCCAGCCATCTGGTAGCAAAGTCCACGAAAGTCAGTACGTACTGCTTTCCTCTGGGCGTCTTTTTTGGGAAAGGACCCAGAATATCTACAGCTACTCGCTGAAATGGGACCTTAATTATGGGGAGTGGCTGGAGAGGGGCCTTGACCTGGTCTTGGGGCTTTCCCACTCTTTGGCATACCTCACAAGACCGGACATACTTGGCAACGTCCTTGCCCATCCCCTCCCAGTGGAAGGACTTCCCCAACCGGTTCTTGGTTCTGTTCACCCCAGCATGGCCACTGGGATGATCATGGGCTAAGCTTAAGAGCTTCCCCCGGTACTTAGTTGGAACCACCAACTGTTTTTGCGGCTGCCATTCTTCCCGGTGTCCACCAGAAAGAATCTCCTTGTATAAAAGTCCTTGGTCTATAACAAACCAGGATCGATTAGAAGGGCTGAGAGGCGGTGGGGTGCTCCGTGCCGCCGCCCAAGCTTTCTGAAGACTGTCATCTGCTTCCTGTTCAGTCTGGAACTGTTCCCTTGAGGCTGGGGTGACCAGTTCTTCCTCAGACTGTGGACTTGGGCTTGGTCCCTCTGGAAGCGATGTAGGTGATGGGGTTGTTTCCGTTGCTGGTGAACCGCTCTCCGCTGGTTCACCTGAGGGTATTTCAGGCTCTGGCTGAGCCTTTTGGGTATGGCTGTCTGTTGCTTCTGCCAGTTCTGGCTCGCTGGCGCCCACTGGCGTTGAGTTTGAAGATGTGGTTGCAATTGCTGGTGCTGGTTGCTGTTCCAGTTCCAGGCCTGGGACTGGAGGTGCTGTGGCTGTTTCAGTGGTTGGCATGGAATCCGGGTCCACTACCTCTGTCTGGGTCTCTGGTAACACAGACGGGGCGTCTGTGGACGGCTCAGGAACAGGAATGAGTCTGGAAGCTTGTCTGGTTTGGCTGCGTGTAACCATTCCCACTCTCTTGGCCCGCTTCACCTGGTTGGCCAAGTCTTCCCCCAGTAGCATGGGGATAGGATAATTGTCATGGACTGCAAAAGTCCACATCCCTGACCAGCCTTTGTACTGGACAGGCAGTTCAGCTGTAGGCAAGTCTACAGCTTGTGACATGAAGGGGTAAATTGTCACTTGAGCCTTTGGGTTGATGAATTTGGGGTCTACGAAGGATTGGTGGATAGCTGACACTTGTGCCCCCGTGTCTCTCCACGCAGTAACCTTCTTTCCGCCCACTCTCAAATTATCCCACCTCTGCCACCATATCATATCCTAGTCCCAGATTTGGACCTTAGCGTCGAAAATATGGGGGTTAGCATGAAAATCTCCAAGCTTAGTTACCAGCTTGGACCTGGTAAAGCTGCCACCACCCAAAAAATTAGAGTGTTTTGGGGCACTCTGGTCCCCCCAAACCTTCCCTGGGGACCCCAAGACCCAAATCCCTTGAATCTCAACAAAGGGAAATAAACCTTTTCCCTTCCCCCCTCCAGGTGTTCCTGGAGAGATGCACAGAAGCAAGCTCCATGAATCTAAACAGAGGGATTCCACCCTCCCCGTTTCCTGCCTTGGAAAATAGAAGTACCGAGAGCTAATTTCTCTTCCCCCCTCACCCAGAGGGAATGCAAAGTCAGGCTAGTAAATCTAACACATACAGGTTTCCCCCTGACTTTTTCCTCCCACCAATTACCTAGTGAGCACAGACTTAATTCCCTGGAATTCCCCACTAAAGAAAAACTCCAACAGGTCTTAAAAAGAAAGCTTTATATAAAAAGAAAGAAAAATACATAAAAATGGTCTCTCTGTATCAAGGTGACAAATACAGGGTTATTTGCTTAAAAGAAATATGAATAAACAGCCTTATTCAAAAAGAATACAATTCAAAACATTCCAGCAACTACACACATGTAAATACAAAAAAACAAACCTATCTTTGTACTCATAACTTGGAAACAGAAGATTAGAAAAGCAGGAAACAGAAATCCTCCCATAGCCGAGAGAGAGAGAGGCAGAAAACAAAGAACTCAGACACAACCTTCCCTCCACCCAGACCTGAAAAAGTCTGGTTTCCTGATTGGTCCTCTGGTCAGGTGCTTCCGGTTACCTCTTTCCAGGTGTAAGAGACATTAACCCTTAGCTATCTGTTTATGACAGGTGGGGACAGGCGTTTTGCTTGATGGTCTGCCTGAGTCACAAGTACTATCTGATCTACCGCTCTCCACTGTTTAAGGACAGAGCTGATTAGGTTCCACAGAGAGTCTTTTGTTTTGTTAAGTGACCACTACAGTTGAAATCACTGAGAATCAGGTCTAAGTGCTTAGACCTGCTGTGGGACAATGTTTCTGTGGAAGACACAGCCCAGTCTGTACTAGCACCAAGCTTCCCACACTGAGAGCTCAGCTGAAATCACCGAGAGCCGGGTAGAACCTCAAGAGTCCAACTCACAGAGGTCACAGTGGCAGGTGGCAGCAGAAAGTGACGGCGCAGGGCCATTGGCAACAGAGCGATGGAGTGAACGGTGGCACAACAAACAAAAGTGGCCGGAGCAAACACTGAGCAGCTGGAGGAAAGAGCAAGATCCCTTCTTGCCCCCCACCTAGGAGTTGAACTCATGTGAAAGCACCTCTGAACTCTGAGTCTCCACTGACCAAGGACAACATCAGTGAGTGTTAATGAGGCTGTTCAGAATGCTGGAGACAACACAATTCACGCGAACAATCATGGCTGTGGCATCATACTTTCTATTTAAGCAAGAGATACCACACACTACAATGTTAAGTGCATTGTCACTTGTTCATCCTGAATTTGAACACAGTTCTGAACAAGACCAGCAAATGCTCTGCAAGAAACTCAGGCTGGCTAGAAGCATGTGGTCCAACAGTGGAAGACTCAACAGTTGAAAAAGTGAAGAACTTTCTCACCACATTTGCATACATGGCTGATGAATGCACCGATGCAGATGGGGGCATCAAATATTAAGTCATTGTGTACGTTATCTTGATGTCAGGGGTAGGCCAGTAGATGCATTTCTAGATGCTCAAGTTATAGAAGACACATCAGCTGCATCTGTGACAACCCACACCTTAGGAGAGTTAAATGCTTGTCAGCTGGACCCAAAGAGATAGCTGCTTGTGCATTTGATGGAGCTGCAAACTTCTCTGGAAGACATGGTGGAATACAAGCTTTACTCAGAGAAAAGTGTAACCCTAATCTCTCCTATACACGCGGCAGAGGCCATCTACTCCAACTAGCATTAGTACAAGCTGCAGACTCTTCAAAAGACATTTGAAAAAGCTACAAATTTAATGTCTTCATTATATATTTTTTTCAGCAAGAGTCCAAAAAGACTGAATATCTTGGAAAACATGGAAGATACACTGGGACTGAATTTCAAATTAGTCCAACCTGGGAAAACCCTCTGGCTTTCTCATGAGCGATCCTTGGCTGTTGTCTTAAAATTACTTCAGCTGTTTTTACTGGCTTTGGAAAGTATCTACCAAGATGGGATGGATCTAAGTACTGAGGCTCGTAGACTAGTTTTGCTTCTACATTCAGAGAAGACCATTCCCATTCTCTGTCTTGTCAATCTACCATTGAAACCACTTGGGTCATTAAACAATACCATCCAGGCATCTGTTACAACAGTAGCAGATCTCTGTCCAGCAATAGAAGCTACATTTGGATCAATCAGAGCACTATCCATTGAAAAAGTACTGGGACAAGCAAAGACATCAGTCAAAAGTTGACTAATAAATACACCGCATTGCATTAGGTAATGCAGCCACACGGCCGCCCTCTAAAGCAAGCCCCATCCTCCCCACCTTAGAGGGAGAATCTGAGGCATGGGGAAGGGGCCCATCCAAGTCATTAGCCAAGTCTCCATTGACCACAATACCCATCAGTGTCTGAACGAGGCCTCCAGAGCTTCTGCTCCCAGCCCAGCCCAACTGAGGAAGCGACGGAGTCATGTCTCACAACGCTTATCCTGGATTTGGCCAGCCCTCTAGCAATATTACTCAAATCAATAGTCGAACGCTGCTGGCTTTTTCTGGGAATTGCAGGCCAGGGCATCCAGAGATTTGTATGGGTGATCTAAAAGCCAAACGCTTTCATAAGGCACAGTTACGTTATTCAGTACGTATTCAGGATCAAGTTAATAGTCAGACAATTCTGGCTTGCCAGCTGGGGAGCCTTCCTTGGAGTACTAAACAGGGTACCCAAATTTCTGAGCACCTGTCTTCTTTTTGGCACTTCTCTTGTGTACGTGTGTGGGGCAAAAGCTTTTCCACTCCAAGGGCAGTCCACATTTTACTATACCACAGTCCCACACAGTGGGGAAGGCACGTTTTCCCCAGTAACGCGCACGACAAAAAGTCCTGCTGCTACCACTGAACAGGAAAGGTGAACTTTGAAAGTAGCATTGAAATCAAAACAAATAAAGGTAAATGAAACCAACAGCCTGGCTCAAAGCGTGAAACCCGCGTCCTGAGGTTGGGGCTCGGCGGGGCATGGCCTTGCCTGCTCCTTTCATCTCTAGGGCAGCCTTGGGGTGGGCCTCCGAACGCCTGGGTTCAATTCCCAGCTCTGACCCAGGCTCCCTCGCTTCCTAATATGGGCATTTTAGAAAGTGTAAAGAGACAGTGGCCCTTATGCCCAAGGAGGGTAACGAACATCCCCCTGCTCGTTTAACTAGGGACAGCTGATTGTGCCACCCCCTCAGGGATACAAATCCGGGACAGACCTTAGTCTTGTTCCCCAGACTAAGTGGCTCTGGGATCACGTCTCGTCCCTCTCTCGCAAACTGATCTGGCCCGCGGTGCGGGGACATTCATCGGTGCAGGACAGAGCCCTTCTCCAGCAGACTGGCTTGCTTTGATATGGGGCCTGCGTGGAAAGACGTTAAAATGAAAAAATATATATCTAGGAGGCGGGAGACAAGTGATGTCCCCTCTCTGGCTCTCAGAGCCCCATCAGAGTGATGGTTTCATCACACACAAATTAGCCGGCGCATTATAGGGGAAACGGGGGAGAATTCTCCAACTGGGATTATACAGGCGATCAGAGGAGGTGATCTAATAGCCCCCCTCTGGCCTTGGTGACGATGTGTCTAAAATGGGGAGACTAATCCAGTGTCTGCCTGGTCTTTTCACCCAGGGAGCTCCTTGGGGCAGGGCCTGTCTCTTGCTGCATCTGGGCAGCTCCCGGCCCTGAGCTCAGCTGGGGTCTTTAGCTGTGTGTGTTATTAAGCCTGTGTGGGAAGGAGGAGGAGGAGGAAGATCACTTTCTCTGATCTCCAGCTAGTAGGTCACAGCTATTCCGTGGAGAGCAGAGACTCATGATGGCAGATCCCGTGACCGGCTCTCCCCTCCCGTCATCGCTGGATGGGGCTGTTTGCTTCTAGCTGCCAGGAGGAACATTCCTGGCACTCGTGCACACTGGCTAGGAAGAGCTGCATGGAAGCAGCATGAATCAGCCAGAGCAGAGGAGCCACCGCAAATGTGGAGTCATCTCTGCCAAGGGCTGCAGCCCCGACACGCACGACTCCCCAGGGAGCCGTCGCGGGTGAGCAAGCAGCTTGTGACCAGTCATGGGGGCCTGACTCCTTCGGGAGCTGTTTATCCAGCTCCGGGACAGATCGCAGACGGCCCGCTGAAGCCAAGAGCAGAACGGAGGGTGCTGCTTCCCCACCTATTATACCAACCCCCCAGGGTGGCAGCGTGGCATGGCCTGAGCTCTGACACTCAGCACCATCTGGCCTTTGCCAGCAAAATGGGGCACGGGGTCAGCTTGCAGGATCTTTGACTGCCGGGCCAGGGGGGAAGATTTGGGGGGGGTTGTTTTAGGCTTTACTATGCTGGGGGCTCCTGTCGGGGGTGGAGATGCAGCAGGCAAACTGCAATCAATGGGCCAATAAGCCACAATTCGCACCAAGACCACTTAAACCCGGTTTAAAACCAGGCTGGGCTGCACAGGTGCAAATAGCGGATCTGGGCCTCTGCAGTGCAGCTGGTGGGCCAATGGCAGGGATTGGGGTTAAGCCCTTAGTCCCTTTGGAAATCCCAGCCTAAGGCAGCTGGACACTTAACTCCTGGAAGTTGGAGTCTTTACTTCTATAGGCCCTAGCTCTAGCCTCTTGTGACTGGACCCAGGGCCCTGGGGTTTCCCAGCCAGGCCTCAGAGGCTGCTCGCTCTGGTGCCCACCTTACAGATGGGGAAACTGAGGCATGGAAGGAACCTGAAGCCACCCAAGGAGCTGGGGTTGTTCCAGAAGCTCCTGCCCACCCTCCCTCCATAATGTGCCCTGACAGAGGCTCACTGCAGTGCAAGAGACGCAGCTGAATAGCTGCATTCCTGGGGCCAGGCATTTGAGCTGGCTCAGCGCCAGGCCAGCAGTCACGAGGCTCGGCTTCATTCACGCCTCTTCAGAGCCTAGCTTTTGGCTGCTGCTTCCCCTGCTGCCCCCCCCACAAGGGGGTCCTCTCGTTCACCCCACAAGCCCCTTCCCCATCAGTAACACTGGATGGGCAAGAGGCCGGCAGATTCCCTCCTCTTGGCTCTGCCTCCCACTTTCCACAGTCTGGGCACAGGAGCCGGCTCCCACACCACACTGTGCCACAGCTTCTCCCTCCTACCAACACCGGGCCTGATCCTGGGAGCTCTGCGCCTCTCCGTCCTCCACCTCTGGCACAGACACCTGGCTCGTGGCAAGCCCAGTGCCCCCTTCAGTCTGCAGCAGGAACAGGAAACGGAGGGGAGCTGGCTGGGCCCTGGGGCCAGGAGGGAGCGTGACCCATTCCATCAATGCATGTGGGGAGACAGCAGATGGGGAGGGCACATCAGAGAGGCAGAGCTCTGAAAACCCCCCGGCCAGAGGCTTGGGACTGAAGGAATCAAAACAATCATGATGAGCAAGGTGAGCTGCTTAGCAGGGGACCTGCTCCAAGCTGCAGGCTGATTTCCTCCACTACCCATTCCCCGTCTCTCCTCCTTCCTAAATAACCACTTCCTACTTCTCCAACTGAACTGAATCCCACACTGACACCACCAGCCACCTCTGACTCATTCCTCAAACCCTTCCTCCCCCCGGTCCCCGCAGCCCTGCTTGCTTCCATTTCCCCCTCTGCAACCATCTTACAAGAGAAAAAAAACAAAACACCAGGTGCCCTCCCCCCCCCCACTCTTGCCTCCTTCTCCAGTCACAGCTACAGAAGTTCTTCTCCTCTGCTCACCTTCTCTAACCCCTGTGTTGCCCCAGTGACCCCATCTCACCTCCTGATCTCCCCTCACACCCCCTAGAGGTCACTTCCGAGCCACCCAGGATTGCAGGACGCACTGCAGCCTGTAGCATCCTAGCGTGTGATGCGGAACATGCAAAAAAACCACTGCTTCTCCGCCTGGGACAGTCACACCATCGACCGTGCGCTCATCTTCTGGAAATCTCCCTTCTATCGGCTTCGGCAACTCTGTTCTCTCCTGGCTTACTTCTTATTTCTCTAATCGCTCCTTTCTCACGTCCCGTGGAGCATCCTCTCCCACCCTAGCTTTCTGCAGGGGTTCCCTGGGGCTCTGCCTTCTGGCATCTTCTCGTCTCTGCTGGGCACGCTCAGATCTCACTTTCTGCCCCCCAAAATGTGGGTCAGTCCCTCTGACGTCTCCTCGGGGATCATAGAATCATAGACTATTAGGATTAGAAGGGACATCAGGAGGTCATCTAGTCCAACCCCCTGCTCCAAGCAGGACCATCCCCAGATTTTTACCCCAGTTCCCTTAATGGCCCCTCAGGGATTGAACTCACAACCCTGGGTTTAGTAGGCCAATGCTCAAACCCCTGAGCTATCCCTCCCCGATGTCTAACCCGAGCTCCAGTTCAACATGGCTAAAACGGAGATCTTAATCCCTTCCCCACCCCCCAACCCTGCCTGCTACCTCCTGTCTCATTCACTGTGGAGAACACTGGCATTCTGCTGGCCAGTCAGGTCACCAACCTGGGGGGCATTTTTGACTCAGACCTCTCTCTGGGTCATCAGATCCTGGCTGCCTTTAAACCTTGCTGCTTCTTTCCAAGCTACAGCCATTCCTAGTCACCCTCGCAGCTAAAACTCTTATCCAGGCTGGCATGTCGCTTCTCGATTGCAGCAACATCCGTCACTCTGGCCTGGATAGCCACGGTCTGGCCCCGCTCAGATCCTGTCCAAACGCTGCCACAAAGATGGTTTTTCCTAGCCCGTCGCTCTGACCGCATCGCATCCGACCGCATCGCATCCGACCGCTGGCTCCCCCTTCTCTAAACATCCACAAAACGGCCTCATGCTCCTCTTTCCAATGCCTCTTCAAAACAATCCTTGGCCATGCCCCAGACCAAAACGTCTCAACATGGGTTACGCAGCCCCTCAGGTTGAGCAACATTGCCTCAGTGGTTTTATCCATCCGTATCCATCCATCATCTCTTGTTCTGTACTTCGGTCACAAGCTCTTTGGGGCAGGGACCGAGTTTTTATGCTGTTCGTACAGCACCTTGCACGGGGGGGGCGGGTTCTGGTCTGTGACTGAGGCTCTGAAGTTCTGTAGCATTACAAATAATTAACAAAGGCACAGATGCTGAAAATGACAAAGCTGCAGTACGTACTGGGGGTCACTAGAGGTCAGTTCAGAGCCAGGCAGGCTCGCAGGATGTCTACTCTGTAGCATTCATTCCAGAAGGTGCTAAAAACTCTGGGCACCTCTCCTTCGAAGCAGAGCCTCCAATGTGGTAAGGACAAGCCCCATGATGAACACAGCAAAAGGTCCAGGCAGCGTCCTATCGGGAACAAGCTAGGCAGAGAGAAGCGCAGACACCGAAGATACGGGGCGAAGTGGAAATATGTCAAAGAATTAAGAATTCTCCAACCAGGGATCAGCCTCTGAGGTCATCCTATGTGCTCCTGAATTCAGGATCAGCAGCATTGCCAAGTCACAATTTTATCACAAGCCCTGCAATATTTGGCTTTTTTTTTTTAAAGCCCCATTTCCTGGAGTCCTGGCATTCTGTGGGAATCTCAGAGTTTTTTATTATTATTTTTAAAGCAGGTTTCCAGCCCGTGTGATTGTGGCAGAAAGTGTGATCCCTAAAGGCAAGTGTGACCCTTAAAGGCAAAAGGGCAACTTAAAGAACTCAATTTTTATTATTTTTAACATCTTTACAAATCTTAAGCCAATTTCATGATATTTGAGGGGCCTGACTCCTGAATGATTGGGGGTGGGAACATTCCCTAACTCTTGTACAACACTTGTCATCCCTAGATTTCAAAGCGCTTTCTAAAATATCATTATCCCCCCTTTTAGAGATGGGGAAACTGAGGCACAGAGTGGTGCCATGACTTGCCCAAGGTCACTCAGTAGGTCAGGGACAGAGCCAGGAATAGAACCCAGGTCTCCTGAGTGCCAGTCCAGTGCTCTATTCGCTACACAGTTTCACATTTTGACACAAAGGTAAAATCCCATTTTCCTTTTCTCATGCTGAAAGCAGGGGAGTATTTCATACCAAGGAGGGGAAATTTCCCCCTAACGTTTTTCATAGGAATGTGACTTAGTGGTTAGAGTAGAAAAAAAACCAGGAGCCAGGACTCCTGGGTTCCATTCCCAGCTCTGGGAGTGAGGACTGAGGTCTAGTGGACAGAGCAGGGGACCGGGAGTCAGGACTCCTGTATTTTATTGGCGGGGCTGTGACTGACGAACACGCCCCCTAAAATGGCAATGGATTTTAAACCTAGATTCTCTGAAGCTGAGGACGGGTGTGTCTGCCTGCATCTCCCCTTCCCCTCCCCCCACCGCCGGTTGTGGAGTTCTTACCACATCAGGGGGAGGACGGGATATTTTAAAAAGGACAAACAGAATCCAGAAATCTCATGATCACAAGAGTTCCCAGCGTAATCACATCCAGACCCAGCTCTAAGGGTTCTGCAAACAATTAAAGGAGCAGGAGGGGAGGGAGCAGCCAGCCAGGGAGAAATCCTGACTTACGGGAATCCTGACAACGGGGCTGCAGAAAGACACTGCTGACAACACCCCCCCACACACACACACACAGTGACTCTCAGTCCTGGAGCAAGGCATGGATGTCAGCCGACCACAGAGGATTCCTGCCAGCAGCTCTACCCCGAGAGAGGAAAAGGCTTGCGATCAGAGCTTTGGAGATCTGGATTCAGTCCGGCTCTGCTGGGTGACCCTGGTCACGTCACTTCATCTCTGAGCCTCTGTCTTATGGGGAGAACAATCCTTCCTTTCCCCAACTCTGTCTATTCAGCCTGGGAGCTCTTTGGGGCAGGGACTGTGTCGGGGCAGCACCTGGACGTGGCTGACGCCGCCTGTCAGATAATATCCCAGCTCCAGCCGCCTGCACTGCTCTGTTTGCTCAGGTGCTGACGCAACCCCCTCAACACAGCAGGGCCTGGGGAGCATCAGGCTCTGATTGATGCACTGAGGAGAGGGGGTGAAATAACGTGCCAGGAACCAGCGGCTTAGGACATGAGCTCACCCCTGTTACCAACGGGCTGCCCAGCGGTTAATGCTGCTGGTGAAACTATTTCTGCACCATTCTGGGCTGGGCTACACAGAGCTCCCTCTGCAGCTGTCACTCCTCTCCCACACAGGGGCAGCGCTGGAAGCTGAGAGGCCAACTCTGTATCACTCCTGCAGGGGACGACACAGCTGACGGAGCGCGAGCTGGGGGACGTTCTGGCTCACGCAGCAGGCGGAGCCCAGCAGCTGGGTTCCAGGCACGCGATCTTTAGCTGGGAGCACGCGTACGCTGGAGGAGGAATTGCCCGGCTGGATCAGACCCGAGGCCCATCTAGCCCAGCGCTGCGTCTCTGGAGGTGGCCAGCCCTAGATGCTGCAGAGGAAGGAGTTAGAGAACCCCACCGTAGACAGACGGGGGATCATCTGCTCCTGGCATTAGGTCTCTGCTAGCTAGAAATTGGCTTAAACCCTGAAGTAGCTGGTTTTGCATGAGATCACTTGGACACTGCCTGTCTGCTCACGCTGACGCCGCAGCAGAACAATGGCGAATGAGCCAGGATACTCGGAACATCACCCTCTGGGGAGCGGAGCAGAATGAAGGAATTCGCTTTGATCAGTGGCCAAAGCTGGAAAGAGCTCAGAGTTGGTAGATCTGGTTTCTGAAGCTGGGTGGCAAGAGGGAGAGTTTGAGCCCTTTGAGGTCTGTTGGTTTATTCATCTCCTGCACCACTGAAGAGGAAGCATGGCCTAGTGGCTACAGGCATCAAGTCAGGACTCCTGGATTCTATTCTCAAGCTGGGGAGGGAATATGGTTGAGTGGGAGGCTGAGCTGCAGGAGGCCTGCATTGCATCACAGGCACTGCTGCCTCACTGGGTGACTGTAGCCAAGTCTTGGCCCCGTGTGACTCAGTTTCCCCAACTGCAAACAGCCCGAGAGGCATGTGCCTTTACCAAGCCATCCAAGATCTGCAGCAGGAAAGAGCTCACCATTCTTCAAAGAATTTCACACTTTGCCTTCTCCCATCGTCCATGGGAAAGTTGGTCACTTCGTACCCCCAGGGGGCTGGCTCAGGCAGCTCCTTAAAGAGTCAATTGTCGTAGCTTGTGACTTAACTCAGCAAACTGCTGCAACCGCGTGGTCCATTTCTTCCACCCATCGCAGCCACTGGATCCTCAGGTGACAGGCCCTTTAAAAACACTTGCGAAGATCGCGGGTTGGATGTTGGCTGCGTCGGTGGCTGGGAGAGGTGCTACCTACAATGGGTAACATCTGGCAGTGACATCAGGGCCTGGGAATTGTTTTGATTGGTTGGTGGATACACAACAGCTGACCCAGATGAAAGGACAGCGATCATTTGGTATTGCAGTAGGGTATCAGCGCTCTATTGCTGTAGGCCCTGGACAAAACAGTGAGAAACTCTCCCTGCCCCAGTTTACAATTTGAGAGGGGAAACTGAGGCACAGAGGGGCAGTGACTTTCCCAAGGTCAGCCAGCAGCTCAGAGGAATAGAAACCAGGTTTCCTGAGTGCCAGCCTAGCACCACACCCACTGGGCCACAGCACCGCTCTAAAATTGAGCAGGGTTTAAACCTTGGAGACAGCGGAGCAGGCAGTTAAGGGGGAAGGATGATGCAGGAGACACATGATGGTGGTGTCTTCTCCAGGCTGCAGCAGAATGAAACTGCCACCTCACATCAGAGCAAGAGGAGACTTCAAAGGGAAAGAATGAGCCCAGGCTCCAGATCCCTTCTGCTCCCCTTTTAATTCTGACTCTGGCTTTCAAACCACTTCAAACACTGCTAAGAACAGGAGATGAAAGGGGCTGGGGAACCATTAGCTCACCAGACATATGCTTTCCAGCTTTCCCTCTCTCCTCTTATGAAAGGCATCTTTCTTCAGGGCACTCCGCCTCCAACCACGCTGGACGGGATTAATGGCATGGCCAGATGCATCTGCTTTGCTGCATTGATCAGGCCTGCTGCTTGCGAGAGCAAGAAGGGAAGGATGGGCTGGCCCCTATCCCCTTCTCTTTTATAAAACACAGTCACAAGCACTGGCCAGAAATGGCACTTTGCAGCCCTCAGTCCCCGAGCCCTTTACCGCAGATGGGGAAACGCGGACTGTGCCAGGTGGTACAGGAAGGTGGGGCTCGTGATTAACACTCTGCAGTGGGGTTTTATTCCTGGCTCTGCTACAGCTTCACGGTGTGACCTTGAGTGTGTCTCTGGGCTTCAGTTCCCCACCTGTGCAAGGGGGAGACCGACCCTTCCTTTGTCTATTGTAGACCCTAGGGTAGGAACCAACCATGGAGTACCATGTCTGTACAGGGCCTAGCGCAGTCCCTGAGCAACAAACATTCACAGATTTTTACCGTCATAACCAGCCCTGGAAGGTAGAGGAATACCAACCCCTTTTACAGCTAGGGAATGAAGGTACAGAACAGATTAAGTGATCCACCGCAGGTCCCACAAGGAAGCTGTGGCCAAGGTTAGGGGCTGAACACAACCACTCCTGCTGATAATAGCCCATCTTAATTGATTAGCCTCGTTAGAGTTGGTATGGCAACACTCGTCTTTTCATGTTCTCTGTAGATATCTATCTTCCTGCTGTATTTTCCACTGCATGCATCTGATGAAGTGGGCTTTAGCCCACGAAAGCTTATGTCCAAATAAATGCGTTAGTTTCTAAGGTGCCACAAGGACTCCTCGTTGTTTTTGCTGATACAGACTAACACAGCTACCCCTCTGGAACAGGTTTCTAGGGTTATTTCCTCAGGGTGCCCTGTGCTTACCCCAATTCGGAGCATTCAGGAATCTCCTCCTCAGCAGATTTCTGTTGAAGGGGCGTTTCAGGAAGATGCTCAGAGCAGTGCAGCGAGTTTCAGGATGAGATGGGTTCCAGAAATTGTGTACAAGGAGGCTTTGCAAGTGTCCCTCGCCCAAGGCATGCACCGGAAGGGCTCCCTGCATCCTCCGCAGGTCAGCATGGAGTTCAGTCTCCATGGCTTCTCTGAGTAAGATGTGGAGAAGAGGCACCATTTGTGATGGACAGCTGGCCACCACAGCACAGGCCAAGAGCCGCAGACAGAGGCTAAACAGGTGTTGGATACAGCTTGCCTGGAGGTGAAAGGCTCCTGTTTCATGCTCAGCAGCAAACCCCTGAGCTGTCCAGTCACCATAATTTCAGTTGCTAGGAACAGTGAAAAACTGGAGCAGCTCCTGAAAAGTTCTGTAAAACATGTTAATACAGCACAGCTGCGTGAGCTTCTGAAAGCAACATGCCCGCCCACTTCCCAAGCATAGCAAGAGCTATGCTGCAGGCTGAGCAGCTTTTCCCAGGCAGGTCTCTCCTGGAACCTGGGCCCTTCTTTCCTGCACGTTGCAGAGGACGCAACTACTTCCATCCAATTCACACAAGGAATGGGGTGCAGGATAGATGGCAGGTTTGACTTGCGAGCAGCCATTTCCCTGTTCCTGCCCACACTTGCTCATGGCTTTGACACCTAGAACAACCTTCCCCCCGCCACTCTTTGGCTGGCTGGAAAGGCAGGGCTCAGACCTTGGGCACGACCCCTTCTTCCTTACTATGCTGCTAGAATAGCCTAAAGGAACCTTCCAACTCCTACTCCAAGAAACTGAGATAATATTAGCAACACAGGGAGCTCAATCCAGCTGCTGAGCACAGGAGGGTCGTACTGGCTTGCAACTAACCACAATCAGATTTTTTTTTTTTTTTTAAAGGAAACCCTTCAACACCCCAAATCATCTTTCTTGATTGTACTGGATGGGGCCAAGTTGCTCAAGCAGAGCAACGTTACACCATCTGTTATGCAGAAAACTTCCTCTTCCACCCATGAAGTTGTTCTTCGCTTCCACGGCATTACCAGGGAGGTCAGGAGATGCTGGTGGGGTGGATAAAGATGGCAGGAGAGAGTTCAGCTCTGTGTTGGTTATGGCTTAACGATTGGTTACCTGCAACAGCCCTGCCGACGCTTGGAGTAACGGGCCCGCTCTGCTTCTTAATCAGCCCCAGCAGGACGGACGGCGCTGGCTACGAGGGACCGGAGATTGGCATAAACTTGTTGGTCATTGATAAAAAGCCTGGCTTTGATTCAAGCGATGAGGGTGGGGAGAAGACGAGGGGGGGATGCACATTTGAAAAACAACTGAGATGGTCGGTGCTTGACTGAGGCCAGAGATTATGGAATATTAAGTTTCTGGGCAGTGGGGAACACAGCGCTACTACTTATCTCCTCAGACCAAGCACACTGGTCAGAACATTTCTGAACATCTCCAGAACAGGGCATACCCCCCAAGGTGCCCAATGAGTTGTCTAGAAACAGACTCAGACTGGCACACGAAAAAGCAGCACTTATTGACATAGCCACAGTTTGGGTGGGGAGGGAAGCTACTCTGCTCCCCAAACCAATGCAGAACAGCAGACACCTAGTCACCACTGGGATCTGCGGGGCTTTACCACATTGGGGAGTTGAATCTTCTGAGCAAGAACACAGTGGTAGGGATTTAGGGTGAATTTTTCAAGAGTATCTAAATGACTTAGGAGCCTGAAGTCCCTTTTTTCTAAATTGACTTAGGCACTCAGGAGCCTGAGGCTCTTTTGAAAATTTTTCCCTTTAGGTCTCTCCAATGATTCCAACTTGGAGGAATCTGGCACCAGCTCCCGTTCACTTTCAACGGGAGCTGGGCATGAAACCGCCCCATTTGAGCCTTTCAAAATCTGTTAGGCAACTCAGGAGAACCGTGCTGCTAGTCGTGTGGGGAGATCTCCTGACACAGAGCTAGGGAGAAGGATTGGGAAGGAAAAAAAAAAAAGTCAGGTTGAAGCTTCGTCAGGGACTGCAGGGCACGTTTAGACCCAGGGCCGTTAGCACGCCCAATGGAGGCACTGCAAGCCAAATGGGTTTAGTCAGGCCAGCGGAACGCCTGTAAAAAGACACCTAGCAGAAAAAAGAGAGAGACTGCACTTTTAAAAAGGAAAAAAATATCTTCTTGTAAAATCTCTGCTACATATAATTATATGCAACCTCTGTCACAACACAGCCTTCAGTACAGAACATTTTAAAAAAGAACCAACGTTTAGCATCTCCCGTCCCCCACCCCTCCCCAACCAAACTGTACAATAAAATACTCACATTTTAAAATATTTGATTATCAAAAACAGGACTTGAGTGAAAGTCAACCTCTTTTCATTTAGCCTACCGGATTTTTTGTTTGAATAAGACTTTGCACCTCCTTTGCATCCAGAGCAGGGAAGGAAATTTCACACAAGCTCTTTTCACCTGCATGGCAAAAACAGAGCTATTTTTTGGTTTCTAAGCTGGGCTGCCAGGTGATAATTCAGTTAGGTGGCGGTGTAATCTGCAGGCACACAGGGTATACTACATGTGTAGGGTCAGGGTGTCATTCCACAGGAGGGTGAGCACAACTGGCCACTCCCATGGGATGTCAGATTTCATAGGATCAGGCTCTTAAAGCCTCATCCCTGCACTGATTTAATTCCAAGGAATGCAAGGTCAAACCCCATGAAGTCTGAGCTCTAAGAGGAGAGGGGCTTCCCATCAGTTATGACTGGCTGGCTGCCCCACCAGAGCTGCTGAATCCTCCCTACTGGGTGCTTAAAATCAGGTTTACAGACTATAAAGTACTAATATGGACCCCAACACTGCAGTATTAGATCACCAAACTAAGCCCACCACCAGCAGGGGTTCCCCAAGTGCGTTATACATACCCCTGGGAGTACGCAAGACATCTCTGGAGGTACGTGATAGAAATTGTGTAATGGTAGATTTTATTTATTGCATTCATATACCAGGCTACTCAAATGAAGCTTTAAAACTCTGTGGGAATTTGTTATATAAAATACAGTAGTTAATTTAACTTCAAGATATAGCAATGAGAACACAGAGTTGCTGATGTACAGAGCCTTCACCTCCAATCACGGTACAGCGTGGGTTCAGTCGCTTAGCAACTGTCCAATCTAACTGAGCTCAGAACATAGGGTGGGGTTTTTTTGGTTATATATATATATATCGCACTGTAACTATAACCGTACATAACAGTGAAATATGGACAGATGGCTCAAGACAGGTAGCGTTAAGAACAAAGTATCAGTGCTGAGAAGGGTAGGAGTTTATGGGCAGTTGGCAGATCTGGAAGAGGGTAGCTAATAAAAAAAGTTTGGAAACCTCTGGTCTTGTGGATGGCAAGGGAGCTGTCTGAATCCCACCGCATTAAGGTGTTGTGAGCTAGGAGCCTGATGTAGGTTCTGGGACTCTTGTCCCACATAACAGCACTGAGTCAGTGACGTGCGTCCTTTTTTTCCCTGCGGACAACACACCGCACAAAAAGGGCCCACGAGTGAGCAACACGAGTGGGGGCAACGCTACCTCCTGGGGAAAATGGTATCCCCAGGTCAAGCCATTATTGTGGCAAGTCTCCCTTGGCAAGGGCCATCATCTCAGCTTAAGAGCCAAGTTCTCCCCCTTGCTGGTAGCAGCCCAGCTAAGAAACAAACCTAGTCACCCAGGAGTTATGAATGCGATGGTGGAGAAGGTCGTTACCCAGCTAGCAGGAGCTCATCTGGCCACGCATGTGCCCTGCTCTCTGCCCTAGGGATGGGAAATTCAGAGCACCACTGGAGAGAACTGACCGCAGAAAACGATGCAAACACAAAGCCAAGCAACTGACCTTATTAAGTGATCTCCCCACTCCCGGCAAGCCCCAGGAAAGATTCTAGCGGTAGAATGAAAAAAGGTTGAGTTTCTCTTCAATATCGTGTTACAATAGTGTGCATACAGTACATGATTTCTGTAGAAACAGGTTTTTTTTCCTTATGGCCATATAGTTTCAGAGCATTTGTCAACAGGTTCATTCTGATTTTCAAGGTCAGAGCTGCCTTTCACCTTTATGAGACTGGTAAAATGACTACAGCTTTACCATTCGGGAGATGTCACAGACAGTTCTAGTCATTTTCACACGCATGCTTCTGCCATCCTGTTAATACAAGTTAACTCACAAGCCCTGCAAATTAACTCACAGGCAGACACTGCCATACTGAGTAGAAATACCTGGGAGAGTTAACACATTACAACTTTACCAAACAGATCTGCTCTAAGCCTGAGAAAACCCCCAGGCTGCACAGCCAAAGAGTTTGTGATAAAGTTATTTGGAACATGGTGAACTGCCAGAGCTGAAGAGAAGAGCCAAATGCAGTTATTGCTGTTAGCTCAGCTCCACACCCTTATAATCCACCCATCAGAGAGCAGATTAAGTATATGGGTAAAATTTTCAAAAGCTCATAAGTGATTTTTTAAAAGTGATTGTTTGAATCACTTTTGAAATGGGACTTCGGAATTTCTGAAGATTTGACCAAGGTCACTAGTGTCTGAACACTGTTTTACCAACGAAAGCGTGAGAATACAGTATAGGTTTGGTTCTTCTAATCCTAGTGTCAATATCATCTCTGGCAGGATACAGAAAATATTGAAACGTCTCATCGCACTTTACAACAGTTATTCACACAAATGTGTTTTGCTCCAATACTTCCACAGAGAGAGGTTACCTGCCCTACAAGTCTCGGAAATCTGCTCTTTGGAAGGTACATGTGAGCTGGCAAAGATTCCCCCTCAACACTGCCGCAAGATCTACTTGTCTGACAAAGACCACATCCTTCCTTTTCACAATCTTGCCATTAGAGCTTGGCAAAATTAGTAATAGTAATAATTGGAGATATACCAATCTCCTAGAACTGGAAGGCACCTTGAAAGGTCATTGAGTCCAGCCCCCTGTCTTCACTAGCAGGACCAAGTACTGATTTTTGCCCCAGATCCCTAAGTGGCCCCCTCAAGGATTGAGCTCACAGCCCTGGGTTTAGCAGGCCAATGCTCAAACCACTGAGCTATCCCTCCCTCTAATTATTTGCACAAAAAATTATTCTATGAAAAATGCAGATTCTGCATCCATGAAACACTTTGAATTTGCATTCAGTTCTCTGTTTTGTTTAAATAAAATGAAATAAGACACTGAATTTTTTTTATAAAGGTTGAAATGTTAGTTCCAAAGAACTTAGTTTCAAAATTTCCTTTGATTTTTTTTTTTTTAAACTCAGAAGCTTGAAATTTCTCACAATCAAAATGAAATGGTAAATTTGACCCAGCCAAATTTCTTTACTTTTGCAAAATTGCCAACCAGTGGAAATTCCATTATTTGTCTAGCTCTGATCTTACTGGCTGAAAGATAGTCACCCCAGGGCATTCCAGGAGGTCAGCATCCCTAATCTCATTTAACATGGAGCAGTGTGCATGCTTTAAAGGAACAAGACCAGCTTCCAACACATTTAATCCTGAAGAAAAACAGATTTCGCTTTTCAGGAAAGATTCTGTTTTTCCACCACAGCATTGGAGAGTTAGTTTCCCAGTGTTGAACCCAACAGCAGGCAGATCTACTTACTGAATGCAAGCAGCAAATTCTTGCCATGGGTACGATTTCACCATCACTTTTTAGAAAACAGGACCAGGAGGGAGCGTGAAGTTTGCCACAAGTTTTTCCAGGGAAGGTGCCAGAAAATGTGAACACAAGGCTTGAATCTTCAAGTTAAATACCTGTCTCGCTCTCCTCCATTTTGTATTTTGGCAATAGATCAGCACCTGACAGTAAGAAGTTCTTTAAGGGGTCAGTGAACATCAGACTGGAGATTGCCACTCTGATAGCTGAGTGAAGAGCACAACTCTTGGCTATTTACCAGATCCCTTACCCAGAAGCGAGAGAGGCAGAAGAGTCTGTTTCCAACAGGAGCTGGGCCTACAACTCAGAAATGGAGATTGTGGGAAAGGAGATAAAAATGGTAAAGTTGCACTAAAAGTGCCATGTTAGTCTTAATAGATACACTCACTGAAAACCCGTTTAACACTGGTTTATGGCAGCACTGAAGCCATCACTTGTGGACTGGTGCATCTAGAAAGCAAAGCTACATATGATAATTTAACACTTTATGGCTCATTATTTTCCCATCTTTAAGTGAATGAAAAATCCCCAAGTTTATAGGTCATGCTAACTAAAATACCAATATTAATTGCACTGTTTATGGAAGAGAGATGGGATTTCAAACAAACATGCTCTTCCTGAACATGGAAGCTCCTCAAACACACCCCGATCACAAGCCGGGGAGCCCGTAATAACCCTACTCTTTCCTCTCCAGAGAGATGACACAAAAGCTTCCTTGCTGAGGAGACCTGGAGTCCCAGTGAGAAAGGCTGGGTAAGCCAAGAAGGATTTGTAATCCCCCCAGCGTGTGTTAACCCTTTATAACTCGATCCTAGGGTAACATTTGAGAAAAAGGTTCCAATATTTAAGCTGTTACAATAAGTCTTTTAAAAAGTCACGGTATCAAAGACTGAAACTTTTAAAAAAACACCTCGAACTTTGGGAGATGCTTTCTGAAGGAGCCAGGAGTCTCTCCTCCCAACCCAGTGCACAGAGTAAGCCTCTTGCATGCATCCCGCAGTCTGTGGGAGTCTCCCTCCTGCATTCACCAATGCTTCATGAGTCCTGACGCCGCCTGATGAACAATCCCATGCATCTTCCACGTAGGGCTGGCAGCATTGCAGAGACCCCGCCTTCTCCTTCGGGACAAGCTGTCCATCCTGGATTCTTGGTTGGAAATTTCCACCTCCAGGAAGTAGGAAGTGTTTAGAAAGTTCAGGGGTCTGAGAAAAAAGACTTAGGTGCTTTTTCCTTTACAGGTAGATATTTATATAAGGGTTTGGGTTTTTTGGTTTTGTTTTTTTTTAATTTTATTCTGAAAAGGCAGGGAATATATTTAAGTCAGGGAATTCTTCATTGCTGTAGTTGGTTCCCTGGTCTCCCAGCATTGACAGCATGTCCTGGAAGAACAAAATAAGTTTTGTACCTGTCCTGTAGTCGCATGTAGGAGCTGGAGCCCCCATCATGACTAAGGCCCCTTTGTGCTAGGCGCTGTTCAAAAACAGAACAGATACTCCCTTCCCCAAGAGCTTACAGTCTAAAGAGTCCGGCAGACACATTCCAACTGCCTTTCGTAGTCTGGATACAAGCTATATTTCTCATAGGATCAGTGACTAACTGTAGCTACACTCCCCTGAGCAAACGGGGGGCTGAAGCTGACAACCGGACCCTGTGGAGTGCACAACACAGAGAAATTCTGTGAACAGTCATTACGGGGCTGTACTTTGTTTTAAAAACCCAACTGTTCCCTGTCTCCACAGAACAGGCCCAGCTCAGGCAGCAACACGAGTTCTGCAGAGGGCCCCACCCAGAGGCCTTAGCCCAGTTATGGACAAAACGCCTCAGAGGGGAAGTCAGTCTGCAGCCATTTTTGTACCTCATAGACCCAGAGACTAAGGTCAGAAGGGACCATTATGATCATCTAGTCTGACCTCCTGCACAATGCAGGCCACAGAATCTCACCCACCCACTCCTGTAACAAACCCTAACCTACGTCTGAGTTACTGAAGTCCTCAAATTGTGGTTTGAAGACCTCAAGCTACAGAGAATCCTCCAGCAAATGACCCGTGCCCCATGCTGCAGCAGAAGGCGAAAAGCCTCTGCGAATCTGCTCTGGAGGAAAACTCCTTCCTGACCCCAAATATGACGATCAGTTAAACCTTGATCATGTGGGCAAGACTCAGACAGCACCCAATACCTCCAAGACCGGTGAGTCAAGCCAATTCTGGCGGTGCTGAGTGAATTGGACTCCTGTCCACTGGAACACGTCAGGCCCCGCTGGGATCCCAAACTCAGCCAGATTCAAACCAGCTACCTAACAGTAGTGAACAGCTCCAGATCCCTTGACCGGTTCCTCCCCTGCGATCCAGCCCCACTTTGGATTATTACGGCTTTCACATCACGCTGGCCAAGGAGCCTGCACTTTTGTAAACCAAGCCCATACGTTCAACTAGGATTTACAGCCCTCCCTCAACGGGTTACAAAAATGCCATCTTACTGGGAAGACCTCAGGTTGGCTCGGCTGCTGCTGGACGTGCTGCTCCCCAGAGCTCCGCCCGTGGTGTTGTCCTGGCCACTGAGGCCACATGCCAACTCCTTCCGCTGTCCGTGTCTGAAACTGGGCTGGGGTCTGCCCGGTTTCAGTGGCTGTTCAACAGAGTAATAAGGTCAGCAAGTTGAGTCCACAGAAGAGTCTCTATCCAAGAGCCTTTAAGGGTCAGTAAACACAAGCACTGGCTGGTCAATGGTATTGCTTCAGGTGGACAACTTAGTATGGCAATAACGCCCAGCCACTTAACAGCAAGGGAAATCTGATCCTGCAGTATGAAGGATCCATCCTTGGTATTGTCCAACCAGCTCTGGACTGAATTTCCGACAAGGTCAGGACAATGGGATGCGAGTGGTTCCTTCTAACTCTAATCAACCTATGAATTTTTAGGAGTCCCCTCTCCTCCCCCCAGCCCATGCTGCAGCTGTTTGGAGTCTCTTTGGTTTCAGTCACCCCTTGCTCAGAGAGGAGAGGCAGGAATTCAGGTTTAGAAGTAACACTAGTATAGCATCCATGACGTTTTTACAAAAACAGAGGAAGAACATGGGGAGCTGCATCTGCCCGCACCTGGCCTAAATTTGGCCCTAGACCTATCTTGAAGCACAAATCCAAACAAGCCTCTTTTTAAAGGAGATTTTTATCCTGCCCCCCCAAGCAAGATTCGACGTATATTCCTTGTGCGACATGAACGACACTTACCGAAGCCTGTGCCGCGGTTGGCGAGGGGTGGATAAGCAGCCCCGCCAGGGGAAGCTGTGGAACTAGGTGCTGACATTGGACTGAAAGAGGAAGGGGTGCCTTGGAAACTCCCTATTCCAAATGAAGGGGATCGAGTCTTTGCAGTCTGCGAAGCCACTTGCTAGAATAGCAACGAGAAGTAAATGCTGTACTTATTCTGCTCTAATCTGAAAATGGCACTGGGTGCTGGACTGACGCAGCTCTGGTGAGCGACGTTCCCCAGCTACAAAGAAGGTACAGCATGTGCATTGCAAGCTTCTCCCCGCCAATCTGTCCCAGCCCGGCATCTGGAGGAACTCTCTCAGGTATCTGAGCGCCTTCCAGCCGTGCATTAAGCAACACAACTACACATCTGTCACACATCTGTTCTCTCCACAGACAGAGAAAGATGTACAGTGAAGTGCCTTGGTTTAATAGGGGATTTCTTTTGGTTCTTATAAATATACCTGTTGCTATGCATTTATCTAGGCCAGGTCAGAGAAATGAACCTTGCCCTTGGAGTGGAAGGAGGGGAGGGTTAGGATGGGCCTTTGTTCCTGGGGGAGATCATTCTCGTCTGGGACTGGCCCCTGCGGAAGTTCTGTCTCCTGCCCAGACGAGCTCTACTCTTATTGCTGATTGTGCCGGGGGGGGGGGGGGGGGGGGGGGCAGTTCGGCTCAATGATAGAGCAATTGTTTTCAGGGTGGAGGTCGAACACCTGTCTCCTTAGAAAAGATCTGGACCAATTCACACAAGCAGCTGCTGGGATTTCAGCTGCTAAGAGATGGTGATCGCTGTCAAACTGGAGTTGTTGAATGCATCCAACACAACGCACTCCATGTGCCAGAGGAATTTCTCCATCATTCTGCTATTCAGAAGTCAACCCCCTCAGAGCACTAATATTACAGGCTGCTAACGAAAGAGCAATTCTCATGACAGCAAGGTGTGTGTTTGTTGCAAACCTGTATCCCTTGGAAAAAGGCTCACCGGGCAATCTGAGAAATGTTACCTGTGCCGTGAACGACGGTCGTGTCGCCGACACCCAGTTAGTTGCAGTGACTGGAGCGGTATTGGAGTGGCGAGAAATCTGTGCTAAAATCTGGCCTGCTGAAGCAGGCTGGTGCTGGATGTTGATGACAGGGGGTACCATGCTACTGCTCCTACAATAGGAGAGAACATGGTTAAAAGAGTTAGCCTAGATTTAACAATTACCACTAGATGCACCATAGGAGGCATTACAAGCATGGGCAGACAGGTATTATGCATCTGGAGGTAATCCACAATGCCCACACAACCTGTATACCTCAATTACAAAACAAGAGCGCGTGCTGGGCTGGGCTGCTAGCCCAACTTGGAGATGATGTGTCAGAGCATGCACGCCTGCCTATGCTGTCTGTCCACTTGTAGTAATATTTCCACCAGTGTCTAGCAGGCAATTAATATAAACAAACATGCAAAATCAAGTGGCTTCAGTGAATGAAAAGACAATGGTGTCTGAGTACTAGAGACACCCTGCCACATGTTTCCTAGGGGTTTTAAACTTGCATTTTAAGAACTGCAGGAATATTCCACTGTGATATGATCCAGCACTTGCAAGAAACAGTCAATTCTGGTGTACTGGGAGTCCCCTTTAGGGCAACAGAGTCTGTTCATTCTGGATAGTTATTACAATCCAATTATCTTTTAGCAGCGGCCAGACACCACACAGCACTGTCACCTTCGTTTCTTCTGTTGCTCCTCCAGAAAACTACGCCTGGACAAACCGAGCAGAAAGAGAAAGATACAATTCACAGCAACCCGACCCCAGTCCAGCATGCCAACTTCACCTGAAACTTTCGGTGGGCCGCGCAGGAGTGAAAGTGTTTCCCTGGGGGAAGAGTGGCTGATTGGCCGGCACTGTGCTGGCAGGAAGGACTTTGCTCTGATCTGTGAAAGAAAGGCAAACAGGTTAGCGCCCATGACAAGCCAATGCCAAGGGTGGGAGGCCAAGACAAAGGCTGTTAGCAAGGAACCTAAACACCTGAGCTCTCCATGTCAAGTTTGATTCTTTGGCTTAAACAGCTTGGCTAGATAAGGGACAGTCTTGTTACAGGCATTACCCAGACTCAGACTGCAGATGGTTCCTTAACAGCTTATGTAATTTGATTGCCTCTTAATTGTTTTTTAATAAGCTTGGCCTTAAGATCTTTTTGGGGCTTAGGATGTTCACTGTTGTCTGTTCCGAGTCACGGAAAACAAATTTGCTCTCCGAGGATTGGCAGAAGGGGTTATGAGGAGATCCCAGACCCGAGACACTTGGCCCGAGGGGTAGGGCAAAAGACTACCCCTGTCCTCCTGAAGCGTTGCCAAGATGCTGACTGCAGTGAGGAAGGCACTGCTGGGAAGGCAGCAACCAGAGGGAAAAGGTTAGAGGCAGACTGGTGGGTGAGTGGGATGCTGGAGACATTCCTGTTCCGCAAAAGAAGGGACTGCTCTCTCCACTTCAGAACCTGTCCCTAGCACTAGATTCATTTAAACAGAACAAGTGATGATACCAAGCCAGGACTAAGATCGAGGAACAGAGCCAAATGAACTTCTAGGCTAACTCCGCAATCTGCACACCACAATCCCTACCTGTATTGATGCCGGAGTAGATTTCACTGAACCGCGGGTCCCTCTCCTGACTAAACAGAGCCTCCGTTTTCTCCAGTGGTTTGCTGCGTTCTGGGCCAGCAGCAGTCACAGGCTGGACAGCAACCTGGATCATAGGAGGGAGATATAAGCACGAGCAACCAATAGGCAAAACAGAGGGCAAAGGAAGGTTGCCTATGAGGTTACAGAGGAAGCCACTTAGGAAGCTGCTGCCTATGATAAAGAGCAGAGGGCATTTGTTGCCTGTCTTTTTACATACACCTTGGTCTGCAAGGTGCTTTAGCGCAGACTCAATGTCCACTTGGATTGGTCCAGACTGATGGTGCTGAGCGTATTGACGGCTCAAGAATGGGGAGTGCACAGAGGCAGTTCTCAGGGGGACATGGGCACCCCAAGCAGAGGAACTGAGCACCAGGGCACTCAGAATTCTGGATGCAGCTTTGCCCTGCTCTGCCGGAGAGGCTGTGCCAGCACCTGATGGAGAGATGAGGGCATTACTCATGCAGGGCAGGTGGCAGGCCCAACTCTGTTCTCTCAAAAAGTCACAGCATGGGCTCCAGTGAAACCCAGCAACTCAGACTCCTATGCGGTGGCCTCAAGCTACTGCTCTATGGGCCAGTTTTCATCTATAGTCAGGAACAGATCACAACACACAGAACAAAGACCATCAAGATCCCTGCTGATTTACCTGCGAGTGGTCATAACTGGACAGACTCTCTCTTCCTGGGACCACTTCCAGCGCAGTCTGTTGTGGCTGCTGCTGCCTAAAATAGAACGTGAATGTAATAAGAACTGGGTCTTGCTAAAAACAACTGAGCTCTGATCCGCCAGCAGCCAGGAATGTGAGTGTCTCTACAAAAGCAAGCAGGACTGCTACAGTACTACTGGAGATTCTGCCTATGCTCAACCCCCATCAAAAAAAAAAAAAAAACCCACACATTGTCCAGCATGACCAGATTAAGACTCCACCCTGCAAAAGGAGGTTTCTGCGACAGAGGCTCACAGCATCAACCATTCAACTCTCTTGTAAGCAATCAATCTTCTGCATGGCCCATTGGACTCCAGCAGATCAGCTGCTATTCTTTTCCGCTCATTTAAAAATTAATTACCAGTTCAGCATTAGCCCTGCTACTTAACTAGGTCAGCTGATTGCTGTAATAAATATTTTGGCGCTCTTGACTCAGACCTTTAACCCTAGAGTGTCTGTTCCTTTGGCAAAGAGCAAAGTAGGGGCAAGATGAGAGAACTGACAGGCCTATAAAAACAAGAAGGCCAGGTAGGGGAAGAGAGAGGAGATGACCAAAGTTAAAGGCACGGTAGACGCCTCTCACCTTGATGCCAGCTGAGCTGTGCCCACGTCCAGGGGGAGGCTGACATTCTGTCCTTGCTGTGGCCGCTGCATCGAGTTAGACACAGCAGGCCGAGACTCTTGGCTTGAGTTCCTTAATGTCGTTTAAACAAAGGGAGAGAGAAAAGTAAAGGTGCAAGTGTCAGTTACCATCCTTTAAAATTTGCCTCTTTTGGTTCAGACGTGGGTCCGAGAGCCTCATCTTTGCAAAAGCCCAATGAAGTCAATGGACCGATCGGCAAACTTCAACGACCTTTGAATGAGACATCTAATAGGATACACAGCTGGGATCCAAAGGGCACTAGCCCCCCCAAAAAAACATACACAACAGGAAGAAGAGCTGCTATTACATTTGTATATGCTGGAAGCCTCCCCAGTTAGATACAGCTGAAATAAGCAGCACTCCCCAAGGTTACCAGGCCTAAAACATACATGACTTACCATATGAGTCAGTAAATAAATCATAGATCGAGCAGGATGCCCGCAGTAAGGGGCAACTGTTAAGCCTAATATAAACCCTGACGGTATCCTCTGGGCTCTGTTTCAGTCTAGTCACCAAGCCTGTCTAGCGGAACGTAACTCAACTTTAACAAGCTTTCCCATAAGGTAGAAAAATCTGATACATCTCAACATGTGTTTTAAAAGCTGTTGCTTCTGCCCAGGAGAGAGTACTTGGGTCTGTGAAAAATAAAACTGAGCACAGTGCACAGAGTGAGCGAAGAGCCTGGCAGCTGGAATGCACCATATGCTATCCGCTGCACAGCTGTGCTTTTCTGGTCTGAACTCGAGTGGTATATTTGGAATCTGGAGTATGGAAATGGGAATGGATTTGTGTGGACTGAATAAGAGAAGGAGAGAATACGATCAAAGAGATGCCTCTAATGCCAGGAAAAGCTAGAGTGCACATCAGAAGCGCGGTTAGAATACAGATTCTTGGATCCTTACCCCCTGCTCATATCATGGTGGTCTAGAACCAAAGGGAAGCCCCTAGAGGGACCGAATTAATATTGCTCTGAATCTTTTTAAGGGAGTCTGATTAGAATGGGTTTCTCCTACTGGTGGGTGGATAAGGTGCACTGCTGACTGTACAGCATGATAGAGAAAGGTCCACAAGGGACCCTGAACATCCAACTCAAAGGCTGCCCTCTTTGTCCACGAGCACAGATGACCTGCCTTGCCTCTTGTCCAGCTGGACAGATGGCCTGTAAGGCCAATATTAGCTGTGCAGGTACAAGAGACGTGCCTGCCAGACTCAAGCGTTCCCTCTCAGGATCTCAAGTGCTAGGCCTGTACGAAGAGCCTTGTGCTCCCCCTAGGAAGAGGCAGCATCCCTCGACTACCCACGATGGACAGCCAACTATGGCACAGTATTGCCACGCCACCATGATGGCCAAGAAGGGAAAGGGTGGTGGGTCGTGAAGATAGTAACAGAGAGAGCACAATTTTTATTGCAGTTTCACAATTAGTGGAGATTCTTTCCTGACTCTAGGATGAGCTGCTGAAGCAAGCAGACAATGCCAAAGTCAATATTTAATTTCTAGTGTCAGCTGAGGCTTTTTCAGCTCACATTCAAAGGGTGGCTTTTAAAATCCAGTCCCCAACCTATCCATGCCTCGTCCTGCTGCCATGGAAGCCAAGTGCTATGTTAAAATACATTCTCCTAGTAGTAACACTCCAAATGCAGATATACAGCCTGAAGAGTCAATGCACCACCAGCACGTTAAGAAGTTAAACAACTGAATTTTGACAGCGCCCTAAACTCCCAACTGAGCATCCAAATGAATATTAAAAACATTTCGCAGCCGGCACTGCACCACGGTCAGAATACTGCCCAGTGTAGTTAGTGATTTTTCAGGAAAGCACAGAAGCTTGGGGAGGGAGGGAGAAAGAGGGGGTGATGGTGGGAGAACCCAAGCTCATAAAGCATCCGATCTGTGTAGCTGGTCATACAGGGAGGCACTAGGTCAGGCAAAGTGCACATGCTATCGCTGAAAGTGCTCATGGATTGAAAGCCATTGCCATGTACATACTTAACGTTGGTGTTGGTACAGATGATGTACTCAATCTCATCTGAGTAGGGGTTCTGGAAGGAAAAGGAGCTGGTTCTCATCCAGAGCCATTCACGGTTTTTGGACCGGAATCGGAACATGACTGACAGAACCTGGCCTTTTAACTTCACCACCTAGAAAAATTTAACGCCATCAGTAATACCTGATAAAAATAAGACGTTTGAGAACAGTGTTGTTTATAAGCAAACACCCACCCTGCTAGCAGCTGACTATGGCACTCTTTGTCGTAAGGCTACGATATTGTACCCTGCTTCCCAGCCACAATACAACTACTCTATTCTTTTAAACTCTTTTTATATTCCTCCAGTGTCCTGACTTGCCAGGATGATGATATGGGAGTGGAATGTAGCATTTTTTTATGCCTTCAATTAATGCTCTTTGCAGCAATGGAATATACAAAAATAAGAACAAAAAGGTTAATTTCTCCAGCAACTAAAGATTGTCCAGTTTATGATTCTTACTATTGGGTAAAACCAATGAGGAGCTGCTTTTCAGAATCATCAGTAGTGGAGTCTTTCCTGCCCTGTCAAGTCAAGCACCCTCAGAGGAGAGAGTAACAGCACCAAGAGGGCCAGCAAGCCACATCCATTTAAAGTTCGGACACCTTACGCATGGCAAGGCAGATGAACTGGTGTCTGAACACAGCCACTGAAGCATGGCCTTGATATCAACACTTTGTACTCACATCTCTGGTCTCTGACAACTAGCAGCAAAAGGAGGAATTCAAAAATAAATTAGACACGCAAACCCACCCAGTTTCATTTTGCATGTTAGCAAGTTCTCTTGTGTTTAATAATCTATTCAAATGTATGCTACTCAGTAACTGAGAAATTTAAGGCCAACGAGGTGTGATTTGCTGCCTTGACAAAACTCTAAACTAGTTTAGTTCCAGTGCACAGCAGACAGCCAATAGGAATATGGGTTTACGAGCTGTGATGCAGATCAACTTGTAAGCAGCCAAGCTGGCTAAATATATTACCTGCTGAAAGCTGTCCCGCAAAAGCTGCTGGTCTTCTGGGTGGCAGAAATCCACGATATCTTTCCCCAAGAGTTCCTAATTTTGAAGTGGAAAAGAAAAAAAAAAGTCTCCATTTAACAAGCAGACTCCCTGCTTTCGGCCTGCTCGAGTAGTTCCACTTTGGACTAATGCTTACAACTCCCACATACAACTCTCCGGAACAAAAACTTCAGGCCATCCACCGATTTTAGGAACTGATGCACTTTTACAAAACACAGCACCACAGCAGCTGACCCTGATGTTTAATCTGTAACTCAGAAGTGGAGTCAAAGACCTTGCTTCAATCAAATTTGCTCTAAATATATGCCAGATCTACCTCCCTCCACTGACCTGTGTTACACAAGAACATCAGAATGGCCGCACTGTGCCAGACCAATGCTCCATCTAGCCCAGGGTCCTGTCTTCTGACAATGGCCAATGCCAAATGCTTCCAAGGGAACAAACAGAATAATTATTTAGGGATCCATCCACTGGCAGTCTCAGACTCTGGCAGTCAGAGGCTTGGGGACACCCAGAGCATGAGATTGCATCCTTGACCATTTTGGCTAATAACCATTGACGGACCTATCCTCCTAATTCTTTTTTTGAATTCAGTTATAGTTTTGGCCTTCACAACATCCCCTGGCAATGAGTTCCACAGGCTGACTGTGCGTTGTGTGAAGAAGTACTTCCTTTGTTTTAAACCTGGTACCTATTAATTTCATCGGGTGACCCCAGTTCTTGTGTTACATGAAGAGGTCAGTAACACCTCCTCATTCACGTTCTCCACACCAGTCATGATTTTACAGACCTCCGTCCTATCCCGCTTTAGTCGCCTCTTTTCCATGATGAATAGTCCCAGTCTTTTTAATCTCTCCTCATATGGAAGCTGTTCCAACCCTGGCATCATTTCTGTTGCCCTTCTCTGTGGCTTTTCCGTTTCTAACATATATTTTAGAGATGGGGTGACCAGAACTGCACCCAGCATTCAAGGTGTGGGCATACCATGGATTCATATAGTGGCATTATAATATTTACTGTCTTATTATCGATCCCTTTCCTAATCGCTCCTAACATTGTTAGCTTTCTTGACTGCCGCTGCATACAGAGCGGTTGTTTTCAGAGAACTCTCCAATGACTCCAAGATCTCGAGCGGTAACAGCTAATTTAGACTCCATTTTGTATGTACAGTTGGGATTATGTTTTCCAATGTGCCTTATTTTGCATTTATCAACACAATTTCATCTGCCATTTTGTTGCCCTGCTACTCAGTTTTGTCAGAGCCTTTGTAACTCTTCGCAGTCTGCTCTGGACTTAACTATCTTGAGTAAATTTGTATCATCTGCAAACTTTGCCACCTCACTGTTTACCCCTTTTTCCAGATCATTTATGAACATGTTGAACAGCACTGGTAACAGTACAGATTCCTGGGGGACACCGCTATTTACTTCTCTCCATTATGAAAACTGACCATTCATTCTTCCTAACCATTGTTTCCCGTCTTTTACCAGCTACTGATCCATGAGAAGACCTTCCCTCTTATCCCATGTCTGCTCAGTTTGCTTAAGAGCCTTTGGTGAGGGACCTTGTCACAGACTTTCTGAAAGTCCAAGTACATTATACCCACTGGATCACCCTTATCCATGTCTTTGTTGACACACTCAAAGAATTCCAGTAGACTGGATTTCCCTTTACAGGAGCTGTGTTGACTCTTCCCCAACAAATTGTGTTTATCTAGGTGTCTGATAATTCTGTTCTTTACTATATAGTTTCAACCAATTTGCCTGGTACTGAAATTAATCTTACTGGCCTGTAATGGCAGGCTCACCCCTGGAGACTTTTTTAAAAATTGGTGTCACATTTGTTATCCTCCAGTCATTTGGAAATAAAATTGATTTAAGTGAGATACCACAGTTGTTAGTTCTGCATGTTCATATGTGAGCTCCTTCTTGGGTGAATACCACCTGGTCCTGGTGACTTATTACTGTTTAATGTATTGATTTGTTCCAAAACTTCCTCTACTGACACCTCAAAACTGTGACAGTTCCTCAGATTTGTCACCTTTCATCTGTTTTCTAAGCAACTAGAGGAGCCGAAATTGATGGCTGGTTCAATACCTAAGAACTAATTTGTTTTAGCTCAGTTCTATCAGACAACTGAAGCCATGATATGTGGAGCAGGGAGGAGGGAAAGCCAGTTTGATTTGCAGCAAGCTACATTGGGAAGCTTCTACCGTTTGTCACCTGTGGTTGGTAGCCAACTGTAGCCACGCAGCGGTGATCTACGAAGGTGAAAATGCTTTCGGTGTTGTGTCGGGAGATGAACTCAGTTGGCTGACAAATGCTGTTCAGGTCTGTGCAGTTGGGTGAGCTAGTGACCTGAAAAACAAGACAGATTTGGTTTCAGGTTTAAAGAAAGCCACTAAGACGTGCAAGCGTGCCCTCCCAGCCATGTATACAATGGGTGCTTGGCCTGGTTGAAAAGAATTTTCTCCCACTGAACCATGAAGCAGGCATCGCTGCTTGGAAAGGAACAGGAGGCAGATATTAAATAGGAATGTCTCTAAAGTATGTCAGAAAGGTGGAATAAAGCGGCATCTGAGCCCAGGTAAATCCATACCCAATTCAAAGGCTAATTAAATATTTACTAACACTTATACAGCCCTTTGCACATTTCCACATGCTCACAACACCCCCATGAGTTGAGATGCCAGCATGAGATAAAGAGCAGGAATTGTGAAGCCAGATGGGGCATTCAGTGCACTTGCTGGCATATCAGTCCCCAGAATGCACATGGCAGGTTTCAGAGTGCTGGGCTGGGCTTGTGAGAAATCCACCGTTAAGTTTCTGTAGGCGTTGCAAGCCAGAGTTTTATTCTCCAGAGATTTATTGTGTTTGATTTATCTAGACCCACAAATGACACGGCTGGGAGGAAAGGAACATAGATGGGCTGCATGGAGAGAATATACTGCTCAAGGCCCTTGGAGAGAAAATAGGAAGGTGCTTTAATTCTCAGCAGCACCACATTCCTGTTGAATGTAAGTTTCTACTGACCTGTAGTCTGCCAATGGCTACAAGGCAAAATTTGCTGCCCTGGCCAGCATCCGGGTCATCGTCTGGCAATGAGACACCTGAGACAAAAGACGAGAGAAAGTTGAAGGAATTACAGCATGACAAGCGTACCAGAAACCCCTAACCCCACACAGGAAGCAGCAAGAGAAGCATCTCTGATTTCAACATTTCACACCTTTCTGTTATTTTGCCGCCAGTCACTTTCTCCTAGTCAAAAGGGTTTGACAGGCTAAAAACAAGTTCAAGTTCAACGCCTGTGCAGTTTTCAGCTTACTCAAACTGTTATATGAAAGACAAAGGAAAGAATAATGTGAGTCTAGTTTCAGCCCTGGGTTCTCTAGTGGACTGTGTTCTGAAAGCGCAACCCACTCTCCTGACCACCAGGAACATCCCATCCTTCGATAAACTCTCAGACCTATAGGAACTGATTCAGCAGAGTTCGGTACCCTTTTTAGTTCTCTCTGAATTTTGAATTGTGTCTCCAAACACCCCGGCTTAGCAGCATGGCCAGTCTGAAAGCAAGAACAAGAATGTGCCAACAACACAGACTGGCTTAAGAGCAGACTTGGTAACTCAAACACTTCCAGAAGCTGGCATGATTCCTTACCTGCTGGGGGCCAGGCTTTTATATACCCTGTGCAATGCACCACCACGTAATGGGGCTCCCCATCTTTCACTGCACTCAAGCCACTCCTAGAGAAGTCAAAACAATTAAGATTATTATTTTTATGTTTAAGAGGCTCAGCTTATTTTGGATTCTTTCAATAACTGAAATGAAGGGCCTTCAGGGAGGGAGTAGTCCCTGAGCCTGCCCGCCCAATGAAATCTAATTTAGATCCCTTCATGGCTGTTAGCCAAGATGGTCAGGGACGCAACCCCATGCTCTGGGTGTCCCAAACAGCTCGGGCTGTCAGACCCGGGGCGCGGAGGGTGGGGTTTTCCCAGCTGTAAGCCACACATGGGCTGACTGCCAATAGGTGATGCACATAACGCAGTGTATACACAGACACTGCACTGCCCTAACTACATCGCCTTAAGTGCTACCCCTCTTGTGGAGGTGGAGGTATTACATTGGCGTAGTGGGTGACTTACATCGTTGGGAGGGACATCGTAGTACAGACACAGAGTTAGGACTACCTAAGCTGCCTTATAATCGACCTAACTCTGTAGTGCAGACCAAGCCTAAGACTGACTGCCAGAAGCTGGGACTGGATGCCAGGGGATAGATCACTGAAGATCTGCCGTCCTATTTATTCTCTCTGGAGCATCTGGCTCCAGCCATTGTCAGAAGACAAGACTCTGGGCTAGACAGACCACTGGTCTAACCCAGTATGGTCGGTCTTATGTTCTTAAGGTCAGACGCATGCACAATGAGTTATTACATGTGCTGTAATTTCCAGGCACTGAACACATATGAGCCTGCCTTAATGTCCTTTAAAAGTAACACTGCCCTTGTTTTCAAAATATATTAAAGCCTATGGGAACAGAATCTCAACCTGTGCTCTACTGCTGGAACTTTAATCTATACACTGCATAGAATAATGGGGTCTGAGGTTTTAATCTGCACATTAACAGTGTCTTGTGGAAAGTGGCATTGCTAAGGTCTCTCTCCATTGACAGCGTACGTATTTAAGCACTCAAAGAGGCTGTGCTATAGCATCTCATATATGCTTTCTGTACCACGCAACCCACACCGCTCTCAGGTCTTTTTTTTTTAACTCTGTTACTCAGTGTGGTGCAAGACTCATATGCATCACCTTTAAATGCGATCACTGCAGATTACCTGCATCGGCTCCTCACGAAGCTGAGTCTATTCATGGAGGCTGGATCCACTGAGCTGTTGCCACACCTGGAGCAGTCAAGAGGGGGAAAAAAAAGGTGTAAACCCCAATGGTAAAGACTGCAAATAAGGTACTTTGCCCCTTTATTCAAGATTCCACAATGCTTCACAAACATGAATTGAGCCCTGGTCTACACTACAAACTTATGTCAGTATAACGATGTCATTCAGGAGCATGACAAATCCACACTCCTGAGCAATACCATTACATCGCCTGAATTTTCGGTGTAGACAGTGCTATGTCGATGGGAGAAGCCGACATCGCTACCGCCTCTTGGGGGTAACTAGCCCTACTTTACTGAAGCAGAGGGCTAGGTGACCTGCCCAAGGTCAGAGCAGGTCAATGGCAGAGCTGGAACAGACTCGGAGTCCTTGAGCTGCCTGTGGTTACATTTCTGAGAGCTGTACCATCCCCTTAAAGCAGAGTGGGAAAAGTAAGTGTCTTAGAGCTGAACCCCATTAGGAAATCAGGTTTTACAGAGCCACCTTCCACTTCATCGAACCTAAGAAGGCTGAAAGAGACAGAGAAAAGCTTAACTGCTCTGATATTGGTTAAGCAGCCAGTTCGCAGGTTTAGCCATGGGCTCATGCAACCAGATCTCCTATCAGAGTCCCCGTATTACCTCATTCGACATATGAAGGACCTCCTTGAGCCCATGCACATTCTCATGGATTGCTGGCCTTCCTTCTTGACTGTCCCAGTCTTTAGATCAAGGATTCGGCCTGAGGGGAGAAGAAAGAGACAAGCAAAGTGACGCTGCTCTGCAGGACAACTTCTGGGATCATCACTCAGTATCACCAGGATACACCAGACAGCATACGGGCACCACTTAATTTTCTAAGCAGCAGCTACTACATAACCAGCTTTAAACTAGGACACAGCAGTGCATAAATCCCACATGACACTGAAACTAAAGACTGGCTCTTGATCTGGGTCTTCCTACAGAAGCTGGTCCCCTGCTCCAGAGGCTGACAGCATTATGGTCAGCCCTGATGCTAGAGGGGTAAAAGGAAAGACCTCAAAGCTAAACAGCTTGAGCAGATCCAGGCACATTGTTTAAGGGTTCCTTGGCAGCCCATCCACTTGTCAGATGGGAAGGTAGTGTCTCTCTCATGTCCATGCATATTTGAGGATGGAGAGAGAGATGCAATGCTTTAACAGGGGTGTAGTAGCGTGCCCCTCCCAGTAACAGATTTAGCACCGTGAACAAGAAGAACAATGGAAATTCAGCCTATATGCATCTTCTGATGCATCCTCAGGATCTTTGTTAGAGGCCCAGGGTGGTCTGTTCCGCTTATTAGGAACAAAACGATCCAGTTCTAGCCTCATAGGACCATCCACATGCCAGGCCAACGGGTGCACTACAAATTCTGGGAATCGTCGGCAGGGCACAGTTTCCACAGCAGGCTTCTTTACCTGTCAGAGCATTCTCCGAGGTGGAGAGTTGCTCCCTCAGTTTGTCCACATCGTCAGGATGCACCTGGTCGTACAGGGTGCTGCTAAACCATTCGGACTGCGGCTGGTTCAGGACAGGAGTCACCGAGTCCGAGACATATACCACCCTTCCGGTCTCACAAGACACTATGAACAGAAAGCCATCGGCTGCTTCTAGAATCAAGTGTTTGAGTTCCTGCATACAGAATAGACATGTTCTTAACCCAGTGACGAGACAGTCATCACCCACCAGCTACCTTCAAGCTCTTAATCGCCCACGTTAAGTCGCCCTCTGGCTGAGCTACACATTGAGCTCTTTCAGTCTTTCCTTAGAAGCAAAATCAGCAGAGACCTGATCAGTGAGAAACGAGGGTTTGTAGGTGCCACCAGTGGAAGTGTTGCCAGTGCCCCGCAAAGACTTCATGTGAGACACAGCCATACGCAAGATAGTCAGCTTGTCAGGCTTGCGAGCCAGGGCGCTGCAGGTGGGCACCATGTCTGACAGCTCCGTGATGTAGGCGGTCATCTTGTTCCTACGCCTGCGCTCTATCTCGCTGTGATTCTCCCTGGGAAAGCAGATGTGGAGAGGTTACAAGAGCCAAACGGCTCAGCTCTTTTGCCACGTCCACCCTTCCTGGGTTCCCGCCAGGCCGGAGCGCAAAACAAAAAGATGGGCCAGAATCCTCAGAAGGGCTGCAAAAGCCTCCCATGCTGGGCATGCATGAAAGAACACGGGAAAAACAAGTGCAAGGGAGAGAAGCTAGAGCCAGGACATCTTTGCCAAAGACAAGAGCATCTCGCTCTAAATTATATTTATTAAAGAAGTCTCGAAGGACACCAAGTTAGGGCTAAGCTACTTCAACACGGGAAGCTCTCTACAGCTGATCGAGAGCACAGTTCTGCAGAAAACCACTAACCTATAACAGTAATAGAGGTTTCCTCACAGTTACTGTGGTGATGCTCCTTTGAAATAAGTAAACTGTACAGACCTGATTCTGTTACACTAAAGCACCTTTTACGCCATGCTGGACACAAAAAGGCTGTAGAGTGGTTGTAAATGTAATTTCTGTCCACTGCTGGAGTTTCTATATACAACCATTAGGGACTATGGCTTGCTAATTTCATCTCTAGTATAAAACAAAGTGAACTCTACAAGCAGCCCAATGTCCTTACCTGTGAGACACATACCTGTACCTCGTGTCCCACCACATTACCACTGGTGCAGAGGTACAGATTCCTAGAGATGCATTAGAACTAAGGTTCCTTGATTTGATCCCACTAGTGGGTTTAACATGCCTGTCTCAGCAATCCGTCTGCTCCTGGGGGACATTCCCTATTGGCACCCCCAGGATAGAGGCTAACGTGTTCACATGTTGCATTTATGGATCAAGTGCAATTTAATTGGGTTATGAAGGTGGATTTTTCAAACCAGAAGATAATGCCAGGTTTCCTATAGGAAAGATTGATTAGAGGTGCAAACAGAGTGGATCAGATGCAAGGAATCACACGATGGGAGATGAAACTGGATGGATGACAGCAAGTGGAAGAAACGGTAAAAAAAATGAACTAAATACGATAGATGAAAAAGGGAAAACTTTAAAAAAAAATGAAGTCTCATCTATTAGGCTTATGCAGTTTTTAATGGGGACTTGCTTTATGCTGAAGGGAGAATGGCGTTTGGCACAGTGCTTTGAATATCCCATTCATCTTTAATTTAGCTTTCCATTGTTGCAACGAAAATTTACCTGCCCAGACACGTGTTACTCACCTACTCTGTCTGTCAGGATAATGGGGAAATCAATCAATGCTATTTTACTTGCCCCATTGCAAAAACCTCTTCCCAACAAGAAGGATTTTGCAAGGCAGCCGTAACGAGAGATTGTGGGGTCGCTGCTTAATTGAAGAAGAACGAGGACTCCTGGAAGTACTGCATTCTACTGTCTACACAAGCAGCTAAAAAGTCCCTCGTCCGCCAGACACACACTTAGGGGTCTTCCTTTAAGCCACTGACCATCTTTTTCTTATCTGGTCAGAAATATTTCAACTCTGAAATGCTGCATTTCCAGAAGGTGTGTCTGTTTCTTAGATAGAATGTAATAAGCCAACGAGAACCTTGTCAGATTCTAAACACACAAACCCACGTAATGATTCTGTGAATTACTTAAGGAGTGACTTTTCAATAACATTAAAAAACAAACAAACAACCTTCCTCTTTTACAGCACCGTGTCCATTCTGTTTGGCCATACACAAACCAGTATTTGGCATAGTCCTGCGTTAAGAAAAAGTCTGGCCAATACAAATGTGATATCTATTTATACCGTGGTAAAAGGCACCATCGCAATGGGGCAGGAGCTTACAAACTGGGTATTCCGGCACCTAGCCTCTCTCAGTCCAGCAGAAGAGAGGTTTTACTTGCCAAGGCTGAAGTTAGCAGAGCTACAGTAATCTGTGAAAGCGCTGGCCCAGCCACACACTGCCCTGCAATCTTCCTGCTGTCTGGGTTTGGATGCAAACCAATTCTTTTGAGGGTATTCCTGCAAGATGTTCTCACAAGGAGAATACAGCTTGAAGTTTTACTATCACACAGATTTCCAGAAGTCTGTCCAGTTTCAAGTCCTTTATTGCAGCAGATAAGGGGAAAAAAAAAGTGGAGATGCCTGGAGAAACATCAAGGAGAGGAAGTACTCTGCTTTGCCATGCTTGAAATCTCCATTCTCCTACCTACCTGGCAAGTCTTTCCTTATCCGCTGAACTCTGCTCATCATCAGACCTAAAAATAAAATTAGTGAACTAAGCTAAAATGGAAAAAAGTTTAAAGAAATGAAAAAACGGGAAGATGTATTAGGAAACCCAACCTGCAGATACATCTGTTCTGTAATAAGACAGACCACAAAACAAAGAGGTCATTAAACGTATTCTGTTATACACTTATCTAGCATCTTCTATCAAAGTGTCTCAAAGCGCTCTGAAAACATCAAACAAGCCTATATGGTAGGCAAGTGTCAGATTCATTTTTACAGATGGGTAAACCGAGGCACACAAATCATTTTGCAGAAGGTCAGCAGCAGTGCTGGAAAAAGCCCCCAGAAGTCCTGACTCTCAGTCACATTAAAATACACTTACCTCCCTAAATAACGAGAAGGAAGGTATTTTTAATCAATATAAACAGCCTGTTGATTCGTAGTGTTAACATACTAGTGAGTTAGACAAAAGACACTCAGACTTCGCATACAAGGACACCCACAAATGCCAAGAGAGTCAGAGACCAAGACACAAGTGCCCTTTATAACACTGTAAAATACACAGACACCACGTGATGAGACGGAGTTGGCATACATTTGGGACAACCACATTATGCAAGAGTGGTGAAACCACAAAGGTATTGTGCAAGCCATCTAAACAAGGAGCCTACAGAAACCTTATCACACCACCACGTTTGCTCATATAGCATTGTTACAGAAAAGTCTTGGGGGTGAGGGGGAGAGAAACTTTCAAAAGTTTGCTGATATTTTTTCCAAACCTCCCTGTCCTTCAAACCAGGTTGCTTTAAGGTACCACATCATGATTCAAAAGCTACATTTGTAAGTTTTCAGATACTAAATGTTCTCTATAAATCAGGGAGCTACAATTTTATGTTTAGTCTCCCACTGCTTGCCAGGCATAAAAAAAGCACGCTCTTCAAAATAGAGTTAGGATTCATGGAGTGGAGCATAAGTTTCTAGCACTGGCCAACTGTGATCTACTGGCCCTTAAAACAGTTATCAGTCCTGTACTGAATAGCTGATGTTTGACTTTAGAGCCCTGGTTTACTCAATACATATTTTGAGGAAAAAGGGGGGAGCAGGGGAAGAAAGAGAGACTCTCAGCTGGTAAATTGTGGCCATATGAAAGATGCTCAGAGGTCCCAATAGAGATGGATTAATGGGCAAAATAGGTGCAATTTAATTCCATGGATACAAAGGACTTTTGTCCCTGGGTATCACGATCGAATGTGTTGTATAAATATATATTTTATCCAACCCCAATCTTTACTGCATTCATCATTCCACCAGCAGTGAAAGTTTCCAATTCTACACACTGATAAAGAGTAATCATACAGCAGGAATGTATGGAGGTTTTTAAGGTCAGGCTTGACAAAGCCCTGGCTGGGATGATTTAGTTGAGAATTGGTCCTGCTTTGAGCAGGCGGTTGGACTAGATGACCTCCTGAGGTCCCTTCCAACCCTGATACAGGTCTGTCTTATCTTACTGGGGTTACGTTCCGCAGTTAGCGCGTAAAGCGAAAATCGCGTATAGTCAAAATTACACTGAGTGTAATGGCGGCGGAATCACCCACACTACAGAAACAGTATTTAAATTGTTATTTTTCTTTTTTGTTGTTTTTGCCAACCGCGTAAAGCTGAAATCGCACATGTTAAATGCGCCTAAGATACGACAGACCTGTATTCTACCAATGTAACACCCACATATTTGCAGTACTATTCTACACTTGAAGTAACTTGCTGTCTTGCTGGCTGCCTTACAGTCAACACATACAGGAGAGAATGTATCCACTTACACCACTAAGGAACAGACACTAAGTGCTGAAGATAGGCAGAATGATGTTGGAAACAGTGGTCCTGCACATTAGCAGCTCAATGCCCCCGCTGTTTCATTTGTTTAATTTTTTAACCACAAGAGTGGAGGTTAAAGGCAGCAGCTGTTTGTTTTAACCTGGGTAATTATAAGGTCCATCGCTGCTAACATTTGTAGCTATGTATGCCAAGATAAGGAGAACCTGATCTCATACTTCAGGGCATGAGTTGATCACATGCAGAGGGTCAAGATGAATTTCCACACAACCTCACGTGCAACACTGCACCACTGGCTTGGAGTATTATAGAGTCAACTCAACTCCTGAGAAGAGTCAGGGACTGAAACAGTATATCCAAGTCGAGAGCTAACGGTCTGACCCTGTAGAGCAGTTCTAGGATATCACATCACATGATACCAAGAGAACCTATGCTACATTATGCATCGATAATGCTTAAAGAATCTGCCTTTTTTATTATATTTAAGTTTCTTCAAAAGCCACCAAGGCCATACTTATACTAGGGAAAGAAGTCTTCTTCACACAGGTTAGCCAGTGCAGGTTGGTTAATGTGAACTGAAGTGAACTGGCAATTAACTCAAAGTACAAAAGCCTAGTGAAGTTGAGCCCATAGTGTTATCTTGTAGATGTATGTACTGCCCCTAATAGTCCTGAAGAGGCTGGTTTTGAGAGTTCGCTCTCTGTGCTGCGACTTTTGTTGTTAAGAAGGTTACAGCTGCAGTGCAAATGCACATAACAAGGAGTTAGGAAAGAAACCTGGAAATGCAGAGCTACTGTAACAATAGAACTCGAGCACAGGAACACTATAGCTTACCCAAGGAGCTCTGCGAAAGCCCCACCCCCACACACACCATTTTTAATCTTTTTCCCTTTCAGAGGTCCAACACTGGTGCACACAGTCCTGCCTGAGACGGGCTCCCTACGGAAGGGTCAGTACCATTCCTGCCTCCTCTGCACCCCCAAACCTCAAGATCCACGATCCACTACGCTGCAAGGCCCTTTGCCCATAGCATTTTAGTGAATGGAAGTTCTTTATAAACCCAAGTAACATCCTTTGCTTTCTCTCCGGAGGAATACTAGCAGTTCTGACATTGAGTAAGGGCCATAATTTATACCCAGAAATGAGCCTCATGCTCTAAAGTCTGTATTTTAACTCCACCAAGCTCAGGAGCATATCGATCTAGCGCATTCATTGGTTCTAGCTGCATGATTTAGCTGCTTAATACAAGTCATTGCATGCAGTGATGCTAATGCTTTAGAGCTGCTTATTTTGGCTAAGAGTTTAGCAAAATCAGAAGACAAAATGGACTCTCACAATGAAGATGTGGACTGGAGACAGCATTCAGAACATACATAACACAAACATTTGGCAACATTACAAACTCACGGTAAAAAAAACATATAAATTAAACATTTCAAATCAGCTTAAATTAGCTTCACTCTAGCCCTGCGGTGCCCCTTCAATGCGCCCAAGGCAACCAGAGAAATACAACAGTGCCAGCACCCAGTTCTGGATGGTATAGAGAGCTTCCTGCAAAGCGTTCAGTGCCCTCAGCTCCCATTGACTTCAGCTGTGCTTGAGGAAAGTGCTACAGCACCAACATTATCAGGCACTTCCCTCAAACTTCAAGGTCAAAGAGTTCTAATAATGCTATTGTATTATCTGGTCTGTAAAAAAAACCCAATTCATTTATCCACACCGCTCTGGCAGAATTCCTTTACAAAATACACAAGCAGGCAACACGCAGGAGGCATACTACAGGCAGAAAAGGAAACACTCTACAAGTACAGTTCATTACAAGCATGCGGCACACTTGTATTTTTATAAGATCTGGGGGCTCCTAATCGACAGCTGAACAAGAAGCAGCATCGCAAAAAAGTCACACTGAATTAGTTTGATACCTTTACAATCAAACTGTTCTAAAGCAATTTTGCAGGATTTTTAGCTTCCCTCGTGCAAGATGTAGGCTTTCCTCAGGGAAAAAAAAAAACAAAAACAAAAAATGAGAAGGGTGATGAACATGAACTACCAGGCAGGAGAGGTGCCCCAGATGTAAGCAGTAGGACTTTGTGGGTTTTATGGATTCTTACCTGGCAAATCTCTCTTTATCATTTGGGATCTGATCATCATCACATCTAGGAGGGGGAGAAAGGAAAAAAATGTTTTAAAATACTTACATGTCATTCCTTTTCACCAATAAAGTAACAAGCTGATTAAATTGTGTGGGAGAGCCACACACTGAACAAAATACACCAGTTACGTAGAATACAAGTTACAACCTGACATAGTGAAGTCATAGCTTTGTTCCCCATTCTCAAGTGCTTAGAGATGAATAAGCCTATTAGTTACATTTCTTCCATATGACACATAAGAGTGATCTCATGCCAAGATCACCTCTCATTGCCTGAATATCGTAAGTAAAATAGCTTAAATTACGCTTTGAAGATGCCATTTTTCCCATAGTCTCACCCATTCAATGACTTAGAAATCAGTAGATAAATCCTACATTCACTACAAAAATAAAGAAGCCGGAACCATTGTCATGCTCATTAGCCATTCCAAAGCTTGAATGGCATTAAATTGCATAGCAAAATGCCATGCAGCCTGGGAAAAACTGACAAATTGACATATGGATTGTGAGTTTCATTAGACTCAGACTCTAAGGCCAAAAGGGAACGTCATAATCATCTCGTCTGATCTCCTGCACATTGCAAGTCACAGAAACTCACCCACCCACTCCTGTGGTAAGCCCATAGCCTCAAGCTGAGTAAATCTAGATCTGAGGACTTCAGTAAAAGACTTAAAATGACAGAGAATCTACCTCTTACTCTAGTTCAAACCAGCAAGCAACCCGTGACCAGTGCAGCAAAGGAAGATGAAAAAATCCCCCTGAGTCGCTGCCAATCTGATCTCAGGAGAAAATTCCTTCCCGACCCCAAATATGGCAGTCAGTTAGACCCTGACCATGTGGGCAAGACCCACAGGACATACACTTGGGAAAGAATTCTCTGTAGTAACTTAGAGCCCTCACCTTCTAGTGTTCCATCTCTGGCCATTGAAGATACTTGCTAATAGCAGTCACGGATGGGCCATCTACCATTGTAGGCACCCCTCATAAACGTTAGGATTTTTTACCACTATGTCTCCCCTTCGAAGGCAGCTCCAGAACTTCACTCCTCTGATGGTTAGAAACCTTGAGCTAATGTCAAGCCTAAAGTTAGCCAGTTTATAGCCATTTGTTCTTGTGCCAACATTGGCCCTTAACTTAAATAACTCCTCTCCCTCCCTGGTGTTTACCCCTCAGATGTATTTAAAGAGAGCAATCATATCTCCCCCAAACCCTTCACCTTGTTAGGCTAAACAAGAAAAGTTGCTTAAGTCTCCTCTCTTCAGGTAGGTTCTCCATTCCTCTGATCATGCGGAGAAGGGCTACAGGTTCCAGTTCGAATTCATGTTCCTTAAACATGGAAGACCAGAATAGCACGGTGTTCCAGAAGAGGTCTCACCACTGCCTTGTATGATGGCAATAACGCTTCCCCATATCTACTGGAAATACCTCGTCTAATGCATCCTACGATTGCATTAGAGTTGTCTAAATCAAAAAAACGATCCATGTAACTACAGATTAATTACATGAGCTCTTCATGACTTCCCAATCTTCCATATGGATTATGATAAATAGGGACGTTTGCAGCCACTGGGAGTTCTCAGCTGTAGGGAGCTGCTGTAAGCTAACCTAGAGCCTCCGTACAATAGATGGAATGGCAAATTGCTAGGACAGTAATGGAAACTCAGCTCATTAGCAAAAGGGTTTGACCTTGTTATAGGAGAAACATACTGTTAGGCTAGACTTGTATTCCCAAAGGACACACCGAACAGCTGCTTAAGTTGCCTTTGAAAGATCTAAAAGGAGTTAAATCACATTTGCTTTCCTCCATTAGCCACTTTGTTACACTAGCAGGGATGTTTCTGCGGCACCATACTTAATTTTAACAACTGAAATAACCGAGTGATGTATTACTCTATAGCGAGCACCTGTCTTGTCTTGGCTCATCAAGACTCACCACTAGAAAACATTTTTGGTTTAGGCATTCTAACAGGAATTCTCCAACACAGAGGGCAGCAACAGAACACATGACAGGACACTATCTGGTCTGCCCTGTCGGAAAGCTACCCGAATACCACTGCATGGTGTGAATGAACACACCAGTCTAGTTTCCAGACAGACAGTTAACGCTGTCTCTGGCTCACTCCAGTGGGTTTAGATAGGACAGCATACTGGGATGCAGGATGACACATACTGTTCTGAGATTTCTCTCTAGCACTTTAGCACACCAGGGATATGTGAATAGAAAAATCATCATCTGAGTCTCCTTGCTTTGATTAGCTGACCCTAAATGCTGAGCATCTGTGTTCTCTCCCACCCCTATCCAACAGACCTTGTATTACTGCAGATCATCCCCCTGCCCAAGGAGGGCTGCTGTGCGTTCCTCTAAAGAGGGTAAACCCTACTCCCACTAGTGCTGGGAGGGAAGCCCTCCCCATGCAGAGGGTGTTTTCACCCCATGTTTTACCAGAAGTTTTGTATATTTTAGCAAGCATATGAATGGAAAGAGCCACCTCACCTGAGGAATTTGCTCCCTTCTTCTTCTTCCTCATCATCATCATCAAAATCGAGACTGAAAAACAGAAGCGGGAGAAGCAACCATTACCAGAGAGAGTTTCTCCTTTCAAGCTGGTTATCTACTGTCAGCCCTGCAACTTGCACCTTGGAAAGATGCAGAATTTGTTTGAAACTAATATTAAAAACAACCCCACATTACAGTAATACTGAGAAGAGCCAGGAAATTCTAATAGGGGGCTTCCCATATGCACTTGTCAGAAATGGAGTGTGCAACGGTGCGGAAGGCCATTTGGTATGAGATCACCTTCGCCATGCGTTAACCTTGGTTACCAAGTATTGTGGGTGATTGAGAACAGCGAGTGATCTGATAAAGCAGATTCACCTCTACCCCAATAGAACGCCGTCCTCGGGAGCCAAAAAATCTTATCGCATTATAGGTGAAACCGCATTATATCGAACTTGCTTTGATTCGCCAAGGCACGCAGCCCTGCCCCTCGGAGCGCTGCTTTACCGTGTTATATCCAAATTCGTGTTATATTGGGTCGCATTATATCAGGGTAGAGGTGTAGCTCCCTGCACTCCCCACACCCTGATCTGAACCAAGTGGCAGTCTCCAACTGGAGAATTTGGTTTTCGCAACTTTAAAAGAGTCACGTTTCCTTTAGTTTAAAAAAAGAACACAAAATAAAAAAAAGTTAGTGACGTCTGAACTGCCCAGTGACATTTTCAGTGACATTAAATGGAATCACTGCGGTAGACAAGGGCCACCATTTTTATTGTGACCACCTTCTTTATGCACGAGAGGGGGAAAAAAGTTATCACTTTACTTCGTTTAAATTTGGAAACTGGCGTAGAGAACCAGCTCAGCTGCATACGAGTCTGTAAGTAAAATGCAAGGAACAAGTAGGATGCAGAGTGGGAGCGACATGTGCTGGAGCAGCGAGCAAAGCTGGTGGGGGAATGTTTTAGTCAGCTTGAAAATAAGAGGATTTTATCAGCAATGGGCATTTTAAGAGAAACTATTCAAGTGTGCTTTCCCTGTCCCTTCAACTTGCAAAGGTATTTTAGCAAAAAAAACTGCAGTGCAAGCACTACCGCTATCGTAAAGTTCTCCCTACAGGGTCTCAGCAGAAAGGCGTTGCAGGAGCATTACTGATCCACTGGCATTCTCCATCCCTTCCCACAGTCTCAGCTTCTGCACCAGCAGAAGTGTTTTCTCCTTTGCAGCTACCATATTTTGGAGCAGACTCCTTGTATCTGTGCTTCAGTGACCCCCCCGCCGTCATTCCCAGCCTTGGATGAAGACATCTTCTCTCTTTTGTCCTGAAACTCAACTTCTTGTGACTGCACCCTTTAACTCTAATCGTGTTAACTTGGAGGCATTTGGGGATATGGTTTGCATAAAAGACAAGATAAAAAGACTGAGCGTCTGTCTACAGAACCGACGTTTACGCGCAACGTGGCTGTGTAGTCACGGCTCCTCTCCCAGCACTGAAAAAAACCCATCCACCTCTGCGAGGGGAATAGCTCCCAGCACTGTCTACACTGCCATTTTACAGCACTGAAACTTTCTTTGCTCAGGGGGGTAACCCCACTGCTCCCAGCGATGCAAGTTCCAGTGCTGTAAAATGGCAGCGTAGACAAGGCCTAAACAGAAGTCAAAGGGTAGCTGAAGTGACAGAGGAATAGTTAAATCCTTTTCAAAGGGAAGGATGGTTCCTCATTACAAGGCTGATCACTCCTTGCTAGGTTACACAAATTGCTCTGCAAGGAAGTAGACACTGTCTCAAGGAGCTTACTGTGTTTTTAGTGATTACAACTTACCCTGGTCGTCTCTTGTTTGTCCTCTGGACAATGGCTACTCCAGCCTGTGTACCGGGTCCAGGGTTCCCAGAAGAAACTGCTGCACTCAAAGAGGGAACATCCGATGCCATTTCTGAGCAGGAGAGAAAAAGCAATTATGCCAAGTCCCACTAGGTTTCAGATTTTGAAGCACGTTATCCATCAGAAACGATTAAATCTGAGCCCCAATGCAGTTAAGTCCATAATGTATTTAAATGGGTAGACTTTATACAATGTGCAAGTCGGATTCTCATTGAGCTCTCCTCTTCAGAGCCTGTATTAAGGATCTAAGCACATGCTGTTTTCATAAGATCAGAAGCTCAGATCATCAAACTCAAAGATGTTCTCCTTTTAAGGAGGAGGAGGAGCTTGGTGTGGTCATGGATGGAAGCGGAGACTGTCTCAAATACTAGCTGGCCCCACTCTGGTATGCAGAAGGGATAGGGAAGGAAAGCTGTGAGCTACTAAAATGATTAATACAATTGGGAAAGAATCAAACTCATGTTGGAGCTGGCACTAGGAAGTACATTTTCATGCATTTTTCTTATGGACGCTACTTCATAAGGGTGTTGGGCAGCCAACCAATGTTTGTAGAACCCTTTTGAAATCTACAGATGAAACATGGTAGAAGAGTGGAGTTTTATTATGTAAGTAACTGTGCTGAATTGGACCAGGGAGACACCCTGAAACCACACAATCTCAGAGAGGCTGAGGATTGAAACACTGGTCACCACTCTTGTTCATTACCTATCCTCAACAACATGGAACAGCAGCAGCTATGGTCACTACCAATCTGGGCTGGATTCAAACTGGTGATTGAGTCAGAAAGATCTGTCTGTCCTTTACGAAGTGATCTAATCCCTGCTTGCTTCTACAGTTCCAGAACAACTTCACACTGAGGAATTACGCTGAAACTCAAAGCTAAACAGCACTGTCTCCATCTGACCACAAATATATTAACCATGTGCCTCCATCAAATGGCAGAACAATTGAGGAGAAAGCATACTTGACATAGCAGCATTGTCCCCGTTTTTGGTGCCACAACAATTAACCCAAGAGATTTCCTTTTACTGAAAGTGCATAGTATAAGTAAGTTCTTATTAAGGGACTAAGGTTTTTGCTGCAAACCCTCTAAGCCGAAGTAAAGATTTTAACCCGGAGCAACTTGGGAGCACAAGAAAAGAGCCAGATTTAAAAAATGCACGTTAGAGTTCAAAGCCAGTTGAATTATTCACATTTTGTATTGAGCTGAGTTAATTAAATTTAATGAGATGTTTCCTGCCCCTTTCTAACATATTCATAGCTCATTCTCCAAGTAAGAATTGTGTCTAACCATATAAATCTCTAAATGAATATGTTAATCACATTACTTGCTTTAAAAAGTCAGTAACTGTAGTGCCTGCATGGTACGTTTCAATAAAATAGACCAGAGGGAAAAAAAGAGATCTTGGGAATACCAAATCTGATAAGTTTGTGGTTTTGAGAGAGAAGGACATTCACAATAATAGCATAATAGAAAAAGCATCTCCTCATTGTAACAAAGGATCCAACCTGCCTACTGCCCACCATTTGAAGGATTATTGAATCAAATGTCAGAATGGGATGAGTTCGTGGTTTGTGTTTTTGTTTTTAGACTGAAAGCTTTATGGTAAGATGCAAGTCACACAAACCTCACCCAGAAACAGTTCTTTGGCTAAACAAGGCATAAGTTACTCCTCCTATTTAGGACCATCTTTGGAACAAAAAAATCTTTTGCATGTTATTTAATTGGGATAAGCTACATTAGGTTAGAACACAGAAGGGAACCAGAAGAGAGAGAAGAACCATGTGAGGAAATGATCATGGTCTTCAGAGACTGTGGTACTTGATACCGAAATAAAACTTCTATAAAAAGGTTCCACACCTGAAATACAAGATGCTCAAAATGGTAACGTGAAAGATTTAAGACATGAATACAACAATTCTTACCTGAAAACAACCTGAAACCTATCAGCAAAGAGCTTTCAAGTTCTTCATTCACAGTTCAAACTATGGGGCCAAGCTTATTAAATGTCAACAGCTTTCAACTCTCATACGAGTGGAGGGTTCTCAGTTACTTGCAAGCTCAGGCACTGAGCTTGAAAGCAGTCTGTGCACTGGCACAAAGCAGGATTTCCCTGGCCCTCAAAGAGGATGGCTCTGTGCCCTAAGCTATTTTATAGATGGGCTCAGAAGGATTAGATTTTTAAATCAGTAAATGTCAATTTCACTATACACATGCAAACCAACCAAAAATATTTCCATTAAAATTTACAGATAGGCAGAATGAGAAAATTGCTGCTTGAGAAATAGAATACCATTTATTTAAATATTTTGGATGTTTTCTACATTTTCAAATATACCGATTTCAATTACAACACAGAATACAAAGTGTACAGTGCACACTCTATATTTTTATTACAAATATATGCACTGTAAAAAAATAGCATTTTTCAGTTCCCCCATTAGAAGTACTGTAGTGCAATCTCTCTATCATGAAAGTTGAACTTACAAATGGAGGATTCTCTGCACCTTGAGGTCTTTAAACCACGATTTGATTACTTTAATAATTCAGACATAGGTTAGCGATTTGTTACTGGGTGGGTTAGATTCTGTGGCCTGCATTGTGCAGGAGGTCAGACTAGATGATCATAATGATCCCTTCTGACCTTAAAGTCTATGAGAACTTTAGCATTTGATTTCAGCTGTTTACTTTGTATATTTTGACATATGATGTTGACAATTTATAATGCAATGGCTCTAAAACTAACCTTTTGAATCTAAGTCTACTATCACTAAATAGTTATTTTACAACTCCCCTGACAATCTCCTGCAACAGTGAAAACTTAAATTGGAAAAAAACAAAAACAAAAAAAGCTTAAAAAACCCATTGATATCCACTGAAGTTATAAAAAAACAAAACAAACAATCAATCATCAACTCTAATTCTGCCAAGCTTATTTATGGAGCACATAGTATGCTTTGTCAAACGGCTAACACCACTGTTCAGACTGGCCTGCTCTACACAGAAATTATGAAAGTGCATTGCTAGCAAGAAAAGTGTTGGCGTACCGTTCTAGTTAGCATGGTTTGAATTGCAGTGTATGAAGGGCACTAGACAGGTATTTATCTTTCACATTTCTATAATGTGTCACCAACCTCTAGGTTCACTTATAACCAAGCTCACGCAACTGTTAACCCGTGTTAGACAAAGCAACCAAAGTAGCTATTCGCTCCAACTAAAGAATCCCACTGAACTCGCCAACTACAGCCTGGGCAAACTGAGCCTTGCAGCATGTCCTGAGGGTGAAAAAACACTTCAGCCTCATCAGGCCGGCTGGGATAGGGGAGACAGAGGCTGTGTAGTCCAGTGGATAGAACACTGGACTGGAACTCACAAGAGACCCAGCTGAAATTAATGGGAGTTTTGTCACTGAAGCCAGTGGGGCCAGGATTTCATTCCGGGAACTATTCCTGGCTCTGTCACACCTCCTCTCTGTTTCTCCATTTCCCTTTCCACTTTCTCTTGCCTATTTAGACTGTAGGCTCTTTGGGGCAGGGGACTGTCTTACCAGGAACTTGTACAGTGCCTAGCACAGTGGGACCCAGATCTCAATTAGAGCCTCTATGTGCTACTGCAATACAAATAAAGTAGTGAGTCTCTGGCAGCTTACAGTACTACAAATACTGTAGTCAGCATCATTTTTTGTTCTCTTGCTGCAATTATACTACACAGCATAACACACTATACTGTACAAATTTTCATATCACTATAGATCATTACAATAACTGCATTAGCTAGCCAAGAATACTGTAATCAAGACATTTTGTTATGAACCATAAAATCCATCCATTCGGAGTAAAATGAACAGCACTCAGCCACAAATCAATCAAGAAATATATACTAGATCTATTGGGCGTGAAATATGAATGATCTATTCCACGACTAGACTAGTTTTGGGGGATTTTTAAAGCCATTTTGTGAGAAAAATCACTCCCCACACAACAAAAAGAAATAAGCTAACAATTGTCATTGTTAATAGTCGGAAACATTTTTTGTTATGCATCTGTGCAATAATTCAAGTGATCTGATTTCAAAGAGATTAAAGCCTAATACTCCAAAGCATTTTTAAACAGTACCTGAAGTTCTACCCAAACATTTCACCAAAATACACTGCCAGCATGCATTAGTCTCTTTTGCATTCCCAACTTGAGTTTGGTTCATACCGCTGCATAATATCACAGCAAGGCTATGCCAGTTTGTAGAATTTACCAGCAGTGACGGCTCTGTAGAATAGCTATTGAGCTTGGCAATTAGCAGAGCCATTATTCTCAGCCTTATCAACAGCATGGGAATTCTGATATAAATAAATACTTTACTATAGCAACAGAAAAGGGTATTTCTTTTTTTTTTTTAACTGACGGCTTACTAAAAGCCCCAAAACTTTGTCAGCATGAAAACCCCATTCTGCAGATGAATTCAATATGGCAAAGTAGATTAAGGGCAAAGGGCAGTTAGGTTCTTACCTACGTTCCCTGTCAAACTTATATGGATATTTTAAAAATAAAACCCATTCAAAGAATTTTCCCACAAAGTGGTGAGTTCCAGGTGCGTCTGGAAAGACCTGGAGCTTCCAAGCCCTAAAAAACATCCTTCCCCTACCTCCTTTCTGGTGACTAGACCACCTATTCTGCATAAGGCTCTTAAATGTTTTAATTGCCTAAATGTGTGGGGAACACAATAGTTCTGAAACTGATTTAGGTTGTTTGTTTTTTTTAAATACATAGCCTCTCCTGTCTCTAGAGATCTAAAGCCTACAGCACTCAGAGATATGGTTTTGATGTTGCTTCATTTGTTTAGTAAACCTAATCCTCAGTTTAAGGGTAATTTAATCTGTTTAGAAGAAATCTCGAAGGAGGAGTTTGCCTTTTGTCTAGACTTGTGTATATGTGGCTGCTCAAGGAGTTGTTGGTTTATGGTGCATGTAATTTTTTCCTGTTTAAACCGTGATATTTGCATTTCTGGAGTTCCTGAAACTGACTATGTCACTGTTCTATTAAGACGGGATGAACTTCCGGTTAAAGACAGAGGAAGGAAATGACCGTATATTTTTAAGACTGATTTACGAGCAAAATAGCAATTTTTAATTAATTTATTTTAAACAGATATCAGAAAAGAGCTTTCTTAATGTTCACTGCATTTCCAAGGGCCACTGCCAGAACTGTTCTTTTAGCTCTCAGGGCTTCAGGGTTTTTTGTTTGTTTGTTTTTAAAAAACAGATGCACCATGTGAATTTGGGCAAGTCACTTTATCCCTTGCCTTTCCCTATCTGTAAAAACTGGAACTGCATTGCACACTTGCCTACCTCAGGGGACAGAAAACTCAGTCTGTAGAGTGCCTTGAGATCAGAGGGTAGAAAGTACTACAGAAGGACAAGGCCCATATTTAAGTGTTAAAGGGATAAAAAGGAGAGGGCTGTGGAAAATCCATTTGTGTTCCCTTCACCCGGGAGGGGGGAACCCTCTTTCAAAATTGTGTTAAAAATATGAGAACTTTTGTCATCTGGAAATATTTATATGATCATAAATCCCTTTCAAATGTTAAACATCAGGCGCCAGTCTTTTTTCCAATCTTAATCTGAATACAAATTTTATACTGAAATTAGAAGGGAAGTGATGAGACCAAGGCTTGTGGTGCCTTAGGGAACATTAAAGTTATAAAACTATCCAAGAGCCTAGAGGTGAAGGGAAATGGCTGGAGAGACTGAAAAGAAGGACATGGCTAGTGGGTGGGATCAATGGTCAAGAGAAAAATGGTGGAGTTATGAACTGTTCAGGATGTTGCTAACCTAGAAATGACTGAAATGAAAGTTGGGCATCCCACTGGATTCTTCATCTTTTTCAGTCTTCAGCATTGACATCATTAAGTAGTTTCTTATTCTCACTGTATTAAATGTGGAAGCTGCTAACCAATACAGCAAACTAAAAATTAGTGCTTACCAAATGCCGGTGTATGAAGTTTTGACTAAAGCTGCCTACAGATGAAGTAATAGAAAACAAGCATTTGAATGGTCTGAAGTAACAGATCAACTGACGCAACAATAGCATTATTCTACTGAAGTAAACTGTAAACACTGTCGGGAGTTAAGCAGGAAGACAGGAAAGAGTCATGTTCTTAAGTGTGAAGAAACCAACTTTCTGCAAGATCAAATGCGTCATTGAGAGAAACTTTTGTCTGTTGAAGTGGAAAAGACAAATCTTCCATGACCCTGCAAACAGGATCTGTTTTACATTATCGTCATCACAGAAACATAGCCAGAATGATAAGATGTAAGTCTTTGTTCCAAGCCTTTCCAGCAGCTCCATACAGAAGCAATACGTGTTTGCCTTCAACACCCATTATATCAAATGAACACCACCAAACCAGGACCACAAAAGAACAAAACAAAAATCAAACGATTCAGAGAAGCTATCAATCTTTTGCATTTCTAACCAATACGACTGACTGCAAATATAAAACACCATAACTTCCATCCAGAACAGGAAGAGGCTGAAACATAACTGATGGAACGTGACCTTCAGTTCCTTCCTTCTCTTCTAGCACTTAAAATTGAATATCCAGATTTGCACATCAATTCTGTTTGTGAAGGAGGATGCCTCAACTGGTGGCATCAAAATGGTGGAATACCACAGAAGTAAAAACTTGAAAGACAGAATGCCTGAATTCAGAATTGTGTACTTTAAGAGATCTGCTCTTGTCAGTTTAGCCAGCTTAGTATCAGGTTTGCATATTTTAGCACAAGACTTATTTGACTGAAACTTGACAATAGGCTAGGTATGGAAACAGCAAGGAAGTTTACAAAAAAGCTGATCAGTATCAGCTACAACAGAGCAGCTACAACAGAGTAGTATGTTTAGCTAGTTATAAGACTTGATTATTGCATTCTTCTATTTCACTCACAGAACTGCAAGCTTTACTGTTTGAACAGTGTGCCTGACTTTACTGGTTTGCATAACTAAGTTTAAGAAGGAAATTGCATACTGGTGTTGTTTCATTTAAATAAAGCCGAAGTTAATAGGTTCCCCCTGTTTAGGAAAGGTAGGAAAGAAATCACAGCAAACCTGAACCTAAGTAATTGGCAAAAAAAACTGATTACCCTTAAAAGTTACAAGTTTTCCAAATGTTTTGGTCACCTTTAGTATCTCAGGTATATTAAAAAACAGAGCATATTTTTAAAAAATAAAAAAGCGGTGCATTTATTATGAGTCAGGACACAGTTTACACTTTAGGAGGCTCCTAGGAAAAGAAAGTGACATTAACAAGAATCCAACAACAAATAAACCTTGTACCTTTCACTTCACTGCCAATATTTAAAAAGCAGATATGCACAACAGGGAATGGAGGTTCATAACAAAACTAGAAAGTCAAATATTTGTCCTATCGACCTTAACAGTGTTCCCATAATCCAAATAGATATTACACTTGTAGACTGATTTGAGTAAAGCAGGCCTCATTGCACACTTCCATCTGAAAGGCATTTTTTCCTTTCACTATTCCCTTTTATTCTCCGGATGTTATTCCGCCATTCCAATCAAAAATCTTACCAACAAGCAAAATCTGTCATTAAAAATTATCCTTAAAATACTATGTAATTCTCTTCAGCCGTTTAAATCCTTCTTCCATTAAGCAATGAAACTTTAAGCTATGGGGGAGCCACAGATTAACTGCTGGAGGACTGAGGGGTGGAAAGATATGGTGCTTTAAGGAGAAATTTAAAATGTGAGAAGTACTTTTTTTAAAATGAAAAGGGGTGCTTCAACTGTAGTCCACTCAGCAATATGTTATTGCTTGCTGCTTAGATTGAATCATAAGCACTTATGAACAGCAAGGCTAATGTGAAAATAGAGTTAAGCCCAGAAACCTGCACTGAATGTTTCCTCTAAACAAGCTTGGGACTCGACACTGCAAGCTGTTTGGCACAAACATACCCAGCACCTGCAGAAAGTGAAGCCAGTGAGGGTCCACAAGGGCACAGTGGTCTTCCTGTGCAGAACTTAAGGATCCGGGCCTAACGCTGAAGTTTCTATGCTTTTAACAAGTTGTAAATTGCAACATATTTTGTGACCAGTTTTACCCATCACCACACTCACAGCCTCCTTAATATGAGGACATTGAGTTAAGCCCAGAAATATGCAGTGATTCACTTGAACTTTGCAGTCCATTTTTTAAGACCAAAGGGAGGAAAAAAAAAAAAGGGGGGGGGTCAATGCTTGCAAGGACAGCAGCTGACAAATAAATTATCTTACAATCATTATCCTTGTGTATATAATGAATGCTTACCCAGAGAGCAAATAATTTTTCCTGTTTAGAGAACCAAGCTATTATTGCTCTGCTTGTCAAACTGCAGCCATGCAGTTATAAACATTAACCACGGATGGAAAACTTGTTCCTGACATGTGAATTTAGCAATGTTTAAAGAGTGCCTCTATAATGCTAAATATCATGCAACTCAGCAGGATGAAGTTCCATAAACATTTTGTCATGTGTGAACAATACAAAAACACTCATTTGAGTATTTCCTTTGTAGTTCAAAGAAACGTAATTGTGTTACAAAGTCTGGTTTACAAATGTTTTTTCTCTAGCTTTACCGCACCAAGCAATTATTGCTGAGGATTTAACTACATCTCTTTTGCTCATGAAATTGCAAGAGAAAACAATATTCAATACTAAAATACAACAACTGTCTAAGCAGACAAGAAAGGAGCAGACAAGAAAAGTCTTAATAAGGCCCCAATCCTGCAAATATGTACATGCTTAACTTTTTACTACTTTGAGGAGTCTCATTGATGAGTTAAGCACATGGGTAAGTATTTGCAGGATTGGGGTCTAAGTTTCAATCTCAGCTGCCATATTCTGACAGAATGGCAACACAAGCATCAATGACTCAATTATGGGGAACTCTAGCTTTAGGTGGTTGTAAAATTTCAGTTCTTCGTATGCGAAACCACAACTATGTATTTCTAGACGTCAGCGCTGCACCCTCACCTCAAGATCACCACAAGCTAAAGACCAAAGACGATTTCTTAATCTTGAAAGCCACAAAAGGTTACTATATCCAAGTAGTATTTAGTTGGGATGAAAATGTCATCCTTCAAAATTTTATTGAACAGTACTAGATGAACCTGAACTCTGGCAGCCTGAGACCCCTAATCAGCCTCAAGCCACAAATGAGAATACACAAAAACACCACAGTTCAAAGGAACACAAGCAGAAGCCCAAAATTCAGATCTGAGTTACAACATTGTAAATCAACAATAACTTCACTGACATAAAGGAACTTATACCAGATACACCAATACAAATGAGATAAGAATTTAGCCAGAAATCTACAAGGTATGAAAGATTCAGTTTTAAATCAGAAAGTATCAGAAGTACCAGATTTCACCCTACACCCAGACAAAAAGAGCTCCTGTTGTAAATTAGAGTTTACAAAGAGAGAAAGTTAGAAACTGACTACACACTCCAAACTCATGCCCTTGTGTGCTGTCAGGTTTGCCTGTCAATCAGTTTAGAAATGATGAAATGGGATGTTGTTTTTATTGATATGAATTACAATGTGAAAAGTCCATACATTTTGAGCAATTAGCAACAGTAGAGTTTGTTTCTTGCTAAGGCAAAAACAAGTCAACATACAACATAAAAGATCTGGAAATAACACCCCAATATTAGCCATTTAAAAAAAAATCACAAAAATAAGAATTCTCTGGAGTGCACCGACAGCATGCCAACCAGTCATGATTTTACAGAGGTTGGGAAAGAGACATAGGTGCCAAGCATACTGTCTGGACTGTATACAGATGGGGACCTTGAAAGAAAGCAGGGTATAACTGAGGCACATGCTAGCCAGCAACACAACCCAACTAGGTGCACAAAACTGAAGTGCAGAAGGAAAAAAATATGGGAGGATTCATTGGGGTGAGGGGAGTTCAGCCTCACCTCGTGTATTCCCCATTAAAGGCCCCAGCTAAGCCTACACCCCCAAGCTTAAATATGAGGGGGACCCACACCAATCCCAACTCTGAGGTCTAGAGTTTCTAACCTCCACCACCTTGAGTTCAGATCATACATCCCTGGCACCCCCCCTCCAGTCCAGGTCACCCCTCCCCAGCTTTCCTTCCCCCAGCGCCCCCCTTCCAGGTCACCCCTCCCCCAGCCTCGCTTCCCCTCCCCTCCAAGGCACCTCACCCCTAGCCTCTCCTCCCCTTCCAGGTCACCCCTCCCCAGCTTTCCCTCCCCCAGCACCCCCCTTCCAGGTCACCCCTCCCCAACTTTCCCTCCCCCAGACCCCCCCCTTCCAGGTCACCCCTCCCCCAGCCTCGCTTCCCCTCCCCTCCAAGGCACCTCACCCCTAGCCTCCCTTCCCCTTCCAGGTCACCCCTCCCCAGCTTTCCTTCCCCCAGCGCCCCCCTTCCAGGCCTCCCCCAGCCTCGCCTCCCCTCTTCCAGGCCCCCCCTCCCCCAGCCTCACCTCCCCTCCCCCAGCCTCCCCCTCCAAGGCACCCCACCCCCAGCCTCCCCTCCCCTTCCAGGCCCCCCCTCCCCCAGCCTCGCCTCCCCTCCCCCAGCCTCCCCCTCCAAGGCACCCCACCCCCAGCCTCCCCTCCCCTTCCAGGCCCCCCCTCCCCCAGCCTCGCCTCCCCTCCCCTCCCCCAGCCTCGCCTCCAAGGCACCCCACCCCCAGCCTCCCCTCCCTTCCAGGTCACCCAGGCCCTCCCCTCAAGTCACCCCTCCCCCAAGCCTTGCCCACTAGGTCCCTCATCAGTCCCCCCGCCAGGCCCATCTCACATCCATTCCCCTTCCCCCTTAACGCCACCCCAGCCCCTGAGGGTCCCCGGCGCCCTTGCCGCGGGCGGGCGGGCCCTGCGCTCACCCGGGTTGCCGGCGGCTGCCATGGTCCCGGGACCGCCCCCCCCGCTCGCTCGCTCAGTCCCACTGCCACCTCCAAGATGGCGGCGCAGCAAAACCCTCCCCGTTGCGGCGCAACCGAACCTGTCCGCTCAACATCAGCGGCTGCGGGGGCGGGAGCCTCGCCCTGGCCCTTCCCCATTGGGCAGGGAGGGGAAAGGGGCGGGGCCAACTGGTGCATCGGGTAGGCTGTCTCCGCCCGCTCCGCCCCCACCCCCTCCCACATACGGGGGCGTGGTCAGAAGGGGGCGTGGCCAAAGGGAGGGTGGTTCTGCTGGGAAAGATTTAAAGGGCGAGTTTGTTGTGAGGGTGTATAGTTGGGTGACGTCACTGGGATGGCGTAAAGCAGGGTTTAAAGGGGCAGGAGCCTGGCTGAGCCTCCCCCCCCCTTCCACCTGGGGCTGAGCTCGTTACCCCCCCACCTGTGGACCATGCGCTTCTCCCCCACCTGAGGCTGAGCCCTTCCCCCCATCATGTGCTTCCTCCCCACCTGGGCTGAGCCCTTATAGACTCTAGGACTGGAAGGGACCTCGAGAGATCATCGAGTCCAGTCCCCTGCCGTCATGGCAGGACCAAATACTGTCTAGACCATCCCTAATAGACATTTATCTAACCTACTCTTAAATATCTCCAGAGATGGAGATTCCACAACTTCCCTAGGCAATCTATTCCAGTGTTTAACTACCCTGACAGTTAGGAACTTTTTCCTAATGTCCAACCGAAATCTCCCTTGCTGCAGTATAAGCCCATTGCTTCTTGTTCTATCATTAGAGGCTAAGGTGAACAAGTTTTCTCTCTCCTCCTGATGACACCCTTTTAGATACCTGAAAACTGCTATCAGGTCCCCTCTCAGTCTTCTCTTTTCCAAACTAAACAAACCCAATTCCTTCAGCCTTCCTTCATAGGTCATGTTCTCAAGACCTTTAATCATTCTTGTTGCTCTTCTCTGGACCCTCTCCAATTTCTCCACATCTTTCTTGAAATGCGGTGCCCAGAACTGGACACAATACTCCAGTTGAGGCCTAACCAGCGCAGTGTAAAGCGGAAGAATGACTTCTCGTGTCTTGTTTACAACACACCTGTTAATGCATCCCAGAATCACGTTTGCTTTTTTTGCAACAGTATCACACTGTTGACTCATATTAAGCTTGTCTACTATGACCCCTAGATCTCTTTCTGCCATACTCCTTCCTAGACAGTCTCTTCCCATTCTGTATGTGTGAAACTGATTGTTCCTTCCTAGGTGGAGCACTTTGCATTTATCTTTATTGAACTTCATCCTGTTTACCTCAGACCATTTCTCCAATTTGTCCAGATCATTTTGAATTTTGACTCTGTCCTCCAAAGCAGTTGCAATCCCTCCCAGTTTGGTATCGTCCGCAAACTTAATAAGCGTACTTTCTATGCCAACATCTAAATCGTTGATGAAGATATTGAACAGAGCTGGTCCCAAAACAGACCCCTGCGGAACCCCACTTGTTATACCTTTCCAGCAGGATTGGGAGCCATTAATAACTACTCTCTGAGTACGGTTATCCAGCCAGTTATGCACCCACCTTATAGTAGCCCCATCTAAATTGTACTTTCCTAGTTTATCTATAAGAATATCATGCGAGACTGTATCAAATGCCTTACTAAAGTCTAGGTATATCACATCCACTGCTTCTCCCTTATCCACAAGGCTCGTTATCCTATCAAAGAACGCTATCAGATTTGTTTGACACGATTTGTTCTTTACAAATCCATGCTGGCTATTCCCTATCACCTTACCACCTTCCAAGTGTTTGCAGATGATTTCTTTGATTACCTGCTCCATTATCTTCCCTGGCACAGAAGTTAAACTAACTGGTCTGTAGTTTCCTGGGTTGTTTTTATTTCCCTTTTTATAGATGGGCACTATATTTGCCCCCTTCCAGTCTTCTGGAATCTCCCCCGTCTCCCATGATTTCCCAAAGATAATAGCTAGAGGCTCAGATACCTCTTCTATTAACTCCTTGAGTATTCTAGGATGCATTTCATCAGGCCCTGGTGACTTGCAGGCATCTAACTTTTCTAAGTGATTTTTTACTTGCTCTTTTCTTATTTTCTCTTCTACCCTCTTCCCGTAAGCATTCACTATACTAGACATTCCTTCAGACTTCTCAGTGAAGACTGAAACAAAGAAGTCATTAAGCATCTCTGCCATTTCCAAGTCTCCCGTTACTGTTTCCCCCTCCTCATTGAGCAGTGGGCCTACCCTGTCCTTAGTCTTCCTCTTGCTTCTAATGTATTGATAAAAAGTCTTCTTGTTTCCCTTTATTCCCATAGCTTGTTTGAGTTCATTTTGTGCCTTTGCTTTTCTAATCTTGCCTCTGCATTCCTGTGTTATTTGCCTATATTCATCCTTCGTGATCTGACCTAGTTTCCATTTTTTATATGACGCCTTTTTATTTTGTAGGTCACGCAAGATCTCAAGAGTAAGCCAAGGTGGTCTTTTGCCACATTTTCTATCTTTCCTAGCCATCGGAATAACTTGCTTTTGGGCCCTTAATAGTGTCCCTTTGAAAAACTGCCAACTTTCCTCAGTTGTTTTTCCCCTCAGTCTTAATTCCCATGGGACCTTACCCATCAGCTCTCTGAGCTTACCAAAATCCGCCTTCCTGAAATCCATTGTCTCTATTCTGCTGTACTCCCTTCTACCCTTCCTTAGAATTGCAAATTCTATGATTTCATGATCACTTTCACCCAAGCTTCCTTCTACTTTCAAATTCTCAACAAGTTCCTCCCTATTTGTTAAAATCAAGTCTAGAATAGCTTCCCCCCTAGTAGCTTTTTCAACTTTCTGAAATAAAAAGTTGTCTGCAATGCAGTCCAGGAACTTATTGGATAGTCTGTGCCCCGCGGTGTTATTTTCCCAACATATATCTGGATAGTTGAAGTCCCCCATCACCACTTCCTCCTCCTCATGTGCTTCCCCCACACCTGGGGCTGAGCCCTTCCCCCCATCATGTGCTTCCCCCCCACCTGGGCTGAGCCCTTCCCCCCATTATGTGCTTCTCTCCCACCTGGGGCTGAGCCCTTCCCCCCATCATGCGCTTCTCCCCCACCTGGGGCTGAGCCCTTCCCCTCATCATGTGCTTCCCCCCCACCTGGGCTGAGCCCTTCCCCCCATTATGTGCTTCTCCCCCACCTGGGGCTGAGCCCTTCCCCCCATCATGTGCTTCCCCCACACCTGGGGCTGAGCCCTTCCCCCCACCATATGCTTCCCCCCCCACCTGGGGCTGAGCCCTTCCCCCCATCATGTGCTTCCCCCCCACCTGGGCTGAGCCCTTCCCCCCATTATGTGCTTCTCTCCCACCTGGGGCTGAGCCCTTCCCCCCATCATGCGCTTCTCCCCCACCTGGGGCTGAGCCCTTCCCCTCATCATGTGCTTCCCCCACACCTGGGCTGAGCCCTTCCCCCCATCATGTGCTTCCCCCACCTGGGGCTGAGCCCTTCCCCCCATCATGTGCTTCCCCTCCTCTCTTCCTACAATGTGGGGCTCAGCGCACGCACGCACGCACCCACCCCAACCCCAACTAGGGACTGGGCTATCCCAGGCAAGGATTCATGTGACAAGCTTTGCACCCACCCCAGCAGCGGTAGCAAGCTGCTCTCAGTGGAGGGCTCCAGCATGAGAACTCTCAGCCCCTGGCGAGGCTGCTGGCACCTAAGTTTGTTGTCTGCCCAGCCCAGGCACATTTCTTTGGTTTAGCTTAGGAGGGATTTGTCTTCATTCTTCTGTCAGATTTTTCTCCTGACAGCGAGGCCGCCAATATTGCTGGTGGCAGCTGCAGCAATGATGCTTTTGAGCGAAGCAGCATGGGGGTGGAGTGGGGAGATCTGTGATGGAGGAGTGTTTTTAATTTTGTAAATAAACCCTTAGCTGCCTTGGCAATAAGCTCCCTATAAATCATTAACATAAATTATGTGAGTCTGGGGCAGGGGGAGGAGGGGAAACTGGCTCCCCCTGGGCTTTTGTGTGTGAGGTTATTTTTAACTCTGCCTTCGGTTACTACAAAAAAAAACAAAACAAAAAAAACTTCCATTTCTGCAGTCTTCTGCACTCCCAAAGCACTGTATGGGCCAGGGACTCAACCCTGCAAAGTGCTCGGCCCTCTGGCCTGAGCCTGAAAAGTCCTTAAGCAGGTGTTCACCTCCCCAGGAAGATTAAAAGCTTTGAGACGCAAAAGAAGGCAAGTGCAAGAGGGATGAATCACTTGCAGCAAACACAGTTCTTTGCAGTGATGTGCAAAAACACACACACTTGGACCCATGCATTCAGACACACAAACCTGCAAATCCCAGAAGGCCAGACCTGTCTATACAGTGAATCAGCTCCAGGGCTTGTGATCTTTTCAACTCACAGACGGCATGGCTTCAAGGCTTCCTGCATACACCAATGCCCTGGTATCTAATCCGAGGTGGCGGGGGGCTAATGTTTCGCAGATATACTGCCAGTAGCCTGGCAGTATATCTCCCCCTCCACCTTGTCTCCACCTTGTCTCCACCTTCCCTCCAACATTTCCCATGTGCAGAGGCTGTGTGGGATCCAGGAACAGTGGGGGAGTGCCTTGCAGGTGGCTAACCTCCCTTCCCCAGAGAAGAGGGGAGATCCATGCACAGTGGGTCTTTTCTAGGTGCTCTCAAGGTGACAAGCTGACCCATGCTGATTTCCAGTCATGACCATGATATATCCCTCTCACCAAAGTAAAGATTTGCCAGGTTGGTTAAGTGCCTCATTAGGTTTTGTTTGCCTTCCTCCAAAACATCGGGTATTGTCATATCATCAGATCAGACAGACCTATCATCTGTTCTGGTGTGGTGTCCTTACCTCTCTGCATAATGGAGTCAGCCCTGCTCCCATTAAGTCCATGCCAAAACTGCCATTGACTTCAAGGGATGCAGGACCAGGACCATTATATTTAGGGCTCAGTCTCTCTGGGCCAGATCCAGTGCCCATTCAGGTCAATGGGAGTCTTTACATGGACATCAATGGGTGCTGGATTAGGCCCAGTAATTGTCCATGATAGGAGAATTCTTGCACCTTCCCATGAAGCAGCCGGTACTGGCCATTGCTGGAGGTAGGACCCAGGCTGAGGTGGACAATTGGTCTGATCTGATATGGCAATTCCTACATAGAGTGTCGGTATAGGCTGTGGCTCTTTAATCTGCTGCGCTGTGGTCCAGTGGTTAGAGGACCAGTTTGGGAGGCCTGCATTCTAATCCCAGCTCTGGTGTGTGACTTTAAGCAAGGCACTTCTGGTTCCCCTCCCTTCCTTTGTCCATTCAGGCTGTAAGCTCTTTGGGGCAGGCCCTGTCTCGCCTCTCACCATGACACTGTGCTGCCCATGACACAAAGGAGCTCTGATCTTGGGTGAGGCCTCCAAGTGCTTCCGAATAATCCTGAGATTTTCTTGCTGCTGCTTTTCTCTGCTCTCTGAATGGCACTCGATGAAACACGGCAAGTCAGAGCAGAGAAGGCTGGGGTGTTGTTCTTGTTCCGTCCATGCCAGCACAATGGACAGTGAGCTCAGCTCCCCTGGAGCTGGCCTTGCCCATGCTCTGAATGCTTCTGAGAAGCAAATGACAAATTCCCTGCCACTCAAGAGGGTGTTTGTCCGTGTGGATAAAATGACCTTTACTTCTGCTTGTCTGGTAAGGTTTATGTAATCCATTTATCTAGCAAAGTTCATATAATTGGATTCCCTCATTAGGGGACCTGGCTTGACTCTGGATTACACTGGAGAATTCTCCCAAATGGATGTGATAAAAATGGCCTTGGTTAGATAGGGTTTGATCTTGCAAGGGTTCTGATCCTCTCTGGGAAGGGTCTCAGTGCTCTCAACAAAGGTGCTACTCAGCATTCGGCCCCTAAATCCTTTTTGCATCTGGATCAGGAAAGAGGAGGGTCATGGGAGCCTGTTCCAAAGATGGTGCTAAATCTGCCTTTTCCCTGGTGCAGAACTTTAAAAATTATGTCCCATGACTGGGGTGTGTGGAATGAAGGGCATTTCTTCCTGGCAGCTCAGCTGGAGATCAAATTATGGCCTGGAGCATGAGGCTGCCTTGTCATTTTCATGCTAGCTTTTGTCACTCCAGCTGCCATTCTTATTCTCATAAGCACCATGTCCCCATTTCCCCCTCCATAAACTAGAAATGGTCAACATGTTTTGACAAAAAACAAAAACAAAAAAACCCACACGCCACACGTTGAAAAATGGATTTAGTCAAAAATGAATTTTTTTGCACTGGAAAGGGGCATTTTTTATGGCAAATTTCATTTCAGTTTTCAAAAAGGGTTCAAAATTGGGAATTTTTGTTTCCCCCCCACACCTTTTTCCTTTTTAGCTACACTGTGCCACAGAATGACGGATGTCTAGGGTTTCCCCCACCCCCGCTTTTTTTTTTCCACTCTGTAACTTGCTCAGACTTCCTCCACTTTGATAAAGTTACCACATGGCAAAGGGGGATATGAAACACTATATACTAGAGTCACCAGACTAGATGTGACTCCAGACTCATCTAGCCCAGTATCCTGTCTCTGACAGTGGCCAGAACCAGCTGCTTCAGGGAAAGGTGCAAGAAATTTCCTACTCCTTAGTGACACTGGCTAGAGATTGTCTTTGTTATGCTCATGGCATATGCACACAGAAGTTAAAGAAACACATAAAGAAGAACTCTTGCTGGAAGGTTGCAGCGTAATATTCTTTACATCTTAGATTTCAGAATGATAACACACAAGGACCTGAAAAACCAAGAGCGACAACTCAACCCGTCTTACTCTAAGGAAGCTACCTGGCTGCAGACAGACTCTGATCTCCCGCTTCTCTACAGAGCCTTTTAGCATATCACCAAACCCAGGAAACCCCTTTTGAGTTAGTGATAGCTTGTAATTTTAGCATAGTTTTCAGTAGACCACATTCTTAAGCCATGAAGCATGAAGTGTAATATCTCCTCCAAAACGTATGTCACCATAAATTCTAACTCTGGCTGTTCTTGTTATCCATATAAATGTCCAGTCCCTTGTTGAATCCTGTGAAGGTTTTAGCCCCAGTGACTTCCTGTGGCAATGAGTTCCACAGTCTAATCACAGGTGTGAAAAAAGTATCTCCTTTTGTCAGTTCTGAATTAGATGAGAGTAAATATGCGAGTAATTGTTTTAAAATATTTTTTCTCTAATGCACCGGTAACAACAATAGTCAAGGCACGGCGGCACGGGCTTGTACCAGGGCGACTAGCCCATCTGAGATTGCTAACTTAAAATGTAGCATGTACGTAAGCGGCTGCATGATTAGGGCCTAAGGGTGAAATATGCCCTATGTAGAGGGCAAACCCAGGACTCAGGTACCACTTAAGTCTTGTTTCAATGGTCTAAGTGAGACTTAAGTGACGTGTAGGTCTTGTGCTAAACCACCTTCAATTCAACTGAGCAAGTGGTGCAATAATTCTGACACCCCCCCCCCAGGGCCAGATCGTGCAAGGCAGTGAGCATCTTCAGCTCCCGTTGAGATCAGCGGGAGTACTTCCCAGGATCCAGGCCTTAAAGCCCAACCCAGCAAATAGTTATTCCCAGGCACAGTGGAAGTAAACATGGCTGTGTTTAGAATGAAGGGTCAGGTCCTTGGTGGGGGATATAATATGATAGAACCTCTTACTGACCAATCTGTTAAGACACGCATCGGCTAGTGAGAATCTGGTTCAGAAGGTTGCCTCTCCCGCTAAGCCACGCGTTCTGTGCTCAACACAGGTTTCACCACGCTATTGAAAGACAATTGTGGAAATATTTTCTTGATGACCTGGGCTATAATTTCATCTGTGAGGGATCATTTTGCTCTCATTACTGGGAGTGCCTGAAACTCGATGCTGTCACATTTCTAAAGTATTTATGAAGCTTCTGTAGCAGCAAACACAGCAAGGAGCCAGGGACAGCAAGCGAGTCACAGCCCGAGCCAGACTGCCTAGGGTAATGAAAGCGTCGCACCACAGGGCAGAGGATGGGAGCTGTTGAAAGATCCTTTGGGGTAGGTAAGGAATGTCCAGAGGTCAATAAAATCCAGAAGGTACGCCAATGTGTGAAGGTAATGGTCGCCAATGTTATATTACACTTAGAAAAATCTTTATACAGTGTGTAACTTTCTGTGGATTCTATTTCTTTACATGCTATTTCTTGTGTTTCTATAATTGTGCTCAAATGATATATAGTGCATGTGATGTAATCTAGCTGTCTAGCCCCATACTCACCCATCTCTCTTGCAAATAACATATGGATAGTTATGAATTTTTAAAATCCTATTGACTTTTCACCATCAATGCTGTTTGTTTACACTTTCTTTGCACATTTGGACAATGGAATGAGGCTGCTTAGTTTCACTTTCTGTTTCTAGTCAGTTTCACTTTCTGGCTAGCCAGAAGTTGCTGCATTTCTGTTTCCAGCACTAAAAGATTTTGATGACTGTGTGTTTTCACCAAATTGTTTAATAAACAGAAAACAGAACTTCTGTGTTCAGAATAGAATTTAAAACAAAATGAGGGCTATTCTTTTTCTTATTCAACCAGCGGTGCTGGAACAATTTTATAGTGGGGTTGCTGAGAGCCATTCAACCAAACTGTAAAACGTGTATATAATGGAAACCACTTCAAGTCAGGGAGTGCTGCAGCATCCACAACACCCCTACTTCCAGCACCTATGTATTCAACCTAAATTTGGGGGCCTACAGTGTGACAATCTCTAAAAGAACTGGCTGTTCAGTGCAGAAATAAAACCATGTCACTTAGCACCACTCCAAATCAATACACAAAGCCTCATCGCAACACATTTAATCAGCAGCCAAAATTACCGAGGCCTGCTCTACACTTAAAAAGTTTTCCGACAAAGCTTTGTCAGGAGTGTGAAAAAAGCCAAAGCCCAAATGGCAGAGCTGTACTGGCAAAACCCCTAGTTTTTCTGTTAAAAAAACACTTTTGGCAGCTCGGCTTATTTGGTTCAGGGAACTTTAGGGTGGCCAGATGTCCCGATTTTATAGGGACAGTCCTGATTTTGGGATCTTTCTCTTATATACGCTCCTATTACCTCCCACCCCCATCCCGATTTTTCACATTTGCTGTCTGGTCACCCTAGGGAACTGGTATAAGACATAGCGGCAAACAAACTCTTTTACCTTTATAAACTGTCTCCTCGAAGAGAGTTTGATGGTCTACTCTAGCTCTACTGGTTTGGCTACATTAGCAAACCTTTTCCATTATAGACGAAAGCTAAGATTGTGCAGTGAACGTTCACAGTCTTCTTTGTGGAGGGAGAGCTCTATAATGAATTGTTAAAAATCATTCTGGTATGGAAAGTGGCTTTTTTTTTTAATTAACCTCTTATATTTGCATAGCTGCTGCCAGACTGAGATGACTCACGGCACATTCTTGTTAAATCACATACTCTGGTATCACAGAAATGCACAATCGTTATCATGAATGCATTAGGCAGTAAAGTATATGAAACTAATAATATATGTGTATTCTAGCAGAGCACTTGTACCTACATAAAAGATTAATAGACTTTAAAGGCAGAAGGAACCTTTAGATCAACTAGTCTGACCCCTTGTAGAATGGCCAGAGAACTTCTGTACTGAAAGCAATAACTCGTGTTTGGCTAAAAATCTCTTTCCGAAAGGCACCCAGACTTGATCTGAAAACATTAAAAGACGGAGAATCCACCACTTCCTTTGGGACTTTGTCTCAGTGGTTAATCAATTTTGCGCCTTATTCCTCATTTGAATTTGTTTGGATTTAATAAGACGGTTATAAGAATAATTGAAGGATGTAGAAAGAATCTATAATTAAGACTCAACCATCTTTAGCTACAAAATGCCAGGCATAAAAGCAAAGTCCGTCCATTGCTTGCATGTGCGCCTTGTGCAGGTGTGCAGCGTGCATGCAGTCACATTAAGATGTTTTTCAGTAAGGAAAGACACAGCTTTAAAGCTTGCTGTTAACACTCCACTATGCTCTACTTTCCATTCTCCAACCACGGACTCATCCAACTTCCTGCTAGGCATTCTGAATAATAGTATCTACAAGGCATTTCTTGTACTGAGAAGCACTATAATGAGAACTGGCACTAGAGGGGATTCAAAAAACTACAGGCCGTGTTGTTGAAAGCACTCAGGCCTGGTCTACATCTAAAACTTAGGTCAGGGATTGGCAACCTTTGGCACGCAGCTCGCCAGGATAAGCCCCCTGGCGGGCTGAGCCGGTTTGTTTAGCTGTTGCGTCCGCAGGTTCAGCTGATCTGGGCTTCCACGGGCCATGGTTCGCCATCCCAGGCCAATGGGGGCTGTGGGAAGTGGTGCAGGCCGAGGGATGTGCTGGCCGCCGCTTCCCGCCGCCCCCATTAGCCTGGAGTGGCAGGTAAACAAACTGGCCTGGACCACCAGGGTGCTTACCCTGGCGAGCCGCTTGCCAAAGGTTGGCAATCCCTGACTTAGGTCAACCTAGGTAAATCACTGGGCTGGGAAAAATTTCCCTGTGCAATGTAGTTAGGTTGAACTAATCCCCACTGTAGATGCACCTAGGTCAACAGAAGACTACTACCTCTCAGAGAGGTGGATTATCTCCATTAATGGAAAAACCCCTTTCGGCAATGTAAGAAGTGTCTGCTCTACAGTTGTGCCGCTGTAGTGTAGACATCCTCAGTATTGTCTTAATGCTGTTCCCATTAAAGACGAAGGAGCAGAGTTTAGACCAATGCCAGGTGCTTTAGGAGTAGGGTTGCCAACTCTAACTGAAGCTATTCCAGATGTTTTCCCCCAACATGACGTAATGTCCTGTTCTTAAAATATCCTATTCAAATCTCCTGGATTGCTTTCAATAGTCACTGGGAGATCAATGCTGATTCCAGTAGACTCCAGGCCAATGCAGGGGGTTGGCAACCCTATTTAGGAGCAGAGAGAGCAGCCAATCCTGACAGCTTTGGAAAATCTCACCCAGCCTGCACATGTAACTGCATTACTGTATGAAAACAAGATGAACCAACCTGAAGCAAAGCGATTGAAATTAAATTTGCTAGGCATGGCAGGGACATGAGTCCTCATAGTCTGAGGCATCTAGGAGCGAATAGGACTTTGAATCACTGGAAATAAATCTTTCCAATGAAATCCTCATTTATCTCATTGTCTCATGACACACATTTTTCTCCTCCTAAATTGGCCTGGATGCCCCATAACCACTCAGGGCCGGCGCTTCCATTGAGGCGAACTAGGCAATCGCCAAGGGCGCCAGGATTTTCGGGGGGTGGCATTTTGCCGGGTGGGAGGTGGCAGGCGGCTCCGGTGGACCTGCCACAGTCGTGCCTGTGGAGGATCCGTTGGTCTGTGGCTTTGGTGGAGCTGCCGCAGGCACGGCTGCGGCAGCTCTACTGGAGCCGCGGACCAACAGACCCTCCGCAGAAATGCCTGCGGCAGCTCCACTGGCTCCACGGAAGTGGCGTGCGGGGTGGCGAAATGGCCGTGCGCCTAGGGCGCGAAAAACTCTAGCGCCGGTCCTGTAACCACTCCCGGGAGATCTGATTGCTAAGGCTCTGGTTTTGGCATTGGGGGAAACAAAAAGAGGGGGGGGTCTCTAATCTTAGCTATGCCTCTCCTGTGACTTTGGGTGAGCTGCTTGAACCCAGATCTGCAAAGGTATTTAAGTGCCTGACTCTCACTTGTTTCAATGGAAGTTCAACATGTAAGTCCCTTTGAGGATTTGGGCTTTCATTTCTCCACCTGCCCTTAGTCTCAGACTGTGAGCTCTTTGGGACAGGAACTGTCTCTCCCTATGTGTCTGTGTTGCTATAGTAATTCAAATCAAGATCTGCAACTTATGAGTTGCAAAGATCAAGAGCAGCCCTGATGTTACAAATCAGTCAGCACCCTGATAGCCTGGCTGAGCTGTTGTTTTCTTTGCTGGCAGGGGCAGGCTGTTTACCAATCCTGCTCCTGAGTCCAAATTTCCTTAGCAAAGGAGCAGCTGCAGCTCACTGTTCTTTTTCTTGGTTTTGCTGGAAAGAAGAAGATTTTGATTTTCTCACAATTAGGAGCTGGGCAAACACTTTACACTGGCGCTGGAGAGATGGAAAGGCACCACCAGAAAAACACACCGCCTGCTGCAGCATGGACATTGGAAATCACGATGAGGATCCGAATGCAGCATAATAACCACAGCTGACCCGTGACCTACTGTCCCGCCCATCATCTCGCTAGGCATTACTAATGGGAGCCAATTAAATGAAGATGGCTAAACAGAAGGGGGCGAAAAAGCAGGGAATTTCTGAATCTTTGCCATCCAAAGTGCCTGGAGGCATGTCTGTTTGGACAAAAAACAAGGAGGCATCACAGATCTTCTTCCAACACCGTAGCTGTTTTACGCCGTGCACTGCTGCAATTGAGGGCATCAGAATGTCCACTGTCAAAATCTTTCTGCTGTATATGCCGCATTAGCAACATAAAAAAGCCTAAAAGAGGGTGGAAACAGTGCCCTGAGAATACTTGCATGGGGGCCTTCCCAGCTGGTGTGGAGTCAGCACAAGAGTCCCGCTACCCTCCAGTGAAGGGAATGAATTGTGGCATAGCCAGAACTCAACGCACTGTGGCTAAGCTCTGCTTCCCAGGGTAGTGGAGTGTAAGTTAGAGCAGCTGTAGGACTGCTCCGACTTACATCAGGACTGGGCAGGGCCCAGAGTTAGTTGAGTGCAATTCGGGGCTGTATTAGCAGGAGTGTCGTAAGCAAAGCAGGAGAAGTAATTCTTCTGCTCTACTCTGCACTGATTAGGCCTCAGCTGGAGGATTGTGTCCAGTTCTGGGCACCACATTTCAGGAAAGATGTGGACAAATTGGAGAAAGTCCAGAGACGAGCAAGAAAAGTAATTAAAGGTCTATAGAACACAACCTATGAGGGAAAATTGAAAAAATTGGGTTTGTTTGGTCTGGAGAAGAGAAGACCGAGAAGAGACATGAGAACAGTTTTCAAGTACATAAAAGGTTGTTACAAGGAGGACGGCAGAAAAATTGTTCTCCTTAATCCCTGAACACAGGACAAGAAGCAATGGGCTTAAATTGCAGCAAGAGCAGTTCAGGCTGGACATTAGGAAAAACTTCCTGACAGGGTGGTTAAGCGCTAGAATAAATTGCCTAGGGAGGTGGTGGAATCTCCATCATTGGAGGTTTTTTAAGAGCAGGTTAGACAAACACCTGTCAGGGATGGTTCAGATAATTCTTAGTCCTGCCAGGAGTGCAGGGGACTGGACTAGATGGCCTCTGGATGTCCCTCCCAGTCCTGTAAGTCTATAATTCAATGTCTTAAAGGCACCTTAATACTCAACCTCCCATGTGCTCCTGCCCCAAAGGCGGGAATGGAGTAACTGAGAATCAGGCCCAATACATCTAAACATCAGCATAGGAGATGGTTAATCTCTTATACTCCTTTAACTCTTTCCTTCATGCCACTGTGTCTCTCCCTCTCCCGTGGATCAGATACACTTCAGGGGAGCAACGAGAATGGGCGGTTGAATAGGGACATCACTAACCCTGACTGTGCTCACCTTGATCTCTCAATCATTTGCTTCTCCCACAGCTCTCTTATCACCACCACCTCCCACGCTGCCCACTATGCTAGCAACACCCTCCTCGAGCTGATCCATAAAGCCACTCGCTTGCCTCTGATCTCTCAAGACCCACTGATTTCATGCTGCTCGCAAGAAAATGGCTAATTACGGACAGGCTGAGGGGCAGTTATAAGGAGGCATAAGGAGAGGAAGGGTGGTCCAGTGGTAAGGATGCTGCTGACTTGGGAGAGCTGGGTTCAGTTCCACAGGTTTCCTCTGTGACACTTTAACAGCCACGTCAGACTTCGCTCTTAACCGAGCAACTTCAGTTTCTTTCTATGCCACCTCCTGGCCCACCAGAGAATTGCAAATCATTTTAACTCCACAGGTTTGGAGGCATATGCAATATTAGGTAGGTGGGTCTCAGTATATCACCAGAGAGACAGGTGTCCACACTGCACAACCGGCACCCCATCAGGCAGTATCTGCTCCCCTCAGACATACGAACGCTAGTGAGGGCCTAAGAGTTTGGGGCCTCATGGAACCTCAGTTCAAGTCTTTTCCCTGCTACAGAACCCCTGTGTGACCTTGGGCCAGTCACTTAGTCTCTCTGTAACTCAACTGCACAACATGGTTAATAGCCCCACTGCTCACTGATGTCGTGAGGATAAATATAGTAAACATTGTGAGGTGCTCAAGACGACAAGGACTGAGCAGGCTCCAGCGTCTGAGCGACCCTCTCGATCATAGTCCTTCCAGAATAGGGAGAGAGGCTTCAGGGGAGGGGGAATTAGGGATGCTTGCCTTGCTGCTGTCCGTGTTCTCTAGATAAACACAGGACTCCAGAGTCACTGAGACAGTCCATCCAGCACCGTTCACCAGTTCTGTTCTGTACAGGTTCTTACATCATGCTCATCACTGTAGCTTCTGAGCTTCCCGGGGCGTGCTAAGCAATGTGACTACACATCTGAAACAGTGAAAATACACCAGTAGTGAAATCACGTGGGAAACAACCCCCCCCACGCACACACACACACACACCAGACGTAGCATGGGCATGTGCTAAGATTTCAGCCTGGTATTTTCAGTGTCATTTTCCCCTGGAACTAAATGGACAGCAGGACGTAAACAAGTTATTTTATAAACTAAAATTCACCATCATCTCCACGGTGTGTCAGGTCACTTATCAAAGCTATTTCCATGCATCGCAGCACCTCACCCTCTTTAATGTCAGTATCGTCACAACCCCCCTGGGAGGTGCTATTATCCTCAGTGCACAGATGGGGAATGGAAGCTCAGACACAGGCATGCTCCAAGGCCACTGTAGAGCATGTCTATCAGATCAGACCCCCCCACAAAAACACAGCAGGAGGAGGAGCTGCCACTCCATAGCTCAGTGGTTAGAAGGCCAAAGCCTGCACCAGAGAAGGGACTTGAGCATAGATCTCTCCCCTCTGAGATGAGCACCCTCCCCAGTGAGCTAAGGGTTTTTTCAGGATAGGCCTTTCTCCATCTCTCCTCTTGAAGCTGGTCCACTTTGTAGATGTAGAGAAATAAACATGAATTGGGCAGAGCGAGAATGAGTTTATAGCTCAGTGGCTAGAGGAATTTGGGAGAGTCAGGCCTCTCTTAGGGGCACTCCTTGGTGCATAAGCAAGGCAGTGCGTGTTGTGGCACATGCCTTATGCGGAACATGCTTGCTCCAGGCTGGGGTTGATGGGCAATGGAAAGAGCTTGATAAGTTTATGGAGGAGGTGATCTGAGGAGATTGCCTACATGGCCCATCCGTGATGGCTGTTAATAAAGATCTCCAACGGCCAGAGATGGGACACTAGAGGGGGAAGGCTCTGAGTTACTACAGAAAATTTGTTCCCAGGTGTCTGGCTGGTGGGTCTCGCCCACATGCTCAGGGTCTAATTAATCACCATACTCAGGAATTTTTCCCCAGGTCAGATTGGTAGAGACTGTGGAACGTTTTTTTGTCTTCCTCTGCAGTGTGGAGCCTGGGTCATGTGCTGGTTTGAACTAGAGTAAATGGCGGATTCTCTGTAACTTGAATTCTCTAAATCATGTTTGGAGGACTTCAGTGACTCAGCCAGAGGTTATGGGCCTATTGCAGGAGTGGGTCGGTGAGGTTCTGTAGCCTGTGAAGTGCCAGGGGTCAGACTAGATGATCATGATGGTCCCTTTTGGCCTTAGAGTCTATGAGCCTACGAGCTAAAAACACCAGGATTTTCTGCCACGGCAGGTAATATGCCCTTCTGATTCCATACTTAGCTCTTTAGGCCAGGGACTGTCATTGTGTTGTCTTCAATACATAGCACTAAGGGGACTTAATTGGAACCCCAAGGTGGTATCACAATACAAATTATTATCAACAATAATGATTTCCATCCCAAACTCTGCCGTGCAGGTGATGGATGTGCAGGAGCTCAAAGGACAGAGAAGGGCGTGAAGGCGGAACCCTATGGAGAGCCCAACAGTGCAGCCATATGTTGATGTGGACAAGGGGGTTGCCATTGGGTTTGTCATCCTGATGTGCTTCTTCTTGATGGCCATGATTGTGAGGTGCGCCAAGCTTATCATGGACCCGTACAGCGCCATCCCCACCTCCACGTGGGAGGAGCAGCAGATCAATTGACTGGCAATAAAGAGGAGGGAAACTACTAATCAGTTCTATTTGTTTGACTCCTTTGCCATCCCTGTAATCCCTGCCCCTGCAGGGAAAATGAAGATTCCATAGTTTAAATTGTGTATTTCACAGACCCCAACACTAATGATAATGCTTGGTACCCTCCATCTGAGGGCCTCAAAGCACGTTGCAATGAACTCAGCTTCATAAAACCTCTGGCAGGTAAGTGAATATACTAAACCCCTTGTGTCAAGTGAGCCAGTGGCCAAACCAAAAACTGAATTTAGGAATCTTGACTCTCATTGTCTGAAACAGTAGATTCCTGTGACACCTTACTGAAGAAGACAGTAGAAGCCATCTGGGCAGGCTGACTCCGACAGCAAGACAGAGTAGGAGATGGTTGCTTATGCCAGGCAGCTGTCTCGACAAGGGGCAAGCGAGCGGCTACAGACCAGCACGCTCTGTTAGTCCTGCACACTCATAACCGTGGTATCTGTGCATGATTAGCATGGGTTGTGTGGTGTTTCTCTCTCTCCTGCGATTCTGCACACGTGTAATCACCCCTGGCGAGGTCCTCACCAGGGTCTGAACTCTCTCGACCTCCAGCACAGGCATCTCCCATTTGAGATGAAGGAGCAGCAGTAGTAGGCTGTTATCCCCCATGTGGTCCCACCACTAGTGTAGGGGCACGTGGCAGCCAACTACACACTGCTCAGAGACTTGTGCCCAAGTAGCCCCCATGACTCCAGCAGGGATTTGGGAAGTGTGGGAGGGCAGGCTCCTGGTTCCATGCCCGCCTCTGCCACTGACTCTCCATGTGACCTCGAGCAAGTCACCTTCCCCCTCGCAACCTTAACCTGTCCCTTTAAGAGAAGCCCGCGCATGCGCACCGGCCCAAACAGACTGACGGGCCGCAAGCCATTAAGAGCCCCCCAAGCGGGCGCTGTTACCGCATGCGCAGTGTCCACCTGTGTGCTCTCGCGCCGCTCTCAATCGGAGCTCACTGGAGCTTCGCGGCTACCGTCCCCGGAAGTGTCGTAAGCTCCCATCCGGTCCGTACCGGAGGCGGCTCCTCGGAGACTGTCCCTCCCCCCCGGGGAGAGGTGAGGGCTGCAGGCCCGGGGGCGGGAAGGGGGATTTGGGGGGAGGGGTGTTTATTTGGAGGCGGGGGCTGGGGAGCCCGGGGGGACGTGGGGGAGGGGTCGGAGGGGACGTGGGGGAGGGTTCTGGGGGGCGGTGGGGGAGAGGTCGGGGGGACGTAGGGGAGGGTTCTGGGGGGCGATGGGGGACGTGGGGTCGGGGGGAGGTAGGGGAGGGGTCGGGGGGCGATGGGGTCGGGGGGGTGATGGGGTCGGGGGGACGTGAGGGAGGGGTCGGGGGGGCGATGGGGGAGGGGACGTGAGGGAGGGGTCGGGGGGGCGATGGGGGAGGGGTCAGGGGGACGTAGGGAAGGGTTCTGGGGGGCGATGTGAGAGGTCTGGGAGGCGATGGGGAGGGGTCGGGGGACATAGGGGAGGGTTCTGGGGGGCGATGGAGAAGGGTTCTGGGGGGCGATGTGAGAGGTCTGGGAGGCGACGGGGAGGGGTCGGGGGACAGGGGAGGGTTCTGGGGGCGATGGGGGAGGTCTGGGGGGAGGAGGGACATAGGGGAGGGTTCTGGGGGGCAATAGGAGAGGTCTGGGGAGGGGTCTGGTGATCCAGGGGTGCACTAGGGAGGGACATATGGTCTCTGGAGGCAGGGGGTTGGGGAGCCCGCAGGGGGGAGATGAGCTGGAGAAGGGGCATGGGAGGCTCTGGGGAGCCAGGGGCTGATGGGGGAGGCAGCAACCAAGGAGTAGGACGGGGGCTGGAGTGGGGGACATAAGGGTGGAGCTGATTGAGTGGTAAAAGCATAAGAGGTGGGTCGGGATGGGGGGATGAAAGATGCAAGATGGCTTAAGAGATTCAGTGGAAAGAGAGCCAGGGAGCCAGGAGATGATGGAGGTAGAGCCAGGAGTCCTGGAGAGAAGATGACTTTGGGGAGCCAAGGGGCCTGGAGATAGGGGTTGAGGTGAGAGCTGGGGAGCCAGAAGATGATTGCAGGAAGGCAGCTGGAGCCATGGGACCAGAGGGTAAGCAGGGGAGTCAGGAAAGTACACCTCTACCTCGATATAACGCTGTCCTTGGGAGCCAAAAAATCTTACTGCGTTATAGGTGAAACCACATTATATCGAACTTGCTTTGATCACCGGAGTGTGCAGCCCTGCCTCCCTGGAGCGCTGCTATACCGCGTTACATCCAAATTCATGTTATATCAGGTTAGAGGTGTAATGAGAGGGTATCTGGAGCCAGGAAGTGGCAAAGGAAATGGAATGGCATGGGGGAAAGCCAGGAGTTGTGGGAAGGAGGGATGGCTGTGTGGCTGGAGGAGCTGCAGCCAGCGGGTGTTGGGTGAGGAAACGGGGGGCAGGGATCTAGATGTTGTGATCCATGTTCTCTACATGGATGGATGCGTGGGGAGCAGGTTTGGGTTATTTTCATGTACGTAGGCTTGGGGTACTGGATGCCAACAGAGGGGTTATGTTATCTTTTTCTCTCTGGTTAGGCAAGTAGAACTTGTGTTAGCATGGGAGTGAGCCCAGCAGTGTCTCAGATGGGGGTTGTTAGGGATGGTGAAGTGTAAACTTTGAAAATTCAGAAGGCTTGGAGAATTTGTCCAAACTGAAATTCCATCTGTTTAGGGCCCCTCAACCCCCTAATTCATTTACAACCACTTCCAGCAACCCAAAATATAGATACTTTGGTTTAAAGGTTCTGTATAAACAAAACAAAATTACCTGGAAAAACGAGCTTTGTGTTCCTGCTTCCCCCTCTGTTGCTGGTGTATTGGAAGCAGCATTCTGAATAGTCCTATTCAGTGTAGCTTCTTGTTTCAAGAAAAAAGCGTGATATTTGAAATTATGTTGAACATTTTATTGATTCCATCTAAATGTTCAGTCAACTCAAGTTAAGCACCACTTCATGTACACCTGTTAGGGATAGAACAATTGACAATTACCTGTTCTGTTCATTCCCTCTGGGGCACCTGGCATTGGCCACTGTTGGAAGACAGGATACTGGGCTAGATGGACCTTTGGTTTGACCCAGAATAACTGTTTTTATATTCATATGCTTATGAGGCCTTGTGCTGCAGTCAGGAGAGTATAGTGGTAAAATACATGTGCTACGGCTTACGGAGTGTGTGAGGAAAACCTTGAAACCTTGCATGTTGTCTCATATTTCTTTATTGCTTTGGTTTTAGCAAAAATGGATTCTCCAGAAGTAACAGAGTTGCAGCAAGAAGTGATGGAGGAGTTGGGGATCTCTATGGAAGAGCTCCAGCAATTCATTGATGAGGAGCTGGAGAAGTTTGAGTGTGTGAAGCAGCGGAAACAGCAGCTGGAAGAGCTGGAAAAGAGCGTGGAACAGAAAGAAGCAGAAGTTGCGTATGTCGACCAGCTCTTTGATGATGCTTCAAGGTGGGCACAGTTGCAGTGGCAGCTTTGTTTTGAACAGTGAGCTAGTGGAGATAGCAAGGAGCATGCTGGAACAAGGAATTGGGTCTCGGAGCTTGTCTACACTACCCGCCAGATCGGCGTGCAGTGATTGATCCAGCAGGGGTTGATTTATCGCGTCTAGTCTAGTACAGATGCGATAAATCAACCACTGATGACTCTCCTGTCGACACTGGTACTCCACCAGAACCAGGAGCGCAAGCGAGTCAGTGGGAGAGCGTCTGTTGTCGACTTACCACAGTGAAGCTACCGTGGTCAGTAAATCTAAGTACGTCAACTTCAGTAATGCTATTCGCATAGCTGAAGTGATGTATCTTAGATCAACCCCACACAGTAGTGTAGACAAGCCCTCAGGTTCTATTTCCATCTCTACCACTGATTTTCAGTGTGATGTATGGGCAAGTTTTCAGTAGTGTTCACTAACTTTGTGTGGTTATTTACCTGTTTGTGTGTATGTCGTGCAAAGCCACATTCTGTCGTGGCTTTGAGTCCTTCAGGTTAAAGTTTGTCCAACCCCTAATTATGGTTTGTTTACTGAGGTGAAGTCACAGTTCTGCTTAGTGCTAGAGATGGGAGCAACTGCTGAGTAACCCCTTAATGTAGCAGGTGCTCCTGTGCAAAACCTCCTCCTCCTGGGAGGAGTGGGGTACAGCTGTACTCATCTTGGAGCTTTCTCTGTGCCCCTCTTTTCCCCCAATATGCTGCAGAGCCATTGGTAAATGCGAGATACTGGTAAAAGATCTCTACTCCAAGCTGGGCCTTCAGTATCGTGAGAGCAGCTCTGAAGATGAGGACTCAGCTTCCAAGCCCACGGAAGTGATCGAAATCCCAGATGAGGATGACGACGATGTTATGAGTATTGATTCGGGTTGGAAGCACAGTTCAGTGTTCCATGTGACATTGAGAAGTGGGTTGGTGAAGGGTGGGGGAGATGAAAATGTATCCCTGGAAAGAATACAAAGGGGAATGGGGAGTTGGTGAACGAGCGTCCTCAAGAATGGGCCACTCTTCCTCAGGCTGTGGAGGACCAGATGGAGACTCCCATGGAGTCTGTGGGAAGTGTAATAAAGAGTGGTACTTGCAAAGTCTGTGCATTTGTTCCCTGAATTGAAAGGAGTTAAATTGGGAAGCTGTCAAATGACACTCCTCTCCCCATTCTCCTGCTGTCTCAGGAGTCGTGCAGATAAGCTGCATCCAGCACTCAACAGCCAGAAGGGCTAGTTAACCCATCCCAAAACACAGCTTTTTGGTGGGGAAGAAGGAGGGTGAAACGGGAGGGGATCCTGGGGAATCCTCTCACCTCAAAAAATGAGGCAAAATTTGGGTCATGGGCTGAGATCCTGAGCACTCACAGCTCCCACTGAAATCACTGGGTGTTGTACGTGCTCAAAATGTGGCCCTTAGTTATCCTGAGATTCTGTTTACAAGGGCTTCCTGTTTGAAGAGGGATGGCTTAATGGTATAAAGCCTCAAGTTTGAAATAGCAGGACTTCTTGGAACTACACGTTTTAATCCTAGAAGGATTGGCATGTCCCTCCAGTCATTCTTAGGTATATAAAATGAGTTCCATTAAGATTACTGTGCGTGTATTTCTTGGGAGAGTCCTTATAAGTAAAGACTCTAGATGACCTGCATAGATTTTAAACATTCCATAGCTCTTAAGAATTAAGGCCTGTCCAGATATTCCACCCCTAAACTTTCCCTTGCCTGTTGACCCCAACACCTGTGTGCCAATTATCCCTCTGTATTGGTGCCTTTCACCTCAGAGGTGGCTGCATTTCATGAGAACTGTGAAACCTGTCGTAAGTGGCCCACTCCAACGACCAATGTAAATCTTTGGGTTAACAGAGTGGATCTTCTAATAAATGTGTAAAAGAATGATACTCTAAATTGTATTTCTCCTTGGGAATGGATGTTTTCCTCTCCCCCCTTCCATTTGCTTTGGCGTCTTGGCAGGAGGAGGTTGTGGTCTGATTTAAACTCCTTTCCAGCATCAGTTCCAAGCTTCAAGTGCTTTTTCTGTTTCCTTTCATTTAAATATAGGTGATACAAGTAACCGAATCTCAAAGGATCAGACGCTGGTGAGTTGGAAAAGACTTGTGTTGTGATGCACTCTTGTATTACAAGTAGCGGTCAGGGTGCTGGTGTGCTAGGCGCTGTGCAAACATTAAAAAAGGTACTCCTTGCTCTGGAGAACTGCCAATCTTAAATTTTGTTGAGCTTCTTCATGCTTCCTTGACAAACTTGTAGGACAAACAAATCATGTTGAAGTTGCAACTCCTCAAAAAAACCTAATTTTATATTGAAAAGTGTCTTCATTTCTACCTCCTTCTTCCCTCCCTGTAGCTTCGAGAAGCCATGGCTGCGATGAGGAAGTCTGCTCAAGATGTTCAGAAATTTATGGAAGCTGTTAACAAAAAAACAAACGCCCAGGACCTGCACAAAGGTGTGTTTGTATGTGGGGGAGTGAGAGAGCAGTTCCATTACTGGCTTAGCCATGTGCCCAGGCTTTTTATCTCAAGCAGAGACAGGTCACTGCTGTTCTGAGATAGAAAGTGATTGGGAGGATTGCAGTATTCCATCGCTAGGATGTTACAGAAAGACCATTGTCTCTTCTCCGCTGCTTGTCTGCTTGAAGGAACTGTCGGGTGGTTTGTGTCCCAAGTTTAGGTTTTGTCTCTTGACAATCTTTTCCAAACCCTCATAGTAATAGCGACACTTTCGTAACATTGTGTTTTTGTTAAAGGGCTTAGTTTGCACCTAGCCCTCAGGGTTAGCCACCCAAACATCGCTGAGCTGGAGCGTGAGAACCTGAAAGTGAAACTAACTAGCTTAGGCTGAGTGAAATAGCATCAGGGATGGAAAGCTAGTGAGGTTTCTGGCTTGTCCAGCTCTAAGCTGAAGTGGTTTTTAGTTACATAGGTAAGAAGTTTGCTTTGAAAAATGATTTCTGATTTATCTTTTGTTCTCTCTGGGGCAGATGGGTTGTCCTCTCCACCGAGCTCTGTTGGCGTGTCCCAACAGGTGAGCTCTGCACTTGCTGGGGGTGACCTCAGCAATGACGGTGACCTGGTGGTTGGTATGCGTATCCTAGGCAAGAAGAGGACCAAGACATGGCACAAAGGAATTTTGATTGCAATCCAGGCAGTAGGTGAGTGAGGCCCACATTCTTGGCTGTAAACTAGCCAGCCGTGTCTCGAGGTGAATGCAACATGCTAAGGGTCATTGTGAATTTAGTGACCAACATGTGCCAGATTTGCAGTTTTCTGTGCGCAGAACAAGTACGGCAAGGGGAGTAGCAGTGCAGTTTACTGCCCTGTGGCCTTGTCAGCTAGATTTGGATTAAAACATTATTTGACTTGCAGTGGCAACTACACTCCCATCTGGCCTGGCTTTGAACTTGCTACCTACAAGTTAGATGCTATTTTAAGGTTTTATGCTGCTGCATGTCACCATATCTGAGCTCTCCATATTCTTAAGGCCATCCTGTCTTTCCTTCAGATTAAGAGTTTCAGTGCATAGTCCTTTGCTCTCCTCATCAGCTATGGATCAGAGCTGCCTGTTTCGGGTGAAAATGAGTCTAAAGATCGGTGCCAGTCAACTGGTTATTGTTTTCTTGTTGCTAATACCTGAAGTTGAGGAGGGTGCCCGAACCTTCCATTTTAGCATAGCTTAGCTCAGGGTTGGTCAGACTCTGGAATCTTGTCTCTCTCAAGAACTTGTGTCCTTGAGACGGCAAAACGATGCTGTTAGGAACATAGGAATTATTGTACCAGACCAGAATAGTCATCCATCTATTCACGGGCCTTCAGTACTGTGAGAGCAGCTCTGAAGATGTGGACTCAGCTTCCAAGCCCAGGGAAGTGATCGAAATCCCAGATGAGGATGACGACAATGTTGTGAGTATTGATTCGGGTTGGAAGCACAGTTCAGTGTTCCATGTGACATGGAGAAGTGGGTTGGTGAAGGGGAATGGGAAGTTGGTGAAGGGGCATCCTCAAGAATGGGCCACTCTTCCTCAGGCTGTGGAGGACCAGATGGAGACTCCCATGGAGTCTGTGGGAAGTGTAATAAAGAGTGGTTCAGAGGAAGGTGTAAGAAACCTTGCAGGAGGCAAATGTGGGATAATCCGTCCCCAGGAAAAGTTTCTTCCTGACCCCCATTGGAGGTTGTTCTATATTCTGAAGTAGAAGGGTTTATATTTTCCCCAAACGTCTGTTTAGTTTTTACTACTGGAACTGTTCTTGCAGTTGCGTTAACAGTAGTAATGGAATGACATTGTGTGCTCGGATATTTGCAAAAGCACTTGGAGGTAACATGGGCTCTTTGTTTAAAACAGAGGAGTTTTGTCAAGATATCCTGCATTCTAGTCCTAGTTTTATCACGGAGTGGATGGTGGGGCAAATCGTATCTCCTCACAGTTGTTGGCTTCCCCCCATGTAAAAGGGCATAATGCTTGTGTGTCTCACTGGGTGCCAAGGTTGAATGTCCAGGTGCTTTCACATCACTGGATGAAAAGATGCTGGATAAGTGCAAAATATTCTAACTGGGAATGATAAATGACATAGTCTTGCTAGTAATCTTCTGAATTAAACTCCTCTTATGTGTTTCTATCTTGAGTCATAGATTTGAGTGGATATTTTTGCCAAAAGATATGTTCTAGTTCAAAGGGTAATTAGTACCGGGAAGTCCTAGGATTGTGTTTTATGCAGGAAGTCAGCCTGGATGATTGCAATGGTCGCTTCTGGCTTTATAATCTAATCTGAGGTTCTTTTTGGTAGTGGGATCTCAGTGTAAAGTGACGTGGTTCTCAATGACCATAGCCCTCTTTAAAATGCCTTTCAGGTGCTGGTAAGAAGTTCAAAGTGAAATTCGACAACAAAGGGAAGAGTTTGCTTTCTGGCAATCACATTGCGTATGACTATCATCCCTCTGCTGAGAAGCTCTATGTCGGAAGCCGGGTCGTGGCCAAATACAAGGATGGGAATCAAGTCTGGCTCTACGCTGGTATTGTGGCCGAAACACCGAACATGAAGAATAAACTGAGGTATAAAAAACCTCCTCCTCCGTAGTGGTGGTCCCAGTCTCAGGGGCAGGTATATGTAGAATAGTAAGACTATAGGGGAAGTTGAGACTGGGTCTCAGATTCTAAACCTTGTTAATCTGGGTGAACCAGTTCTTTAGTGAAGTGGGTTGGATCTTTGATGCTTAATAGCCTGAGAAGCGTTCCCATTCCACTAATCATACAGTCAGAATTCCTATTCTGTGTGCAACTTTCTTCTGAGATAGTCAAATCACGCCTGCTAATGCCATAACTCTCTGCTACAGGGTCAGGGAGTTAGAGTATGTCTACATTGCAATAACAACAACAAAAAAGTGTGTTCTTAACTCAGGTTAGCTAACCCAGGTTAACTAGCAGTGAAGGCTTTGCAGTTCAGCTTTTAACTCAGGTTAGTTGCCAGAGTCTAACCCCATGCTCCCTGTAAACCTTAATTTGATCTGTTAAGATGAGTTGCTGTGTCTTCAATGTTGTTTTTTAACCCAGGTTAGCTAACTCAAGTTAAGAACACACTTTTTTCCAGTGTAGACATGTACCCTTGGTCTCCGCACAGCCCAAAGCAACTGTTGTCCTAAAACACTATGAGGAGAAATATAGGCCACAGAAGTATTAATGACCAGCAGCATTACCAGTATCCCTTCCCTTGAGAAGCCCTTAAGGAAAAGAGATTGTAGGGCCTAAAACAGGATACACAAATCTACATCTAACTAGGCAGGGTTCTTTCTTTCAAATATGGTTTAGGCTGAATCGTCCTTAGAGAAGATTAATAATCAAACATGACTCTGTCATAAATTCCTGATGGTGCAAAGCTGTGTGCAACAAATAGTTAACTATCTAAAATTAACTGCGTTCAGAGGCTATATTGCAAATACAACTTATTTTATAGGTGATCAGTGATCTCTTTGTAATATAACTTCAACTAGATGCTGTTGTCCTAAAACTGTTGTGTAGTGTTACTGTACACCATTAAATAGCTACCACGTTCCACTCTATAAATCCATAGCCCCTGTCCCCAGGAAAACGTGATTCCAGGGATTTGTTCCTGTTTGTTCTCTTCCCCTCCCCCCCAAGAGAAACTGTTTCTAACTGCCCCTCTGCTTATCTGAACTGCCTAGAAAATAAACTCCTCGCTCCTGGGTGTATGCTCCGGTTAGGGATGGGATGCCACTCGAAGGCCAACCATCTGTTGTGGAGCACACGCTCTGATGTCAGTGTTCCAAGGGTGCAGAGGTGCTGCTAGGGGGTGCTTTTTGCCTCTGGGGAGTAAGCCCTGTCCGTGGGAACGGCTCTGACTGCGGCTTCTTCTGCTCTTGGCCCTTGTTTGGGGTAGAGAGCTTTGTACTGCCGAATGGGAGGGTGGATCCTCTCTCTGCCATGCTCACATCCAAGGCTGGGAAGAAATCCTGGCTGGGATCCCTGCCCTGCTGTTGCTCCTCACTGCTGGGGAATCTTTGGGGCCTCTCTGAAGGAAACGCTGCTTCTCCTTTCCTCACCCCCCCTGGAAGTGGGTGGAAGTATCGGCTAACTTTGATTGCAAGCTCTCTTGGGCAGATGCCATCTCTTTGTTCTGTGTCTGTACAGTGCCTAGCCATGACTTGGGCTCTGAGGCACTATGGTAATACTAACAGGCTGTGGTGAGGTGTCTTCAGCTGCATTCATGAGCACTACTCTCATCATGAAAGGCAGCTTCATAGCTGTATTAAATACATGGCCCCTTTGCCACTCTTTTAATTCCAGGTTCCTGATCTTCTTCGATGATGGCTATGCGTCTTACGTCACTCAGTCGGAACTATACCCGATCTGCAGGCCATGTGAGTTCTCTGTTTGCACGCTCCTGTGCTTTGCTAGGGCTCTAGCTGGGTTCTGTCCTAGCATTGGAATTAAACGCATTGCCTGGAAAGATTTGCTGTGCACGAGAAGCTGCAGAGCGTAACAATCAAACTATTACTAGGGCTGTCAAGCGATTAAAAAAATTTATCTTGCTTCATCACACTGTTAAACAATAATAGAATACCATTTATTTAAATATTTTTGGATGTTTTCTACCTTTTCAAATATATTGATTTCAGTTACAACACAGAATACAAAATGTACAGGGCTCACTTTATATTTTTTTTTATTACAAGTATTTGCATTACAGTAATTGCTCTATTATGATCGCTCATTGTCTTTTAGACTGTCTTTGTTGTCTTGTCTGTTTAACGTAAAATCCATCTGGAATATCACCAGAGAGGCTGCAGAGAAGATCTTTGAAAAAGCTGTCTCTCCTTTTTTTCTTTCCTAATAGTAAAGAAGACCTGGGAAGACATAGAAGACGTTTCCTGTCGTGATTTCATAGAGGAGTACATCAGTGCCTACCCAAACCGTCCCATGGTATTGCTGAAGAGTGGCCAACTGATTAAAACAGAATGGGAAGGGACCTGGTGGAAGTCCAGAGTGGAGGAAGTGGATGGCAGTCTGGTCAAAATCCTCTTCCTGGTATGACAGCATCCCCTACCCCTGGAACAGGGGAAGCTTGGGTTTATTTTGTTGAGATATTTCCAACCTGGAGCTGAGGACTTCCCTTCTCCAGTAGGTCAGGCCGGACAAAATGAGCTTCCTTGCCATAGAAAGTGAATTAAAAGCTGTATTGGTTACTGACCACAGTTAGAAATGGGATGCAGGATTAAATGGGCCTCAGCTCTGATCCAGGCTGGCAGTTCCTCCATTCTGCCTGGAACATGGTCCGATAGCTCTAGGTTGACTTGGAGATGCCACCTGAGAGACTTTTGTTAAAATAAGAGCGGGTCAAATTTTCCAAAGCACCTAAGTTATGTTTTCAAAAATGACTTTGGCTCTTAGGTCACGTAGATGCTCCCAAAAATATCTCATTTTTAGGCTCAGTATAGCAGAGATGTGTGTGTTCAAATTGAAATAGATAACACGGGTTTTGTTTCTTATTTAATGGTCTATGGGAAGTTTTTTTTGTTTTGGCTGCTTTCTGACTGTAAACTCCTCCCAGCCGGGGCTTGAATCCAAACATGAGCACTGTGCTAGTGTGAGAAAACTGATGTGAAACTGACCAGAAGCTTAAGTAATAGTCTTGCTGTCCTAGTACAGAAAGTAAACACTACTGTTCCCCACCCCTCCCTCTCCTTAACTCCCATCTCTGATGTCCTGTCTCTTTCCATGCTTATCTAGGCCTTGTGTGGCCTTCATGGTATGTGAAATCCTGATGATAAACACTAACCAATTTATCCTTCAACCACCTTTTAAGGCAACAAAGTATTATTCTTGGAACTGAGACGCAGGGAAATGACTTGCTCAGCATCCCCCAAGGAGCTGGTGGCAGAGCCGGAAACAGAATCTAGGTCTCCTGAGTACCAATCCAGTGCCTTACCTGCAAGGCCATCATTTAAATGAAAATGCCTACTCCTCCCCTTCAGAATGCAATCCTTACTCCCCCTGCTTACTGTATCTTTTGCCAACTTTGCCATCTTCTACCTTTCCTTTGCACGAGTCTCCCTCCCTTGCTTGCTGTAAAAAGTTCACCCTCTCTGTTCTGTATTGTACATGCAGTGCCTCTAGGGCACAAGCTCCTCTGCACGCTTTTGACACACTTGTCCTGTTGTGTGATTCAGAGCACACTTAGTGCTCTATGATTTTTAAATTCTGAGTTTTAATACACTGTGGAAATTGTGTAACATTAATGCACTTTTGTATGTATACTTCAAGTCGTGTCATCACCCTAAACACACATACTTGTCTTGAATCTCAGACAGATGCTGTTACAATATTCTCTCTGCCGCAGGATGACAAACGCTGTGAATGGATTTACCGCGGTTCCACGCGTCTGGAGCCTATGTTCAGCATGAAAACCTCCACGGCCTCCACTCTGGAAAAGAAACAAGGAGGGCAGATGAGGACTCGTCCCAATGTTGGTATGTCACTCCCCCAAGTGTCTGTCTCAGGGCATGAACCTAAACTGCTTTCTCAGGCAGGACTGCTATGGAAGCATTGACCAAATCAGAGCTACAAGATTGGCCCATCATTCACTAGTTTAAAGCCTTGGCAAGGAAATCAGTTGCATTAAGAGTCTAGTCTGTTGGAGATAATTGGCAACACCGGTGTCTTGCAGCACTAGAAAATGGGATTGTTGCTGTCTTAACTTTGCTAATGGGGACTTAACCTTTCTTGAGTCTACACATCTCCCACTAGCTGCAACGTTGCTGTTTGCTAGATGTTCAGTGCTGTGGTTGTCCGTCTGAAGTCTTTCCAAAGAATAGATTTGATTCTTGAACAATCTGTTGTTCAGAATTCAATTAGATATTTTTCTGTGAGCGGTAACTGGAATCTACCAATATCATGTAGTTCGGGGTAGGCAACCTATGGCACACGTGCCGAAGGTGGCACATGAGCTGATTTTCAGTGGTACTGACGCTGCCTGGGTCCTGGCCACTGGTCCAGGGGCTCTGCATTTTAATTTAATTTTAAATGAAGCTTCTTAAAATATTTTTAAAACCTTATTTACTTTACATCCGACAATAGTTTAGTTATACATTATAGACTTATAGAAAGAGACCGTCTAAAAACATTAAAATGTATTACTGGCACGTGAAACCTTAAATTAGAGTGAATAAATGAAGACTCGGCACCCTGCTTCTGAAAGGTTGCCGACCCCTGATGATGATAGTTAATTCACAAATCTTTGGCTGAAGTAGAGATTCTCTCTTCCACCAGGTGCTGTGAGGAGCAAAGGGCCCGTAGTACAGTACACACAAGATTTAACAGGAACCAGCACCCAGTTTAAACCTATAGAACAAATCCAAGCAATGTCTGTAGCTGCACCGTCTGTTTCCCCACAGCCAGCTGAGATGGAGTAAGTATCTTATTAATTCTCTGCTTTCCCTCTCTGCTGCACCAAATAGCTCCAGCTCTTAGTTGTTCCTGGCTCCGTCCCTTCTTGTGGGAAGGAGACTTCTGGTGTGGGTTTCTTCCATCACTTGACTTATTTCTTGGTTGCACAATTGTTTTAATTCCAGTGTGGGGAGGCTGATAGATGAGTATCTTGGGGCGGGGAGGCTGACACCACAGTACCCATTGAGCAAACCTTCTTGACCTTATTCAATCCTAATGCTTCACACTTGATGTATTTCCAAGTTACAAAGTTTGTTGCTTCTCTGAATTACTCCCTCATGTCACGATCCAGGCATTGGCCCCCTGCTGCTTTGCATTCCTCAACTTGGACTGACGGGCTCATGGACCTCACTGACTTGCAAGGCACTGAGAATTCAGAATCATTGGTTGGTCTTGATGGTCATGGACCAGACCTGATCAGGCCAATCGCCAACAAAATCCAACACGCACCTTTCGCTGCAAGAGGCACGAGTTGGACGCTGTCAGAGGCACATCCTAGTGCCGGAGGAGGACTTGACAAAGGAGAGAAGCAGCATTGCAATGGAGATTGTGGGTTGGAGAATGCAAGATTTCCTGAACATGTGTGTTGGGACTTCAAGATAAACTTCCTCGGAGAAAAAGATATTGTCCCTGTTCACTTTTGTCACCACTGTGGATTTCCCATCAGAATTTATGGACGCATGATACCCTGCCTACATGTTTTCTGCTGTGACTGTGCCACTTTGCATGGGGAAAAGGGAGATAAGAAGTGCCCAAGTTGTAGTGAACCAGTGCAGCAAGTTGAGCGTTATACACGAGATTCTTTCCAGACGTAGCAGCATGCAAGTAACACAGTCTGTGCCACTGCCTGCAGCCCCCAATGCCAGTGTAATACAAATCCTTCTGCCCTGAACATAGGGGCCAACTAGAGAATCCACACCACTCTAACCCTAACGCTTTCCCAAGGCTTGTGAATCCAAGCTGTAGTTTCATTCTTCCTCTTTTCACAGCCAAGGCGAGAGTCCTACTCTCAAGTGGTGTCCTCTCCACCTTGAAAAACGCAGAGTTTGGCTTCTCATTCTCCGGTCCCAGGGCCACATCCTCAGAACGAGATTAGGACTTCTTTGCTGCCATTAAAGTAGCTCCAACTGAGGAGGCTGCAGGAATGATAAACAGCAGCACCACCCGTAGACTGATAGAAGTCTATTACGCTAAACTGCAGGATAAAGACTCCCTCTCGCTGTCCGATCTGCACTCTTCTGTTATAAAACAGTCATTGCAGTGGCTGCAAGACACTCTGGAATCTTAAATCTTTTTTTATTTTTATTTATTTATTTTTAAAGATCCTGTCTTCAAAGCACATAGTTGCAGATAAGTGGCTCGGACTACAGCTGTTGTTCTAAGCCCCTTTGCCTTTCGTGTGGCAAACTGCTGCAAAGACGATAGCTTCTAGTATAAATTAAACATAGACTCCGTACTTCAAGTATCACTGCTGCTCAAAGGGACGTGGTTGGGTTAAAAATCCTACTCATAAAGAGTTTTAAGATTATGATTAAGATTATTAAAACTGAAAAAAAAAAAAGGCATCTTTTGCTGTGGTGTCTTGTGTACTCCTAGTTCACTGACGTTGCCTGGTCTTATTTTGATTTCTAGTTTTTCACTTTCAGGTTCTTGTGCAATGCCACAGTGTTGGGATTGCAAGTAACAGTCTCTTCTTCAAGCCGTTTTCCCCTGGATTTATGTGTTCACAAACATTTCTCTTGGTCCTGGATTTTAGAACTTGTTTTATATAAATGTAGCCCCTCTGCCCCTCTGTTCCCCCCCGCCCCCGTCTTTGATATACAATGGTTGGTTTCATGTGTGGTGTGTTCCATCAGTCGGTGTGTAATTTGGATTGGAAACTACCATCATCTCTACAAAGAATGAGACTTAATTGCGCTCTTCTGAGCGCCCGGCATCTTCTGGTACAGATGTTCTACTTCACTCAGCAGTTGGGCTTCCCTTTTGTAATTGAGTCACACAGCTCAGTCTAGGGAGGAGACCTATATTCCCCTCATTCTTGCTGCTAGCTAAGATGGTAAAGAGAGCATTACAACTAGGCCACTTTTTAATTTCTCACTGATGCTGAAAAGTGCCACCAATACAGATCCCAAGGGTTCTGCTTTGTTTCTGCCAGCCCAGGGATCTTTAGCTGTCCAGGTTTCTCCGAAGTTAGTGTAATATTCTCAAGCACCCACCCCACTCCCCAGAAATCCCCTGTATGCCAACAGCATTTCTAAAATGTAGTTTTTATATTCAGCCTGGGATTCCTATAGTGTACATATCCTATTGGGTTGAATGGATTATATCATCACACAGAAAATCTTTGCTTGAGTTTGTTTCTGGCAGGCAGCAGGGGGCTGAGCTGTGCCGTGGAGTGAGCAGGATCACGAATTTTCATAGTGTTTTAGGTGCTGAGTTCTGTTTTAACCCCTGCCACTCGTGAGCATCTGGCCTTGAAATCGTGCATCATTCTTCTTCCTTTGTATAGAAGCCCCGAAAGTCAGCTGGCTCAGTCCAGAAAGCAAGTGGCTAAGAAAAGCACGTCCTTCCGTCCTGGCTCTGTGGGGTCTGGGCACTCTTCGCCTGCTTCTCCTGTCCTAAGTGAAACTCCTCCTATGGGAAAAGCTGCAGTGAACCAGCAGTATCGGTAAGCGAGCTCTAGTCTGGTTTGCCTTTAACATGCATGCTGCAGAATCCCTAGGCTTGTGCATATTTTACACAGGACTGCTATTTCGTGCAGCACCTAATGCAGGGGTGGCCAACCCGAGCCTGAAGAGGAGCCAGAATTTACCAATGTACATTGCCAAAGAGCCACAGTAATACGTCAGCTCCCCCACACCCGCCCCCGGCTCCCAGCACCTCCTTCCCACTGATCAGCACCTCCTGCTCCCTCCCAATCACTTGTTTCATGGCGTGCAGGAGGCTCTGGAGGGGGAGGAGCAAGGGCACAGCAGGCTCAGGGGAGGAGGTAGGAAGGCGGGGAATAGGGGCAGGGCCTGAGACCGAGCAGTGAGCGCCCCTCCCGGGCACATTGGAAAGTTGGCACCTGTAGCTCCGGCCCCGGAGTCTGTTTCTATACAAGAAACCGCGTACACCGGCCCCCCACTAGAAGGCGGGAATCGGTATCCATGCATGGGACTGCGTTAACGCAGGGACTGCGTTACCATGACTACCAATGTAAATATTTACATTTGGGAGCCATGGCAGTGACCACGTTCTAAAAGAATCCGCACTACATAGGCGCACGTTGTAGCGAGGGTCTGCTGCATTAACTTCCGGAGAGCCGCATGTGGCTCCATTGGCCACCCCTAGCCCAGTATGTTAGGCTCCTGATCCATGCCCATGGCTCTTAAGTGCTGTGGTAATCCTAATAATGAAAAGCCCTGATCGCTCTTCACGGTGGTGCAGGTGGACTAGGCAGCTCCCAGTACAGAGTTGAAAATCTTGTCCATCCTCAGCCACCATAGGGTCATTCCCATATTCCCTGCGGCTTTTTGCTCAGTGGTGCTTCCCTTGTGAACCTGTCTGACGGTGTCTCCGAGGAGGGCTTCGTGTGCCAAATCAAGCTGTTGGTGTTGCTTTTCTCCGGGGGAAGGATCCTTAGTGTATCTTATTTGCTGTCCCTCTCTCCCTAGTGGAAGCTATTCCAGTGGCCAGCCAGGCAGCAGCTCAGTGCAGCCATTCCACGGCATGATGGACCGGGTGCCCAATGAGCCCTCATACCGGGCCCCGATGGAGAAGCTTTTTTACCTGCCTCACGTCTGCAGCTACGCCTGCCTGTCACGGGTCCGCCCCATCCGGAGTGACCAGTACCGCAGCAAGAACCCCCTCCTCATCCCGCTTCTCTACGATTTCCGGCGCATGACTGCCCGCCGCCGCGTCAACCGCAAGATGGGCTTCCACGTCATCTACAAGACGCCGTGCGGGCTGTGCCTGCGCACCATGCAGGAGATCGAACGCTACATCTTTGAGACGGACTGCGACTTCCTCTTCCTGGAGATGTTCTGCCTAGACCCCTACGTGCTGGTGGACCGCAAGTTCCAGCCCTACAAGCCCTTCTACTACATTGCAGACATCACCAAAGGCAAGGAGGACGTGCCGCTGTCCTGTGTCAACGAGATAGACACCACCCCTCCTCCGCAGGTGGCGTATAGCAAGGAGCGCATCCCAGGGAAAGGAGTCTACATCAACACCAGCTGGGAGTTCCTCGTGGGCTGTGACTGTAAAGATGGCTGCAGAGACAAGTAGGTGACTCTGTATGCAATTCCTCACATCTCTGGGCCACACACTGAGAAGAGGCTCTGCAAATAGGTCTTGCTGCGTGGCCTGAATGTTACCAGCTCCAGCCTTGGTTACATGTAGTATGTGGGTGGTGGTAAGGAGGCAAATCTCAAAGGCTCCCTATGGAGAACACTGATCCCAATTCTAGGGTACTTGGCTTGAGCCTCCAGCGGACAGCAGCAGCAGAGGGGATGCTTTATATATAAGAGAAGTGTGGCAGTAGCACTGCTGTCGGAAGGTTGAGGCTTAAGTTACTGTTTCTCAGCCGATTCCTGAGTACTCTAAAATCCACCTCTTTTTTCCGATTCTCAGAAATGGTTTCCCCTTGTGCAAGGGCAGGTTAGGGTTGGAGGCCGCTTGAGTGTGGGGTTCCCACGATCCAGCCCACAATAGCATTTAGTTTGTTCTCTTTTCTTTTGCGTGTACCAAAGTCTCAGATTATGGCTCTGATCTCACTGCCTCAGGATTGCTCCTGGCTAGCATCCTGCATCCACTGCTCCTTGGGGAAGCAGCGTTAAATGTTTGGGGTAAACGGTGGCTCTGCAGTGTGGCTCAAGTCATCTGTGCATGTGCAGCGGGACAGGAGCTCTGTTGCAAGCCAATGTTGGATGGTAACCTGCCATCAGAGTAAGTAGGGGCGGGGGCTGTGGCACCGTTTACCGAGAGTCCCAAATGTTCAGCCCCCCTCATGTGTATGTGACTTGAAAGTTGTGACTTCTCTCGCAAAACTGGTGTAAAATCAATCTTTGGGGCGGGATTTGTGACTTCAGATCGAAATGTGCCTGCCACCAGCTGACAGTCCAAGCGACAGGCTGCACCCCCGGTGGGCAGATCAACCCCAATTCTGGCTACCAGCACAAGAGGCTGGAGGAGTGCCTCCCCACAGGGTGAGTAGAGTGGCACTGTGCTTTCGTTACACTGGATTTCTGAGACCAGTACGGTCGCTCGAGGTAGGTGCACCCATCGGAACTCCTGGGTTCTGTTCCTGGCTCTTCTGCTAACTCCTGGCATTTGACGAGACATGTCTGGGTCTTATCACTGTAGTCATCAAGTACCTCACAATTTTAATGTAGTTATTCTCAACCAAAAAAACCCCAAACCCACAAGTAGGGCATGACATCATTCCTATTTTACAGATGGGGAAACCGAGGCATGGGCTTACATGATTTTCACCTAGTCTCACAAGAAATCTGTGATGAAACAGGGAATTGAAGCTGGGTCTCCCAAGTCCCAGACTAGTGTCATAACCAGTGCACCATCCTGCCCCCAAGAAACTTCCCTATAGTGCAACTCTTCCTGTCATGTGTTGTTGCAAAACAAACTTTGCCGTAAAGCACTTTCAGCACCTCTGATTAGACTGTACAAGCCCAAGGTATTGCTACAGCTCCATGGCAAATTGGTCCTAGACACGGCATGAGGGAGAGGTTCAGCATCTGTGGCAGGATATTCTGTAACCTGCTCAGATTCATTGCAGAGCTGAATGTGGTGAATGCAATCAATGCATTAGCTGTCAGTCACATTTCTAAATGCTCTAAGGGAAGGCACTCGGGTACCATGGTGATGGGCACAGTAGAACAGTTGCTAAATTGTAGAGGACCGACAAGTCAACGGCAGTTGAGGTTTATTTTTTATAGTAATGCTGTCCCTGAATTCTCAACCTACTGCTGATTTATTTATTGGTATTAGTAACACAAATGCTTTGGAGAAAGCTGGGGGCTTCTGCACCAAAGTAATTTATGCATTATTTCATTCTACAGCGGTTCAGCCTTATTCTGCGGGGTGTCTCAAATCCCCCAGTACAGCACTAGAAATCACTCACATCTTATGGCAAGCGATTTACTTTCAGAGACAGGGTTACCTCTGGACTTCTGTCCACCTCTGCCTCTAATAGGGATAGGTCCAGTGCTCTTCAGCTGTGAATGGGGGAGGGATAGCTCAGTGGTTTGAACATTGGCCTGCTAAACCCAGGGTTGTGAATTCAATCCTTGAGGGGGCCATTTAGGGGTCTGGGGCAAAAATCTGTCTGAGGATTGGTCCTGCTTTGAGCAGGGGGTTGGACTAGATACCTCCTGAGGTCCCTTCCAACCCTGATATTCTAAAACTGTCCTCAGCGGGCTTTAAATCGGTTTCTGTAACAAGTGTGACCAATGCTATGTGCCCTCTACAGCTGAAAGCTGGGATTTCCCCACTTGTCAAAATACGACATCTACAAAACCCAGGCAGTGCTAAAGTAACATGGCAAGATTCAAAAGCAAACGGAGTGGCCTGGCCTCAACTCTGTTTGGTGGTGTTTTAAGAGCTTAGGCTGGGCTTTGAAACTTGCAGCGATAACCATCTGCTTTCCCTTTCCCAGAGTCTATGAATGTAACAAGAGATGCAAATGCAACACGAACATGTGCACCAATCGCTTGGTACAACATGGACTCCAAGTCAGACTCCAGCTATTCAAGACTCAGAACAAAGGCTGGGGAATCCGCTGCCTTGATGATATTGCCAAGGGCTCTTTTGTCTGCATTTATGCAGGTACAGCTGCCATGGCACAGTGGTACTGAATATCCACCTGCAAGTCCTTTGGTTAAAATGAGGCATGACTAACACCGATCTCTCTCTTATGAAATGTCTGCTCCTACTGGACAGCGCTGCTATCGCCAACAGTCCCAGAAATCAAATACTAAACTACCCTTTCTTAAACCAAACAAACATTTATGTAAAATGACACTGGCATTAGGTTTTCTTTTTACAAAACTTCAGACTCTTAACAGAATTGTCACAAACCTCCTCGCGTGCATGTTCAGCTCATTTAAGGACGCGCTGCAATTTAAGCCCTGCTTTTCCCCGTAAACGAGGAACTGCAGAAACCACGGTGACTGCGGTGCCAGTACTGGGAAGTGAAGCATTTGCCAAGAGCGAAGGCTTCCCCTGCGGCGTTCATTCAGCAGCATTACACACACGTAGCTCCCTGCTTCCTGTTTGTTTAAACAATCTAGCACTGGGTGGCCAATAATTGAGTGTTGATGTTGTTTCCATGCTAGTTTCTTATACAAACTTGTGTTCTTGGCCCACATGAGTCCAGATATCGTGGCCAGTATAGAGACTGGACACTCTGGCTAATCAGTCCTCTCTTCCGAGAGTCCCTGGCTGGGTAGGGCTGTCATGCAGTCATTAAAGTGCAACAAAACAAAAAGTGCCTAAAACAGGGTTCTCCTTGCTGGCACGACAGCTTGTTTCAGTGATCTGCCGGAGAAGCTCTGCACTAGGGCTGGTTGGAAATGATGCCTCAGAGCCTGCACGCTCTATGGGCTGGACTTCCTGGCTGTACTGTATTTCCCATGACACACCATGGGCTCTCCTCTTGCTTGCACTTGTATTGTGGGAGATCTTGTCCCTCTGGGGCCCCGGCAGATAGAGGAGAATGGGGACGTGAAGGTCTGGAACTTCAGCTCCCATGGTGCCATTTCAGATGAAAAGTTTTCTTTCCGTTTTCTGGTATTGGGCTTTTTAACAAAGTTGAATTTTTCCATGGAATTTTCCCCACTTAAATTGTTGAGTCAAAACCCAATTATCCAATGAAAAATAGCTTCAGTGGAAAACTCTCCACCGGCCTTAGTCAGCTGCTGTTATACTTCTTGCTCTCTGATTTGGGGGTCAACCAGGCTCCGCTTAGGCCCACCAAGCTGTTTTAACCCCCCTTGATTAGCCACAGGCATAGCATGCTTTGTTTTCAGAGAACAGCTTGGGTGTAGGCCCAGGCCTGCTTACTTTTGAAGGGGTAACACACCCACAAAAGTTCATGCCGCACTCGTTTTCCAGGGAAAATCCTGACAGACGACTTTGCCGACAAAGAAGGGCTGGAGATGGGGGACGAGTATTTTGCCAACCTGGATCACATTGAGAGTGTGGAGAACTTCAAGGAGGGCTACGAAAGTGATGCCAAGTGCTCCTCTGACAGCAGCGGCGTGGACCTGAAGGACGAAGAGGAAGAGAACACCGGCACCGAGGAGCAGGAAGAGTCCAACGAGGACAGCTCTGATGACAACTTCTGCAAGGACGAGGATTTCAGCACCAGCTCGGTGTGGCGTAGCTATGCCACTCGCCGGCAGACCCGGGGCCAGAAGGAGAACGGCCTGTCTGAGACAGCCTCCAAGGACTCCGGCCTCACCAGGCAGATCAGCCACGACGAGGTCGCCGTGGCCACCGCCTGTAAACTGCCTGTGTCCGAGGAGACCTCCAAAAACAAAGTGGCCTCCTGGCTGAGCTCCAACAGCATGTCGGACAGCTTCCAGGACAACGATAGCGCCTCCTCGTTCAAGATGAATGAGGCCAGCGAGGTCAAGGCAGGCAAAGTAGAAGTCCTGGGTGACAGGGAGAAGCCCTCCACCTCTGGGCTTGGAGGCAAGGAGGCTTTTGGCTTGGATGCTGACTTGAAGATGCAGAAGAAGGAGGTAAGCGAGAGGCAGTTGTGATGATTCTCTAAGTACGTGGCATTCCCCATCACTGGGGTGATGGAGCATCATCACCCGTCTTTATAGATGAGGTGCAGAGAAGGGGAATGTCTGGACCAGCTGTGCCACTAGAGCAGTCCTGGATCCCAAGGCTGAGTTCAGCTAGGCTACTGTGCCATTTTGTACAGCTGACCTTGCCTTGGTACATGTGAGGTAGGGAAGCATCCCCATTGCATGCATGGGAAAACAGAGGTGCAGAGAAGGCAAGTGAGTTGCCCAGGGTCAAACAGGGAGGCTGTGACTGAGCCAGAAATAGAGCCCAAGACTTCAGTCCCAGGTCCGTGCCCCCTCAGCTAAATCAGTGGTTCTCAACCAGGGGTCCGAGGGCCCTGAGCAGTTTCGGGGGACCGCCAAGCAGGGCCAGCATTAGACTCGCCAGGGCAGAAAGCCGAAACCCTGCTGCGTAGGGTTGAAGCCCAGGCCCTGAGCCCCCCCACCTGGGACTGAAGTTGAAGCCTGAGCCATGTAGCTTCATGGGGGCCCCTGTGGCATGGAGCCCCAGGCAATTGCCCTGCTTGCTACCCCCTAACGCCAGCCCTGGCTTTTATATGCAGAAAACCAGTTATTGTAGGTGGGCGTGGAGTTTTTATAGCATGTTGCGAGGGCCTCAGGAAAAGGTTGAGAATCCCTGTGCTAGACCGTCCTTCCTCCAGCACACACATTCAACTCGTTCAAGGGATTTGCACCATTGAGTGGAGACGTGTCCAACGACCCAAGTACTAATTTACATAATACCTAATAAGGTAATTACTTAGCTAAGCGGCCATGAATAGGAATGTAGCTGTCTAAAGGGTAGAAGCAGTGAGTGATTGGAGTGATCCAAGGGCTAGTAATTGAAGGAATGGGATGGCAGTAAGAAAGGGAAAAATTAGGAGAAGATTGAACAGTGAGATCCATTGGACTGGGGAATAGTCTCCTGTGGGAAGTTTAAGTATTTTACAATATGACACTTCATCCCTGGAGGACAGATTTAAACCTGGGCTGAGCAGGGTGAGTGGATTTTATGGAAATGAAATTGAAAACTAAGCCCTTGCGGAAAGTCCCAGATGAAGGTATAGCCAGTGGAAACCAGTCCCCAGGGCATCTCTGTTCATAGCACCTGGGTCTTGCGGCTAGTGGTTACGGTACTTTACGTCTCAGACGCTAGATATCTATTCATGGAAAGCGAAATGCAGCCTGCAGGAGAGGTGTTAACTGTCTTACGTTTTTCACTTTGCAGGAATCTGAAGAGCCAAACAAGCTTTCGATGTAAGTGCTGAAATATTGGAATTTGAGTGAAAGGTTGCAGCTCACCAGTGTGCTCTAGCTGCCTTTACTGCCACAAGCACTGTTGTGTGTAGATGCCTCCCAGGTAGTTAGGCTGGCCTCCGTGTGCAGCCAGTGAGGGAGGGCCATGGTAGCCAACGGAAGGGGCTGGGAAAGCTGCTGCGTTACTACCGACGCTGGTGAAGCCCGTGCATGTTAGGCCATGGAACTGGACTGGCTAGATTAACAAATTACAGTCAGGTGTGACCGTCTCTTACCTGCTCCAGTTCTGTGTTAGAAGCTCTCCTGGGATCAGTGCGTTGCTGAGGATCCCTAGGCAGGGTGGGGAGCTGGCTACGACACCGTGTGGGTGACTTGTTTTGTTCTTGCTCCCTCCAGGGCATCCGAGACAGGCAAGCTGTATGGCTATAATCCGAGCCCCATGAAACTCGAGGGGATCCGGAGGCCACCAAGCAAGACCATCATGCATCAGAGCAAAAGGCACTTGGCTCCTCCCCAGCAAGCAGCTGACGTAAGAATCATGCTTTAGGGCCTGATCTTTGAAGACTGGCCTTTGCCTTGCGGGTTTTTCGGTTTGCACTGCAGGCTGGCGTGAGGCCCTCTTTAAACTCAAGTCTTTTACACGCTCCAGCCTGATTAAGAGCCACCCTCGGTCCAGTGGATTATGATTGCTAGTTCCTTGGAATTATGGCCTTCCAGGGTTAGCTTTGAATTGCAGGAACCTGTATTTGGGTTTTGAAGACTCTGGCTCGCTATGGGAAAGCAGCTGTAGTGACTTGGTCTAAATTGGGTGAGAGACTCTGCTGTGGGGACTCTTGCGTGCGTGGCTTTCAGATGATTGCCAGAATTAGTGTTGAGAAGGAATTGTCCCCAGGGCACGTTGACAGGGATTGTACGTTTCCTTATGCCTTCCCCTAGGACACTGAGCCTCTGTTGGGGTCAGATAGACCTATCCCATGTAGTTGATCTCTTGCAGTTCCAGCGAACGTGGATGGATCTTGGCTCTTCTTGACTTATTTCTTTTTGTAAGAGAGTGTTCACTCCAGGTTGGGCAGACGATCATGTGTGTTCTGTGATCCTTAGCTCTTCGTGTGTGTCATAGTTCATACAACATTGGGCACTGAATTTGGGGTCGTCTTTAATCAAAACACTTTCTGCATCATTGACCCCTAATTGCAGAACATAAAAAAGGCAGCTGTTGTAAAAGTTGATTAAAGCAAAGTTCTGACCATTAGTGGTCATTAAAGAACTTTTTTCACGCAGTAAGGCACGGGGTGTTATCTCCCAGTGTTCTGGTCAAATCCCACCTTGGAGTTACTAATCAGCCTCTCAGATTTCCCCCTGCAGTTTCAGCCTGACAATTATTCTTTTCCCATTTAATAAACTGTGGACTGTAGTGCTGTTTTGCGCTGTTAGCTGCACATCTGGGTGGCTAAAATCCTTCCTGTCCAAATAGTCTTCAAGCCAAAAGGTGCTATAGACATTTTTCTGAAGTCTCTAGGCCTGTTCATCAGGGTTCCTGGGTTCGGTTCCTGCCTTTTCCATGTGTGTATTTAAAATGACTTCCCCAGGGTATCGGAAGTTTTAATGAATGAAAGGGCTTTTGATGGTTGCTGAAAGGCACAGTCTTTACCCTCCGCTCCTTGGAGGAAGAAAAGTTCATCCTCAGAGGCTTTAGCAGCATTCTGGAGAAGGTAGAAAGATGGTTTGGGCCTGCATTGCAGCCCCTCTGAGCCGCTGGTATATGTGCATGTTTACAGGATGTGCTAACGCTGTCAAGTAGCACGGACAGCGAGGGGGAGAATGGCCAGCCGGCAGCAGGACAAGCACAGGGCAACACGAATGATAGTGATGACATCCAGACGATTTCCTCTGGCTCAGAGGAGGAGGACATCGACGATAAAAAGAATTCCTCTTCCGGTCTAGGTAGGTGCAGCCAGTGGCATTTTGCTAAGGAATAATGGGATTGAACAGGCAGCTCTGTAGAGAGGGCAGATGCAGGAGGAGAAACTGTGTTCAGAAGCCACAGGAGGTGTTGATAACGTGATGGTAAGTGTGTCTCTAGTGCCCTGGGCAGAATAACCGTATCTACATATAACATTGGTCCCAGTGCAGCTGACTACAGACTAAATTCTGATCGAGGCCTCAAGTTTCTCAAAGTGACTGGTGCCCAACTTGAGAGACTTGAAAGGGACCTGACTTCAGATGGGTGCTCTGCCTTTCCTGAAAATCAGACCCCTCTTAAGATACCTCACAATGGGCACCCAAAATTATTCCTCAGTCTGGAAAACTTTAGGCCTGAGATTCTGAAGAAAGAGCAATTTGTTTTCCTGTGGCTTTCTGGGCATGGACTGGCATTGAGTGGGGAGCCCAGGACTCCTGGGTCCCAGCTTCAGAGGGGATTCAAGATTTTGTCCCAGCTCTAGAAGCTGAATCCTGAATGGTCTAAGTCTTGGCTGAAACAGGACAGTTTTTGTTAGCAGGCAGGGCTGGTTGAGTTGAGCTGATTTCAGTTCCCCGGCTACCCACGGTAACGTCACTGTCGTAGACCCCTTTAAGGAAGCGAGAGGACACCGCATGTTGATTCTCTCTCTGTTTTGGCAGGCCCCGTTAAAAGGCAAGTGGCAGTGAAGTCCACACGGGGTTTTGCCCTCAAATCGACTCATGGGATTGCCATAAAGTCAACCAACATGGCATCAGCTGAGAAGGGGGAGAACATGCCAGTGCGCAAAAACACCCGCCAGTTTTATGACGGCGAAGAGTCCTGCTATATCATTGATGCCAAACTCGAAGGGAACCTCGGCCGTTACCTCAATGTGAGTTTCCTGTTCTTACGCGCTCTCCCAGGCAGTGCTGCAAAGGGTGCTGTGCGTGTCCCCTCTAGGAGCATCAACCGTGCTGTCTGGTTCTCGGCTTCTGTTTGATTTCAGCAAACGTTGCATAGGAGTTTCACTTCTTAGGTCTCCTTGTGAGTCCGAATCTGGCCTCAAATGCAACTTCCCCCTTTGCTGAACTGCGACCCTGAGCCCTGTCCTGGGGGTTTACTCGCCCTGGAGACCAGTGACTGCCAGTTCTGGGGGCTGTTCAGTCGGCACCTGCTAGGAACTGGCCTGAGTTCGGTGTCACTTCAGATATCTGTTACTGAACTGTCCCAGTGCAGGGGGCTGGACTTGACTTCTCCAGGTCCCGCCCAGCCCTGTATTTCTGTGATTTCAAGGTGGACGTTAACCTGAGGCTCATCTGCTTTAGGTTTGTACGGGATCCTGTTGTTTGTCGCTCTGTGCTCAGCTCCAGCCCAGCTTAGCAAGGAAGTGAAACCTGTCAAAGAAGCTGCTCCACAACGGAGCATATTCGCTCTTGATACTGGGTGGGGGGTGGAAATGCAAGATTTGACGGTGGAGGCTAAGTGTGAAATACACGCAGTACAAACACTGCGGGCTCTCTATATATTACAAGCCAGAACGTGATGCAAAAGCCATCCCTTTGAGTAAATATCACTTTGTTAAATCTTGGGACTTATTCCATGTAGTGTGTGTGGAAAGACAATAGTAACCCCTATTTCAATGGGCTTAAATCTGATTCAGTGGCTTACTTAGCGAGCTACCTGTTTAAGACCACTGCATCCCACAGTCTGCTTGTTCCCTGCCTGCCGCAAGTGCCTGGTCACAAATTGGCTTCTCTTGTCCCTTTACAGCATAGCTGCAGCCCCAACCTGTTTGTGCAGAATGTCTTTGTGGACACGCATGATCTCCGTTTCCCCTGGGTTGCCTTCTTCGCTAGCAAGTAAGTGATCTGATACTGCCCAGTCTGAGAAGTTTTGTTGGCTATAGGGCAACTGCTGGAGACAGGGCTTCTGGGTTCTTTTCCTAGCTCAGACCCTGGCTTATTATGAGCTTGGGCAAATGATTTATGGAGAGACTTTCAAAGATACAAGGTGCAGTTTAGGCACCCAGCTGCCTTTGAAAGTCTGTGAGAGCAGAGCCCCACCTCCCATTTGTGCCCTTGGAGTCTCCCCCCAGGGCCTGCTGCACCAGCTCTTGCCAAAGTAACTGGGAGCTGCACGTTCTCAGTTCTTGGACAGGGGAAAGTGCGGCCAGTTAATGGTTGGCGAAATTGCACCTTTCACAGGTTGTGAAGCTTAATCTCTGAAGTACGTCTGTGGTCTCCCTTACAGCCCATGCGCACCTCAGCTCTTTAAGGAGGTAGAACAGCGCTTTTATGTTCCTTGTACAGATGAGGACTGAGGCCCAAAATGTCTGTCCGTGTGGCAGAACAAGGAATTGCACCAGGTCTCCTGGGTTGCAGGCTGGGGTCTAACCGCTAGACCGTCCTGCCTCAGCATCCTATAAGGAAATGCACTGGACCAGCCTTCACTTTCTCTGGCTTTCCAGAGTCTTCCCCAAAAGAGCAAATGCAGCACCACTCTGGCAGTAGCAGGGAAAGTCTTGGTTCCTAGCCTCTGGCTACGCCGCCCTCTCCCCACCCACCTCTTTTGTCACATAGGCTGCTTCCGTGCAAAGCTTGTGAACTGCTTATCTTCCGTCGAGGCTGGTGGCGCTGCCAAGGCACAGATCTCGCGGATGAGCAAGAATAGGCTTTGCCCTGTGTCTGCTGGCAGAGATACACATATTTCCTTGGGAGCTGCCCTAATCTCCCGGCCGCAAGGCCAGCAACTGCTTCTGCTAGCTCATAACACACATGCCTCCCTTTCTTCTCAGGAGGATCCGAGCCGGGACTGAACTGACCTGGGATTATAACTACGAGGTAGGCAGCGTGGAGGGCAAGGAGCTCCTGTGCTGCTGTGGTGCTATCGAATGCCGAGGCAGGCTGCTCTGACCACGCTGGTGCCTGCCTCGTGAAGGACATGGGCTGCTGGCCCTGGATTCCCCAGGGCTCCAGTTATTCTGAGCCAGAAAAAGGTTGATTCTCAACCCTAGGCATTGTCCCTCCCCTCCCTGCACAGCCCTTTGTGAGGGTGACATACTGTATTTCATCTTGAGCTGTTTCTAATTACACCGATTATTTGTACTTTTAGCTGTAACAAAGCTGGTTACATAACTCGGTGCTGCCCCGTTCACTTGAAAGTATGCCCACAGGTGCACAGACCACAGCACTATCAGGTGAACCTGGGGTAGCTTGGCTGTGTGTGTAAGGCTGAGATGGACAGTAATGTTCCCAGCGAGTGACTGACTCACTGCTCAGGCATTCAGCTAGCTGCAGGACGTAGTACCTGTCAGTGACAACTCAATTCAAGCATGAAACACGAGGCAGGCAGTACAGAAGGGTCCCCTGCTTTGCCATCCTACAGCCAGCCTCTGTTACACCTGAGTCTGCCATGTCAAATCCCCCATCCCCAAAAAACTAGGCAACTACAGTTAGTGATAAGAGGGCACCAATTCTAACTATTTCAACAAAGAGAAGCGTTTCAGAGAGGCGGGTAGATCGTCCCATCCAGGAACCGTATTGGGATTTCCGTGGGGTATCGCTGAACATGCTGGTAAGGCTCTGGGGGTGTGAACCAAGGTTGGAGTTAAATCAGAACACTGAGGTGTTCAGAAGGAAGGTGGCGTCTGGTCTACTGTCTCTGACTGGGTCGTTTGGTAAAAAAAAAAAAAAAAACAGACCCAAAATCAATGCCCCCACCCTGCATTACAGCAGGAACTTGAAAGGGGCTTGTGGCCTGCTTTTGGGAAAGCATCACTTCCAGGAGAGGATTTAGACAGAGGCAAACTGTGAACAAACATGAGTGAGCACATGGGCTTTGCCTAGGAATTGGACACTGGGAACTGCAGTCACTGGTTGGTTAGTGAACAAACCCAGGTCTTTAAGGTACTGCCAAAGCCATTATGGCTCAAACTGTGTGAGGCTTCTATACAGCTGCTCCCAGATGATACAAACAGGGAGAGAATAAGATCAAACTTAACTGTAGCAAGGGAGGCAGTACCTACCCGCACTTATAAACTACTGAAAGGAGGCATGGTTATCTCCGCCCATAACTCCTCTGAGTTCAGGAGACCTAGACCAAAGCTGATACAAGGCGGTTACTTGCTGTAACTGGAGTAGCCATGTTGATCCCAGGGTATGAGTGTGTCAAGGCAGGTGAGGTAATATTTTATGGGACCAACTTCTCTCACCCTGTCTAGTTAGAGGAAGCAAGAAGAGTATGAAACCAGAGTTTTTGGAGACTGGTGCTCAGCTACACAACTGAGGCTTCTTAAATTGTTCTAGGGTTACATTATAGCTCTATCAAATAGACTGTCTTCTGCAGCACCAGGACTATTGCACACGATTCCACCTGCCAGGTGGAGGCACACTGCCTTTTAGAGCTTTGCATGATAACTGCCCTCCTCAGGGCAGGGCATGTCCAGTTCCTTCGCCAAGCCTTCCCTGGGGCTAGAGATGCCAGGGCACATAGCTCACAATGGAAACAAATCTAAAAATAGCTGCTCAGAGAATGGTGCAGCTGCAGGTTTGCATGAGGAGCTTGATCTGGGGATGGAAACAAGCTCCAGAGGCTGCTGCACCCCATCCACACAACCTGGCTTTAGCAGGGTGAACAATCTCAAAAAAACCCAAGCTCCTTCTGTCTGGGGCACTACATGTGTACCCAAGGTACAAAACAGCGCGTGTCTTAGTTTGAATGAGGCTGTCTCCTCCTTAAATGCCTTTCAACGAGGGTATCTAGCAATGGAAACTGAAGTGGTAAAATCCAAGTCACTTTCAAAGTGACAGTAACTAATTCGAGTGGGGCATGGGCTGCTAGAGGGGCAAATACCCACTGCCAGGCTCCAGCTGACACTGGCAGGAGTAGGCTTGGGCCGCTGCCATGTAAACAAACACGTAGCTTATGGGGTTTCTCAGGGGCCAGGCTAAGCTTTCGAAGACCAAGGGTTGAAGCTAAAAATTGCTCCTTTCCTTAAAGCAAATGTATTTTTAGGCCTCTTCTTGTAACCTCTCCAGGTCCCTGCACATCCAAAGGGGTTGAATGACTTCCTTGTAAGGGGTCTCTCATTAAACTAAACCCTGATTACAAAGAGATGCTGGTGGTAAAGTGCAGGTTCTAGTGCTGCATGTTTAGCTTAACACACTTTGGACTGTGGGCATTGTCACCACAAATCTGCCAGAACCACCCAGTCAGCACATGGCACCTGCCAGAGCCTCTGAGGAGATCCCTAGGCACCAGCTCTCCAACCACGGCAATGGGCACAGGCCAGTCTGAGTTCACCAAACCAAGCTAGGGGAAGTAAACTGGCCCAGTTGCTCCCTCTTTCCAGCCTGCAGCAGGCCAGCTTAGGGCCAGACCATCCCCACCCTGCAAGGCCCTGAGATATGAAGAGCGTCAGGTGCAGGCCCTTCTAGTTAGAAATGGATGGGTCATGGGAACTGAGGGTCCCTGGACCAGCAAAGGGGGTCACTCCTGGGCAGAGAGCTACTACATATGGGTGGAGAAAAGGAACTCCACCCTTGCTAATGGCTAGAGAGTTCAGCCATGGCTTCTGAAGTCTTTTACAGTAATTACCTTTCCTAGGACATCTGAAAGCTCCTCCGCTCGCTGTCTCTGTCCATTTGAGGGGTTGCATGGGAATCTTGTAGTGCTAATGGAGAAGTGCTAATGAATAGCAGAGTTAAATCAGTGGCTTGTTCCTCCCAAGCTGTCTATAGCCACACTCTTATTTCAACAGTGTAGCCTCAGAGGGGCTGTAGCAGGTGGCTTTTCTGGGAAGTGGGAGGCCAGTTGTGTTTAAAAATAGGGCAGTAGAAAGCATGTAAAGTTCTAAACCCCCCTCTCTAAGCATTCAACACCCCCACTCTGGGCTTGGTTCACCCAAGTGTTCAGCTCTTAAATAAAGGCCACTTTCAGAAGTTCCCCACACCTCCCAGTGGGTCTCATCCAGGTTTCCAGGAGACCTCAAAACCCAGCATGCTGAGTGAGTGCTTTTGAAAATCTGGCTGCTTATTCTGATGCCTTAAAAATGGGAGCTGATCCCTGGTAGCCTTGGGATGCTGGTAGTGACCATGTTACCAACCACAAGAGGACGCTCCTGAGAAAACCACACCAGCTCAAGTCCAGCAAGAGTGGCACAGCTGATATGAAAGCTGCCCCATGTGTTTCACAGTGATCCAAACCCCTCAGATGGGGGGTGGGTGGGAACAGGGTGACACTCCAACAGAAACCACCACGCCTGTTTTTACAGAAGTTTTAGTTTTATTTAACTTTTAATAAATTTTAACTTTTAAAAAACACAACATTTTGGTCTGAAGTTAGGTTAATGGTCCTTTTCTCCAACCCCTCTGTCTAGCCTGGAAAGTTACACTGCCTTCAGCATTTCAGCCCCCACCGAATCTGTTTTTACATGAAGGACTCTCTGCGGTCCAGTTCCTTTTTGTACTTAGTCCTAGCTTTAAAAAAAAATAAATAGAAAAAAAAATCAGTTGCAAATTCATTTGTCCATTCATAGCCTGGGCGGAGGGGGGAAAAGCACATTAGAAGGGAAGTGGAATAGATCGTTCTTAAAGGTGATCAGAACCAATTCTTATAGAGCAAAACAATGGGGTGTATTAAATCCCCATGGAAACAGATACTAGGTAGTGTGTCTAAACCACACAGCTTCCTTCCAGCGAGTATTCAATAGTGTTGTCTAATAAATCAGCCATTAATACCCAGACGTTCATCTACTTAACTCAGCCTCCCCTGTGGTATAAGAAATGTCACCTGATCCCACAAGTCTGTTACTGTGGTGGTGAGCTGTAAACAGCACAAATTCCTTCTCGCTGCTCTTCCTTCCTGCTCCCCAGAGCAAGTCAGTGACTCTGCTCCTCGTATTCCTTTGCTTTTCTGGGTGCAATGGGCACACCTCAGTCATGCTGGGGAGCCAGCCACCAAAGCTCTGACCTCCATTCACCAACGGTAGCAAGTAGCAAAGCCAAAACGAGACCCGTCCATCTTAGTCCCTACCTCTTTCACGCTGCAGGGAGCGCAAGGCACCCAGGAGGGCCTGAACTGCAGAGCTGAAATTGACAGGATGGTCTGAGGCCTGCCTAGGCTTTGATTTCATGCCTTTGCTATTACCCAAGAAAGCAAAATAAACTCCGTGCCCCCCTGCACAGGAAACAGTTGTTTCCTCTACAGCTGGAAAGGAGTTTGGGGAGAGGGCTTGCAATCGTATCCAAAAAACCCGCCACCAAAGGGGAACGAGTGAGTCTGTGCGATTGGAATCCAAGCCCTCGGAGGACATCAGAGTTCTGCTTTTGTGCGTTATTTCCACCAGCAACACAGCTAGGGGATTCCCTTCCAGAAAGGGAGGGGAGAACAGAGCAACTCAAGAGGCAACGAAGCCAAACCTCACCAATAAAACAGACGGGGAAGGAACTGGCACCAACTTTCTCTGTGGATGTGTGTGTGTAACACAAAAACAGAGCCATTGGCCATTGCTCCCTCAGGTAGCAGTCTGGCTGTGCCTTCCACTGTGCACCTAGAGTTTGGGGATGGGGCCAGATAGTCTCGGAGAAGGGAATCCTCGCGTCCCAGTTTGGTTTTAAGGCAGCTGGGTGAGGATACAGAGACAGGACACTGCTGTATGGCGGTGGCACGAGGCGCTACCACCTCTCCCCCCCACAAAGTTGGCACATTTCCATCTGCAGCATAGGAAAGAAAATTGACCTCAAATGATGTATTCTAAGCACATGTGTAGGGTTGGTGCTGGCACTCCAGGGTCCCTTCCTTTAGCCTCCCCACAGCTGGGTCAGCTATTTCCATTAGATCAGCTTTGAGGAGAAGAGGGAGAGTAACTATTTATAGGGGACAGGAGGAGACCCTGGCACTACAGTTGGTGGCAGGGTGGAAGCTGACGTTCTCTTGACGTTTTGGCCTTCTCAGCTGATGCCCGTGGTGGTGGAGCCGGGCGGTGAGCTGGCGACACCTCCACGTGCGCCTAAAATCAATCGGTTTTCCGGTGGTTGTTGTTCAGGACGGGGTGCCCGTTGGAAAGGGGCCCGTTCTTCGTCACTTCCTCCTCCTCCTCCGTGTTGTCGGTCTCCTCGGGATCACTCCTCTCGTCTTCCACCACCTGCAGGGGTTGAAGAGAAAGTGAAACGGGGCGAGCGGGCTAGAGCAGAGTGGGACTGGGCGTCAGGACTCCTGAGGTCTGTTCCTAGCGCTGCCACTGCCTTGCTGCGTGACCCGGTTTGCTTCTGTGCCTTAGTTTCCCTGTGGAACACCACGAGCAGGGCTTAGTGTCTAAGGCCCATTCCGTCCCCAGCCCCGCCCCTCCTCCATTAGCGCCATCTGCACAGGTGGCTTTGCGAGCCAGGCACTTGACTGGGAATTGTGTGAAATCCTCCCACATGGGGGCCACGCACGCGCTTTAGATGGTAAAAGCCCCCTCAGCATTTACCCCTGTGTCACGCAGGTCCCACTGATCCCCTACTGCCTTGCCTTCCCCAGAGATGCTCCAGGACCTCACTTCTGAGCTCTGGCTTCTCCCTGCCCCTCCCCGCGTCATGCTGTTGCCCTAGCAAACTTCTCCCGTTCCTAGAGCACCAGCCAGCACATGGCCCTAGCAGCCCCGGACGCCATGGGACGTGCCACTGGAGCCTCAAATCGTGCTGCTGCTTAGAGCCCCAAGGCCCAGAACCTCATAGGGATTCAGTTGCCTAGTTCCGATAGGAATCAGTGGGAGATAGGTGCCAGAATTACTGAAGAACTGGACCAAAGGCTTTTCTCTATCCTCCAAAAGGCAATAGAGCCCCCAGTGCTCACCCCGCCACCCCCCTCCGCTCCTCCGACGGGAATCTCTGCACTGTTGCACCACAAACAAACGAGCAACCCTACAATAAACACCCCTGTTATTTGTCCCCATTAATCAGGACAAGAAAATGCCCCCTAACCGGTCTTAAAAATTGCTGATCTCTTCCACTTCCCCATCCTCCCTGGAGGGTGGCTTCACTTTGGAACCCAGGGGCCAGGAGGGAAGCAATGTAAGCGAAGGGTGACCTGGAAAAAACAAAAACACCCCTCGCCCCTCCCGCCAGAGAAAGTGAACCTGCCTTTCCAGTTATGAACTTGTGGGCCATGCGGATGATGAGATACGCCCAGAAGATATGCAGCGACTGCAGCACGACCATCATGAAGTTGAAGAAGTAATAGCCGAAGAAGGGCGGGTACAGGTCCAGAGGATAGACCACGGTGCAGTGCATGATCCTATAGGAGAGCACAGGAGACCTCAGACATGTTCGCTGTACTCAGAGTGAGGCGGCTGTGCAACCCTCCTGGCTCTCTCACTGCTCCGAAGCAAAAGTGGCCTAGTGGCCAGAGGGCCAGACTGGTACTCAGGAGCTCTGGGTCCTATTCCCAGCTCTGCCACGAACATGAAACTCCTGGATCATCCTCCGACAGCCAGCTTGTCCCGCCCCACCACCCGCAATGCTGTCCCAGGCCTGAGAGGAGCAGCAGGCCACGGTCAGAGGCTGGGGCGCTTGCTCACCAGAAGGGCAGGATGATGAGGCGCGTGACGATGAAGATGGCGGCGAACACGATGAAGATGTTGTTGCAGGTGTTCTTCCAGCCGGCGTAGTTAAACATCTTGGCAGACTGGGGGCAAGAGGCCAAAGCCAAGTAAGCGGCAATGCCTTTGAGGCGTGGGAGATGTGAGATGGGGGGAGAATGTGGGCCTAGGGAGACTCAGATGAGTCACTGCATCTCTCGGGGGCTCTCCCACTTGTCAAATCCTGCCTGTCTCCCACCCTTGTCAGTCTCGACTGGGAGCTCCTCGGGGAAGGGGCCGGATCTTGTTCTGTACCTACAGCACCTCGCACAACAGGGCCCTACCCTTAGCTGGAACTTCTAAGCACTGAAGTAGAGCAGCCATGCTAAGAGCAGCTGCCTGGTTTGGTTTTCAGGTAGGGCTTGCGTCTGAGTGTGCCCACAGCTCCCCATGACAGACGTCTCAACGAAATGCCCAGTTGTCCATTTCACATTAGGTGTATTGCTGCAGCACCCAAAGGTCCCAGTGTGCCAGGTGCTGCCCAGACACACAGCGAGACACTGTCCCTGCCCCAAGGAGCTTAGAGTCCAAATAGACCAGGCATGAGTCTCTGGACTCCTGGGTTCTGTGCCGGGCTCAGAGGGGCAGCCCCCCCGCCCCATGGGAGTGAGTCCCACTGGCTTCACGGGGGCGCCAGGGGTTCTGTGTCATTGACATCGTGGTTGTGTGAAGCATCAGCCCTGGGGAACAGCCGCAGGGACCGGGTGGGGGGTTGCATGCTGCTCTCCCACCCGGCTCACCTCCAGCAGGTAGTCGGCAGAGTCATGCAGGGCCATGATCAGCGTCCCCGCCCGGATGTAGTTGGCAAACCAGGAAAAGCTGATCAGGATGATGGTGGCCACATGGTGGATGATCTGCTCTTTGAAGTCCTGCCGGGAAGAGGAGGGAGGGGAAAGGAAGGGGTTAACCCCCCAACAAATAAGAGGAGGGGTCAGACCCCAGCCCAGCCCCTCCTGCCCCAGATACACGAGGGCGGCCTGCCCCTCCCCCAGCCCCAAACACACCAGCCCCTCCTTGTCCAGCACTCCCAAGCAGCTCACTCCCCCAGCCCTGGACACAGAATCCGCCTCTTCGAGGGAGGCAGATGTGCCCCCCTGCAATATCCCAATGGGGGCTGAGAGGGGCTGCCTGCGGATCACCAAGCAATTACACCCATGTAGTGAGGGGGAGGGCCACATTCCTAGTACCAGGGCTGGTTTGGGGCCACTGCTCACCCTATGCAGCTAATGGAGGCAGCCGCAAGCAGAAGCCCTCTGACCCCAGCAGACTCTCCCATCCCAAGCCTGGGATGCCTAGGACTGATCTGGTGGCACTGGGTTGGCCCTGCCGCCCCGGCGGGGGTCTGGAGAGAATCCCCTGTGCCCTGATCTCTTCCCCATTCAGCCCAGGACTGGGGACGCACATGGATCTCCATCCATCCCCCCTGCCTCCTGCACAGCCAGGCACGCGGCAGACAGCCTACCTTGCGCTTCACGTCAGAGGCGATGCTGAAGAGCAGGGACCAGTAGAACGACAGCTCGATCATGTAGTACCAGTACTGCGACGGCAGAGTGGTCTGCAAGGCAAACGGGACCAGAGAGCTCATCCTAACAATGCTCTGCTGAAGCATGTGCGCACGCCCTCTGCTGGATGGGATCAGAATGGCACTGCTGTATGCTGTAAGCCCGATTCTGCACAGAACTAATGGGGATTCTCCTGTAGCTTAAGCGGCAGGGACCTGAGCTTTGGAAGCAGGAGGATCTGAGCCTTGACATCACCCTGGATTTCCTAGGTGGCCACAGGCCACGTATTGCACTATCCCAGCCATTCCTCAGAACTCCCTCCAAGATGTTAAACACCAAGTAGTTGCCAAGTAACCATCCTAACTTCGGAGCACAGGCACCAATGGATGCATGTCCCAATGAAGCAGGGTTTCATTGGCTGCCCAGGCAGCTTTGGTGGAGGCTGAGCCAAGTCAGGACTCTCTCCACCCATGGAGCTGAAGGAGAGAAACAGCTGGCTCTGCCCACAGGCGCTAACCCGACAGCAGGTGCATGCTGGACTCACCTGGATCGGGTACCCTTTCCACACCTCCTTCAAGTCGTAGAACCAGGGCTTCTGTGAGGAAAAGCAGGAGGGGGAAAACAGGGCAGGGGTTAGCAGGGCAGCGTGGCCAGGATGGGGTGAGAGACCGGGAAGGGGTCAAAACAGCAGATCTTACTTACATCCACTATGACGGCCATGCCAGCAATGAAAGCAATAAGGTAAAAGGTGAATCGCCAACTGGAAAAAGGAAGCAGATGGTTCTCAACAGAGGAGCATGGGGCAGGGTGACGGGGAGAGAGAACACGTCATGGGAAGGGCAGGTAGGGAGCCCCACATGCTGGGAGCTCCAGAGGGAGCCGGCCCAGGGGACACAGGGTTGAAGTGCCCATCTGGGTCACCGGGGACCCTTTCCGTGCCTATCTCGTGATCCAGCAGGGATGGAGCCTTGTCCTATGCTGGGAGAAAGCGGGGGGGAAGCGAGCCTTGCAGCCGCTGGGCTTTAAGAGTCCCCTCAATCCTGTCCCCCTCTTGCCTTTCGCCTTGAAGCTGGAGCCGTGCTGGGAGCCCGGCTGGGCTCAAGAGCAGCGCTCACAGCGCTCACCAACCTGGGCTGGGGAGGGAACAGGCTCCTCCATTCCTACCACCACCAAACCTGTCTGCTCAGCCCAGTCAGTTCTGATGCAGCACACAGAGGTGACAGGGCACTATGGGCTTAAGGGCATCACCCCAAATGGAATCCCGGGGCCCCCTCCGCCACCATTCCAGTGCTCACAGCCCACAGCCGCTCCCTTCCCACCACTGGAGAACCCCCCTCCCCCAGGTCGCATTTCGACGAGAGTCCCGGGTCCGCCCTACAGTGCCCAGCTCAGCACAGAGCACAAGGGAGACAGGCTGCAGGGGGCGCTGCACACACCAGGGGGTGACAGGGCGAGCGGCATCAGGCTCTTACCTGGCCTCCCGGAACTTTTTGAGCAAGCTGGGCCTGTCCTGGTTGCGCCTGCGTCGGAACCAGCGCTCCACCTGCCGGACCATGCAGCCGCTCTTCTTGGAGAGCATCTCGATGTCGCTCTGGGAGGGGAGAGACCCGGGGGCGGTTACCAAGGCGACCCAGGCGCTGGCTGGGCCCCAAGACCAGACAACAGGGTGGTCAGTGGGAGGCAGAGGGTGTCTGCCTGGCAATCAGTGCTGTGCAATGGCAGCTCACTTTGGTCTCAGGAGCTCAGGTACTGGTCACAGTGAACGCGCCAGGTGGGGGCATCTAACAACTCTCCAGGGGCACAGATGGGCCCTGAGCCAGTGCTGCTGCAGCTTCACTGCTCCTGAGCTAGTTAGAGCAGGTCCATCTACACCCGCTGCAGCCACAGCCTGCTTGTTACCACGCGGCCAGGCCCAAAGACAGGCTGGGAGCTGCAGGCCCTGGCAGCCACAAAGGGGTTTGTTTTGAGCCTTCAGAGCCAGTGGCCAAGGGCTGCGGGGCGCCGGTGCCTGAGAGATTGAGAAGCTGAAAGCACATGGGCTGAACTAGACACGTGCAGGGTACTAGCTCCTTTGCAATCCTGACCCACAGTCTGTTATCCCCTGCCAGGGACCCTCAACCCCAGCCGGTACCACCCTGGCTAGCCCAGCTCTGGGTTTGCCGCACACAGACTCTGCCCGGGCCCCTCATTCCTGATCCCCATCCCCCTGCTATCCCAACTCCTCACACCCCCAGCTCTGCTGGTGCCTCATACTCCCACCCGGCAGCCCCCTGCTATCCCAGCCTTAGGCTCCGCAATCCCAACCAGCATCCCCCCTGCTAATCCAGCCCGGGGCTCCCCCTCTGCCCAGCAGCTGTGCCAATGCCCCTCAGTCCTGCCCTGTACCTCCTCTCTGTTATGCCAGCTCTGGGAATCCCCCGGGCAGAGGCTGCCACTCTGGCCAGCGAGCGCCTGTAATGATCAGGAATAGACTCCCACCCCGCCGGGGAGAAAGACCAGCGCTTTAGCCCCTGAATCACTAAAGCTGCATGCAAAAGCGCCCCCGAGCCCTAAATGCAGCCACGCAGCTCCTCAACTCGCATCCTGGTTTCTTCCAACACACAGAGCCAGATTCATTTCATACCCTCACATTAAACGCCCCAGGCACCCGGCTAGCCTCATACAGATCAGTTCCCAGAGACTCCGGATGGGAGAGGGCAGCCCAGGACACCTCGCCTTCAGCACCCCGGCGCAATCCCAGCGCCACGCCTGTCACAGGCTGCAGGCAATACAGCCCTCCCCCTCGCACGCACTGTACCTGTTTGGGGTGTTTTGAAGATGAAGCGTAGAACTTTTCTAGCACGGGATTTGGGGTGGCTTTTAATCGGATCTTCTCCTTGACGTTCAAAAGCCCAGCTAATGGGGTAGCCACATATCTGGAGATGGGGTGAAGGGTGGAGAGAGGAATGGGGAGCACAGGGAGAAAACACGTGGTTAGAATAATGCTTTAGAACATGGACGCCCTTCCCTTTGTGGCAATCTGGTTGTTATAACATGGGGCCACAGTCTGGAAAAGGGACAGCACTGGTGCGTTCCCCCATCTGTGCAAGGGGGAGGAGGACACTGCTCTCCAGAGTACAGTGCTTTGAGATCTACTGATGGGAAGTGCCATGGAGGAGTTATTAGTGTGTGCAGCACCTGGTACCGTGGGGCAACCAGAATACGCCTAATTATTAGGTTATAAACTCTTCAAGGCAGGAACCGTGTCACCCTACATTTGTGCAGCTTCTGGCAAAGACACACCCATTAGTGCTCGGCCTATAGGCCCTACCATAACACAAATCCATATGGACAATCAGTTTCCTCCTGCAACCTGACAGCCCTCGGATCACAACTCCAAAGCCGCCTGTAAAGTCACTGACAAGAATTCTGCTGGGCCGTGGCCATTAGGTGGCAGTCAAACCCACATGACAGAGCAAACCTACCTGGGCCAAAGGGGTGCAGCTATGTGCCGCAAATGGCCCGGGAGGAATCTGAATATCCTTCCCATTTTATAGATGGAGAAACTGAGGCCTGGAGAAGGGACTGGACTCACTCCAGTGAGAACAGAGTGCCTAAGCCCACTCCTCCCCCAGACAGGGGACAGAACCCCGGAGTCCTGACTCCCAGCAGTTGGAGCAAAGAGTTAAAGTCACCGATGTGTGTGTTTTGATCAGAAGACCTGCCAGAATGGAGGTGACTGACAGGGGCAGGGGAAGTAAAGGATTAAAAATCAGAGTGGGGGATCTGAAATGATGGCTGGGGAGACAGAGTGAAAGACAAATTGAGGGAAGAGAAGGAAGGCTCAGGGAGAGAGAAGTGAATGATATGCAAGCAAAGAGAAAGACAGCATGTCTTTAACTAAGGGGAGAGGAAAAAAGAAAATGGGTGAGAAAAGACAGAAAGTAAGAAAGAAAAAATCAAGGGCCGGGAAAGTGACTCTTCCCTTTGCTACATAGAAAAGAAACATCTCCAGCCCCCTACTTCCCAGTCCAAGGCCCCTACTTTCACCCCACAGGGGCTGGGCATCCAAGGTGGTTTGCTGACAACACGTGGGGAGACATCTCCCAAGAAACCCAGCCCTCTCCTCCTCCAGCTTCACGCTGCTTGTCCCACCCAGCTGCGATCACAGCAAGATGCTCACAGGCATAGAGCATCCAGGGCACACGCATAACATGGGCAGACAGCTCCCGATGGAGCTCCGCCCACCCAACGTGCCTGTGCCTGATCCCCCAACAAAGCCAGCTCTGTTCTCCCGTCTCCGTTTGTCACCACGACAGTGGTTTATACAACAAATTGCTCTTTAATGCCTCGGCCCAGCTGTTCCTGCCTCAGCCCCCAGCATTGCTGAGACACCCGGGATCGGGGGCTGGCGTGCACAATGCAAGCGTTTGTGCCGGCTGCCTGGGCCGGGTGCATATAAGTACATGCCACATGCTCCGTATTCCTAGAAGCTAGGAGGTTAGAGACCCTCTGCCAAGCTCTCTCATTCCCACAAAGGTCAGTGCAGGTTGCAGCCTGCAGTCCATTGCCTGCTGCTTTATGAGGTCTGGGTTTATGACTTTTTAGTATTTGGAGGGAAGGAAGCGTGTGTAATACGACGTCTATGCTGCGTACCTTAGCTGTGCCACTACAGCCATACCCTGGTAAGGTATGCAGTGCAAAATAAAACCCTCCAATGAAGGGCAGCAGCTTTGTTGGCGGGAGAGCGTCTCCCACTGACAAAGCACTAACCATCCCGGCACTTTTCATCAGTAAAACTTTTGTCGGTCAGGGAGTTTTTTCACACTCCTGACCGATAAAAGTTTTGCCGACAGAAGTACAGTGTAGACAGAGCCCAAGTGAAATAAGGAGTGTAGACAGAGCCCAAGTGAAATAAGGAGATTCTCCTCCTTCATTTAAGGCACACACTGGACTGGGGGATTCAGGACTCCTGGGTTCTGTTCACAGCTCAGAATGAGGAGTGGGGTCTAGTGGGTTAGAGCAGGGGGCTGGAAGTCAGGATTCCTGGGTTTTACCGCCAGCTCTGAGAGGGGAGTGGGGTCTAGTGGTTAGGGCAAGGGGCAAGGAGTCAGGATTCCTGGCTCTGGAAAGGGAGTGGGATGTGGGGATTTGAACTGAGGCCAGATTTTCTAGACTGCTCAGGCACCTTAACAAGATCTGGGTTTGCAGAAGCGCTGACCACCTAATGTGAATCCAGTGTTATGAAAATCTGACCTCAATGGCTTCCCTAGGGGCTGGATATTTCCTCACTATCCACCAGGGGGGAGCTCCTTCAGCTGGCTCCAGCCAGGTTGCAGGAATGGATGCTGACCTGGCCTCCCCTAGGTACTCACATTTCGAAGAGGTGCCTGACGACGAGGAAGAGGAAGGCTAAGGGGATAGTGATGTAGAGGTCCGAAGCCTTGGCATAGACCCGCCCATCCTGGTCTTCCAGGTCTGACCATGTCAGGTTCACCGGCAACCAGAGCCGGTCCCACCAAAAGTAATTGTATAACGTCTGGAACATCCTGCAGGGAGAGAGACAAATGGAGTGACTCATTCATGCTCCAGGGTTCCCTGTGCCTCCTATCCATGCCCCTGGGCAACAGTGGCCAAGGCCCCTGCCTCCACCCTCGGATTCCCAGCATCCAAGCTACAAGGAAGCACAAGGACACACGACTTATCACAGCTGCTCCAACCCTCGCAGCCCCGGGATCCCACCGCTCCTCACCGCACAGGCCCCCTCCTGTCCCAGAGCAGAAGGAGAATCACTATAAGCCCTGCAGTGCTAAGGACACACAGGGAAGTAGTGAGAACGTAGTTGGCACAGGGGGCGGAATGCTGCAGCTGTTTAAACACCACACGGCAGTTTAGCAAGGACAGAACCTTGTATATGACTGAAATCGTAGGGGAAATCCAGGGAAGCCAAACGTGGAGGCTCTAGGGTTGAAATGCACCATGGGGTCTCTATAATGGCTGCAAAGGGTCTGGGTTGGGACAGATGTACAGCAGGTCACATGCCACGTTCAGGTCAAGATGCTCTCTAAGTACAGATGTGTACATCCTTCAGGGCCAGGACTGGCTTTTTGTTCGGTGTGTACAGCACCTAGCGCCAGGTGGTCCTGAATGGTGACCCTAGGTGCTACCACAGTACAAATAAACAGCATCAGTAGAAGGCGCCAGCAGCACAAATGCACCCAACTCTGCATCTAGCTTTCGCTCACCTCCATGCAGAGTTCCAGCTACTAGTCCCCCCGGGCCCATCCTGGCCACGTGTGAGAGATCCAGTTACATTCTGCTTGGGGCTCAGAATAGGGGAGGCTGAGCAGGTGACAGCGGATTTCCCAGGATGGCTGCAGCACCCAGCTGTGACAAACAGGCCCCTTGACAAAGGGTCCCTGGTTCTTTGCGAACAACTCTCACCTCAGACCTGACAAACTCACTACACCAAACATATCTTACAGGATATTTATCCATCAAGCATAAGCTGTAACACAGGGGTGAGCAAACTTTTTGGCCTGAGGGCCACATCTGGGAATAGATATTGTATGGTGGGCCATGAATGCTCACAAAATTGGGTTGCGGTATAGGAGGGGGTGAGGTCTCTGGTTGGGGGTGCGGGCTCTGGGGTGGGCCAAAAATGAGGAGTTCAGGGTGTGGGAGGGGGCTCTGGGCTGGGGGAGTGAAGGGGAGGTGAGGTCTCCAGATGGAGATGAGTTTGGGGTGTAGGAGGGTGCTCCAGGCTGGGACTGAGGAGTTTGGAGAGCAGGAGGGGGAATCAGGACTGGGGCAGGGGGTTGGGGCGCAGGCTCTGGACAGCGCTTCCTTAAGCAGCTCCTAGAATCAGCGGAATGTCTCTTCTCTGGCTCCTATGCAGAGGTGTGGCCAGGCAGGTCTGCATGCTGCCCCATCCGCAGGCACTGCCCCTGCAGCTCCCATTGGCTGTGGTTCCCAGCCAATGGGAGCTGCGTAGGCAGCGCTTGGGGTAGGAGCAGCATGTAGAGCTGAGCCACCTGGCTGCTCTTATGCACAGAGGCGGGGCCATGACGCTGCTTCCACGGGCCATATGGAGCGGCCCCGAACCCTGCTCCCCGGCTGGAGCACCAGAGCCCACTCCCAGCGGGAGCTCAAGGGCTGGATTAAAACGGTCAGCGGGCTGGATCCAGCCCACGGGCCGAAGTTTGCCCACCCCAGCTGTAAGGTGTTTAAAGAAAGCTCGTAACTTGTCAAGATTCACAATTGTACAGGTACTAGCAAGGACTAATGTGTTTCTACTGACAGTATGCTTTATGGACTTGCAGTGAAAAAAATCAGTCACCAGGATACAAGTCTCAGTAACAGCCCATGCAGGCAGGAGGGAGTTATCCTCCTCCTCTATTTATCCGGTGATGCAATGCAATGTTTAGCCTTGCACCATACACACAAACAAACAAACAAAACCTCTTAAAGGTGAAAAAGGAGCATTGCAACAAGACCCAGGCGCGCCGGGGCCATGAACAGGGATAAAAAACTGTTTCCGTGTCAGAGGACGGAAAGGTTCTTTGGATCTAGTCACGGAGGAAACCCCTTGGGGAGCAGGGGTGTTTTCACGAACATTTGGATCCTGGTCCTTCTGCAACAGGCTGAACGTTGGGGGGAACCCAACTTTATTGGCTAGGAAAGCCATCTACCGGTAAGTGCTGACACAGCTTTGCGTTTTGTTTTCTGTTGCAACCTCCTCTCCAGCGCTTGCTCTTGTTTCTAGTTAAATCTCTGTTCTCTCTCCGATAAACCCGCTTTGGTTTTAGTAAAAGTGCTCACAAGTGGCAGAGTGGTTTAAACATTATGGTAAACGAGGGCACGCTGTTCCTGCGGGGGCAGAGGAGCTGGGACTTCCGTGAGCCTCAGGGGCCGGATATCCCAGAGGAAAGATTCAAAAGGGCCTCTTGGACTGGGGGGCATCTCTTGTTCACCGGCAAGGCAAGGGCAGGGCTGGCAGAGCCTGGAAGAGAGTATCTGGGTGGCAGAGAGGCTGGTGGCGTACAACCAGCCAGGCATGGCCAAGACTCACGCTGGAAGCAGGGGGGTGGTAAGAGGACTCTCAGTGCTGACTGTCAGGTCGGCTCTCTGCTGCCTCCCCACAGCATGTGCAGAGGAAGACCCTCCAGATCAGCCATGGGGCTAGTGCCCTGCCACTCTGACAGCAGCTCAATGCAAGCACAGCGGATGTCACAGATTCCAGTCCAACCCGCTCCCTGGCAGTGACGCCAAAGAGAGGAGGCTGCTCCAGTGTCTGGGTTGAGGCCCATCTCAGTGTGAGCAGCCTGTACGAAACAAGGCTGAAACCCACCAAACTCCTCCCCTCCCCCATGCAGCTGCATAACATGCTGTGTGCAGTCTGGCACTGGGCTCCACCCTAGAGATGGCTACCCTTCATCAGTGCTGGAGAAACACAAGCTCCACCTTCCCCCTTCCTGCATGTGCAGGGCACCTGGGTTCTACTGCCAGCTCTGCCAATGCCCTCGGAGTCACTGCCCTGTATGCCTCTGCTTTCCCGCCTTGGCTATTCGGACTGTGAGCTCATCAGAGCGGGGACCATCTCTCACTCTGCGCCCAGGCAGGGTCCCGATCTCTGTGGCTGTTGTAATACTCTATAGCTTAACAGGGAGCATGGAGCACTAACTAGTTTAATGGTGACCAGATACTCAGCACAATATTCACAACAAGGAGGAGTGAACAAGCCAAAAGAGGGACAGAACAGGTTAAAGAACATTTAGCTAAGTTAGTCAAGTATTCAAGTCAGCAGGGCCTGATGAAATTCACCCTACGGTACTTAAGGAACTAGCTGAAGCAATCTCAGAGCTGTTAGCAATGATCTTCCAGAACTCACGGAGGAGGGGTGAGGTCCCAGAGGACTGGACAAAGGCGAACACAGTACAGTACCTGTCTTGAAAAGGGGAAACAAAGAGGACCCAGGGAAAGACAGACTAGTCAGCCTGACTTCAATACCTGATACTGGAACAAATGATTGAACAATCAATGTGTAAGCGCCTGGAAAGTAACAGGGTGATAAGCAGTCGCCAAGAACAAATAATGCCAAACAAAACTAATTTTCATCTTTGACAAGCTAACCGGCCTAGTGGACGGCATGAAGCAGTAGACCTGGTGCATCTTGATTTTAGTAGCTTCTGACAGTCCCACGTGGCATTAGCAATTGCACACTCGGGAAATGTGGTCTAGAGGACGGTGGGTGCACAGCTGGTAGAAAGACCATACTCAAAAATAGTTATCAATGGTTAGTGATCAAACTGGCGGGGGGTGGGGGGGGATTTAGTGGGGTCACGCAGTGGTCAGTCCTAGGGCTGGTACTATCCAATATTTTCATTAATGACTGGGATAACGGAGTGGAAGGTATGCTCATAAAAGCTCCAGATGACACCGAGCTGGGAGGAGTTGCTGGCACTTTGGAGGACGGGATCGGAATTCAAAATGACCTTGACAAAAGAGCCTGAAATCAACAAGATGAAATTCAATAGAGAGAAGTGCAAAGTATTTCACTTAAGAAGAAAAAAAAAATGAGTTGCACAACTACAAAGTGTGGATTAAGTGGCTGGGTGGCAGCACTGCTGACAAGGATTTGGGGGTTATAGTGGATCACAAATTGAGTAAGAGCCAGCAGTGTCATGCAGTTGTGAAAAAGGCTAGTATCATTCTGAGGTGTGTTAACAGGAGTGGCACTTGTAAGACACGGGAGGTAATTGTCCGGCTACATTCAGCACTGGTAATGACACAGCTGGAGCACTGCATCCAGTTCGGGGTGCCACACTTTAGGACAGATGTGGACAAACTGGAGAGAAGCCAGAAAGAGCAACAAAAATGATCAAAGGTTTAGAAAAACTCACCGAGGAGGAAAGGGAAACACCTGGCCATGTTTAGTCTTGAGACAAGGATGGGGGGGGGGGGGGGGAGGGAAGGAAAAAGAGAAGACCCGATAACCCTCAGTTAAGGGCTGTTACAAAAGGATGGTGATCAAATGTTTTCCTTGTCCATTGGGCATAGGACAAGTAGTAATGGGCTTACTCTGCAGCAAGGGAGATTTAGGGTAGATATTAGGAAAAACTTTATGACGCTAAGGTTAGTTCAGCTCTGGAACAGGTGTCCAAAGGAGGCTGTGGAATACCCATCACTGGAGGTTTTTAAGAGCAGGTTGGACAAACACCTCTCACGGATAGTCTAGATTTACTTGGTCCTGGGTCAGCGCAGGGGTCTGGACTAGGTGACCCCTCAAGGTCCCTTCCAGCCCAACGCTGCAATGATTGAGCTTTTCTGGAGTTTCTCCTAACTGTGGGATTCAGGCACCAGACCCCATTAGTCTGGGGCATATCTATTGTCCAGTTGACTTGATCAGCTCAAGCAAGGCTCCAGCATGAGTTTGCTGGGGGACAGGGAGGAGGTATAGGATTTCCACCCGCCTTCGCACCTGCCACATTTGTAGGGCTCCCTGAAGCAAGGAGCTGATGTTCCCAGACCCTGCTAACTACTAGCTATAGCACCAGGAGAGGGAGGGCTGCAGGCACTGGTGGATTGGAGCCAACTTTGCAGAGAGATGGTGTGGCCAGCTGACTTCCGTTCTGATAATATTGTGGGGCGGTGGGGGGGAGAGGCTGTTCAGTGGCTCTTTGCAGGGCAGCCAACCTACTGCTCCGGTAAACCTTGGATCTCCAGTCACCTCTTCTGTCCCATAGCTGGGCCTGAGCGTAAAGGGATGCTTTTCCCACTTGTAACGGACCCTAGGGAGGTTGCTCCCTGCTTCTGTGCCTCAGTTTCCCAGCCTGTGGAACAGTACTAACACTTGCCCCATGGAAATATGGAAAGGGCTACATTCAAAGTCCTTTGAGCCCCTCAGAGGACTAGGACACTACAGTGTAGCTTAACAGCTGCCCTCCCCTCCCCAGAGGTGGCTGTATTTTGGTGCTGGGATAGCAGAATGCAAGGACAAGCCAATCACTCACCCCATTCCCTGCTCCTGCCCTTGGACTACCCAGGCCCTTCTCCCAGTCAGTTCTCTAGTCCAGACAGGCACTGGGGAGCAAAGGACCCGCCCAGCGCAGAAAGCAAGTAACCAAAAAGGCCAATATTCACCTGGCTTTGCCTGGGGCCACCACACCAGAGTCTGGTGTGCACCTGAGACTGACTTTGCTAAGTGGCACCCTGCCCGGGCCACTGGACAGACTGGCTCAACCATTCCACCAACACGGAGTCCCTTGTGCTAGGGGCAGACTCAGGAAAGGGAGGACCTCCTGCAGCAAGTTGCCTCACCTACCAGAATGCCCCCCCAAAAGGCTTGGCTGAGGTGTGGGTGAGACAGCACCCAGGCAGACGGACAGAATGGGGCTACGGCGGCAGGGTGCACCTGTTCAATAGGAACCGGTCACGCTCTGCAGCCTGACGCAGCCCAGTGGGGGAAGGAGCAGAGCGCACAGGGCGCTGGAGCACCAGTGAACCATTTCCTAAGCACTTACAGCTCCCCACAGCACACGAGAGAAGTAATCCTGCCACGAATGCATCACTGCGAACTATGGTGCCTGCTACTGCGAGCGTGGGCTGCGTCCACGGAGCACTAAGCATTACCGCTGTGTCAGCAGGGTGGCAGATTCGCTCTGAACCATCCAACAGCCACTTCACGCACACGAGGGTGGAATTTATCAGGGCTAAACTCCTGGGTAAATCTGGAGTCACGCCACCAGCCTTGGCATGGCAGCTCCCAGTACAGACAAAAGCAGGGGCCGGCCCTGCGCCTCAATCAAAGCCGGTTTAAAAATATCATCGACCCTGGAGGTGACTGAGATTGAATCTACAGAGTGCAGGGGTTGGGGTTTTCACTCCCCCTTGCACCACTGACAGCCCAGACACCACAACTGGGCTGGCCAGTTTCACTTCCTGGTTCTCTCCCCTCCATCTCCATCTCCCTGCCCTACCCATAACCTGCCCATCACACTCCCCCTCTGCTCTCTTTCCATCCCCTCATCTCCCTCCATCCTCTTATAACCCCAAACATAGACCTGAGCCCCTGTATTCTGCCCAACTTTGTCATTTCCTCCCTATCCCATACCATCCCCCTACTCCCTGGACACCCAGCTGCTGGCCTCTCCCATCAGACCCCCAATCCCATCTCTCCCCCCCACCCCCTCCCACCTGAATAACGATACAAAAAAATAAAAGGGAAAATTCCAACCAAATGGATGATCCAGGTGCCGAATAACCAGCCCCCCCTCCGCTACCCCACCGCTGATTAGAATTGTTGCCCCACCAAGTGGCGTCTCTCATCATTAAAGTGAAACCTGGAGGCTGATTCGCATTAAAACTCGCTCAACAGCACAACTGCAGATCCAATACACAGCCCCTGGCACAACCACCACCACAATGTGCTCAACCAACCAGCAAACGCACCGTCAACCACACCATCCTAGTGACACCATCCCAAGGCATAACGGCAGCCAGTAGCCCAACCCAGAGCAGGTGGCAACAGATACTATGTGCATTACAGTAGCACTTTGGGACCCAAACTAAGATCAGGCCCTGTTATGCTGGGCACGGCCCAGACACAGAGCAAGAGATGGTCCCCGCCCCAAGGAGCTTGCAGTCTAAAGAGACTGAGCAGGTGGAACCTAATTAGGAAATGGAAGGGAAAACTGAGGCAGAGACAGGGGCAGTGACTTGCCAAGTTCATCAGCAGGTCAGTGGCAGAGCTGTGAATAAAACCCAGGCATCCAGAGTCCCACCCCAGAGCAGCAGTGTGGGATGGATGATCTTTCACAGGGGTCATACTCTGCTCACTTTCCCTCCTACAGACCCTTCTATCCCCATCCTGTGCAATAGGCAGTTCAGAGCACACACTGCTGGGGGCTGGGAGCTGCCAGGTGTCTAAAAGTGCCCATAACCCCCCCCCCCTACACACACACACACACACAAAGCACTAGCTACAGCCTTCACTGCACGCTCTCTCTGGGGCAGTCCATGAGCTCTCTCTCGAGGCAGGCACTTGCTCTGACGTGCCGTGCCCAGGGCACTAGAATAGCCACTGCGGCAGCAGCGTTGCAATCTGTTGATGCAAACATCCCAAAGGAGACAGCATTCCGGGCATGGGCATGGCCTCACCAAGTTCCCAACCCTCAGAAACCAATGACACAGCCCCTAGTGTCGGGTTCTACATGCCACATCCCCTGCAGGCACAGAACTCGGAGCCCTCTTGGCCCTCGGTGATCTATGGGGCAGATCCACAGCTGGGGTAAGCCAGTGCAGCATGGAGAGGAAGGGCGCCAGTCTAGCACTTGGGAGAGTCGGAATCAACTCCCTGCTCTTCCACATTGCCTGTGACCTTGGCACAGTCACTTAACTGCTCCGTGCCTCAGTTTCCCCACATGTACAGGATAACAGCAGGGGGATGACAGGATAAATACACTAAAGAGCATGAGGTGCTCAGGTTCTAAGGAGACGGGAGCCTAACGATGTCCTAGGACGTTCCAGCTGCACTGAGGTCAGTGGGAACACGCCTATTTACCCTAGCTGAGCATCTGACCCTCTATTTTCCAAAGGGCAGAGAAGGGTACAGCAAGGAAGCCCTGCACAAGGAGGGCAAGTGACCGCTGCAAGTAAGGCCACAGAGTGAGCCAGTGACACAAATGGGATGAGGACCCAGGAGTCCTGATGACCAGTCTCCTGCTCCAACCCTTAGACCCCACTCCCTCTTGGTTAATTTTAACCTGACTTTCCCTTCTTTGCAGGGTCCCCTTGATCACAGCAGTGGCTCTCTACCTGGGCATACCAGCTCTCCAGCTGATAAGCTCTGCATTCACCCTGCCAGTCGAGGGACTGTGTGGATCAGGTTCAGGGGAGAGCTGGGCACAGAGGCCCACCCAGGGTGCATTTGGACACCTTGGTGCCCAATTCCCCAAGTGGCTGCATGTCCCCTGGCAGGTGCAGGGCCTCCTCTGCTCCTGCCAGTCAGTGGGTGCAAAGACTGCATGGCAGCCAGGAGCATCGAGACCCCTTAAAATTGTTGCAGAGGGCAAGCAATAAGGTTGAAAAGCAGGGCGAAGGGGAGGACTGCGGAGCACAGCCCAGCCAGGGGCAGGAAGCTGGGCTGCTGCTGCTGTCATCTGTCACTTGGGTTGGGACTGCGGAAGCATTGCATGGGCTCTCCAGCCCTACAGAGCAGCAGCGACACAAGGCAAGGCTCTCCCTCTCACTGCCTGCAGGAGCCTCCTTGTTACCTGTGCCCTCACCCCCCACGCGGAGACCTGGGAGATGGCAGTCACAGGGGAGGTGCGACAGGGTGTGCCGAGTTAATTCAAATCTCTTAACTAGAACCTAACTGGAAGGAGGACAGCGAGCTGCTGGAGGGTGCCAATTAACTGAGTAGGGCTGCAGCTGAGGTCTCTGTGAGAGGGAAGCGCCCCAGCTGCTGGGGCTATCTAAGCAAACAGGCAGGAAGTGCTGGGGGGAGCGGGGAGCCTGACGGAAGGCAGCACTAGGCAGGACTGGCTGCTGCAGTCACAAGTGACGAACCTGGCACTGACTAGAAACAAATATATAGAGCATGGCATCGTCAAGGCCACCGGGGTGGCTGTGGGCTGCGACTAAGGCTGGAAAGGACTGCTGGGACCACTCCATGACAGGATGCTTCTCCAGTGCTAGAGGCAAGGGGGCTTGCAACTGGGGCTGGCATCCGAGAACTGGAACGGGCTGCAGTGGGTGGGGAACCTGTGTTGTTCCTTTTCTCTGCAGCTGGAGCCCACAACAGCTGATATATACAGAGCCCCAGATGGTCCTGGGGTGTGTGTGGGGAGAGCCTGGCTCGTAGAAGTGCTGAGCAACAGCAAGCCCGGGACAGCTGCAGACTTTGCCCCTCGGAAAATCCAGGCCCCAGGTTGAGTACTCCCTGCACAGAGAGCAAGAAGCCTGCCCAGCTTGCACATGACCCTCAGTCCTTCGCCCCATCGCTTCAGCCACTCCTCGAGCCCCTACAACAATCAGATGGGAGCCCACCAAGCCGCTGCGCTGCTGTACGCACACTGCAGAGATAAAAAGCAGAGTGGCAAACCAGGGCAGCGATCCCGGCTTTCACGCTGTCAACACAGGTGGGCTTTTTCTGGGAAGGAATGGGGGGGAAAGGGGGTATGTGGCTCAACTCCACTGCACAAATGCACCGAAACCCCTGGCCTGCAACCCAACCAGACATCTCCCAGCGGTCCACCATCACGAATCAGGTCCAGGGCATTCAAGGTACATGCTGCAGCTAGGTAACAGCGCTGGGGAAGGGAGAGCAGGCTTGGAAAGCAGCCACAATAGCCCTGCCCAGGCCTCTATCAGAGCTGTGCAAGCAGTATGTGGAGAACACACATGGGCTAAATGAATATACAGTGCGGCCAGGGTCGGTGCTCAATAGGGCTATTCAAAATGTATCTGTCCTCAGCAGCTGGGCAAGAGAGAGCGATCACTGCAGGGCATGCCTCCACGCATACACACACAGATTGTGCTATGGAGGGAGAGTGGGGGAGGGCTCACCAACAGTCCCCAAATTACAAGTGGAACGTCCCTTATTTACCTAGAAAATTGCCTGTCCAGTACTCAATCAGGACATCTTCTAGTATTTCAACAGCAGGTGGCCAGTACTCATGGGTGCCTCTTTCCACTCCCCTCCAGCCCGGGGCCTTCAGTGCTGCTGCACAGGGAAAGCAGGCCGGGCGCGGTCAAAGGCCAGGCCAAGGTTGGGAGAGGAATGGAAAAGATGCACCCATGAGTACTGGCCCTCTGCTGAGTCCAGCCCTTCCCTGCGCGGGATCTGTCTGGCAGCCAAGTGAAGGGGGTTGCATGCCCTGGAGCTGCACTGAAGGGCCAGGGCCAGGGCCAGGGCGGGACTCTGTGGAGGGGGGAGGTAGAGTCAGTACTCCCAGGCGTAGCCTCCCCACTCACAGTCTCCAGCAGAGAAACATAACTGCTGGTTGGTGGCTGGCTGAGTGCTGCAAAAAGCAGCAAGAAACACCCCAGGCAAACATAGGTAAGTACTGGTTAGTACTACTAGCATTCTTATTGATGATACCAAGAGGAGGGATGAGGCGGGGGTGCTAAGAAAACAGCCCCTTAATTTTGAAATACAACGTTGGCAGCCTTAGTGGGGGATTCCCCTTCCCTCACCCTGTGCCTGTCTGATCTATACCTCTTCAGAGGGTTAATACGCGGCTCCTTGCACAGGTGCCAACTCCAGGGCCGGAGCTACAGACACTAACTTTCCAGTGTGCCAGGGAGTGCTCACTGCTCAACCCCCTGCTCTGCTCCCACTTCACCCCTTCCCCAGAGCCTGCACATGCAAACATCTGGGGCAGGAGGAATGGGGAGTGAGGGGGAGGTGCTAATTGGTGGGGCTGTTGGCAGGCGGGAGGCACTGTGGGTTGGAATAGAGGGGAGCTGCTGACATATTACTGTGGCTCTTTGGCAATGTACATTGGTAAATGCTGGCTCCACCTCAGGCTCAGGTTGGCCCTTGGGCACTGCCGTAATAAATGGGATTAATCCAAAATTTTAAAGAAGCCAGCCCAACCCAAATGAGTACAGAAGCAGGCACACCCTGCAGCAATCAGTGAGGCTTCATGCTGTATTGTATTGGAACACACATCAGATCCCCGCCCCACCTAAGTGTCATTTGCCCAAGATAAATTTAAGCAACTGTAGAACAGATCGGGGAGGGTGGGTAGGACGGTGTTCTGTAGACACACAATGAAGCATGTGCCCAATTCGTGCTGAATCCAACTGTCATAACTATAAAGGGAAGGAAATAGCCTTCCTGTGTACAATACTATAAAATCCCTCCTGGCCAGACACCAAAATCCTTTAACCTGTAAAGGGTTAAGAAGCTCAGGTTACCTGGCTGACACCTGACTCAAAGGACCAATAATGGGACAGGAAACATTCAAAGCTGGGGGGGTGTGGCGGGAAGGCGGCTTTTGTTTGCTTTGTTTTGGGGGTTGTTCACTCTTGGGACTAAGAGACAGGACATCAATCCAGGCTCTCCAAACCTTTCTGAACAAGTCTCTCATATTTCAAACTTGTAAGTAACAGCCAGGCAAAGCGTATTAAGTTTATCTTTGTTTTCTCAACCTGTAAATGTGCCTTTTGCTAAGAAGATTTACCTCTGTTTGCTGTAACTTTGAACCTATGGCTAGAGGGGGTTCCCTCTGGGCTCTATGAATCTGATTACTCTGTAAAGTTATTTTCCATCCTGATTTTACAGAGACAATTTTTACCTTTCTTTCTTTAATTAAAAGCCTACTTTTTAAGAACCTGATTGATTTTTCCTTGTTTTAAGATCCAAGGGGGTTGGATCTGGACTCAACGGGAACTGGTGGAGGGAAAGGAGGGGGAATGGTTAATTTCTCCTTGTTTTAAGATCCAAGGGTCTGGATCAGTGTTCACCAGGAACTTGGTGGAGTAGTCTCTCAAGGCTACCCAGGGAAGGGTTACAGTACTAGGGAGGAAGATATTCTGGGGGGAAGGTAGACGGAGTTTCCCAAATAACTCAAATAATTTGGGTGGTGGCAGCAAAACCAAATCTAAGCTGATAATGAAGCTTAGAGGTTCTCATGCAGGTCCCCACATCTATACCTTAGAGTTCAGAGTAGGGAAGGAACCTTGACAGCAACACACGGACTTAAGTATTCTGCTAATTCACGGCCTAGAACAAAATTCACACAGATGCCCACAGCATTTCATACAACTCCAGCTCATTTTAAAAAAAGCCAAGAAGGGATTAACTTTCAACCACAACCCTTCTTCCACCCCCCTGAGTGACACAGGCCTGGTCTACAGTACGTGTTTAAACCAAATTTAGCAGCGTTAAACCGAATTAACCCTGCACCCGTCCACACAGCGAAGCCCTTTATATTGATATAAAGGGCTTTTTAAACCGATTTCTGTACTCCTCCCCGATGAGGGGCGTAGCACTGAAATCGGTATTGCCATGTCGGATTAGAGTTAGCATGGCCGCAATTCGACGGTATTGGCCTCCAGGCGGTATCCCACAGTGCACCATTGTGACTGCTCTGGAAAGCAATCTGAACTCAGATGCACTGGCCACGTTGACAGGAAAAGCCCCGCAAACTTTTGAATTTCATTTCCTGTTTGCCCAGCACGGAGCTCTGATCAGCCCGGGTGGCGATGCAGTCCCAAATCCAAAAAAAGCTCCAGCATGGACCATATGGGAGATACTGGATCTGGTATGGGGAGACAAATCTGTTCTATCAGAGCTCCACTACAGAAGACGAAATGACAAAGCATTTGAAAAAATCTCCAGGCTATGATAGACAGAGGCCACAGCAGGGACTCAGTACAGTGCTGCGTGACAAGCGTAACAGAAAGCCAAAGAATCAAACGGACACTCATGGAGGGAGGGAGCGGGGACTGAGGACTCCAGCTATCCCACAGTCCCTGCAGTCTCCGAAAAGCATTTGCATTCTTGGCTGAGCTCCCAATGCCTGAAGGGTCAAAAACATTGTCCGGGGTGGTTCAGGGTCTCTCTCATCAATTTATCCCCAATCTGACCCCCGTAAAAGAAAAGGGGGAAAAAATCGTTTCTTGCCTTTTTTCAATGTCACCGTATGTCTACTGCATGCTGCTAGTAGACGCGGTGCTGAACAGCAGCATCCCCTTCCCTTCCTTTCCTGATGGCAGATGGTACAAAATGGTGGAAAACCATCCTCATCATCCCGTGAGTGCTCCTGGCTGGCCTCGGTGAGGTCGGCCGGGGGCGCCTGGGTAAAAATGACTCTTGGTCATTCCTGGCAGATGGTACAGAACGGCTGGTAACCGTCCTCATCATAGCAGCTAGAGGCTGAGCTCCATCAGCCCCCCCACCTTTCATGTCTAAAGAAAAAATTCTGTACTCCCTGGACTATCATAGCAGCTGGAGGCTGCGCTCCGCTCCCTCCCACCCTTTAATGTCCTGCCTGGACTATCATAGCAGCTGGAGGCTGCCTCCCCCTCATTTTATCTCGCTAAAAAGTCAGTGTTTCTTATTCCTGCATTATTATTTCATCACACAAATGGGGGGACACTGCCACGGTAGCCCAGGAGGGTTGGGGGAGGAGGGAAGCAACAGGTGGAGCTGTTGCAGGGGCTCCCCCTAGAATGGCATGCAGCTCATCATTTCTGCGGGATCTCTGGGGCTCTGACACGGAGCGCCTGTGCTCTCTGGTTCTCTAGTACACTTGCCCCACATTCTAGGCAGGACTGACTATTTTTAGCCAAAACATAAAGAAGGGAATGACCCAGGGAGTCATTCCCATTTTTGTTCATGTGCCCTCGGCCGACCTTAGCGAGGCCAGCCAGGAGCACCAATGACAGCAGCAGATGGTGCAAAATGACTGATAACCATCATCTCATCATCAATTTACAATGGTAGACGGTGCAATAGGGATGGTAACCGTCTCTGCTACCTTGCAAAGGCAAATGAATGCTGCTGTGTAGTACTGCAGTACCACCTCTGTCAGCAGCATCCAGTACACATACGGTGACAGTAACAAAAGGCAAAACGGGCTCCATGGTTGCCATGCTATGGCATCTGCCAGGGCAATCCAGGGGAAAAAGGGTGCGAAATGACTGTCTGCCGTTGCTTTCATGGAGGAAGGATTGAGTGACCACATTTACCCAGAATCACCCGCGACACTGTTTTTGCACCATCATGCATTGGGATCTCAACCCAGAATTCCAGTGGGCGGGGGAGACTGTGGGAACTATGGGATAGCTACAGTATAACTACCCACAGTGCAACGCTCCGGAAATCGATGCTAGCCTTGGTACATGGACACACGCTGCAGAATCAATGTGCTTAGTGTGGCCGCGTGCATTCGACTTTATACAAAGTGTTTTAAAAACGGTTTCTGTAAAATTGGAATAATCCCGTAGTGTAGACATACCCATAGTTAAGCCAATTTAAGTCCCCATATAGACATCGTGAGGCCAACAGAAGAATTTTTCATGCAGCCCAGCCCAGCCACCACCTCTCGGGAAAATGGATGGACTATCGTGACGGGAGGGTTTCTCCGGCGCAGCTGCAGTGCTGTAAGCATATACATAGCCTAAGCTACTGTTCAACAACCAGGTTTTCCTAGTGCTCTAAAATCCACATGCTGTCTCACATCTTCTTGAAAACGCCTGTGCTTCCTGGGACAGGGTTAGTGGTCCAAATTTGGGCTCATTTGAGCAAGGGACCCCAGGGACATAAGCTAAATTGACTGAGCTGAAGTCTTTCACAAGAAGGCATATGAATGGTCTTGTGATGCTAGCACCAGTTCACCCCCATGCATAGGCGCCAACTTTCCTTGGCACCAGTGGGTGCTTGTGACCCCGGCCCAGCCCTGACTCCACCCTTTCCCTGCCCCTGCCCCACCCCCCATTCCAACCACTTCCTCAAAGTCCCCGCTCCCTCCCTGCCCCTCTTGGATCCCTTCCTCAAATCCCCGACCCAGCCCCACCTCTTCCCCAACCGCGCCACTTTCTCCCTCCTTCCCAGCAGCATGAAACAGCTGTTTCGTGCCACAAGCGCTGGGAGCTAGGGGGGAAAGGTGGGTATGCAGCGCACTCAGGGGAGGAGGCCAAGGCGGGGTGGAGGCGAACTGGGCAGGGAGCTTGGCTACCAGTAGGCACCCACCAATTTTTCCCCATGAGCCCTGGACCACCCACAGTGTTGGTACCTATGCTCCCACAACTGCTCGACAGACTCTTGACCTTGCTTTAGGCTAGATTTGTGTCCCCCCACTCACAAGTGGGGGGGCTGGGGAAGGAGCTGCGTTTCAAGGCTTGGAAGCTGCGGGATTTAGAAAGCAGAAGAGCTACTAGTCCAGGTGGTGAGAGGACAGGACGGAAGTGGTGCATGCACACCCACCCCCTGCCCTTAGCAGGTTTAGCAGATTAGGAAACTAACTGTGTCCGGACTTGTCTTAAATACCATCTGTGGAAAACAAATGACACCAGGTGACCCCACGTCTCCAGGGCAGAGCAGCTCCTCCCAGGCTCTCCCACTGCTGCATCTCTCAATGAGGAGCTGCAGCAGGGATGCAGGCACCGGGCCTTGTGCACACTGTTGAGGCTCGACGGGAGGGGCAGCCAGACATGGCAGGTCACTGTGGAACAGCTCTACAGCACGAGCGCCTATTGGCCAAGAAGGCTGGGCCTCGCTGTGCCGGGTGCTACAGAAACACACTGAGGGAGCGTCCCTGCAGCTGCACTGACCGGTCCCATGCTGATGTGCTACATCTCTCTCTCTTTCACACACACATGCGCCCCCTCCAAGTAGGTGAAGCTGGATGGATCAGTTAGTGCATTCACTGAACAGAGATTGAACACACACAGTGGCTTTCTAGGACGCTTTGCATCTATAGGTCTTAAAGGGCTTTGCAAAAGATGGGTCAGTGTCACTCCCTCTCAGTTTATGGGCGGAGAAACAGAGGCACAGAGCAGCAGAGTGATCTGGCCAATGAGTTAGCGGCAGAGCCAAGAGTGGAACCCAGGAGTCTTGACTCCCAACCCTCTCACCCCCACCAATAGACCCCACTTCTGTCACAGAGCTGGAAATAGAACCCAGGAGACCCAACTCCCAGATCTCCTGCTGCTGACGATCACCATGCAGAGGGGTACCAAGGAAACATATACCAAAAACGCACCTTGTCTCAGCCACCTGTTCAGCCGTCACATAGGAGTACATCTCCCTCAGTCCCTCTCAGCGCCTGCTCCTACATTCCAGGGTGCCCTCAACAGCCCCAAAGTTCTGCCCTCAATGCAAGAACCCCTTACGCCAGGCAGGCCACAGGTGCGTTCACTCCCCACATGCAGGGAGCACAAGAGGAATGGGGGCCCTGATAGCTGTATAGGGAATAGGATGAGTCGAGGAGGCTCCCAGATCACAGCAAGCAAGAGCAATAAAAGCCCCTCACCCCTCAGCTTCTTCTTCGTAGGATCCCCCAGTTCAGGGGTGACCCTGACCCCAGAGGGATGTGCTATGGCCCAAAGCCTTTAGGCAGACAATAGCTGGTATCTCCTTTAATCAGTAGCCCAGATGCAGGGTGACTCCTGACGGCAGGGATGCTGAGCCCCACACTCAGGGGCCCCTGGAAGGGAGCACCAGGGAGCGGGTTGGCTACCTGCCAGGGTCCTCTGCGAAGCCAGATGGAGCCGATCTGCTGAGTTCACAGCACCCTGAGCATGGCCAGTTTCGTGCACAGGCTGCCAAGACACGATGGGCTTCTGCCCCGCAGGACACTGAGGTACGTGAGAGCAGGCAGGGTGGGACGATTAAGCTGGGCGCACGCAGACGGGGTTGCGGGGAAGTGTGGAGTGGGTGAAGGGAGCAGAGACATGGGCAGCATATGGAGATCTGGAGTGCGGGAGCTGGGGAAGGGCACAGATCTTGGCTGCAGTGAGAGACATAAGGCTGTGCCCAGGGCCCTACCCCTCCACCCCACACAGCTACTGAAGTGCTGCTTCAATGCATCTGCTGAGCAAGACCCTGGAAGGAGAGTGTCCCCCTTCCCAGGGCAAGGGCCTAGCTAGGAAGCCCAGGACACAAGGAGCTGAGGAGGGGTGTAACTGGGCAGGCATGTGGCAAGAGCCAGGGAAACCCAGTGGTGCAGCTTGTCGCAGCTGTGGTTTCCTCCTGAGTCACATGGGGTGTTCCAGGGCGGGATGGGGCAGGGACTTCCTCAAACTAAGTCAGCACTCCTTGCCCAAGCGCCTTGCAAGTGTCCACAGAGGTGAGCCAAGCGGCTCACGTTTTGGAAATAGAGGGGAGAGGTTATAACACAGTGCCTCACACACCGTGTGCACAGCTCTCTCTCACACACACACACACACACACACACACCAGGTGCTTGTGCTCTCTCACATACAGTCCGATTTAAGAGCACTGCAGCAACACAGCATCAACAGCCAAGCCATTAGGAATAACTGAATCATTCAAGAGGAAGAGCCATGTGGCGAACACATCCATGGGGAAGACACACTTGTGTTTGCAAGCCAACCAACCTAGCTGCTCTCAATGCAACATACACAAAAAAGAAACAGACTGCAGCTGAAGAGGACAGTAGCCAGGAGACGCTAGATTTCGCCATTCTGGGCCTGCTGTGGCCTAGCTAATAAGGGACAAGTCTGCAAATGGGGACTCCTGGGTTCCTTTACTGGCTGTGGGTGCAGATCTAGTGGTTAGAGCTAACAGGGCTGGGAATCAAGAATCCTAGGGTCCATTCCTAGCTCTCTCTGACTGGCTGCAAAACGCTAGGCCTTCTCCGCACTAGTTCCCCCTCTTCAAAGCAGGGACCTTGATCTTCCACCCACTTCCATAAAGTACAAGTTTGATGAGTACAGAGCACTATTGGGAACAGTGCGATTTTGGCCACATTCAAACAGGAGTTGGAAAATAAGCTCTTCCTCCCCCACTCTGTGCTGAACTGGGACCCAGCCTCTGCAAAGCAGATTGTACCTGGTTCTCAAACCCGAGCTCTTCTACCCCTCACAAACATTCGGTGGGTGGAAGCCCCATAGTTAGAAGCAAAGTACAGACACTGAACTAGGCCCTAGCTGGGGCAGCAAACAGGTTTGCTATGCCATGGCCTGGTGCAGGACAGGCATTTCAGGGAATCGCACAAGGACTGAAACGGCTGCTGCAGGGAACACAGACAAAAGGGTAGAGCGCTGCCAGTTGAGTAGCTCTGCAGGCATTAAGGGAGGGCCGGGAAGCGACTTAAGGTCACACGTTTTGGCTCAGGCTAGGCGGGGAGAGGGCGAGCAGTGGAATGTGTGGGGAGTCCCCCAAAGTGATGCATCCAGTCCTCAAAGAGTCTTATCGCTGTAGCACTGCTGCCCCTCTGGGGGGATCAGTACAGCAAAGGGGACGGCTTCCTCTTTGCTCTGGCATGTGCCAGTTACTCTAATGGCTCATTACTTCAGTTACCCAGAAGGCTGATCCCCATAGCAGTCTGGCCTCAAAAAGCTGGGAGCTGCCCCCCCACTTCACAAAATGCTTTGATCTCTCGAGGATCAAGCTTTAAGTTTTTCCCTGCAGCTCTTTATATAACATCCGTTGCAACAGGTGGATACACTTCCACTGCAAAGCAGTTCAGCGACTGATCATAATGAACGTTTCTGCAATGCAGGGCACCAAAGTTTCATTCTCTGCTTTCCCGTTCAAATCCCCAAGCACTTGCCAGGATGTCCCAAGAGGTCCATCCTGTACAGTGGACTTTGCCTCCCCCACTCTCAGCCCATTGATCCATGGCAGAACCCACAGATGGCTGTGTTCTAGCCAAGCCACCATAGCCAGCAGCCCCTTTCACCACCTGGCCTTGCAGTTCACCAGCATGTCAAGAGGCATGAGAAAGGTCAGATGTGCACCAGAAAAATCAACCTGAAAGTTACTCTCTCTGGATCTTCAGCTCCCCATCTATCCAGTGGGGATAACAGTACTTCCTTTCTGCTATTCTTCCAAAGAGAGAGGCATTTGCTAAGTGGATACAGCACAGGCCTGGGAGCCAGGACACCTACGTTATTTCCCCAGAACTGCCTCTGACACAGGGCAAGTCACTTCCTCACTCTGTGCCTCAGTTTCACCCTCTTTGTATTTGTAGACTGCGAGCTCTGTGGGGCAGGGACTGTCACTCGTTTATTCAATGGGGCTTGCATAGCAAGGTCCTGGGGCAGGTCACCAAGGGTCATGTGACAGCACCACACAGTGGTGTCATTTCCTGTAGGAGTAAGCCCCAGGGTCAGAAGAGCCTACGAGGGGGTTTTGCTCCTGATGAATGACACCCATAAACACCAGGAGTAGCAGCCTTAATGGCGAGAAGCTTTAGGACTCCAGGATCTAGTTGGGGAAGGAACTACAGAGCCTGGGAGAGATTTGTTGTTAACACTGCATTGTGATATTTTAATAAGCCACCCACCAGGAAGGGCTTTCCCTGATTCACAAGCATCTACATGCTGTCACTGGGGAGCTGAAGGAAGGGAAGCTGAGGCAGCAGACACATGGCCTGACCCCATGAAAAGGTGTATAGCTGCTACTTGCGATACAAGCAACAAACTGAAACAAGACAATGCATCAGTTTGTCCAGTATCCCACTCCTAACACCAACTCATACCAGTTAACCTCCAATAATGCTCCAAATTCTGCAGAAATGGTGGGGGCAACCCCAGCTGGTAGCTCAAGCAACGCCCAGATGCATAGTTGTACCTGGGATTACTGCAAGGACCCACCACATCAAGGAATGCATATCACCTCCCACCCACTTTCCAACCTCTTCTAAGATACTTTGCTGTTACTGCCAAGTTCCAATAGGTCCGAGTAAACCTCTGCTGATTCAAGCCAGGCTGGCCAATGTGCACAGCCCATTCCACTTTCCCTAGCACTAGCCATTCCAGAATCTGCACGTGCGTTGTGATGCCATCCCTTATCCCAGGGTGTTCCAGTCAACAGCTGCAAGGAGATGCTGTGTTATTAGTAGCATTGGCAGGTTGAGAACAAGTCACAGATAAACTCCCTGAAGGAGCCAATGCGCCTTTCTAGAGAATGGTTCTTTGGCCAGGGCTGGTTTATTATGAAGACAGTTGAGGAGCAAGATGCCTAAGGTTTAATTTATTAACTCATTTTTGCATCTGAGGGCAAAAGGAGCTGGCAAAGCCCTCGCGTGTCTCAACCAGTCCCTGCACATCAGTCTTAAATCACACTAGTGGGTTGTGATCCTTGGCTGGAGCTCCTAAGCAATACCACAATGCACATAACAAATAATTACGGGTGCCTAGAGACACTAGCCGAGATCAGGACCCCATTATGCCAGGTGCTGCGCAGACAGAGGACAAGAGACCCAAAGAGCTCCTTGTCTCAATAGATAAGCCAGACAGAGGAAGGATTATGATCCCTGTGTCACAGATGAGACACCGAGGCCCAGAGACTCATGGCTCCATTCACATTTTTTGTTCAGGTTTAACTCAGTTGGTTGGGGTGGGATTTTCTGCCACCATAACTCAATTGGAACAGTGTGGACTCAGTGATCCTGGTATAAAGGAACTCAGAAAGGCTCATGCTATGGCGCTGGACCGCTTTAACTGTAGCGGCTTCTAAACCAATGTCGTTAAAGTGCTGCATGCCCTTAAGCATGTGCCTAACTTTAAACAAAGCTTCAGTCCCTCTGAAGCCAGGTTTTAAGTTAAGCATGGAGTTTACTTACTCAGGGCCTCAGCCAAAGGAGTGGCAGAGCTGGGAATCGAAGCCCAGTCACCTGAGTCCCAGCCCAGGGCCTTCTCTTCTCCAGAATTCCCTGCTCCTTTATTCAGTCTGAAATACTCAGCCAGGTCTCACAGATAAGGAGATGCAGAAGATGGGTGCCGTAAGATTTGATTTCATCCTTCCTTATCATTTTGAAAGCCCCAAATCCTTTTACAAAATTACAAGACATCTACACCAATTCCCTTCAGCCACTATAAAGATGCAGCCACCTCTGGGTTGGAATGTGGCAGCTGCCAGTGCTTAACAGCCACATGGCAATACTACACAGCACTTCAGGATAGGAATTGATTATGGTTATTAGTACCTAGATCTTATCCAGTGCTTTCCATTAGTAGATCTCAAACTACTTTCAGAGGAGGTCAGCATCATTACCCCATTGTACAGATGAGGAAACTGTGGCACAGAAGGACTGACTCACCCACGGTCACCCAACTAGGCCAGAACAAGGAAAATTCTGCAAGCACTTAAAGCGCAAGAGAGCTTCAGGAGGGAAACCGAGGTTACCCTATTGCAATCCAGGTTTAGAAACAACAAATATATTGACCAAACTATGACAGCAATGAGGTGTGAAGAAAGTCATGTGACTTATGGATACTGCTGCCAAGTTGGATCAGCTGCATGCTGTCCTGGAAATCCACACCTAGCCCTTGAATCAGCACCCCACTAGCAGCCCAGGGACGGGCACTGGGGAGGTCTTATCCCCCAGATCATTCAGCAAACATTCGCAAGCCCACCTGACCCAGCCACTGGGGTGGTGAAATTATTGTGCTGTTGGCCAAGGTTTTGGCTCAGGGACTTTGCCTCTTCTAGAGGGTCACAGAGAGATGATTAACCTAGCTTCATGGACCCGAGACCTGGGGTAAAAAGACTCCCTGGGTGCTGAAGAAAAAAAACCAACAGCATCTGCCTTAGTGGGAACTGCTGTCCCTCACTGCATGTCTAGGGCCAGATTCTGATCTCAGGGGCAATGGGCAGAAATCCTGGGGTAAACCTCCAGACTCTCAGCAGTGCATCAGATCCAACGTTCCCCAGCACACAGATCACGCCCACACTGCCAAAGCAGCCACAAGGAAGTGGGCAGGCACTTGCCTTGAGGGCATTAGTTTCTTGCCAAATATCTCCCCCGCCCCACCCAGCTGAATTATTCTTCCAATCCACCAGCACACCACTGGCACCAGGGTCTCCCACTTTGAACATTTCTTGCCTCCTAACAGGGATGAAAAATCCCCAGGATCTAGCAACAGGGCCATGGCATGGGCACACCTTTAAAGGGACACTGTTAAAAAAATAAACATCAGTTTCCTCCCCTCAACCAGTCTGCTCAGGATGGGGGATGTGCAGCCACAGACTTTAAACGCAGACAGAGGCCTTACTGGAGGCTTGATGTACACTACAGAGTTAGGTCAACTGCTCCCGCCAATGTAAGCTGACCACTACGCTGACCTAATACCTGCTGCTTTGTTTACCTCTTGGCTGTTGGCCTCAGGGCAGGGGCTCCAACTGTCAGTGCCCCTTACAGTTAAATCGGTGGAAGCTCTTCTGCTAAGGACGCGCACCATTGACAGAGCAGGCACAGCGTGGACACAAACACCACAATAATTAAGTCAATTTACAGCCATTGCAGTAACTTAGGTCAACTGAATTTTGTAGTGTAGAAAAGACCTTAGTCACTAAGAGTATTTGCATGTGTATAATCAATGCAAAACCCCAATGTAGGATCTCTGCAGCAGGCAAGCAGGCTTATACCATCCATCTTATTTCCATATGGGGCTAAATTAAATTGCTCCAGGATAAGTGTTTGCATGGCATAACTCACTGATGCACTAACGCTCGTATGAATGTTTTCTTCCACTAGTATTGCAAAGTCTCAGCACAGCTGTGGCAGCAAAAGGCAGAACAAAATCTAGCTCATGCATCAGAACTAACTAACCCCGATTGCCTGAAAGGCAGAAGTCGTCCTAGTCTTCACCCTCAAGATCCCAGTCTGCAAGGATGACAGAACAATACCCCCTCACCCAATTTTCTACTCATAAACCAAGCAAGTTCAGCACAGCCAACAGTCATGATTTTAAGGGGAAAAAACCCCATCTCCTGGAGTCCTGTGATCTCGGCACAATTTTAAAAAAAGAAGGCGAGTTTCTAGCTAAAATGATGGTGAAGAAAAGCTTGGACAGCTGACCCTATAAGAGTCCAAGACACAGGAAGTAAATAAAAACAACCCGTTATTAAGATCTCATGATTTTTTTTGAACCACCCTTATCAGATTTGAGCACTCCAGGCGTTGGCAGATTCTCTCCAGAAGACATCATCTAGCTATTTAGAGTGTACGCTGTTCAGGGAAGGAACTGGCTCTCCCTGTACCTGTACAGGACCTGGCACAGCAGGACCTGAGCTGAAATCTACAAGAGGAAAGATTACAGTGGCTACCATAATACAGCTAAGAAAACAACAATCAATATGGAACCCCATGGTATCATTTTTAATAGAGCAATGAGGTATTTTCAGAAGGATTTCATACCTGTTAGAAAAGAACAAAAATAATGGTCCTGCAATCAGTACATCATAGCCAGGTCTACACTAGAAAAGCTTTGCCAGTGTAGCTATACCCAGCAAAACTTCCTACTGCGGATGCATCATATACTGGCAAAAGAGGGCTTTTGCCAGTAGTTTATATCAGTCAAAATCAGCTAGACCAGCAAACCCCCTTCATGCCGGAATAACTCGCGCCTGCCCTACAGTTTTGCTGGTACAGAAGAGATGTTAAATATCAGTCCCTTAAGCTACATTACTCTACCAGCAAAAGATTCTAATGTAGATCTGGCCTTCCAGTAGTGATATTACATTGAGGAGGAAATTGCTTGTTAAAACTATTTCATTTATTAGGTGTATTATGGCACCTCTCAGCCCCAGTCATGGATAGGGACCCCATGGCGCAAGGCACTGTATAAAGAATAGAACAAAACAAGTCACTGCCCTAAAGCAATTCTAATCTACCCATCAGCAATGAGTGTGTGGAGTGGATTCCACTCATCTCCCCTGCTGTGACAATACCCTGAACTGCACGATAACCTTTAAATACACACAACAGTGCACAGGAATGACTATGAGCAGCCAATGTGATATGGCCATTAAAAAGCTAATGCGGTTTAGGATGTGTCAGGCGAGGTCTTTCAGCAAAGATAAGGAGGTGTTAGTACCGTTATATAAGGCGCTGGTGAGACCTCATCTGGAATCTGTGTGCAGTTCTGGTCTCCCATGTTTAAGAAGGATGAATTCAAACTGGAACAGGTTTCAGAGACGGGCTACTAGGATGATCCGAGGAATGGAAAACCTGCCTTATGAAAGGAGACTCAAAGAGCTTGGCTTGTTAGTCTAGCCAAAAGAAGGCTGAGGGGGGATATGCTTGCTCTTTATAAATATATCAAAGGGATTAATATTAGAGAGGGAGAGGAATTATTTAAGCTTAGTAACAACGTGGACACAAGAACAAATGGATATAAACTGGACACTAGGAAGTTTAGACTTGAAATTAGACAAAGGCTTCTAACCATTAGAGGAGTGAAGTTCTGGAACAGCCTTCCAAGGGGAATAGTGGGGGCAAAAGACATATCTGGCTTTAAGACTAAGCTTGATAAATTTATGGAGGGGATGGCATGATGGGATAGCCTAATTTTGGCAATTGATCTTTGATTATCAGCAGGTAAGTATGCCCAGTGGTCTGCGATGGCATGTTAGATGGCTTGGGATCTGAGTTACTACAGAGAATTCTTTCCTGGGTGCTGGCTGGTGAGTCTTGCCCACGTGCTCAGGGTTTAACTGATCGCCATATTTGGGGTCGGGAAGGAATTTTCCTCCAGGGCAGATTGGCAGAGGCCCTGGAGGTTTTTCGCCTTCCTCTGCAGCATGGGGCACGGGTCACTTGCTGGAGGATTCTCTGCAGCTTGAGGTCTTCAAACTGCAATTTGGGGACTTCAATAACTCAGACATAGGTTAGGGGTTTGTTATAGAAGTGGATGGATGAGATTCTGTGGCCTGCATTGTGCAGGAGGTCAGACTAGATGATCATAATGGTCCCTTCTGACCTTAAAGTCTATGAGTCTATATACTTTATTGTGTGTGTTATGGCGGCACCCAGACGCCCCAGCTCAGGTGCTACACAAATGTACAGCCAGAGATGGGTGGGAGAAAGGCTCTCCATTTTAAATATGGGAACCCAAGGCCCAGAGAGATCATTTAACTTGCCCAAACAAGGTGGTTGAGCTGGGAATCGAAACCCAAATCTCACGAGTCCCAGCCCAGCGCCTTCAGTCCCAGACAATCCTTCCTCTGTGTTTGCTTAGGGGATTGGCAACCACTGCTCTGGTATCCCCTCTGAAGGAATCGACTGACCACTTTCAGGGATCTCTGGCCTGGTCAACTGGGGATTCACTTCCCAGCATGGTTGCTACTGCTGCAAATTCCCCAGCGTAGACACCATTTGTACTAGGTTAATAGCACTGACGGAAACTGTGCTGCATGGTGTAACCCATGTACACATTAGGGGTCTGCATTAGTGCAGCTACCCCAGTGCCCAATATCTGCAATGTAGAGCAGGTATTTGTCTACATTGTCTACACTGCATGCACTCACCTCCTTGAGGGATGCCAAACAAAACCCTAACGCTTAATGCTTATTCAACCCACACATCACCAAGCCAATGTTCAACCATGAAGCCCCAGTCCCTCTCCACTGAGATACGCATTAGTTTCAGTTTTACAGCTAGGAAAACTGAGGTACAAAAAGTGGAAGAGTCTTGCTCAAAGACATAGAGGTAACTCAGGACATCCCAGCTCCCAATCTGAGCTCAGGATGCTACAACAGGCTGCCTCTTGGCAACCTGAGTAGCTATTCCTGACACTGGAGCCATAAAATTATAGAAAATTCGGCCTGGAAGGGATCTCGAGAGGTCATCTAGTTCAGCCCCCTGCACAGAGGCAGGACCAAGAATACCTACACCATTTCTGGCAGGCGTTTTTTTTAACCTGCTCTTCAAAACCTGCAGCCACAGGCATTCCACCACCTTCCAGTGTGTGGGTTGAACATTGGCTTGGTGATGCCAGTGTCGTATCGTATCGTAGGCTCAGATTCAATTTATGATCCACTGTAACCCCCAGATACTTGTCAGCAGTACTGTCACCTAAGCAGTTATTCCCTATTTTGTCTCAGAGGAGACAGTCGTTGGCTGAATTGTGCCTTTTCTTTCCTCCTTTGTCACTTATGTCTCATGAGCACGTCTGTTCTCCTCAAAGTGATCTGTGGCATCCCTGTGTTCTGTTCTGTGCCGAGTCCTTCCAGTTTGTTGGGTTGATGCCTCACTTTTTAAGATGTACTTTCAGTAGGTCTTTGAAACTGATCCGCTGCCCTCCGCAAGCCCTTCTTCCCTGACTTAACTGAGAGAGGAGTACTTGCTTCGGGAGGCAAGAGTCAGGCAAACATACACTGTGGCCAGCCCAGCAGAGTTGGTATTTCATGACCTGTGCTTCTATACTGCTGATGTTGGCTGCAGAGAGAATGCTGATGTTAGTGCGTTGGTCTTCCCCGCTGATGCTGAGAATCCTCCTGAGGCAGAGTTGCTGGAACCACTCCAGCCGCTTGAGATGTCATCTGTAGGTTACCTAGGTCTCAAATCCATAGAGAAGGGTGGGTGTGACAACTGCCTTGTACACCAAGATCTTGGTACCTTGATCCCGACCACTGAAGACTCATTTGAGTAGTCTTCCAAAAGATGTACTGGCACAGTGGATCATTTATTCAGTGTCTGTGTCAATGCTGGCTGTTTGGGAGAGGTGGCTGCCAAGGTACGTCAAATAGTCCCTATTTTCTAGGGGTTCTCTGCTGATGGTGATTTGTGGAGTATAAAGAGTAGTTTGTGCAGGTAAGAGCTGGTAGAGTACCTTGGTTTTCCCAACACTGAGAAAGAGACGCAGACTGTGATAGGAATTTGCAAAAAGATTTAGGGTGCTTTGCCGGTCAGCCTTTGTGTGTTCAAGAATGACACAGTCACCTGCATACTGAAGTCAGAGATGCCAATTTTTGTGATTTTAGATTTTGTTTGGACATCAAGGATTGAGGAGTTAGCCATCCATATGATACTCAATCCAGATTCTGTCATGAAGGCGGTCGCGAATGAGAATCAGGATCACAGCAAGATAAATAGAGAAGAGCAATGACACAGCCCTGCTTGATACGGTGCAAATGGTTCGGACTCTGAGCTGTTGCACAAAATGGCGGCAGTCATCTCATCATGGAGTAGTCTGTTAACTGAAATGAATTTGTGTGGCCAAAACCTACACGGCGCCGTCCATAGGGCATCATGATTGATAGAGTCAAAGGCCTGGTTAGGTCGATGAATGCCATAAACAGTTCCTGGGGTTGCTCTCTGCACTTCTCCTGAATCTGTCGTGCCACGAAGACCATGTCAGTTGTGGCTCAGGATGGCCTGAAGCCACACTGTGATTCGGGGAGGAATTCCTCAGCAAGGGGAAGGAGACAGGTTAGTAGGATCTGGGCAAGAATCTTCCGGCAACTGAGAGGAGAGCAATACTGCTGTATTTCCCACACAAAGATATGTCCCCTTTCTTGAATACTGTAACGACGCTGGCACTCTTAAAGTCAGATGGAATTTCTTTGCAGGTCCAGATTTTGTCAAGGATTTGGCAAAGTTTGTGCTGGGGCATTGTTTCACCAGCTTTAAAAACTTCAGCTGCGATGCTGTCTGGGTCTGGTGCCTTGTGATTTTTTGTCTGGGTGATGGCATGCCAGACTTCCTCCAAAAGACGGGGGATCAGCAAGGTGTTCCCATTGCTGAGCGTTGTGGAATAAACTCGATGGTGTCTTCAGAGACCGTGGATTCACGGTTTAGTAGGCTCTCAAAGTGCTCCTTCCAGAGTTGTTTAATGGCTGCATTGTCCTAGAGAAGGGTGAAGCCATCCTGAGAATGTAAGGGGATTGGGCCTTTTGAGCTTGGCCCATACATAGCTTTTGTTGCTTGAAAGAAGCTTCTGATGTCATCCTAGTCTATGAAACCCTAGATCTCAGAGGCCTTCTCTTGTCACCACCAGGGCCGGCTTTACGAAGTGCGGGTCCCAATTCAAATAGTTTCAACGGTGCCCTGGCAGGGACGACTTAAAAAAAAAACGCATGTGAAAAAACATATCGGGCTTGCATTCACCTGGCGGTGCTCTGAGTCTTTGGCAGCACTTCAGCAGTGGGTCCTTCACTCGCTCCAGGTCTTCAGCAGCACTGAAGGACCCGCCGCTGAAGACCCAAAAGCGCCGCCAGGTGCGTAAAAATTAAAAAGGTGCCTCTAGCCAGGGAAAGGATTCTCACTGAGCGCAGGGCCCGATTTGAGGGAATTGGTGGAATAGGCCTAAAGCCGGCCCTGGTCACCACTTGTCTTTGATGTCACGTAGCCACCTTTGACTTTGGTTTTAAGCAGATGACAGGCCTCATGTTTTTGTTCATTAGAGGAATCATTTTGCCACTTACAAAATGCACCTTTATAGTCATTTCATCTAGACCACATTTCCCTAGTTTGCTATTGAGACTGTCATGTAGGCCTGTGTCAAAAGCCTTACTAAAAATCAAGATACATTACATCTACTGCTTCTCTCCTATCTGCTAGGCCAGTAACTCTAATCTGTTCTTGACAATTCCACGTTGGCTATTAATCATCACCCTATTATCCTCCAGGTGCTTACAAATTGATTAATAGTTTGTTCCAGTATCTTTCCAGGTATCCAAGTTTGGCTGACTTGTCTATAATTCTCCAGGTCTTCTTTGTTCCCTTTCTGTTTTCCCTTCTTGAGTCCATTCACACCTCACCCCTACTCCATTAGTTCTGGAAGATAATTGCTAATGGCTCTGAAATTGTTCCTGAAATACCCTACTAGGAACTTTATCAGCCCCTGCTGCCTTGAATATATCTGACTCAATGGACCCCAACGCGGTGCCCGCGGGCGCCATGGCATCCACGGGGGCATCTTAATGTGCCCACATCCTGGCCCCTGGGAGAGCACCCGCTGAAATGCCACCGAATTTCAGTGGCATTTCGGTGGGGACGCCTCTCGATGACACTGCTTGTCGCCGACAAGTGATGTCATCGAGAGGCGTCACTCCTGAATTTCAGCAGTGACGCCTCTCGATGACGTCGCTTGTCGACAGCAAGCTGCATCATCGAGATGCATCCCTGCCAAAATTTGGCAGCATTTCGGCGGGGGCTCCACCGCCGCAGTGGTCCTTCGTCTGGCACCTGCCAGACGAAAAGCTTGGGGACCGCTGATCTAACTTATCTAAATACTCTTTAACCTGTTATTTCCTTATTTTGGCTTGTGTTCCCTCCCCCTTGTTGCTAATATTAATTGTGTTAACTATCTGGTTACAATTACAATATACCTTTCTAGTGAAGACTGAAGCAAAATAGACATTAAACACCTCAGCCCTCTTGATATCATCCGTTATTAGCTCTCCTTTCCCTGCTAAGTAGAGAATCTATGCTTTCATCCGCCTTTCTCTTGCTCCTAATGTATTTAAATAACCTCTTCTTATTGCCTGTTATGCCCCTTGTTACGCAAAACTCATTTTGTGCCTTAGCCTTTCTGATTTTGACCCTACATGCTTGTGCTATTCCTTTGTACTCCTCTTGGCAATTCATCCATATTCCCACTTGTTGTAGAATTCCCATCTTGTACCGCCAGCCCAATACTCTATGATGCCACTGCAGTTACATGCACTTCTACAACATTGACAGAGCTGAGGGGTGGGGAAATTCAGGGCAGAAATGGCAGTAGAGGCTGCAAGTTAGGATTGAAGAAGCAGTGATGTGGGAGTGTGTAGACAGGGCTGGAAGAGCAAGGAGTGCTGCTGGCTGAGGTTTAGCAGAGCAGTAGCACTTGTCACCCAGGCATAGAGCAGACATCAGCACATCCTCACTTCCACAGATGATAAATTCCCAGGCTTGAGCCTTCCTAGGGAAGGCAGTGCTGGGTATACAGCTATGCTGGCCACCCTCCCCCGGCTGCAGAGGAATCAGGAGGACAAAGAAGAAGGAAAACAATCCCACAAAGCAGGATTAGGCACTAACACAAACAGGCCGCACTCTCGGGTTTCGCTAAGTAAAGGACATTGGATGACTGAAACCAGAGCTGAGGATCAGGGAACCAAACCAGGGTCCAGATTTTCCTCAGTTCAGGGTTGAGATTTCCAGAATCAGGGACCTAACAGGAGGCACCTAAATCAGCAGCCTGATTTACAGCAGTCACTGGGAGCTGCGGAGACATAGCACCTTTGAAAATTAGATCCTCCCCTTGCAAAAAGCCAGTGCAAAGACCTCTCCCCACTTAAATCCATAATCTCTGAGCTGAGGCACAAAAGGGCACTTATGGGATATCTAAGAGTTATCACAGTACAAATCAAAATGCAACCAGAGGAGATGTAATCCTGTAGCACCCAGAGTGAGGGGAGGGATAAGATCCCAGTTCAGGTGCAAGATGCAGAGACGGTAGGGTATGTAGCCCATTGCACCAATACAGATTTAATAGGACCATCACACAGGGAGGTAGCACAGGCTGGGAATCAGGAGTTCTGTTCTCAGCCCTGACCTTCGGCAAGTCTCTCCCATTTCCCCTCCCACTTCACGTCCATTAGATGGTTGGCTGTTTGGAGCAGAGACCTTCCCCTAGAGGGTTCATCTACACTGCAATAAAAAACCCAGAGTCTCAGAACCTAGATCAACACGGACTTGGGCTGCGAGTCTAAAAAATAGCAGTGTAGACGTTCTGGCTTGGGCTGAACCCTGGGCTTGGAAAACCCGCTGTAAGGGGTGGGTCCCAGATCCCGGGCTCCAGCCCAAGCCCAAACAAACAATTACCAGCTGCAGGTTTTTTATTGCAGTGCAGACTTACCTTATGTGAATGCACCACATCTAACATGATGGGGCCACATCTCAATTGCAGCCTCTAAACACTAATGGAATGTTATATATTTGTAAAGTGTTTTTAGCTCTCCAGATGAAAAGCACTAGATAAGAGCTGGAGGGTTGTGTACATACACTGCTCTAACTCTTGCCTACTGATTTTCATCTGGAGATCTCAAAGCGCTCTACACAAATGGTCAGTCTCATTATCCCCACCATGTAGATTGGGAAACTGAGGCACAGGGAGGGGAAGCAACTTGTCCAAGGTCATCCAGCAGGCCCATGGCAGAGCTGTGAACAGAACCCAGGTCTCCTGAGGCTCTATCCGTCAGGCTGCAGAGAGAGGATGAGCAAGAGGGCAGGAGCAGAGCTGTCCCATGAAAGGATCTTGACATCCGGAATTACAGGTTTGAATGACAACCAAGAACAGACCCCCACTGGCATGATCCTCCAGCCTTGGGAAATCTGTACAGCGAAGATGCCAAAGGCACTATCAATACTTTACTTTCAGTGAAACAAGGGATGAGTGCGCCAAGCCCCCTGATTGACCTGCTGGCTCACGGAAGTCTTCCCTGCCCCGTGCCACAGCTAATATTAGTTTGTCTACTTAAAGATTCAATAGACTGCAGGGGAGGGAGTGACACTTCTTCCAAGGAATTTGGTTTCTATTTGCCTGTCTCCTCACCCTCCTCTTCAGTCTTGAAGCTTTGCTAAGTAAGGAAGATTTGTAAGGAGGAGGGAGGGAAAAGAAGAGCAAGAAATCCATGCTGCTGCTAAAACAAATGGAAGCAAGGGCTGTAGCTGGCATGGATCAAAGCTGACGTATGTCAGCCAAGACCATCTGGGATGCAATGGAGGGAAAATGTCCCAACTATTATCATAGATTATCAGGGTTGGAAGGGACCTCAGGAGATCATTTAGTCCAACCCCCTGCTCAAAGCAGGACCAATCCCCAAATGGCCTCCTCAGGGATTGAACTCACAACCCTGGGTTTAGCAGGCCAATGCTCAAACCACTGACCTATCCCTCCCCCCATTAGCATAGTTAAGCACCAGAACAGGTTACCAACAGGGATGTGGAACCCCTGTGATTAGAGATTTTTAACATCAGGTTAGACAAACACCTGTCAGGGATTCTGTAGGCTTACTTGGCCTGCCTCAGCGCAGGAGACTGGACCAAATGACCTCTTGAGGTCCCATCCAGCCCTGCATTTCTATGATTTGATGACTGTCAACGGCACAAAGGGCAGGTAGGTGCCCATGATGCTACAGCCCTACTCCCCTAACACCTTGCATTAGCAGGGGTTGGCAACCTTTCAGAAGCGGTGTGCCGAGTCTTCATTTAGTCATGCTAATTTAAGGTTTCGTGTGCCAGTAATACATTTTAATGTTTTAGAAGGTCTCCTTTCTATAAGTCTGTAATATATAACTAAACTATTGTTGTATGTAAAGTAAATAAGGTTTTTTAAATTTTTAAAAAGCTTCATTTAAAATTAAATTAAAATGCAGAGCCCCCCAGACCGCTGGCCAAGACCCGGCAGTGTGAGTACCACTGAAAAATCAGCTCGTGTGCCGCCTTTGGCACTAGTGCCATAGGTTGCCTACCCGCAAAGAGCTTAACATTGATTTGGCCTCACAACTCCCTCGTGTGAGAGGAAAATCCCATTACCTCCATTTTACAGATGGGGGAAAATGAGGCACAGAGCAGGGAAGCAACTTGCTCAAGGTCACCCAGCAAGTCAGTGGCCAAGCCAGGATTAGAACTCAGGGGGTCCTGGCACCCAGCCCACTGCTGCGCCCAACAGACTACAGTCTGGTTTAGTAGAGGAAGGTAGGTGAGCATTATCTTCTCTTTATAGATGGGTTAGAGTAAAAGCTTTTTGAGACAGGGATTGCCTCTCACCAAGAAGGGGAAGTGACCTGTCTGATGTCACATACCCAACTCGGTGACTGAAACAGAACCCAGGAGTCTCATCTCTCAAATGGCTCTAATCACTATACATCACTCCCCTCATCTCTAGATCTCAAAGCGCTTTACAGAGGAGGTCAGTATCCCTGTCTTCCCATTCAACGCACAGGGAAACACACACAGAGACGGGAAGTGACTTGCCCAAAGACCCCCAGCCGGCCAGTGGCAGAGCTGGACATAGAACTCAGGGCTGCAAGTCCCAGTCTAGTATCCTACACACCAGGCCACAGGGCCTCTCATTGTATTAACAACTATGTAAAGGGAGATTTTCCAGATTTTTAGGTGCACAAGTGCCATACAAAGTCAATACGTCTTGGGTCCCTACATCCCTGGGGTACTTTTGATCACCTCCTTCCTTATTGCTTGGTTTGTTTACTAACCCATACAGCTAATCAGAAGTATTTTAGTTTTTAATGAAAAGTGTGTGAGATTGCTAGATCGCTAACAGAATTTTTGCAAAAATAGCTACTTACAAAATATATTTAAAGAAAGAGCCTATGGGGGGGGAATCCCTCTCTCAATTACACTTCTGCCAATCCCTTTAGCTCAGGGAAGTGCAAGTATTAACGAGTGCTGTGGTCAATTTTAGGGACGGGATGACTAAAGCAGCATCATTAAGTCAGTTAATATGTTTTTCAGCTCATTTTTCAGTTACAGATTCATAAGATTGTGATCCTCTAGTCTGGCCTCCTGAATAGCACAAGCCCAAGAACTGCCCCGAATTAATTCCCATTTGAACTAGAGCTTTTCTTCAAGGCTTGGAGTGTTTTTAAAAGATAAACATCTAACCGTTGTATGGCTCTGGTCCATTCCAATTGTCCCACTACCACACCTGGCTGATAAGACATTTCCAAAAGTTTGGGCAGCAAATGGTTCAGGCACCGGACAGGAACTCAAAAGACCCAGGTCCAATTCCCAGCCCAACTCACTTGGTCTCTCCGTGTCTCAGTTTCTCTTCTAAAGGGAAACAGTTATTTCTTTCTCCCACCTTTGTCTAAGGAATTCAGGCCAAGGACTTTGTCACACTAGAGGCATGTTGGGTTGGTTTAGAGTTTGTGTGTGTTTAGTCTGCAGAAGACTGGGGGGGTAACAGTCTAAGTACACAAAAGTTTGTTAGAAGGAGGAAAGAGAAAAAATTATTCGTAACTTCTGAGGATAGGACAAGAAGCAATAAACTTAAATTGCAGCAAGGGAGGTTAAGTTGGCCATTAGGAAAAACTTCCTGTCAGAGTAGTTAAGCACTGGAATAAACTGCTTAGGGAAGTTGTGGAATCTCCATCACTGGATATTTTTAAGAGCAGGTTAGACAAACACCTGTCAGCTATGGTCTAGATAATATTGAGTCCTGCCTTGAGTACAGGGGACTGGACTAATAGCCTCTTGAGGTCCCTTCCAGTCCTATGATTCTACGTATAGTACTGATCACAATGGGGCCCTAATCCAGTTGGGGCTTCTAGGGACTGTTAAGATGCAAATCATAAAATAGGAGAATTATGAGTGCTTCACATCAGCACATGGTCATAAGCACAAAACCACAGAACTCAGATGCTTAGAGTGGCTATCAAAACTAGTCTACAAAAAAAAACCCTCCTTCCGACGCTAATCAAGAGTAAACTGATAAACTCATTGCCAAAATAGCATCCTCACTGTTGCTTCAGTGTGTCACAGCAGCACACTGAGGGCTTGTCTACATCACAAAGTTGCAGCGCTGGTGAGGGGGTTACAGCGCTGCAACTTAGGAGGTGTACACATCTGCAGGGCATCACCAGCGCTGCAACACCCTGTTTGCAGCGCTGGCCGTACTCCCGTTTTGTCTCGGGTGTAGAGGATCCAGCGCTGGTGATCCAGCGCTGGTAATCAAGTGTAGACACTTACCAGCGCTTTTCTTGACCTCTGTGGAATAAGCAGGTATCCCAGCATACCTGAGGAAGCCTCTCTGGTAATCAAGCAGGTCTCCTTCCCTGCGGTTTGCTCTCGCGTTCCCCGAACCCCCGAGCAAGCAGATCTCCTTCCCTGCGGTTTGCTCTCGCGTTCCCCGAACCCCCGAGCAAGCAGGTCTCCTTCCCTGCGGTTTGCAGGGGGGTTCGGGGAACGCGAGAGCAAACCGCGGGGAAGCTGGTCTCCTTCCCCGGTTTGCTCTCGCGTTCCCCGAATCCCCCTTGAAGCCGCCCAGCAGCGCTGCAGTGTGGCCACATCTAACACCACTTGCAGCGCTGGTTGCTGTAAGTGTGGCCACTCTGCAGCGCTGGCCCTATACAGCTGTACTAATACAGCTGTAACAACCAGCGCTGCAAAATTGTAGATGTAGACATACCCTGAGACCCTGATCAAGGTCCTGTCACACTGGGCATTGCACAGACTGTGTGAGGACCACACCCTGCCCGTAAAGAGCCCCCAATCTAAACAGACCAGACAGATAAGGACTAATTATCATCCCTGTTTTACAGTGTAAAGCCCTGATCCTACCAGCACTTAAGCACGTTTAATTTTACCTCCATGAGTCACAGTTAGGTACATGATAAGAAGCATTTGCAGGATCAGGGCCTAACAAACAAAAACTAGGCAGACAGACAATGGGTGGGAATGGAAAAGAAAGGCCCAGAAAAGGCAAACAGGACATCAGTGGCAGAGCTGGGAAGAAAACTAATGTCTCCCTAGTCTCAGGGTGGTGCCCTACCTACTAGACCACAAAGCCACTCTGATGGAGAACTGTGCAGCTCACTGGCTGATGAGCTAGACCATTAAGAGGAGAGATTTTTGGCAGTCAAAGAATGTAAGCAACTAACTGAGCAGAGAGCTGGATTCAGAGATCTAAACATAGGCAGACATGCAGCTGCAGGCTATGAAAAAGCTTATCAGCTGCATTTGGAATTTACTCAAGTAGTTTGGGTTTTGTTTAACTAATTCCATGATTTTTTTTTAATTTAAAAAAAATGAATGAATGAGATTATGTGCTTGTCATCTCCAAAACCAGGGAAATCTGTAGCATTGGCAGTGATGCTCCTCAGAGTTAAAGAGACATCATCAATTTAAGATTAGTCTCCAAATTTAGGGTTAGCAGTGGTTTTTTGTTTTTTTTTAAGTGGCATTATTAGTTATACAGCACCAGAAGGCATCTCACGTGCTCTGCAGTATTAAGATGCCAACACCTCTGCCCTCACTTGAGGGCATCCTGATTTAAGTAGACAACCTTACAGATAAGAGATCAGGATGGGGTTACAATGGAGCAGTGATTAAGCAGTGGAGTTTGTTTCATTACCTCCACAATTTCAATTTTTTTTTTATTTTTTAATATACATAAACACACACACATGGTTTTTCAGTTATTAGTTATCAGAAGCTTAGAAGGGAGAAATAAGATTTATTTGCAAAGAAGTGTTGCCTATTCTTGCCATTTGAATCATGAGTCTTGTGATAACTGTTGTTAAAAAAGCCCCTGATCCTGTAGTCAGGAGGTTACATGAGACTCTATCACTTCTAGCCCTTGTGGTTGCAGAGAAAAGCTTGAAAACATGACCCCTAATGGCAAAACAAAAACAAAATATACCACACACACCACAGAAGGCAAATAAACAGAACCCAACAGTGCAGCCTACTGGGTAGATTACTGGACTGGGACTCAGGAGACTGTTCTATTCCCGGCTATGCCACTGATTTGCTGGGTGACTCAGGCAAGTCACTACAGTTGTGTCTCTCAGTTTCCCTGTCTGTATAATGATACCTCCTCTGTGCAAAGCACTCTGAAATCTAAGTGTTGAGTTCTGTTTATTTGCCTCCTGATTTCATTTCATATTTTTTAAAAAACACATTCATGGGACTATTCATAACAGTAAAAAGTTTAGTTTGTGTGTAAGGGTTTATAGGATCAGGGCCTTGAGTGCTTTTGAAAAACCACAAATGGATTTCTGGGTAGCTTCAGAAAATCCAAACAAACAGTTGTCTAAGGGGCATGAGAACCAGAAAGTGAAAGTAACTAAAAACAAAAGCGAAACAGACCAGCCTATGTAAACATACACACATGGAGCAGTAGTGATGACAGGTCAATATTCTTAAAATTCTTTCAACCCATTTGACATCCTATAATTTCTGAGTGACAGATAGGGATTTACAGAGAATAGAGTATTTTTGTCTTCATAGTTAACACATTACATCTGGGCCACTTCTGCTTTAACACATTACATCTGGGCAACTTCTGCTTTGCTACTGCTGGCTTCAAAATAACTAAGCCACCATTTTCAAAAGCAATGAGTCATTCTGTGGGACCAAACTTAAAGCGCTCTAAAAGGGGGTTGAATTTCAGAGTCTTAAGTACCTGCCATAGTCACAATGGAGCTATGACAGTTTACACCAGCTGAGGATCTGGCCCAAGGTGCTTCAATTTGGGCACACAAAAACAGAAGCATCAAAAAAAAAAATCACCAGCCATTTGGGGAGGGGGAGGAAAAAGGGGAAATCTACACTCAAAAATAGATAGCTCACATGAAACTCTCCACTGATGTGAATAATTAACCTGAAGGAGTTGAGTCTGGATTGTTCAACACTTCAAAATCACAGAGCTAGGGAAGGGGGAGGGAAAACGCATGGATTAACAATGTTTGGCTAACTGGGTGTTCAGGATTAGCTCACAAAAGCCCCCCATCTTGCAATCTGACCTCTCCACGCAAATCCCAACCCAAAAATGTGGTTCCACATGAGTGCAGAGAACCACCTGCTCAACAGAGACCAAAAGACCAGGTCAAAGCACAAGCAAGAGACAGAAGTGGTAATGATACTACATCCTATATTTGCTTCAGACTGAAAGCTCTTTGTGGCAGAAAACACATCTTTAAATTATCTCTGCAAAGTGCAGGTGCTGCATGTGCCCCCACAAGATTCTGCTCACTCAGCCAAGTTGTTATATTTTTTTAAGGGGGAATATTTATAATTCCAGTTATGACGACAGAGGAAAGAGTAAATCAAGTACCATTTTCCACTGAGAGCCTTGCAAGATTTGCTGTATAAATTTGCTGAATTAATCCATCTAGATGGGAATGGAGAGGAGGGTTGTTTTGGGATGAACTTGGAATCAGAAACTTTTGCTTTTAAGTGTTTTGGTTTGCTCAGCGCCAGGGTTGTCAGCTGAAGCCACCATGAACACGGCCAAAGATTCAGGCTCCCCAGTAAATATAAACTAGAACTAGGATGACCCTGGTTAAAAACAAGATTAGAGGCGAGACCTTTATCTCAAAGGTAGAAACTTACCCCCTTTATCACAGCTATCAAAACGCCTCCTTTGACCAGAAATTCACTGACTTATTACTGTACAGAGTAGGCTAATTTTAAAAGGTGCCCAAGAATTACATTATAGCATCAAGCAGGTTACACATTCTACCTTATAGACTAACAGATGTATTGGAGCATAAGCTTTCGTGGGTGAATACTCACTTCGTCAGACGCAGTGGGTATTCACCCACAAAAGCTTACGCTCTAATCCATCTGTTAGTCTATAAGGTGCCACAGGACTTTCTGCTGCTTTTTACAGATTCAGACTAACATGGCTACCCCTCTGATACTTGACATTCTACCTTAAGGTCCTTAGCTGGCCCCCATTATTGTAGTATCTGAGCACCTCACAATCTTTACCATATTTATCCTCCCAAACCCTCTGTGAGGAAGGATCACCCTCATTTTACAGTTGGGGACTCTCAGGCACAGATGAACTAAGGCCCAGATGCTCAAATGTATTTAGGCTTTTAACTTCCACTGATTTCCTAAGTGACATGCCCAAGGTTACAGAGGAAGTCTGCGGCAGGGCAGGGAATTAAACCAATCTCCCAAGTCACAGATTAGTGTCCTGACTATGGGGCCATCCTTCCTCGCAAGTTATTCCTAGATTGTTAAATTATTTCCTGATCTTCGTGTCACAAGGAAAGTTATTGCAGATTCTGACTGACCCGTTTCGTACAATCAGAGTCAACAAGGGTTCTGATAGACTGGGCTCCTGTCCCCTTTCCTCCCTCCCCCCTATCCAAAAAATACAGTAATTGAGAACCTGTATTGCTGAATCAATGAACGTTACAAACAGAGTCTTTCGTTCTGTTTAAGAGAGAGCCCAGAGATCCGGCTATCTTACTTTGGAAGGCAGCCTCAGATTCTGTATAATGAAACCTATTTTATTGAATGCTAGAATGTACTCACAGATGAAGCATGGGGCTGGGAGCCAGGAATTTCCCTGGCATCCAACTTGCTGTGTGGTCTTTCTTGAGCCACATAAAAGTGGGGTTTTCAGAGTACCCCAGCAGAGTTAGGAGCCCAGATGCTATTAAATTTGTATTTTTCCATCCCTTTAAGCCCCATAAAAGTCCATGTCCTCTCTGATTCAATCCCTCTGAAACATGGGGTGTCTGAAGAGAAACATTTATCCAGAACTTAATGTATGATATGGAATCTTTTCCACAGACTACAATCTGCTTTGACTCAGATCCGTTAACTGGCAAGTCACATTATGCCTCCTAGAATTCAGAAAGTGGGAAGTCAGCAGCCCAGGAGCTTAAAAAAAAAGAGAGACTGGGCTGAGATATGTGCTGTTTAGCATCTGAAGAGTCAAAACAAGATAAACTCCAGTAATTGAGGCCTCGGAAAACATGCTCCCTGCAAACCTTCCCAGTTACATTAAGGTCTCAAACTCACCACAGCAACAAGATTGAGGGCAGGGCAGGGCAGATTCCTTCTCCTCCCCCCCAAAATGGAAGCAAATGAAGAAAATCTTTATAAACGCAGAAAGCATGTACCCCAAATGTAGGAAGTATGGTGGGGTAGAGAAGGTAGAATATTTGGAAAATAATTATATCGCACAAAGTGCATCGTCCAAACTCCACAAGGCACTACCCACCAAGCGGGGGGGGGAAGGGAGCGGAGATACTTTATCAACAGTGGGATAACAGCCCCTCCTCCAACGTACTTTCGGGGCACGATCCACCCAGCCCGTTGCATTCCCTCATGTTAAGGGGAGCGTGGCACCTTCCACACCCCGCAGGCTCAGAAGTGGCGCCGGCCAGCCCACGCAACCTCGCCAGGCTCCCAGCTTGTGCCTTGCAGACGCTTCCAGCCTCTCTGCTTTTTGCAAACGGGAGAGCCGATGGATCCCCCCCCCCCCCGCCATCCTTGGCAAACAAACTTTGCAAAACCCACCCCGCCAAAGTGAAGACCAGGGCGTGGAAAAGATAAAGGGGGGGGGGGGGGTTAACGCTTTCTTTGACCGTTTCAAGCCCAGGCGCCATCAAAGGCAATAGGCAGAGAGGAAAAATGACTCCCCTTCCCCACCCCAGTGAATCAGTTTCTTGTAAACTCTTCAGGGGGGTGGGACCCTGGCTGAAAGGCACCAAAGCCCGTTTGAATCCGTGAGTCACGGCAAGGGAGGGGGCCGGGGGGGGTGCTGCAGAAACCACCCCCCTCCCTTTTTAAAAGTTACTTCCACACACAAGAGAGGGAGAAATCGAGAACTCCCCAACCCCCCCAATCGAAGAAAGGGGGGCTCCCCAACCCCCCATCAAAGGGGGGGCTCCCCAACCCCCCCAATCGCAGAGAGGGGGGCTCCCCAAACCCCCCTTATCGCAGAGGGGGGGGCTCCCCAACCCCCCCTTATCGCAGAGAGGGGGGCGTTGTTTTCCTCTCCCTCTCGCGGGCCGCTGGGGCGGGGAGCAGCCGCCTGGCGAAACCCCACCCTGCAGCCAACACTCGCCGAAAGCCGCAAGTCGCTTCCCCTCAGGCGGCGCTGCCAACGCCCGCCCCGCCCGGCGGGCGAGCCCGAGCCCGAGCCCGTCGAGCCCCCCCCCGACACCCTCACCTGTGAACAGCTGGAGGGGGAGCGGGCTCCCTGCGGCCTCTCGCCTGCGCCTCTCCGTCCCCTCCCGCCCCTGCCAGGCGCCGGGCCACGCGCGCCCTGCCCCAGTGACGTGCCCGCCGGCCGCGCCACAGCCTGCTCCAGCCCCAGCAGTCGACCGCGGAGAAAGCGATAGGCCGCGCGAGGCCTCAGCCGCCGCCGGGGAGCAAGGGCGGGGCCGGCGGGGCGGGGCGGCCAGAGGCCACGCCCAGCCTGCTGCTGCCGCCGCGCGGCCGCTCCTCGGGGGGCGGGACTCGCGGGGCGGGAGGGGGGCAGGCTGAGGCGGGAGGAGCGGGGGGATACATGGGTAGACACGGGGATCAGCTGGTAACAGGGATCGATTGATAAATCAGTAGCGGGGGAGGGGGATCAATAGAGACAGGGAAAGAGATGCGCGGATAGCTGGATAGAGACGGGGGGTCAGTAGATCAATAGATACAGGGATCAGTAGAGAGAGGAGGTGTATGAGGAGCGATAGATACAGGGATCAATAGAGAGATGAGTATGAGGATCAATAGATACAGGGATCAATAGATGAGGTGTATGAGGATCGATAGATACAGGGATCAATAGATGAGGTGTATGAGGATCGATAAATACAGGAATCAATAGAGAGATGAGTATGAGGATCAATAGATACAGGGATCAGTAGAGAGAGGACGTGTATGAGGATCGATAGATACAGGGATCAATAGATGTGTATGAGGATCGATAGATACAGGGATCAATAGATGAGTACGAGGCTCGATAGATACAGGAATCAATAGAGAGATGAGTATGACGATCAATAGATACAGGGATCAGTAGAGAGAGGAGGTGTATGAGGATCGATAGATACAGGTATCAATAGATGAGGTGTATGAGGATCGATAGATACAGGGATCAATAGATGAGGTGTATGAGGATCGATAGATACAGGGATCAATAGATGAGGTGTATGAGGATCGATAAATACAGGAATCAATAGAGAGATGAGTATGAGGATCAATAGATACAGGGATCAGTAGAGAGAGGAGGTGTATGAGGATCGATAGATACAGGGATCAATAGATACAGGGATCAGTAGAGAGAGGACATGTATGAGGATCGATAGATACAGGGATCAATAGATGAGTACGAGGCTCGATAGATACAGGAATCAATAGAGAGATGAGTATGAGGATCAATAGATACAGGGATTAATAGAAAGATGAGGATCGATAGATACAAGGATCAATAGATGAGGTGTATGAGGATCGATAGATACAGGGATCAATAGAGAGATGAGGTGTATGAGGATCAAAAGATACAGAGATCAATAGAGAGATGAGGTCTTCGAGGATCGATAAATACAGGGATCAATAGAGAAATGGATACAGAGATCAGCAGAGAGAAGAGGTATATGAGGATCGATAGGGCCACCCAGAGGATTCAGGGGGTCTGGGGCAAAACAATTTCAGGGGCCCCGTCCATAAAAAAAGTTACAATACTATAGAATACTATATTCTTGTGGGGGCCCCTGTGGAGCCTGGGGCAAATTTCCCCACTTCCCTTCCCCCATTTAAAAACCTTCCACATCTTGGCACAAACCCAGTTTTGAGAAAACTTCTTTTCAAGTCACCTTTACAAGGTATCACTGGTTCTCAGTATCAGCTAGTGCTAAAAGGCACTAAAGCTCATTAAAAGGGTTGGACAAATATTTTCTGTCAAAATGTTTTTTTTGGATCAAAAACTAGAGGGTTTTTAAAAGCAGAAAAAAATCACGGACAATGTCTGCTTTCCTTCAAAATTTATTGTGTTTTTTTTTTAATTGAAAAGCTGAAATTAGTCTGCCAAAACCTGAACCTGTTTTGGGGTTTCAGAAGTGTGTGGCCAAATATTTGCTGTTTGCTGTGTTTAATTGTTTAAAGAAACAATAAAATTCTACTTAAACAAAATCCAAAACTTTTGAACCACCTCAGCTTGTGACCAAACGCCTGAGCCCATCTAGTCAGAGATTTTTCCAGGTTTCTGATACTCTGCTGGCTTCCTTGACTCATATCTGTCTCCATAACTTAGGGTTCGTTTAGGTTAGAACATAAGAATGGCCATACTGGGTCAAACCAAAGGTCCATCCAGCCCAGTATCCTGTCTACCAAGAGTGGCCAATGCCAAGTGCCCCAGAGGGAGTTAACCTATCAGGTAATGATCAAGTGATCTCTCTCCTGCCATCCATCTCCACCCTCTGACAAACAGAGCCTAGGGACACTATTCCTTACCCATCCTGGCTAATAGCCATTAATGGACTTAACCTCCATGAATTTATCTGTTTCCTAGAGACTAGCTCCATGGGGTCCCTCACAAAGTGGAGACAGTTACTGTGGGTTTGTCTTTAGTATAGCTTATGTACATACTCCACGAACTGAGCATTTGAGCTTGTTCCAGAATCTGGGATGAGCCTATGTTGTGAAAACTGAAATGCTCAAAATAGCACATGCATGTGAATGGACACAGGGTGCTAAAATTAAATTAACTCAGGGGGTCTCAAACGGGGAGGGTCAAGACCCCTCAGGGGGTCACAAGGTTATTACTGGGGATTGCGAGCGGTCAGCCTCCACCTCAAACCCTGCTTTGCCTCCAGCATTTATAATAATGTTAAATATATAAAAAAGTGTATTTAATTTATAAGGGGGGGTCGCACTCAGAGGTTTGCTATGTGAAAGGGGTCACCAGTACAAAAGTTTGAGAACCACTGAATTAACCCCTCTGGAGCCTCGGGGAATGCGGGCGGGGGGTCTCCCTTGGTAGGGTTGGGAAGAAGGTAGATGGTGTAGGATATTGCTCTTCTCATGTGATCCCTCCCCTATGGCTCTCTTGGCTCTATCACAGTTAATCTAAAGTGACTAATTTTAAATGAGGCTACCCTCCCCTGACGTGAATCTCCCTCTGGCACTGAAATTAAATGTAGACTATAACTTGGCATTCGAGAAGTGAAAGGGATGGTAGCACTAAGGGAAAAGATAACAGCTTGGCTCTTTGTGTTATATAGCTGCCTGCAAGCCTCAAACTGCTGAATGAGTTTTAGGATAGGGAAAGCTGTGCCTCCCCAAACAGCCTGGCCCTGCCCCCTATCCGACCCCACCACCACTTCCTGCCCCCTGACCACCCCCCTCAGAATCCTCGACCCATCCTGCTCCTTGGGTGCACACCAAGGTGCACACCAGCCCTGCCTCGCAACCTTAACTCTGCTATAGGGAGATATATATCTCCCTAAAATCAAGAGCTGCTGGGGAAGTCCTGTCAGTCAGTCTGGCTGATGGGAAGGACTCTAATCCTCAGATTCTATCTCTGTGTCACCAGATGCATTAGCTTTTTAGAGTCTGCTCCTTTGAGCTTCTTCTCTGCGGGTGCTGTCACATTGCCTGGAGGAGACACAGGGCCTGAGCATCTCACCAACATGATGTAAGAGTGGCAGGTGAGAGAGACTGCAAAGAGGAAGCGTGTAGTGGAAAGTCTCTGGGGGCCATCGTAGCTTGAGAGTCAGCAGTCCCACGCTCAGTGTCCTAGGATGTCCAATGGCAGTACAGAGAGCACCCAGTGAGAATCTCTGTAATCAGGGGTGGCTCTAGCCATTTTGCCACCCCAAGCATGGCAGGCAGGCTGCCTTTGGCAGCCTGCCTGCGGGAGGTCCACCAAAGCCGCGGGACCAGCGGACCCTCCGCACGCATGCCACCCTCGGGGCTACTGGCAGAGCGCCCCCAGTGGCTTGCTGCCCCAAGCACGTGCTTGGCATGCTGGTGCCTGGAGCCGCCCCTGTCTGTTATGGCTTTTGCAGTGCCTGTCAATAGGGAGGGGGAAATCTCTATGCTGCTTTCTTGGTGCTTGTCTCAAGTGGCACAAAGCACAATGTGGGGCCACAGTGCCTGATGCTTGGGTGAGAACTCAGCTTGGCTTAATTTTTGGCGTATCAGAGGCTGGAGAAACACTGAGGCACATCATCTGTATTTGTAAACTCAGGAGAGCAATTGGACACGCCCTATCCCATTGCTACAGCGGCAGGTCTGACAAACGCCGCCTGGAACCAACTAAAATATATTCTTGTGAACTCCTGCCAAGGCACAGAGTTCTCTTGTGAAATCTGGGTGTTGGTGTTAAACACAAAGAAGCTGTCAGGTAGACAGCACAACCCTGCCTGGTAGTGAAAAACGAAGAATCTTGCCTGGCTACAAGATTAAACCTGACACTGGCCAAATGAAAACCAAACATAGGCACCTCCTGTTATCAGGGGGCAGTAGGTGCTCCCTGAAAAATGGCCCTTGAGTCTGGATTTAAGAGGCAACAGGGTGCTGGCAAGGGACACCAATAGAGCTCCCGATGGCACTCGGCCAGGGTTTTGTGTCAGTAGCTATGGAGTGAATCCAAAGAGGAGTAGACAAACAGAGCTTCTTGTAACATGAGAACAGGAATTCTGCTTCGGTCCTTCTGACCAAGCTATGAGCTGCCAACTTCCTTTACCCAACATCGGAAGGAGGAAGGAGAGTCTCTTGCTTTGAGCATGCACACTGAGATGTCAGATGAAAACATCAATACTCTTGCTGGAAGGTTGTAGCATAATATGACTTTATTTCTTAAACTCCAGATCTTAACACACAAGAACCAAAAACAGAGAGAGACAAAGCAGGCTGCTCCGTAAGGCAGGGAGGCACTTCTCACCCCACCTTGCTCTAGCATGGCTCTTTGCAGACTAGCACTGACTGCTGTTGGACCCATATTGCATGCTTTCCTACAGAGCCCCCTAGCCTGCCAGCAAAACCAGGAAGACCCCTGAGAATTTAAAGTGACAGCTTATAATTAACACAGTTTTCAATCCACCACAATTCACACCAGTTGCTGTCCTGCCAATGCTGTCAACAGAATCAAATCCCTAGCTCTTTGCAGCCATAGATCAAAAAGTGCTTTACGAAGAAGGTCAGTGTCAGTGTCATTGTCCCCATTTTACAGATGGAGAAACTGAGTTTACCAGCAGAGCTACGAATTGAACTTGGGTCACCTGAGCCCCACTCCAGTGCACTGTAAGTCTAAGTCCTCTTCCTTTAGCCCCAGAAAGTGACCTCACAAAGTCACCATCGGTGGCTGAAAGGGCCTCCCTCCATTCACCCAATAGACCGCAGCACCCGCCTGTGCAGTGCCTGCTCTTAGCGGATGGGGGGCACAGCCAACAGGTCGCCTGGGAGGCATCTAACTCACATGGTGGCCACGGTGGTGAGTCAGGCACCTTTCTGTCGAGCAGACAGGTTCGTGGCAGCCGCGGCGGGCCTGCTCAGACCAAATGGAGAAGTGTGCGCTTGGCAGGGAGGGCGTATAACTGACCGGGCTTAATTCTGTGATTTGCAGGGACGCCCAATTGGTGGCTGCAGGGGGTACCCCAGGGCCAGAAGACTTAGAGAACGGCTACCCTACCATAAAAGACCCCCGGCAGCAAGTCTCAGAGCCGGGGTCGACTGACTTGGGCTGGCACTACAGGGCTAGAAATAGCAGTGCAGACAATTGGGCTGGAGCCCCAGGCTCTGAGACCCAGTGAGGACGGAGGGTCTCCAGCTCAAGCACAAAGAGCTACACTGCTATTTTTAGCCCCCTCAGATGAGCCCAAGTCAGTTGACCCTGGCTCTGAGGCTTGCTGCTAGGAGTCTTTTCTTTGCATTGTGGATCTACCTTAGAAGGATGGAGGTTTCTGCCCCCTCAGTAGGGCGAGCGAAGCATCCCTGAGCCTCAGGGAGGGATGTGTGCATGTGTCAAGTCATCCATAAAACAGCAACTAAAGAGTTAATGGGCGAGGCTTAGAAATGGCGGGAGTGAATATCTGGCGTGTTAAACATGGGGTCATGGAGCCAAGACACTCGGGGAGAAGGCAGGGAGGGGCAGTCGGTGCAGTGGTCGGAGCACTAGCCAGAGGCCTGGGTTCAAGTATCTGCTCTGCCACAGGCTCCTTGTGTGACCCTGGGCCAGTCACTTTGCCTCAGTTTCCCCATCTGTACAATGATGATAACTGCATTGCCCTGCCTCACGGGGGTGGTGTAAGGATAAATACATTAAAGACTGTTATGTGCTCAGATACTAGGGTGGGGGGGGCCAGGTCAGAACCTAAGAAAATGAGACATGACAGAGGTCAAACAAACCCTTCCCCAGAGAGGAAGGATGGCCTAGTGGTTAGCCCACTAGCCTAGGACTTGGCAAACCTAAGTGCAATTCCTTTCTCTACCCAGGCTCCTTGGGCAAATGACTGGGGACCAAACCTTTGAGGATTAGGGCCTCAGTTCCCCCATCTGTAAGTGGGATCCATAATAGCACTTCCCTATTGCACTGGGTGGGTGTGAGGTGCTCAGATGCTCTGGTAATGAGAGGAGCCCTGTAAGTACCTTAAATACAGCTATACTGTCATCCCTTTTCCCAGAGAGACCAGCTCCGTACAGTACTAGGGACCTGCCTTTCAGAAGAGTTCAACTCATGGGCAGCACCCTGGGTGCCAAGACTCTCACCAAACCTGACCCTTTTGGGTGCCGGGCTGGAAATATGGGCCACTCGTTCTGGTGGCCGAATGGGAGTGGAGCTGTTTGGAAAATCCTGGCCCCTAGCCCCGACTGCGGGTGCTGAGCCCTTGGAAATCCTCATGCGGGCAGGGGGCCCAGCTGCAGGATCAGTACCTAGACTCGTCCGCTGAGCCTGTCTGTCTGTCCAATTTTGGGTGCCTTTCAGAGAATGCTAATTAATAATACCAAGATGCATAATGACCTTCCATCAAATCCATAGTCGATTAAGGGTATGTCTACACTACAAAAAAACAGGGCTGCCCAGAAGATTCAGGGGGTCTGGGGTCTTTGGCAGCGGGGGGCCCCGCTGCTGAAGACCCAGCACTTCGGCAGCAGGTCCCGGGACGGAAGGACCCCCTGCTGCCAAAAATCCGGAGTGGAAGAAGCTCTGGGGGCTTGGACCCCGCGAGAGTTTTCTGGGGCCCCCGGAGCGAGTGAAAGACCCCGCTCCAGGGGCCCCAAAAAACTCTCATGGGGGCCCCTGTAGGGCCCAGGGGCTGGGGCAAATTGCCCCACTTGCCCCCCCTCCTCTGGGCAGCCCTACAAAAAAAAACCCCACAGCAACAAGTCTTAGAATCCAGGTCAACTGATTCTGGGCTAAGGGGCTAAAAATAACAATGTAGACGTTCCTGCTTGGGTTCTGAAACCCAGCAAGTTGGGGGTGGCTCTCAGAGCCTGGGCTCCTGCCAGAGCGGGAACATTTACACTGCTGCTTTTATTGCCGTAGCGTGAGCCCCGCAAGCCCGAGTCAGTTGACCCAGGCTCTGAGACTCGCTGCTCCAGGGTTTTGTTTTTTTTCTGCAGTGTAGACGTACCGTGAGAGGCTAAACCAATACAATCCCAACACGCAGTTCTGGGCAGAGCCATGATTCCCAGCACTGGCTGTGGGTTGCCATGCCTAGGAATGCAGAAAACACACCTTGATGCAGCTTCAGCCGGTACAGAACAAGAAATCCCATCCACCTAGCAACCCCGATCACTGTAAACATACCAGCCTGGTGCTCTGTTGTCTGCCCTGGCTCCCTGGGGAAGAGGAGGGGGAAAAGGTCCCTGTCGTGATTTTCATAACCTTCCATCAGGTTAGCCCTGGCCATCTCACCCTCTGCAACCATGGGCACCCACCATAGCCCTGGCACCATGACACAGTCCAGGTCCCGTGCAGAAGAATGCATGCCACCCACACCAGGACTGAACCAGGTGCTGCTGCAGTGTGATTCAAAGAGCCAAGCCTCTAGCATGCAGGGCTGTAACAGGCTCATGTCCCCTGTGGATTTCGCCAGGAGGGTGGAGGCGGGGGCACATCACGCACACTGCCCAGAGCATGACAGAGGCGCAGAGAAGCAGAATGATCAGTGTCCCCAACTCGCACTGGGGGCTCTAACCGTATGGGGTGTGATGGGAACTAGCGGGAAACACATGGCACATAATCCCATCCTGCCCTAGCAGAACTGGCTCCTGCTCAGCCTGACTCACAGGGGCTTTCCGGCAGTGACACATGCTCCAGCAGGAAGAAAAGGTTGAATTCCTTCTCTGGGTAAGCAGAATCATATGTGGTCACTGACTTGTTACAGTCCCATCAGCACCATTCTACAGATGGGGACACTGAGGCACAGGGCAGGGACAAGATTTGCCTAAGGTTGCACAGGTATTGCTGGGAATAGATCCCAAGAACCCTGACTCTCAGTCCCCTGTTCTAGCTACTAGACGTTGCTTTCTCCCAACAGTGGAAGTAGAACTGAGGTCTTCTGAGTCACAGTTCCCGGCTGTAAACACTAGACACCACTCCCCTCCCAGAACTGAGGAGTCTTGGTCCCCCCCTTCTCTAACCACTAAACATCACTCCCCTCCCAGAGCTGTTGACAGAACCCAGGACTCCTGATGCCCAGCCTCCTGTTCTAACCACTAGACCCTGCTTTCCTTGGCTGTCTCTTGAAGTGGCTATGCAAAGAGCTCGGCACTTCCCCACTTCCTTGCTCCCATCCCTGTCTGCGTCTCTGGAGTAATCTCTTGCAGGGGTGGGGAACGGGGGATGTAGGGGGGAAGGACAAGCAGGACGTAGGGCCCCTGATCTCAGGGTGCTGTTGCAGTAAAACAAAAGCTCAGAATGCCGGGGCGCGTAGTCACTGCCAGGCAACTGACGTCTAGAGAAGCACCCCCCTAAACAGCACCCCCGAGATCTCAAACTCCAGCTGGCTCCTTCCACCACCCCTGGGCACAACGCCAGTGCAGCTGGAAATTCAGTGGGTCCAGAGGACACCCGCCGCTCACTCCCCGCAGCTGGCAGGGAGCAGGAGGGCCGAGTTGCCAGGATCAGGGGATGTGACTCAGAGACACGCAGGGAGCAGGCTGAGTAAGCGAGGCCAGTGTTTTGCGCAGTCACTTCTCTGTCCCGAATCACATTCCACTAAGCGTTTCCTCTGCACGGCCTCAACAGAGGTTGCGACATTCTTACCCCCAATACCCCCTCGCCCTCTCATATCCTGAAATGAGCTGAACGTGGGCGGAGCCTTTGCCCCATTTCGGCGGCAGTGCCGCTGCCACTGAAGTCACTGGGCAAACTTCCCAGGGTGGTCAAATGAGAGCAGGGTCAGGTCACCCGCCGAGTCTCCCAGGGCCCGATTCAGGAAATTATCCCTATGCTGGCCAGCGCTCGCACGCACGTGGGGCTTAAGCACATGCTCCAAGTTAGACACGGAGAATCAGAGAAATGTCTGGCTGGAAGGGACCTCCTGGGGTCATCTGTTCCAGCCCCCTGCGCTGAGGCAGGGCCGAGTAAACACAGGTCATCCCTGATGGGTGTTTGTCCAACCTGTTCTTAAAAACCTCCTGTGACGGGGATTCCCTTGGGAGCTTGTTCCAATGCTAAACTATCTTTACAGTTCAGCTGTTTCCCCTAATCTCTAACCTAAATCTCCTTTGCTGCAGATTAAGCTCATTACGTCTTGTCCCACCTCCAGTGGACACAGAGAAGAGTTGATGAGCCCAGGGCCAACCCTACGGGGGGTGTGGGGCCTGGGACAATCCCACTTGCTTCACCCCAGGGCCTGCCCCCTCCACCCCAGGGCCTGCCCCCTCCACCCCAGGGCCTGCCCCCAGTCCAACCCTTCCCTCAAGCCCCTGCCCTGCCATGCTGTACTCCTGCTCCTCCTCTTTCCGGCTTCCACCTCCTCCCCCAAGTGACACCGGGAGCCAGCGGGGCAGGCTGGGGTCATTGCTGCCGGTGCCAGGCCCCTTGCTAAGCCCCCTGGGCCAGTCTGGCTCCTGCACTCTAACCCTGCCCCCACTAGTCCGGCCTAGCGCCCCCTGCATGACATGCACACAGAGCCGTCTGTAGGGTATGGCAATTCGGCTATGGGGTCAAGGCTGCCCAGAGGATTCAGGGGGCCTGGAGCAAAGCAATTTTGGGGGCCCCTTCCATAAAAAAAAAGTTGCAATACTATAGAATACTATATTATCGTGGGGGCCCCTGTGGGGCCTGGGGCAAATTGCCCCACTTGCCCCCCCCCGGGCAGCCCTGCATGGGGTCCCCCAAAGTGCAGGGCCCAGGGCGGCTGCCCCAATTCGCCATACCCTAGAGACGGCTCTGGATGATCCCTATCCTCTTTATAACAGCCCTTAACATATTTGAAGACTATCAGGTCACCCCTCAGTCTTCTCCTCTCTAGACTAAACATGTCCAGTTCTATCAACCTCTCCTTAAATGCTGCCCCAGATAGGAACGCTGGTTAAAATAGTCGAGCGATTCCGGAGCGTCAGCCTCAAGGAAAGCCAGTGGGATCTGGGCTCCTAAATTACTTAAGAACGTTTAAAAATTTGAGCTCCTTCCCTGCATGTCTGTTCCAGAGCATCTGTCTGCAAACGCCATCCTTTTCAGACAGCTGGCGTGCAAAGAAATTCGTAAACCAGTGAAATCATGAAGTGACTAGACCAAAACAACAAGAGAACAAGCACAATAAACAATACAAGCATGATCGCACAATTAATTACGAGTACCAATTAATTAACAGTCAGCATTAGCACGCGCCTTGATAACATTTTATCCCAGGCTCCACACCACCCATTTTTTGGACTGTGTTCTCCAAAAGGCCGAAAGAGTACGACTGGTTTTAGTACACAGAAAAAATGTGTTGTACCAAACAGTGCAATTTATAATAATAATTGTATAATTATATTATATATTGAAATGATTATTAGCTAGCTCTTATCCAGCACTTTTCATTCCTAGATCTCCCAGTGCTTTAGTAAGGAGGTAGGTATCGTTATCCCCATTGTACAGATGGGGAAACTGAGGCACAGAGCAGGGAAGTGACTTGCCCAAGGTCACCAGTGGCAGAGTGGGGAATAGAACTCAGAATAAAATAGAATTAAATTAAATGTATTTATTTATTTGACACTTGGACTTCCATCTACCTGAGAACTTGGTGCTGCTCTGGGCCCTGCCCATCTGACTCCAGCTGTGTGATCGGGAAGTGAGACTTTCCCAAAAACTCCTCCAGTTTGGCTCATCTCACCGAATGAAAGCCAAGAGCTGCACTCCTGAACTGGGTAGGGCTTTAGCCTGGAGGGCCCATGAGCCTTGAAAAGTCCAGCTGGGAAGAACTAATTTACCAGACCTACAGCACTGCTGAGTCACTGCCGAGCAAATGTTTGTACTACAAACATCTCTCTGTTTACTCTGCTGCCATCTGCTGCACCTTGGCAATATGAAGCAGAAAGGGGCTCAGCATTTTATTATTGATAATAAAAATAATGATTAGGGGCAGGAGCAGTGATCGGCGTCACATTCCTGGAAAAAATTGCACACTCACAGCTGAGGATTATGTACCGAGTGCCTCCAACAGCACAACCCCCTCCTCTCCAAATCAGGTAGAGACGTGTGGTTTGTTAATAGGGTGATTAAAAGCTAATGAATGCACGGACTTTGAAAGTGAAAAGTAGTGCAAGTGGTGAGAAATGTTAAGGCTAAAGCAATGGGGATCATAGCCTCCTTAATGACCAATTAAATTAATAATATTGTGGTGGACTGCAGAGTGTGCGAGAGAGATTGAGGAAGAGTAAGAGAGCAGCCCTCTACTGGATGGAATTGAAACAACTCCATTGTGTGTCATTTGCCCTATACATAAATGGAGATTCTCCTTTAGCTCAAGTTGTGAGGGCCTGGGCTTGGGCTTTGGGAGCAGGATCCACGTGCTATTCTTCCTCTTGCTATAAAGTTCCCAGGCAGCCCTGCAAGAGCTCCTACATGGACAGATTTTCTTACCATAATGACACTTTGCATTTCTCTCACACCTTCCATCAGAAAATGTTAAAGCATTTCACAGGCACTAATGAATCAGACCCCCTGTGTCTCTGTGAAGAGCTGTGATCCCTGTTTTACAGATGGGGAAACTGAGGCATAGATAGGGAAAGTGATTCTCTCCAGGTCACGCAGCAAGTCAAGTAGCAGAGTCAACAACAAAACCTGCATATGTGACTAATAGAAATTAGAGAAAGGACTCTTGAATACCAGGTGGTGGGTTATGATTGCATGCAAGTCATGATGCAGGGGATCGGAAGAGCTGGGATGGGGGGGCAGAATAACGGGGGATGGGAGGCCTGTAGGTCAGAATTAAGAGGCATCAGGAAAGCTGTTTTGGGCTAGCCCAGGGCTGTCAGGGCAGCTTCTGCAGGTTGGAATTGAGGGGCATCAGCAGAGCCAGGGTCAGGGGAAGCCCAGGGCTGGGATCAGGGGGCTGCAGGTCCGGATTGAGGGGCATCGGCACAGCTGTGTGAAGGAAGTTTGCCTAATATCTGCCAGGACTATATTTTTCTCTGTACAGCTTTGAGCAGTCCTGGTGCAGCAGGGTAACTTGCTGAACAATTAGCAGTTCCCTTCTCTGACAAGCCTCTCTCCTTTGGCATTGTCCAGCTTCCCAGAACAGATTTATAACCAGATCAGATAATAAACACCTTGCGCTTTTCAGCCCAGGATCTCCATGCTCTGGGCAAAGGGGAGGCCTGTACCGCCATTTTAGGGGGGAAGGGAAACTGAGTCACGGAGCACAGAAATGACATGCCGGGGGGGTCACACATCATTAGGATTAGAGCTCAGAAGTCCAGCCTCCCTGTACCATGCTCTCACCTTTCACTTATAAACCTTTTGGCACAGTGACAGTCTTTTTGTTCAGTCTGTACAGCCCCTAGCACTGTGGGGCTCCTGAGTTCAGTGACGAGGGCGCTTGGACCCTACCATAATACACCTAATAAATAAAAATGATAATAATAGCCCTCACAGCCCTTCAGACAAAGGTGGGACAGACAGAGAACAACAGGGAAGTGATGCCAGGCCATCTGGGAGAAAGCAGAGAGAGAGAGGGAGTGGGCATGAACAGGAGGGATGTTGAGAGAACTGGCCTGTTTATTGCAGTTCTATAGCATCAGCCAATAATAATCTACCCTCTAAAATTCGAGCAGGCAAGTGTCTAGCCAGGGTCTCTAAACTCCAGGGGACAGTGTGGCCTCGTATTGCACCAGGAAATTCAGTCAATAAAATCCGGCCAACCTAGGGTGTGGTATGGCAGCTTCCCTCCCTCCCTCCCTCCCCGGCTGGCTTTGCCAGGCAGTTAGTCCCTCTGACCTCCGGTACCAGGAACCTGTCCATGTTCACAGCCTGCGAGATCCTGCAGCAGGATCTGTCTTCAAAGCTGTTTGGCCTGTCCAGCCCACAGAATCTCTGCATCAGAGGCAGTTTGACTGGCAAGAGGATCTGGCTCACTGGCCCCCCAGGGGTTTATTCCAACCTTGGGGATGGAGCCTGTATGCCGGAAGCTCCCACTGCTGCCGATGGGAGCTCTGGGTCTGCAAAGAGCACAGGGTAGGGCCCTGGCATCCAGGCACTCCTGACCCCATTGTTGCATCATAGTGGGATGCAATGACTATTTTTTCACACAACCTGCTGTTAGTCAGCGGAACTCACTGCCACATGATAGCATCAAGGCTAAGAGCTCAGAGGGATTCCAGAAAGGTTCAGACATGGATGTGAGTAATGAAAACCTCCAGGGGGAGGGAAGTGAAAGGTTCTGGAAAGGCTGTAAACCTCTCTCCTTAGGGGCATAAACTAACCTCTAGCTCCTGGGATCAGCCAGGGACTTTCCCTGAGGGGCAGGTTATCCCAGCACTGCAGGGTTCTTGCACCTTGCTCTGAATCATCTGGTATTGGCCACTGTTGAAGACAGGATGCTGGGCTAGATGGGCCCATTGGTCCAATGCAGGCTAGAGAGTCCTGTGTTTCCTAGTGATCCCCACACTGCCTACCTCCTCCACTGCCGGGATCCCTTCCCAGCCTGTGCTGCCCATGCCAGCCCTGCATTAGCATCTCTGCACTAGCTCACGAGGCCCAGGAGCAGCGTGCGAGAGGTAGGCAAGCTGAGAGCATGCCCCACGCACACACACAAGCTCACGCATAGACATGCAGGCACACACACGCAGGACCAGTTTTAGGGGCAGTTGGACTTGTGGGGCGCTGGGCTCGGGGAGGCGCCGGGTTTGAGGGGCTGTTTTTGTTGCTAGCGACAAAAGGGAAAATAGAATGTTTGAAGTAAACTGTTTCTGGCATTCTGTCCGTAGCTTCATTTTTCACTAACCTCCTAGAATGCTGTCAGCCCCGCTCTGGACATTTCAAGTTATTCTTAAACGGTTTCTAGAAGGTTAGAGGAAACTAATTTTTGTTATTTGCTTATATCCAGCACGAATAACTATAGCTGTACAGATCCCAGGGTGCAAATGTATCAGCTTATATGACAGGGATAAATCACGCAGGCAAATTGTGCCTCAACGTCGTGATATGGGCTACACATGCAGACAAAAAGAAGGTACAGGCGACTCTCATCTTACACGGGGGTTCCATTCCGCGGTTAGCACGTAAAGCGAAAGCCGTGTATAGTCAAAATTACATTGAGTTGGATAGCGGGCTGAATCGCCCGCACTACAGGTACAGTATTAAAATTGTTATTTTTCTCTTTTTTTTTGTTTTTGCCGACCGCGTAAAGCTGAAATCGCGCATGTTAAATGTGCGTAAGATGTGACAGACCTGTATTCAAAAGTTTAACAAATGGGAGGGGGCATCAAAGACGCTCCTTGCCTGGGGCGCCATGTGGTCTAGGGACGGCCCTGCATTCACAATGACATACACACACGCATGGACACACACACACCCCCAAATCCCAAGGGCACAGCAGTGCCCATCTGCCAGGACAGTTAGTGTCAGCCTTAGGCCTGCTCCCTGCACTTGCCTGATGCTCAGCCCAGCTGCAGAGTTGTTCCCCAGCTGGGTTGGGGGGACATGTGCCCGGCTTCCCGGCTACCAGGGCTGCTAAGCGGGCAGCCAAGCCTTCCTGCCCCTTCCCTCTCCCCAGGGGGCGGGCTGGCTCACCCGGACCTGAGCAGCTGCAACACAGCCCTTCTCCAGGAGGGGGCAGCATTGCTCAGGAGGGGGGGAGACAAGGCATGTGGTGGGCAGCATTGGGGGGAAGGAGACAGGGGCAGGGGGGGAGGAGGTGCAGGGGAGGGAAAGGGCTGAGGCTGGGGGGATAAGTGGGGAGTCAGGCCACGGAAGCAGGAGAGGTGGGGCTCTTTGTGGGGCTGCAGCAGGTGGGCTCTGCTCAGTTGTGGGGTGGGCTTGGGCTCAGGCTAGGGGAGGGGGAAGAGGCTGGGAAGGGAGAGCAGATGCCAACAGAAGAGTTCAGGGGAGGCTTGACAGCAGCAAATATCGTTTGGGACAAAAGAACTGGGGGACGCCTTCGGCTGGGGAATTAGATGCCACGGGGATGGGCGGCACATCCAAGCCCTAGCTAGGCAGATGGGCATGTGTAGGGCTAAGAGAAGATTCCTCACCCCGAATGTGGAGATGAACCCCACACCCAAGATTTATCCCCTCTAACTTTGAGGGGCTTCCGAGTTCCCAGCCCCAGCTCCAACACCCCCCTCAGCGAGAGCTTTGGAATCCAGCCCCGGACTTTGCTCTCTGTCCTCCAGCAGCGACTGCCCTGCAGCACTCCAGGCGTCAGAGCCAGGAGTCAGGTGCTGGCAGGCACGGAAGCCTTTGCTGTGTTGTACAAGTGGGGCTCTGGGCCCATCTGATCCGCCCTCATCAGTGGTTTTATTACTTCTTCCCCGTTCTCCTCCGAGGCAGGAATTGTTTGATCTTGTTCCACGAGGAAGGAAATTCTGCTAGGAATGCAGTCTGGCAGCAAGGGGGGCGGCTGAGTCACCCAGGGCCTCCGGGCTCCTTCCTGGGAGGTCGGAAAAATGGCCCAGGTTCCTACCTGCTTGAGATGGTTCTGCTTTGGCCGCCACGCCACAGCAGCAGGTCAATTTAACCCCAGGTGGGGAATAAAGAGAAGTGACTTCAGCCTGGGAGTTGGGGAAATACCATCCCCATTTTACAGGTGGGAAACTGAGGCACAGAGCAGCTACACACCTCACCCAGGGAGTCTATGGCAGAACAAGTATCAGAGGGTAGCCGTGTTAGTCTGGATCTGTAAAAGCAGCAAAGAATCCTGTGGCACCTTATAGACTAACAGACGTTTTAGAGCATGAGCTTTCGTGGGTGAATACCCACTTCCTCAGATGCATGTAATGGAAATATCCAGGGGCAGGTATATATATGTGTGCTAGCAAGCAAGCTAGAGATAACGAGGTCAGTTCAATCAGGGGGGATGAGGCCCTGTTCTAGCAGTTGAGGTGTGAAAACCAAGAGAGGAGAAACTGGTTCTGTAATTGGCAAGCCATTCACAGTCTTTGTTCAATCCTGAGCTGATGGTGTCAAATTTGCAGATGAACTGAAGCTCAGCAGTTTCTCTTTGAAGTCTGGTCCTGAAGTTTTTTTGCTGCAGGATGGCCACCTTAAGGTCTGCTATAGTGTGGCCAGGGAGGTTGAAGTGCTCTCCTACAGGTTTTTGTATATTGCCATTCCTAATGTCTGATTTGTGTCCATTTATCCTTTTCCGTAGAGACTGTCCAGTTTGGCCGATGTACATAGCAGAGGAGCATTGCTGGCATATGATGGCGTATATTACATTGGTGGATGTGCAGGTGAATGAACCAGTGATGGTGTGGCTGATCTGGTTAGGTCCTGTGATGGTGTTGCTGGTGTAGATATGTGGGCAGAGTTGGCATCGAGGTTTGTTGCATGGATTGGTTCCTGAGCTAGAGTTATTACGGTGTGGTGTGCAGTTGCTGGTGAGAATATGTTTCAGGTTGGCAGGTTGTCTGTGGGCAAGGATTGGCCTGCCACCCAAGGCCTGTGAAAGTGTGGGATCATTGTCCAGGATGGGTTGTAGATCCTTGATGATGCGTTGGAGGGGTTTTAGCTGGGGGCTGTATGTGATGGCCAGTGGAGTCCTGTTGGTTTCTCTCTTGGGTTTGTCTTGCAGTAGGAGGCTTCTGGGTACACGTCTGGCTCTGTTGATCTGTTTCTTTATTTCCTCGTGTGGGTATTGTAGTTTAGAGAATGCTTGGTGGAGATTTTGTAGGTGTTGGTCTCTGTCTGAGGGGTCAGAGCAGATGCGGTTGTACCTCAGTGCTTGGCTGTAGACAATGGATCGTGTGATGTGCCCGGGATGGAAGCTGGAGGCATGAAGGTAGGCATAGCGGTCGGTGGGTTTTCGATATAGGGTGGTGTTAATGTGACCATCACTTATTTGCACCGTGGTGTCAAGAAAGTGGACCTCCCGTGTAGATTGGTCCAGGCTGAGGTTGATGGTGGGGTGGAAGCTGTTGAAATCATGGTGGAATTTTTCCAGAGTCTCCTTCCCATGGGTCCAGATGATGAAGATGTCATCAATGTAGCGTAGGTAGAGAAGAGGTGTGAGTGGACGAGACTTGAGGAAGCGTTGTTCCAGGTCAGCCATGAAGATATTGGCATATTGTGGGGCCATGCGGGTGCCCATAGCAGTGCCACTGATCTGGAGATATATATTGTCATCAAATTTGAAATAGTTGTGTGCAAGTATAAAGGCACAGAGCTCAGCAGCCAGTTGTGCTGTGGCATCATCAGGGATAGTGTTCCTGGCAGCTTGTATTCCATCTGTGTGTGGGATGTTTGTGTAGAGAGCCTCTACATCCATGGTGGCTAGGATGGTGTTTTCTGGGAGGTCACCAATGCATTGTAGTTTCCTCAGGAAATCAGTGGAGTCACGGAGATAGCTGGGAGTGCTGGTGGCATAGGGTCTGAGTAGAGAGTCCATATATCCAGACAGTCCTTCAGTGAGAGTGCCAATGCCCGAGATGATGGGGCGTCCAGGATTGCCGGGTTTGTGGATCTTGGGTAGTAGATAGAATAACCCTGGTCGGGGCTCTAGGGGTATGTTGATTTCTTCTGGTGTTAGTGTAGGGAGTGTCCTGAGTAGATGCTGTAGTTTCTTTGTGTATTCCTCAGTGGGATCTGAGGGAAGTGGCCTGTAGAATTTGGTATTGGAGAGTTGTCTGGCTGCCTCCTTTTGATAGTCAGACCTGTTCATGATGACAACAGCACCTCCTTTATCAGCCTCTTTGATGATAATGTCAGGGTGGTTTCTGAGGCTGTGGATGGCATTGCGTTCTGCACGACTTAGGTTGTGAGGCAAGCGATGTTGTTGTTCCACGATTTCTGCCTGTGCACGCCGGCGGAAGCATTCTATGTATAGGTCCAGGCTGTCATTTCGACCCTCAGGAGGAGTCCATGTGGAGTTCTTTTTCTTGTGCTGTTGGTGGGAGGGCACCCGTGTATCAGTGCACTGTTCAGTGTTGTCCTGGAAGTATTCTTTGAGTCGGAGACGGCGAAAGTAGGCTTCCAGATCGCCACAGAACTGTATCATGTTGGTGGGGGTGGCAGGGCAGAAAGAGAGTCCCCGAGATAGAACAGACTTTTCTTCTGGGCTGAGTGTGTAGTTGGACTACACACTCAGCCCAGAAGAAAAGTCTGTTCTATCTCGGGGACTCTCTTTCTGCCCTGCCACCCCCACCAACATGATACAGTTCTGTGGCGATCTGGAAGCCTACTTTCGCCGTCTCCGACTCAAAGAATACTTCCAGGACAACACTGAACAGTGCACTGATACACGGGTGCCCTCCCACCAACAGCACAAGAAAAAGAACTCCACATGGACTCCTCCTGAGGGTCGAAATGACAGCCTGGACCTATACATAGAATGCTTCCGCCGGCGTGCACAGGCAGAAATCGTGGAACAACAACATCGCTTGCCTCACAACCTAAGTCGTGCAGAACGCAATGCCATCCACAGCCTCAGAAACCACCCTGACATTATCATCAAAGAGGCTGATAAAGGAGGTGCTGTTGTCATCATGAACAGGTCTGACTATCAAAAGGAGGCAGCCAGACAACTCTCCAATACCAAATTCTACAGGCCACTTCCCTCAGATCCCACTGAGGAATACACAAAGAAACTACAGCATCTACTCAGGACACTCCCTACACTAACACCAGAAGAAATCAACATACCCCTAGAGCCCCGACCAGGGTTATTCTATCTACTACCCAAGATCCACAAACCCGGCAATCCTGGACGCCCCATCATCTCGGGCATTGGCACTCTCACTGAAGGACTGTCTGGATATATGGACTCTCTACTCAGACCCTATGCCACCAGCACTCCCAGCTATCTCCGTGACTCCACTGATTTCCTGAGGAAACTACAATGCATTGGTGACCTCCCAGAAAACACCATCCTAGCCACCATGGATGTAGAGGCTCTCTACACAAACATCCCACACACAGATGGAATACAAGCTGTCAGGAACACTATCCCTGATGATGCCACAGCACAACTGGCTGCTGAGCTCTGTGCCTTTATACTTGCACACAACTATTTCAAATTTGATGACAATATATATCTCCAGATCAGTGGCACTGCTATGGGCACCCGCATGGCCCCACAATATGCCAATATCTTCATGGCTGACCTGGAACAACGCTTCCTCAAGTCTCGTCCACTCACACCTCTTCTCTACCTACGCTACATTGATGACATCTTCATCATCTGGACCCATGGGAAGGAGACTCTGGAAAAATTCCACCATGATTTCAACAGCTTCCACCCCACCATCAACCTCAGCCTGGACCAATCTACACGGGAGGTCCACTTTCTTGACACCACGGTGCAAATAAGTGATGGTCACATTAACACCACCCTATATCGAAAACCCACCGACCGCTATGCCTACCTTCATGCCTCCAGCTTCCATCCCGGGCACATCACACGATCCATTGTCTACAGCCAAGCACTGAGGTACAACCGCATCTGCTCTGACCCCTCAGACAGAGACCAACACCTACAAAATCTCCACCAAGCATTCTCTAAACTACAATACCCACACGAGGAAATAAAGAAACAGATCAACAGAGCCAGACGTGTACCCAGAAGCCTCCTACTGCAAGACAAACCCAAGAGAGAAACCAACAGGACTCCACTGGCCATCACATACAGCCCCCAGCTAAAACCCCTCCAACGCATCATCAAGGATCTACAACCCATCCTGGACAATGATCCCACACTTTCACAGGCCTTGGGTGGCAGGCCAATCCTTGCCCACAGACAACCTGCCAACCTGAAACATATTCTCACCAGCAACTGCACACCACACCGTAATAACTCTAGCTCAGGAACCAATCCATGCAACAAACCTCGATGCCAACTCTGCCCACATATCTACACCAGCAACACCATCACAGGACCTAACCAGATCAGCCACACCATCACTGGTTCATTCACCTGCACATCCACCAATGTAATATACGCCATCATATGCCAGCAATGCTCCTCTGCTATGTACATCGGCCAAACTGGACAGTCTCTACGGAAAAGGATAAATGGACACAAATCAGACATTAGGAATGGCAATATACAAAAACCTGTAGGAGAGCACTTCAACCTCCCTGGCCACACTATAGCAGACCTTAAGGTGGCCATCCTGCAGCAAAAAAACTTCAGGACCAGACTTCAAAGAGAAACTGCTGAGCTTCAGTTCATCTGCAAATTTGACACCATCAGCTCAGGATTGAACAAAGACTGTGAATGGCTTGCCAATTACAGAACCAGTTTCTCCTCTCTTGGTTTTCACACCTCAACTGCTAGAACAGGGCCTCATCCCCCCTGATTGAACTGACCTCGTTATCTCTAGCTTGCTTGCTAGCACACATATATATACCTGCCCCTGGATATTTCCATTACATGCATCTGAGGAAGTGGGTATTCACCCACGAAAGCTCATGCTCTAAAACGTCTGTTAGTCTATAAGGTGCCACAGGATTCTTTGCTGCTATGGCAGAACAGAGAATCAAACCCCAGTCCCCTAGCCCAGGGTTATATCACAAGGCCATCAGCTCTCCCCAGCTTGTTTGATGACTGAGATGGTGGGCAGGGCCCTCTGGACCAAAAGGCCCCACTTTCCTCAGGTGTGAGCAGGGCCACAGGACCCAGATGACAACTGAGCATGGGGGACAAAAACTAAGCAGAGGGATGGGGATGCAGGTAATAGGGTCAAAATGAGGGACCCAGAAGGGGGCACCAAGCAAAGCACCCTAGAGGAACTGTGCGTGGACAGATGCCTAAAAGAAGCCGCCAGTCCCCGAGATCTTCCCCACCCCATCCAGCTTTCTCCTGCTGGCTTGGTGGACAGGGCCTCAGGAGACTCAAATCCCCTCTCTAGCCACAGAACAAGCACAGCATGGGGATGGCTAGGGCAAGCTTTCCCCATGCCACCTGGCTCGTTGCATGCAGGCCATCCAACAGCCACCAGCTGGGACCTTTGCAATTTGTACCCTAGAGCCGAGCAGCCCCATATGTCATTCCCCTGAGCTGGAAGCACTGGGCCCAGGAGGCTCAGAGTCAGACTGGCTGGTTCAGTGCATCCCTAGATGCAGCTCCAGACAGCTGAGAGGCACCCCCATGTTTTCAGCTCAGCACATGCAGGTGTGGGGGTTTATGCAACAAACGCACGGCTGGCCACCTGATGGATCCAGCCGACACCAGCTTTCGCTTGATAAGAAGCAGGAGCAGCTGCTGCTCAACCGGTGCGGCTGCAGGATCAACGGGGGGACAGAGGCACAGGGCTCTGAGTGTGTGGGGCTGAACTCCAATGGTCCCGTTGAACCCTAAAATCCATGCTCTGTGCTGTCTCCTTCTGGCATTCTCTGGTGGCGGCAGTCTCCTGCAGCTGCTCCAGCCCTACCAGACCTTCAGTGGCAGTAGGTAGTGGTGCACCCACTGTACATCAGTGGGGGCACCGGATGAGCTTAGCCCCCAATGATCCTACAGTCCGCACTCCTCTGCCCAGTTTCCCATCTTAACCTACCAGAGACTCCCTTTCCATGCCGTGCAGTGTGTATATGGAGGGGTAGGTCGTTCTGCCTTGAGAACCTTCCAGGCCAAGAGGTCTTTTCCAGGATGGCAGGCTGGGAATCTAACTGCGCCCACAAATCCTAGGCTCCACTCACAGCTAGATGTGGCCCCTGAGCGACATAGTTACACCGACATAGGTCTGCAGTGTGACCTGGCCTAAGTCCCAGATTTCAGGCGTAGTTAGTTACCTAAATATCCTTGAGGATCTGGGCCTGATTGATTTGCCCAAGGTCGTAGAGGCAGCAGGGGGAGTTGAAAGCAGGTCTCGCTACGGGCAAGCTAATACACTCACCCCTCCGCCACCCATATTCTCCACTGAATGATCCGCGGCAGTAGGCCTGGCCTCTTGACAACCCCCATTTGTTCCCCCTGGCTTCCTGATGGGAACCTATCCCCAGGTCATGCTGTAGCAAGTCAACTCGCTGCCTCCCCACTAAGAAACCCACGGCCGGTCACGACCAATCCAAAAAACCAGAGCTGCTCGCCCCAGTGCTCCCCCCTGGGGCACAGCCCATCTGGCATCTTCCAGCAGGAGCGAAGGTTGGCACGGTGCACAAGCCAGGCTGAGAATCTTCTGACTCTCTGCTCCCACCCACCCCGGCTCTGGAGCGACACGCTGGACAGGTTTTTCTTCGCACTTCTCGCCCGCAGCTCCCTGCCTAATGACTGATCCCCCGGGGAGGGGCATCCCTCCAGTGCCCGCTGTCCCAGCGGGTACTAGCTGGCGGTGGATGTCATGTCAAGCCAGGCACTGAGCAATACAATGCAGCCAGTGTCCTGAAAGATCCGGCTGCTGGGAGGATGGGCAAGCTGTATGTGTGGGTTGCCATGGCTGCTTCTGGGTGGGTTAGGGGGTGGAGGGTTCTTTCTATGCCCCCCCCTCGTCCCCACACCTGCACAGAAGGGTGTTTGTTTGGGGGTGGGACAGATGATACACACCCACCAGTTGTGTGGACCTCAGCCAATCAGATTACGTTAGTCCTGCCCCTTCCCTGCATCAACGGAGCACACACGCTGGTCGGGTCATAGCGTGCACTGATCCGGACTCTGTCTAGTGCGGCTCAGGGTAAGTGCAGCCTCGTCAGGTCTGTCTTGGTCTCTGGGAAATCCAGCTCTTCTGCTGGCCAGACCTCTGGGAAAGCAGCTGGGCTGCAAAGGAGGAGAATTATCTACCGGAGGGATGGTGATTTAATCAGTACAGCATAGGAAATCAGGACCCCGGGGTTCCTTTTCTGGGTCTAGGAGGGGAGTGAAGTCTAGTGGTTAGAGTGAGGGAGTGGGAGTCAGGACACCTGGGTTCCCTTCCCAGCTCTGGAAGGAGAGTGCGTTCCAGTGGTGAGAGCAAGGAACTGGGAGTCAGGACTCCTGCGAGCTAGTCTCAGCTCTGCCACTGACTCCCTCCATGGCCTTGGCCCACTCACTTTCTCCCTCTGCGCCTCAATTCCCCCATCTGTGGAATGAGGATGATGCTAATTAACAGGGGTGGATCCGCAGCTGATGATCAAGAGTGTGTCCAGTACCTAGATCCCAATGGGGATTAGCTGGACAGACACATACATCTACCGGCTTCCCACAGGGTGGATTCATTAATTCATAATAATTCTTAGCATTTCTACAGGGAGCTTAGCCTCAATTAGTGCTTGAGAAGCAGGGGGGAGATGGAGCCCCACTAACTGGCCAATCTGCCTCATACTTTAGGGGGACTCCTGCTTTTTATGTCTGCCACCCCCAGGGCTTCACACCAGTAGGGGATCCCTGTGTCCCAGTGGGGCTGCAGGGAAGAGGGAGAGGGGTACAGAGTGGGGGAGAGGCACTGGGCACGGAGAAGAAGGAGAGCGTGCAGCCCCCAATGCCGCGATCCCCAAGGCAATGCTCCCCCAGGGGTGCCATGAAATGCTCTCCCATGCAAGGCTCCTCAGCGTACACCCCCCACCCCCTGCACCAGGCTCCCCGCAGACCCGATTAGAATCTCAGCTCCCTGCTTGCAATAGACTAAACAAGTTAGTTCTGCCTGGCGGCTCGCTGGGCCGCGGTCACGAGCAAGTGCTGCCCGGAGATGGAGGCGGGAGCCAGAGAAGGAGGCCATCTCCGGGCTGGTGGCAAAGGCTCCAGCTCCGTGCCAAAGGCCAGGCTGGGAGAGGCAACCTGCAAAAGGCTCGGGGGGCATCTCAGACTTTCCTCCCAAGATGTTTGAGTTAAAAAGCAACCCGGAACCTCAAAACAGTCCGAATAAAAGCCCCCGTGGTTCTCAGTTCCCCTTGGCGCCTGTCCAAGGCCTAGGCTCTTCCAGCCTGTGTCACAGACTGCGCCCTCCCATCCCCCAGCTGGGTGCGGTTTGAGAAAGAGAGGCTGGCGAGGGGGCCTGGAAAGCAAGGGGTTTGGGGCTGGCTGGAGCTGAGTGCTGAGAACTAGCCCTCCTACCTTAATCGGATCAGGCTTGAGGAAATCAGTCTGTCGAAGGCAGCTGTTTTGGGATGCCGGGGGGACAGTTAAGTCTTCCCGGGGGGGCCTCACCCCTCCCTCTGCCTTTCAGAGCTGTTTGCTGGCAAAGACGACGCAATGCTCCTGGGGGATGGGATGGACAGACATTCCCTCACCCACGAGATTCTCAGTCAACTGCCTCTGGCCCAGCAGGTGAGTGGTGCCATGGAGCGTGGGAGGAGGGGGGCACCATAGGCATCCCTGCCCTGGGCATCTTGGGGCCTGGGTGGAAGGGTGTTTCAGGGTGTCTCTGCAGGCATCGTGGGTATTTTAAGGATAATCTTGGGCACCAAGGTGAGCGTTTCAGCCTAGCAAGTGGGGGGTGGCGATTTGGGGATCACCCTGGGCACTGTGAGGGGGTGATTTGGGGGCAGTCGCAGCACCAAAGTGGGTGATCTGGTTTTCCATTGGGTTAACCCCAGTGATAGCCAGCAGCATGGAGTCCCACAGGTATGCCCCACTAATATCAAGTAGCAGGGAGTCTCACAGGTTACCCTCAATAGTGGCAGAAGTCCCATAAATTAATCCCCAGTGACAGTGAGTTCCACAGGTTAAATCATTTCCAGTAGCAGTGAATCCTACGAGTTAACTCTGATAATAATATCTAGTGGCAGGGAGTCCCACAGGCTATCCTCAGTAATATCTCACTGCAGTCAGTCCCACAGATTAACCCCAGTACTATCCAATGGCAGTGGGTCCCACAGGTTAAATTGAGTAATATCCAGTTGCAGTGAGTTCCATGAATTAACTTCAATAATAACCCGGGGCTGTGAGGCCCCACAAGCTAATCATGTTAATATCTAGCAGCAGTGAATCCTCTGGGTTAACCCCACCAATATCCCGTGACAGGGAATCCCACAGGCTCACCTCAACAATGTCACACAGCAGCAAGTTCCATATATGCGTTTCAGTAACAACTACCCGCTTAACCTTCTCTACTCTTACCATAGACAACAGCCTGGGGGACGCTGGGCACCATCAAACCCTACCTGGGCTTTGACATGGAGAGCGATGTTCAGCATCTCGTGGAGGCCATCGCGGGCAATGGTAATGCAATCCCACCACAGAGGGGTGCAGGGAGGGGATCCTGGCAGCCAGCTGAATATTCACACCCAGTTTTCCTGCCCCATTTCTACAGGCGCTGACCATGGGGCCATCCTGGATGTGCTGACCAATCGGACCAACGCCCAGAGGCAGCAGATTACCAAGGTGTTCCAGGCCCTCACCAAGCAGGTGATGGGAAGGGCCCTGGGGGACGCTGGGCTGGGCTGTCAGCAGCAGCGATGCTGTCTGTCTGGGGCTGGTTTCAGGCACTGGAGTCTGTCTGCCCTGCAGAGACATGCCCTAGTGCACAAGGTGGGGCCGTGTGCCAGGCATTTGGTGATGCACCAGCCATGCAGAAGACACAGAAGCCGCTCAGCAAGCTCCTTTCTGTGTCCCCCTGCTCCTTTGGGTTCAACCCCCCACCCTGTCATATTAATAATCCAACACATCCTGGTTGCCTCTACGCTGCACAATGGGCCTCTGCAATTCTCTGTGACTGCTCTGATCCTCCTATGGCCATAGCCCAGGCCCCAGCACTTGCGCCAATGGAGAATCTCCATTAGCTGTGAGCAGTATAGGGCGTATGACACATTACCAAATCTCTCCACTAGGGGACAGCGGTGCAGCCAGAGACATTGGCCACCTCAATGCAACCCTTTTCCTTTCTCTAGAGGCTTCCATCTGAAACTCTGTGCAAGTAATATTTGTTAACCTTTGCAGCTCCCCTGTATGGGAGCCCTTACTCTGGTCGCTTAACAAATGGGGAAACTGAGGCTGTGCTGAAGTTACACAGCAAGTCAGTGGCAGAATTGTGAATACAGCCCAGGAATCCTGACTTGCTGTCTCTTGCTCTACCCACTGGGTCACACACTCTCCCAGAACCCAGGAGTCTTGGCTAGTTTCATGCCCCAACTGCTAGACCAGCCCACTTGGGGCGATCATTCGTAGGGCCCCAAGGAAGGGAGCAGCCAGAGGGTCCCCCAAATGCATGAAGCCTCCTGTCTCAGGGGAGTTGGGGCCTGGAGCTAGGCAGCTGCTTGGCCTCAGCTGCTCTGACCGTCCAGGGCTCTCTTCCAGGACCTGCTGAAATCCATGGAAGCGGCTCTGTCTGGGAACCTGGAGCGGGTCATCGTGGGGCTGCTGAAGCCTCCGGCTCAGTATGATGCTCATGAGTTGAGGGCGGCCATGCAGGTACGGCCTGGGGAAACAGCTCTCCCTTGGGAGGCCGGTGGGGTGCATGTGGCCCTGCTCCCGACTCTGTGCCTGGTTGCATCCAGCAGCGAGGGGCCCACCAGAGAGATTATAAACACATGTGGAAAATACCCAGAGGAGTTTCGACAAATTCATCAAGTCAGTGGGAGGGGTCCAAGGAGCAGGAAGAGTTGGGGGGGGGCAGTGAGTGAGGGGCTTTCAAAGGGGATATAGCAGCAGGAAAGCTCAAGGGGGTTTTGGACTGGCCAAGTCAAGGCATTGGGATGTGATATCATATATGATGTCTATTGTGGTAGAGGCCCCATGGCGCCGGGCGCTGCAGACAGACAGAGGGAGACAGTCCCTGCCCCAAGCAGCTCACAGTCAGAACAGACCAGACAAAGAGTTGGAGGGGAAACTGAGGCACTCTGAGCAGAAAGGACTTGCCCAAGCTCACCCAGCTAGTCCATGGGCATAGAACCCAGGTATCCTGCCACTCTGGGGTGACACCTTGGAGGGAGGTCCGAGAAGAGCAGCACAGACAAGGAGGGTGGCAGGAGCCGTACAGAGAGGTTAGAAGGGGGATGTGATAACAAGTGGCAAATGCCATCCCCGTCCCGAGGACTAGCTTGCCACAAAGCAGCGTCACTGCTCACAGGGCTGCCCATCCCTGCTCCTGGCTCAGTGCTTCCCCTTCGGGCTGGCTCTATCCGTCCCCTATTCTAGTGCAGCCAGCAGCGGGCTCGTCCTCATCCCTTAGCTGTGCCAGCCACTCCTGTTCCAGCCGCTCCTGTACCCGCTCTGTGCCCTTTGCTTTCACAGGGCATGGGCACTGACGAAGATGCTTTGATTGAAATTCTCTCAACTCGATCCAACCAGCAGCTCAGAGAAAGCCTGGCCTTTTACCAGCAAGGTAAAAGTGGGGTGGGGAAGGCCAGGGGCTGTGAGGAGAGCCCCAAGTTAGCGCTCTCTGAGCTCGGGAGAAAGGGCCTTGTTACCCTGAGGACATTTGGAACCATGTGTCTCTGGAGCCAGCTTGGATTCTTTTTCTTGGGAAATTTCGATGAAAATCGAGGAGAGGGGAAATCATTTTGTCATCTATCAGCCAGGCTCCTTGCTTGGACTACATCTCCCATGATGCACCATGCTCTCCATCATGGGACTCACTGGCCATGATGCATCATGGGAAATATAGTCCAGCCGGGGAGCTTAGCCCGAGAGAGGAACATAGGGAGCATGAGGCACCTGGACTACAACTCCCATGAGGCACTGCAATAATTGAAAGAGTTCAGTTTGGGGGCATTCTGCTTTTCAATGAAAAATGAACCTTTTCTGTGGGGGAGCAGATCTGTCTTGTGATTATTATTTTTTTTTAGTCAAAACCCCAATTTTCTGTTAAAAAACAGTTTCAATGACAAATTTTGGACCAGTCCTATGTGGTCGCACATGAAGGTAGATTTCTGTCGCCGCACCCCAAGGCTGGAGTATATATACAGGGTTCTGTGGCTAGCCTACCAAGGGTGGTCCTTTAACTCAAGCTGAAGAAGATGCTGCTTTTAGCTCCAGAGGTCTCTTGGTTTGATCCCTGCACCTGTTCTAGCTGGCAGTGGTGTTACCCATGCAAGCCACCTTTAACCAGAGTGATTTCTCTGTCTCCAGATTTTAAAGCAGACCCTGAAAAGGACATAACCTCAGAAACCAGCGGTTGGTTCAAGGAAATTCTCCTGGCGCTAGCAAAGGTAAAACTTTGCCTGGTTCCTTTTCTGCATGACCTGAATGGGCATGTACACTGGGGACCACTGCTCAGCCAGAGGAACCAGCAGAGCAAGAGTAGGGGGGGGCGAGCCATCACCCATCTACTCTACCATCTCCAACACTCCCTTTGCTCAGCATTTGTGGGCATCACTGTACATACAACTACTGACAAACAGACAAGCTTCCACCCAGCTTGAGACCCAGCTTTGTTTCTGTTATTTACCACACAGCCACCCAAGGGTCCTCTAGTGGCTGAATACTGTAACTGCGAGTAGACATACCAGTATGCAGGTTGTGGGGCGAGGGACGCCACCTCTGACCATGTCACAAATCTGTCTCTCCGGCCTTCTACCCTGCAGGGGAAGCGCGAGCACTACACTGGGATCATCGACTATGCCCTGATACAGCAGGATGCTGAGGTGAGCCTTGGGATGTGCCTGAGTTGGGAGTGGGTGCGAGAGTTGTTGAAATCCTACCGCTGGACTGATTCCCTGCCTCACGGGGTCCCCATGGATCCTGCTCAGTTACCCTACAGAGCTGCCTTGGGGAGGGGTTGCTTTGCTGCCTCCAGTGGCAGCAGTCAGTACTGCACCTTGCTGTACCCCGGCCACATGCCGCCGTAGTGGCACGACTGGCGCCAATGAGCGGCTGCCCCTGCCCGTTGCACCTGTTCGTCCCTGTGTTGCTGGATCCCATGCCCCCTGCGTGCCTCAGGGCCAAGCTTCCCCAGCAAAGCCAAGCGCAGTGCACCTCTGCTCAGAGCTGCCTCGTTATGGCTCTGGAATAGGTGCCCCCAGTCCCATCTCGTTGCATCCCAGAACACAGTGGGGTTAATTCCAGGCTAATGGGGAAGGCCCCTTGCGGGGAGCCACTTCTCGCAGCACCCGCAGCCCGTCACCGCTCTCCTCCTCCTTCCAGGCTCTTGCAGACCCAGGAGCCAGGAGCGAGGGAGCCGGTGAGAGGACGTGGATAAGCATCTTCACCCAGCGAAGCCCCGAGCATCTCCGCAGAGGCAAGACCCAGGCACCCTGCTGCAGGGAGCCCTTGGTGTCGCGCACAGCTGGGAGCTGGCAGAGGGAGTCGGGGCACTTCTCTCTCTGTCCATGTGGCCCGACCCAGGGATACCCCTGGAAATTGAATCATAGAATCATAGAATCTCAGAGTTGGAAGGGGCCTCAGGTGGTATCTAGACCAACCCCCTGCTCAAAGCAGGACCAATCCCCAACTAAATCAATGGACTCCTGGAAGCAGGGTGCGGCTGGGCAGGGCCAGCCCCACGGCAGCAGAGGAGAAGCGGCAGTGGCCACCTCACTGTCCACTCAGGTGTGGACCTGTGGCCCCCCTGTCATGACAAGGGTGCTGGTTGGGCCAAGTCTGAGTGAGCGGTGTCATGATCTGATGCACAGGGTCCGAGTGCTGCTTAGGTCTGACCCATGGTCAGTGGGGTGGCCACCACTGCGCCTTCTTACCACTGCCGTGGCGCTGGCTCCTGTCCCATGGCTCCCCATCGGGGGGCTGCCCAGCCTCCAGTGGCCCTTGTCCCCTCTGCTCTGCCCTCAGGACTCGCTCAGCAACAGCCTGGAGACCTGCTCCAAGCAAGGGATGCTGCAGTAGGTACCTGCCCGGGAGAGCCAGCCAGGATGGGGGTGGCAGGTGCATACCATGTGAAATGTCTGGAGGTGTTCTGGCCCCAGGGTAGATGTGGTCCTGTGGGCAGCACTGTATTTTACCCGTGTCACTCGTTTCACTCGGCAGGGAGGGAATAAACCCTACCTGTAAGAGTGCAGTGTGGCTGTATATGCAGTGTGTCCCTGCCCCAGGAGCGCTTTGCTGATACAGAGTCCCGGGCTGCCCCCCCGGCAAAGCACGCCACATGCAGGCCAGGACTAACTTTCCCCTTTCCAACTCCGCTAGTGTTTGGTCAGTACTGGAAATCCCACGGGCTGGAGGTGGAGGAGACCATCTGCAAGCGCTTCCAGGGAGATGGCCAGGTGGCCATGCTGGCCCTAGGTAAGCACTCAGCCGGGCTGCGGCTGGGTCCTCTGAACCTGAGACCGCCATCAGCCTAGTGCAGTCCAGAGAGGCAGAATGGCCCAGGGGTTAATGTGCCAGCTGGGGACTTGTGCTCTGCTAGAGACTCACAGGGTGACCTTAGGCTAGTCGCTCCATGCCTCAGTTTCCCACAGGGGACCATAGCATTTAACTGCCTCACAGCAGGTTGGGAGGATCGCTCCGCTAAAGCCTGGGAAGTGCTCAGGGATGGCAGCCGGAGAAGTAGAAGAGACCATTTAGTGGGAGTCGCTATTGCAAATTCCCTGTTTTCTGATGATGTCACCCACTGGGTGAGGGCCCCATTTTTAAAGGACTAATCCCTAGCGAATGGACGGGGTACACATGGTGGAGACATGAGTGATGAGCGTGGCATGCGGCCATCAGAAGGAGGAGGCGTGGATGGTTATAAGGACCCTGCTTGACTCAGTCTATAATGCTCAATTGAGTCACGTAGGTTATATGTTCTGCGGGACAGGAACTGGTTTTGGACAGCACCTTGCGCAATGGGGGCCTGGGCCAAGCTACTTGTTTATTTATTAACCCGTTCTAAACAGATCCTGCAGTGTCAAGCAGGAGAGCCAGGCTCTGAGCTGCATTCGAGGCCCAGAAGAACATGAGCACGAGCGTGCGCGTAGGCACAAAGGTTTCTGGGCTCAATAGGTGACTCGGGGCTGGCACCGAGCTGCCTGGCCTTAAGAGACAAGATGAGCAATCACTGCCCCTGGGGCACTGGGACAAATGCCACCTGCTTGCTAAGGAGCACTGCCATCCGCTGGCCCCTCCGTGTCAGCGTAGTCCCTAGCGGGCCAGCACTTGCCTTGCAGACGCCAGCTGCAGCGTTGTCTCCAGCGAGCCCCCCAGGCCAGCAGCCCACACTGAGTGGCTGAGCTTTGAAGGAGTCATGGGGGTTGAAGCACGCTGGGAACGGGGCAGTGTGGTGCTGGCCCTACACTTGGGAGGGTGGGGGAAGAACAGAGGACATCAGTACTAAACCCAATCATGGCTCTGTATCAGTTCTGTAGTCCCTTAGGATGTGACAGGTGACACCATGCTGCAAGGCAACAGCAGCGAACCCCAGGGCAGAGACTCCTACTCTAACAACCTCCATCCCCGTCATGTCAGCTATAGGAAAATCTCCAGGCGCTGTGTACAGTACAGGGCTTATGACACACAATGGAGCAGTTCTGATTCCACCCAGCAAAGGGCAGTGGTGCCCCGTGCATGCCAGCCAGCATGTGCCACGGTTTGAACCCTGAGCCCCTCTCTTCTTTCAGCCTCGGTGTGCAGGAACACCCCGCGCTACTTTGCCGAGAGGCTGCACAACGCCATGAAGGTGAGTCGCCTTCAACCTGCGCCGGTGCATCGGCAGCATATGGGCCCAGCTTCCTTTTGGGGCAGCCTGGCAGTGATGTTCAGGCTGCAGGGGGTTCTCTGAGTGCCATAAAGGTCAGGCAGGGTCTTTAGCCAGTGGGACGGGGGCCGATGCTGCATTAGCTCAGTCTGCTAGCCAGATACTGGGCTGTATGGACTAATGGGGATACAGTGACCCCTACCTCCGGAATTTGGGGCTCCACTTCCCGTCTATTAGCAGCTGGAATTTCTCCATCTCCCAGCCTGAGCATGCACCTCCTCTCCCCCCACAGGGCCCCGGCACTGATGACAAAGTCCTGACCCGCATCCTGATCTCCCGCAGTGAAACCGACCTGCTGAGCATCCGCTCTGAGTTCAGGAAGCGCCATGGGAAGTCTCTGTACTCCTGTCTCCAGGTCAGCACGCTGCGCCCCACCCCCACCCCCCGGGGGGCAGAGACAGACCCAACAACAGCGTGGCCTGGAACCTGGGGGTATAGAGCCGTTAGAGCAAACCCCCCCCACCCCGCAGGGGGAAGAGACAGACCCAACAACAGCATGGCCTGGAAACCGGGGGCATAGAGTCGTTAGAGCAAGCCCCCCCACCCCCCAGGGGGAAGAGACAGACCCAACAACAGCGTGGCCTGGAACCTGGGGGTATAGAGCCATTAGAGCAAGCCCCCCCCCACCCCTCAGGGGCGGAGACAGACCCAACAACAGCGTGGCCTGGAACCCAGGGGCATAGAGCCGTTAGAGGAAGCGCCCCCCGCTGTGGGCCTGACTCCCAGATTCTCTGCTCTACCCACTACACCCCACTTCCCTCCCAGCACTAGGTCTAGAACCCAGGAGGCCTGGCTCCCAGCCCCTTGCTGAGTGAGAGCAAGACCCAAGCCTGTTCCTTGGAGTCAAGCCTAGAATCCGGGCCCTCCACCACTAACTTTCCTGTTCTAACCACTAGACCGCGCTGCTTTCTTCCAGCGCTTAGGCTGGAGAGGAGGAGCGCTTCCCCCACCCTTGGGAAATGTCTCATTGTTCTTTCCTTGCTCCAGGTGGAGACGAGAGGCGATTACCAGGCAGCTCTGCTAGCCTTGTGCAGGGCGGAAGACCTGTAGGACGGCTGCGAGCTTCGGCCCATTGGCCTGCAGAAAACGGTGGGAAGCAGTACACCGGGGAGGGAGGGAAGCATGAGTCTGCCCAAGGCATCGGGTTCATTCCTCTGCCCAAGCTGCACTCAGCAGGGTGCATCTATGCTGCAGTTGGGGCATGTGATCGCATACCTGAGCCTTGAATAACAAGAGCAGGGATGGGTGGCTGCCCGGGCAAGCCCTGCCCTCCCAGGACCCTGGATACTTGAGTGGCCTCCACCCATGCAGTGCTTCAATAGGTGCGGGCATCACTGCTGTTGTTACTGGAGCGAGCTGGCTAGATCCCCCCTGCATGCTCTGCAGTCACACCTCCCCATGGCAGGGGAGACCGTTTTTTAAATCAAGGCTGGAGGTTTTGCTAAAAGCTCTGCCCTAGGAATTGTTTCGGGGTAGGGCTCTGGCCTAGATGATCACAATGGTCCCTTCTGGCCTTGGACTCTAGGAATACCAGGACGTGCAGCCGTCCTGGGGCTGAGAAATCAGCAGTGCTGCCAATTCTTGTTATATTATTGAAGTCCCAGCTCCAGGAGTCATGTGATTCTGGGGGACCGTTGGCTTGCATTTTCAAAACAGACTTTGTCCACGGAAAGTTTTCCAGTATCAGCTTAAAATGTTTTGTTTTTTTTTAACCCAATATAGTTATACTGGTATAACCTCCTCCATGGACATGTCTATCCTGGTGCAAGAGGGCCATTTAGCTATGTCACTTGGGAAGGGGTTTAAGTGAAATCCACCCCCTCCCATTCTACTAAAATAAAAGAGGCCACACCCAGGGTTACCCCAGTATTTCTCTTCTCTGGCTATTCTCATACCTAGCTCTGCTACTGAGCTTTTCTTCAGCAGAGCGCAAAGTGCTTTCTAACAGAGGGCAGTGTTCCTATCCCCATTTTACAGATGGGGCAACTGAGGCATAGAGCAGGCAGTGACTTGCCCAAGGTCACCCAGCAGGCCAGAGCTGCCATGTCCTCCCAGTCTAGCGCTCCAGCTGCTAAAACACTGCTGTGTAGACATGTTCTCAATTTTTAGCCCTTGGGCTTGAGAATGTGACCTGAGGGAAACCCTCACGGTTCAGAAACTGGGGCCTGGGGAACCAGGCACCAGACTCCAAATTTATTATTTTTGAACAATCTCTTTTTTTTTTTAGCCAAGCTTGTGATCTTTACTGGCCTGATACCTGGTGTTTGATCCCTTGACTTTGGCAACAGAGAGTCGGGAAAATTGAATCTCTCTCTGGCCTGGCCCCTATTAAAATTTCTACCTTCATAACTGTCAATCAGGAGGTAATTTGTTTTAACCAGTCTAGTCAGACCAATGGGTCAAATCGTACCGTGTATACCAGTGTGAAAGCACCTTATGCTGGTATGGCTGATTCCCCTTCTCGTATAGGACTAGCTATGCTGGCATAATGCACCTATCTCCTTCTATAACTGCATCCCCACTAGGGCCAGGCCTACCCTATAGATCAGTGGCTTTCCAGACAACTTCACCCCTTTGAGGAGTCTGATTTGTCTTGTGTACCAAGTTTCAGCTCACGTGTGCTTACAAAAATCAAACCTCAAAATACAGGCGTGTCACAGCCACGCCATTACTGCCCAGTTGCTCACTTTTCCCTTTTGACCATATCATTCTAGCAAATGCATGGACTGGTGTATAAATATTGTACTTACATTTCAGTGGGAGCCTTGGCTGAAGCCAGAGCCTCAGGCAGCGGGGCTGAAGCATGTTCAGCTTTGCGGGTCCCCCTGTGATGGGGGGCCCTGGGCAGTTACCCCACTTTCCTCCCCCCCACCAATGCTGGCCCTGCACACGCAATCCCTCTAAACCCATCCCATGACCCTCCTAGGAGCTGAAACCCACAGGCTGAGGATGAGAGGGATAGCTCAGTGGTTTGCATATTGGTCTGCTAAACCCAGGGTGGGGAGTTCAATCCTTGAGGGGGCCATTGAGGGATCTGAGGCAAAAAAAAAAAAATAGTTGGGGATTGGTCCTGCTTTGAGTAGGGGGTTGGAACTAGATACCTCCTGAGGTCCCTTCCAACCCTGATATTCTATGAAACATGAATCTAGATGAGTTGAGTACCCCCTGGAAGTCCTCTGCTATAGACTTCTGCCAACGTATAGCTGAGAGCTGCCCCTTTAAGGCCAGGGCTACCCTGACCTCAGCTGGTATAGCTATGGTGGGGGGAAGCAGCATGATCCCCGAGCTGAACCCCCACTGTATATGCAGTTCTACCAGCATTGCTCATTTCACTGGGCAGGGCAGGAAAAGTGCAGCTGTGCCAGTGTAAGCATGCTTTGCTGTTCTATCACTGTAACAGGGCCCCGGCTGCAGGGTGGGGTTTGCGGCTTTAATTATACCAGGCTATAGTTCAAAGTGGTACAACTTTCTAGCAGAACCACATGTGCATATCTGGCCCCACTCGCAGTGGTACGGACTCCGAGTGCCTGGGTGGTAGGGTGGTGCTGTTATCCCTCTTACGTGGATGGGGAGCCAGCGCCCAGAAAAGCGATGTGATTGGCCCAAGGCCAGGTGGGGGGGGCTGGGGGTTCTGGTAGGACTGAATGCTGCTAGAATCGAGCGCTCACCCTGTTCGTTTCCTGGAAAGAAGCCGATGGGAGGCCCTGCGGCTCTGCTGAACCAAATCACTCCCCCAAAGTGAAACAAGCATCATTTAAACAAATAAACGATGAAACCCTTGGTTATGGAAAGAATGAAGCAGCCATCCCTTTTAATTTTCTCAGCCCAGAGGTGGCATGATGCAGGCAGGGTGACCAAGGATCCAGTGGCAGAACCAGGAAGAGAACCCAGGAGTCCTGACTCCCAGGCCTTCTCTACACCCCTCTCCAGAGTTGGAAATGCAACCCAGGCGTCCTACCTCCCAGTCCAGGGGTCAGCAGGCTCAGTGACACCTGAAACAGTCCACTGTTGCTGCAGCACCATGTATGGTTTTTAGGCAGGTCCTACATAAGCAGCGACTTTTTAAATGTACCTTTTGCTGGCAACGGAGACTAGCAGATGACTGACAGGCTGGCAAAGGGGGCCTTGGAAAGTCTAGAAGAACTAAATACATTTGATTCCTGGCTCAGTTGCTCATACCAAGGCGCTGTCAGTTTCCCACACTGGTGCTCTGCTGGGCCTGGCTGAGGTTAGGACTGAAGGAGGTTGTGCTACTGAGGTGCATCGTTGGGCTGCTCGATTGGAACAAACCGAATGAAGGCTTGTCTACACTCAAAAGTTAATTCAGATTAAGGTGGGGCATGAATTTAAATTGCAGTAGTTATTCCCGAATAGAGACACTGATTCTGGCTGAAGAGTGCCTTCTCTCCTTTTTATCTTAATCCAGATTAAACTACAGCAAAACAAATTCCCTCAATCCAGACTCAGCGTCCACACAGGATGCTAATCAGGTATAGCTATTACAGAGTAACTCCTAGTCCCATGGACAAGCCCAGACACCAAAATTGGAGAGTGGACAGAGAGGGGGGGGGGAAAATGGGTTCGATCCTGACACAGAACACACTCTTCTGCCAGTGACCTGCAGGAAGGGAGTTTGTCGAGTCTCAGTCATCTCCAAAGGTGGCCGCATCCCACAAAGACACGGCAGGCAGCCCATTTTGGAGGTCCCAACAGTTGGAAGGAAAAGGCTGCTGGGCTCAAGATGTGCTTTGGTCATGGGTGAGATACCAGGGACTTTCACTTTTTATTCGCTGTTGCCACCAAAACAACAACAAAAACCCCTGACAGTCTTCACTGTTTATGTAGGACCTACCTAAAAGCACTGTACCTGGCTTGCAGAGGAGCAACTCCCACTGGAATTTAATTGGAATTTGGGGGGGTGGGGGTATTCTTTGCAAGGGGCAGGATGTCCCCCACACTCACCCATGCTGAATGGACAAACAGATGGACATTTCCCCGCGCTCGGGGGAGACACAAACACCCAGTAGACTGGAGCCCGAGGGTTGGATTGGACAGACGAGCCCTGGAAGCTGACATACAGAAAGTCATCACCCCAGTCCTAGGAGACAGACATGCCCTATGAGCATCCTAGGAACAAGCCCCCAGCCCCCCAAACCATCACACCAGCACCCTAGGGAAAGACACTTTTATTTCCAAATGTCTAAGGCAGTGTTACAAATAACGGAGAGTAGAAAAGAAAGAGTAAAACTCATCGAGCCCGAGAGTGTCAGAGCTTGGGGCCAGAGCCCAGCCACCTGTGAAAGGGAGTGCCCAGGCACCTACCGCAGAAGGTTCGTTAGTATCCTCAAGGTTTGATCCTGAACCCATTCAATCCACAGGGTGGAGGTGGGGGACGTCACAGGATAAGGAGCTGCAGCTTTTCTGGGGAGGAGGCTGTCTAGATGAGGACAAGGGATCGGGCAGAACCAGAAAAGGACGGGAACAAGAGATGCTTCTTGTGGGATATCAGCCATTTTTGTGGGCTCAGCCACTGCTGACCCGCTGGAATGGCCAGCAAGCATCTCGATCAATTCTCCTCCTCCCTGGTAGGCGCTGCGATCCAGTGTGCAGTCACCTGGGAGCTGGGGTAGCCGCGCTCTCCCCCACTCGAGCTGGAAGTCCTGCTGGCTGCTGCTAGACCAGGAGCGTCCTGTGTCACTCAGCGTCTTGCAACAGAAGGGGCTCCGAGTACCCCCCACGACCCAGCTAGGTGGCTACTGATGCCAATGAGATTTGGCCCAGGCAATGACCCACCGTCCCTCCTCGGGCTGTGTTCCACAGGGCCTGGTTTAAACCCTCCCTGCTGGAGGGAGGACGCTGCCACAGTGGAGAGGGCTAAGGGAAAGCTTTGTCCCAGAAGGGCATTTACATCCAAACCCTCCCCCTGGCTCTGAGCACTTTACTCTGCAATCATTTCAATGCACCCTGAAAATGGGCTTCCTGCAGCTCGGATCGCATCATTGGGCTGGACAGAGAGTTCTGACCCGACAGATTCCCCTCCCCCGCCACAGATCCACTCGCTGCCTTAGTTAATTAGAGCCGACGGCCTTGCCCGTAGAATTCCCAGCAGCACTGCTGAGTGCAGGATCAGGCCCACTCAAGGGGAGACTAGATGGGATTGACGGGGAGGCTGGGGGGGGGGCAGGAATGTGCTTGTCCAGAGTCTGTGCTCGCCCTGCCATGAAAATCTAAACAAGGAGGCAGCAACTCATTGGCTACCTTCTGCATCCTCCTGTCTGCGCCAAGGCCGTGCAGAGCATTCCTTCCACCTGCGGCAGGAGAGGGGCACACTTTTGTAAGTGCTCCCCCTGCTCCAGAGAGCCTGCACTGAATTCACGAGAGGCACCGGGCAGCTGCCTGGCACGCTTGGTGGATTAGCTGCCCCTGCCCAAGGGAGGCCGGCGGCTGCCACTTCGTCCCTGTTAAATAAGCCTCTGTGTTTTCACAGCATCACAGCTGCTTCTGGGGATTCCAAAGCATCTGAGGAAGGAGTGGGTGCACCGGTACTATCACCCTCTTTTCTCCCCTCCGCCTCGCTTTATCAGATGGAGAAATGGAGGGACGGGGGGAAGAGAAAGCAACTTGCCCCAGCATCCCACTGCAAGTCAGGGTGAGAGCTGGGAATGGAACCCAGGAGTCCTGGCTCCCACCCACACCCTGCTCTAAGCACTGATCCCAGTTCCCTCCCAGAGCTGGGACTAGAACCCAGGAGTCCTGGCTCCCAGCCCCAACCTGCTCTAAGCACTAGACCCAACTCCACTCCCAGAGCTGGGAATGGAACCCAGGAGTCCGGGCTCCGATCACTGAACTCTCTGCCTCTACCAGAGCTCTGCAGGGAAGAAGCTCAGAGGGAGCCAGAGGGCGTGAGCTGGGAGAGGGGAACACTCGGCATCTTTGGTGAGAGCTCAGAAGTACGAGGTACAGCTGAGGGCGTCGGGGGTGAGGAGAAACTGCAGCCGATGCACAGCCCAGCTGGACTCTGCCCTGCAAGGTCTCTCCCAGCCCTCATGCGCTGCAATACACAGGCCAGGGGCCGGGGAAAGGCCAGCAGCCCGGCCCGAGGTTTCACCCCTGAAGTGTGGGAGCCAGGACAGTTCTTAGGGAAGCGGGTCCTGTGCTGGGGAGGGCGGTGGGCGGGCGAACCAGAGGCGAGGCGAGAAAGCCCTGCAGGGGCTGTCGTCTGGGAGTCTTTATGGTGACATGGCAGGACCGTGGGAGGGCGAGGGGTCCGAAAGCAGCAGGCAGAGGGTGAGCAACTCTAGAGGAGGACGCAGTCCGACTCCTGCTTGTGTCTCTGCCTGCGTTCCCCGGCCGGCCGGCTGGACGGCTGAGCTCTCCCCTGAAACCAAAAAGAGACGAAAAAGCAGCTGCTGCCTTCAGCAATCTCAGGGTGCTTTTCAGACCAGTCCCATTCCCCTCCCCACCAATATCCTCTCCTAGGAGGGGGCAATGGAAGCAAAGAGAGGGGACATGGCCTGGAACCCAGGTGTCCTGGCGCCAGCTCCCTGCTCTAATCATTAGGCAATACTCCTTCCAGAGCTAGCAATCTGAGTCAATGGGTCCCAATTTCCAGGACTGCACCCTCCATAGGCATCTCCTCCCCGGCATCCTCCACGGGCTTGGGAACAGAACCCAGGTGCCTGGCCTCACTTCCAGGCTCCACTCGCTGTCCTGCTGCAGTGGAGACCACCGAGGCTTTGGAGTTAGATTCCCATGCAAAGCCACAGATCCCCGCACCGCCCTCTGCCACAGAGCACAGGCCTGCAGGCCATAGCTAGGCCGTGGGGAGGAGACAGAATTGCACAGGACGGAGTAGCAGTCCCAGCACCGCCGAGTGTGACCGGCACGCCGGCCCCACGCAAGGGGGAATACTGGTATGATCCGCAAGAGGAACGGTCGGTCTGAGCTGGGCAACTCCTGGGTGCAAGGGTTAAAGGGAGGCTGGAATGGGCCCACCCTGCCCCACCATGCAGGAGGCACGAGTTCGAGTCTCCCTCGCCGTAGGAGGGTGCCACCTCCACAACACCCCCAGTCTAGGAGCAGGGCTGACAGGCTCCCCAGCATCCCGGAGGAAGGAAGGTCCTCACAGCAGGGGAGTGGGATGGGGCTGCAATGTATTCTGGGAGGGATGCCAGGGCCCATTACCTGCGCAGGAGGCGTCGCTGGCTGCTGCTGCCGCTGATATTCCTCCTGCTGCAGCTGGCGCGCAAGCTCTAGGTCGCTCAGGGCAGAGGGGCCCTGCTGCTGTTGTTGCAAGGACAGGGCTATCATATAGTCCTGAGGGCAAAGGTCGGGGGAGACATGGTCAGTGCTGGGACTTCCAGGGAGTGAGATACACGGAAGAAGAGATCTTATTTCCCAGAGGGTTCCAAAGCCCTACACAAATTGTGCATGTACAGGATCACTCGCCCAGCGCTGGCATGCAGCCACCTCTGGAGAGCAACGCAGCTGGTGTGCAAAGAGGGCTCACTCGCCCAGCGCTGGCATGCAGCCACCTCTGGAGAGCAACACAGCTGGTGTGCAAAGAGGGCTCACTCGCCCAGCGCTGGCATGCAGCCACCTCTGGGGAGCAACGCAGCTGGTGTGCAAAGAGGGCTCACTTGCCCAGCACTGGCATGCGGCCACTCCTGGGGAGCAACGCAGCAGTCATTTAACAGCACTGCAAAACACTTGGGGCAGGAACTAGAGACAAGTCGCTGAAGAGGTACGTCAGTCTCAACAGGCCTCTGCATGAATTCACTTTAGCGGTGATTATCAGGGGTGGGGGGTTTGGAAGGCTCAGAGGCTCTGGGCTAGGCCACCTGTCCGCAATGACCCCCTCTCCTCCCGGAGGGTCTATCACCCTTGCTCTATGGGGAGTGTGTGTGCAGGGGGGAGATGGAAGCTCAGAAGGGTTAAGAGACAGAGCCACCCAGACAGATTCCGAGTTCCTATTTCCCTCACTGACCACCCAGGACAGCTCCCAGGAGCGCTGGCTCCCAGCGTCACCCCACTCTAACCACTAGACAACATTGTCCTAAAGATAAGGATCCTGCTACAGTAGATACCGATTCCTGGAGGTGACACATTTCAGTCAGAAGAGCAGGGGAGCTACAAATTCCATTCTCTAGGCCACATATCCTGCCTGGAGCTGGAAAGGAACCCAGGAGCTTTGAAGCCCAGCCTCCTCCCCCGCCTCTCTAACCACTAGACCCCCCCCTCACTTCTCCTCTCCCAGAGCTAGGAACAGAACCCAGGAGTTCAGAAGCCCAGCCCCCTCTGCTCTAACTACTCAGCTCCGGTACTGTAACTAACCACCTCCCAGTGCAGTCTGGCCTCCGCTGAGCCATTTGTTTCCTACCTGGTCCACCTGCCTCTGCTCCTGGGGGGAGCTGCCGGCTGCCTCCTTCCCCAGGGTGTGGCTCAGGTGGAACTCGGCGTCACAGAAGCAGCTGTCCCCATCCACGTTGTGCAGGCTCTCCCAGGTCACCTTCTCCTCCTGCAGGAAGCCCTGGTCAGTGACCAGCAGATACAGGTGGCCCTGTGAAGAGATGAAGAAGAGACAGCGTCCACTTGACAGCCCTCGGAGGGCGGGCGGAGCAGCAGCCTGTGATTCACTAGGGCACAGAGACCACAACCCTTGGGGATGTTGCAATCAAGGGGTCACCATCACTCAACCCTTTCCTGCCTTGCATGGAGGTAAATGGGCTACTGAAGGCTCAAATAGAGACACTGGGGAAACTGAGGCATGGCTGCCACAAATTCCGCACCGGGCCATAAAGGGCTGTGCTGGGACAGCAGCTGTGCCTCAGTTTCCCCAGTGTCTCTATTTGGGCCTTCAAAGTAGCCCCTTAACCCCTTCCTGGCACCTCCCCAGCCCCAGAGCCCCCGTGTGAAAATGCACACAGCAGCGGTTATGGAAGGCAGAGGTGTGGGCGGAAGGGGCCGGGCTGACCTGGTGTTTGATCATGGTGCTGAAGTGGTTGTTTCTGAAGAAAACGCTCAGCTCCCCCTCTTTGACCGCGGCCGTGAGCTCGCACAGCCCGTGGTAGGTCAGCTGGGTGGCCGTGGACTCCAGGAACTGCTCGGCGATCAGGCCTGGGGCAGAGAAACGAATTGTGAGCTGGGGTGGGGTGCAGGTGTGAACGGGGGGTTAGACCGGCACTCAGCGTGGGTGCACCAATGAGGAGTGTGAAACCGGTTCAACTTGCGCTTACAAATTTACCGACAGCAGCTAAACCGATTTACCAAACCAGAGACAGAGGGAAGGGAAGTGACTTGCTCAGTGTCAGAGCAGGGGACGGAACTCAGATCTCCTACATCCCAATCCAGCACCCTACCCACTGGGCCACTCTGCCCAGCGACCCACAGCTGGGAAGCACAGGCCTGGAGCGAACAAGCTGCACCTTCACCGAACAGTGGTAGGGGCTGGGAGGGAATACCTTGTGGGGGGGAGTGCAGGTGCTCTGCCGTTTAGCTCCCTCCATGCCCGTAGAGGAGTCAGCATTTGCCCAGGCAGCCAGGGAATGGCTCTGATGCCTCGTCCCCAGCTAACCTTCCTGGGTGCAACCCGACGGCCCGTTCGTCTGATGCCAGATAGGGCAACCTGGCAACGGAAATGCAGCCAGGCGCAGGGTGGTTCCTCCCTGAGCTTTTCCCACCTGGCGACACTGGGTGGGCTGGTGGAAATAGGGTGGGGAGTGTCCCAAACCGCAGCACCCCCACCCTCAATGCAGCCAGGCCCTTCAAAGGGTCGGATGCACATCCTCCGATTCCCTGGGGAACCCCAGTTCCTCGCTGCCCGTGAGCAAGCCTGTATCCAGGTTATTCTGCACTCTTCTGCTGGCGCATGGGGGGGTCCCCTGAGGGTGGGACAGGCTCCCATAACCCCTGATTAGGGGAGACTGTCCTGCTCCCTCGTACCAGTGCAGGAGTGAATCTGGCCACAGGGTCCATTGCAGATCTGAAATCACTTCCCTCACAATGCCCCTAACGAGGGGCAAGTGCCTCTGGTGTTCAGCAGTGGGGCGGGTAATTGAGCTCTCCAGGGGATGGGGATTTACCTTCGGTGACCAGGTTGGGGTCGCTCGAGTGCTTGCAGGTGATGATCTTCTCCACCAGCTGGTTGTAGCTCAGCTTGCCCACAGCCTGGGCAGCGTCCGGGCTCTGGAGGAGAAGGGGAGGGGGAAGGAGATGGCCCAAGGAGCCCAGGGAGGGCTCCCGAGAGGGGTTTTTTAAGCCAGCCCAGATGGGAAAGCACAGGCCTGACCAGTCGCTACCTGGCGGCCCCTTTGCACCAGTGAGAACGGTGACAGGGAGTTTAATGCCCGTGCAGCCTGCCCCTCCGTCCCACAAGGGGATGCTTCCCTCGAGCAGAGCCAGCCCTGCACCCAATCCGGGAGTTCTGGCGCAGTCCTGCACTCTGGCTATCCACTGCCTTGCAAAGCCCCATGGGGGGCCACAGAACCTCAGGTGCCAGTAAGGGCCAGATGGGTGCCCACTGCCCCTGCATCGGGGCGATGCAGGCTGCCTGCCCTCTGTGCCGTTGCCAGCAATGGGGCAAACCTGCCCTGGTGTCTCCATTGGTCTTTTAGCTGCACCTTTGGTTTTAAGTTGTAAATGAAGGAGACAGGAGACTGGGGTCCCTGGTCAGTCCCAGATCTGGGACAGCTGGGCCACCACACTGCACTCCTGCCCCCACCTGTCCAGGAAGAAGGCACCCCATCCTTCTGTATGGGGAGAGCTCAGGCAGAGTGGCCAGCTCCATCCTCAGCTCTCTGCTGGGCAGCCAACGAGGGAAGCTCTTACGTTGGTGGCTTTTTTGGGGTGCAATCCGGACAAATCTGCTTTGAAAATGACACCAGAGCCCTGCTCCTGGGGGGGGCAGAGTGCTTGGTCACTACAAGCCCGGCTGGATTCAAACTGGCAGCCGATGGGCAAAGAAAGCATGGCCCTGTTGAAGCCCACAGGAGTTTTGCTGCCAGCTTCAGCGAGCCCAGGATTTCACCTGCAAAACGCCTGCCCCACCCGCTCGCCCTTGTGTCTCAGCATCGACCCAAACCCTGGTTCTTGGTCCCAAAGATATTTCTGCTCTTCTCCCACTATCTGGGGGCTGGGCTCGACTTCCTTCTGTAGTCGGGGCCAAAACTGGAGTCAGCTTGGCACGACCGCACAACGTTGCGGAGACAGAATGCACCATCTCTTGCCCGGCTGGACCGTCCCCTCTGTTCTTGGAGCTGACGTGGACAGGTGTCACCCCGCTATGTGGAGTGACGGCCCTTGAGCGGCCCCCAAACCTTTCGTTTTCCCCTCAGACGTTCCCAGCAGCCATAAGAAGCTGAATTAAGAAGCTCTGGACAGGACTTCAGCTTTGTCAATTCCTAAACCCTCCTCTGAATTTACAGCTGCCTTTGTCCCTGCTCATATAATAACCATAATGCCATCGAACTCTTTCCCACTGCTCTTTCACCAGCAGATCTCAATGCACTTTGCAGTGGGGAAACTGAGGCACGGGACAGGGATGTGACTTGTTTAAAGTCACCCAGCAGAGCAGTGGCAGAGCTGGAGATAACACTCAGTGCTACAAGGTCCAGTTAAGGACTCTATCCACTAGATCACGCTGTCTCCTGCTCCCCTGCTCCACCCCCTCCATGCACCAACGCACCGGCTCTGGCTTGTATCCATTCGATGGACAGCGTGGACTTTACAGTAACGGTGCTCACCTGTGGGTCCACCAACCAGCCGTGGTACAGTGGGACGTTCAGGAGATCAAAGACAATGCACTCTGGGGTGTACTCGAAGTCAGAGACACCCGTGAACCTCACGTTCACGTCAAGCCCCGTGGACAGTTTGGGCAGGACCATCATTGCATCGTTGACGTTCTGGAGTCGGGAAAGAGAGAGGGCACCTTGTGTAGATAGTAGACAGAGAAGCTGTGGCAACAGAGGGGCTGGGATTCCTGCTTTCCTCCTATCCCTGCCTTGTCGGTCTCTTTCATCCTGCTGTCGCATCGGTCATAAGCACTCCAGAGCAGGGACAGTCTCTCTGTGACTTGTCTGTGCAGCACCTGGCACAACGGGGCCCTGATCCTTGGTGAGCGTTCCCAGCAGTACCAACTGGAAGCTAGAACTTTTGGGTTCTTTCTGGCCCTGGCCTCACACCAATCTGTGTCCTCCACATGCAGGGACCATCTCTTGCGAGGCCTGCGCAGCGTCCAGCACAATGGGGTCCCAATCCCGAATCGGGCACTACTGTAATTAACTTCCTAGCAGGGCAGCTGTGAAATTCAGTCAGGACTTGTCTATACAGGGAAACTGACCAGAGGAGCCATTCCAGAATCGCTCCCCCTGTGGACACTCCACTCCAAAACAAGAGTCCCTCTGCTCTAGAATAATCAGTGCGCTTCCAAAGGGGAGTAATTATTCTGGACTAAAGTCACGTTTATTCTGGAACTGAGCATCCACAAGGACAGCTGCTCTGGAAGAACTTCTTCGGCACTAGTTATGCCAATCCATTTCCCCGTGTAGACGAGCCAATAGTGCTTGCAAAGTACTTTGAACTTAGGAATGGCCAGCCTGGATCAGACCTGAGCCCACCTAAAGCCCAGTATCCCAATTCCCGCAGCGGCTCACTCCACATGCCTTACAGGAAGGTGCACAAAGCCCACAGGAGTCAGTAGTGGGATGACCCGCCTCCCCGAACAGCTCCTCCTAGTCCCTACAGAGATGGATTTCAACCCTGAAGTTCTGCCTTCCTTCCAGTGCTCACATAGTCAGCGTTAGCTGGTCTAGTTCTGGCTTTACTTGTTTTCCATATGGACACCCAACTCCTGTTTGAGCCGTGCTATATTCTTGGCCTTAGTGGCCTTAAGCAGCAAGGAATTCCACAGGTTAATCACGTCTCCTTTTACTAGCTTATCCCCTTGTTCGCATATAAACGAGACATAGCAGAAGTGCCTGCTCGACATTCTCTGTCCCACTCATGACTGCATACGCTTTTACTGTGTCTCCCCTTATTTGCCTCCCTTGTAAGGTAAAACAATCCCAATGTTTCCAATCTCGCTTCATCGGAGAGTCTTTTCAGGCCTCCAGCCATTCCCGCTGCCCTTCTCTGAACCCCGCGCTAGTTTTGCCCTATTCTTTTGGGGCTGGGGTAACCAGGGCTGCACACTAGAACCAGAGGGGGCTGCACAGCTGATCGAAATCCAGACAAGACACCCATGTGGAATGGAGGACACAGGTCTGAAAGGAGTCTAGAGTCCCTGCTAGCACAGACAACCCTGCCATGTCAGCCCGTTCAGAAACTGATCAAGCTCCATCTTCAGACTAGTTAGGCCATTTCCCTCTCCTATCAGAGGCTGGTCCAGAACTTCCCTCCTCTGGTGGCTAGAAACCTGCTTTTAAATTTCCAGTCTCCATTGACTCCTGACCAGTTTAATCCCCGTTTGTTCTTGGGCCAACACCCTCCTTTAGCTTCAGCAGCTCCTCTCCCACCCTAGTGGAAAGTGCTGTCGAGGCGGACGGCATCCTGAGGGGGACACAGGGCGAAGGAAGACGGAGCAGCATGCAGCTCTGAAATCACACGCCGTTGCCTGCCCAATCAACGATTCTGCTACTTATCTCAGCGTTCAGGCACTTATCTGGCCTTCGCCAGCCACAAATGCAGGCATGGAATTTTTTTAATCCCTAAAACCCAGATGGAAAGTGTCACCTAAATAATTTTTATTTTATTTTATTTTATATCGGCGCTGGCTAAATTCATTGACCCTCCAAGCCACACAGAACAATCTACAGAAGCTCAAGAACCAGGGCACAGCTGCTGGGACTTGGGGCTTTTGCCCCACGGGAGGCACCTGCCGGTGCTCAAGACTGGTAGGTGGAGAATGTGGGGAGCACGGGGGGGCTCCGCGAGCTGCATACTCATTGTAAAAGAGTCGCATGTGGCTTGTGAACCACAGTTTGCCCAATCCTGTTTTATATAGACACAGACATTGGGGTTTTTGTTTGTTTAAATAGATGGAGAAACTGAGGCACTGGGTGGATTAAGTGGCTTGCACAAGGGCATCAACTGGGCCTATGGCAGAACAAGTCCCCGTCCAGCGCTTTAACTGCTAGACTACTCTTGCCCTACACAGCTCCCAGATTCCTTTTGCGGCACACGAGGTCTCTCCCCCTCACAGCGGGGCTGCAGTTCAGGATGACAGGATAGGCGTTTTTAAACCCTGCCGCCCACAGCTCCCTCGATACTCTGCAGAGGGGGGGTGAGGGGTGGATCCAGATGGTCTTACCTGCTGGAAGTTGAGCTGCAGCCCTTCTGAATTCTCTTGGGGTTTGATGGACAAGATGCAGTCGCCTTTGAGACAAGAAAACACCCAGTCCCCATTACTGATGGATGGTACTTATCTAGTCCCACAATACTGTAATACCTGGGCGCCATTCTCTAATGTGTTTATCCTCACAGCCCCAACCCACCCCGTGAGCCAGAACAGGGCTATTATCCTCATTGTACAGATAGAGAAACTGAGGCACAGAGAGGCTAAGTGACTTGACCACAGTCACACAGGGAGTCTGTGGAAGAGCCAGGAACTGGCGTATCCTTTTTGCCTCTAGGACCAGGGCAAGGGCTTGGCCTATCCCTGGGTGTGGGCTGGATCTAGATTATGGTCAAGATGGCAATTCCTGCACAGGCTCAATGGAAAGGCCCCTTTGATGGCTCTCAGTCTAGCCCTGCAGCATGGTCCGGATGGGATCGGGGATGAAGACTGGGATGGGATGGGGGGGGAACAGAACAGAGACACACTAAATGCAGACAGTTTTCCATTTGTGTTTGGGACCGGGGAGAAAGGCACCACACAAGCAGGCAGGAGATAGCATTAAGGGTCTGGTCCTGTCTTCTTCTTTGTGCACTTAAAATTCCCAGAGAAGCTGATGGGAATTTTAAGCGCCCCAGGAACACAGCATAGTGCTGGGAAGCCCGGTCCCCTCAGGTGCTCTCCTGAATTCCCCACTTACCGAGATGCGCCATCAACTCGTCCGACGTGATCACTTCCTTCTTGGGGGAGAGCTTCACCTGCAGACAGGGCAGGGTGGGGAAGTTAGCCAAGGTCCCTCTCTCCCAGCACTATTTTGACCCTCGAGGCTTCCCTTTGAATCAGGGCACAGGGATAATCAATCCCAATAACACCCTTACGCAGATTTGCCCTGCCGCATGAGATGATCCAGCTAACTCGGTAGCCCCACTTTAGCCATAATGGGTCAGACACTTGGTCCATCTAGTCCGCCTCCTGCCATACCGATTCAGACCATTAGCCCTCATAACCCATTATTCCATGTCGGGAAACCCACACCACCACCAGCCAACACCTGATGTTTCAGAAGATGGCAATAAAACAACCACCTACTTACAGGACTTTTCATCCATCGATTGCTAAACACTTTCCCACATCGCATCAGTCTCATTATCCCTATTTTACAGATGGGGAAACTGAGGCACATAGCGGGGCAGTGACTTGCCCAAGGTCATACAGCAAACCAGAGGCAGGGTTGGGAATAGAACCCAGGTTTCCAGAGTTCAGGCCCTGATCCACTCAGCCTTGTTACCTAGCAACACTGCATGGAGGTAGAGAAATCCTTCCTGATCCCTGTGGTAGCCAGCAGGTGCCCTGAAGCATGAGACTTGACTAGACTTAATTTTTACCGTAATGTCAGACACATACCAGGATACCCATGGCCTGCTCCAAAGCCCACTGCAGGCAATAGGAGTCTTTTCACCCACTTCAGTGGGCTGGCGCTGGCAAGAACCCTGACAACGGGAGTTCAGAACGCAAACGCTTCAGTGACTGCAGAACAGTTCTGTGGCAACAGAAGCTCGAGGAGCATGGTGCACGTTTCCCACACACGCCCAACAGCCGGTAGCTAGCACCACCCATTAAGTTCCCACTTGGGGCAGGTTTCCCCAGTATTCTGGATACTTATCTGGGACCCATCATATCGGAGCAGTTTATAGCCTCAAGCACCCATGGGGGGCTGGGCTATTATCCTCATTTTACATTTGGGGAAACTGAGGCACGGAGATGCTAATGACTGGTCCAAGGTGTCTCAGAGTCTGTGGCAGAGCAGGAGTTGGAACCTGGGTCTTCCCAGTGCTAGGTCAGTGTCCTAACCCTCAAGCCATCCAACCTCTCACTATAAGTAGCCTCCTCCATGCCACTAGACAGCAGCCTCTCACATGAGCTACATTCAATCTCCTCGCGCCCAGCGCCCCTGCTCTGAATGGCAGTACTGGGCCTACCCTGGCTCCCACCTACCTTCCACTGCAGAAACAGGATGTTCATGATGGCCAGGAGTGGGCAGGGCCCATTCTCACACTGGGTGATGATGGGTGTCCTCTCCCCTTTCCAGCTGATCCACTTCACACAATAGAAGTCAGGCTCGGGCTCTGCAGCGCCTGGGCTGAGGCTGGAGATGGGGTCGTCCTGTGGGGAGGTGACTCCTCCCGTTTGGATGCTCCCACTCAGAGGAGGCTGCTTCTCTTTGGGGTCCGCTCTTCCTTCTGGCTCCCCACGCTCCAGCTGCCTGGCTTCGTCACTGGGCCCTGCTCTCGGGGATGGATCCTTCCTTGGGGTGTCCTCATGCTCCTGGTCTGAGGCCTGCTGGCAGCTCGAGCTGCCCTGCCCAGAAGGAGCCTCCTCGCTGTGCATTACCCCAATCCCCTTTGGGCTTGCTGGCTCCTGCCCATTCAGAATGCTGCCTTGCCCTGCTGCAGCCTGGGCTCCATCCCCCATGCCAGCAGTGTCCCCCTCTAGCCCCAGAGGGGCTTGGCAGATTTCAGGTCTGGTGACTTCCGTGTTTACATCGTCCCCTTTCGTAGGCAAGGGATCCACCTGCTCGAGTCGGGGCTCCATCTGGCCCAGACAAAACCCCTTCTGCAGCGCCCCTCGGTGTCTTTAGTACATTCACCAAGGCAGGGAGCGGATCGCGCAGGCTGGTCTCTCTCCTGCAAGCAGCGCCAGCTGCAATCCCGGTTCACTTTCCGCTGCAGTCTGACTGTTGTGTATTTCGCTCCTGTTCCTGACTCTACAAATTCTCAGGGAAGTCGATTCCGCTGACCACGACTGGAGGGGGTAACCAACAACAACAACCCCAACCTGCTTCTGAAAATAAATAAAAAAAGATCTCCATGTCTCAACCTAGCCTTTACAAAGACGTCAGATCTGTCCAGTACCAATCAAAGGACAAGTTCCTTTCAAGGATATAAAACTAGTGTGTTTTAAGCAAAACAAACTGTTATTCATTTATCAGGTTCCGAGCTTTTTCCTCTTCCTGTCTATTAATTCAGAGTCCCTTTCCGTCCCATTAAATTTGTTCTAATTAATAACAAAAAGTATATCTAAAAAGATTATAATTAATAGTTCCTTTTAAAATGGTCTAATTCTTGTTCCAGAATCTATTTAGTTCTGCTTGGTCAATCCAGGGTATTTAAAATAAAAATCTTTGTTAGGCACTTTGAAATTTCTATGAAAGTTAGTTTTTTAAATGTCCCCCTCTCTCAAAAAAACCTGATTCCAAACGGATCCCTGGCCTATCCTTTATCAAACAATTTCCTCAAGGCAAATTAATCCCAATTCCTTTTCCTTTCCTGTTTTAAATTCAATTACTCAGCCGTGATGAAATGCAACATTCCGCCTGCTCTGTGTGTGTCTATACTTTGGATAATTATAGCTCAAAATCACCGTTAAAAACAATAAAAAAAGGTGCGTCTACAACTGGCGTCTCAATGCTTTTCAGGGTGCAGAAAAGTAACAATAATCTAGAAAGAAGGGGAGAGATTTAACTCAAAACCAAACAAAGACAGAACAACCAGCTTGCAAAACAGGCCTGATGTAATTCTACAAAACGTATGTGCCCAGCCCCTTCAATCTACAGAGCAAAGATTTTCCTACAAAAAGTATTTTTAAGTCATAAAATAAAAAAAGCAAAGTCAGTGGGGTTGTTTGGCTAATTCTCGCCTTATCAGTGGTCTGGAATCTCCTGATTCCTCTCAATTCTTTACCCAACTGTCCTCTTCTCTCTAGCCTTGAGGTTATGTCAACAGAGCAGAGGGCTGGTGCTTTCTTATCTTGTTTTGACCCACTCTGTGCATCTTTCCACCTAGTGACCTAGTGCGTTGACTTGCCTTTCCAGTTTTTCTCCCGTAGCTGTTTTTCGTGATTTAACTGGGTTGGGCTATGGGCAGCCCTGGAGTTGTCAGCTGGAGCTCCAGCAGTAAGACTCCTCCCTGAATAAATACACACAAGAGAAGAGAAAGAGTGAGCTAATAATTCCATTATGAGATTTCCAATAATCGTTACAGGTCAGCTCATCTGCAGCTGGACACACACACACTTTACGGATATCAGCTTTGCTTGCCGACCCCTGGTCTACACTATAGACTTCTGCCAGTCAGGGGTGCAAAGAGCTGCGATTCCTGACTGAAACAACTGCCCCAACAAAAGGCCCTAGGGTAGACACAGCTGTACCAGCAACACTGCGCTTTTACTGGTATCGCTGGGTTTGCTCAGGGTAGCGTTTGGAATAAGCTGTACCAGCAAAAGTGCAGTTTTGCCACTATACATAGGCCAGGTCTACACTACAAACTTATGTCAGTATAACCAAGGGGTGTGAAAAACCTAGCCCGGGGCGTAGAAAGTGCTGTCGGCGGGAGGGCTTCTCCTGTTAACATAGCTCCCGCCTCTCGTGGAAACGGATTAATGATGCCGACAGGAGAAGCTCACACAATGGTGTAGCAGGGTCTTCACTGAAGCGCTACAGCGGCGCAGCTCCATTGCTGCAGCTTTTTAACTGTGGACCTGCCCTCGGCGTCCGCTGCAGGAGAGCTTTGCTGGTATAGTATACCAGTATAAGAACATAAGAGCGGCCATACTGGGTCGGACTAGGTCCATCTAGCCCAGTTTCCTGTCTTCTGACAGTGGCCAGTGCCAGGTGCCCCGAGGGAATGAACAGAACAGGTGATCATCAAGTGATCCATCCCCTGTTGCCCTTCCCAGCTTCTGGCAAACAGAGGCTAGGGACACCATCCCTGCCCATCCTGGCTAATAGCCATTGATGGACCTTTCCTCTATGTATTTATCTAGTTCTTTTTTGAACCCTGTTATAGTCTTGGCCTTCACAGCATCCTCTGGCAAGGAGTTCCACAGGTTGACTGTGCGCTGTGTGAAGAGTATGGCTATACCAGCCAAGCACCACAGATATGGGCCAGGAGTGGGAGGTTTACTGCTTTATAGTGGTACAACCTGAGCGAGTAGACAAGCCAAAAGTCAATGGAAAGACTCCTAGCAGCTTCAATGGGCTTTGAATGAGGCCCTCCATTTGTATATACGGGATCTAAATTTTAGCTCAAAGTTAAGCTGACAGCGTACCTTATGCTCCGAGGATAGTTTGATCATTAAGACTCGCTGGATTTACAAGTCAAAAAATGCTCCCTCACTTCTCCCCAAGTGTTGATGTTGCAAATTTAAGCCCTTAACAATTCCTTCATGGCTCTTCCCACCTGCTCGGCAGTCAGCTGTTGACAGCTCTACCAGCGAGGGATGAAGAACTACAGCCAAGGCTCAGAGCTGCAACAGGCCTGAAAACTTGCCCCAGTCAGTCAGGTCTACAGACCTGATTCACACAAACCGAATGGAAAAAGCGACTGTGTAAAATTCGCCCCTTTCTAACTACAACCACAGCTTTAAAAAACAGAGAGGAAAGTCTCTTTTCAGTTTCAGCCCTGATCCAGGAAAGCACTTAATCACATGCTTAACTATCAGCACCTTAGCAGTACCACTGAAGTCAACTGGAACTGTTCCTGTGCTTAAAAGTTAAGCACACGCTTAAGTGCTTTGCTGGATCAGGACCAGGGAAATTTAAAAGCACACTTAAAAGCAGCCAGGATACATTAACGCTTCCCCTATTTGCATGCAGAGTACATAGGGGATTACAGGGAGAAAGGAGAGTGGTGAAGAGTTGCCAGCTACAAGGCTTTGGAAGCCAGAGTACCCTGCATCCATAGAAAATGATACTGACACAGCTGTGAATTCTGTCTTGCCATTGTAATTCACTGCCAGCTCCCTTAATGCCAAAGCACGAGCGGTAATGGAGTCTGTTGTGATAAATTACAGACAGGATCCAGGCGCCCACCATTCACGACAGAAGCATCCTGCTTCCACCTTATTCTCTGTAGTCTTATGTCTGAAAACAGGCTTTCAAAGCCACCTGCAGTTTAGACACCATCTGAACCCTCCTCAATAACCTCTCTGCCGAGACTAAGGACTGAATGGATCACGGACGAGCTTCCCCTTTGGGGGACCCCTCCCCAGTTCAAGGTTGAACCACATTGGCAGTGGGAGAAGCAGTGAGGGTTATATGCCTTGCCAGTGACAGAGGGGACTTGAGTTCTGAGACTGTCAATCCAGCCCAGCTGGAAATCCTCTTGCTTTAAAAGTATAACTCTGATGTCTCTTCCCAAGGAAAATACGATCAGAACATTTGCAGTCATGGAGCTGTCACCAGTCCTGCCTGCCCCAGATACTAAAATAAATAAAAGTCACTAGTCAGCATCCCAAAGAAATCATGGATTTGTTTGGGGTTTGCTTTTTTTTTTTTTTTTTTTTTTTTAAATATTTTTAAATATAGATGTGGGGTTCTTTCTACCCACTTCTCGGCCTGTGAGAGCACTGCCCATTATTTGTCTCCTTGTGCTCCTCTGTCTGACTGTTCCCTCTTTTCTTATACTTAGACTAGAAGCTCTTTGGAATGGGGGCCCTCTTTTTCTTTTATTTGTACAGCACCTTGCACAGTGGGATCCTCATTTATGACTATAATACAAGTAATTACTGAGCCTTTAGGTACCAGAGGAGGAGCTGTGTTAGTCTGGATCTGTAAAAAGCAACAAAGAGACTGAGCCTTTAGGTTTTATGTTTTCAATCTTTTCTCCACCACCACCAGGGCTAGAAACTTTAAAAAAAGGAAAGTTGAGATTCTCCCACACCACGATGCCGGGAGCTGGGGCTTTAAGAAACATCAAATATCACAAGACTTGCAACAACAAAACCAAAACTTACAAGAGATGGCAATGCTGTGCCGTAGAATTTCATATTCCTTCCCCAGGCCACTCCCCGGAGCTGTCAAAACAGCCATTGCATCACAGTCGACAAAGGCAACTTATCAGAAGTAAAACCCTGAGAAAACACTTTTCACCCAAATTCCTCCCCAGCCTTAGTCCACTAGAGTATGTCACTTGCTTATGTCCATGTTCAGTCTTAAACGGCTAGCAGGCCTGGAGACTAGTGGGGAAAGCAGGACTCCTGAGTTCTATCCTCATCTCTGCCACTGACTCACTGTAGCCCACTGGGTAAACCACTCCCAGTCCCATGCCTCAGTTTCCCCACCTGTAAAATGAGGATAACATATCATACCAAAACACAAGTGGGGGGAGCCTTTACATGCAAACCCTATTCAGTTAAAAGTTTTGTGATGGGTAAGAACTGTAATTTACTTTGTACAGGCAGCAAGCAATTTGCTCTGAAAGCCCTCAGACAAGGGCACAGATTAGAATCAGAGCTGGTGAAACCCCGGGGCTCGATGGGACTATGGCGCTGCATTGAAACCGGAGTTGCACTCATTTACACCGGCAGTGAATTTGGCCTCAGGATAGAAAGGGTTAAGTCAGAGAGGCCTGGGTGGAAAGGAAACGGGGTCTCCATTCACATATGAGCAGCTGGCTACAAATATCTAGGCCGCAGGACCTAGATGCCACGGGGATGGGTGCTCTATAAATAGCTACAAAAAGGGAGATCTGACCTTTTTACTGCTGTGTCCTGTAGGACCATCTGAGGGGATAGAGTCACGGGGACCACAAAGCAAGGAAGAGTGCTCGCTATTCTCCATGAGAGATGGGGTTAAGAGAGCAGCTTTTAAACAGGCAAACTAGGGCGATCCATGGCACCCATCCCCTTCCCAGAACACGACTGCAAATTACGGGTTTACGAGCTTAGCCTGGAATGACCCAGTTTCTTAACTGGGGTCCTGTTGTCTGGGCTCTCAGCAGCCACCACGACTTTTGTGGCTCTCCTGGGCACACCCAGCATGGACTCAGAGCCAGGGGTGTCTCCCTCTGATCCCCTCCCTCCTCTGGGATTGCACGCTCCAGCGCAGCAAAATAAAAGGAATGTCTGGGGAGGAGATGGCAGGCCTTAGGCCGGAACCAGAGCGCAACCAGGCTCCCAGCAAACTTCCCACACTAGATTCATTGCCTATTGAACTCAGGCTGTCGCTACCACTGCAAAGTTTTTCCCCTGCTTTGGATAACTCCTCCAAGCCAACTCACAAGCCTCTGGATCTACCCCTCCTTGCGTCTTACCACATAGCAATCTTTGTCTCAAGCTTCGCAACACACAAACACAGGCAAAGAGACACTCCCAAGCTTGTCCATTAATTGTAGGAACACTGCAAAGACTACAGCCCTAGGTGGCTGGGCATTTTTTCCATACTCATCCTGAGTTCCCTTTGGAAACAAACCACCAGCAAACCCCAGAGACGGCTTCTAAGCAGCAGATTCTGCATTGCTTCAGAATCTGGGAGCATGCTGCTCTTGGGGAAAGGGGCAAGATGGGTTTGCCCATGTGGGTGCTCCCAGACGACAATAAAGTCAAAGCTTTTGCACCGTGCAAACAGACACTGCTTGCCCTGGGGATTAGGGAAACAGCCTGCAGCAGGTTTAAAGCTCTACAGGAGAGATCATTAGCTCTTAAAAACAACCCCAGCCCCCAAATATTTTATTACAGTGCACCAGCCAAACTAAGTCAGCCACCCCTGCCCCAAAAAGACAGCCAGCAAATGAGTTGTCGCCTTGCAGATCCAAACCACCCCCCTACATTACAGATGTGACAGTGATCACAACCCACTGATTACCCCCCTCCCATACACATACACCCTCTGCTCCTCAGCAGCCCTATTTCTTTCACAGCTGGATCTGTCCCACTCCCCACCACGCAAGCCGCGTGCCTCCAGCTTTTTACCTGAGATGGGTGTGTGTGGAAAAAGTTTCTTTGCAGATTTCACTCTGAAGCTGCTTCAGGCCAAGGAACGACTTTTCTCACCGTCCTCTTGTTGTCAGCACAGCGCTGCTCTCCCTCCCCACCCCTCTTAGTGCTAATGTAAATGCAACTAATCCAGATTCAACTACTGCTGTGCTGAACCCTTGTACCTTTCCTCCTCCCACACACATAGATGCATGCAAGCTCTCCTGCCTGCATGGGGTGCCCAAGACACCCCCACGCCCCTGGAACTCTCTGATGCTACTTTGCTGCCTTCTCTAGGAAGTTTTTTTATTTTTTTATTTTTTTTTTCCCCCTGGGTGAACTGATCAAGGACAGGACTCCAGGCTGCTGGGGAAAGAAAAGCTGCTTGGGTTTCTTGGCCTAGCTTTTGTGTTTGCGGACGAGACATCTGCTGGTTGGAGGATTTACAGCAGCCAAGGAGGAGGGAAAAGAGATTATTTTCCCCCTCCCTCCCAGTTGAAGTAATACACAAGAGCTGGCTGGAGAAAGAAAGGCAGGGCAAGCAGTCGCAAAAAAATTAGCCTTAATTGGTATGTGCAGGAGCTGTCTCATAGGATAAGAGTCTAGGGCCAAAGCAAAGCAGATCAACCTACTGGGGCTTACACTGAAATATCATCATGCTCATTTAAGGCCTGCAGGATCTGACATTATTGGATCAGATGGCCGGTCCATCTACTTTCTTATCCAACAGCAGCCAGCGCCTAGTTCCTGTGATTTTATTGTGAGTCTGGTAATAGTTGGTGCGTGTTTCTTAAAGCTCCAGCTGCTGGAGGCATGTGATTAGGTGCGACTCTCAGCTGTGGTATGAGTGTTTTAAGTAGGTTTCTAGCTTTCATAGGGCTTGTCTACATCAGAAAGTTGCAGCGCTGGTGAGGGAGTTACAGCGCTGCAACTTAGGAGGTGTACACATCTGCAGGGCACCACCAGCGCTGCAACTCCCTGTTTGCAGCGCTGGCCGTACTCCCGTTTTGTCTCGGGTGTAGAGGATCCAGCGCTGGTGATCCAGCGCTGGTAATCAAGTATAGACACTTACCAGCGCTTTTCTTGACCTCCGTGGAATAAGCAGGTATCCCAGCATACCTGAGGAAGCCTCTGGTAATCAAGCTGGTCTCCTTCCCCGGCTTGCTCTCGCGTTCCCCGAACCCCAAGCAAGCAGGTCTCCTTCCCTGCGGTTTGCAGGGTGGTTCGGGGAACGCGAGAGCAAACCGCGGCGAAGCTGGTCTCCTTTCCCGGTTTGCTCTCTCGTTCCCCGAACCCCCGAGCAAGCAGGTCTCCTTCCCTGCGGTTTGCAGGGTGGTTCGGGGAACGCGAGAGCAAACCGCGGCGAAGCTGGTCTCCTTTCTCGGTTTGCTCTCTCGTTCCCCGAACCCCCGAGCAAGCGGGTCTCCTTCCCTGCGGTTTGCAGGGTGGTTCGGGGAACGCGAGAGCAAACCGCGGCGAAGCTGGTCTCCTTTCCCGGTTTGCTCTCGCATTCCCCGAACCCCCCTTGAAGCCGCCCAACAGCGCTGCAGTGTGGCCACATCTAACACCACTTGCAGCGCTGGTTGCTGTAAGTGTGGCCACTCTGCAGCGCTGGCCCTATACAGCTGTACTAATACAGCTGTAACAACCAGCGCTGCAAAATTTTAGATGTAGACATGGCCATAGATACGGAGAAAAGTGTGATTGAGACAACAGCTGGCAAAGAAAAAGCACCTCATTTTAAAAAATAAAAACAAGCAAACAAAAAGGCCTATGTGATTTTTAAGCCAACCTCGTCAGATTCTTACTCATCTTTAGGGGAAACTCTTCCATAATAAAGGTAAACAGTTGTGGGATACTCTTTAAATTTAGGACAACAGCTGAGGGGGTTGTAACAGAAATGATCAGATAATAATTCAGAGAGTACAATCTGCCTAGCCCATGCAATGACATTAATTAGGAGAGTGCACACTTTGTAGCTTGCCTCGGCTGAGCTCACTGCACATCTCAGGGGGTTCTCGCATCCCTCCATCCTCCCCCCCCCCCTCAGCCCCCAGCTCCCTGGGTACCATGCTCCCATACCCCTCTATTCCAGGGACTCCCTGCACCCCCCCATGCCAGGGGCATGTACCCCACATTCCTCCAATATCCACCATTCCCCCCATGCTAGGGGCTGCATGCCCCTCATTTCACCAATTCCCATTTCTCCCCCCCCTCCCATACTGGGGGCTGTGTGCTACCCCATTCTCCTCTCCCTCCCCCCTATGCCTCCCACTCCTCCCTGCTCCCATACCAGAGCTGTGTGCCCCCCACTCTCTCATCCTCACCCCATGCCATGGTCTCTATGAGTCACCCCTACATCCTTGCAGATGAAATAACAACCCCCTCTTGCCTATCTCCATAAGAAATGCTGCCACCTGGACATTATAACTAGTACATCACAGCTCATGGGGTTTTTATACTTGATGCCTCCCTCCAGCAGAGTCAGTTCTACTCTCACCCTGGACAAATATCACTAGAAGACCTTTAAAAATCATCCTCATTGGCATAATGGATGGCACAGGGGTGTGCAGAGCCATTCATGTTTAGGTTCCACCTAGCCCAAGTTATTAAGTAGCCAAAAAAAAAAAATTCTACCCTTCTGAAATGAGCTGGCAGGGACAGGCACATGCACCACAAAACCCACAGTCATTCTTGCAGCGTTCCCACCTCTCAAGATTTCATTGCGAGCCTAATGAGATTTCCAGCTGCTGGAATCATGAGATTGCAAGAGACTCTTAAAAAGGAAACAAAAAAAAAAAAGTAACTTTCTTGTCCTTATGGTTGAAGAGAAATGCTTAAAAACATGAAGCAACTGAACCCTAAAGTCTCAGATACCAGAAAGCAAAGAAGACCACTCCCCAAAAATGTTGCAGTGTTATAAAAATGTTCATAATGTTTAAGCCAATCATGATTTAAAAACAAATATGATCCTTTACCCTTTAGACTACTCTTTTCTCTTTAATCTGTTCTGTGCTTCTTTACTGGGAAGCAAACCTGGTTCACAGACAACATTGCTGGCCTAATTGCAATTTGCTGCAGGTTATTTTTGCCCTGTGACTATTTGTTTTTTTTTAATTAAAGTATTTATTGTAAAGGGAGTGTATGACAGAGACATGCACTCGCACACTGGCCTCCCTATTTCTGAACCGCAGCTGTCAAAGAAATGCCATCTCCCACAAGCTAGCCACTGCACTGATTTGGGTCTCACATCTGAAGCTAAAGGCAAGAGGAGTAATTCAGAAGACAAGCAGGGCTGCTGCAACAAAATGTAGGAAAAAGAACCAATCCAGCAATGAGCCCAGTTTCCTGTCTTCCAAAAGAGGCCAGTGCCCGGTGCCTCTGAGGGAATGAACAGAACATCAAGTGATCCATCCCCAGTTGCCCATTCCCAGCTTCTGGAAACAGAGGCTAGGGACACCATTCCTGCCTATCCTGGCTAATAGCCATTGATGGCCCTATCCTCCATGAATTTATCTAGTTCTTTTTTGAACCCTGTTATGGTCTTGGCCTTCACAACATCCTCTGGCAAGGAGTTCCACAGGTTGACTGTGCATTGTGTGAAAAATACTTCCTTTTGTTTGTTTTAAACCTGCTGCCTCTTAATTCATTAGGTGACCCCTAGTTCTTGTGTTAAGAGAAACAACACTTCCGTATCTACTTTCTCTACACCAATATTGATTTTATAGACCTCAATCATATCTCCCCTTAGCCTTCTCTTTTCCAAGCTGAAAAGTCCCAGTCTTATTAATCTCTTCTCATACAGAAGCCGTTCCATACTCCTAATAATTTTTGTTGCCCTTTTCTGAACCTTTTCCAGTTCCAATACTTCTCTTTTTGAGATGGGGCGACCACATCTGCACACAGTATTCAAAGTGTGGCCGTACCATGGATTTATATAGAGGCAACATGGTATTTTCTGTCCTTTTATCTATCCCTTTCTTAATTATTCCCAACATTCTGTTCACTTTTTTGACTGCTGCTGCACATTGAGCAGATGTTTTCAGAGAACTATCCACGACTCCAAGATCTCTCTTTTGAATGGTAACAGGTAATTTAGACTCCATCATTTTATATGTATAGCTGGGATTATGCTTTCCAAACTCCTCTGCACACAAACAGCCTCATACAGCTCCCTGCAAACACGCTTACTCCTACATACAAATACACAACTTAACACACACACTGCCCCATCACAATCTCTTGACTACCAATCCTCTACTCAGTACACACATATACTCCCCGTCACAACCACTACACTCACACCACCCTATCACAATCCTCTACACTCACACCAAACTACACACATGCTCTCCTGACTCAATTCCCTGCATTTATAACCCTCCTACGCACACTCCCTCAGAACCCGTACACACTCATTCTCAGCTACACATACACATCACAACCCCCTAAATTCACAACCCTCCTATGTACACTCACAACTACATACCCTATCCTGCACACACAACCCTCCCACATACTCCACCATCACAACCCTTACACACACACACACACTCCTGATCAGAACCCCATGCACACTCATTTACAACTACACACGCTCTGCCATCAGAATCCCCACAACACACAACCCCTTCCCTTTCCTACACACAGCCCCCATATACTCCAGCAACTACTCATCCACTCCTTTCCCGCAAATCGCACAACTACACACACTCACACCTGCTGCCGATGTGTATTTCCATATAGCGCCCACCTGCAAAGTACTTCCCCCCACCCTCCTCTACTCCAACACATCCCTTATACACTCACTATACACACACACACTCCCCCATCATAATCCCCCACAATCACACCAATCCCGTACACACTCACCACACACTACTCACAGCTACACACACACATCACAATCTCTGACATGCATAACCTTCCAATACATGTATAACTACATTCCCTCCCCATCACAACCCCCTACACTCAGACCAAATTCCTATACACTCCCCACACATCCCCCAACAGTCACCCCGACACACTCCCTTCTATATTCATAACCCTCCTATAAAATCACAAGTTACCACACACACACACACGCATAACTACAAACACATATATCACAACCCCTCACGGTTTCTCAAATCACACCCTCTCCTATTCACACCACCCACTGACACACACACACTCCCCCACGGTCACACCTTTTCCTACACACACCCCACAGACAACCCTACAGTCCACCCTCCCCAACATGCATAATCCCCACAGTCCACTCTCCCCTACACATACACAAAACCCTCACAGTCACACCTTTCCCTACACACACATAACCTCCGCAGTCACACCCCCCCCACAACCCCTGCAGTCACACTCTTCCTTTCACACACACAACCCCCGTAGTCACAACCACACAGAATCCTCTCCTCACACCCTCCCCTACACACACATACAATGTCCGCAGTCACATCCACACAGCACCCCCCGTCACACACTCCCCTATACACACACACACACAAGACCCCATAGTCATACCCAAACAGAACCCCCGGTCACACCCTCCCCAACACACACACACACAACCCCCGAAGTCACACACACACAGAATCCCCCCCTTCGCACCCTCCCCTACACACACACAGAACCCGTCGTCACACCCACACAGCACCCCCATCACACCCTCCCCTACACAGACATACCACCCACAGTCACACTCTCCCCTACACACACACAACCCCGCAGTCACACCTTTCCCTACACACAACGCCCGCAGTCACACCCTCCCCTACACACACACACACAACCTCCGTAATTACACCCACAAAGAACCCCAGTCACACCCTCCCCAACACGCACACAACCCCTGTAGTCACAGCCACACAGCACCCCGTCACACCCTCCCCTACACACACATAGCGCCCGCAGTCACACCCTTCCCTATACACACACACACACCGTACTTACACCCATGCAGCACTCCCATCACACCCTCCCCTACACACACATAGCACCTGCAGTCACACCCTCCCCTACACACACACACACACACACACACACACACACCGTACTTACACCCACACAGCACTCCCATCACACCCTCCCCTACACACACACACACCGTACTTACACCCACAGAGAACCCCGTCACACCTTCCCCTACACACACATAGCGCCCACAGTCACACCCTCCCCTACACACACACACACACACACAGCACTCCCATCACACCCTCCCCTACACACACACAGCGCCCGCAGTCACACCCTCCCCTACACACACACACACACACACACCGTACTTACACCCACAGAGAACCCCGTCACACCCTCCCCTACACACACATAGCGCCCGCAGTCACACCCTCCCCTACACACACACACACAGCCCTCCCATCACACCCTCCCCTACACACACATAGCGCCCGCAGTCACACCCTCCCCTACACACACACACACACACCGTACTTACACCCACAGAGAACCCCCGTCACACCCTCCCCTACACACACATAGTGCCCGCAGTCACACCCTCCCCTACACACACAGCACTCCCATCACACCCTCCCCTACACACACATAGCGCCCGCAGTCACACCCTCCCCTACACACACATAGCGCCCGCAGTCACACCCTCCCCTACACACACAGCACTCCCATCACACCCTCCCCTACACACACATAGCACCCGCAGTCACACCCTCCCCTACACACACACACACCGTACTTACACCCACACAGCACTCCCATCACACCCTCCCCTACACACACACACACACCGTACTTACACCCACACAGCACTCCCATCACACCCTCCCCTACACACACACACACACACACCGTACTTACACCCACACAGCACCCCATCACACCTTCCCCTACACACACATAGCACCTGCAGTCACACCCTCCCCTACACACACACACACACCGTACTTACACCCACACAGCACTCCCATCACACCCTCCCCTACACACACATAGCACCTGCAGTCACACCCTCCCCTACACACACACACCGTACTTACACCCACACAGCACTCCCATCACACCCTCCCCTACACACACACACACAGCACTCCCATCACACCCTCCCCTACACACACACACACACACCGTACTTACACCCACACAGCACTCCCATCACACCCTCCCCTACACACACACACACACAGCACTCCCATCACACCCTCCCCTACACACACACACACACCGTACTTACACCCACACAGCACCCCCGTCACACCCTCCCCTACACACACATAGCGCCCGCAGTCACACTCTCCCCTACACACACACACACACACCGTACTTACACCCACACCACACCCTCCCCTACACACACATAGCGCCCGCAGTCACACCCTCCCCTACACACACATAGCGCCCGCAGTCACACCCTCCCCTACACACACACAGCGCCTGCAGTCACATCCTCCCCTACACACACACAGCGCCTGCAGTCACATCCTCCCCTACACACACACACACACACACACACAGCACTCCCATCACACCCTCCCCTACACACACATAGTGCCTGCAGTCACACCCTCCCCTACACACACAGCACTCCCATCACACCCTCCCCTACACACACACACCGTACTTACACCCACACAGCACCCCATCACACCTTCCCCTACACACACACACACAGCACTCCCATCACACCCTCCCCTACACACACACCGTACTTACACCCACACAGCACTCCCATCACACCCTCCCCTACACACACACACACACCGTACTTACACCCACACAGCACCCCCGTCACACCCTCCCCTACACACACATAGCGCCCGCAGTCACACCCTCCCCTACACACACACACACCGTACTTACACCCACACAGCACCCCCGTCACACCCTCCCTTACACACACACACACCGTACTTACACCCACACAGCACTCCCATCACACCCTCCCTTACACACACACACACACCGTACTTACACCCACACAGCACTCCCATCACACCCTCCCTTACACACACATAGCGCCCGCAGTCACACCCTCCCCTACACACACACACACACACACACGCAGCACTCCCATCACACCCTCCCCTACACACACACAACCCCGCAGTCACACCCACCCAGTGACTCTCTCGCTCTCCGGGGCCGCCTCCATTTCCCGGCAGCCCCGCGCGTGGCTCGTACCGAGGGGCCGGGACCGGGTCCCCACCCCGCCGCCTCCTGGCCCGCTGCCCGCCCGCCATGGAGCGCTTCGTGCGGAGCCGCCGGGCCGCCCTGCAGGTACCGACCGGGGCCGGGGCTGGAAGGGGCAATGGGGGAAGCGGGGGGGACTGTGGAGGGGGCAGGAGCTGGGGGGGCACTGGGGGGTGAGGGGCTGTGGAAGGAGCTGGAGTTATGGGGGGCAGTGGCTGGGGGGAGCAGGAGGGGGGCACTGGGGGTGAGGGGCTGTGGAAGGAGCTGGAGTTATGGGGGGCAGCGGCTGGAGGGAGCAAGAGGGGGCACTGGGGGGTGAGAGGCTGTGGAAGGAGCTGGAGCTATGGGGGACAGCGGCTGGGGGGAGCAGGAGGGGGGCACTGGGAGTGAGGGGCTGTGGAAGGAGCTGGAGTTATGGGGGGCAGGGGCTGGGGGGAGCAGGAGGGGGGCACTGGGGGTGAGGGGCTGTGGAAGGAGCTGGAGTTATGGGGGGCAGGGGCTGGGGGGAGCAGGAGGGGGGCACTGGGGGTGAGGGGCTGTGGAAGGAGCTGGAGTTATGGGGGGCAGGGGCTGGGGGGAGCAGGAGGGGGGCACTGGGGGTGAGGGGCTGTGGAAGGAGCTGGAGTTATGGGGGGCAGGGGTTGGGGGGAGCAAGAGGGGGCACTGGGGGTGAGGGGCTGTGGAAGGAGCTGGAGTTATGGGGGGCAGGGGCTGGGGGGAGCAGGAGGGGGCACTGGGGGTGAGGGGCTGTGGAAGGAGCTGGAGTTATGGGGGACAGCGGCTGGGAGGAGCAGGAGGGGGCATTGGGGGGTGAGGGGCTGTGGAAGGAGCTGGAGTTATGGGGGGCAGCGGCTGGGGGGAGCAGGAGGGGGCATTGGGGGGTGAGGGGCTGTGGAAGGAGCTGGAGCTATGGGGGGCAGCGGCTGGAGGGAGCAGGAGGGGGGCACTGGGGGTGAGGGGCTGTGGAAGGAGCTGGAGCTATGGGGGCTGGGGGTAGCAAGAGGGGGACACTAGGGAGTGAGAGGCTGTGGAAGGAGCTGGAGTTATGGGGGACAGCGGCTGGGGGGAGCAGGAGGGGGGCACTGGGGGTGAGGGGCTGTGGAAGGAGCTGGAGTTATGGGGGGCAGGGGCTGGGGGGAGCAGGAGGGGGCACTGGGGGGTGAGGGGCTGTGGAAGGAGCTGGAGTTATGGGGGGCAGGGGCTGGGGGGAGCAGGAGGGGGCACTGGGGGTGAGGGGCTGTGGAAGGAGCTGGAGTTATGGGGGACAGCGGCTGGGGGGAGCAGGAGGGGGCACTGGGCTGGTGAGGGGCTGTGGAAGGAGCTGGAGTTGTGGGGGGCAGGGGCTGGGGGGAGTTCAGGAGGGCATGGGGGGCACATGGAGACCAGAACTTCATATCTGGCTCCCACAAAGCTTCCCCTCCATCGCCCCCCTCACAAGCCCCAGCTCTCCCCCCCTGCTCCCTCAGCCTTGGTAACCCCGAACCTCCCCCTAGAACCACACATCCTGATTCTGCCTCTCTTGCGGCCCAACCCACCTCCCCCATTTGCAGCTCCCCAGCCAGACCTCCCCTCCACAGCTTGCCCCACCCTCACCCCTGTCCATTGCTGCCCCCCCTACTTCTCCCTGATCCTTTAGTCCATGGTCCCCTTTGCCTCCCAGCACCCACCAACCCCTGCCCCCGATTCCTCCCCCATCCATCCATGCCTGGTCCTTCAGCTTCCTCCATACCCCTCCAAGCCTCCCCATCTCCCCTTCAATTTCTGCTCCCCCTAACCCCATGGTCCCCCCTCCATGCTGCCCTCATGATCCTCCATCTCCCCTCATCCTGGCTCTGGGACTGGACTGGGATCTAGACTGAGGTGCCCAGATGCTGCAGGGATGGGCACCAACAGAAGAGCCTAGTTTGATGTAGCCCATTTACACCTGCAGAACTAGGACAAAGGATACCCAGGGATCGAAGTATTTTCTCTTTGATGACGGGACTGAAACCAGAACTTAGCAAAAAGTATTTGTCCCGGAACTGACCTTATCCCACAACCTTGAAAATCATAGTGCTCTGATTACTATCCTGCTTTTCCCCTGCCCCTGCGGCTTTTCAAAATGGTGTTAGCAGCTGATCTTTCCTGATCCAGGAGAGTTAGAGACTGAGACTGGCATCTTCAGAGGATCCTTACAGGGAAGTTAGACTCCGAAATCCCATAGACTTTAAGTGAAAGGTGGGTACCAAATTCCTTTCAAGTTCCTAGGAGAATCCCCGCCTAAGACTTTCTACTGCTGGACTTTGAAGCACTGTCTGCTGTCTTAAGAAGCCCTAGGACCAGTGACTGCTAAAATCATGGGTGAATTCAAGTAGAGAACAACATTTAAGCAAGATACACCTTTAAAGTGACTTACCAAAGATTATAAGAAATATATATACCCACTTCAAATCAATTTTCCAGTGGCATCTAGTTCTGATGTTTCATGTGATGCTGGACTTAAATTCTACCACCAGGCTAGATGTTTTGTTTTGGTGCTAGTTCAGACTGGCTGTTGCATATCCTGGACCCATAGAATTTCCTTTACCTGTGGACCTGTTGACTGACAAACATTATGAAAACAGTTTGAAGTTGTGGAAACAAAGGCTGATGTTTAATGTTAGTGTGTTTGGGTAGGGAGAGGGAGTGTCAGAAGTGGATGCACGAAATGATCCAGTTTTTGCCCTGAGGGAGAAGCTGTTGTTTTTGTTTCTTTAGCATTTTCAGTTCTGCTGTGATGGGCAACTGTGCACAGTGCTAAAGTGAACGTGTTACAGTGTCAAAATAAGTGCAGAAAATAGAGGTGATAAAGACCTGTTTGAATTTAGTGTTGCTTTGTCTGTATTGTAGACTTCTCTCCAGGAACGGAGTAGACCTTGGCTGTAACATTTAAAAGATAAATTTTAGAAATTAAGACATTTTAGAAATTAAGCTGCTCTAATTTGAAAATCAGCAGAAGTCTAGCTTGTTAGTTTACATATGATCTCTGCCCAGGCTATAAACTTATGGTAAGGGCGAAGTTGTGTGTCAGATCTGAGACTTTACTGCACTGTGTGTCTAGACAGAATTCTCTTTGCACTGGGCTAGGGCACCCTCACCAATTTGTAACTGTCCAACAGCAGTCACAGGCTGACAGCTATGTATAATGTGGGGCATTCTGACCTGTGAGCAAAGTGGCAAAAGAAAAGACTTGTGGTTAAGACACATGACTGCGAGTCAGGAAACATGGGTTCTGTTCCTGCGGCAGATGTCTCATGTGACCTTGGACAAGTCTCTGGGCCTCAGTTTCCCCATCTGTACAACACCTCCCTATTGCATAGGGCCGTGGGAGTGGAACATCTGATGTCGTATATCTTTGCAGCAACCTTTTCAGAGAGGGGTTAGCATAGAGTGCTGTGAGCACTAATTAGTAGGTTCAAAAGGACTCTATGGATGAATATATGTTAGTCAAATGAGTATGAGTGGGCCCTCCTTTGGGGATTCATTCTGGCCTCAGGGCGCTGCTTGTCTTTTCGAGACCTAGTCCTATCTTGCTTTGCTTATGTGGAATAAGTTAGTACAGCTGGGATATGCAATAGAACAGGCATCACTGGCCTCTGAGGTGTTTGAGATGGTGATATACTTGAGAAGCTTGGGGATGTTGTGATTAGCACGAACCTATTGGATAGAGCAGGGGTAGGCAACCTATGGCATCTGTGCCGAAGGCGGCATGCGAGCTGATTTTCAGTGGCACTCACACTGCCCAGGGTCCTGACCACCGGTCTGGGGGGCTCTGCATTTTAATTTAATTTTAAATGAAGCTTCTTAAACATTTAAAAAATCTTATTTACTTTACATACAACAATATTTTAGTTATGTATTATAGACTTATAGAAAGAGAATTTCTAAAAATGTTAAAATGTACTACCGGCATGCGAAACCTTAAATCAGAGTGAATAAATGAAGACTCAGCACACCACTTCTGACAGGTTGCCGACCCCTGGGATAGAGCATAATCCAGGTGTGGAAATACAAATGGAAGATTACCGGCTTCTTACAATAGTGTGTGTTTCTTCCCATTTCCCCAAGTGTGCCAAAATTCAAGTGAAGGCAACAGTTCTATTCAAGCAGGTTTGATAATTGCTGAGTGTCTCATTGCAATGAGTTTTAACATCCGGATGCTGTTCGTGGCCATGACACAAGTTTGTGTTTGGGCAGAAATTCTCATGCCACGAGCTCCAGTCTCTCTCTGCATCTGGCAAATGTCATCCATCTTATTTGGTTAAGGGATAAAAAAATAATAAAAGCCCCAAAACCTAGATAACATGATACAATGCTTTTTTTCAGGGAGCTTCTAATAGATGCAATGGAGAATTAGGTCACTCAGCTAGCTACAGGCTGTGGTAATATCAGTGTGCTTGAGGAGCAATGGAAGATATGAAAGACAGAAGAGCCTTGTCTGTTTTGATCCTGTTTACTATGCAATTTAAATTACATTTCTCATCTAATAGCTTTAGATTTCCTAACCAGAGTGTAGCGCTGTCATGTTTCTCTACACTGATACCTTGTTATGGTAGGGAAATTATAGATGAGTATTTTTATGCAGTTCTTTGAGGAGAGACATGAGCTAGTCAGCAGCCAGTAATATGTTTAATCTCTCTCTGCGCAGAGGTGTAAAAATGTCAAGTAGATTTTTTTTTTAAATCTCAGCTGATATTTCAATATACGGTAGAACCTCCCTATTTCTTGGCTAATCCCCAGCTTTGATTGTTCTTTCTGAAAACCCTCCTCAGTTCTTGGGGGTGGGGGGGAAATGAATAGCAAAGCTAATGCAGTGATGTGTCTTGTTACTAAAACTTACTGCTATTTCTTGTAGTATGGTAGCACTCAGAGGCTTCGGCTGAGATCAGCTGCACAGATACTGAGTAACTGAGATGAGGGGCCTGTCGTATCAGCTGCTGCACACACACAGAATGACTGAGATCAGGGGCCCATTGTGCCAGCCGCTGCACACACACACACACACAGTAAGAAACAGACGAAGAAGACTATCCCCTCTTTGCAGATGGGGAAACTGAGGTGCAGAGCGATTTAAGTGACTTTCCTAGAACCTAGATCTCCTGAGTCCCAGTCTAGTGCCTTAGCCGCAAGACCAACTTTCCTCCCCACAGTTACAAAGTGCTATGAAGAATTATCCCCGCTTCCCCCAGTGAAATGGATAGGTTAGCAACATGGTGTCTTACCCATTCCAGGAGTGGTTCATCTTCCCCAGCGTTGAGTGCGTGTTTTGAATGCTAGGTCATGGACTGAGTGCGTTTCACATGTCTGTCTCCAAGGGAGTTGCCATCAGCAAATGCCCAGAGAACTCTTGAATTAGTGCTAAAACTGCCTTGTTGTGATCTGTCTGTGCCCCCTGCATCTGTCCCTGGAGGTGCTGCTTGGGGTGACCCTGAAGCTGCTGCCTTTTGGCTGGTGACACTTGTGGGAGAAGTGCGGGGCATCTGTAAGGTGAGGCAGGCATTTCTGTTTTCCTGTCCTATGGAGGTTCTTCTGAAGGACAGTCCCCCACCTTTCCATGTTGCTAGAGTCTTGAAGGCAAGTGACACTCTATAAACCTACCTTCCAGTGCTGCAGTGAGGAGGGGAGGGCTGGGACACTGACTCCCAAAGAATAGGACTTAACTTTTCCTTTCTCCTTCCCCCCCGCTGCCTGGCATCATTGCCTGTGCTGTTCACCGACCGGCCCGCTCCTTTGCACTGGGTAGCAGAGAGGACCTAGCTGTGAGTTTAAGGCCTTGTTTAACACAAGGGTTTTTAGCCAGTGCTGTATTGCATTGTGTTCCCTGCCTCAGGCTTGATTCTCTTTGCTCTGCACCGTGTGCAATCACTGACACCGGTGCAGGTTTCAGTATCAGGTATTTATTTTTCAGGGCGGTAAAAATGCAAGGGGTGGTCAAAAAGGAATATTCTCCCTGATGCACAATTGGCTTCATGTATGCTGGGGTTATTTTTGCCCTCCTCTGAAGCATCAGCGATGGGCTACAGCTGGAGACGGGTCACTGGATGGGGTGGATCAGTGCTCTGAGGTCGAACCAAGAATCCTTTTTCTTAAGACGCCTGGCTGATGGGTCTTGCTCACATATTCAGGTTTGGAAGGAATTTCCTCCCCATGGCACGTTCCACCTAATCAGTACCCTGCCATTGGTGGCACCTTGGTCTCTCCTGTTCTCTGCCTGTGGCACACAATTCAGTCTCCTGAGAGCTGAAATGTTTTGGTTTAGTCTTTGGGCTTGATATTGGGGTGAAATGTGTTATACAGGAGGCCAGACTAGATGATCTAATCCAGGGGTCAGCAACTTTCGGCACACGGCCCATCAGGGTAATCTGCTGGCAGGCCACGAGACATTTTGTTTACATTGACTGTCCACAGGCACGGCCCCCTGCAGCTCCCAGTGACCCCAGTTTGCCGTTCCTGACCCCTGATCTAATCGGTCTCTTTCAACCTTAAACTCACATGAAACTATGAAAAAGCAGCATGTGTCTTTGGTTCTATTTGCTTCATGATGCATGGTTTGCTCTAGGAAGCCTCCTTCGCCCCATCGTTAACTTAAATCATTACCCAGCTGCTAGAACCGTATTTCCCGTCTGTATGGTCTCAGCTGGAGTCGTCTCTGTTACCAAAAGCAAATGGACCTGGCAGCCGTACCCCGGCAGGACTGTTTCTGACCAGGGCGGAAGGAACGAATTCAAAGGGCCCTCACAGAGAAAGTTCCACCAGCTGCACCATCTCTCTAATGAGAGTGGGGAGTGCCCTGCTCTGACCGCATCTGTGGCAGTAGGACCTGGGGAGAAGGAGATTGTTGGTAAATAGGTCTCTAGCCATGTACCCGAATCTGTCTCGCTGCTGAATCAGTGTGGTGTAGTAGTTTATACAGACTGTGCACTAGGGTGAACGCGGCCCATACGATACACACGCTGCATTAGTGTAAGACTTCGTTTACATCTGCACTAGGGATGGACATTAGCATAACTACTCCGGTGGCTACAAGGCAGGCCATAGACAAAGCTTCAGTGGTGGCGCATAACCCAAATGCTGACCTGGTGAAGGGGTCCCCTTGTTCTAGAGATCGAACAGAACACAGAGGGGGCGGAAGTGTGGGGAACGGGCACAAAAAGCTGCTTTCTCCTGGCCTGACGGGCTCTGCTGGCTGCAGAGAGGAGCTGGTAGGGTGAATGCAGGATGGGTGTTCTTCCATAATAACTATTTGTTTGGGGCTGCACATAAACAAGCCTCTGTGTGCGGCTCATTGAGTGCAGCCTGTTTGCACCGAGTGCGTCGGTGACGTCGTGGGCTGCTATTCGTGTGTGTCTTTGCCTGCCGCAAAAATAAGTCTGCTGCATTTGCTTGAGACTCACCTGAAGTCGTGCTGCTGCTGGGCCCACAAATTAACACTGCCTGCAGGCTGGGTGTGAGAAAATGTGCGTTAGCTTTGCAAAGCTTAAAAAGAAAAAGAAAAAGAAAAGTTGGCCAGGAGAAAAGGATGCTACAAGCCTGAGCGGCAGCATGGCCCAGTGGGATAGCACATTGAACTGGGCCTCAGTAGTCCTGGGTTCTAATCTTAGTCCTAGCTCTGCCAGTGACCTTGGGCAAATCAGTGTCCTGTTCTCTGCCTCAGTTTCCCCTCCCTTCCTGTTTTGTTTACTTAGGCTGCAAGCTCTTTGTAGCAGGAACTGTCTTGGGGTCAGTGCCTGACATAGTGGGGCTCCACTCCCAGTGCAGACCTCTCTAGGCACTGCTGTAAATAGCTCTGAATACGACCCTGGCTTGCGATGGTGGGTCTGTGACCTCCCCTCATCAGCGCTCTTCAGAAGATTGAAGCCCCCTCCAGTCCCCTGCTGGGTGTGTGCTGTGTATATATAGCGATGCTACTGTTACTGTGAATTACCCCTTCAAATCGCTGAGGATTGCACTGTGGGCAGACAGTAGCAGCGATTTTGTCTCTTATTGGGTGCAGACTTTTCAAATAGACACCCTCCCACGCTGGGCTGTCACTAAGGGTATGTCGACACTAGCTAGTGTGGCTAAAACTAGCAGTGAAGACACAGCGGCGTGGACCCCTGTGCAAGCTAGCAATGCGACTGCATACCCAGGGTCCCTGGCAGGCTCGTTCCAGCCCGCACTGAAGCCTGTGTCACTGCGTCTTCACTGCCAGTTTTAGCTACAGTCACACCTCCAATTGCAGTGTAGACATAACCTCTGTTTTTTCCCCATTGTTCTCCCAGACCAACGTTCTGGCATTCAGCCCCACAGTGTCTATCTGCTCATGGTGTACGGAGAAACTCTGGTGTAGTTCGGCAGGTTGTTGGCCAAGGCTCTGTGGCTTGGGATCTCTTTTACTTTCCCTGCAGACATTCCCCTCGCAACTTGTTTTAGTGGCTGTCTCTCCAAAGTTGCCCTTCCCCGTCGGCTTCCCCATCCTCTGTCAGTTTTGAACCCAAAAGATGAATGCAGCGCCTGAGATAAACCTTGTGTTCTGTTAGTATGAATGAATCAGCCCTTGACTCAGTTCCTCATCAGCAGATTCTGCCATCACCACAGGTCTGCACCATTGGCATTTTCTATTTACAGTTGCAGAAGTAGCTCAAAAGGGAACTTTTTTCTTTTCTTGTCCCCCCCCCCCCAACCTTCTGTATTGCACAAATTAGGATTATAGGAATTGCGAGACTGGGTCTGACCACCATCCCCGCAGCATCTGAGCCCCTCCCAGTCTGATGTACTTATCCTCACAGCCCCCCTGCAAGGCAGGGCATGGGTATTATCACCATTGTATAGAGGGGAAACTGAGGTACAGAGCGGCAAAGGGGAAAATGTGCTAATGCACCCAAGTGATTTATTCAGAGTTGATGAGGTTTGGACTCTTCGGTGTCTAGGTCATTCTAGGAAATGGGAGTTAGGCTCCTAAGTCACTTAAGTGCTTTTGAAAATGTGCCACTAAGTGAATTGTGCAAGGAAGCCTGAGGGAGAACAGGGTCTTGACCCCACATCTCCTGAGCCCCAGGCTAGCAGTTTAACCACTGCACCATCCTTCCTCTCTCTAGCCAGCTCACTGTCCTGTCTCCCACGGAGGCCAGTACCAGCTGCTTCAGAGGCAGGTGAAAACCACCCTTGCGGTGGGACGCTACAGAATAACCTGCTTGTAAAGGAATTTTCTTCCCATCACCTTCACTTAGTCAGTGTATGCCCTGAAGCAGGAAGGTCTATTTCCCTTCCAATCTTTTGTTTAATCCCACCTAGCGGTGGAGGCCCCCATTACCAGTATAAAAATCCAATCCTTGTGAATCTGACAGAGCTGTTCACCTTGCTGAAATCTTGTGGCAGTGAGTCCCACAAGCCTGGTGCACACTGTATACAAATAAAACCATTTCCTTTCCACAGTCTTTAACTGGTTGCCTTCTGCTGAATAATGTCCCTTTGTTCTTGTGTTCTGGGAAGATAACTAGGACTGTCCCAAGTTCTCTTCTCTCCATTGTCTGCTATTTTACATACTCAATCATATTCCTTCTCACATCGCTTCTGGAAACGAAACCATCTCTGCCTTTTCAATCTGAATGTTTTCCCATAAGGCCCTCTCTGTTCTGGCAATCTCCTCCTGGAGATAGCGGGGCCAGAACTGAATCCAGTATCCCAGGAAGAGACCTACCATTGCTATAGCTATTACTATTTGGATTGCAGTCCCAGGATCTCAAATCGAGATACACCGGGTGTTATAGAAATGAGTCAGTGCTGACTAGGCTAAAGCAACTCTCCTAGGGTCATGGTAGTGCAATCATTGAGTCAGGGTGGGGTGTCTTTGTACAAGATACACTCTTGCCCAGCCAGAAGGTCTGGGCTGGATGCAGAAGTTACTGGGTGAGGTTCTGTGCCCGGTAGTATGTAGTAGATCAGACTAGATGATTGTATTATTTAGATGGAATGACCATTTTAATCCCCCCCCCCCCCCATCCATTCTGATTCCAAAAGGTGCTAGTGTGTCTCTTACAATCCTAATGGCTCAAACCGGTCATGTTGATTTAATGTGTTTGCAGGAATGGCTGGGACATCGCTGCCATTCCCAGTTAATGTGAAGGTAAATTAGCTTTGAAAAGGCTGTTCGCATCCCTCTCCAAGGACTTTGAGTGCCTTTTAGTGCAGATTGCTTGTGCATTTCTCGGTAAGGCTGTTTTCTTTCCTCCCTGGGGCCATATGCTGCTGTTTTGCATGTTCGCTTGGTAACATGCAGCTCTCAACTCTGCTCCATAAATGCACTATCCCAGCCTTGCTTATCTAAAGTGCTTGGCCAGCCAGGCTTCAAACCCGGCACCGAGTGCGTCCGCCTGTTCTCTTGACAGTAACTGGGAAACTGATGCTGCCTCTTAGCACCTGCGGGGAATGGCAAATAGCTTTTAGGGAGCTGGTGCAAATCTGCCTTGTTTGCTGTCTGACAAGGAGGGCTTCTTGGCTGCTGCATCCATTTGCTTTTACAGGTACCAAATGCTTCATTCATAAGTGCTTGCCCAGACCTAGCTGCCCATGTGTAGTTTCCAGGCTCACTTTTCATTGGCAAGTTTCAGCACTGTAGCAAAAGGGCCAGTGTAGAGATTGGAGCGCCAGAGCTCGCTCCGAGAGGCCATAAGCATCTTAGCCAGCCCTTCATCCCACATTCACGTTGAACCTCAAACATCTTGGGCCTGATTCTCCATTTGCCCTGCACTTTGTGTAGTCACGTACGCCTTTGTAAAATGCTGGCAGGTCAGCATACTTGGCACTGTTGTAAATGACTTCAGAGCAAAGAGAATCATGCCCCTCAGTTTTAAACTCCCATCGTCATCCCTTTCCGTTTTCCTTGCATCTGAACTTCTGTCTGCAACCAGAGGGGCCTGCTTATCTTCCCACGGGCACTGGTCTAAACTAGAGTTACACAAGAGTAAAAGTGGCGTGAAAGGAGAATCTGGCCCAGAGCTGCTCCTTGCAGCTCTCTTTGCACATGTCCCGCCTTTAAGAACCAAAGAGAATCGATAGCAGCTGGAGATTTAATTGCATCTCTGATGAGCTGGTTATGGGCCTGCTATGTTAGGAGCACACGGCCCTGAGATCTGTCTGCCTCTGTTTTGTTATAGGCTGCTGGAAACCTTAGTCACTGTACCTTTTAAATTCTGTTTAACTAACCCCCTCATTTTTGCATAGTTCCCCTTTCTGAAATTAAATGGCACAGTGTTGGGCTGTTGAGGTGTTCTTCCCACCACAGGGATGTTAAATGTTGTTATATTATGGTCCCTGTTTCCAGGCGGTCCTGTTATAGTTACCTCTTGGACCAGCTCCTGCACTCCACTCAGGACTAAATCAAGAGTTAGTTGCCTCTCCCCTTGTGGGTTCCCATACCAGCTGCTCCAAGAAGCAGTCATTTAAAGTATTGAGACATTTTGTCTCTGCATTTTGTCCTGAGGTGACACGTTCCCAGTCAATATGGGGATAATTGAAATCCCCCACTATTCCTGAGTTCTTAATTTTGATAGCCTCGCTAATCTCCCTTAGCATTTCTTCATCACTATCACTGTCCTGGTCAGGTGGTCGACAATAGATCCCTAATGTTATATTCTTATTAGAGCATGAAATTACTGTGCATAGAGATTCTGTGGAACCTGTGGATTCACTACTTAAGATTTTTACTTCATTTGACTCTACATTTTCTTTCACATCTATTGCCACTCCCTCCCCCGCACGACCTATTCTGTCCTTCCGATGTATTTTGTACCCTGGAATGATTGTGTTCCATTGATTGTCCTCAGTCCACTAGGTTTCTGTGATGCCTATTATATCAATATCCTCCTTTATCACGAGGCACTCTAGTCCACCCATCTTATTATTTAGATGTATTATCACTGTTTATTTGTCTTCTCTTTTCTGATGTGTCTGATTCTTTATGTGAATATTCCTTGTCTGATCTGGCCCCTAGATTATCCTCTTCTCTCCTCTCCTCCTGACTAAAACCTAGAGAATCTCTCTTAATAGACTCTCCTCTAAGAGAAGTCTCTGTCTGATCCACGCGCTCCTCTGCAGCAGTCGGCTTTCCCCCATCTCTTAGTTTAAAAACTGCTCTGCAACCTTTTTAATGTTAAGTGCCAGCAGCCTGGTTCCACTTTGGTTTAGGTGGAGCCCATCTCTCCTGCATAGGCTCCCCCATCCCAAAAGTTTTCCCAATTCCTAATGAATCTAAACCCCTCCTTTCTACACCATTGTCTCATCCACTCATTGAGACTCTGAAGCGCTCCCTGCCTACCTGGCCCTGTGCGTGGAACTGAGAGCATTTCTGAGAATGCCACCATAGAGGTCCTTTATTTCAGTCTCTTCCCTGGCAGCCTAAATTTGGTCTCCAGGACGTCTCTCCTACCCTTCCCTATGTCATTAGTACCTATGTGAACCATGACCACCAGCACTACACATAAGTCTATCTAGATATCTCAAGAGATCCGCAACCTTCGCACCAGGCAGGCAAGTCACCATACGGTTCTCCCGGTCATCACAAACCCAGCTATCTAGGTTTCTCATGATTGAATCTCCCATTACTAACACCTGCCTTTTCCTAGTGACTGGAGTTCCCTCCCCCGGAGAGGTAACTTCAGTGCGAGAGGATACCCCAACACCATCTGAAAGGAGGGTCCCAACTATGGGAAGGTTTCCCTCAGCTCCCGTTGACTGCTCTGCTTCCCTGGGCCTTTCATCCTCCTCAACAGCGCAGGGGCTGTCTGACCGAAGGTGGGACAATTCTACAGCATCCCGGAAAGCCTCATCAACATACCTCTCTGCGTCTTTTAGCTCCTCCAGTTCCGCTACCCTGGCCTCCAAAGTCCGTACGTGGTCTCTGAGGGCCAGGAGCTCCTTGCACCAAATTCACACATACACCACCCGCCCACAGGGCAGGTAATCATACATGCTGCACTCGGTGCAATAAACTGGGTAGCCCCCACTCTGCTGCTGGGCTTGTGCCTGCATTGTCTCCTGCACTACCTAGTTAACGAAAGGGTATTGTTTAAATCAAGAAGTTTTGAATGTAGTTTAGTTTACAGGTTTTAAAGAATGGCAAGTGAACCTTGTCCCCTTCCAAACTCCCTTGCGAAACTCCCTGTTAGCAGCCCTGGTCGCTTGCTCACTGCTTTATAAAGCCCTGGCCTTCTTGATAGCTCCGCCCACTGACTAAGGCTCAGCCAATTAAGGGAGGCTTCTATCTTTCAACTGCAAGCCACAGCACAAGGTCCTTCAAACAAACACAGACAAACACAAGCTTAGCGCACAGCAAGCAACCCCCAAACACATACTACAGCCAGTCACCCCAAGGGTCCTATATTTGCTCCTCCTTCACCTGGAGAACTCCCTTGCTAGACTCCCTGTTAGCAGCCCAGCACATGGGAGTGGGTCTTTTTCCCATGCCAGCGGCAATGGGCCTGTTCTGCTGGGATTCAAAGCCTCTTGTCTCTTGGCAGGAACATGTCCAGCACAGGCAGGAAGTCCACGTGGTGCTGGGGAATGAAGCCTGCGATCTGGACTCCATGGTGTCGGCGCTTGCTCTGGCTTATTACTTGGCAAAGGTGAGTGTTGCCCTGAGGCTTGGCTCTGCTTCAGGGCTGCCTGGGTGGGGGCAAGTGGGGCAATTTGCCCCAGGCCTCACAGGGGCCCCACGAGTTTTTTGGGGCCCCTGGACTGGGGTCCTTCACTCACTCCGGGGGTCCCAGAAAACTCTCATGGGGTCTGGGGCCCTGGAGCTTCTTCTGCTCCGGGTCTGCGGCCAGGGGGTGGGGGGTGTCCTTCCACTCTGGGACCCGCCACCGAAGTGTCCCGAAGACCCATGGCGGGGGATCTTTCCGCCCCAGGACCCCACCACCAAAGTCCCCAGGCCCCTGAATCCTCTGGGTGGCCCTGCTCTGCTTTGGAGCTCTGCTTTGGTTGAGGTGGATTTAACAGGGATGGGGAGGGAAGGGGATCTCTCTGTGCAAGGGGGGATGTGGGGAAATTGAGCTGCTGACCGCATAGCACTGAGACCAATGCACGCTAGAGCTGCTGTGTGATGCTTGGACCCACCCTGGGCCATGCTCTCCATAGCCAAGGCCTGCTGCTAACTGTTCCTGTGGTTCGCTGCGCTCTCCTGCAGACCTCTCTGGAGTCCAAGGCGGTATTTGTCCCTGTGCTGAACATTCCCCGCTCAGAGTTCCCCCTGCGCACAGAGAGCGCCTTCCTCCTGCAGGAGCAGCAGATCCCTGACACCTGCCTGATCTTCCGGGATGAGATCGACCTGCATGCGCTGCACCGGGCTGGCTCCCTCTCCTTGACGCTGGTCGACCACCACATCCTGCCGAGGCAAGTGGAGAGACAGTGCAGGGGATTTAGGAGACAGAGGGTGTGTGGGGGGGGTGTCAAATCCTGGCTCTGGCACCGACCTACTCGGTGACCTTGGGCAAGTCACTTCTCTCTGTGCCTCAGTGTCCCCATCTGTAAAATGAGGCTAAGGACACTGAGCCACCTCTTTAAAGTGCTTTGAGATCTAAGGATGGAACGCACGATACGGCAGCTCAGTGTTATCATTAAATCCCTGGTGAGGGCTCCAGGCAGGATGGAGTGGGGAGTAAATGGTAGACGAATGAAGATGTTATTATTTGTATTGTGGTAGAATCCTGGCCCAGGACCCTGTTGTGTTATCCACTGTACAGACACAGAACAGAAGGACGGCCTCTGCCCCAGTGAGCTTGAAGGCGAAGTAGATGAAATTGCTTAGCATTATAAACAGAGGGACTGTCTTATCCACGGAGTGGATGGCATCTTTGCTGAATTATGCAAGACCGGTACACAAGGGCTAGTGGGAACCCCTAGAGGAGCGAGTGACTCGCTTTAAAATATTCCTAATCTTGCTGTTGGCTCATGTTTCATGGGCACTGGGAAAGAGACGGGTCTTTCCCAGGGACAGCTCTCTGCACACGGAGGTCAGCATGGGACAAGGCACAGAGAGCTTGGGCAGGGTGGGCTGTTACCCACCAGAGTGGATCTGACGTCCAGACAAGTTCAAGAGCCCTTCAGCTTCCTTGGGAGGAGCCGAGAGAGTTCTCGTGGTTGGAAGGGGCCTATAGACAGGAGCTGCGGCTTCCCCACAGCTGCTCTGCATCCCTGGGTGCTCTGGGAGGTTTTTGCTAATGGGGATGAGCAAACCTGATATGAGCAGGCAAGTTTGGACAGCATTCCCCTGCATTGCTGGGAACTCGAACGTGATGGCATTCCCCCTTCATCTTCTACATCTGTGTCTGCCATCCTCTCCTGTGCCCGCCTTGCCACCACCCTCACCCCTGCCCACGCTCTGTGTATTGTCTCCCCCTCTGCACGGCTACCCTAACCTCACCCCATCCCCCCCAGCTGCCATACCATCCTTTCTCTGTTTAAGGCCTGAAGCCCCCTCCCCTCGCTGCAGCACCACCTTCAGCCCAGCTCCTTTGCATGTGTATATCAGTATATTTTCAGTGTAGAGGAAATAAGCCCCCCGCATAGGCCTTTTTTGGTTCAGGGAGCAGGAAAAGAGCCTGAGAGAGGAGGAATTTTCGGTCCATCCCCAGGGTGATGCTATAAATACACAATAACGCCCACCAGGGTGCGCCATAACACGCTTGGATGCTCTGGGGTGGATGGTGACGCCAAAAGGACAGGATCCATCCCTGGGGTGACTCTAATGACCCTAAGTCCCTCGTTTTGGGGCGGGGGTGGGGAGAGAAATTGCAGAGAGAAATGCCTGAGGACGAAATCAGGGCCTTTCCTGGCCTGCGTCCGTCTCTCCAGAGAGGGGCTCCCTCACGGGCGGCACCGCTCACTTTTCCGTCTCGCCCGCCCAGTGGAGATGCAGCCCTGGAGGAGGCCGTGATTGAGGTGATCGACCATCGGCCCCTGGAGAGGGAACCTCGGTGCAGAGTCACCGCGGAGCTGGTGGGCTCCTGCGCCACACTGGTGGCGGAGAGGATCGTGCAGGGCCCAGCGGAGCTGTTGGACAGACAGACGGCCGCCCTGCTGCATGGTGAGAGCAGTGCCACAAGGCTTTGATGTTCAGGGATGGGTGTAGCGTTCTGGGGTGGAGACCCACAGCCGCAAATACCAGGCCCGTGCCCCAGGTTGTATCCTGCTGGCTGTAAAACAGGCCCCTAAGCAGCAGCATGCTCAGCAGGGCTGCATCTGCACCAGCCCGGGAAGCAGCAAATCCTGAACTCTTGCAAGACCAGTTTACTGCATCATGGCTTTGCCTAGGAGAGATATTTCAAAGCACCTGTCTAGACCCAGAGGCTCTAACTCCCCAGCTCATGTCTAAGACCACGACAACTGTGTATGGTCTCTGTTTTCTCGCGGCTTGGCTCACAGCACACTGTGTTTCTGTGTCAACTGCTGCTTCCTTTGCTTTAAAGGTACAATAATTCTGGATTGTGTCAATATGACTCCAGAAGCTGGGAAAGTGACTCCCAAAGACACTCAGTACGTGGCCCTGTTGGAATCCAAGTTCCCAGACCTCCCAGAAAGGAGCGTCCTGTTTGAGGCTCTGCAGACAGCCAAGTTCGATGTGTCAGGTACTGGCTTTTCATGGATTGATGGGGGATCAAATGGGACGGATGGGGAGGGCAGGGGCTGGATGGAGCTTAGATAGTTGGAGGCACTAAATCAGATGAGTATCTGAATTAATCTGAAAACAGTCCAAGAATCCACCTAGCAGTGTGGTCAGAGGGTTGTGTTTGCGAGCGCTGTCTGAGTCTTTTGGAGCATCAAAACACAAAGCTCCCTGGAAGTGATCTGAGCTCCCGGTGGGAACGAATGTCCCTCTTCACTCACGCTTGCCCCTCTCATTTTTCCAGGGCTCACTACAGACCAGATGCTGCGAAAGGACCTTAAGGTGCTGTCGAGCGACGGGCTCGTTCTTGCCATCAGTGCTGTGTACGTGACGCTGGAGGTAAGGATCAATACAACGTGGGGATACCGAGGCACGGGGAAGTGAAGTGACTTGCCCCGGACCACGGAGGGAGTCGGTGGCAGAGCTGAGAATAGAGCCCAGGAGTGAAAGCAGTTTTCGCCCGCTGGGTGTCTGTGCACTTTGCCATTTATATGTTACCCTGTGCAAGTGGGAGGAAGCTGATCTCAGGATTGGGAGCTCCTGAGTTCTCTCATAGACTCATAGACTCATAGGTCAGAAGGGACCAATCTGATCATCTAGTCTGACCTCCTGCACAAGGCAGGCCACAGAACCCCACCCATCCAATTTTATAACAGCCCCTATCCTAGGACCGAGTTATTGAAATCCTCAAAATTGGTTTGAAGACCTCAAGCTGCAGAGAAACCACCAGCAAGCGACCCGTGCCCCACGCTGCAGGGGAAGGCGAAAAACCTCCAGGGCCCCTGCCAATCCGCCCTGGAGGAAAATTCCTTCCCGACCCCAAATATGGCGATCAGCTAAACCCTGAGCATGTGGGCAAGAGTCACCAGCCAGCACCCAAGAAGGAATTCTCTGCAGTAACTCAGTTCCCATGCCATCCAACATCTCCCCGCAGACCATTGAGCAGACCTATCTGGTGGTAATCCAAGATCAATTGCCCAAATTAACAATCCTATCATAACATCCCCTCCATATACTTATCAAGCTTTGTCTTAAAGCCAGGAAAGTCTTGTGCCCCCACTACTTCCCTCGGAAGGCTGTTCCAGAACTTCACTCCCCTAAAGGTTAGCCCGTGAAGTGGGGATAATGCTGCCCATCTACCTTGCAGGGCGGTGGAGGGTTTTCTATCTCTCTGTGGTACTTGTCTGTGTAGTATCTGAGCACCTCCCCTCACAACCTGCCTCTGAAGCAGAGCAATGCTGTTATCCCCATAATACAGGTGAGGAACTGAGTCACAGCGAGGGAACTTGCCCAAGGTCACCCAGCAGGCTAGTGGCGGAGCTGGGAATAGAACCCAGGTCTTGTGCATCCCAGTCTGTTGCCCTATCCACTAGACCCCACTGCTTCCAAATAAGAATCCCTTCTCCAAGGAGCCTACGATCTGAACAATTCAGGCAGAGCAGGTGAATGAGGCAAGTGGGTGGTGCTGGGGGCTAGGAGGAGGACAGGGTAGTATGATGCCTGCCATCCTGTCCCGTCGCGTGCCTGTGCCTTCCGGACTCTGACGCCGATCGCTGTCCTTGCCTAGGCCTTCCTGCAGCGGCCTGGCTTGCAGCAGGACCTGTGTGCCTTCTGCCAGCAGCACGGCTACGGCGGGTTGGTAGCCATGACGATATCCTTCAACGAGCGGAACGAGCCATTCCGGCAGCTCGCGGTGTACAGCCAGCACCCGGCAGTGCGGACAGCGGTGAGCATAGTTGAAGCATGTCGCCTTCCTGCCTGGGCTCTGCCCTCAGATTCTCAAGGGATATTCCAGAGCCGGGCGCCCTCCCTCAGTGGCCAGTCTCAGCAGCCCATGCGTATAACAAACTGAGGACACTGTGATTCCTGCCTGCAAGCGCTAAATCCCCTGTTTGCTCCCTGATCCTGCACTGCATTTATACAGGTGCTTAACTTAGTCACATAGAATCGTAGGACTGGAAGGGACCTTGAGAGGTCATCTAGTCCAGTCCCCTGCACTCGTGGCAGGACTGAGTATTATCTAGACCATCCCTGGCAGGGGTTTGTCCAACCTGCTCTTAAAAATCCCCAGTGATGGAGATTCCACAACCTCCCTAGGCAATTTATTCCAGTGCTTAACCACCCTGACAGTTAGGAAGTTTTTCCTAATGTCCAACCTAAACTGCCCTTGCTGCATTTTAAGCCCATTGCTTCTTGTCCCGTCCTCAGAGGTTAACGAGAACAATATTTCTCCCTCCTCCTCGTAACAAACTTTTATGTACTTGGAAACTGCTATCTTGGCCCCGCTCAGTCTTCTCTTCTCCAGACTAGACAAACCCAATGTTTTCAGTCTTCCTCATAGGTCATGTTTTCTAGACATGTATGACTTAGGTTCTGACCCAGCAGAGCACTTACCTGACTTGTTCTCATAGGGGCCCATTGCTCTAGTCTGGCCGTCAGTTGACTCTGATAATCCCTGCCCCCAAAGCTGCCCCTCCTTGCCGCCCCCACCTTGGGAGTCTCCTAGAAATGGAGCTAGGGGAGGAATGGGACCTTGGCTAGTTGCTTCTGCAAAGAGCCCAGAGCAGAAACCAGTTTGCTCCTGCTGCAAATGGGGCAGAGCGTGAGGGGGTTAGGAAGCCAAAGCTTGGGATCTGAGGGTTTTGTTTGTCCAATGTAAAACACAAGGGAGCTGCCTGTAGGAAGAGCCCCCGCTGGCTATCAGACTCTCTGAGTGCTCCTGAACTTGTGAATTCCTAGCTCAGCCCTAGTCTCCCAGATCAGCATGCTGGGCTGTAGCCTTCCTTAAAGGACCAGCACACTCTTTACCCCACCAAAAAAGCATTGGTGACCTGTTCAGTACCTGCCCAGTTGAGATGCTTCTGAGTGGAGTCCAGATGCAAGACAGCTTTAGCTCTGACAGCGACAGGCACTACAGAAATCTCACAGAGGGGACTGGCGTTCCCAGCACGCTGCTTTCCCAGAGGTTCTTCCCTTGATTACGCCAGCCCCCACCCTCCTGCGGCCTCGGCCCCCGGCTCAGCAGAGCGCTGGAGTCCTGTGGGAGTCAGTGCCTTATGAAACACCCGCCCAAGCACTTTGCTGAATCAGGGCGCAGGTGCACAAGCTGTTCCTGCGCCTTCCACAGCTGTCAGGTTCCAAGCACCGTCCGCCTTGAAACCTACTCGCCCGCCTGATGTGCCAAGCTCCCAGCCGAGTCACTCTCCACCCAAGTGGAAGCAGAACCGCTTGAGAGCCCTTTTCCCCTCTCCCCGCCACCTTGGTGGGTGTTTCTAGGTCCCTGCGAATCCCCCTCCCCCAAGGCTCAGCACTGCAGCCCCCCCATCCCCTGCCCATCAGAGGTTGTTCATGCCACGGTTGCTCCCGTAGCCGGCGGGGTAGCTGCTGAGCTGTGCCAGTGTCGGCATTCACCCTTCGGCTCCAAGGCCGCCCCCAACACAGCAGCCCACGTGCCTGCATTGTTTGCTTCAGTGCTTCCCAGAGCTCGGCGAGAACATACCGCAAGAGTGAGGGGGGAGGCCCTGTTTGCTCCCCCCATCCCCAGCTGTGCAGCAACGGCTCCCCTCCCCTCCGTCCGATCCCCGCCATCACTCGTCACTCATTAACTGTGGTCAAACGTTTAAAGCTGTGGGAGGGATCGCGGGCGGGTGGGTCAGAGATCACGGCAGCTGAGGGGACCAAGCGGGAGACGGCGGCCTTAGAGATGGGAGGTAAGAGACTCCTTTTTCCTTCCCTGCAACCTGCTCTGCTCCAAAGGGATATGCCCTCCGTGTGATCCTGCCCTGACGTGCACCCTTGGGGTCTGCTGCACCCGGCACTTTGCCTCCGGAGGCTGAATCCAGAGACTGGACTAGGCAGATACAAGCTGAATGTCGATCATTCGAACCCAGCCTGTTGTCCCCCCCGACACACACACATCTACCCTCCCAGCTAGTGTCCACTGACTGCACTTGTTCCTTACCGCTAAGCTTATGGTGCCTCTCGCTTAACCCCACAGCGACCATGTTGTCTGGGCAAGCGTGAAACCCTTCCCGGGCTGTGGAGGGCGCGTGCATTTTCTCTTGTTTGTCCGGCTGCCCAGGCACAGGAGACTTGGACTCTGATGCTCAGCTACGCTAAGAAGGGTAGTTGCTTTGGCATCTGTGGGCCAGATCCCCGGCTGATGTAAATCCGCCACAGTGCTGTTGGAGTCTGTGGGCCAGATCCCCAGCTGGTGCAAATCAGCGTCGCTCTCTTGGGATGTGCCGACTGACGCCAGCTGAGGATCTGGCCTGCTGTCCAGCAGACTGAGCACCCTGGGAGCTGTATCCGAGCTTGTGGGGAGAGCAGCCCTGAGATCAGAAGGGCCCGGCTGGGAGCACAGTGCAGTGACCCCAGCTCTGGGCTCTGCTCACACCCCGGGGTCACACCTGGCTTTGCAGACGTGGTGCAGCAGAATGGGGCTCCCGCCCAGGATCCAATCAGTGTGAGGCAAGCTCTATAATTCCATCTCCCCTCAAATGGTGTAAATCCGTGGAGCTGTGCCAGTTTACACCAGTGGGGGATCTGGCCCTGAGTGTATCTGAATTACATGGCTAGTGTCCCAAACAGCAGAAATGTGGGAGGGGAACTGTGGGGGCTCAGCCCAGAACAGACTGAGGGTGAGCCTCAGCTCCGGCTTTGCTGTCACTATGCGTGTCATGATCCCGTCCCGGCTGTGTTGTGACAGCAGGTTCAGCCTTTGGGGGAAGGTCTTTGGTTCCCAGCCGGCTCCTCACCCCTCGTGTTTCTGTCCCCACTAGGTGTGTGGCGTTCTGGAGCACGCTAACAACCCGCCCCTGGACCTGTCCCCTCTGGGGAGCCTCTACACCAACATCTGTGCCTACCACCAAGGCAACACAGTCGCATCGCGTAAGAAAGTCCTCCCGATCCTTAAAGACTTCCTGAGGGAGTGGGGCATAACGGCTGGCCCCGTGCATCCTGCGGACACGGATTCCTGTGGCACGACGAGACCGGAGCCGAAAGACTCTTCTGCCGGTTGTGGCGAAAGAGACGAGAACCCGGAGGACTCGGATGTGGCTGGCGAAGCGGGTGCCCCGGAGTACGAGCCAAGGGGCAGGAGAGATCCTGCCAGGTGCCCGAGGCATGGGGATGCCCTGCTGGAGGACGATGCCCCATTGCCTCCCACTCCCATGAACAGCCTGGTTGATGAGTGCCCTCTGGACAGGGGGCTGCCCAAGCTGTCGGTGGAGGCGATCTTCGAGAAGTTCAGCCACATCACGGTGGTGCGCCCCTCCGCCAGCAGCAGCCCTGAGAAGAAATGACACTGGAGCTGGTGCCCGCTCGGGTTTCAGGGACGCGATTGCAATCCTGGTGCTCTGGGATTAGGTGCGCAGCCTCTTTCTGTGTGTGGACGAAACACGTCCAGCTGTCTGACATGGACCCCAGCCTTGGCAATAAAAGCCAGATGCAGGTGCTTTTGTCAGCAATGCGCTGGAGCCGACCTCCTTGGAGCAACTTCTCCAGAGGGGGATTTCATAGGAAAGCTAAACAAAATGCAAGCAGAGTGGCACCCCCCAGTGCAAAGTGCCGCTGCACTTTAAAGGCACCCGGGGGTTTGATCCTGACCGGACTGTGCCCACAAGGATCACCTCCTTCTCTGTTACAATGATTTCTTTAAACTCTGCCCTGGTGCAGCCGCCTCTTGCGTCGCCGTGCCCTAGGTCATGAGCAGTTGTGCCGTCTTTTGTGGAAGAACGCCCAGGTCCAGCAGCCACTGAGTCCCATTCCACGTTGTGTCCCATTTCTGTGTGCACAGGCTTACCCTGTGCCTCCCTGTCGCTGGACTGCCATCGTGGGAGGGGAGATCTCGGCCCCACTCTCCTTGAACCCTCTGGGGATTTGGCAGCTTTGTTTCCATCCAGAATCCCTCTCGGGGAACAGCAATAAAGGAGAGGAACTTCTCTCCCGTCTCCTCTTCCCCTGGCCCATGTGACCCAGTCAGCTGTCTTCCCTCCTGTGAGCCATTGGGTCTGTCATGTACCTGCCTGACTGCAGCACTGTGTGTAAAGGAAAACTCTTCCTTCACAACTTCCCCGTTATCTGTGGTCGTAATTGTCCAATCCCTTTGAAACCCTGGCTGAGTAGCTTTGGAAACTGACCCCCTGGGGCAGTGAATTCCAGCCAGCCGTCCAGGGGTTGTGTGAAACGGTTTCTTCTGAATTGATTCCTAAAGCTCTGCCCTGGAAAGTGACTGTGAAACGGAGCTGGTCCCTGAGCCAGGACAAACAATGTTGGGCAGGGGCGGCTCTAGGTATTTTGCCGCCCCAAGCGTGGCAGGCAGGCTGCCTTCGGCGGCTTGCCTGCAGGAGGTCCCTGGTCCCGCGGATTCAGTGGCAGCCTGCGGGAGGTCAGCCGAAACCGCGGGACCGGCAGACTCTCCACAGGCATGTCACCGAAGGCAACCTGCCTGCCGTGGCAACCGGCAGAGCGCCCCCTGCGGCTTGCCGCCCCAGGCACATGCTTGGCGTGCTGGTGCCTGGAGCTGCCCCTGGGGTTGGGGTCCTGTTAGCGAACTGGGGCCAGCCCACCTCTGCAGGGAGGGGGCTGGGGTCTATTCCTCCTTGGGCATCATCTATGGAATTGTTACTGATTTCCAGTTACAGGTTCTATGGGGCTTTTTCTGTTGTTCCTCCCCCCACCCCAGGGTGGGTGCACAAGAAGGAAGGAGCCTGGCTTGACTTTTGGAGCCCTGGCTGAGTTTGCAGGGCTCACAATGAGGAAAAAACTCCTCCGCACTCGTGAATTGGGCATGTTTGTTTCTGAGTCACTAAGAGGGAGTAACCCCAGAATCGCAGGCTGTTGTCTTTACCGTCCTGCTGGAGAGTGAGCTACCTGTGCCTTGGCACGGTCCGACCTGCAGGTGGGGAAAGGACTATGCAGAATGCCCCAATGCATCCGTTCCTTCTCCTGAGGGGCCTGGCAGGGTGCGTCTGTGACCCACAGCTCGGGTCATTTTTACTATCTCTGTTTAATGTCACTTTGGTTGGTAAAGCCAGTTGTGTTAACGCTACTGCTCACTTTCCTGGGGGCATGTTCGGTACCTAGACACGCACCTCGCATAGTTGCCTTTGGAAAGTAGCCATTAATCTTTTGCTGATAGTTGAAGGTGACGAACAAGGTACTTTCCAGGTGGCGACTATTCATGAAACTATCGAAGGGGCCACACTATCAGCTTGCCCTTAACTCGGCCTCTTTTGGTGTGGGCTCACTTGATTTCAGGGGACGGTTTCATGTCTGTGATTCTGTGGGCTGGCAGCTCAGATTGCTTGAGGCCTTGTCCACATGGGAAATTTGCACCAGTTCAAGTTAAATTTTTTTTTTAACCAATATTGTTAAAGCAGTGCAAACCCTGCGAAAACCAGAAAATCTGGCCTCGAAATCTGTTCCTTGGAAATGGCCCTTGTCCGCCGCCCTGCTGGTGCTCTCATCTTTAAGGATGGACTGTCATCCTGGGGCGGTGATGCTGGTGCTCCTGGCACCCAGGAACTGGTGTTCTCCAGAATTGTCATTCTGGGCTCTCACGTGATAACTGTAATGGCCTGTGACTCCTAAAAAGGCCTCAGGTACTGACACTGCAGGTTAGCAAGTAACCGCGTGTGCCCCCAAACCAGGTCCACTCTCCGGGGCACTTGCATGAAGGGAAAAACTCCCTGATCCCATAGTCCGACCCCCGTGTAACCCCATTGTCTGTGGTGGCTGTCAATAAGCCTCGGGTGCTAAAACCCCAGACATGTTCCTCAGTGTGTCATGAATTCCCCTCCTCCCTTTCATCTTGCGAATAATCTAACCACGGTACGTCTCTATGGTACATGCACCCTAGAGAGACCCTTTTGTGGCGAAGCCCTGAGCCTCCTGCACTACAGTCTGTGTCTGTCTGTCTATGTCCCACAAGCAAAGGCTCGAACAGGTGGGTCTGGGAGCTGCACTGATGGACGATACCCTGTGCCTGAATCCCTCTCGGTTTTGTAGCTGTAATGCTGTCTCTGTGAAAGCAACGTGCATTCTTATTTATAGAGGCTGAGGCTCAGAGGCTGTCAGTCCTGCATCGTGCATCAGAAATAAGACAGAACCAGGTGTGCAGGGTGTGATCTCCCTCTTTATGTGTATTGTAGTGGCATGCAGGAGCCCCAGTCACCGACCAAGACCTCATGGTACTAGGTGCTGTAAAAACACAGAAAGGCCCTGGAGGGTTTAATGAAAGCTTTAGTATCTGCCAGGTACAATTGGATGCTAGAGTTGGGGGTGACATTACATAGCCCTTTTCGAACTAGTCTTTGCAGCACCCCTCTGGGTGCGTGTGGTCATTATACCTGCTGTGCAGCTGGGGGAAAGTGAGGCACAGCGGGGGATGTGTCCTGCCATCGAGTTGGTGTCCACTGGGGTATGATTCAGGAGCTCCCAGCTCAGGCTGCCCCCCATGGTAATCAAAGGAACCAGGATGCGTTTGCAATCTGTAGGGTAAAGAAAATGTGCTTTGGGGTGAGGGGTTAGGGAAGGGAGATATTGAACTTGTGGGGAGTAGGGCAGGGCAACTCTCAGTTCTGTCAGAGCTGGGGTTTAATTCACCCTTGCGCAGGGTTAGGGGAGCAGTGCAAACATTAATGCATCACATAAGCCAGCAAAATTGGCCTCCACGCCCTGATTTAGGAAAGCAGCCCTGTTCGGGAAGGGTGCTGAAAGTTAAACACGTGCTTAAGTGCTTTCCTGAATCGGGGTTGGATATGTTTTTGGAGGGGGGTGTCAGTTTCACCTGTTAATCTGGACGTCAGTTGAAGTAATATACAGTATGTAATAAAGGCAAAATAAGATGAGAAGCAGCTTTATTTAAATGGAGGGGACTGGGGCACAGTGAAGAGAATGTATTTCATCCAATGTAGGATTGTATAAATCACATTTTAGCAAGAGAACCAATGAGAACCTCAGAGGCGTCACAGTGGGTCCATAAGCCTTTCTGTTCCATTCTCGGCAAGCCCGTCTGCGGCAGGATGGGCCGCTGCTCTCAGCTGGCAGTGCTTTCTGATGGTACAGTTTTGTTAGTCCTTTTTTAATTATTTGATATGGTAATTTCCCTTCCACCACTTTTGGGGTGTTGTGTTTTTACTTAGGTCACAGGTCTACTAAAATATGCTATGTTTCAAAATTAATTTCAAAATTGTTGTTTGAAAAGAGAGAAATATTACGTAACCAAAGTTTTCTGTTTTTGTAATTCTGATGATCTTGCATTTTAAGGATTAAATGTGTGTGCTTTCCTGAGCGGGGTGTGTGTGTGTGTGTGTGTGTGTGTGTGTGTGTGTGTACTTTAACACACACACACACACACTTCCCCCTGCTCATGGTGGTGTATATTTTAGAACCCACCCATCCACCCCCTATTCACAGTTAAGGATTCCATGACTTGTGCAGCTGATTTTGGGGTTGCCCAAGCAGATCAGGCAGCCCCTGAGCCAGTCGCACCAGCCACTGCTGGGGCAGTTTGGGTGTCGGAGGGGGCTCAGGGCTGGGGGTTCGGATGTGGGGCAGCACTTCCCTCTGGGGGGGCAGAGGGGTTCCCTGAAAGTGGCCAGCATGTCCCTCTAGCTCCTAGGTAAAGGGGCCGGGGGGGGGGGGTCTGCACACTGCCCCTGCCTAGAGGCACTGCCCCCCCCCCCAACCAGTGGTGTCCCCGGACCGCCCCCTCAGAGCACTCCCGGCCAAGTTTTAGTCAGGGGTATAGGACAAGTCATGGACAGGTTACGGTCCATGAATTTTGTTTACTGCCTGTGACCTGCCCATGACTTTTACTAAAAATACCCATGACAAAAACGTAGCCTTATTCGTAGTATTCGTTGTGTAGATCATAATCAAACCCAAAAGACCAAACACCCCTTTTTGTGACAAATTCTGCTCTTGCTTAGATGCAAGTGGCTTGACGACCTCCACGGATGGATCGTTGGCAGAGACTGAACCCAGGATTTCTGGATCTAAAAGCACCAGCCTCTCCAGCTTGAGCTAAAAGACCACGTGACTCATTAGCTTTTAGGCAGTAGCAGATTTATCAGGCTGTGTTCTGTAGCCACTGGAGAGGGCTAAAGAGCCACCCTGATCTCACACCCATTTCACAAATTTGAGGGGTGTGTCTGAAGGCCAGGGCTGCCTCCATGATAAACCTGCAGAGCAGGACGGAGGGTGACATTCATCCATGTGCACAGGGGACATGAGTGGTGCACAGAGCAGCCCCCTTCCTCAAAGCGGAGAAAGTTTCTCCATGAGGCTTGATTCGCCACCTCCTTGCAGAGTGGGATGTGAAACACCGCTGCATCACAATAGTAGCATTGTTGCACTCACTTTGCACTGGTGTAAAAGACAGCCGTGTTACAGTCACGACTTGAACACGAAGACGTTAGATAAAAACATACATTCTCTTGCTGGAAGGTCATAACAACACAACTGTATTTCTTAGCATTCAGAGCGATAATACATAAGAACCACAAAACAGAGAGAGGCAAAACAGGCTGCTCCATAAAACTAGGCCGACCAGATAGCAAGTGTGAAAAATCGGGATGGGGGGCGGGTAATAGGAGCCTATATAAGAAAAAGCCCCAAATATCGGGACTATCCCTATAAGATCTGGACATATGGTCACCCAACCTAAAACAGAGGTACAGCTCACTGCTCCTAGCTCTAGGCTGGCTCTCTGTAGAGAGTGACCATTGCTGCTAGAGCCAGTTTTGTGCTTCCCTACAGAGCTCTTATAAGCAGAACCAGGAAAAAACACTGAAATTTAAAGTGACAGTTTACATTTTTAAACTGTTTCAAGACACTCCAAGCACAAAGATGCAGGGCAAAGGCGAATGGGGCCGGTGGTGACCACCATAAAAGCACAAAGGCTGAGGTTTTCCCAGGGGCCTATGCCAGTTAAGCACCCACATCCCTTCGACATTTCAAAGGCTTCTTTGGAAATCTCAGTCTAAACACTCCTTTCCTCCTGCCAGAGCTGGGTTAAAGGTCCCTTGTAAATGGAAAAGTAAACTGGGCTCACACCCATATTTTTTCTGCCTTGTTTTGTTTAAAGGCCTGAAAGGCTTTTTAAAATGGTCCCTGTTTGGTTTTATGCTTTTAGAAATATCAGATATGTCAAGTCTTTCTTCTGCTGGAAGGACTCAGAGAACTAAGTTGGGAGCAGCCTTCCGGGAGCTGGAAGGATCTTTAACAAAGAGAGCATTCTTCCCAATTGTTTGCCGAGCATTTGAATTAAATGGATTTTTTAAAAAAGGATGCTTAAAGTTAAGCATGTGCTCAAGTGCTTAACTAAGACTAAAAAAAGATAGATTTTTTTTCTTTTTTGTTGCTGTCAGATCACTGTTTAAACACATTTATGAGCCAGGCTTTGCCTCGACTTGCTTTTTTTCAGTTAAATGTGTAACCAAAGCTCCTGTGTTTACCTAATAGTTCCTGGCAGCGTCCCATTGTAATGAGGAAAATAAATGTTTGGTTTTGCAGCTCGAACAGCAAAACACAATAGCTGAGGTGCTAAGCAGGGTTCTCTCTCCCATACTTCTACCAGCCATGCACTTTGATTGCTTAGCCAGGAGGGTGGGGGGAGCAGAAAAATCTTTACAGGCCTGTTCCTGAACTAGTGGAGAATTGGCAAGATTGTGCCATGAGAAATAATGAAACTGGAGTGGGATGGGGAGCGGCTTTTATCCAGGCTCCGTCAAAGTTTTAGTTGTTAACGTCAATTTAACTCAAAGGCCTGACCGGGGATAGGGTCAGAAAAACTTTCTTTGTTAAAGATACAACAGTCTGACCCTCTCCTTAAAGGCTGAAAAACACTCTCAGTCGATATCACTGGGCCCTGCAAAAGCAGGGATGGCCGACTTCAAAAGCCTTACGCTTCTTCTTTAAAAAAAGAAAAGAAAAAAAATCCCTGCTTTGATTAATCAATTCAACTACGTGAGCAAGAGGGTTGGAGGCTCATCTAAGCGGAAGGACCCATCTTCCCAGAATTCCTCAGTGAGCATCAGCTTGTTCCACCATGGAAACATGAGATCATCAGAGCCTGCGCTCGCTGGCAGAGCAGTACCTCTGAGGGCGGATGCAGACGCAGCTGCCGGATGCCTGGGGCCAATGATCAGATCATGCCTGGGTTGGAAAAATCTCCCTTTGTATGTAAACTGAAGAAGGCGTGTGCCTGTTTGTGCACAAGACAGCGCACAGGTGTGTGTTAGATTGTAAGGCCAGAGGGGCCTATTAGCTCATCTGGTCTGACCTGTACAACAGAGGCTGGAGAATTTCACCCTGTTACCCTGTGTGTGTGTGTGTTGTTTGTTTTAAAGGGCTGCTGGAAGATACGAACTGTGGACTATTTGTGATGAATCTGGGGAAAATCCACCCCTGAAATGCTGCGTAACGGAAACAGCATTTGTTAGACTTATCTATATTACCAGAGCAATTTAAGGCCCAAACCGAGATCAGGGCCTCATTGTGCTGGGTGTGGCACAGACACAACCTGACAGACTCTCTGCCCCAAATAACTCCCAGTCTAAATAGGTAAAGACCAGCTTATAGTTAGTTGTCATTTTGCAGATGGGAAAACTGAGGTCCAGAGTGATGGTGCGATGGGTCAAAGGTCCCACAGGGAGTTAGTGGCAAAGCTGGGAACTGCATGCAGAGGTCCTAGTCCCCTGACTCAGCCCCAAGGCAGTTCTACCGCTGAATTAGAGCTTTTTCCAGCTGAGTTGCTCAAAGCCCTCCCGTCCGATAGCCTGGTGAGCGGCACAGACGGACAAGGGGGTTCCATGACGAGCCCAGGGGTGAGTTCGTTCTGCGCTCCATTGCTTTTCCATTTCAGTACAGCATGTGTCCCCTTATGTACAGGACAGGGATGCTGGAAAATCCCAAAAGCCAAGGCAAAGGCCTGACTGGTTCTGAGTGAAGTGCATGGCAGAGAAAACAGGAAGCCGGCGGGGCAGTGGCTGGTCCTTGGAGCAGGGGAAGTCGGGGAGCCGTGTCGCTGTGGCAACCCACACACCAAGTGTGCTTCGTGGCAGCTGCCGGTGGCGTTTCGCAGCAACCCAGGCTCCTCTGAGTCAATGGAAAAGCTGAGCCAGGCCTGGAGGCCAGGGGAGAGTTTGTCGGTGTCATTAAGGGCCCTGGTCGTTTCCCCTAGATGCTGCCCTACCCGCACGCACTGCAAGCCCACACATGAGAGAGCAGGTTGGGAGTTTAATTCGATCTGCTCGGGGCTCAAATTCCTGCTGGGGCCTCATATTCCCCCATCCTGGGGTTTCTGACCCCGAGAGAGGCTGGGAGCCAGAGTCTGCAAGCTCTTTCAGGGCGGGGACCATCTTTTTGCTCTCTCTTTGTACAGTGCCTGGCACATCTAGGCACAACTGGAATACAGAGGATGCCTTTGACTTTGGATCCCTCAGTGCTGCCTCCTCAATTGGCTGGAGGGGTGTGTGTGAATTGTGACTAATGCCTGGTACCCCTTTTTCTGCTTCCCGTCCCAGACAGAGGGCTGAAGGAGCTGCAGCGTGCTCAGAATTAGCCGATCAGGGGAATGAGGCCCCTGGGAATCTTGCCGGAAACAGAGGGGGGCATTGTTCTGTACTGGAGGGGGGAAACCGAGGCACAGAGACATGCCTAAGGTCATTGAGTGAGTCAGCAGCAGAGCCAGGAATAGGACGCTGGAGTTCCTCTGTCTCAGATAACTACCCCCTGCGGCCGGTGGGGGGCCCTTTTTCTCAGGTCCCTAGGACATGGCTGCTTGTCTGCTCCCACTGTGCTTATGGTCTAATGCCAGGACAGGGTAACCTTGCTGCAGAGTTATCTAGAGCTGCAGCCCCCAGTTTTGCCCTGAGGTCAGGGGGCCAGTTGGGATCCAGAGATTTTGCCTGAAGTTGATGCTGTGCTTGGAGGATGTTTCATTATGATGGAGCCCTGTGCCTGGGCCCACCTTCTTTGGCCCACACAGCAGCAGGCAAACTAGGGGTGCAAGGGAGCAATCCCACCCACACACACACACACTGGCCCTTCTGCCACTCCAGAGTTTTGTCTGCATGGGGTGGAACAATGGGCACTAGGACCCAGTGAATTCTCATCAGGTGGATCAGGAGGTGCTAATGCAGACAAACCAGTTTGGGATGAGCAGCACACAGGGCCATAACTGGTGTCCCCAGAGCCGCAGGAGAGAAAATCCATTGGGGATTTGGCTCCCAAAGAAGCAGGGGAGTGGGAACCTAGCTAACTTCAGTCTTTTCTGAGGGCTGGAACGATGGGTTCCTACGCAGACTGTGATGAGAAACTCCAGCCTCAAAGGTGAGTAGCCCAGATGGGTGTCTTTGACCCCAGTCAGCCCACTGGTTCACACGTATCCCTGCTGGGGGTACACACAGGACTTCCAGGGGGTACATCAACTCATCTCAATATTTGCCTAGTCTTGCAACAAGCTGCATAAAAAGCACTAGAGTGATCAGTACAAACTCAAACTTCATAGAGACAGTGACTTGTTATCTGCTCTGTATACTATACACAGAAATGTAAATGAAATATTTATATTCCAACTGATTTATTTCATAAGTACATATTAAAAACGAGAAAGTCAGCAATTTTGTAGTAATAATGAGCTGTGAAACTTAAATTTCTATGTCCGCTATTGCAAGGAAGTAGTTTTTAAGTGAGGTGAAACTTTGGAGTATGGAAGACAAATCAGACTCCGGAAAGGGGTACAGTAGTCTGGGAAGGTTGAGAGCCACTGATCCAAAGCGACTCCACTCCAGTGTAAATGAGATGCAAAGTGTCCCACGCTGTTTGAATCTAGCTTAGTAGATTCAGGTTCCCAAAGAGAGAGGCAGCTTCAGGATTCTCTCCTGAGTCTACCTGGTAGTGCCTATCAGTGTGGGGTCTAGAGACACTGTTTGGGGTTGTTGGGGGAGGCATCTGGAGAATCAGGCATGAGTTGTCCTTGTGATTTTATTGGCTTGTGATTTGACTGACTGTATCATACCGTGCCTGGCCTTTCAGACAGGCTGATAAATCCAGCTCAGAAAGTGGATGGTTTCTGAAAGTGGAGCCTGATCTTGTAGAGATGCAGAGGGCCAGGCCCAGGTTTTTCAGTGTGTAGCACCCACAGTTGGGACCAGACTTTCTGAAGATCTCAGCACTAACTTATGTATGTGCCTGCATGGGAGCTGAGCTGAAATTCCAGGCCATAGTGCAATGGAATGTGTGCTGCCATAAGCTACTACTCCCTAGTGTTTTCAGAATTAGACTTTTAGGAGTGACCTCCCCCCCACCTCTCCAAATAGCATGAGAATCCTAATTGTACTGGTGACCCAAAATCACTAGTTTCTGTTGAAAATTGAGGCCCATATATCCCTGGTTTCATTCTACCCTTGCTTAGACTGGGATCTCAGAGCGATGACTGTCTATTTGTTTTTGTTCGTACAGCACCTAGCACCGTGCCATTCTGGTCCATGACATTGCCATGCTATAGAAATAACAACAATAATACCCTGACTTTTATTAGCTGGCTAATTATTTTAGGCTTCGCAGAAGAAGTGGGCCTTGAGAAGGGGTTTGACGGCGAAGGGGTAGGCAGGTGGGTAAGACGGGACTGGAGATCTGTGATGTGGAAAAGCAGCATGGAAGATGATTCAGGATTGCTAAGGAGAGAAATGGTGTTTTGAAACACTGTCTGTTTCCAGCAGCTTGGGGTCAGATCTTGAGCTGATGTCACAGGGTGTGGCACCAATAGAATGACAAGGATTTATACAGCTATCAATTCTATTATGATTTGTGTGTGTGGTCGCACTGATCTTGACCGGGAGCCCGGTGTGCTAGGCATTGTACAAACAGAACAGCAAGACAGTCCTTGCCCCAATATGCTTTATAACACATGTGGATTTGGTGAATGCTGCTTATGCTTCCCACTCAAAGGTCACAAGCTCTAAATGATCATTGCCGCTTAAAGATTTTTAATCCCCTTAAATATTTCCTTTTGCCCTCCCTCTGGCTGGCTTGTCAGTTTAGACTGGACACTCTTCAGGGTGGGGATGGTCTGTCTCATTATTTGGGAGAAGGTCTCTGGTCTGTGCTAGGCAGGATGATTAGGGCGTCCCTTCTGAGTGTAGAATCCATGGATTTGGATTAGCAGGGCGTTCTGGAGTTGGAAAAGGCTCCGTTACTGCTCCTGGTGTGGTGAAAACAGTTGAGAGCCCGTGTTAAGGTTCGGAAGGCAGGTGGGGCATAATCACTGGAGAATTGTACAGGGACTTGCTCCAGCTTGTGAGGCTGCTTCATGGCTTGTTTGTTTTCTCTGAAGGAGGGTGGAGCAGAAAAACACCCAAACCCTTGCTGCTGAACAGAGAGGGTGGATTTTTCATTGTCTCTCTGCCTCTTTCCTCTGAAGGCAGGGCGAGGAGGAAGTGGTGGGACTTTACGCTCTGTCCACAATCCTGTGCCCCACCCAAAATCCCCTTTTTCCCCTTCAAAATGAGCAGCAATGAAATAGCAAATGTTAACGACCACCATTAGGCTTCAGAGTCAACGTATCACTCAGCAGTAAAGCGCTTTACGAGGATTTCAGAGCTTACCCGGTTGGAACCACAGGAGCAGCTTTGCCATGTGGGAGGTGATTTTGTGGGAGCTGGATTTTAAGCCAGAATGGTGGAAATCACACCTGCCGGGGGATTTTGTATCCCATGTGAAAGATAGCGCCTCCATCAGGACCTAGCGCCATCTGCTCACAAGCGGAGAGTGCACCCTGCTGCATTGCAGACACTGCTACCTGTAGCAGCCTGGCTTTTCTTTAGAGGTCTCCCATCCAAGAACTGAGCAGGGAGGCAGTGTGGCCTAATGGAAAGAGCAGCAGCCTGGCACTCAAGAGACGAGCATTCTATTCTCAGCTCTGCCATTGGCCTGCTGGATGACTTTGGGCAAGTCACTTTGCCTCACCATGCCTCAGTTCTCCCTCTTGTAAGATGGGGATAATGATATTGACTTGCTTTGAGACCTACTGAGAAAAAAGGGCAGGCAGGCACTACTATTAGGCTGCTTCTTAGAGGTCTCCCCTCCAAATATTGACCAGGTCTGCCCCTGCTTAGCTGCCCAGACACAGCTTACAGGATGGGGGACTCTATCCTGGGAAGCAGCAAGTCTGCAGGAGATTTGAGAGTTGTGGTGGGTAATCAGCTGAACATGAGCTCCCAGTGCCATGCTGCGGCCAAGAGGGCTTATGCGATCCTGGGATGCAGAAAGAGGGGAATCTCGAGGAGGAGCCAGAGAGGTGATTTTACCTCTGTATTTGGCACTGGGGGTTCTGGTGCCCACAATTCAAGGATGTTGATAAATTGGAGAGGGGTCAGTGAAGAGCCATGAGACTGATTAAGGGTTAGAAAACCTGCCTTACCGTGAGAGATGCCAGGAGCTCTATCTATGTAGCTCAACAAAGAGAAGGTTAAGAGATGACTTACAGGTATAATACCTACATGGGGAACATATATTTACTAGTGGTCTCTTCAATCTAGCAGAGAAAGGGGTAACAGGATCCAACGGCTGGAAGTTAACACTGGACAATTCAGCCTGGAACTAAGGGGTGAATTTTTAACAGTGAGAGCAATTAACCATTGGAACAACTTACTAAGGATCATGGTGGATTCTCCACTGGCAAGTTTTTAAATCAAGTTTGGATGTTGGTCTACAAGATCTGCTCCAGGAATGATTTGGGGGAGGTCTCTGGCCTGTGCGATCCAGGAGGTCAGACCAGATGGTCACCATGGTCCCTTGGGGCTTTGGAACCTATGATGAGTGCACAACTTTTGATGACAACACAATAGCAAAGAAGCCAGGCCTTGGAGATACCGTGGACAGCACCCCCTCCCCACAGCCCCAGCTGTGTTAGAGCCCGTCCCGCTGCCTCGCCCCATCTGTATGCACCACACAGTTCTGGCCCCATGGGGTCCCACTAACCGAGTCGTGTACCAGCCTGTCTGGGAGCTCCCGGCCCAGGGCAGGTTGGAGCAGCAGGACGTGTGCCCAGAAGCCACAGATCACTGGAAAGGAATGTGATGGCAGCAGGGAAGGTGTCGTCATGCTCATTAAGGTGCCAATCATGTCCTGATGAGAGAGGCCGGCTGGACAGCGGAAGACACCCCAATCCCTGCATGAGGTTACTCCTGGCTCTTAGCCTCCCTCTACTGCCTCCTCCCCTCCCTTCTGCTGACACACATGTTTTCGTCCCATGCCCCTACACTGCTTACGTCCTCACAGGCCTGGTCTGCTGGCTCCCTCCAGCCCAGCTGTTCTATGCTTCAGGGCAGAGCCCCCAGGGTCCAGAGGGAACTGAATCCCTATCCCACTGCAACACAGCAGAAGTTATTGGAGACAGACTAGAGGGAGCAGGGTTTTAGCCCGTGTAGCCAGAGCTAAGGCCCTGTCTACACTGCGGGCGCTATAGCTTCACAGGTAGGGTGCTGTAGTGTGGCTGCTTCCTACAGGGACAGAAGTGGGCATTTCATTGCTATTGGATCTCCCCAAGCATCCGCATCTACAGCAGGAGTGAGACTGGTACATCCCTCGGCGCTGTAGCTATGTTGAGCTAAATGTTAAGGGTCGTCCAGGGAGCAGCTCTGATGGATGATCTCATCTGGGCACTAGCAGGACCGGGATAGAACCCAAGAAGCAGGGCCCAAGAAGTTGGCCTGGCCCAATGAAATTAATAGGCGGCAGGTTTCAAACAAACATGAGGACATTCTTCACACAACACACGGCCAGCAGATTGTGGATTAAAAATCTGGTAAACTTTCCATTTCCATTCTGCAGGAAATTCCTTTCAAAATTTTCTTTCATCGCAAATTGGCAGGAAGAGTTGAAATTCTAAATGCTTCATTTTGACTTTTGTGTTAATGAGAGAATGAATTTGCATCATGGCCAATCACAGTACAATCTTGAGTTTTGGAAGAAGGCTATAAAAGTCGCCGGCCTGGAATAGCGACGTGGCAAGACAGAAGATATAATATCATCAGTATGATAGAAAACAACACAGACGTCAGAACGATAGAGTGAAAATAAAGTGCTTGGACCTTATTGAAAGGAAACGTTGGATCATTTTCCATTATCCACTGATACATTTTCGGGAACCATTTTGATTTTGTTCAGTCAGGATTTTCTGATAGGAAACTGTTTTGTCGGTAAATTTTCAACCAGCGCTTGAGCTAGATATTAGCTCTACCAACCTCAACAAAGCTGCTCCCACTGATTCTCAAAGAAAATCCCCCTCCCTTTCCTTGTTCTGCCTACACCTGTGAGGGTAATTGGAGCATCACCAGCCCCAGCTGTTCAGGCCCTAAAAAACTCATGAGATTCTATTAAAAAATGAATCAGGGTCTTTTTCTTTGCTATTTGGCTTCTGAGCCTTTAGGGTCGCGCTCGGGTCCTGTTCTCAAGTTTTTTTTTCCTGCAACCACTAGGCTAGAAATGTACTTTTAGCTTTAAGAAGAGAACCAAATATCGCAAGAGTTGTCAACACTTGCTTGGTTTTTTTATATGACTGCAACGCCTAGGCCAGGCCACAGCCCCTGCCCCAAAGAGCTTATAGCCTGAATACATAAGAGGGATGTGATTGGCCCAAAGTCACACAACAGGTCAGAGCCAGGAGTAGAACCCAGATCTCCTGTCTCACAACATACTGCACTGGCCAGAAAATCAATCCCGTGCCCTATCTGTAGACCATGCTGCCAGCTGGCAAGGCCCCTTCGCCGTATTACCAATAGCTTGAAGCCACTTAGCTGGCACAAGGAGATGAGCTCGCTGGACGTTCGCCCCAGCACGAAGGCCATCGGCAGCATCTCTTAGAGGAGAGAGTTTGTGTTGTTGCATCACCCAAAGTGAGGCGCTGGGCTGGCGAATGCAGGAACTGTTCTGAGCCTAGCAATGAAGCTTCCAGGAGGCAGGGCCGGCTGCAGCATCAGGTCTTTGCAGTGGCCAGTAAAGATCCTGCCTGTTTATCTTGCAGAGCAAATCGAGCAGCGTCCAACTCTATCTGCCGCTACTGGCCTGGCCGGCTGGTGGCTAGCATCCCCCTGGACATGGTCCGTGGAAGAGCAGCTAGGCCAGGAGCTGTTTCTCCAGGTCCATGCCTTTAGCTCTGAAGGGCCCGGATTCGAAACTCACTGAGGACCCAGCTGCAGGGTGTCACTACAAAAACAGTGCTGTAAAGCCCTTCCGCCACACAGAGCACGTTCACTCTCAGGCTTTGCAGAGGCGCCACGGGGAGTCAGGCACCAAAACGGTATTGAAAGCCAATGGGAACTGGATGCCGAACGCCTTCCAACCCCCCGGCCTCGGTGAGTTAATTCAGAAGCCCCTTTGCAAAGAAGTGAAGTAGATTAATTCCCCCCATCCGCCAGTGCCAATCCACCTTCGTTCCCGTTTTCTAATGGGGTCCCCTACTGCTGACAAAAGATTCCTAGTCCCCGCTCCCAAAGCAGGCCCAAAGCGACACCTGCTTTCTAAACCCCCCTGCTTGCTGGATTTAAGTTTCCTTAGAGACGCAGAGTGGCTGGGTGCTGGCTGGCTCTCTGCGCTTGTGTAAACAGGACCAGCCCTGTGCTAGGCTACAGGGCTTGCTAGGGTGGCACTGGGTTGATTTTCTTGGGTGTGCCAGCGAGTGCCGCCAGGTACAGGGCTGATGTCAGCTGGCTCGAGAAAGGGAAAGCTGCTGGCTCTGAGCAGCCACTCCAATGTTCCTCGTTTGCCTTCCCTGTGACGGGCCCAAGCAGCAGTGGGGCTAGCTGGACGCATTTGTAACTGAGCAGTGTTGAGAGGTAATTGACGACTGCCACAAGAGGCTGGGGGGGCACTTACGGGACCCTTACATGCCAGCCAAGGTGATTCTAGCCCGGTGCTAGCTGGAGATGGACGATCAAAGAGGTGGAGCTGTGATCACCGCGTATGTTTCAACACATGGCTTCTGCCTTGGGACAAGTGGACATGGGCCGGGCACGGCAGGGACTCTGCCAGCCAGGCTGTCATGGAAAGGGTGGGTAGGTGCCTCTTATGGGTGTCTTGGTTCCTCCCCAGCTGCAGCGGGAGTGTAAGTCAGGCTTTGGGGGACTGCATGGGTGGGGGATGGGGGCAGTGGCTGTGCTGCAGGCTCAGCGCTCTTGCCTCCAGGAGAACTGAGCACCCTCTGGGGTTCGGGGAGGTGGGATCCGAATGCGAACCTGGGTCCCAGTCTCAGAGCTTGAGTCCAGCTCCTAGGCACCGTAGGCAGGGGAAGAGCCAAGCTGAGCTCTGCAGGGGGCACTTGCCAGCAGGTCAGATGGTGCCAACTCTGCCACCCTGTTTCCACCTTGCTGATGCCCACCCACGGTAGCAACAGGGTTGGCGGGGGGTGTTTGATGACGGGGAACAGGAAGGGCTGGGTCATGGGCTATGGACCTGAGTGACAGAAGAAGGGGGTCAGGCAATGGGGTTGTGTGGGAGGTGGAGAGAAAGAGATGGGGAGAATCGTAGAATATTAGGATTGGAGGGGACCTCAGGAGGTCATCAAGTCCAACCCCCTGCTCAGAGCAGGACCAATCCCCAGATGGGTTTTTACCCCAGTTCTCTAAATGGCCCCCTCAAAGATTGGACTCACAACCCTGGGTTTAGCAGGCCAATGCTCAAACCACTGAGCTATCCCTCCCCCCACAAGGAGGCATAGGTGATGGCTGGGGATGGGAGGATGAGAAGGGAGGAGATGGGGTGTGAGTCTGGTAGTGAGGCAGGGCCAAGATGGCAGGAGGTGGGGGTCAGGTGACAGGGCTGGGGCTGGGAGGTGGGGCCTGGGTGCCCAGGTGGGTGGATGGGGATGGGGTCTGTGTGCCCGGGTGCGGGGAGGTGGCCGTGAGACAATCTCTCTCTTGCAGTGAGTTCCCTGCTCCAGAAAAGCTGGAAGAACGCGAGACCCTCCCTTGGTGTGGCACTGAGAGTGCCCTCCGGGGGCTGTATCGGTCCATGCCAGACCAAGGCCAGAGGGGAGCGGTGCCGTGGCAGAGGGCGCCCTCGCTGAGGGATGGGCATGTTCTGCCCACTCGCAGCAGGGACAAAGGGGGGAGCAGAGGCTAGCTGCACTGGGGCTCTGGCAGTGCTGGCTTCGGCGCTGGTCCCTGTGGGCAGGAGGCCCCCGGGGCTCTTGGGAAAGACCCACTGCCTGGGGAAGGCCTCCCAGTGGCAGGGCCAGACAGCTCAGCCCTGCCCTGCGGGGACCCACCTCGATGGGTGAGACGGGAGCCCCTTTCCTCCTGCGGCTCTGTGCCCAAACTGCCAATGAGGGGCTCCCGATGTTAGCGCCAGCTCGGACGGGGACCAGGCTGAGCCCCACCAAACTCGTTCCACGCGGGAGGTGGTAACAGCTCCTGGTTCCTAGGAGCCTGGCTGGGTCTGACCCGTGGATGGGCTCCATTCACAGACCGAGGGGCCTGGTCCCAGGAAGGCCACAATCCCAGTTCAGGCCAAACCTCCCCCTGAGAATGGCACCGCCTTTGGGGTCACCCCTGTTTAGATGCGTTCTCCTGCCCAGTCGTGGACTGGCCCGAGTCCGGTTCCTCCAGCCCACGCTCTCCTCCATTGGCATTGCAGGGACCAAAAGGATCTGGAGAAGCAGGACTTGGCCGAGCAGGAGGAGGGAGCCGTATCCATCCAGGACATGGAGCTGAAAGAGGAGTGGCAAGACGAGGAGTTCCCGGGGTAAGAGATGCAGCGGGAGAGGAGACTGCACGGCAGAGTGGGGAGTGCTGGCTGGGAACCTCCCCACGTCTCTTGTCGCCCCGTCCCAGGAGCAATGGGAGGTAACACAGATGGCCCCTGCCCCCCTCACATCACTGCCCCTGGGGGACCCAAAGGGCTGGCGCCACCATGGTGAATTTGGAGGACGGGGTGGAGAGGGAGGGAGTGGAGCTAATGGGGGAACGGAAGGATGAGAAAATACTGAACAGGTGTTGGTCTAATGAGGCAGCTGGCACCAGAGAGCTCAGGGCAGAGCCAAGGGGTTCAGAGTATGGGAGGGGGCAGCTGCCCCGGATAGCCCCCTGGCCTGGCGGTCTCAGAACTCCTGGGTTCTGTGGCTGACTCAGGGCAAGGAATGCACTAATCGAGTGGATAGAATGGGAGATGGGCAACCAGGACCCCAGGGTTCTGTGCCCAGCTCTGCCAGTGACTTGGGGAGAGTTGCTTCCTGGCTCTGTGCCTCAGTTCCCTCCCTGTAGAATGGGGATCGATGGACAAAATAACTAGCAAACAGTTGGCCATAAAGAGGAAGCAAAGTCTCTATTTAACCCCCACCGTGGAAAGCACCCGGCACAGACACTCTGAGCACACGCAAGCGCAGTTGGTGTCTGTGACTGGATCCATCAGGCCTAACACCTGCCACAGCGTCGCTGCAGGAACTGTATTCCCACCTCCTTCCGATAGGCAGCTGCTTTCAGCGGTCACGTGCCAAATGGTGCACAGCTGTGCCGGCTGAGCTCTGCTCTTTACCCAGCGGGTAGTGGAGGGGGGAGGAGGGAGGGAAGGAGAGAGGACAGAAAAGGATCCGCATTGTAAATGACATGAGGTGGGGTTTGAGAGCCAGGGCAAAGCCTTCTCGGGAACCTGGGTTCAAATCCTCATGTGAAGTGAGCTGGGTGGTCTCAGCCCATGGGTTTGGTTTGGTCCACTACATTGTGTGGCTGTCGGGTCCGGCTCATCCTGGACGTGAGAGGGCAGAGGGCCATCGGCAGAGCTGTGGGTGTGAGGAGACAAGGTCTGGAATAGCAAGGGGGCCGGGTGCTGTCGGTTGAGACTGAGGGGCATCGGCAGAGCTGTGCATGGGCAGCTCAGGGCTGGAATAGCAGGGACAGCAGGGAAAGGTTTCAGCAGCAGAGCCTCCTGTGTGTGAAACTTGCTCCGCAACTGACTCCACTGTAGGTAGCTCTGGAGCTAAGTCCGTGTCATTATTCCCATTTAACAGATGGGGAAATTGAGGCCCAGTGTGATGACATAACATTCATTCGAACACACAGCCCCCACCTTGGCTCTAGCCACTTGCCTCCCCTCCCAGAACCAGGAATGGAACCCATGAGCCCTGACTCTCCCTCTGCCCTGCCCTGCTCTAACCATTAGATCACGCTCCCTTCCCAGAGATGAGGATAGAACCTGACTCCTAGTTCAGAGCTAGGAGGGATGCTCCAGCCCAGCATTTCTCAACCTTTTTGATACCAGGGACTGGCTTGCATCAGGGAGATCTCAGGGACCGGTGGCAGTCCACGGACCGGCCACTGAGAAACACTAGCCGTCCCTGACCCGTCCCCCTGAGTGTCTCATCCTCCCATCTTCCAGGCCTCTCCCGGAGGAGGTCTCTGAGGAGGACCTTGAAGACTCCAGCGGGGAGCCCAACCCAGGTAAGGCTGTGCCCAGGGGGCGGGTGAAGGTAGGAAGGTAAGACCCTAAGAACACCATCAGGGAAAGCTCTGGGTGTGGGAGTGCTGGGGGTGCTGCAGGGCAAGGGCGACGTCCCCATGCATCCCCAATCCCCCAAACACACCCAGGGCACAGCTGGCCTGGGTGGGAAGGTTTGGTCCACTCGGCCCCAAGCCAGCGATCGTTGTATAAGCAGCAGCGTTTTCTGGACGATACGTTTTTCCTTGCCTCCCCTCTCTCTTTTCTGTTTCACGTCCCTTTTCTCTTGCTTTTGTTTGTCTTGATCCTTCTCCCCACACACACACACCAGTTGCCCCCAACACCCTGGAGCTGTGCGGAAAACGGCATATGAAGAAGCGGCTGCCAGCGCCAGATCTCAGCCTGTCTTTAGACCGGGCCGAGGGCTCAGTGCAGTCGGGCGATTACCCAGAGTGCACGCCGGACGGCAGCCTGGACATCAACGTGGATGAGCTGGAGACACCGTCCGAGAGCGAGCTGCTGGACGGGCCAGAGAGCGGCCATGACTTCGAGTGGGAAGGTGGGGCCAGAGAGAGGATGCGCCTGTGGCTGGGCATCAGAGCAGGGGAGGGTTCAGTGGGGGCAGGTCTGGCTGAGGTGCAGGGGTGGGTGGGAAGCAGGCCTAGGAGGGGCTCATATTGGCAGGGGGCTTAGACAAAGCTGAGGTGGTGGGTCGAGATCGGCAGGGGAGTTGGAGTGGTGGGTCAGGAAGGGTGAGTGGAAATGGGGGGCAGGCTTGGCAGAGTGGGCTGGGACTGGCTGGAGATTTGGAGGGACAGTTCCAGGGAAGTTGAGTGACAGGTTCAGTCTCAGGGACCCCCTTGGGACTGTCCCGTGATGTGCTGAAATTACCTGAGAGTCCGTTTTCCCTGCCAGCATGGGACTCCAGAACCCTGCCTTGTTGAGCCAGACACGCTAGCCTGCTGCAACACAGACTCAGAGTCTGGACCATGCCCCCAAAACTGCAGGCTCCAAGTGAAAACAGATTAGCAAGTTACCTGCCTCTAGCACCCAGACACCCAGCTCCCAATGGGATCCAAACCCCAAATAAATCCGTTTTTACTCTGTACAAATCTTATACAGGGTAAATTCATAGATTACCCACCCTCTATAACACTGATAGAGAGAGAGGCACAGCCGTTTGCTTCCCCAGTTATTAATCACTTTTGGTTTATTAATAAACAAAAATGATTTTATGAAGTATAAGGATTTAAGTGGTTTCAAGAAATAACAGACAGAACAAAGTAAGTTACCAAGCAAAATAAAGCAAAAACATGCAAGTCTAAACCTAATACATTAAGAAACTGAATACAGGTAAATCTCACCGTCGGAGATGTTTCAATAAGCTTCTTTCACAGACTAGACTCCTTCCTAGTCTGGGCCCAATCCTTTCCCCTGGTACAGTCCTTGTTAATTCCAGCAGACATCTTAGGTAGAGACTAGGGGTTTTCTCATGACTGGCCTCCCCCTTTTATAGCTTTGGCACAAGACCGGAATCTTTTGTGTCTCTGGGTCCCCACCCCTCCTCCTAAATGGAAAAATACCAGATTTAAGATGGATTCCAGTATCATGTGACCTGGTCACATGTCCAGTGAGACCTCATTCTTCATTACCCACAGGCTGGCCCACATGTACACAGGAAGGTTTGCAGTAAACAAAGCCATTTACAACCAATTGTGCTAGTTAATGGGAGCCATCAAGATTCTAAACCACCATTAATGGCCCACACTTTGCATAATTACAGTAGGACCTCAGAATTATACTTCATATTTCTACCTTCAGATACAAGAATGATTCATGCATACAAATAGAAGGAATACATTCAGCAGGTTATAACCTTTATGATACCTTACAAGAGACCCTTTGCATAAAGCATATTCCAGTTACATCGTATTCACAGTCATAAGTATATTTCCATAAAGCATATGGAGTGCAACATCACTTTGAGGCTGGGTAGAGGTTGGAGTGGGTGGAGGGAGGGAGTGGGGCCTGAGGGGTGGGGTTAAAGGGAGGGGTGGGGTTTGGTTGGAGCTTTGAGGAGGAGGTTCAAGTATTGAGTAGGGAATTGGGGTGGAGTGGTGAGGGGTTGGGGGGGTTGAGAGATTGGTTGGTTGATGGAGTTGGGGGATGAGGGGTTGGGGAATGGGTGGGAGGGTGAAGGGCTGGTTGTGAGGGGGGAAGGGGTCGAGGGGTTGGTTGGAGTGAGAGGTGGAGGGAGTTGGGGGATGGTTGGGAGACTGAGGGGTTAGGGTGGTTGGTTGTGGTGAGGACTTGGGGGGTCGAGGGTTGGTTGGGTTGGAGGGTTGGTTGTGGTGGGTGGTTGAGGGGTTGGAGGGTTGGTTGGGTTGGGGGTCGAGGGTTGGTTGTGGCGAGGGATTGGAGAGTCGAGGGTTGGTTGGGGTGAGGGTTGGTTGGTTGATGGAGTTGGGGGATGGTTGGAGGGGTGAGGGGTTGGAGGGTTGAGGGATTGGTTGGGGTGAGGGGTTGGGGGAGTCGAGGGGCGGGATGGTTGGGGTGAGGGGTTGGGAGGTCGAGGGGCAGGCTGGTTGGAGTGAGGGGTCAAGGAGTTAGTTGTGAGGGGTTGAGGGGTCGAGGGGTGGGTTGGTTGGGGTGAGGGGTCGAGGAGTTAGTTGGGGTGAGGGGTTGGAGAGTCGAGGGCTGGTTGGGGTGAAGGGTTGTTTGATGGAGTTGGGGGATGGTTGATGGGGTGAGGGGTTGGTTGTGATGGGTGGTTGAGGGGTTGGAGGGTCGAGGGTTGGTTGGGGTGAGGGATTGGGAGATGGTTGGGGGGTGATGGGTTGGGGGTGGTTGGTTGCAGTTTGGGGTGGATGTTTGGTTGGAAGGTTTCAGGGGAGCTGGACTTGCGGGGAAGGTTTGGGAAGGGACTGGGTCATTTGGGGGGTTATTCTCCTTTCCCTGGCCTCATTCCCCCACACCCAGTGACCCCCATCTCATGGGCAGCCCAGGTTCTCTTTGGTTATTGGTAAAAGTGCAGAAAAGAGCCCGGGAGCCTTTCCTAATACTAGCCCCCCATCCCATCCCTTCCCCTCCGCAGACGAACTGCCCAGGGCCCGGCGCCTCGACAGCAGCCTGCTCGAGGAGAAACTCGGCGAGGGGCGCATTGTGGACGTCGAGGACAAGGATGGACGGAAGTGGAGGATCTTCCTGACAGACGAGCGGGAACAGAAAGTGGATCTGAGTGTCGTCGAGCCCTACAAGAGGGTCATCTCCCATGGGGGTAATGGGGGAGCGCGTAGCCCTGGGGTTCTGGTGCTTAGAATGGGAGGCAGCAGGACTCCTGGGTTCTAGTCCTGACTTTTGCAGGGGAGTGGTGTCTAGTGGTTAGATGGGGGCAGGTGGTGCTGGGAGTCAGGGCTCCTGGGTTCTATTCCCGGCTCTGAGAGGGGAATTTGGTGCAAGGGGACTGGGAGTCAGGACTCCTGGGTTCTCCTGGGAGTAGGGTCCCAGAGTTATGAACAATTGGTAAACACAGCCAATTGGAGGAAGCTCCTACCCCAAGAAATCCACGACCCCAGCCCTACAGGACCTCGGCGTCCGAGCCTGCTGTTCTAAACCCAGTTCCGCTCAGCCTGTGGCCCCCAGGGCACCATGGGACGCCGTTCACAATGGCAGCACCGTCCATGTGGGTCGGGTGCCAAGCAAAGCAGCAAAACCGACCTGGTCTGGGCCAATCATGGAGCTTCCCCGTGGGGGAGCACAGGTGTGCCAAGGTGTAAGGGGGCGGGCCTGTGCCAGCTGGACCCACTGGCTCTGCTCTGCCACTCCAGGGTACTACGGGGAAGGCCTCAACGCCATCATCCTCTTTGCCTCCTGTTACCTGCCCCACAGCAGCATCCCTGACTATCAGTACGTGATGGAGCACCTGTTCAGGTGAGCATGCTGCCCCCTGCTGGCCAATGAACAAACCACATGGGTAACAGCCTGGGAGGGGAGGGGCGGGCGGTGGGCTGGGGGTGGCTCTGGGCCCTCCACTGGAAAGTGACACCGACATAAAGCTGCGGTCACTGGAGGGGGCAGAAGGCATGTTGCCTCCTTAAGCCTCTGCATCAGGTACGTTCCCAGGCTGGGCTGGGCTTCCCCCTACCCCGGTCTCAATTCCTCTGAGGCTCAGCGCAGCACAGAGGGGCAGGGGAGCTGGCATCAGATACTCAGTATGTTCAGGCTGTCCTGGCAGCATAAAGGAGCCTTAAAGTGGGTGCAAATGCCCCCTAATGTCAGGGCCTTGTACCCTGCCCTGGCACCGCAGGCAGCTGGGCGTGTGGCCGGAGCGCAGTGCACGCTGGCTGTTCCCTGCTCCAGGTTGAGTTCCCAAGGCTCCTCTGACTTACTCCACGGCACCAGAATACGCGGGAGCCCAAAGGCAGCTTAAAACCATCCTCACCCTGAGTTCAGGGACAGAGTAACTGGAGATCGGCTGTAGTGCCGGGAGCAGCAGGAACAGATAAACCCCTGAATAGGTCTGAAGTCCATTGTGGGTAAGTGGGTGGGGGCGCCTTTGCCCTGAGTTCTTGGAATCTCCCCATAAACATCAGGAGGGACTGGGATGCCATCGCAGCTGTTTCTCTGACGCTTTGCTGTCCTGGTAAATCGACCCTTAAAGTGCCCAAACCATCTTTTAAAACAAGTCTCTCTTTCATAAGTCTCCTCCTCAGCCCTGCCTGGCTGCCTGCCGCGCTGCCAACGGGAACATGGGCTGTTCCCCTTCTGAACTCACTCACAGTCTCTTCCGTAAATGAGGAGTGTCAGTGCACTAGTCAGGACGGGGAAGCTGCTGGCACAGGAGGATTAAATGCTACAGCAATGGGAGTTCTGTGAATGCCTAATATAGAATATGGGCTAGTAGTTAGTGCTGGTGACTGGGCATCAGGACTCCTGGGTTCTCTACGCAGCTCTGCAGCAGGGAGGGAAGTGCGGTCTAGTGGTTAGGGGAGGGAGGGTTGGGGGCAGGACTCCTGGGTTCTCTGCCAAGCTCTGGGTGGGGAATGTGGGCTATTGGTTAGCACAAGCGTCAGAGGGTCAGGACTCCTGCATTCTACTCCCTACTCATTGTGTGACCATAGGCTAGTCACAGCCCTTCTCTGTGCCTCAGTTTCCCATCTGTGAACTAGGGGTGGGGGGTAAGACAATTTATCTCACTGCGGAGGGCCAGGGGGGAAGGGGCGCACGTGATGTGAAGCTAAATCCACGACAGTAGCGTGGAGGCGCTTTGTGCCTAGAGGAGGGCTAGTTCCAGGCCTCCTCTCTGCTCTCCCGGCAGGTACATCATCGGGACCCTGGAGGTGATGGTGGCAGAAAGCTACATCCTGGTGTGTCTGAACGGCGCCACGCTCCGCAGCCAGATTCCGTCCTTCGGCTGGATAAAGCAATGCTACCAGACCATCGACCGGCGGTACGACACAGCAGGGGACCGCTGCTTCCTCAGCCCACAAAGGGGGGGCTCGATCTTTGCTGTTAGCCCTATCCCCCTTCCATTCCCCCACTTACTCTAACCATTGGTGAGCCAGGACTCTATGAGGAGCCTGTGGAGGAGCTGGGAACCGAACACACAAGTCCGAATTCCCAACCACCCTGCTCTAATCACTAGAGCCCTCTCTCCTCCCGGGGTGGGGAATAGAACTCCGGAGTCCAGCCCCACACGTCACCACAGGTGTGGACAGACCCAGGAGTCCTAAATACCTTCCCTCCCGGAGGTAGGACTAGAACACAGGGGGTTTCATACTGAGCCATCTGCACTAACCCACAGACTCCGCTCCCCATCCAGGGCTGCTTTGTCGCCCATATGGAGGACTCGGGACTGGGTGGGTTTCCTGTTCAGTTCAGCGGCGGCTCTGGCTGGCTGCAATTTCAACCCCTTTCCCCCACACATACCACCAATCCCAGCCAGAATTTGCACCCCGTAGTCATTGGCACCAGGGAAACATCTGCTTCCTACCTGGCTCGCACGGCGCGAAGGCCAGTGAGGCTGACACTGTGATACAGGCTGGGCCATGAATAAAAATCCCAGCCTGGGTGAGGATGGAAACTGCAGCCTCCCTTGGAGGGGCTGGAAGAAGGGACTGCGCTGGGCTGTGCTGAGTATAAAGGGGTGGGGAGTTGTCGAACAAGGTTGTTGGACAGAGGCAGACCCTACGGCTCTCTCTGGCACCCCATCTCCCAGCCTCTGAGCTTTGCAAGCACAAGATGTAATCCAGAATCAAGGGATTTTTTAATTCCAGATTGGAGTGTCCATATGGGGAGCTACCCTGGTCAGTTTCCCCATGTAGACAAGCCCTTAGCTACCTTTAAAAGAAAAAACTCCAGGACTTCAGAGGCCCTTCCTTGGACCTGGAGCCCATCCAGAAACCACCTCCTGGCTCTCAATAGTTAGATGTTGGCTAATGCCATGAAGCAGGATGATTTATAGCCCTTGAAAGCCCTGTTTTTTTTAAAGCTAGGATTTTCAAAGGCTCTGGTTGAACCCTAGCAGGATTCCTTGACTCCCCTTAGCTTCCTTCAGCGCCGGCCTCAGCACTAACGACTGTAACAAGGGAGTCTCGTTAGCCAGATCAACGTCTGACTCTATTTTCAATCCTGCTAAACTCTTGGCTTCAGGGATATCTTGTGGCAGTGAGTTCCATTGGCTAATCGGTACCTCATGTCCTGTGTTCTTTGCATCGTTTCAGGCTCCGGAAGAACCTGAAGGCCATGATTATTGTCCATCCCACCTGGTACATCAAGGCGCTGATGGTCGTTTTCCGACCCTTCCTCAGGTAGTGTGAGCTGGACGCTTTACTTGGCCTGGGGGGAGGCTACTAACAGAGGGGTGCGTGTGCATGTATGTGTGTGCGAGGGGGTTGGCGGCCACCCAGCCTGCAGTATCAGAGCACCCCTGGAGATTGTGCCCAGACCACTCATAAGCCCGGTGGGATGCATGTTGTTAGCATCAGACCATCCTTGAGCCTCACCACACTCCAATATTCTGCGCCAGTGTCTGCAAGAGCAACTGCTACCCTTAGAGGGTGCTAGGAACAGCCACAGTGTCTGGTGTGTCCCCTTGCTCTCAGGACCTGAGCGTGTTAACACCTCGCTGGCTGGAGAGGCTGGAGCCCTGCCTCCCCCACAGGCTGTTCAATGCGGAGATCTTTTTCCGCCTTCAGCAATATTTCCTCCCTGAGCCTGGGCCTCCACGCGGCTGCTTGCAGTGCAGGCCAGGGCTCTGCAGGCCAGAGAGCAGCGCTGTTAGCTACACAGGTGCATGGAGCAGGCATCCGCTGTGCATCCAGACACCATGGGGGCAGGCACAGCGTAAGAGGCTAGACCAGGATTTTTTGGATGCACTCTGGCAGCATTCCCTAGGTGCCCAGATACCGTGACAGTGGGCATCATGTAAAGACCTGGATTTCGCCTGCCAGCGGCAGCCTTGTCATAGTGGTTCCCTATCCCCCTACCCAAGAAACTCAGGCCTTTACCTCGGAAGCAGCTCTGCAGTCTGGGGAAGTGCCCACCAAGAGCAAAGTGGGGTGCCAGTAAGCATAAGCCAGCCTGACACATGCTGTTCAGCAGAGGGCAGCGCCGTACATTACAGGTACCAGTTCATATTCCAGTCCCTGCAGAGAACAGCAGCAGGAGGGAGTGTAGCTCAGATTGCAAGGCTAACAGCTGGGAGTCAGATACAGGCCCCTTGCCATGCAGCCACTAGGGGTGGATACATGCTAGCTGCAGAATTCAGGTCAACGATTTTGTGATTCAGGGGCCCAATTTGAGGCATCCAAAAGGAGCCTGTTTTAAGAACGCATCGAGCACTAGCAGAGCTGCCAACTCTCTTCGTGTTTGATGTTTGTCTTAAAGCCCCAGCTCCCAGAGTTAGGTGATGACTGGAAAAATCTTGGCTTTCATTTGAGAAAAGAAAGGCGTTTTCTGCCCTCGTGGCTGGAGAGGAAAGCTTGGCATGTGACCCAGTGCAGAGAAAAGGCTCACAGACCAGACAATAAAGAAAAAGGAACTTGTTTGTTTGGCTTAAAAATCATGAGATTTAAAAACAATCTCATGATTTATTTGAGGCCTAACGTGACTGTGGAATGCCTGGAGTTGGCAACGCTGCCCCAACCCTCTGAAAATCAGGCCTCTTTCAAGGGTGTCAAGTGGGGCCCCCAGAAACAGACACCTCAAATTACTAGTCAGTTTCAAAAGTCCTGACCTTAACCTATTTGTGTGTGTGTATGCGAGTGAGTCCTGACCTTAACCTATTTGTGTGTGAGCTTGCACTATTTGCACCAAGCGTGAACAAAACAGAAAAACCCATGTGCCTTCCTGCACAGAGCATTTTCGATCAATGTAGAACTAATTCGATTTGGTCCAGCACGGACTGCAGCTGGCTCTGGGGGGTGCACGGCTTTAGAAGGCGTGACTAATTCCTGGAGCCGAATGCCCTTCTCAAAGGTCTTTATAGGCTTTTGTTCCTCACTCTCGCCCCCTGAAAGCTTTACTGTGGTGGTAGCAGTGCTGCGAGGTGGTATTTAACTTGTAACGTTTCCTTAGAATGCCTAGCCATAACGCATCATAAGGAGACACTTCCCTTGCAGTGTGTGAAACGAATGTGCCACACAAAAGTGCTGGCCTGGTTCACGAGGGGTTGGGGATGAGATAAAAGGGCCAGATTCTTGCCTGGTGTAAACTGGCATAGCTCCGTGAGCTTACACCCACTTGCACCACACCAGAGTGCCTTTTGCCGACAGGTTGCTGGTTCCAATCCAGCTTGGGATCGACGGCTGTTTGTTGACCTGTGTGCAATCAGCTGTTAGGACTCAGCACTTGGACTGTCTAACTGGCACTAATGTATCAGCCGTGGCAGCGGGGAGGCCAGGTAGATTCCATAGACGAGCTACAGCGTATCAACCCCTAAACCCACTGAGCTTTCCCTGGCGTGCATGGGGATGTGCAAATGGGGAAGCTCATGTTTCAGGGCTTCAGCTGTTGGCCTGCAGGGGTCAGGAAGGAATTTTGGCCAGATGTGTTTTGGGGATGTAGCTATTTTCTTTCTGCCACAGCAGAGGTTGGCCACATCTGGAGATGGGACACTGGACAGGCAGTGGGCATGGCTGGGTGGCTAGTGAGATGTAAGTCACGTTGCTTAACACATTTCTGGAAGGTGCCCCGGTGCTTGGGGCGGGCTAGGAACCTGGGTAGAACAGACCAGACTAGAGGGCTGTCATCCTGGCGCCCTGCGAGACACCTTGATGGGAAAACGACCACTCGAGCGACCTGAATAACCTACCCCCTCTTCTACCTCCTCTCCCAGCTCCAAGTTTGGCAGGAAAGTGCAGTTCGTGGACAGCCTGTGGGAGCTGTCGCAACAGATTCCTCTTGAGCAAGTGCACATCCCTGACTGCATCCGACAGTGAGTTGAGCGTCCTTCCTGTCTCGCATCGAGGGCTGGTGCCCCTCGGGCTGGTTGTGAGGTGCGGCGGGTTCGACTAGACTGGGAAGGGGCTCTGGATCCACCCACCTCCAGCAGAGTGAGGACTAATAAGTGGAAGCCTTTAAAATCCTCCTCCCCGCCCCCAGTCACCTTCTTCCTCTTTTTATTCCTCCACACCAAAATATTTGCCATGTCCCCCCTGCCCCCCGGAGGGGCTATTAACCCTTCACATGTAGGCAGGTCAGTGTTATTACCCCCTTATACAGGGAAGGGAAGTGAGTTAGGAATAGAACCCAGGCATCCTGGCTCCCAGTGCTACACTGGGAGAGGGCTTGCACGAGTGTAACTGTGCCAGCGACGTAGCTGCTCCAGTTCAGACCGGTCATGCAGATGCCTGAGCCGGTGACTTGCACTGGTGCACGTCACCCCCATGCAAAACTGCATTGATGCAGACAAGACCAGAGTTTACAAAGGAAAATCGTCCCTGTTCCCCTTTTGAGCTGACCTCTTATCTCAGGGCTGGGTCCCATGTTGTGTTGCAGGCCCAAGAGGCATGGCACCACCACTGCTCCTGCTGCATTCTGCACTGCTCCAGGCGCCTGAGAGGGCAACCAGACAGCAAGTGTGAAATATCGGGACACGGGGTTGGGGGTAATAGGAGCCTAGATAAGAAAAAGACCCAAAAATCGGAACTGTCCCTATAAAATTGGGACATCTGGTCACCCTAGAGCCAGAATACCCCCTTGGTGTCACACAGAGCACCCTGGCCCATCCCAGCTGCCTATGGGTTGGATCGCCACCGCTGGCATGCCCCGTATGTGGGGTCACTAGGGTACACTGGGCCTACTTTGGGGGGAATTCTCCCCTGGCCCAGGGGCTGGAGCAGAGGACAAAATCTGGGCCAATGGCCACATCAGTGCCTTCATGTCTCCTCTTTTCTCCCCTAGGCTGGATCAAAGCTGGAACGGCTCCAGGGACACAAAGCGCTGATGCTGCACAGCAGCAGCCCCCAGCGCCAGTAGGGGGCAGTGGCGCTGCTTAGTTCTGTAACTTCGTTACTTCTTCCCACCAGTGTTCCTTTAAAGGAGAAACCGAAGCGACCAAGTTTGGGAAAGGAGCTTGCCGCCGGGGCTTTGTAAATAGGTCCAGCTTAAATGGATGCATTGGTTTAAACACTGGGGGGCTTCTAAGGCTAGGCCGACTTAAATGGAGGACTTGGCTTACATGGGTTTTTATGTGAGTGCCGTTACAGTTAGAAACGGGACCGTAGAAGCATATGCCTTATTGGGATCAGTACAGGGTCCTCTGGCCTGTGAGACAGGAGGTGAGACCAGATGATCTAACAGTCCCTTTTGGTCTTGCAACCCCTCAGAGCCCGAATGTCTACACTTCAATTTTATAGTTCCGCAGCCCGAGTCAGCTGACCCAGACCAGCTGCAGGGTTTTTATCACAGTGTAGATGTATCCCTGTGGATCTAAAACCAGAGTAGCAGTTGGTCTCACTCGGACTGATCCCGGTTGGCTTTATGGATGGAAACAAGGGTTTTTTTTTGCCTGCACAGCTGCTACAGCTTCGGGAGAGGGAGTAATTTCGCCTTAGCTCAGCACTGGCCAAAGGAGCATTAGTTCCTTTGAGCCCCAAAGAGCTGATCCAGCTCTGGCAGAAGGCGCTGGATTCTGTTCTACCTCTTGCATTCTTGTGGGATCGGCACTTCGGCTCCAGCTGCAGAATTCTGTTCCCAAGAGGCAGATAACGCCCAAGTCCTGGCAGCTGGAAAAGTGATGCTCCAGTTTGTATGCTGAGCAGCTCCAGATTAGTCTGGAAGGGAGAGGGGAGAAGGGGGACCTGCTGGGGAAAGCAGTGTGGCACTGTTAGCTTTGTTAATTCCTGGCACCTTTCAAGGGAAGTGTCTCCATTGCAAATGGCACCAGAGCAGCCAAGACCTAGGTGGCTGGAAATACTATGCCAGAGTCAAAAGACTTCACTCTGCATCCTGCCACAGCTCCCCCAGGCAGTGACGGGATGCTGCAAGCTGGGTAGCAGGACAAGGGCAAATGTATTTCACAGAGAGCATTTTTCTCCCAAGTGTTTACTGTCAGGAGTCTGACGCAGGAAACTAACCAGCTCTCCCAACACCCAGGCCCATTATAACCTGGCAGTTAGCTTTCGCAGGCTACACTTCCTTGCTGTTTGTCTCTGTCCGCTGCCCAGGCATGTATCCTTAGTGCTCGACTGGTGTAAGATCCCTTGGGTGTGTGTCCTCAGCCCCGCGTATCATTGCCCCCCACCCTGCACGCTAGGGTGACCAGATGTCTCAATTTTATCGGGACTGTCCCGATATTTATTTGTTCGATCGGGATCCAGGACAAACATCAGTCGGGCCGCGAGTTGTCCCTATATTTTGCCCTCCAGAGCACACGCAGAGGGGGCTAACACGCACTCCGCCCCAACTCCACCCTGGCCCTGCCCCTCCCTCCCTCCCCAAATTGCCTCCCTGGCCCTGCCCCCTCACTGCCCTATTTGATCCCTCCCCAAATCCCCACCCTGGTCCCGCCTCTTCCCCAAGCACACCGCATTCCTCCTCCTCACCCCTCCCTCCGAGGCTTGCGCTAATCAGCTGTATGGCAGTGCAAGCGCTGGAGGGAGAGGGGAGAAGCAGGACCCGGCAGCCAGCTCAGGGGAGGTGGAGGCAGAGTGAAGGCGAGCTGGGGGGAGGGGGTATGGAGCTGCCGATGGGTGCTCAGCCCCCACCAATTCTTCCTATGCTCCAGCGGCTCCTGGGGTTTTTTTCCCCTCTGCCGGCACTCCCTCCTCCCCTCATCCTGATATTTCACGTCTCCTCTGGTCGCCCTACTGCATGCATGGGGGCGAGGAAGCTGCCAGAGTTAACCCCATGTTACTCAGACATTTTTAAGCAACAAATGGCCTGCCACATTACCAACAAACTCCCAGGCTGTTAAAGCTGCAGGAAGATTTCAGAGCTGAGAGGGAGATTTTCCAAGGCACAGCTGGCAATTCACTCCCCAGGTGCCACTGACTTTCACTGGGTGCCCAACAGCCCTGGGTGGCTTTAGCACGTCACTTTTCACCTCTTCGCTGTTCTCTTTTGTTTTGCCTTTCTTTTGGTTGAGGCTTAGGCCATGTCTACACTACAGCACAAAATCGAAATTATTAAAACCGGTTTTATAAAACTGGTTTTATAAAATCAATTTTATGCGTCCACACCAGGGCACATTAATTCGGTGGTGTGCATCCACGGTCCTAGGCTACCATCGATTTCCGGAGCGGTGCACTCTGGGTAGCTCAGTAAAAGAATGAGACCAATAACTTCGATTTCCGTCCACACTAACCCTAAATCGATATAGTAATATCGATTTTAGAGTTACTCCTCTCGTTGGGGAGGAGTACAGAAATCAATTTTAAGAGCCCTTAAAATCGATTTAAAGTGCCTTGTAGTGTGGACGGGTACAGCATTAAATCGATTTAATGCTGGTTAAATCGATTTAATGCTGTAGTGTGGACCAGGCCATAGAGTCTGTACCAAGCAGGTTCACTTTCTGGTTGATGCTGCTGTGTTTGGGTTCCCAGTACTGCAAAGGGGTCGAATTTTCACAAACACCAAAGGGACTTAGACACATTTTCAAGTGCCTTAAGACCAGACCCTCAAAGGTGCTTAGGTGCATAACTCTCTCCACATGTCACTGGAAGCTGGGCACTAAATATCTCTGAGACGCTGGGCCTTAGGAGCCTCGATCTCACTGAAAAGCAATGGGACTTTGGCTCCTGTTGCTTAGATGCTTTTGAAAATTTACCCCAAGTCCTATTTTGAAAAGTGACTTAGGCAAGATTTTCAAAAGGGGCTGGTGATTTTGGGGATCCGATTTGAGGGGGCCTGAGTTTCTGAGGGTGGGTGCTTGGCGCTTTATGAAAAGCAGGGGCCTTTAAGTATCTCAAGCTGTTGTCGCTCCCACCCCCGCCAAACGAGGCACCCAAAATTGCCACTCAAATTTCAAAATCCTAGCCTAAGTCTCAGATAAAGTCCATGAGACTTAGGCTCCTAAGTGCCTTAGTCTCTTTTGAAAATGGGATTTGAGGGGCAGATTTTTAAAGGTACTTGGGAGCCAAAAGGTGCACAGAAGTGCTGGGGAAGGTTCAAAAGTGCCTAATTCCCATTGGTCTAGAGTTGAGACACCTAGGTGCTTCTGAAACTCCCATGAGGTTCCCTATCTGCGCGTTTAGGCACCTACATACCTTTAAAAATGTCCCAAGGCTCCTAAGTCACTTAGGGGGCTTTTGAAAATGTTACCCTTGATCTAAACCCCAGCTGTGTTCGATGTAAATATAGCAGCTGCTTGAACTATGCCTTAGACTGGAAGCTCTTTGAGGCAGGGACTATTTGTTCGGTTTCTGCAGTGCCAGCGCCATGGGGTCCCAGGCTGCCAGGCCCAACCACTGTACACGTCAAGGATGACATGAGGGGAGAAAAGGGGCTAAGGGGGACTCCCAAAATGTCTGTAACTGAGGTGAAATGGGAGGGGATGGGGCCCCAAATTTCTCTTGATAGGCCTGATTGAACCTGCATGGGGGTCTTGGAGCCCAGGCTCCAGTCCACGCTCACACATCTACCCTGCAATTTTTAACCCCTCGAACCTGAATCAGCCAATCTGGGCCAGCCATGGCCATCCTGCAGGTCTTTTATTGCAGCGTAGATGTACCTATTGTCTGGGGTAAGCTGGAGGGGGTTTCCTGAGCACAGCAGATGGCACTCCCTTCCCGAGAGTCTGGGTACCATCCCTCCCATCCTATCCCTCCCAGAGCATGGCAGACACATGCTGCACAGCTGGACAGCACCCATGGCACTGCAGTAACTATTTTGAAAAGGTTCTTGCGCGGCCTGGTGCTTGCACTTTTTGCACATTCAACGCGGACGCATTTTAATGCCGCTGCTACGGGCACTGTATTTATTGTACCAAGTTTGGATGTTTGTTTCAGTTTTGTAAAGTGACTGGATGCATGTCTGGCTCCTCGGCCCAGTTTCTCTGTCAACACCGGTGGCCAGGTGGCATTTTCAAAGCTCTGGGCCACAGGCAGAAATGATCAACAAGTGTATCCCAACTCCTTGGGGTCAGTGGCTGGGAAGAATGCAGCAAAAGTGGAGCGTATTGTAGAGAGTGGCTGTCACGGAGTGTGGGGGAGTCCGGCCCTGCACCCCTCTTCCTGGGACCCACAGTGACTCTCAGCCAGCCAGTAAAACAGAAGGTTTATTGGACAACAGGAACACAGGTTACAGCAGAGCTTGCAGGCACAGTCAGGACCCCTCCACCGAGTCCTTCTGGGCTTTCAGGGTGCTTGGATCCTAGCTAGGATACCCTGAATTCCACCCACACAGCCCCAAGCCCAAACTCAAAACTGCTTCCCTCCTGCCACTCCCTTCCTTTTTTCCCTTCCCGGGCAAAGGTGTTGACCTTTCCCCTCCCTTACCTAGCTCAGGTTACAGGCTCTGGCATCGTCCATCCCCTAAAGTCCTCCCCTGCTCTCCCATTCCCCACACAGACAGTCCCTACTCCATCACAGTGGCCAGCTGTCGTATCTGTTCTCAACTCTGTGTTTCTCATGCAACAGTGGGGGACTTTGTTGACTCCTAAAAATCAAAACTGTGCAGACCCACATGTCCTGGCTCCTCTTCCTCAGAGCACACGGCGAGGTGGACTTAAAACCCAGGCATCCTCCCTGCCATCACAACAGCAATTGCTGACAACTGCAGTTGTTGCTGGAAGCTGGGAATGGGTGATGGGATGGATCACTTGATGATTACCTGTTCTGTTCATTCCCTGTGGGGCACCTGGCATTGGCCACTGTCAGAAGACAGGATACTGGGCTAGATGGACCTTTGGTCTGATCCAGTAGGGCTGTTCTTACATTAGATTAACTGTGTTCATTAGTGTTTGCAGGGCTGAGGCCTTAGACCCACAGTGCAGGGCCCCCAGTCAATGGGGCACTGTGTGGGTCTGGCCATGCAGAGGTCATTCTGGGACTGGTACCTTTGCATAGAAACAGAAGTTGTAGCGCTTTAACTATCCCGGAAGGGGGCTTGTCTACTCTACAAATGCTATGTGGAGCACTTCAGGGTAGACACTACGGTGACAGGAGAGGTTCTCTCGGCAGCGCAGTTATTCCCCATCCCTGAGAGAGGTGGTAGCTAAGTCTATGGAAGAGTTTTTCTCTTGCCCTAAAGCCATCTACAGCTGGGGCTACATCAGCTTAACTGTGTCACTCAGCGAGGTGGACTTTTCACGCCCCGAGCGATGGAGCTGCGAGTGACTTAACTTTGACTGTAGACCTGGCCTCATTCCTGTGCAGGAAGGGAAATACACTATCCCCGTATACAGCAGCTCTATACCAGTATGCCTGTGGCCACACTATGGCTTGTACTAGTATGATGATATCAGTAAAAAAAATTACACTCCTGACATAATGATATTATCAGCACAAAACCTCTGTGCATCCCAGGTCTTAGATTGCAAGCTACTAGGGACAGAGACCTGCACCTTACTGCACTCTGTACACAATAAATTACATTAACCTATCAGAGACAAGACAGCTGTCCCCTCCATGCTGGGATTTCACCGCAGGTCTACTTCTGTTGGCTTCCTGCCTTCTGCCTCCTGTTCCCCCAGTGTCCTGCTCCGCACTCATTCTCCCCAGGGTCTCTGCAGCTCTTCACTGTGTTTTTTGAAAAACCCACTAAGGCCTGGTTTCCACTTTAAATTTTTGCCAGCGAAGCTAATGTCAGGAGTGCAGGGAAAAAACTACACCCCAGCCGACACAGCTCTGCCAGCAAAAGCCCTAGTCTAAACGCAGATAGACCAAGTCCTTGTGCTTGTATGGCTTATTCCCTTCAGGAAACTGCTATAAACTATACCAGCAGAAGTATAAGCTGCATCATTGCTAGGAGGGTTTGTGAGACAGCGATACTAAGAAACTCTGTCTAGTGTCGGCAAAAACCTCAATGAGACGGTGGTACTCCCTTCTCACAGGCAGACAGCACTGATGGATGAATAGGGCTGGTTTCCGTTTGAATGTAGTATAACACGCACATATGTTTTTGTCCATCTATGTGCTCTGTGCAGAGCAGCTCAAATGCTGAGCATACTTTGCTGCGATGCTGGGTGAAATCAGCCTGCATTTGAAACACACCTGAGCCCAGTCCTTTGCTCTGCAAAAATAGATGGCTGCAAAATTAGCTGTTACCACTCCAGAAAGAGATCTTGGAGTCATTGTGGTTAGGTCTCTGAAAACATCCGCTCAATGTGCAGCAGCAGTCATAAAAGCGAACAGAATGTTGGGAACCATCAAGAAAGGGACAGATGAGAAGACAGAAAATACCACATTGCCTCTGTATAAATCCATGGTACGCCCACACCTTGAATACTGTGTTCAGAGGTGGTTGCCCCATCTCAAAAAAGATATATTGGAACTGGAAAAGGTTCAGAAAAGGGCAACAAAAACGATTAGGGGTATGGAACGGCTTCCATATGAGGAGAGAATAACAACACTGCGACTTTTTGCTCAGAAAAGAAGCGACTAGGGGGGATATGATAGAGGGCTATAAAATCATGAGTGAAATAGGGAAAGTAAATAAGGAAGTGTTGTGTTATTTACTCCTCATAAGAACAAGGGGCCACCAAATGAAACTAATAGCGAACAGGTTTAAAGCAAACACAAGAACGTATTTTTTGTCACAAAAGGCACTGTCAACCTCGAGCTCCTTGCTCTGTTAGAACAAGGTGAACAAAACCAGCACCCCCAGGGCCTCCAGTACAGCAGCAGCTACATTGCCGTGCTCCCCCCGGCCCCCTTGAAAATCTGCCTCCCCTTCCCCAGCCCCCAGCTGGAGACCCCACAAAAAAAATCCACCACGCCCCTCTCAGGCCTTCCTGTAAAGCCACAAATTCCCAGCCGCCCCACTTCCAGGCCAAATGCCATCCTCCCCCCTGCCCCAACCAGTTCTGGTCCAGGTACCAAGCCAACCCTGCATCTGGGGTAATGCAATAGGCATGCACCCTGCCGGAGCAGCAGGCTAAACGTGTGTCACCCCCTCCCCGGGTGCTGCCCTGCAAAATGCAACCAACCCCTCCGTGCCTGCAAAGCAGCAAACGCCTCCGGCTCCTCCTCGGCGCTGCCGGGCTGAGCCGGCACCACGCAACCCGCCCACATACAAAACACGTGCGACCGAGGGCCTCCTCTCCCCGGCGGCCGCAGGGGCTCTCCGCGGCACCAGGCTTTGCAACGTCGGTGCGAGGCAGGCGCGAGCCGCCTCCCGGGCCAGGCGCGGCCCCGCCCAGCCAACGACCCGCCCCCCCCACGTTCGAACGGCGCTCGGGAGCCTGGGGAAGGCAGCGCCCCTCCCCCCCCCTCGCAACAGCCTGTGGGAGTCCGGCCCCCTCCCGAGACCGACCCCCCCACCACAGGGGCCTAGGGGCTCTCCTGCGCCCCCCTCCCCCCGCCAGCTACCTGCGCCCCCCCCGAGACTCTGTCCCCCCACAAGGGCCTGAGGGCTCCCCTGAGCCCCCCCCAGCTACCTGCACCCCCCTGAGACTCTGTCCCCTCCCCAGGGTCTGGGGGTCTCCCCTGCGCCCCCCCCAGGTACCTGAGCCCCCCCGAGACTCTGTCCCCCCCACAAGGGCCTGAGGGCTCGCCTGCGCCCCCCCCGAGACTCTGCCCCCCCCACAAGGGCCTGAGGGCTCCCCTGAGCCCCCACAGATACCTGAGGCGACCCCCGGAGACTCTGTCCCCCCACAGGGGCCTAGGGTCTCCCCTGTGCCCCCCCCAGCTACCTGCACCCCCCTGAGACTCTGTCCCCTCCCCAGGGGTCTGGGGGTCTCCCCTGCGCCCCCCCAGCTACCTGAGGGCCCCCCCAAGACTCTGTCCCCCCCCACAGGGGCCTTGGGGCTCCCCTGTGCCCCCCCAGGTATCCGAGGCCCCCCCCAAGACTCTGTCCCCCCACAGGGGACTGGGGTCTCCTCTGTGCCCGCTCTGTCACCCCTGCACCCCCCAGCTCCTTGAGGCCCCCCCAAGACTGCCCCCCCCACAGGGGCCTGGGGTCTCCCCTGCACCCCCACCTCCAGTTACCTGAGCCCTCCCCGAGTGCGACTGCCTCCTACAGGGGCCTGGCCTCCCCTCCGTCCCCCCAGCTACCTGAGCCCCCCGAGAGAGCCCACCCCACCCAAACCACGGAATCTAGGGGATCCCTTGCACACACCCCCTACCTGCCTGAGCCCTTCTGAGTGATATTCTGCCCCCCCAACCCCTCCCAGAGGCTTGGGGAGCCCCACGCCAGAGAATCTCTGCCCCCCCCCCCGCCTATAACTCTCTTAGGAGCCTGGGGTCTCCCCATCCCCTGTGAGGTACTCCAGTCCCCTCCCAGAGGAGCCTGTGGAAAGGGGGGGGGTTTCCTCCCCCCCCCCCCGCATGAGGATGGGGCCTCTCCCTCATGCCCTGGCGCTGCTCCTGGCCCTGCAGGTGGCCGTGGCCCTGGCTGAAGTCCTAGGAGGGCACGACCAGCCCCCAAAAGCCACTGCCCACTCCTCCTCCACCATGATCAATGGCATGACAGCCCCGACCGCCATGGCGACTCTCTCTGATGCCTTGGCTAGAGCCACCACGCCTGAGGTTGGTGGGCACACCCTGGCGGTCTCAAGCAAGAAAGTGGTCACCCCTGGCAACGGTGTAGGTTATGAGTTCACCACAGCCAACGGTGTAGAGTATGAGGTCATCACCGGCAGCAATGGAGGGTATGAGGTCACCCCGGGCAATGATATGCTGAGCAACACCACGGGCTCTGGAGGAGTGATCGGCGTGGGAGACACCCGCTACAAGTGGCTAGCGTGGAGCAAGTGGTATTGCAACTGTGAGATGGGTAGCATGGCCCGGGTGCGGGACATTGTCTACACGGTGCCTGGCCTGCAGCTGGCTCTGGACAACTACAATGCCCTGCGCTTCCAGCGCATGGCTTGCAGCTATGGCCACTGCAAGTGCAGCCACAAGCACCGTGAGTGCGACCATGCCAAGGTGACCTGCAATGCCCCTAATCCCTACCTGTGCGCCGTCAGGGACATCCGGCGGGCCCGCTACCGCCAGGCTCGGCGCTTCTGGATACGAGTCCGCATGGAGCTCAAGGGGCTATGGAAGAGCATCCGAAAGGCCTCCCAGCTCGAGGTGAGGATGGGCTGGGGCTGCCACATGCCCCTAGAACAGGTGTGGAATGGAGAGTCATGGACAAGGTATACAGGCTGCATGGTCTGGGAGTGCAGGGAAGCACAGGCAGGATATCCAAGAGGCATGTGCTGGGAGTTTGGGAGCAGACAGCCACAGAGTCCAGGGATGCATGCACTGGGATTCTGGGTGTCAGGATGCACATCTTACAAGGCATTTTATGGGCACTAAAGCATCTTTTAATCAACCTGCTAAAATATCTCCACCTCTTGGTTTCCCAATGCATCCTATCATCCCTGAATCTTTCTGATTCTAAATGTAGATGACCCTACCTCCACACATGGGTCATTAGCAGGCTTCAGCACTTCGGCATATATCTCCCTGAGCTAACCCGTTAGCTAGTAGCAGTTGTGGGCTGCTATCCTCTAGGGCAGTGTTTCCCAAACTGGGACACCCTTTGTATAGGGAAAGGCCCTGGTGGGCCGGGATGGTTTGTTTACCTGCCATGTCAGCAGGTTCGGCTGATTGCGGCTCCCACTGGCTGCGGTTCACTGCTCCAGGCCAATGGGAGCTGCTGGAAGCAGCGTGGGCCGAGGGATGTACTGGCTGCCGCTTTCAGCAGCTCCCAGTAGCCTGGAGCAGTGAACCGCAGCCAGTGGGAGCCGCGATCGGCTGAACCTGCAGATGCAGCAGGTAAACAAACCATCCCGGCCCGCCAGGGGCTTTCCCTATACAAGTGATGTCCCAAGTTTGGGAAATACTGCTCTAGGGGATCATCCACTAGAGGGAGTAAGACATGCTACTCTTGCCAGTGTGTTACATACGTGCTTTGAGGTAAGGGGTGCCTGTGTACTGTGCAGCCATGAGTACATCAGCGTGCTGAACAAATGACACATAATTACCATGACACATTTAAAATAGAGGGAAAAAGACAGTTTGAAACAAGAATTTCTACCAGGTCCAATGGTGGATTCAACTACTTTAATGGTTAACTAGTGAGATCACAAGGCATTAGCCTCCTTTGCTATAATAACTGTCAGTATATTCTGTACAGTACAGGCAATAGGTGGAATCAATATTCTTTGAGCTGTTAATAGTAATAGGCCTGATTGTAGGTGGTTAATCATTTCTCACCCTGGTGGGTATCTGCAGGAACGGGGGCAGAGTAAAGTTGAAGCTACTTATAGTGGGCATAAGTTTCTGCAAAACATATTTCTGAGATTCTGCAGGCCTCACCCTAGAAACACTGTGCATTAGTTTGACAACCAGCATGAATGTTTGCAGGATCAGGGCCTATTTATTTTTAAATTTCTGAACATGGCCATTATGTAGGCCTCACCCTAGAAACACTGTGCATTTGTTTGACAACCAGCATGAATGTTTGCAGGATCAGGGCCTATTTATTTTTAAATTTCTGAACATGGCCATTACGTAATCTCTGAACAATCTTTTTTTTATTAAAACTCGCCAAATTTTGCTGACTTTAGTGATCAGGTATTTCTGTGTTCCACCTCCTAGACAGTTGTGGGCATGCAGACTTTAAGCTGTTTAAGAAGTTTAGAATCTAATATTGTTATTGTGTAAAGTGAAAGGGGCACCAAATGGTGTGGCTAGGAACACACAGTTAGGGCCTGATTTACAACTCCTTTAAAGCCCATTTGCACTGCTAGAGGGATACAAATGGACCTTAGTTAAATGAGACTCAAGCCTTTCTGAATTTTTTATATGAACATGCATCTGTGATGGGCAGAGATAGTATTTATGTGTGAATTAAATATTGGTGCCAGATGATGTTGTAAAGGCCAAAAGTACAACTGGGTTCAAAAAAGAATTGGCCGCTGATAAACCTCTCCTCCATAAACTTAGCTGTTTGGTCAAGATGGTCAGGGGGATGCAACCCCATGCTCCAGGTGTTCCTAAATCTCCAACTGCCAGAAGCTGGCACCCAACGACAGGGATGGACCACTCGAACTTTCCCCGATCTGTTCATTTCCTCTGAAGCATCTGCTAGCAGCCACTGTTTGAAGACAGGATAGTGGGCTAGATGGACCATTGGACTGATCCAGCATGGCTGTTCATATGTTCTTATTATTCTATGGCAGTAAAACATACATAGTTTTGTCCATTAGCAAGCTAAGTTAATGCTGTTTAATGGATTTTCTTTCTTCTCTAGGAGCACAGCTGAAGATGAACTCTGTATTCAAGGTTAAGCAGCTGCAGTCTCTGTTATCAGCAGTTGGCAATAGCAATTAATTGCGCCAGTGCCGCCAATGAAATTTATAGTAAATGCTCTTTACAAATCAGTATCTACTCCTGTGCTTTAGTGGGAAAATCCATTGTTTCTAAAGGTGAGTCATTTCAGCCCCTGTTCTGAGGCATGAGGATGACCTGGACAAAGGGAGGTTGGTAGTGCCACTGTACCCCAATTGCTTTCCTCACCCCCCAAGAGAGAACACAGATGGGACAGTGCGTAGGGTGCTAGACTAGGACTTGGCAAAGGAGGGACTTGAAGATAGGTCTTCTACAGACATGGCCCTTAGCCTCTCTGTACCTCAGTTCCCTATTTGTACAATGGGACTGCCCTACCTCACAGGGTGGTGTGAGGATAAACACATTAAACAGCGTGAGGTGCTCAGATACCGTAGCTGAGCTAGAACACAGGCAAAAGTAGTCTTCCCCCTCGCTTTGAAATAGGCAGTTGCTAAAGGTCAAAAGTTTTCAGCAGGTAGATCTGAAAAAGCCCTTTTAGACCATCTAGTCTGATCTGCTGCCTGAACAAAATCGATTTTGCTTATAGCGAACATAACAGCTAATAATAGATTTCTGTTTAAAGCTATAAAAGCTGAGATCAAAGGATTGTTACTTAAACACAGGGAAGTTACTGCCAGTTGCATCAACACCACACAGAACCATCAATGGAAGTGTTATTATAGGACTGCTCCTGAGTTCTTGGTATCAAATTTAAGTACAATGCAAAAGGTCAAATTTTGGAGCTCCTTAACTTGACCGTTGTCACTTTAAGTTTCAAGCATGCCAGTATCATTGCTGTTGGTAAAGCATTAATAATCTGGACCTATTAACCATAAAAGTAAAGGGAAAGCACAGCTGAAAATGGCATGGGTTATTATAAACATTTTAATCCTCTCTTAATAGATCAAGGGCCTAATTCTGACCTCAGCTTGATTTTAGCTGGCAGTATAAAGAGTTTAGGGCAGGGGACAGCAACCTTTCAGAAGTGCTGTGCTGAGTCTTGATTTATTCACTCTGATGTAAGGTTTTGCATGCCAGTCATACATTTTAATGTTTTTAGAAGGTCTCTTTCTATAAGTCTATAATATGTAAGTAAACTATTGTTATATGTAAAGTAAATAAGGCTTTTTAAATGTTCAGAGAAGCTTCACTTAAAATTAAATTAAAATGCAGAGCCCCCCGGACTGGTGGCTAGGAGCTGGGCGGTGTGAGTGCCACTGAAAATCAGCTCACGTGCCACCTTTGGCACCCATGCCATAGGTTGCCTACGCCTGGTTTAAGAAGTCCATTAACTGCATGCAGTTAATCAGCTCCAGTAATTCACAGCCAAGGGTACTAGACTTTTCAAGGCATATTTGTTTAAAAAACATTGCATGCAAATGTGTGCTGCTTGATAGATCACATCTTTCAAAAATCCAACAGGGGAAGTGGATGCTAATATGATAAAGCAGGAAATGGTTGCTGCCGGGAAGAGAACAAAATGGTTTGAAGGTCTAGATGTTATTTTATGGCACTTCTGTTTATTAATTTGATTCCCCACCCACCTCCATATCTGATGCAACTGCCTTAGGTAGGAATTAGCAACATGCTGCTCCATTTATCATCTACCAAAATCTCATTGTGTATCAGACTAGAAATAAGTTGCAAATTTTTAACACTGTGGGTATTTCACCATTGGAACAACTCACTTCAGAACTATTGGGTTGCCGCTCAGCAATGGGGCATTGAGCCTTTTTGTTGATAAAAATTGTGGGTTTATATTGTTAGCATGGTTAATGGTTCCACTACTAAACTAATAACAGGAAATGAACAAGGGGTGGTCTTCAAGATCCTTATACAGTAGAATCTCAGAGAGTTACAAACTGATCAGTCAACCACACACCTCATTTGGAACTGGAAGTACACAATCAGGCAGCAGCAGCGACCAAAAAAGAAAAATTCAGTACAGTACTGTGTTAAATCATAATGTAAACTACTAAAGAAAAATGCTTTTTTTTTTTTACACTTCCATTCCCAAGATGTTCGTAACTCTGAGGTTTACTACATTTGCTCTGGTCTAGAAGGCTACCCTGCATAGCAGCCTCCCTTTTACAGCCTATGCCAGTCAAAAAGCACAGTCCTTGATTTAATTTAGATTTACTAGACCAATTAGTTTGTGGGTCAATCTGCAGTGGGTAGCAGGTAGGGGAAGCTGAGATGATGAATCTTTCATGAATGAGAATGCCACCTTCTTCATATGCCTAGGCATCTTGAGAATGCCACCTTCTTCATATGCCTAGGCATCTTGAGAATGCCACCTTCTTCATATGCCTAGGCATCTTATGTTCTGTATAAATATTTCATAGTAGGAACTGAAAATTATGGAACAGAGTTAGATTTTATTTTGGAGGGGGGGGGTGGAGGTGGAAGAGAGACACACAAAGGGACATTCCAACCTTCCACATCACAAAACATTGGAGTCTCTATTTTCATTCAAGTAGTCACACAAAATCTTTGACTTATTTTATTTTCAACACACACTGTGTAGGAAAAGCTAAGGTGTGTAAAAGAGAAAGAAGGATATTTCTCTACAGCTGTTCCACAGACACTCCCCCACCCCCATAAAACCCTTTTGCACAGCAGAATATAATTGTAAATTCTCTACAACAGTGTCTCAGTACAGCAGAGATTATTATGATAAATACATTTCAGTGTATTTGGATTTATTGTAAGAGGGATCCACCAGATAGCTAGCGCTATGGCCTCCCACTGCTAAGTTTCTTTAGCACAGTGATACCTTTTTATACGCAATGCATTTCTTGCTTAAAAAAAAAAATGTTTAGGTAACAACATCAGAATAGCCCAGCTATTCTATCAGAGTGGTTGTTTTCAACAGACCAGCTGTGAAATCCATAGTTTGTGCAGGAGCTAGAATTTTACTTATTTAAAAATCAAGTTATTGGAAAACTGAGCCAGATTCTTGCTATAAGTTCTGTGCTTTTTTTTAAACCTCTTTGCCAACAGGTGATCTTTTCCAAATGTATGATGACTGAGTGAGTTCATTCAGCAAAGCATTTGAACAGATTCCCTCCTCCTTACCCATTCTGCCATATTTTTTTTTGCTTGTGCCTTAAATAAAAAAAATCCACAGATCCTTCATTTCTTGCACACCCCAAATTTCCATGGGAATTTGAGGCACTCAAGTGATGGAGGGCCAGGACCCAGTTCTCTAAAACAGCCAGGCAGTAAAAGAAATGGCCTTTGCCAGAACTCTCAGCAGCAAGAGGATTTGGTAGAGCAGAGAAAGCCATCAGGCTTCTGCAGCATTGAATGAGATGGTTGTTTTTCAGGATTATTTTAACCTGCCTAAGACTGTTCCAGATCTCTCTTTTGCATTTGATTTGCCCTAATTGCTTCTGCTCATTAGGAAACTCTTGAGGATAAATAAATGCACAAGTACAGGTTCCTTGCTGCCTCCTAGTCATGTGCGAAGAAATGTCCTGTTCATTCTCCATCATCCTGCACGATGTACAGTTATTTAAAGCATGTAAAGTCACTGCCAGTCTGTTTGGCAATGTTTGCATTCATGTAAATGAGCACATAACATGCAGGACAACAGAGAATCAGGCCCCTCCTGTGGCTTCAGGCCTTAGTGCCAAAGCTTGTTCCCTGTGGCAAGACTCCCATTGACTTTGATGGGGCAGGATCAGGGCCTTAAAATAAGTGTATCACACTTGGCCCTTGACTCCAGTAAGAGCAGGGTGCTTGTTAACGTCAGTGGAAGTTTGCTTTGATTAAGGACTGCAGAATGTTGGTCTTTATTTTGTTTTTCAGTGCAAACAGACATGCAGAGCATGGGAAGAAAGGGTTTTGCACTGATACCACAGACCAGAGAGGTCAGTAGGGAAGGGATGATTTTCATTTAATAGCAACCTGTCAGGTCAAACTGGGATCCAAAACTCACGTTTTGTTTAAAAACAAGCTTTTATAAACCAATATCCACTTATAGGTAGAAAATAAAATTTTAAAAATTGAAACAATTTAGAAACAAAAAACACCACACAAGCATTACATCCCCCTGCAGCATTTGGGTTGCAAAAACACTGCAGTGGTGGTGAACATAAAACTGAAACTGACTAGAAACCAAAAAGGGGAAAATGACTTATTTCCACTGTCAAAGCTGAGAGAAACATACAAAGTAATCAAAACTACATAAATAGTGAAACGTGAACTTGACTTTTAATTTTTTTTCCCCAGTTACAATCATCTAACAATACAGAAATTTATTTTGTGAGGTTTTAAAATATGATTTAACCTGACAGTGATTTTTTTAAAAAAGTCACAGGGTCACATTTGATTTCTGTCAGCAGGGATACCTGGAGCAACTCTTCTGGAGTCAGATGCCAGATTTGTGCCTGTGTGCTCAAGATCAGGTTGCAACTGGCAATTAAAAATCTTTTTCTGAAAGCTTGCAAAAAAAATAGATGTGCATTTTGCAACAAACAAAATGGTGTTTCCTACTCTGTTGTGTGAAATGTCACCAATTCAAGGCCAGGTTCTGCCCTCATTTAAACTAGTGTAAATTCAGTGTTGCCAGCGGTGTTATTCTGAATTTCCACTGAGTTAGATGGAGGCACTGTGCATTTCCACTCATCTAAAAGAAGAGTGCTTGTTCCTCTGCCTGGAACCTGGCATGCTGACCAATAATGCCCTTTCACTTTGTAGGAACAGTAGCAAGCAAACAAGATGCTTTTGAAACAGGCCTTCAGAGCCTGAGCTAAACAGTAGTTTTATGTAAGTTTCTAGCTTTCAATGTACAAACAGGACTAAAAAAAATAAAATGCAGAGACTATCAGGATCTTAACTGTACATCAAACAGACTCCAGTTCAGGGCAAACCATTTAAACACCCCTCCCCGCCCCCCCCCACCCACACACCCCTACCTCAGTATGTGCTCATAGAAAGAATGGCAGCATCCTCCTTTTGACAAACTGTTCTATGTCAACAAATGCATTTGGCAGTTCTAAAGACACACACCCTCAGGATAGCACAAAAAGGTTTTAGTATCAGGTTTTGGAAAAACTGAATCAGCATCTGCAGTTCATAGGTAAAATACCAAGGAAAGCAACATGCTACAGGAGGAAAACAAGTGGAAGAGCATGGACTAGCTTTCTGCAGAAGAACTGATTTAGCTCCATAGGTCAGCTTTCACAGCTTCATCCAGAATATCTTCTGCTTTCAATGCAAATGAGGCCTAAAATTTTTCATAAAACTGGCAAGAAGAGCCTAGCACGTGAAGCAGAAACAGAGACTGCAATACACAGTTTCCGTCTCACTTTTGACCACAGTGTGCATGTATATAGCTAAGCAATGATACACAAAAGAGGTGTGGTTGCAATTTACTAATCCACAAGCATGTTGGGACATACAATATGAAACATTAAGTCAACTGTGAGTGCCTACAGTTCCTGACACATTATTTTTCCTAATTTTGGGGTGAATTTAATGCTGATAAAAGGCACCAGACTGAGACCTTTGGAGACCAACATCTTCCCTCCCGCTGGGGCAGTAGCAAAGCAAGCTTTCCACAACACATAGCCCAGCTAGCGTCTTTCACTCTGCTCCAGAGGGGAATCCAGTTGCCATAGCGCATCCAAACCTGGGCCTTGCCGTAGAGACTACCAGCGATCGCAATAGCAGCTTGTGTGTCACTGAGGCGGAGACTCACCAAACAGCTGTCAGATGGCTAACGATAGCTTTCCGTGGCTACTGATATGGGCTGAATTTGCAGGAGCAGCCTAGAATTTAAAAAGCGCTGTATCTCCTTACCAGATCCTCCAAGCCATCCGGCCCTTCACAAAACAAGGCTGTTTAAAGGTGGGGCTAGCAAGCTCTGCAGGCCTTGGATACTCCTCAATCCAAGCCACTTGGTAAACCACATGATGTTTGTACTCTGTACCAACCATAGCAGCTCTTGTCCACTGTAGCAATAACTGACTGCACTGTCTTTGATGGGAATCCTGAAACAGAGCTGTAGTGACTGTTAGCTGCACATCCAATCAGGCCCCAATAATTCATTTGCTGTTCCAAGATTTAGTCCTTCACCTTATGGGAGACATCCTGCTTTGTAAAGCTATGGCCCAAATTCTCTGCCGGCTTACACCCTGGGCAGCTCCTGCTCTCACATGTATGGTCATAAATCAAGAGTTATTGCACTGAGCTCAATGGGAGTTACTCCAGTAAGGAGATGAATCGAGCCCATTGCCTGTAAGCCATGGGTAGTGGGGAGCAGTGCCCCCCATAGATAAAAGAAAAATCAGCTGCTTGCTCTTCTGGGAAATGTACCAGGCGACTAGTTTCAAAGGTGGATGTAGGGGAGAGATCCAGAGACAAACACTTTGAGGAGACTAAGTGAAATATGCTCTGGGAATGCAGAGTGAGTCACCCTCAAAGCACCCTTATTCCCCCTGGCTGTGGATGTGTCAGAATCGTCACAGCAGGTGGTGTCTGCCTTATCTCTCAGGCCCCCACTTCTTATTATTGAAAACTTTATGGTCACATATTATAGGCCTGCTCCATAGCTCCTTGAAGCCAATGCTATTCTTTCCATCAACAGGCTTTGGACTGGGCCTTAAGAGAACAATGACTGTATCCACAGTGACTTTGGATGGGACCAGTTCCTGCTGGCATGGGTACATTGGAGAGGAAATGTATTGCAGGTACAGGTTCACGAAGATCGATGCTCTCTCCTGGAGGACATCTCAGTCCGAAATAGGTAGTAACCGTCATTCTTCAGATGTGTTTCCGGGGTGATCTTTGCTAGGTGATTCACCTTTAGGAATGTGTCTCCGGGACCATTGTCTATTTATGCATTATTGGGACAGGATAGCGGAGATATAGCTGAGGACTCTTCTAAACTAGTTTTCCATCTTAAAACCAAAACTGAAAAACCACGCATGTGTGTGTTTGTACCACACTGGCATCTCCAACAGAAATATGGAGGAAGATCCCCTTTCAACTATGACAGTAGTTTATAGCACCACCTCTTACAGGACTGGTCTAGTCACGGAAAAGTGTTCCACACACTGCATGAGACAAGTCTGAAAGCTGCAGGCCAAAGTTGTTCAAAAGTGACTTGGGACTTTAGAGGGGCTGTTTTTCAGGGGTGCACCTCACTTTCTGAAAATCAAGCCACATTAAGATGTCTCCAAATGGAGGCCCTGAAGATCTTGGCCATTAACATGTCCTAAGTACGCTATTGATCGCTGTGTTGTGCATTTCATCATGCACCTGAAGAAGCATCAAGACTACTGGATAAATCCAGTTCTTCTAATAGTCCTGTTATATAGCACAAACAGCTCTTTGCAGAATGCTAATCCTCACAACATTCCTGTGAGGTAGGCACGTTGTTACAAGCTGGGGAAACTGAGGCAGGGAAGCCACCCTTTTGAAAATAATCTGCTAATTTTGGGTGCTCAACTTGCAATACCAAGAGCCTGATTTTCAGCTGGGCCACACGCCCAAACTCCAGAAGCTTGGCACCTGTGAAAATAAGCCCCTGAGGGGCCTTCAAGTTGGGCACCCAAAATGAGTGGAGACCTTTTAAAATGTAGGCCTAAGGCCTTGACTCAGGAAAGCACTTAAGACCAAGCTGCAAGAGTAATCTGCATCAAAGGCAGGACTAGCACTCAGGAGTTCCGCTCCCTAACAACTAGACCCTCCATTGCTCATGAATATTCCCATCTTAAAGCTTGGCTAATTAAGTTGCCTAGAGCCACTGACATGAATATCTTCTGGAGCTACTAAAGACCAGTTAAACCGAACACGTTGGTGTTAAGGGAGTGTTTTGCTCTGACAGCAATCCTGATCATCAGCCCCTGAATTGGATCAAATTCCAGAGAGGAAATCGTATAGCTTGAAGACCAACGCATATTTTAGCGGTGTCCTTTCCTCTCCCACCGAAGGTGAGACCAAGCGATGCTTTGACAGTTTCATGGGCTGGTCTTTCCATTCTTCACTGTTGAATAGCCGGGTGCTTTGCTGTTATTTTTGTGCTTAAAATCAGGAATAGAGTTAGAGGTCTCTGAAAAAAACCCAACAACAAACAGCAAAAACACAAGCTGCTGGGATTCACATGAGGGGGAGCTATTAGGAGGGGAACTTTCAGTATTAAAAAAAAGAAAAAACCCACATTGCACTTTCATTGAAAACTTATTAGATGCTGAGAAAACGTAAAAAAAAATTGAAGTTTGGGATCAGTTTGCATAAGTTATCGAGTGAATAAAGCGCTAGATATTTGTATTTCCACCTGTCTGGCAAACAGGCAATTCAAGTGTGGGCTGTTGACATAGCCTGGAACCTGCAAAGTGAAACAGATTAAAGCAAGAGTTAAAACTTGCCCTTTGCGGCAGAGAAGAGTGAATTGCTAGAAGTGGGTGAATTTCATCTCTGTGCAGAAGGTCAGTACAAGTGCTTATGCACCACTTAAACCAGGGATCTCAAACTCCCTGCCTATGGGCCATCTGCGGCCCGAGAAGCTCCCCAGTGTGGCCTGGGGGATTCCAGCAGTTTTGGGACCGGGTCTGTCCCGTGGCTCCACGTGCTGCCCCCAGGCCATTTATAATGGCCCAGGGCCCCACTCACCACCAGCAGTGCAGGGGAGCTGAGCAGCGTCTGCCTGTTCGCTCCACATGTCCACCAGCCCCTCCCTGCTGCCCCTGCCCGGAGCGCCCCTGCGGCCAATGGGAAGCTGCAGGGGCAGTGCCTGGGGGCAGCAGCACACGGAGGCCCCCCGTCCTGCCTCACCTTGGAACCCCAAGTAAGCGCCGCACTCCCCGACTTCCTTCCAGAGCCTGCAGCCCCTCCCCACACACCCCTTCCTGCCCCTAAACTCCCTCCTGCACCCCCAGCCCCTGCCCCAGCCCAAAGCCTGCACCCAGCACCCAAACTCCAGCCCAGAGCCTGCACCTCAGACCCCCTCCCCTATCCAAACTTCCTCCCAGAGCCTTAGGCAGGCAGGGGGCAGAGTTTTGGGGGTGGGTTCTGGGCGGCATGAGTGACACTATTGGCCCACCGGTAGGATTTGAGGACTGGCACGGGCCCTGAGGTATTGAGTTTGAGACCCCTGATTTAAACCAATCTTGCCCAGAGTCCGAGCTGCCCCCGGAGTGGGTGAAGGCACAAAGGACTAGCCAGGGGGCATGGACAGGCGTATCAGTTATAGTGTCAGCTTTCATTTTTAAAGATGTACATCTCTAGTGCTTATGCTTCAGAAGCAAACCTTCTAAATGTGACCAGAGCATCTGTCTGCCTAAGCTTTCAGAGAGCTGGAAATGATCTCTCAGATGTATGAGCTGCCTCATTTGTCTGTGCTGGTGCTAATTCACATGCCAAGGAAGATAACGATATTGCCATCTGGAGTAACTATTTCACTGTTCAAAGCATGTAAGAAAGTAGAGGGAGCGTGGGACATGCCAGAGACTAGACTTGGGGAAACAGATGTCTGTATTAAATTATATCTGCCTTTAACGCCACCTGAAGGTGGGGTGCAGATAGGGAAGGGGGTTCGATTAATTCGGTTTCTGAAGGGGTGGGATTTCAGCTTCCAAAAGTTTGGGAATCGCTGACTGGAGCTGTGCCTGGGCCTTGTGCTGATTTTCAGCACAGGGATGAATTTCACCCCGTATGAGAAAGGAACTTAGGAGGTGGCAAATGGTTTGGTCTTTTATTTTCCCCACAGTTTTATATTATGATGTAAGCAGTTTGTAGGAGTGCGCTCTGTCTGTTCATCTGGAGATCAGACTGCTGAAGTAATTATATGAAATGATTAGGAAGGGGCCGGGGGAGAATTATATTTTAAGACCAAGCTTTTCAGAAGTACCCAGCCCAATTTGAGACACTACAAGGTGCCTATTTTATGGACGGTGAGGGGCCCGCACGTTCTGAACAACCACACCCCCTTTAGGGTATGTCTACTCTGCACACTCAGCCCGGGGTTCTGACTCAGGTTTGAGCCTAACCTGCCCTCTCCCACAATCTACTCCCAAATTAGTCTAAATTGGGTCAGCCAGTTCTCAAGACCCAGGTACTAGGACTCTGCCAAGGAGGGTGGGTTAGAGCCAGAGTCCAACTGTGATTCAGGTCACCTCAAGCTGCAGCCCCAAGTTAGAAGGTCTGCGTAGTGCAGTATGGACACATTAACACGGCTGTGAGACCTGGGTCCAGCAATTGTAAGCCCAGGTTTACAATGCAATGTGGACGCTCAGTTACGAGCTGGAAGCACTGCGTCCACAAGCCCAAGTCCTGCAGACTTGGGCTAACTGTGCGGTGCAGACATACCTTTAGAGTGCCTCAGGTTGGAGAGCCAAAAATTAAGGCACCCAAGAGCAGTGGGCAGTTTGGAAAGTCTCGACTTACAGTTTCCAAGGCTGGGATTTCAGTGAGATTCAGGCCTCAAACCCCAGCCCTAATGTGAAACCTACCGGACCTCAGTGTGCAATGCCTACCAGCAGTAAACTGACAAGTGATCAGTCCAGCGGCTGACTGGTTTTACATCTGGACCTAATCAGATTAATTAATTGAGATAGTATGTTCTGTGCAGTCATCATGCAGAAGGGGAAATTTCCTCTTCCAAAATTCACAAAGATAGCAAGGTACTTACACTCTGTTGCTACACTCCATTGCTAGAACTACAAAACTCTGGAGCTACTCCATTGTCTCTCCCGTCCGCCTTTGGATCTCATCTCTTGAACAGCGCCTGTCTGCAGAGAGAGAGCGCGCGCACGCTTAAAACAATAGTCATTTAAAACTGTGCCTCTAGGATATTTTTGTGTAGAACATTTGTGTTAGTGCTGGCCTAGCTAAGAGCTGCCACCAAGCTTTACTGCGCATTGATTAGAAAAAGCGGCACAGAAATCAACCAGCATCTACTGAGAATGTGCTTTCGGTCACTTGACAAGGCTGCTGTGGAGTGGTTTGAGCAGAGTTCTGCAAGTTAGAACTCCTGAATTCCTTCCTCCAGGCTACAGCAGGGCACGTGAGCTAGTTGGGAGGAGGAAGCTTAGAGTTACAACTCCTGGGTTTCATACCCAACTCTGAGGGAAGCACGGTCCAGTGGTTAGAGCAAGGGGCATTGGGAGTCCGGACTCTGGGCTTCTAGCCTCAGCTCTGCCACCGATTTGCTGTGTGATCTTGGCTAAGTGATTTTGCCCTAGCACAAAGATGGGGGATAGACAGTGCTGCCTTACCTGACAAGGTGGCGGATGGGCAGCACTAGAGAGCTTGCTTCCAAGCCCTTCATGGTGGACAGGAGCATACAGGGAAAAATCTGCATCCCTTCTCCCACTTGGAGGTCCCCTCATCGGGGCGAGAACGCAAAGGACACACAGAGGAGCCCTAATCATGGAGATCGGAGGTGGTGGGGTGTCTTTGGCAGAGCCATGTAAGGCCATAGTGGGCTTTCTGCAGAGGGGTTCTATGAGATCTCAGATATTCCCTCTGGTTCCTATCCTGCCCTACATTCTAGATGGCTTCTCTGCTTAGTTGCATTTGTCATTTCCCACCCCGCCACTGCATCAAGAGAACCCTGGATCCGGCAGCTACTCTAATACATGGCTCACCACAAGTGCCAAGGCTGTCTGCTCCGTCAGAGGGAGGATATTTGCTTCTGAGCTGCGGTGGGAGAAGAGACACTGGCTGTTCTGTGCTCAGTGCCTAGTCCAGTTACTATCTGGCTTTTCCCACCCGCCGGGGCAGGGCTGGCTGGGGCATGAGACATGCCTCTTTTTTAGCCACCTGGGTGTTGCTGGGACCGGAAAGCATTTCTGCAGAGACCATTCACTTAAATCAGGTTTAAGGGTGGAAGGCGAGATGGTAAATCAGGGGGATGCGATTTAAAAACCCAATATCCCAACCCACCTGCACCCCTCTCTTGGGAGTCTGATGGGGGAGAGAGAGAGAGAGAGCACTCTAGTGAGGCAGCTTCTCCTTACCCTTCACCTAGTTTAACCTGGCTGTGTGGGATTCATCTTTTCTCCCCCACCAACCTTGTTTTGTGTCTCCTGCCACTCCTCTTCCCTCAAAACTCAGGCAGCTGCTCTTTAAGCTCTGCTTGATCACATCAGCTCAGCCAGCTGAGATGCTGCTTATTCTCCAAGATCCACCGGCATAAAATATAAGTGCTGAAGAAGGAGAGGCCGTCAAACTTATTACAGAGCCTGTGATTCTTTAATATCATCAAGATCTACCTGTCTGGCTTTGTTTCTTCAGCAGCAAGGGAGCCATATAAGCACCATTAACCCTGGGTCATGGTCATAGACCCCCACAGCAGACAGCAGCAGCCGTTGGGACTCCTGGGTTCCATTCCCAGGTCTGGGAGGGGGCAACATCTAGTGATCAGAACAGTTGGGCCTGGGAATGGAACTCAGGCGTCCTGACTCCCAACTCTACAAATGTGTGAACGTAGCAAATCACTTCCTCTCTGGCCCATCTATAAGGGGAGGCAGGAGGGGACGGGTCACCGCAGACCCTCATTGCAGCTAAGGGGTTTGGAGGCTGCCGTTCATTCCTGTTTGTAAAGCGCATTGAGATCCTCAGCTAGGGCAGCACCACGTGAAGATAAATGTTTAGCCTCCATGCAAAGCCATTGACTGAAGTTAGTTCCATGACAGAAAAAAAGTCCAAACCCTGGTTCCTCCAGAAGGAAACACCAGCAGGAAGGTCACTTGCAAAAAGACCCTGGGATCTTTAGTGCCAGCTGCACCCCACGGCGTTCTGAGCGAGTTCACTGCCATCATTCACCACCCTTTTTCAGCGCACAGTGTGTCTGCATGCCTGGCAAGGGCAGGCTGGATCCCAAGGATAATTACTCAGGGACTTGTGCTTTCTCTCTCTATGCTTCCAGGCCCCACCCTCAGAGTTAAGCAGGTTTGATGAACTGGGCAGGAGCAACCTGGCAAAAGACAACTCGTCCTCAGGCTGACCTGACACTCGCAAATGGAAAAAGGAGTTATGTAACCGCTGCCCCCACCCTGCTAGCTGCCAAGCGGTGTCCCTTCTCACGGGAGATGAGGGCACTCGGAGCCACAGGGGAGGCGCTAAGCACCTGGCAGGATCAGATCCCAGCAGAGCTCCAGCTAAGAGAATGTAAGGCAGCCAGGCAGCTCCCTATAAGCCTGGGCAGAGCATGTGCCAATCCGATGAGTTAACTTTGACCACATTTGTGTTTGCAGCACGTCTCCGCCTTGCTGCAAAACAAGATTATACTGGCTCTAGCTGAATCGTGGGTTAGCTGCCTCCGCCCGGTCCCAGCATGGCCTTCATTGTGGCCTTTCTTGCAGGCGGACCTATTCTATCACTTTCCCCAACTGAAACCCTTGGATCACAAAACAAACATGCCCAAATAATCCCCAGTCTTAGGGCACATTAGTTACACTCAGACCTTCCAAGCCCAGTTCCCACAACTCCAACCCCCCCTGCATACCTGAGAATAAATCAGGCCCTGTTACCTTCTGACCAGTGCAGCTTCCTTTGCACAGCCCGTACCCAACCTTTGGCATCTGCCTTCCCAGTGGTTGCTTCTGCAAGATGGTAAGTGACATGGATGTGTACCATGACAGCCTGGGGTCAGAAGCCACATATTCACTACCCGGAGAAGAGCAGATGGACCAGGCTAGGCTATCATCTAGAGCAGAAGTTCTCAAACTGGTCTGCAGACCACCAGTGGTCCGTGAACTCCATTCAGGTGGTCTCTGCATTAAGTTCCCTCCAAGATGCGTGCCTGGGTGGCTGCACACAAGAGAATGAAGGGCCACCCACCTAATTAGTGGAGCCGCGCATGCATGGCTCCACTAATTATGTGCCTGGACCCTGGAGAAGACGCACATGTAAGGTGAGGTGGTGGCCTTAGGGTGGGGGGAATTTGGGACGTAAAGTGCTGCAGCGGCCAGAGAGAGAAAAAGAGACGACTTTCCCCAGCTCCAGGGCTGCGGCTGCTGGGGAGAGACCCTGCTCCTTCCCAGCCTCAGTTTGCCTGCGGCAGGGGAGAGAGGGCACATCAATTGCATTAGAAAGGTAATACTACTGATATTAAAATATGAGTTGTGTGCTTTTAATTGTAGAACAAAACACCTTTTTTTTAATATAGCGCTTTTATCCAAAGTGCTTTATAATAGTTAGCTAACGGTACAAACAACATTTGGAAAGATCATTAAATGGTGCGCCGAGACCCTCTGCAATTTTCAAGTGGTCCACGAAAAGAAAGGGTTTGAGAACCACTGATCTAGAGCATACCAACTGGGGTGGGGGCTGTATGAAATCAGAGGATACTTTCTTTAACATTGTCTTTCAGTGGCCTGGTCCAAGAGGGAAAGTCCCCCACTGTCAGGAATGGAGACAGTGGAATAAGGGAGAGCTCCTGAAGAGATTGCAAAAAGCAGATAGCTGTTTGGCCATAAAAATCCGTGAAGTAGCAAGGGAGAAATGGAATTAATTCAGGGCAGTCCCCTGGCCTGCACCATGCAGGAGGTCAGGCTATATGATCACTGTGGTCCCTTCTGGCTTTAGGATCCAAGAACCTGTGAACAGAGCTGATGTCAGTCACTGGTGGAAAGACCCACCTGGGACCCCCTGTAGTTGGATTCCTTCTCCTTGCTCAGGTAGGACTGGCTTGTTTGTTTTACACCTGGTCCTGTAAATCAATAGAGGCTGGGCGCTGGGCTGGAGTTGGTGCTGGGCAGCACCTTGTTAAAGTTCTCAGCAGATTGGAGGACAGTTTTTCTTGCTCTGAATGATCAAGGTCCCATTGAACCATCTCTGCCAGGTCTGATTTCCTTAAGGCCCAAAATTCTTCTGAAGAGTAAGTGTTATGCCCTTGGAATACACCAGCTTGCAGCCAAAGGGCAGAGCTTTATATAAAGGAGGAGGATCCTCTAGATTTCCTACAGGGTCTTCACTGAGCCCAGCTTTTACCCCATTCCCATCTCAAACCATGCTGCACTCTGCTTTCCGTGCACTCAGCATGCTGATCAAGAGGGAAACCTAGGGGGAGTCCAGAGAAAAGCACTTCATCCTGGTTTGTTGGCCCAGCCCTGTGGCTCTCTTCCTTGGCTCTGGTTCCCAGGAAGTGTTTAAGTGAGAAAACAAATGAGAAGAGTCGGTGCAGTGGTGCAAAGAGAACCCAGGAGTCCAGAATTCCAGTCCACACCCTGAATGGACTCAAGAATGTGGACAGCTAGACCCAGAGCCGCAAAAGGGGTAATCAGCCATGCAGAAAGAGTTGCTCAGGCCCGGCTCTGTGCTCCAAGTGCATTTAGAGAAGAAAAAAACCAAACCCTACAGCCGACCCATCAGATTATCTTTCTTGTGAAACTCCCTTGCCCCTGAGCCTGCCAAATTAAACACCCTGCTGCTGGGATTTGCAAGTCACAGTCAAGAACTATTTCACCAAGGCTGCGAGCAACTTCCCGTCAGCTGCAGGAAGGACAGCCAACATGTCACAACAAATATCTCCTGTGTCGCTCTTAAGAACGTGACACTCTCCTCCTCCAAGAAGCTTGGTGGCAAAATGTTTACTGCTGGGGGTGGGGGAGGAGATGCCCCCTTCTTCTCCTTTACAGGTCGTGGCTTGAAACTACACAGCCAGCACAGGAACAGCCATGACAACTGTCAGCAGGAATCCGTGCAGCATTGGCAGCTGTCCCATGGAACCGCTCCTCCAGCAGACAGTGCCCGATCTGAGAGAACACCACGCTGGCAGCCTGGCTGAAGCCTTGATGGCTTCCCCCTCCATCCTCTCAGTCCTGACCTGCAACGCTCAGAATTTGGGGTCCATCCAGTCCTTGGCCTGTGTTGCCATCAGCACCGGTGACGCTAGGTTTTGTGATAGGGATGCTTGCGCTCCAAGACCTGACTGGAGCCACCAGCTCCATCCGCAGTGGAGCTACCAGTCAGCTGTCTGCAGCCAGCCGCCACCACCCAGGACTGGATTTGAATTGACGATTCAGAGGGAATAAGCCTCATCACCCTATGTTTCCTTGAACCACCCAGTTCAGAAGGGAGACACCTTTGAAGTCACCTGGGTGCAGCTCTAGTGGCTGGTTCTACCCACGCAGAGTCAGTGTGACATGCACAGGGTGCGGAGCACTGGCGGCTGTTCTCGGTGCCGTTACCATCCCATGCCCTTGTGAGGACAGACCAGGAAAAGGATTAAGACGTGGCATGGGGGTACGGGCCGCCTTGGGAAAGCCCCTGTAGATTTTTCTGCTGTGAGTGGATAGGTTGCTACCTGAGCATTATCTCCATTTTGCAGATAGGGAAAAGGAGGCTCAGAAAAGTGAAGTGCTCAAAGCCAGCGGCAAGGCAGGTGTTCCCAGGATTCCTGACGTCCACTCCTGTGCCTATTCCATTCAAGGAGGCCGTATCTGTGGAGTGCAGGGCCTTCTTGCCAAAGCAGCAAATCAACCTCTAAGGCGGCTTGTGGCTTCATGCCGCAGAGAAGCCTGTGAAAGCCGAGATGCACCAAAGTCCAGAAGGATGTGAGAGAATCTGTCTTCTTGACGCAAATTATACTCCAAATGCCAGAGCCACATCTTAGTTAAGTGCCGCTGCTTAGGTACATGCAAGCTTCTGCCCTGGCTAAGGTACATGCCATGCTGCAGGGAGGCAACGTTCCCTGATGCTGTGTTGTGATGCTTGTTAAATCCAGGCTTTGGGAGGCAGCTGGATTGGAGGAAACGCTTTAGAAGAGAGCAGAGGGCACTTGGACGTTACAGCTGGGGAACAAGGAGGCTCTTAGGTAAAGATTTCCACTGCAGACCAGAACGTGGCACGAGGCACAGACGCACGGGCAGACGAGATGCCGGACCGGGAGAACACACTCAGGAGAGCAACAAGGGAAACACTTCCGGGGCATTTACTCTCATCCGTTTGGGAGTCTGGCTGCCATTAGAAGCTGCCTTTTTCCCCAGTGTGATACCGCCGCAGCTCCAATCAGCTGGGGCGCCCAAGCTAGCAGCCTCCCCAGTACAGATGGCCCAATGGAAGATCCCACAAGTGGATGGAGAGGCCATACAGGGTGCCCTAGTTCCCCTGCAGAAGGCTGGATAAATGAGGTGGCTCGAGAGGGAGAATAGAACTTGTGGCAGGTCAGGAGCCCACCTAGCTGGAACTTTGTATCACAGAACTACACAGGTACCAGACACACGGAAATAAACAAACTCATTAGACCAGTCTAAGCACAAATCCAGACCTAATGGCAGAACTCCCACTGCCCTCTGTGGGACCAGGGTTTTGCTTGAAACCAGCAACTCAGAAGCCTGGGGTAGACGCTTACCAGTCTGAAAAACAGCCAGAGAGTCGGCGTTTTTCATTTGCAAGTCTCCCTGCGTCCCACCTCTTCCTCCTGCTGCTCGGCTCAGGCCATTTAGCCTCATGGCCCAAATGGCCCCAGTAACCCTCAAGTCTCTCACCTTCCTCTAGGAACACTTACTCAGGATCAGATCTGCCTGCAGTCCCTGAGGCCACCTCCAGTGGAAGCCTCAGCCCCACAGGCTTTAAGAAATTGAGGGGGGATAGATCCTAGTCCATCCCTATGAAAGGGCACAGTCTGTTGGGTTAGCTTTCACCCCGGCCTCCAAACGCAGCTGCTGAGTCAAACAGATTCTGGTGTGTGTGATTGATCTCGTGGAAGGCAGGCAGCAGCAAGCCTGGGTGTGCCGGGTCACAAGGAGGCATTTCCATGCACTTAACAGTGTCTTTAATGTTACATATGTAAATGGGCTGGTAAAAATCCATTCGGTGCGGTGTCAGTTACTGTTTAATAATAAGTGGGTGTGCAGGCAGCCCTTAGAAGCATGCAGTTAACAGACAGCCCACTAGAGGGGCCCCAAAAGCAGCAACAGCTACACCTGCCTTTGAGGCCTCCTAGCAGCAGAATGCCAAGGAGCTTTAGGGCTGGTCTACATGGGGACATCCAGGAATATTAATTCGAATTAACTGAAGGTGTGAATTCGAAAGGGATGATTTAAACAGCATTAAATCCCCATGAGGCCACTGTTATTCAGAACTAAGTGGCCTTAATTTGGTTTAGTGTAATTCACTTTGAAAGTGAATGTAGCTAGACCAAATTAAGGCCACTTCGGTTCTCAGTGAGGGTGTTCACAAAGGGGTTTAAATTCAGTTTAACTAATCCACTTCAAATTCACACCTTTAGTTAATTTGGATTAATATTCCTGGATGTCCCCATGTAGACAAGCCTTCAGACTAATCCGCCAGCCCAAGTGACTTACTCAGGGTCACAAAGGGAACCCGTGGCGGAGGTAGGAATTGCCTCTAGGTGTCCAGACATCCAGTCCTGTTCCTTAGGCACACGGGTCTCCTCCATTCCTCCAGCTGCCCAGATGGTTATTAATTATCCCTATTGCATAGACCCCAGTCAGTCAGGGCCCAGTTGTACTAGGTGCTCTACAAACAGAGCCATCCCCCACTCCTCTAAACATGAACATGGTTTCCACCCTGGGATCTCCTGCCAGGACTCCCCTCTCCCTCATTCTGCAGCATTAGAAGAAGGGCAGCCGTGACTCCCAAGTTAAGAACTCGTATACTACACCACGTTCTCTACCATTTGTTCCACACACACACGTGCCCCATAGCGTTTTGCTCATCTGTCAAAGGCTCAGTCCTTATCCAAGGGTGAAGTTCCCCTCCACAGAGTTTGCAGTCACACAAACAGGACGTTAAATTTTAGACAGAAGCAGCACAACAACAGCTTCTCAGCTCTGCCTGAGAGTTTGTTTACTGTTTCCCATGCTGGGCAATAAAATAATACCAAGCAGCAGCATTTAAGTCAGTCTTGCAAAAGAGTCATGAAAATTTACCAGCTCGGCAAGCAGGAGAGTGGAGTTTTGCCAGGCTGATGTACGTGTAGCCAGAAGGGGCTGCTCTAGGCAGAATCAGAGAGGTCTGTTTTGATTCAGTGGCAACCTCTCTGCAGCACCAGGCCTTATCTACATGGGGACATGCAGGAAAGTTCATTTGAATTAACTGGCAGTGTGAATTTGAAGTGGATTAGTTAAAATACATTAAACGCCTGTGTGAATACCCTCACTTAGAATTAAAATGGCTTTAATTTGGTTTCTGAATGAAGGTGTTCACACAGTGGTTTATTCAGAAACCAAATTAAACCGCTGTGTAAACACCTTCATTCAGAAACCAAATTAAGGCCATTTTAATTCTAAATGAGGGTGTTCACACAAGGATTTAATATAGTTTAACTAATCCACTTCAAATTTACACAGTTAATTTAGATCAACTTTCCTTCGTGTCCCTGTGTAGACACACTCTCGGTTTCCTCCCTGCCGTTGCAGTGAGGTATTATTCTACAGATTCTCCTCTGCCCCAGATTAAGAAGTAAATGATACGGTACCATGGGACGGCCCTCGTTAGCTGCCATATCACCTGATCCGATGTGCGTCAGGTGTACAAAGTTCATCGGCTCCCCTATCATAGTGCGGTCAATTCGCCTCCTTTTCTTTTTCTGCAGGGAGAACAAAAATGAATACTTAACAGACACAGAAATTAACATTCGTTTCCTGCTGGCAAAGAGAGATGCATCATTGACAGGCATTTGGGGCACAGTGTGTGCCCACTGGGCTTCGTGGCAAGGGCACTTAGTGGGTTACATAATACGGTTCTGCCCCTTTGTGTGAGTTTTAAGGGCTCTCAAGGTGCTTTATGTAGGAGGGAGTATTTCATCATGCCCGAGTTACACATGGAGAAACTGAAGCACAGACAGGGGCAGGGACTTGGCCAAAGTTGCAGAGGAGTTGGCAGCAGCACCAAGATTAGAACTTGGATCCTAGCTGGCTGATTCCTAGAACAATGCAGGCACCGATTCTGTGCTGTGTCTCTTGAGAGGGAAAGGGGACAACACAGAACCACGTACCCCACCCTGTGCTGCTTCTGCTCTGGGGAAATTCTCCCCTAGCCACCTTTTCACCTGCCCTTTGCACTGCTGAAGTGGCATTCAGGGGCCAGACTGGAGCCCAGAATCAGTCCCCTGTGGGCCAGATTCTGCTGTCAGGTCCATTGCTAGAGTCAGAGTAACACCCTGAAGTCCATGGAGTGAGAGCGGAATCTAGCCCAGAGCCCATGAAATGGAAGAAAGTTGCTGGAGTGTGTGTATGTGACAGATTCGTGTCAAGCACCCCCTGCCTCCAGAGCTTGAGTCATTAAGAGACCCAGAAGGCAGAAGCTCAGCCAGCCCACATGAGTTTATCCCCAGAGTGGCTGGGGAAGGAGGGCATCTCAGATGGGAAGGACCCCCAGAGACAGGGGATTCCCCAGTAATCACATGAAATTGATCGCCTGCTGGATCCTCATGGCTGATTCTTGCTCCTAGAGGGTACGCTTATCCTGGTCAAGGGCCCAGCTGATGTTCCCTGACCAGAACATTCCTTCTTGGTCCCCAGACCTGGTGCTGGGGTGAATTAGTGTAGTGAGGCAGCAGATTTCCAAGACCCCATCCCTATGTCAGCCCCCAAGTTATAGGCTCATGCCCACCATCAGGTGCATTCCAAGGGGTTTTGCTCGTGGCTACTGCCATGGATCTGATCTGGCTTGGGTCCTTCCTGCGGATTGCGGGCAAACACAAGGAGAGGGAGACGCATGCCAGCTGGAGAGTCAGAGTAAGAACCCCAATCACGAAGATGTCAAAGGATTTTAAGATACCCCAGGGCAGGAGCGAAGACAGCAGCAGTGAACAAACCTTCCTGCCCTACCGCCAGCCCAAGAGCGGTCGCTGCAGCTGGACTTCCCAGCCCACAAAATGGGGGCGGGTTTGAGATTATGTCTATTGTGGAATGAAGGACAGGTGTGTGTGGGGGGAAATACCCCCACCATTCAAATAGGGTAAGTAAACCTAACTGCACTGGAGAGGGAGGGGGACTTCCAAGCACTAGACACTCCAGCAATATCGAACCACGGCTTGTGAACATGATGTGGCTACATCTACGCTTGCAGCTAACTGAGCTCACCTGCCAGTGGGGCCTGTGATCCCTGCATCAGATCTCCTGCTGGCCTGCAGCCTTCACTTCTCTGCCTCTGTCAGGCAGCAAACAGTGACTTCACCTCCCCCCGCCACACTCTGCGTAAGTTTTGACAGGATGTCTGGCCACAACGCCCGCTAGCTATAGAGACCGGTGCTTTGAAGCCGAGAACCCAGGCTGTAACTGAGGAAATATTTCAAAATACACTGTCCTTTCAATAGGAAGCGGGAGGATGGATGCAGAGCGCAGAAAGGCTGCTGCTGCAGCAGCATTAGGATGCCCAGGTTGGAAGCAGTCCGTTTCCTATCTAACCCTTTGGCCAGGCTCCCCTGGCAGCTCAGGGGATCCAAATGGCAGAATACAAGACCAGGTTCCTTTCACAATATCGGCATTGCTTGCATTACGGATGTTTTATGGCATGCTGTAAAACATTCGGCATCAGCTATGGTCAGAGACAGGACTGGACTGGCTGGACCATTGTCCACTCTGGGCATGAGCTGGCTCCTCAGCAGGCATAAACTGCAGAGCTTGTCAAAAATGTTTCCAACCAAATGGTTTGCACCAAAAATGCTGATTCAGCAAAATCCAAACATTTCGTGGGAATGTATCCATTTCGTTGAAAATTGACGAGAAGTCATTGAAACTTCTAAGTTATAGGGGACAATTACAAATGAAATGAAAATGCAGAGTTAAAAAAAAGAGAGTCAGAACAGAACACGTCGATAAGGTTGTTTTGATGTTTCTGAAACGACATCTTCAAAATTTCATTGTGCAGCAAAGTTTGAAATTTGGACTCTTTGTTCTCATTCAGGACAAAAGGTAGTTTCAAAACGCCAGATGTTCCCATTTCCTGACCAACTCTAACAAACAGACTTTCCTCCCCTGACTTTAGCGGAGCTACGCTACCATGGCATGTGCAGCCTGCACTAGCCACAAACAAGAGCCGACGAGGCCAATTAAGTCATCTGGCCTCACCTGAGGGAAAAACGGGCCAGGATCAACTGAGCTAGAAACCCAGCAGGGGAAGGGTTGGACCAGTCTTATAAAGCCAAGAAGCCGAGGTCAGAAAGGGACTGACTGCACAACGCAGGTGCAGTGGGGATAAAGGGAAAAATGCGTGAATGGATCAGAGAATTTTTGAGTAAACGGACCACGCAGGTCAGAGTTGGAAAAGTTATGTCAAATGTCATTTTCACAATGGTACACCACAGGGAAGTGCCATCAGCCTGGCATCGTTTAATAGTGGGATACATCTTCAAAACAAATAAGCGCTGGTGTCCCTCTATTTTCAGAGGATTGTGCTGTACGAGTTAGGGGCAGGAATGCTGAGGTGGCCAGAAAGAGAGACTCAACAAAGCACTATGTGAGACTTCAGCCTGGAGAAATGCATGTGGATTTCAAGTTCGCCATTGTAAAACAAAAAGGATTGTTCTTCACGAAGAGGAAAGCTATGAAGGAATGTAAACTGGGTTTGTATAGAGAACCACTAGACTGAGTTCAAAGGTTTTGATTTCCAGGGGTATAGTTGATGGATTACTTTGGAAAGATCATACAGATTGCTAAAGATAAATGCAAAGGAAGGCTCAACCTGCTTAAAAAAAGTCTTGCTGGGACTAATTTGGGGGTGAATAAGAAAACACAGCTGATGGTATATGGAGCCTTAAATCGGACCAGTTATTTATCAGCTATTGCTGCCAAGCTCTTGGGTAAACATCAAAAGCAGAACTTGAGAAATTAGATTGAATACAAGCACAGGCACTACGAGTTGTGTGTGGTTCATTTATTGCCACACCCATAGGAGCGCTACAGGCAGCTGCTAGTGAAATGCCAGTTCCACCATGAATGAAACTACTGGATCTAACTTTCTGGGCCAAAGTTAATGGGGATTGCAGTGATGAAACATACCAAACAAGCATATGAGGATTGTAGGGATTTCAGTAGGCGAACTAAAGCACTTACAACGTTAGAACTCCACATGTCGTCCAATTAAAACATGGATGCAGGAGTTGAAAGACAAGGAAAAGCTAAACAAAGTGAAAACTTTTAGTCATGAGAAAAATTAAGTTATGGATGGAAAGCCACACGTCCAAATGTGGATTTAGATTTATTTGATAAACTGACGGATAAATAGGAGACAGTAGGTATTAAAAAAATTAAGTGTACCAGTATCTAGATGAAAAGTGGAGTCGTTTTTGTCAAATATGTACAGGTGGGTCCAAAAACAGGAAGAGCAGGAAACAGCATATTATGTACCAAAAGTCAGGAATTCGTGCATCTAAAAGAATAACCGATTTTGTAGCCATCATGCCAGCCAATCTAGTAGCGACAATGCTGGCATTAAATTGGATCAGTAATGTACAGCCAGCAGTGGCAGCCAGTCATCTCTTTTGACTCAATATCAAGCCTTATTGCCACAACAAAAAGGGGCGTCTCCATATGTAGAAGTGATTTAAAATCAGTGAAATGATATTTTGCATAACAGAACTAGAACAGATGCGGATGCATGTAGGATTAGCTTGGTTCCCAGCCCATATCAGGCTAATAGGGAATGAAATGGCAGACAAAGCAGCTAAAAGCACTGTAAGAAGTGGAAGGCTTGATACAGAAAAACCCTTCAGTGTTTGAGAACAACATCAGTCCAGGTTATTAGAGACACAAGGTGGGTGAAGGAATCTCTTTTATTGGAGAGAGAGACAGACGAGCTTTTGAGCCCACAGAGCTCTTCAACAGAAGTTGCTCCAATAAAAGATATTACCTCACCCTCACCTTGTCGCGTGAGTAGACAGGAATTCAAAAGCCTAGTACAGCAAAATTTAAGAGAAGAATGCAAAAAAATTGAATTAAAAAAAAACACACAAAAGGAAAAAGATTTTTTGGATTGTGCCCTAGAGTTGAGGATAATGACATACCTTAGGGCCCGGATAGGAAAAACAAAATGATTTTGTGTTGAGTATTAATTGGCCCCTGTGGTTTGAATGCAAATCTTTTTTCGAATCAATAAAACACAAAGATGGACTATATGTACCCAGAAGAAACGATGGATCACCTTTCCTGGCTATGCACGGGCTTTGCTAAAGAAAGGGACAAGCTCTGGGGAATTGAAATGGCTTAAGGTTACAAATGTTACATTAGGTTATTTAGGGAGACTCCTGGGGAAAGGGGGCACTATTAGAACGGCGTGGTTACATTACGTGATAGACACAGGGCAGAACAAGAGAATATAAACTGCTAGGTAGTTGGTGGCGACTATAGACTAACCAGTCAAGCCTGGTTTGCCATGAAAGAAGAGCAGAGCAAGACAGGAAGGAGAAGATAGGGAGGCTGGTAGGAAGAAGCCCAGGGAAACAGCAAAAGGGGCCTGAGGACCTGGATTGATGGTTGGTAGGGTCCCCGGGTTGGAATCTGCTATAGGGGTGGGCTGGGCTCCCCGCCAAGCACTGGTATTGTGGCTAGAGCTTCAAGCTGGGGACGGGACTGGGACAGTGGTCCTGTTGGAAGGTGTAACCCTGGAAGGGGTGGCCTAAATGATGAGCTGGCCAGAGGACCAAGCGCCATATGGGGGTTTACACCAGACCCTCTCTTGGTGCCTGGGAGGAAGGTAGATGGGGCAGAGGAAAGGGGATAGTGTGACGTGGGGAAGCAGGATGAACCTGATCGAATCAAACCCAAATTCCTCCTTGGAAGGGTTAATGCTGATATTCCAAGCAGCCCAGGGCCCCAGAGGGAACCAGCTCACAAGTTTCTGTTCGCATTTCAGGGCAGAAGATTATTTTTAGATTTCTATGAGAACTGCCTCTGTGTGTCAGGGGGTGGCGGCGGGGGGAAACACAGATGGCTGGCAGCAGAGCAGAAAGGGGAGGGTGGCACAGCACCAGGGAGCCACACACAATAACTCTAAGCGGTCAGACCTTGGTGCAACCTCTAACTGCAACCTAGGAGGAGTCCAACTGGCACATCTCCCACATACCTGCAGAGGAGGGAACGCACCCAGCAGCCACGTTGCCCCGGGCCGGGCATGCCAAGGGTTAAGCACATTCCAGCCCAGGGAAAGAAAGGCCCAAACAAGCTAGTGAATTAATGAAGGCTTTTGGAGTTGGCAGCAAGCGCTGGTGGATTCCTGTCTCCACAGTCTGCTCCATGGGAGGGGAACATGGCTCTTATCGTCAAGGGGCCTTCGGTGCCAGGACCAATGCAGCTTCGCAGGCTGGTATTCGGCTGGCACTGTTTGCCCCCTCCAGTTCCCAGCTGACGGGGCTGCTCGCTTATGCGTTCATCTGTGCTGGAGGAGGAGAGAAACAGCTAGAGATTGAGCAAAGCAAGCCAGACAAAAGGAGGACCCTGAGCAGAGGGAAGGGGAGATGGCAAAGAGCATTGACTAACGAGTAAAGCACAGCATTGGGCATCCGAACTCCTGGGTTTATTTAGCAGCTCTGCCACGTGACTCTGGGCAAGTCACTTCCCTTCCCACGCCCTAGAACTCGACACTCTGCTCCCCTCCTCCATTGGCATCTCTGTCCCCCAGCACCACCTTGCTCCTCTTGGTGCAAGAGCCTTCTCCTGTGCAGCCCTGGAGCAGCCTCTCCGTATCTCTCTACCCCCTCTGAAATCCTGAGACATGTGCCGGGGGCAAAACCTCTCCTGGGATCCCCCTCTGCATTAAACACCCACGGGCTTCCTCCCCTGCTCCAGATACCTGTTCCTCTGGGCTGGCCAGGATCAGAGCAGAGGGGAGCTGATTCCCAACAAGCTGCTCCTCTAGACGATGATTCAGTGCAGAAAACGGGAGCCAGGAAAGAAGCATTAGCCCCCTGAGCAAATGCTACCAGAGCTGGAGTGAGACAGCCCTGGACACGGATGAGGTGGTGATGTTTCAGTGGGCAGAGTTAAAACATTCTGGCTGGATTTCACAGCATGGTTCTAGTCTGAAAAGTGACTCAAAGAAAGGCTCCTTCCTAAGCAAATTGTCCTGCTCCCTGAAGGTGTATTCAGAGTCCTGGCCGCTTAGCCCTGCAGACCCAGCGCCTAGCTCTGGGAGGCTGTGCTAGGTTCTGTTCCAGCTCACCACCAGGCTAGTCCATTCCTGCTGCACGAGCTGGTGCCCAATCCAGCTCACTCTCCCGGCACCGTGGCTTAAAACAGAGCATTACTTCTACACTGAGCAGATCTGAACTAGAGTCATTGAGAGCAAACAAACAAGGGGAGCTGCATGATGCCTCATTTGGGAAGCTGCTTCTCTGAACTGAGTCCAAATGGGGCTGGGCAATGGGGTGGCCAGTAATGATTTTTGTAGCTTTGCTGCCTAACGTAAGAGCAACCAAGTCTCATGCTTCAGGGCTGACTGTAGCAGGGACCAGGAAGGAATCTGTCTCCTGCAGACGTGCACAATTGGCCAAGCATGAACGGCGGGGGGGGTGTGTGTGTGTGTTCTCCCTTGCTTCGTTCTGCCAAGGCAGCAGATTTCAGCATTAGATGACTCAGTGGTCTGATCCAGAATGCAGGAGACAGGTGATATGGATTTGGAGCTGCTCTGGAATGGATGACTACAGTGCATTGCCCTGATTGTTGGGATGTTACCGTATGAATATATTGGTTTATTGTGGGGGGAAGGGAAGAAGGGGGGACGACAAGCAGGAAGGCAAAGACTGGCTCTAGATAGCCACCACTGAGCAAAATTTAAGAGTTGTTAAGAGACAATGGCAGATCTGTTAGCTTGATGATTTCAGCTCCAGTGTCAGTCAGCCTACAAACCGCACCACTGTCGCAGTTCAAACACTGCCTACTTCAACAAGAGGAGTCTCCCATCGCTGCACCTAATCCACCTCCCCGGAAGGTCGCAGCTCGGAAGCTCTGTCTACGCCGGCAGTTAGGTCCGGTTAACTGTATCACTTGAGGGGTGGATTTTTCAACCCCTGAACGACTTAACTTTTCACTGTAGACCAATGCTGAGACACAGGCACTGTGGGGGGCAACTGAAGAAGCTACACCTGCCTCGTTTACCATCGGGGACGCCTGCAGCCTCTTCCACAGTCCTTTCCTCTCTTATGCTTTGTTCCTACTGCTAAAAACAACCATGCTTTGGTCCCTGACTTCCGAAGGGGAGAACCGCAGCTGTCCAAGCTCCATCAGTCCCACTGGCTAAGCACAGGATGTTGTAGCCTAGAGCCCAGTCTAAGACCTCGTTTCCATGGGGACACTCCAGAAGTTAATCTGAATTTAAAAATTCACACCCCCGAGAGCCGTAACTAAACAACCTAATCCCCAGTATATACCCAGCTAGGTCGATGGAAGAATTATTCCACCTCTCCGAGAGGTGGATTTGCTACAGCAATGTCACTACAGTTCCGGTCACTGTAGTAAGTCTCTACACTCTGTGTAGCGTTTCTAGCGTCGACAAAGCCTGAGCATCCCCATGTAGACAAGGGCTAATGGTGGAGAACTGCAGAATTCCAGCCCAAGAGAGCCCAGACACCAGGGAGGTGGAGTTTGCACGCCAAGATGCAGCTGGCTTTGTAACCACGACAATAGGGTGGGTTGACAGATGTTCTCCTCCAGGGCTGGCAGATTAAGAGGAACAATGAACCGATTGGGTAGGACAGGAGTCGGAATGAGGGCAGGGTACTAGATAGACTACAGGGAGCAAGAGGCTGATCTGGTAGAGTGAACTCCATGTGGCCATGCTGCACTGTACCTCTCTCCCACCCCATCCCATGCTGACGGCATCAAAAGGTGAGAAGTTTATATGGGAGCGACTTACCGGTTGTGGTTTCTCTACTACGCAGCAGCCAAGCTTGTGCCAAAAGTCACTCATATTTGCAGAGGCTTCCAGTTTTTCCTTTCTCCTCCCCCCCTTCTGGTCACTTCACTTCCAGATGTGGTCAAGGCTCTCCGGCCCCCGGCTTCACTCCCACTCGAGCTGGGAGGGTTTACACCCAAGAGAAATGGCAGCCCAGGCCCAGTTCTGAGTCACTCCATGGAGCAAGTGTAGTTGGTCTCTGGAAGGAAATTCCAAGGGAAAAACGGGGAAGGTCACTTTCCCTTCAGCTCTCAGGGTCGTGTGTCACCGTTCAGGTCCCCTGCGCTGGCCACACCTGCCACGGAAGGAGAGATTTGGTTAGGAGCCTTATCAGGATGCATCAGAGTACAAGCAGTCTGTGGGGCACAACTCCATTCCAGCTACACCCTACTCTGCGTGCATCCCACAGAGCCATGGCTGGGGTACCATCATCTCCAGAGGGCTGGGTTACAGCGTCTCCTCCATCCAGGGCACCGTGGCAGAGAAGAGAATGACTCATTAGTCAGCCCAAGCAGATATAAGCTGGAAATACCCTTGTGCACTGAGGACTTCAGCCATCTCAGAGGAACACAAAGGGCCCTAAAGTTACTAGGCTGCACGTCATGTAGCTTCCCCCACGCTAGTCAAGGTAGCCTTCCAGCAGCACACTTTCCCAAGTCCAGAGGTTGTGCTGTTGGTCAGTTAAACAATACATCTGATTAACAGATCTCATGCTTCAGGGCACAAGTGGCAGGGGTCAGGAAGGAAGCCTCTTACCCCATGGGAGAGCATTGCACAATTTTTTAGCTTTTGGAATTCCAGTAGGGATTGGTCACATCAGGAGACAGGATATCAGACTAGACAGACTCACGATGGTATCTGGCTATGGCAAATGCTGTGTGCTGAGCAGGGGAGTGGAGGCTGGACTCCTGGATACTGTTCCCACATCACTGGGAGAAGTGTGGTCTAGTGGTTGGCGGGGGTGGGGAATGCTTGAAAGCTGGATTCCATTCCCAGTTCTGCCACTGACTCGCTGCATGACTTTGGGGTGAGTTACTTTCCCTGATCTAGGACTCAGTTTCCACATCTGTAAAACGACTGCAACGTGCACTTTGAGTTCTGTGCACACAAAAAAAGAAGTCGCCCTAGAAGTGCAGCATTACTAGTCACTGAACTCTGCTCATTTCTTTTGCAGTCTGGGGATTGTTTCAATGTATTTCCTAAAATACATGCTCTAAGAATTAAGTCCTATGGTCTACCCCGGGGTGGCCCCACTGCAGCTCATGGGCCACTCTTTTACCGTTAAAGTGTGGCTCATGGAGCCCCTCCATCCTGCACCTACCAGACTGGGCTGGGGGGAGCTCAGGGCTTCTGCCTTGTGGTGGATGGTGGGGCTAGGGGCTTCTGCCTTGAGGTCGGGGAGGGGAGGGAAGGTCTAGGGCAGTGGTTCTCAAACTTTTGTATTGGTGCCCTCTTTCACATAGCAAGCCTCTGAGTGTGACCCCCCCTTATACATTAAAAAAAACTCTTTTTAACATATTTAACATTAATAATGCTGGAAGCAAAGCAGGGTTTGGGGTGGAGGCTGACAGCTTGTGACCCCCCCCCCATGTAATAACTTCACAACCCCCTTAGGGGCCCTGACCTCCATTTTGAGAACCCCTGATCTAGGGACCTCTGAACCCCAGCAGGTGCCTCCTGTAGGGCTGGGCTTCAGTACCGGCAGGTGCTCCCTGTGGGGCTGAAACCCCAAGCCCCCCCAGCCCTGCCGCAGGGTAGAAGTGCCGAGCGGGTGTGCCTGGCTCTTGAACTTCTGAAGATGATCAGTAAGTTTGGCCACCCCTGGACTTGGGATCACGGTGATCCCTTCTGGGCTTAAAACCTATTAAGGTTTTCTACCCTTCTCTCTGTCACACACACACACACACACACACCCCAAAACCCGCACCAGAAACAACACACCCCAGCAAATACCCTAGAAACAACTGCTGTGCCCGGGGGTGGGATTCACAACCCCCACAGGCTCCCAAACAGCCAGATCCTCAACGACCGACATCACCCAATGCCGCTCAGCTCGGCTCCCTTCAGCTCGAGCGCCTTTTGGTTTGTCTGAGAGGAGGTGCGAGATCTGCTTCTCAGAGCCTCTGGGTGGGGTTGCAGCAATCTCCAGACACAGTCGCAACCACTTCCTGGGCGGCAGCTACAACCCAAAGCTCTAAACACCATGTCAGTGAGTTCCCTTGAACTTTCCCTTTGCTCCCAGTTTGTGCCATTTTAAAGCCTCCTACAATGTGTTCAAAGGATCGGTGGATACGTCGGTGGGAAGCTGCGGCAGGATGGGCCGGGCTGGTCTGGAATAGGCTGCCCTGCTCTTTCCCGGGGGTCAGGGCCGAGTGGAGACAGGGAAGGGACCCCAGTTAAAGCTGGAAACGGGGAGGCTTTTGACTGTCTAGGGCACAGTCTGGGATCTCCTGCCATGTCAGGGCTCTGTCTAGCAGGGAAGGACCATTCTTCCCATGTCAGAGGAGGAAATTGGAGGCACAGAGGGGGAAGAGACTTGCTCAAGGTCCCAGTGGGATAGCTGGGAATAGAACCCAGGAGTCCTGCTGCCAATGTCGTGGAAGGATTGCTTCCCAGCCCCTCCTCCTCAGAGCAGCACTGGGGGGCGGGTGGGGGGGGGGGGAGATTGCCCAGAGGGGCACATGACTGGAGAGAGGAAGAGAGGGCTCACAAATGCATTTATTTTATTGACAACGTCTTTCAATATGATCTTTAGCTTTGCTGGTTCTGGAGGCACATTCTGTTCTCTGACAGGTCTGCAAAGCTGCCCTCTTCCCGGTGAGCTTGACACGCTCTGCTCAGCCCCCAGCACGGCGGGTAATGCGGCCCTGGTCACCGAGCGAGTGGGATGCCCCTGCACTAGCCCGCACCGGGCGGTTGGGAACACGCCCTTTGTTGGTGGCAGTGGTTGAAGCCAATGGCCCAGCTCCTCCATTCGGATACATGACCCCCTTGTTCCTGAGCCACGCTGGCTCAGAAAGGGTCGCGGCTTCCCATTCCTAGGGCTCAGGAGAGACTCAGTCCCTGGATCTGAACAGGGATTCCCCCCGCCTCCCCAGCCTTGCCCAGCAGGACGGGTCAACGACGCTCCAGTGCAACGCAGGCGAGGAGAAAAGAGTCGACAGCCGTTCCAAGCTCCCCGGCATGGAGTTATTCAGGGCAGGGCCTCTGGGAGCAGCGAGCATCATTGCTCCAACTGCTGAGCCTTCGCTTCCCAAGCGGGCAGCGCAGCGAGGAAGTGGTCCAGGTTAGAACCGCTGGCCAGGATCCTCATGCCTTCAGCGATGGTGGTCCACAAAACGAAATGGCCACGCTGCACCTGGCCAGCTGAGCGGGCCCACAGGATGCTACGCAGGTGGCTCGGTGCTTAAGAGCTCTGTGTCCACCAATTCACAGCAGCCCTCTCTCTCTCATAGCTAGATAAGGTTTCTTACAGTTTATTGCTCATTGGCAAAATCTCACACACCCAAATCCCATCTCACTGGATGTGAACGTTAAAGATCCCGGGGCGTTAAGAGTAGGGATCTGCCCTCTTTTCCTTGGCCAGAATTCCTCTTCTCCCTACACTTGCACCTATCAATTGCCATCCTCCGCCCCAGAGGCGGCTGCATGTCCGTGGGGCTGCGGGTACACAAGAGACGATATCATTACAGGGGTAGACGAAGATCCCGTCTGACCCCTGCAGCAATCCGCTGACCCCAGGAAATGTGAGAGTGGTGAATAGCTACCGGTGTTGTGGGACATCCAGCCTTTCACCACATATCTTGAGAGCTGATGCATACATGGAAAAAACGATGCACAGTTCCAAGCACACCTCGCTCTCATTCACCACTTTCCATCCAGAGAGCTCAAAGCACTTCCCAAGGGCAGGCAAATATCACCGTGCCCATTTTATAGATGGGGAAATGGAGGCACACAGACTGGAAGGGACTTGCTCAAGGTCACACAGCAGAGCCCAGGACAGAACCCAGGTCTCCTGAATCCCGTGCTCTAACCACTGGGACACACTGCCTTTCTGCCGGGTGCCAGAAACTCTCCTGAAAATCCACTGACTTTTTGCTTTGACTCAAATGTTTGACTCAGTAAGGGAAAAAAAAATAAATGTAAAGGAAACCATGATCAGCACTAGCTACTCCATGCAGCTGACTCTAATCTTCAGCGGCAAGCACAGGAACATGTCAGAACAAGAGTAGCCATCACGGAAAAGCACATAGTGAAACTGAACTAACCAGGGACTGAATCCGATGCCCTAGATCCAGCAGCTGTTGAATCGAGACATTCAAAACAGAGGCCTGGCCACTCCTGGGCATTAAAGATCCAACCCCCGCTGCTCATCACAAGAGTTCGACTGACTAGATTGCAGTTTGGTTAACTATGGTTTGTTTCCCATCCCTTTGATTTCAGCCAGTCCCAAACTTGTGCCAAGAGGCTGCTAAAGAGATACCACGCTGCTTTCAGCCCCAGAGGTGGCTGCATTTCAGGGACCGGTGAAGCAATGTCTGGATGGCTCATTTATAAAACACTTTAGGGTGAAAGGCACAATATTGTTTAATAAATCCCCTGAGACCTCATTTGCCTTTATGGCCTGGGCTTGCCTGGTGGTGGCAGCAGCATATCCTATTCAGAACATGCCTGGTAACATGCATCTTAAGACGGTTGAGTTTCAAGAGAATCTGGATTAGATGTACTCAAAGAAAGCGGGTATTTTTTTCCCCCACTCGTGGAAATCTTAGATCCTCCCACCATACACACAAACCAATTTTTCATCAAAATTTTCCACAGAAGCATTTGAATTTTTTGCTGAAAAACAAAATCTTTCAATTCTGATATGCTGCCACAGTGTCTCATGGGAGTCGTAGTGCAGTTAGCTCGTGCTCCCATTCTTCTCTAAAGGCCAGGCGCCCTAGTAGGACTACATCTGCCATCACCAGGGTGCATCATGGGAGATGTAGTCTGACTGGGAACTCCCACCCGTACATGCGAATGGGGACACAAAGAAACCCAGCTGCAACCGTTTTAACGCTGGAGAACCTGCAGGAGTGGATGGCTTCCTCACCCCTTAATTGGAGGGGGCATGGAGAGATATTTTCATAGAATCATAGGGTTGAAGGGACCACAAGGGTCATCCAGTCTAACCCTCTGCCACGATGCAGGATTTGTTGGGAATAAGCCATCCAGCCTCTTGAAAACCTCTGTTCCATTGTGCTACTGGGCTCACTGTTAGGAAGTTTTCCCTAAGATTTAATCTAAATCTGCTCTGCTGTAGTTTGAACTCACTGCCTCTTATCCTGCCCTCTGTGGCAGGAGAGAACAATTTTTCTCCATCTCTTTCATGGCAGCCTTTCAAGTATTTGAAGACCGCCATCATGTCCCTCCCTTAATCGCCTCTTTTCCAAACTAAACATACCCAGATCCTTCAGTCTTCGCTCAGCTGGTGCTTGCATTCCATCCCTTGGACCACCTTTGTCACTCGCCTCAGGATCCTTCCCAGTTTCTCTACATCGATGATCAAAGTTGACACACTACTCCAGCTGAGGCCTAACCAGTGCTGAACAGAGCGGTGCTATCACCTCCCGGGACTTGCCTGTTAATGCAACTCAAAATGGCATTTGCTTTTTTTGCTACAGCATCGCATTGATGACTCACGCTGAGGATGTGATCCACCACAACTCCCAGATTCTTCTCAGCAGTGCCGCTGTGCTTCCCTAATGTAAGAGAAGAGAAACCAAATGCACAAATATACACTGGGGGAATAACTGGCTTGGCAGCGCCACTGCTGAGAAGCATGACCCTTACATGGGTCATGATTGAATTTCATTTTGTTGTTTAAAGCCCAGTTGTCCAATTTATCAAGATCCCTCTGAATTTTAGTTCTATCCTCCAAAGTGTTTGCAACTCCCCTGTCCCGCAGCTTTGTGTCATCTGCAAATTTGATGCCCTCTAGTCTTACATCCAGGTCATTAATAAAGATGTTAAACATCAGACCCAGAACAGATCCCCATGGAACCCCACCTGAGACCTTCTTCCAATCTGACATCATTCCATTAATAGCTACTCTTGGTTTGCAATGGTTAAACAATCATGTATCCACTTAACGGGCCACATTTCTCCAGTTTACTTATGAAAATGTCATGTGGGACTGTGTTCACAGCCTTGCTGAAGACCAGGTACATTACGTCTACCACGTTCCCCCTACCCATCGAACACGTTACCTTGTCTGATACTTGTCAGATAAGGAAATCAACCTGGTTTGGCATGATTTGTTCTTGGTAAATCCATGCTGGCTAAGGTGACCCGATGTCCTTATTTTATAGGGACAGTCCTGATATTTGGGGCTTTTTCTTATATAGGTGCCAATTACCCCCCCCCCACCCCGATCCCGATTTTTCACACTATCTGGTCACCCTAATGCTGGCTGCTGGTGCTCACCCTTCATTTGCTAATTGAATGTTTCATACATTGCTCGAGGGGCTTCCCTGACTAGTGATAGCGTATTTGAGTGAAGCATTTTTTAAAATTAGAGAGAGATTTTAAAATGGATAAACCCCTCCCCCCCATCAGATTTCATCTCTCTGATGTCATAACCCTTCCAGTTCACTAGTCACCTTTAAAGTATTCCTAGGGCGGGCAGGTGACCAGCATAGACAAGGCCCAGAAGGGTCCAAATCCCTTTGCAGGTCACCTTTAAATTCATTAAACAAAAATACACAAACTGCCAGACAAAGCAGCTCCCCATCTTAGTAAGATTATTCTTGTGCAATGACACATTCTCCAAAGGCCTTCCCCCCCACACACACGCTCCTTCCTGCACCAGTGATGCAAGATCGAGGCGAGAGAGACAAGGCCTCCCGCTTTGAAAATGGCTGCTCTGTTCAGATAACAGGAAGCTGCTTTCAGCGGAGCGGAACGGGGCTGCATTTTATTTTCTCTATTATCAACAAAAGCGTTTCCCGTGAGGTCTGCGCTCTGCAGGGGGAGGTTATTCAGGCCATCGCCTCCCGTTATTGTCCCTGTGGCTCATTAACTTGGCGTGTCAGTCGACCGACTCTTGGTGTGTCCCCAAACCACCCCCCAGCACTCCAGTCCCTAAGGCATCACGCTTCCTGCTACAGAACCCAAACTGGGGCTGGCAATTCCCCCGCCGTGTGTGGCTGAATCATTCCGAACCCGACCGTGCTGCAGCGTTATTTGCCTCGCAGGAGCTCCAACAGACTCCAGGTGAGATTGAAACCCCGTGGTGCAAGGTGCTATACAAATATGTGTGGCAAAGACGGCTCTTGTCCAAGCAGCTCACAAGCTGCAGAACGGTGGTGGACAAACTGTGGCCCATCAGGGTAATCCGCTGGCGGGCCGCGAGACGGTTTGTTTACGCTGACTGCAGGCAGGCATGGCTGCCTGCAGCTCCCAGTGGCCGCGGTTCGCCGTTCCCAGGCAATGGGATAGAAGGACCAGCACCAACAGGCGGAGGCAGCAAACTCTGCTCCTCCCTGTCTGGGAGCAGCGATGCAGTTCTGCTGAGCAGCGGCTGGGCAGGTCAGCGAGCCAGTGTGGCGTTTGTTTGCAGGCCTCCCAGTAGAGAAGGGATTCGCAGAACTAGGGTGTAGCTTTGCCCAGGCAGAGGGGGTGGCAGGAGACACAGCGGGAAGGTGCCGGTGGGAAAGTTTGGCATGTGGGCAGGAGAGGCTGGTATTGCTGGCAGAGTGGAGGCAGGGGAGGAGAGGCCAGGCCATGAAGGGCCTTAAAAAAAAAAAAAAAAAAAAAAAAGCAGAGACCAGGTTCTGAGCCTCTAACTCGTTCAGCTTGGGGTCGCGTACATGGCATACCTGGCGGGAGCTCGGCACAGCTCAGGATCGGGCCCTGAATCGGCCTTTCTTGCAGGGTCGCTCGCTCTGTCCAGACACAGCGGGGATGACACTGGACACAGACCTCATGGTTCTCCAGCTCCTGGCCAGGCTCGCTCAGCCTGCGCTAGCTACTATCCGCACACAGGGTCGGACCCAGCTCCTGCACCGGGGGAACAGACGGCAGGAGGGCAGGTGCTGTCTGCACAGGGCTTTAGGGGTGCCCGGGACTTGATGGAGTTACAGGCGCAGTGTCCCAACAGGGTTACAACCCCAGCAAGGCATATCACAGAGATCCCGCAGGCCCTGGCCTGGCCCTACTGGTGGTGTGGAGATCATGACACTAGCAGCCAGAGATGAGCTTGCGGTTAGAAAAGTGACTCAGCAGAGACAACAGTTTGGGTGTCTATATTTACACTTCTTTGGCAACTCAGAACCTTCTCCCCACCCACCACCTCTCTCTAGCGCCTCCTGACTTAAGGATCTCAACACGCCCAGAGACAGGGGGTTTCCCCATCACCCCCTTTACAGATTGAATAGAGGGAGGGGAAGCGACTGGTCCAAGATCAGAGGGGAAAATCGGCAGCAGAACAATGGGTGCTTCACTCGACAGTTTAAAGGGTTTTTTGGGGGGCGGGTTATGGGGGATGTGACGTTTGCCACACTATGATCTCCACCAGGAGCTGGAAATCGCAGCCGTGTTCCTTCCACCTCCGACGTCCCGTAACAATGCTGCTGTCAGACATCCTAAAGTTTAGACGACGCACGCATCGGACTAGATTCCAGCTCACTCCCTCACCGCTCTATCAGGGATGAATAGGAATGAAAATGGGGTTTGCCTCATTAAGGGAAGCAGGTGCCGCTCAGAGACGGGGCGGGAGCAGCCAAGAGCGAGGGGTAAGCAGCAGCTGGGTACGAACAGCCCTCTTCCCGATCTTGCTCCCTCTGGAGCCAGTGGGAGTTTTGCCCTGCAGAATGCTTCATCCTTCCTCCTGCTTAGGGGTCCCTCCACCCAAGGCCAGTGCTTCCATTTAGGCGGCCTAGGCAATCGCCTAGGGCACCAGGATTATTGGTGGGCGGCATCTGGCCGGAGGGGGTGGCAGGCGGCTCCGGTGGAGCTGCCGCAGTGGTGCCTGTGGACGGTCAGCTGCTCACGCGGCTCCGGAGGGCTGTCCGCAGGCACGACTGCGGCAGCTCCACCAGAGCCGCAGGACCAGCGTGCGGGGCAGCGAAATTGCCATGCACCTAAGGCGCTAAAATCCCTAGCGCCGGTCCTGCCTCCACCCCTGCACTTCACCTCTGGTTTCAAAGAGATCCCATCTTCCTGTAGCCACAAGCAACAGCCTCTAGCCACGGTGAAGGGCGTGGCTCTGCTTAGAGGGCCGGTCCTTTTGCACAGCATGTGCGTGTGCACGCACCACCACAAGGGCTCTGCCAGGCACCTCAGCACGGTCCCGCCTGATTTACACCAGCGTGAGTTAGAGGAGACTCCGGCCTAGGGAGAGAACAGGACATGGCCCTGGGGATCTGTCAAGGGAACAAGATCCACCCATGCAAAGACCAAAACAAACCCTGACAAACAGAGCTATAAATAGCCTGTTCCTTCCCGGCAGGTCTTTGAGGTTAAAAAGCTTAAATTCTAAACGGAGAAGGGGGAAATCAATCTATATTTTCAGCTGGGCTCTTGGCACTGACTCAAAGAAGCAAGAGGGGAGTTCAGCAGGCCAGACAGCCAGGAGGAGAAAAGGGGAGTTTCCATGTGGTTACTGGCTAGAACCCAACACTTCAATCCATAATTCTGCAGGGGTGGCGGGGGTGGTCAGGGTTTTTCCATAACCTCGGAGATCTGGGAAAGACTTTCCGGATCCCCCAGCTCAGCGCAGGGCCGTTCCCACAGGCATGGGCTCCACTTCTCTTCTACAAGCGCGACGGCCGAATGACCCCTGGTTTCCAGTGCTCGGAGAAGAGAATCGGGCCCTGTTCCTGCAGCAGTAACCCATTCTGCTTCACGCTGTCTCCCACCCCCGTGCCCTGGGGACCGTCTCTGCCAAGGCACCAACACAGATTTTGGAGCCACCCAAGGAGGACTGCCCCGCTTCAGCAAATCCAGGAAAGCCTGGGATAAGACCCCAAGTCTCATTCAGACCTGGATAAGCTGCTGCTGGGGTCTGTAGCCTGGTGGCAGACAACTGGAGACGAGCCTAGCCTGGAAATCCGGTTCTCTTCCTGGCCTTGTAGGTCCGTGCCTCTGTTTCCCCCCCACATCTGTAAAATGCAGAGAACGATGCTTGAGACCTGAAGATATTATTATGTGGGTGAACGTGAAGGAATTCTGGGTCAGACTTTGCCACGCACATACAGCGTGTAGTGCCTTAACTATACACAACGCCCCCACCCGGCGTGGACACAGTTAGTACTTCTGTCTATATAGCTTATTCCCATTTGGCCTAGTCCCATCATCCTGGGACTCAGCAGACCTGGGGTCTATTCTGGCTCTGCTGCTGGGTGACTTTGGGCAAGTCACAGTCCCGTGCCTCAGTTTCCCCAGATATAAAATGGGGATAACGATACCGACCTGCTTTGGACAGTGCTTTGCAATCTAGGGGCTGGTCTACCCTGGGAACTCACCTCGGCATAGCAACATCGCGCAGGGGTATGAAAAAGCTGAGGCGGCAAGATGCAGCGACGCGGGCCTAACCCCCCGGTGTAGACCTAGCTACTGCCTCAGGGAGGTGAGGGACTTACGCCGATGGGAGAACACATCCCGTAGGTCGTGTCCCGCTGAGGTGCTGCAGCCGGCGTGGCTTTAAGTGCAGGCACAGTCTAGGATGGAAGAGTAACTACAGCAGAGCTAGGTGGCGGTGGTATTTTCACCAGCATCACCAAGTCCGCCCTAGGGATTGCAGCAGGATATTTTTATCGGTAAAACAATCACACCCCAGCATAGTTCTACTGGGAAACACTGTCTGGAACCCAGGCCTTAATCAGCCAAAAGGAAAAACGTTTCCCAGAGACAGGGGAATGAGCGAGAGCCCTTTGCTGCGTCATGCCAGCCCTTGCCGCACGCAGGTCTGGGTGGGGGGGGGGTTGTTTTGATTACACTTTGGGAAACAGGAAAGGTCACTTCCTCTGCCCCGGCAGCTCGAGTGCAGCAGACTTGAAAGGGAGCCTTTGGCGTGTTTGCCGGCGAGGCTGGGCCGTGTGCTTCCTGACTTGGTGAAGAGGAGAGAGAGTCACCTCTCCTTTACATTTGCCGCAGGCCCCTCCTGGGGGCCTGCTCCAGCCAAAGCATCAGAGAGAGAAAAAGGCCATCGATTTCAGTGCCACATTCTAGGATTCACACCAAGGCCCCTCTATGCCACCAGAGTGGCAGAAACCACTCTCTGAGAAACCCTGGGCACTGCTAGCGTGGGGCATGAGGGCTCTGGGGCAGCCCTGCTCCAAGCCCCCGGCCCAGAGGGCAGATGAGGGGCGTTTGGCTGGAATTCACTGCACAGGGGCTGAGAACCTGCTCTGGCACTAATTCAGGGCAGCTGCTGAGGGCTGGGAAGGGGCAGTGCCAAGGTGGCTTGAAACCATCTTAATTTCAGGCTCCCCAAGCACAGGGAGAGTTTCTGGTCCCCCTAAACCAGCCCTGCTACTGTACACATGTTTGCAAGCTGGCTGCTGTGGGGAAACGGACCCAACTGAGAGCTGGGCTCCTTCACGGTGCCGAAGTCTTATTGGTGTTTCTCCAGTGCCATTCATCCAGCGAGCTAAACACCCTTTACTACCATCCATTAACCACCCCCTTCTCCCCACCCCCAGGTAGATCACGCCCATCGGCCCCCTGGGACAGATCTGGAAACCGAGGCATGGGGAAGTGAAGGGACTTGCCGAGGGTGCAAAGTTATTTAGTGGCAGAAGGATGAATAAGCCCTGGCGTCCTGACCCACCCCCCAGCAGTTCACAGACATGCCAGCACCCCTCTTCCCTGGTCACATTTCTTGTTATCGGGTAACCACCAACATGTACAACGCAAATCAAGTGCAGACTAAGCAGCTGCACACCCTGCCTTGCTCGCAGAGACCAGCGCACAAGGCCTCGGGATTCAGATAGGGTCCCTTTAATTCTTCCTCCCCTCGCCGGCAGGGAAGAGAAAGGTGGGGTAGAGGAATTTTTGCATTAGACCCAAGTGACAACATCACAATGCAGGCACTAGCGTTGCGTCATCACGCCATGCTAGGGACCATATCAAGTCACAGACCCTAAATCCACACGCATGCAAATATAAATACGATTACAGACAGCACCTGCTAGTGGCTGGAGGTCCAAAGGCTTAAAACCAGTCTACTAGTGCTACTGAATGGAGCTTCTCTCTTTAGATCAGTTTTGCAGCAGGTGGATCCTTGGTGTGGAGTCCAAAGTCCGTCGTGGCCATGGTTCTGGTGTATACACACGGGCGTGCAAACATCCACACGGCACTTGCACGGTCCAGGCACAGCAGAGCACTTCCACGGGCAGGGAGAGGAGACGCCCTTGGCTGTTCTTTATGTGAGAAACTAACTTCTCTCTCAGATTTTACATACGCGGGGGGAGGGGAATTTGAAGCAGGGCAGGAAACTGGGCTTTCCATAAGAGCTAGTGCCGTGTGGGCTGGAGAAACATGTGTCACGAGATCCCAGCCACAGACAATAGCTCTGGAAAGTTTGTGGAGGTGGCTTTTACACCCCTCTCCCCCCGCCACACTCCCACCTCCCAATCAGATGTGCATTCAGAGGCAGGTTTTCAAGGACTCAGCACCCACCGTTGGGGCTGCGTTTTCAAAGGCTGCTACTCCCAGCATAGCCCTGGACCAGATGGGCCCAGCTCTTGTGCAAATCCAGCCCTTGGAGCCCACTTAAATTCCAGGCCTCGCACATGCTCCAGGCCAGGTGGGGAGCAGCCAGGATCAGCCCCCAACGCCAGGCTGGATGATCTTCCCTGCAGCCCCTTTCTCCCCAGGCTCTGCCCGCAACAGACTGGCGGATCCAGCCGTTCGGAGGAAGTGCTTTGAAAACCAGCTGCGGGGTGGAGGCAGCAGGAGGGCGAGGTGTCTCCAAATGCCTTCCTGCCAGCGAGCGAGCGGTGGCAGGACCAAAAGAGGCCCCATTTGTGGTTGCATAGGGAACACGAGCAGCGATGCCAGTGGATGGGAGGCTGGAGGCTGTGACAGACACTGAATCCCAGGCAGTATCTTTGGGGACCACTGTGTTACAAATGGTTAATGTACGACTCTGTTGTATTCTCCCCCCAAACTCCTGCAGGAACTAACAACTGTGTGCACGTGTGGGGCGGGGAGATTACCTGTGATTATAGAGAACTCCAGAGAATTTCCATCCCGTGGGGGATTTGCATAACCTGGTTCAAACAGAGCTTCCCAGAAATTCAAACAATGCAACAGACTTTGGTTTAAAAAACGGCACTTGAATTAACCCTGGGTTTCTTCCAGATGCAGCAAACGGACAGGAACTTCTGTCCTGGGGACCCAAATCCTTGCGGAAAAGTGGGAGGGACTTTGGCTGACAAGTCTCCCTATGACTGATGGGCAGCCATTCACATGCATATAGGAACATCTCTTGTTTTTCCCACATTTCTCCAGAATGCTTTTACCTTAAGAATAAAGATGCTTGCTTAGAAGGCGCTGGATGGTAACTTATCACACCACTCTGTGCATAGCCCTCAGAGAGAAGGCAATGCACAGCCGCTGGCAGACTGGCTTGTGGGGATCTCTGTGACACTTGGAAAAAGTGAGAGGTGGGATAGGACAAAAGGGATGGAACCAGCCAAGCCCAGTGAGAATGGCCGCGTACCTTGGACCTAAAGGGCGAGAGGTGGAGGCAGCTGGGATGTACGTTCATTGCATAAATTAACTGCAAAGTTAGTGCCTTCAGTGCCGGGTCTGCGCAGATGTGTCCTTAGATGCACCGAGGCCCCCCTGGAATGCAGAGATGTCACCCGGACATGGTTCTGCCCTAGAGCGGCTACTCCTCCACCCCTCTACCGGTTGTATGAAGCAGCAGTCCAGAGGGTAGAAGTGTGAATAGAGACCTTTGCTGTTACCACCACCGAGAACGTGCCTGTTGGAAACGTCCCCAAGGAACATTCCCTGGGATCCTGGCCTGAACCCTCAATCCCTTCTACCCCCTTGGTATTACCATCCCAAGAGCAGTGTGGGGCAGTACCTGGGCCAGCCTCAGAGAAAGCTTTATCTAGCAGCTAGAACAGTGAACCGAGAGCCAGGACATATGGGTTCTAGTCCGACTTCAGAGGTTGTGGTGTCTAGTGGCTAGAGAAGTGGGGACTGCGAGCCAGGGACTTCTGCCATTGACTCGCTGTGTGATCACTGGCAAGTCACCCCTCCTCTCCGAGCCCCCGTTTCCCCACTTGGACAACAGGGATAACGATACCGGCCCACCTCCCAGAGAGGTTGGGAGGGCTTGATTCACTGCTTGCTGAGAGCTCAGGGACCCTCCCCAGAGAGAGGGCGATCGCAGAGCCTGGCTGAGAAGAGAAGAGAAGAGAATCTAAGAGAAACCCAACGCTGTAACAGAGCTGCGTTTTCTCCAAAAAGAGCAGGCATTTTTAAGACAGCGTGAAGGGGAGAAACAGGGAAGATTAAACCCATGACTTTAGCCCGCGTGACTAGCCAAGGGCTAAGCTGGCCTCTTCTTCCCAGACCTCCCGGCCACACGGCAGAGTAATTATTAGGACCCCCCAGGTTTGTCTGACGCAAAATGCACAAATTGGTGTTTATCAGCCGGCGTGTGCAGGCTAGGAAAGGTGACTCAGCAGAAAAGCAGCACTGGAAGGGGGCCGGGGAAGGACCTGGGGTTTATTTCCCAGAATCACCGAGTTTGCAGGTTACATGAAGCTTTTCCCATTCGCTTGCCACAGTCCCCACCCAGCCGCCAAACATCCAGCCAGCTCTGCCCACACATGGCCCCGTTGTGCCAGCGCTGACAATCATAGAATATCAGGGTTGGAAGGGACCTCAGGAGGTATCTAGTCCACCCCTCTGCTCAAAGCAGGACCAATCCCCAACTAAATCATCCCAGCCAGGCCTTAAAAACCGGTAAGGAAGGAGATTCCACCACCTCCCTAGGTCACCCATTCCAGTGCTTCACCACCCTCCTAGGGAAATAGTGTTTCCTAATATCCAACCTAGACCTCCCCCACTGCAACTTGAGACCATTGCTCCTTGTTCTGTCATCTGCCACCACTGAGAACAGCCTAGATCCATCCTTTCTGGAACCCCCTTTCAGGTAGTTGAATGCAGCTATCAAATCCCCCTTCATTCTTCTCTTCTGCAGACTAAACAATCCCAGTTCCCTCAGCCTCTCCTCATAAGTCATGTGCTCCAGCCCCCTCAGCATTTTTGTTGCCCTCCACTGGACTCCTTCCAATTTTCCACATCCTTCTTGTAGTTGGGGCCCAAAACTGGACACAGTACTCCAGATGAGGCCTCACCAATGTCCAATAGGACAATAGTCTAAGTGCTAGTGTAGACAGGGCTACGCCAGGCTGAGAGCAGTGGCCTCGACTGGGCCAACGAAGCTCGGGGTTGGAGGAGGCTCCGGTTTCTTCATCCCTAGGTTAGTGGTGCTGCTGCAGCCCGAGGGAAGAGCAGGAACAGCCCAGCACGGCCAAGGCTGGTCAATGCCACCAGGCCTTCGACGCCAGGCCTTCAGAGGAGAGAAGAGTCCACACCTGGGGCATTCTGGGCTGTCAGAGAAGGGGCCTGGTATAGGCCACATGGGAGCAGGACCCTGTCAGATCAGGCCAATAGCCAGAGCTGCTTGTTTGGGTCAGACGTGGACATCTGTCGACATGCATATCTGTCATATATACTTATACATGCCCCATTACTGTATTTATCCTCACAAACCTGTGAGGCAAGGCAGAGCTATTTTCCTCTTTGTACAGATGGGAAACTGAGGCACAGAGCAGCAACGTGACACAAGGAGTCCGTGGCAGAGCAGGTACCAAGGTCTCCCAAGCACTGCGCCATGCTACTGCTCCAAAGAGCCATGACATGCATGGACATGTTCAGACATGCCTGCACATGCATGAAGCACACCTGGTTTGCACAAGCACACAGAACATCCGTGTCAAGGCATGCCAACATGGGCACACTTGCACAGACAGATGTGCCTGCAGACACGGATGTGCAAAGACAAACATCCACGTGTACCGACACTCCTAGGCTGCAATGCACATACGCACAAGCACAAACTACACAAAGATGGGAACCTCACACTCACCTCGGACTTGGGAACAAACACACCCGATACGTTCACACGGCACTACAAGCCACCAACTCGCGGTCTGCAGAGCATCAAGGATCCAGAGGCCAGGGGAGAACACGTCCAAAGAGCTCTTGTAAAAGTTTATCAGTCCCTGGCACAGACCCTTTGACCAGCCGGGGCCCTATCTGAGGGAGGCGTGTGGCTGTTTACAGGCGCACAAGTGCCAGGCGCTCAAGGAATCCCGTGGCCAGAGGCTTTATCTGGGAGTTGGGCCCCGTGCCAAGGCCTGAAACAACAGTTGTCCCATGGAGTGGCCTGGCTCTGAAAGGGGCTGGGGGGATGAGACACCAGAGAAGTACCAGATGGACCTGCCGCCACCTCTGTCGCTGCAGACCCAGCTCAGGAGCATCCTGCTGCCCAGGCCAGAGATGATGCTGATGGGGCCAGGCTCCAGAGTGCTCCGCTGGGGAGGTTGGTTTGCACCCAGCAGCTCCCCAACAGGCCACGCAGATCGCCCACTCCGCCTCCCTGACGGAAGAACAGTCGCACGCATGGACAGGCACACCCCCCCCCGGGGCCTACTTCCTTGCAGGAGCCCACAGGGCTAAGCTTCCCACTGTGCACGCTAAAGGGGGAGTGGGGGAGGCAGGAAAGGGACTTGCACATAAGTGGGGTGCTCTCCCCCACGGTACTTCTACTGCAGCCATCACCGTGGTGTCAGGGCACGAGGAGCAGCGCCTTGGAGGCAGGTAAGAGAGCCACGTGAGCACAGGGCTTTGTCTACACTAAATTCGTATCCAAAATTAATCTGAATTAAAGTGGAATAGCTACTCTGGCATAACTCCAGGAGCGGACACTTATTCCAGAGTACGAGCCCCCTGATTCTGAATTAGGTCTGGTCTACATAGTAACACTCAGGAACATCAATCTGAATTAACTAAAAGATGTGAATTTAAAGAGGGGATTCGTTAAACTGCATTAAACTCCTGCGTGGATCCTCTCGTTCAGAATTACAGTGGCCTTAATTTGAATGAGTTGAAGAGGTCATGGAAGCAGGGGCGGGGCACAGATGGGACCAGGGCAGTACAGGGTTGTGGATGGGTGCGGTGCAGATGGGAGGTTGATGGACGAAGGCGGGGGGTGCAGGGTGCAGACAGGAGGCGGGGCACTGCGGGGGTGCAGACAGGAGCACAGATGCATTGCTGGAAAAGGGGTGGCGGGGGCAGATGGGCAGGAGTGAGCATGTCTGTTAATCTCTTTTTCAGGCAGACTCGGCTTCACTTGACTGTTTAGAGAACCCCCCCTCCACATGCGCTTCTCTCCCCCCCCCATCAGTCGGTGGGGGCAGGCGGCCCCAACCTGCCTGAGCACAGGCTGAGCCCCGCGGCCACAGCTGCCGCACCGGAACGCACCTCGGGCCGGGCCTGATTGGAATACCCGTCCTGCCCCGACCTGCTCGGCTCCGATGAATCTTCCACCTGGAGCAGGGAGGAATCCGCCACTTGGCAGAGCAGGGATCAGCCCTGCCAGGACCCATCTCTCTGGTGCTATGGAGGCGAGACGGGGATGAAGGGGAAGAACAGGAAAATCGTTCCAATCTGCTGCCCAGCCCACCTCACTCACGTCGGAGGCTCCCAGCTCTCGGAGCACACGTGAATCTCTGAACTAGGCCTCGGGGAAGAGCTGCTGTATCCACCCAAAACCAGACCCAACCCACCCATCTGCAGTAGCATTACGGTAGCACAGAGAAGTCCCAACTGAAATCAAGGCCCCGTCGGGCCGGGTGCTGCCCAGACACAGCAAGAGACAGTCCCTACCCCAAAGACCTCACAGTCTTAAGAGACACAAGGTAGGAAGGGAAACTGAGGCACAGAGCAGGGAAGGGATTACCTAAGACTGTTCTAGCCCTGCCTTTCTTGCTGTCTCTGGAACCCCCTCACCATAGTATTGAGCACTTCACAATCTAATGTATTTATTCTCATGTAAGGCAGGGCAAGCCATTATCTTCATTGGGGAAACTGAGGCATGGAGAGACTGAGTTACTTGCCCAAGGTCACAAAGGGAGTCTGTGGCAGAGTACCTGGGCCATCCTGCCTCTCGGACCCCTCTCCTGTGTCCCAATGCAGTGGTCTAGCCACTAGCCAACACTGTCACTGTGTGTTGGGCTGGCTTCTCTCTTCCCATGTGCCTCTCCTTGTGGTATCTGGCCAACAGCTTTGGGATCCCACCTCCCACAACAATCCTAGAGCTGGCTCCTGGTACGAGGCTGGGCTTAGAGCACATGGCTTGGCACCTGGTCTGGGGCAGATAGGGGCAAACAGATCTGTGCTTTCGCCACGGCTCTGAGCGCTGGGGAGTGAAGGGGGAGGATGGGCGGCTCCCACCAGGGGCCCAGAGGGACTGGGACAGAGTGATCCATGTGTCAAGGCCTCGCTCCGTAGCCTGAGCACCTCCAGCCAGGGGCAGGCACGGTTGCAGAGTGGCAGGCTCCCTCCGAGAGCCAGGCAGGGCATGGCCACAAGGACTTGCCTTAAATGGAAGATTTGCATTGGCTGCCCTCCCTGCTCCAACCCTGCCCGCTCCCAGCCCTCGGGGAGGCCAGATTGGCCCGAGTTGCCCTGCGCCTGCCAGGGGAGCTCTGGATTTGGCCCCAGACACTCATTGTAAACCCCACGCCGAGAACTGGAGCGTACCCTCCTCTCTGGCCAACTGAGCCCCCCATTTACCCCAGACGCCCACCCCTGCTCCATGCTCAGAGCGCCCCGGCCCAACCCACATCAGCCCCCAGACAGAGCAATCCTAGCACAACGGTGGAGCAGAGAGGCACCCTGGCAGAGCTCCATTTCCTTGAAGGAACATTATGGGCGGCGGGGAGGAGGAGCAGCGAGCCGATGACTCAGGTCCCTTGAGCCTAGACTCATGGGGCTCATTTCTCCTTTACACCTGGGCAAGTGAAACCCGTCTGCTATTTCAGCTGGCCGAAGGGATCGGCATATGGGGGGCAAGCAGCAGAGGGGAAGAGAGACTGGGCAGCGAGATCCAAGCTCGTGGACCAGAGCAGGCTGGCTGGGGCAGGATAATGTGCCCAGGGCAAGGCCAGGGAACACCAGGAGTGAGTTCACCTCACTGTCGGGCCTATTCCTCTCCCACCTGTGCAGCTTTGGTGCCGGTATAAATCCAGCTGTTTCAGTGGAGTGGCTCCTGATTTACACCGCGGAGCGGAGGATCAGGCCTGGGGCTGCTTGACTCTGTTGAATGCCAGGTACTGATGGTTCAGAAAGGGGCCACGTTCTCTCCCCGGATGTCAGCGTGTGGAGGCTGGCAGAGAGGCTGGCTCGGTGACATTATGTGCAAAACGTCACTAATTCCGGTGCAATTCGATGTCCTGGCAGGACGCGCTGGGCCCAGCGAGACCGTTTTGCAGGAAGGGGGTCAAGACAAACACGTTGGCACTGGCCTCTGGTTGCATCCCGGCGTACTAAATGCACTAGTGCTCAGAGCAGGAGGCTTGGGGGCCAGGACTCCTGGATTTTATCCCTGGCTCTGGGAGGGGAGTGGGTTCTAGTGGTTAGCGCACACAAAGAGGAGTCCCGACTCCTGGCCCTGGGAGGGGAGTGTCACTTCGGGTCTGTCTACACTACACGCTAAGCCTGGTCTCTGACTCAGGTCTGAGCCTAAGCACCTGCATCTGTCCATCCACAAACCAGCCTGACTCGGCTCAGCCCTCAGGACTTGGCTCCTAGGACCCTGCTGAGGGGGTGGGTCAGCACCAGAGTCCCGCTGTGACTTGGGGCCAGTCCTTCTGCAGCGTGGGTGCACCTCAAGCCACAGACCCCAGCGGAAGGTCTGCGTAGCGCCACATGGACACCACGAGCCTGGTCTGGGCCTCTGACTCCCAATTCACATCAGAGAAAGGCAGAGGAGAACCAGGCCCGGGGCTGATGATTAAATATCTCCTTCCTACCCCACCGATCTGCCCTGGGCCAAAGTCACAAGTGGAAGCAGCTCATGGTGGTTTCAGCGAGACCAGCAGGGCTAGATCCGTCTCATCCGCTCCTGGGACGTCCCGGGGGCAATAAGGCTGATCTAGCTGTAGGCGGGGAGTGAGAGTCCATTCCGCCTCTTTGGCCCGGCCACTCAGGGTCTGTCTATGCTGCAACGCAAGCCCAAGCGGAGTAGAACCCGAGTTGGCAGCCCCTGGGTTTGGTAACGTAGGGCTTGAAAGTCCACACTGATCTGTAACCCCAGGTTAGGGATTGTTGAACCCAGGATCCCAACCTGCGTCTCCGCTGCATTACACGGCCCGGGTCCAAACACCCGGACCCCAACCAGCTTCCCTTCAAGAAAAGCAAAGGGGCCCACATCACGCACTCATTCCAGGGCCTTTCCCTACAGCCCAGCGCTGCCGAACGCTGAGCCTGATGCCAGTTGGGGGCCAGCCCACTCCACTGACCCAAGAGGGTGACCAGACAGGAAGTGTGAAAAATCAGGATAGGGGGTTTGGGGGGTAATAGGCACCTATATAAGACAAAGTGCCAAAAATCAGGACATCTGGTCACCTTATGACCCAGTAACCCTGGTGCCATCCCATCGGACAGCCAGGCAAGCAGAGAACGGGAGCGAGGAGTGGCAGTGACTTGCACAATGCACTGTTTTACTTAACCGCAGCAGTCGTCTAGCAACTGCGGGGCTGGTCCAACACGAACAGCAGGAGATGGGTGAGGGCAGTGCCAATGGGTGTGACTGCACTGGGGCCTACCGTGCCAAGACAGCTACTATAGCCAAGTGCCAGGGATACTTCTAGTGGCCTCCTGAACTAGCATCTCGGCGGGGGGTGGTGGTGATCACTGGTGATAGCCTCTGGTCGTGAGATTCAAATGTGCACCAGGCATGTAAGTTTCGTACTAATTTAGGGCTTGTCTACCCCTGGAGTTATTCCTGATTAACTATCCCCGATTCACTCCCTGTGTGGACACACTTATACTGGAACAAGGGCCTGTCTACACAGGGACATGCAGGAAAGTTAATCCTAATGAACTGAAGGTGGGAATTTGAAGCGGATTGATTAAAAGTCACATTCGATCCCCGTGCAGATGCTGTGATTCAGATTTAAAGTGGTCTTCCTGCAGTTTAGTTTAATTAATTTTGGAAATGAATTAAGATCAACTAAATTAAGGCCACTTGAAATTTTTGAACAAGGGTGTTGACACAGGGGTTTAATGTGGTGTAGTTAATCCTCTTTAGATTTACACCCCCACCTTAATGCAAATTAATTTCCCCATGTAGACAAACCTTAGTCCTAATTTTCCTTCCAGATGGGTCTAAGGCTGAGAATTTGGATTGATTCACTCATGGGTGCTGTCGAAATCCAGGCGGGTTGTGCAGACTGGACCTGCAGCACGACTGGATCCACACTACAAGCCAGATCACTGCTTGGCATGGGTGGAAAGCCCATCCCCACGGCTGCTACATCCCCACCACGGCTTTGTATGAGTGTGGCACAGACTGGGCCTCGGCCTGGAGCTAGACAGGTCTGGCACCACCACTTTGATTTATAGCAGTAGCCCCTAGAAACGCCAGCCCTGATCCGAGCCAGGCACTGCATATCCATGCAGGGACAGTCCCTGCCCCAAGGAGCTTACAGTCTAAATAGACCAGTCAGCTAAAGGATGGGAGGGGAAACTGAGGCACAGAGAGACGAGTGGCTAGGTCACAGCAGATCCGAGCCAGGAACAGAACCCAGGACTCCTGAGGACCCCCCCTCCACAGCTTAGCCACTAGGCCACACTGCCTCTGCCACACCCTCCTGAAGGTCAACAAACTCAGGCTGTCGGCAGGTGAAGCAAAGCTGAGCAGACTCTTCTCCCAGACATACTGTCCAGGAACGCTGAGCTCTGCCCACCCCCCGCACACACACCCCAGATCTAGGCTGCACAAAGAGCTATCCAGACGCGGCCTCCTGCTTTAGCTCCAGGCTATTCCTCCTCATTCCCCCTTCATCTCATTGGAGATTGAGCAATTGCTATTCGTATTGTTCTGTGTAGACAATTATAGCCTCCATTCACCTCCCCCCCCGCCCCTGCAACCCCAGCCCAGCCTTCTCTTTCCTGGGGGGCCACTATAAATGTAGTTCCCGGCTTTCACTACCACAGCCTAGTGAAAAATCGCAAGTGTCTCCTCTGTACCAAGATCAGCCGGCGTGTAAGAGGGGAAAGCACATGTTCCGGGTTCTCTTGCTGGTTTCACTGAGACATGGGGTCCCTGTTCCGGGTTGTCTACAGATTAGATAAGGAGGGGGTGGAAGAGGAAACATGTGACAATACAGACAATAATACCGTGAACCTTTGTAGTGCTTTCGACCTGCACTTTCAAAGCCACAGAGGAGGAAGGATTTGCACCTCCACTTTACAGAGAGGGAAACTGAGGCACCACAGGGCACGTCACTAATCAGCAGCAGACCCCAGGAGTCCTGTCCCGTGGTCACTAGACCGTGTCTATTTCCACCCCCTGTCATAGCAGCGAGTGATCCCATGGGCCATACACAGCTGTAAGAGCAAGTCTGGTTCGCAATGCCAGGGCTCTCAGGAGATGAACGGTTCTCCCACCTCCCCCCCCTCCCACGGAATCACTCACGCCTGTGCAAAGAGGCTACCCTCCCGACTGGATATAGGGTGACCAGATGCGAACACTAAATATTGGGGTGCTGTCAGCCCCGCTCACAGTCCACCTCCACTCTGCCAAGGCTCCACCCCTACTCTGCCCCAGGTCCCACCCTCTCCCCTGCCCTTCTTTATCCCCCACCTGCTGCTGGATTGCTGCGTCCCTCCTCAGTCCCCCACCTGCCACTCGCCTCCTCGCCCACCCAGCCCACCGCTCGCCCCTACAGCGCTGATTTCCCCTCTGCCAGGTGGGTGCTCACCCATCTCCCGTCTCTTCCCGCCCTCGCTCTGCCCCCATTCCACCCCTTCCCCAAATCCCTGCCCTGCCTCTTCTCCACCTCCTCCCCGAGTGCACCACGTTCCTGCTCCTCCCTAGAAAGTCCTAAGTGCCGCCAAACAGCTGTTAGGCGACAGGAAGCACTGGGGGAGGGGAAAGGAGCAGGGATGCAGCATGCTGGGGGAAGGGGGGGGAGAAGATGGTGAGGAGGAAGGGACTTGGCTGCAATTTTTCCCTGTGGGTGCCCCAGCCCCGGAGCACCCATGGAGTCAGCGCCTCCCTCCCACTCGCCTCTTTACCCAAATATCAGGACAAATGACGTCCCGATCGTACATTGATTGGGATGCGGGACAAAGAGTTTAAATATCAGGACATCTGGTTCACCCTAACTGGGTAGCAGCTACACCCAGTTAACCTGGTGTGCAGCAGCTGAACTGATCAAGATGCCGCCTGGCTGCAGCCCCTGGCCAAACCTCATAGCCCAAAATTCCTACATGCAGTAAGTCACCATGGGCAGACCCCTCTGCTCGGCTCCCAGGCTGGTGCGGGAATAGAGGCACCTGCAGAAGCAGCTTTTATGTTAGCTGGTCCATGGAAACAGAACAAAAATGAATAGAAAAGAAAACAACCTTCTCCCCCCGAAACACACTCACCACCGGTTTAGAAGTAGCTGCACTCCAGCCGTCTGCCCTGTGGTGACCTGTCTGTGCACAGAGCTGCCGCACGGAACCCAGGCAGTCCCCCTCACAAACAAGCCGCTTTGTCCCCCCTACGCTCAGACCCGGGGACTCTTCAACGGGGCAGCCGCTAACAAGGGACACTCACAAATTACCTCTGCCTTGGAAACCGCCAGCTCCAAGCCACCAACACAATTCACGATTCGGCTCTGCCGGCCAGACCCCCACCTGGTGCAATCAGGACCTGCTCTGCTGACGTCAATGGAGGAAACTATTCACATCAGCTGGGGAATCTGAGGTGGAGAGAGACAGGGGCTGCCTCCAAACAGCAGGTGCTGCAAAGCACAAGGTCCTTGCTCCCACAGGGGAGAGATGGTGCAAAGGGATAAAGAAGAGGGCAAACAGGGAAGCGAGCAGGGGATGGAAGAGATGCAGGATACAGGGCAGCAGGAGCAGAGGAGGGAAAGCTCTGCTGACCTGGGCAGAAGTAGCAGGAAAAAGGGGCAACTGGGGTTTGGCTGCAGAGGAGGCCATGGAGGGTTTGAGACACATGGGAGACAATTCTGAACCACTGATGTGAGTGCAGGGGTTCGGGGGGGGGGGGGGGGAGTGCCATGGTGAAAATCTGGGCATCTGAGCTCAGGCAGCAGGGCCTGGCTTTACTCTGCATTCAGGGTGAGGGATCAGAGGCTACAATGGAGGAGAACGAGGTTGTTCTGGACTGAATCCTCAGCTGGTGGAAAATCAGCACAGCTCTGCTCTTCGCTGTATCTCGTGATAGAGCGACACTGATTTCCACCAGCCAAGGACCCAGCCCCACGTTTGTCACTTGTTAGTGTGGTTCCAGCTCTGCGTGTATTTTCTTGCACCTCATCTTCCTCTTTGGGATCCTGATTCAGATCTCACCTCACTGGAGTCACTCCGGATTGATGCAGGGGTGAGAAGAGAACTGGGCCTCTGAGGTCTGTGCTGTGTCAGGCAGTGTGGAGACAGAAGTCACATCCAGGAAAGTACATCCTGACAATCCACGTTGAGTTTGCAGGGACTGTCTCTTTGCTCTGTCTCCGTACAGCGCCTAGCGCATTGGGGGCTGTGCCGCTGGCTGAGGCTTCCTACTGCAATGCCATCAGTCATCCCCGGATCCCCACACCGTTTCAGCCTGGGAGAAGGGGATGCAAGGCCTCGCTGAAACCCACCCGTGTGCTCCTCACCCCCACTGGTAAATGCTGAGGCTGTTCCTCCCACAACTGCTGAAGGAGAAGAAAGTAACAGTCCACAAAGAAGATTCCCCCCCCTCCATCCCCCATCCTGCTCTTGCAGCAGAAAATCTGCTCAGCCCCAAAGACAGAGCATTCCTCAGCCTGCCAAAGGCTCATTGTGCCCTGGCCCAGCCGCGGCATTTGCAGAGCTCGGCTAATTCCATTAACCCTCTGCAGGGCCGCACCGGACTAAGCCGGGCAGTACTGATTCCAGTCAGGCTCCCTCTGACCCGTCACCCTCCCACGCATCGGCCCCATGCTAAGTGCCCTCAGCGTCACAGTGAGCCCTCCTGGGCTTGGTTGCCTCGTGCATTAGTCCAGTTTTGAGTGGCTACCTCTGGGGCAGCACTGTCCGGCACGGCCCTGGCGGCGAGTCACATTTGGGACATCCCCGTGCCGCTGGCAGGAAGGACGGTGAGATGCAATCAGGGGAAGGGATGGAGCGTCCCCTCGGCATCTAACCGCCCTTCACGAGAAGGCCAGCGAGCTGCACACAGACCTTGTGGTCATATTCAGGTCACCCCTACTCCAGACCAATCATTCCCCTTTGCCTTTATAGTCCTGGCCTAATGGCATTAGGACTCAAGAGATCTGGGTTCTGTGATCGGGCTGCTCCACTGCCCTAACGTTGTTCAGCACAAAGCTCTCTGGGTACGTCTTCACCGCAATGAAAAACCCGCAGCGCCAGGCCTCGGAGCCTGAGTCGGCTCAGGCTGTGGGGCCAAAAACGGCAGCGGAGACATTTGTGCTTGGGCTGGAGTCTGGTTTCTGCCACCCTCCCCGTCCCAGCATCTCAGAGCCCAACCTGAGCATCTACATGGGAATTATTAGCCCCCTGAGCCAGCTGACCCAAGCCAGCTGCTGCTGGGCTGCGAATCTTTGATTGCAGTGTAGACGTACCTCTGCAACTATTTCCCCTCCCGTCTTTGTCTATTGAGGCCAGGCGCTCGTGAGGATAATGGGTGTCTGTGTGTCAGCCAGCACAAGGGGAGCCCTGCGACCATCTTTTCGGTCTGTGTTTGTACCTCCCCTGGCACCAGGGGGTCCTGATCTGCGTTTGTACGGCCCCCGATCACCAGGGGATCCTAGGTTCTATGGGAACACAAGTAAAATATTATTTAGTACCATAATGGAAACAAACCTGCCCCAAATCAGGGATGACTGGATCATCCATTTTGGCTCAGCTCACTGTAGTGATCACAGCCAGATAGGAAATTCATATCCAGGTGCCCCTAAATATCAAGTGGTGTCTGGATCCCATGGTTAAGTCTGGGCTCACCTCTAAGGCAAACACACACAGCCTCTCTCTTCAGAAGCCAATGGGCCAAAACCTCAGTTGGGGCAAGTTAGTTTTGCCCTCACTAAAGTCAACGGAGCAATGAGGATTTATTCCAGCCAGGGATCTAGCCCTGGTTTTCAAAGAGATGGGCCAACCACACGATATTCAGCTACAGAACTGAAGGACCAAGTTCTGCTCTGGTGCCCTGCCTATCCTTTTTAGTCCAGCTGGGGTAGAATCCTAGATATCAGGGTTTGGAAGGGACCTCAGGAGGTATCTAGTCCAACGCCCTGCTCAAAGCAGGACCAATCCCCACTAAATCACCCAGCCAAGGCTTGTCAAACGAGGCCTTAACAACCTCTAAGTAAGGAGATTCCACCACCTCCCTAGGGAGCCCATTCCAGTGCTTCACCACCTTTCTAGTGAAAAAGTTTTCCTAATATCCAACCTAAAGCTCCCCCCTGCAACTTGAGACTATTACTCCTTGTCCTGTCATCTGCTACCACTGAGAACAGTCTAAATCCAGGGTAAAATCAACCTTGCTCTACCGACGCTGGTTTACCCCAGCTGTGAATCGAGCCCTTTGACGTCTGAGCTTTGCACAACCGCAGTGAGAATTGAGGCTGCACCCATGTGGGTCTGAAAAACCAGGCTAGAGATGGCAAGATTCAAACACGCATCCACCCCCAGCCAAGAATACTGTGAGAACGAGCCTTCTGCCTAGCATTTCAGCGCTTTCTCCTGCTGGCCCCGGGAACAGCAGAGGCAGCACTAAATGTCTGGTATTTAATCAAGATCCTTTCTTGCTACTGTGTGGAACAATGGGTGCCCAACACATCGCATGGGGTAGCAAAATTAAACCCTGCTAACTGAAAAATGCAACACAGTTTAATTTCCCCGTTAAGTCCTTGGGAGGCCGTGAAGAGCCGCAAACATGCTCAAAGGGCAGTGAGTCACCGTGTTTATTCTGCAGGGCTGTAGCAGAGCTGACAGAGGAGTTCTTTCTTCATAGATCCACAATTCTCAAATCAGACAGGACCCACGGTGATCACCTAATCCCACCTTCTGCTAACACCAGCCGAGAACCTCTGTGAAATCATTCTTTTGTATCAGCTGGAGCATCTCTTTCAGAAGAGATGGCTATTGAAGAGGGTCTACGTTGGATATTAGGAAAAAAATTTCATGATAGTGAGGACAATGAGCACCATGGAAGGGAGTGTACCTAGGGAGGTGATGGAATCTCCTTCCTTAGAAGTTTTTAAGGTCAGGCTTGACAAAGCCCGGCTGGGATGATTTAGTTGGGAATCGGTCCTGCTTTGAGCAGGGAGGTGGACTAGATACTTCCTGAGGTCTCTTCCAACTGTAATCTTCTAGGATTTCAAAATCGCCAGTGACAATGGAGAAACCACCACGACCCTTGGGGAATTGTTCCCACGGTCGAAAGTTTCTCATTCAAAACACATACCAAAAATCAATCTTCATCACATGAGAAAACTGCTTAAGAAAAGCAAAGGCCTTACAATTAATCCGCCTAAGGGAGTTTCCCCTGCAAAGGACAGAGGCTTGGCAGGTCGAGCACTCTCCAAACACGGGCTAGATTCTGTCCTCGTTACTAGGGGCGCATCTCCAGCAAAGGAGGCAAAAATCTGGCTCAGCTTCTGCTAAGTCAGGGCTGGGGCGATAGGTAGGTTTCCCTCACGGGGATTTGAGGATGTGCAGACCATGTCAGCAGACCATGCTTTGCTGACAGGAGAAAGGCTCTGAGGACCCAAACTTGCACCCACAGACAGCAGGACTTGGTCTGCTTGTTCCTAAGGCCCTTTGGAAGGCAAGGGAACCCATCCGTTTCTCAGCTTAGCAGGTCAGACAGCCTCAGCCTCAGCCACACATACACACACACCAAAATGACTTTCTCTGGCAGGCCCTTGTCTGGCCACTTTGCTGCTGCAGGATTTCTCAACAGCAGGTCACAGGTGTGGGATCCTGCCGGGCCAGACTGCCCCACTGTCCTGAACGGGGGGTCTGGCGTGAAGCATAGTGTAGATATAATCAAGCTCTGATGCTGTCTCAGCGGGTCTCCGGTTTCTTACTCACCACTGAATCAGCAGGGATCGTGGGGGTGGGAAGATCTCCCAGCATGCCTTGTCAGCAGCCTAACCTTTAGGGGGCCAATGCTGTTTTTATTCCTCTGCATTATTTGGTTTTGAACTGACCTTTGAAGACCCTTATTGACATTTCGGCCACCACCAGAGGTCCTGGCCTTGAGCCTGACCTCACGTCAAGGTCACAGCATTGGGGGGAGGAACAAACCGCTCCGGCTCCACATTCCCATAACAGGGGCAATTGCTGCATAACCAGCAAAGACCCGCACACACACAAAGGAGAGAGGAAACGGTGCAGTCCTCCTCCCCTACCCATTTGGATTGAAGTCACCAGGGCCAGGGGGTGACCCTGCAAACCCCTCGCTCTCTCCAGGGCGGCAGGAGAGAAGGCTGGCTCCATGAGAAAGGGTTTCCACTTTCATCAGCAAAGGAGACAGCCCCAGCCCCAGCCCTCTCCCCTGCCAGCCATTCCTTCACAGGTTTGCAAGTTACAGCCTGCAATTCCTTGCTCCTAGTCACCCTGCCCATTAGTCACCGTGAGAGGAGACAGCTATTTGAACTGCCTGCCTCTCCGGCTTAAATTCAAACACATGTCTGAAAAGTGAGAAGACTTCCGGCTCCCCCCCCCCTCTTTTCTGTTGGGAGTTTTGAATATTTCAAGCCCTGGCAAAGCATTTCACCTACCTGCTTAAAAACAACACCCCCTCCCCTCAAGCTGTTACAGGAAAGGGGGGAGGGAAAACTTTCCCACAAGTCCCAGTTCAAATCTGAATCAATGGGACGCATTCAAGCCAGGTTCTGGAATTTTTTAAGAGCTTCTGAAGGTGCAATCGGGTTTCACTTCAGAGAAAGTAACAGGCGGGGGGGCGGACTGCCTGTGAACCGAGCGAAGACTAGCAGAGCCATGTTGCTTTCAAACACACGCTCCTTCCTCACCCATGGGGAGAGCAATTAAGCCAGGCTGTTGCCTTAGCTAAGGCGTAGAAGCCCCTTGTCTGAGCCACTAACCAACCCACCCCATCGCCCCCCTTGTGCCTGGGTGCTCTCCCACGCGCAGAGCGCCAGCTGCCCGGACACACGGTGAAATTAACCAGGGTGAAATTAACCAGAGTGAAGATTCTATTTTTTATAAACTCAAATCATCTCCTTACCTTCCCCTTCTCGCAGCCCGATCCCAGCGGGGCTTTCTCCCGGCTCTCTGTGCCCGAAAAGGAGGAGGAAACTTTCCCTGGGAACTTCAACCCCTGCCCGAGGTGTGGTTCTGCTAGAGAGGAGCGAGGAAATGGTCGGGTTTCAACACCCTGTTTATTATTTAAATCGACGCTCTCTGGAGGAACAGCACCGACCCTGGCCACCGGCAGGCATTGCACAAGCCAGGAAAGGATGTCAGAGCAGCCCCAGCGCTTTCCCCTAAGTGCTGGCCACATTAACTCTCAGCTGTCTGAGCTCTTGGCCAGATGAGCGGACACACTTGCTCTAGCCAGTTTATTAGGGCCAGAGAATTGTTGACTTAAGGGTTCTTTTTTGTAAGGCTGATTTTAGGCCTGGCTCAACATAAAAGACTTTCCCCCACACCTCAGTTAGCCTCATTTCCTTGAGGTGAACTTGGCTAATTAACACTAGCTGAGTACTGTAGATTGCCCTGAATAAAAGGCCATGATTTGAAAACGACATTGAGATGTATTTCCCAGAAGTGGTTTGGAAGCAGCTGCAGGGGTGTCATGGGAACATTCCCAGGCAGATGTGGGGAAAGGGGACTTGGGTTTAGGGTACAGGGTTCTATCCCACTATCAGGAGGTAGCTATGTTAGTCTGTGTCCACAAAAACAATGAGGGGTCGGGTGGCACCTTAAAGGCTAGCAAATTTATTTGGGCATAAGCTTTTGTGAGTAAAAAACCCACTTCTTCAGATCTCTAAGGTACCACCAGACTCCTCCTTGTTGGCGTGGTTCTATCCCTGGTTTCCTGAGTGTTCTAAGACAAGTCACTGCCTCAGTTTCTCCCGGTGGGATAGTGAGACAAACTCTGTGAATGCTCATGCAGGTGCTTAATTAATGGTCTACTCGCTTGAGGGAAGTTAAGTGTGCATGTCTTTGTGGGTAAGAGCAGGCCTAAATTTGTTTCACAGTTCAGTTCTGAGGATAAATTCTTTAAAGATCATACAGTGCCTGGCGATCGTCAGTGATGCCTGGCCTGGAGGATTCAAGAGGGAACAGCTGGGGCATGGGTCGATAGACACACGCTCACTCTGCTCACGTTAGCATGCTATAAATCGCGGTGTAGGTGTGGTGACTAGGGAGGTGGCACAGGTTAGCCACCTGGGCATGGACACAGAGCCAGTCGGGCATGTGCTCTGGTGGTGAGCTGTGCTCAATGGCCACTTGGCCGTTTTTAGCAAACTAGCTTGAGCAGAACCAGCATGTCCATCTACTCAGCCTGGGAGGCATGCTTCCCCGCTGCAGTGTAGACATACCCCATGTCATGCCACTTGCATTCGGCATGTGCCTGAACCATTCTGGGCCTCAGTTTCCCCATCTGAAAAATGAGTGTAAAACAAATATGGTTTAATATGGACAGAAGTATTGTTGTGATTTTTCTGGGCCTGATTTTGTCTTGCACCTTGTAGAGTCATTTGTACCAGTGCAAAATGGACATAAAGCACTATTCTTCTTATTGCACTGGAGTAAATCAGCATCAGCATCATCCCTAGCAGATCTCAAAGCACTTTGTACACGTCATCAGTATCATTATCCTCATTTTACAGATGGGGAAACTGAGGCACTGAGAGGGGCTGTAGTTAAGAGACAGGATAGCGCCTCTGGAGATCTGAGTTCAGTTCCTGGCTGAGATTAAACTCGTCTCTGATTGGGCGGTCACTGTCCATCCTGTACCTGTGCTGTGGAGATCTCTGGGGCTGTCTATAGGTGCTTGAAGTGATTTTCAGCCTATCCAGGGTTTACTGTTCAACAGCTCTTGGCACCCCCACAATACAAATTGTTCCAGCACCCTGGGCTGTCATTCCCATCCTTTTCCTTCCTGAAATGGTGCTAGCTTGCCCACAAGAGATGAATCAGGGAATGGCGGGAGAGGAAACACAGGAACTGCGGAGTTTGACCCCCAGCATTCCAGACCTTTTTGCTTTGTGTCCCACAATGCACAGCACGAGATGTCCCTGAATGCACAGAGCCCAGTGGTGAAGCGAAGCACCGTGAATGTTGCATGCTTACCCTACAAGAAGTCTCTGCTGTGTAGGTGCACTGGCTGGCTCGATCCTCAGTGATATTGAGATGCCTCCCTCCCATTGAACTGAAGGTTAGGCCCCTTTGAGGATCTGGGCCACTGATCTGTAATGAATCAGGAAAGACTTGGCTGTGTGTACGCAATTATCGCAGAGTGTCTCTCTAATGCACATCACTTAGCACTGTTATTATCCAGCCAGGTCTCCTAAGAACTCGCTAGGGATCGAGGCGGACGGCACTTGATTTACAAGGAGGCTAGAACAGTTTGGGATTTTCCATGATGATGCCAGTGCTCCAAAACTCAGTGTGAATTAATGACACCCCCTCGCCCCCCCAGGTAGACAAGGCTGCACAAACCAACCAACCCGCTGCCCATCCTTGCTCATTGAATGGGCAAAGGTGTTTTGCAAAAGGAGACAAAGGAAAACCATGCACGAGCACCACGAGATTGGAGGGTCAGAGTGACAGAGGCAGACCCATGTGACAAGCCAGCATAAGGCATCAAACAGCCCAGACTGGACATGAAAGTGGGAATGTGATGTGAGTGTTAGTCTTCTGGGGAGGGCACAGCCGATGTCTTGTAGGACAAGAACACCCGTAATGGGGTGTCGAGGGAGAACAGACCCACTTGTTTCAAAGAGACCCTGTCCAAGAACTCTGTGGAATTTAAAAAAATACTGGGCCAGATCCTCAGCTGATGTTAAAGCAGCATCGCTCCATTGGAGTCAATGGGCCATATCCCCACCTGGTGTAACGTAACATCTCTCCACTCCATTGCAAAGGAACTACAATGATTTCCCCCAGCTGAAAATCTGGCCCATTGCTTTTCATTCACTGTGGTTTTAACAACAACCCAGTTGGGTATCAGAGGGGTAGCCGTGTTAGTCTGGATTCTTTGCTGCTGCAACCCAGTTGGGGTTTCCTCCAGGTGCATGCACCGAGATTTATTATTGTAGGGTTGCATCTGATACATTGTTAAAATCAAAAATAAACTCCTGGACACAGCAGGTCTGAATTCCTGTTGCGGCTGCCAGCCGCCACAATCCGCAGCTCATTAGCTTTGCCCGGTAGAGAGAAGGGGGCGTCTGGACCAGAGTGTGAGACGCTGAGGCCAGAATTTTCAGACGTTACCACCGCTTTCTGCAATGCAATTCACGGTGCTCCTAATTCCTGCTGGTCAGGCTCACTCGCGCAGCAGCAAGGAATGTTTTATGTCGTGTGAGTAAAACATTATTTATTTCATCTCTATCCCTGTGGCAATGATGGGGCAGGGGAATCTGAGTCTGGCTTTTTGCAAGGCCACAGCAGTCTCACACATCCCTCATGTCCGAGAGATGGCTCCCGGGTTAGCTCCGAACCCAGATCAGCACGTCAACGGGATTGAGGTGCCTAAACACCTTTGAGGATGTGGCCAAAGTCCCCTATGGGCCCCCGCAAACGACCTCACTTTTGCAGCTGAAAATGATTCGCGACACCAATGCCTGGTCCTGAAGCTGTGGTTAAAGAGACTGACGGGCCCAGCTCTGCAAAGCTACCTCATTTCCTACCTGCCATTGATTTCAGTTGACGTTCGGGAGCTGTAAGTCTGAGGATCAGGGCAGAGGGCTTGTGCCACAGGGTCGCTGGCCTTTTCAGGTGAGTTGGCCCAGCCTCATCTGTGATTGACCAGGCAGCTGGGTGGATGGAGTGAGTACACAAGCCAGCAAGCGGCTCCATTGAGGAGGAGAGCGACAGGAAGCAAGGTGGGTGAGGGGAGGGGAAAAGGTCTGTGGGCGCCCTCAGCCTGCTGTGTGTTACTTTGTGAGTTTCACGTTTGAAGATGCCAGAGAGGCCCTGATGGAAGGTGACAGTTCTTGCGCTGGGAGAACAGGCTGGCAACTCTGCCCGTGTTGTGATTCTATAATTATCTGCTCTAGTTCAGTTTCCCCTGGAGACGAGCCCGGCTTTACCCCAGGGGAAGGAATGCCAGGGCATTTCAGGTTTCCTGCATAGATAATCTCGAGGCTCTGTCTCCCACACGGCATCCCCCCCGTTGGGCCTTGGCAGCTTGGTCGGTATGTTGCCAAGCAGAATGTATCATCGCCTCTTTGGACAGCTGCAGACCTTGGGCACCCGCTGTCCCTGGGCATGAGAAACCCAGCGAAGGGAACTTTGTGGCAATGCAACCGTTACACCAGGAACTGTCCTGAGCCTTTCAGAGCCGCACTCACCCGCACGCCCCCCCGGGTTGTGCTCAGAGGGTGTTAACAGCCTGGGGCCTGGCACGACCCCTCTGGCTGCATGGGAACTGTGGACTGTTGCTCCGCACTTGTGTAAGGATGGTGGTAAGTGAGCCTATAGGACATCGCTGGTTAGGCCTCAGAGCAATCTCCTGCGCTTTTTTTTTCCATGCCGGAAGCTCAGCTTCCACTCCTCCTTAATTTCATTAATTTTTCAATGGCAAAATGCTTTTTGGGAATGAATTATAGAGCAGTCCTGGGCTCAGCTTATGTATGCGCTGCAAACTTTCTTTCTTGGCCTCTTCCCACTCTCCTGCCCACCCGACCTCCCGCTGGATTTATTTTCTCGAGGTGGGTTAAAGGCACAGTATCGACAGGCTGCAGTCTTCCTATGGGAGCAGCAGTTCGGGAGATTCAGGAGGGGTGTGGGAGTGGTGGGTGTGTGAAGAGGACTGCCCGGTAGCGCCCCATATATCTGTGGGGGTCGCATCCCTTTGCTGTGCAGGCTGTCGCTCCAGAGAGAATGAACTGTGGAGGTCGCCCTCATCTTCATCCTCTGCAGCAAGTGACACCACCCCCTGCACAGAAATCAGAGCTGGGAATGCCTAGAAACGGCTCCTGTCTTGCCACCCTCCTGGCAGTGCAGGATCGCTCCTTGCGGCTGCCCAGCCTCATTGTCAGAGTCTCCAGGGTGGCTCGTCAAAGGATCAGAGAAGCTCAGGGTTGGAAGAGGCCCTCAGGAGGTATCTAGTCCAACCCCCTGCTCAAAGCAGGACCAATTCCCAACTAAATCACCCCAGCCAGGCTTTGTCAAGCTGGGCCTTAAAACCTGTAAGGAAGGAGATTCCACCCCTGCCTATGGAACCTATTCCAGTGCTTCACCACCCTTCTAGTGAAACAGTGTTTCCAGGGCCGGTGCAGGGATGTTTGGCGCCCTAGGCGAAACTTCCAGCTTGTGCGCTCCCCCCGTGTCCCACCCTGAGGGCCCCCCCTACAGCAGCTACCCCCCTCCACCCTGAGGGTCCCCCCCTCGGCAGCTACCCCCCTCCACCCTGAGTGCCCCCCTTTGCGGCAGCTCCCTATCCCCCCACCCTCCGCCCTGAGACACTGCCCCCACCCCAGCTCACCCCTGCTCCGCACACTAGCACACCATCTCTGCTTCACTTCTCCCACCTCTCAGGCTGGCGGCACCTAAGCTGACTGGCGCTGCCAGCCTGGGAGGCAGGAGAAGTGAAGCAGCGATGGCGTGTACGGGGAGGAGGAGGTGGGGCAAGGGTGAGCTGGGGTGGGGAGTTCCCCTGCATGCCACCCCCCCTTACCTGCTGCAGGCGGCGCTCCCCACGCTCCCCTGCCCCAGCTCCCTCTGCCTAAATGCCAGCGGCGACCGGGGCGGCTGAAGATCCGGCTGCTGCGGTTGCTGCTGAAGAAAATGGTGCCCCCCAAATCCCAGCGCCCTAGGCGACCGCCTAGGTCGCCTAAATGGTTGCACCGGCCCTGAGTGTTTCCTAATATCCAACCTAGACCTCTCCCACTACAACTTGAGACCATTTCTCCTTATTCTGTCATCTGCTACCCCTGAGAACAGCTGAGCTCTGTCCTCTCTGGAACCCCCCTTCAGGTAGTTGAAAGCAGCTATCAAATCCCCCCCCCTTCTCTTCTGCAGGCTAAACAAGCTCAGTTCCCTCAGCCTCTCCTCATAAGTCATGTGCCCGACTCCTAATCATTTTCATTGCCCTCCGCTGGACACTCTCCAATTTGTCCACATCCCTTCTGCAGTGGGGGGCCCAAAACTGGACACAATACTCCAGGTGTGGTCTCACCGGTGCTGAATAGAGGGGAATAATCACTTCCCTCGATCTGCTGGCAATGTGCCTACTAATGCAGCCCAATATACCTTGAGAAACTCTTCCACAGTCTAATGGGCGGGGGGCGAAACAGAGGGAAGTGCCCAGCAGCACTGGATCCAACTATCCAGCTCTCTGCTCACCATGCCCTCCATCAGGGCTGGCTGCGAAGCAGCTTTAGGATTTGTTCCTGGGGAAAAGGAAATTCAACAGAAAAGTTTTCATTTTTGGGGGGGGGGGGAAATCGAAAGATTTTGGGAGTTTGGTTGAAAAACTGAAACCCCCCCCAACTCAAAAACTGTCAGACAAAGGAGGTGGGTTTTAAATGATAACCTGAAACTTTTTATCCAAAACAGACGTGTCCCGTGGAAATTTCTCTTTCGAACGGGAAAGTGATTTTTCAACTGATAAATTTCTATCAATTCTCCCTCCCCCCGCCCTCCTTCTCTCTCCGCCGCCCTGCCCAGGAGCGTTGTGTGCTGTAACTAGTAACAAATTATCCCCCTACCACACCTTGGCCTTTTAAAATATACATTTCCATCTATTCACTACCTGGCCTTAGGAAAATGAAAATCTTTCATGTGTCTCAGGTTTCCCGCAGTGCTCAGAGAACAGAAGTTCTCACTGTCCCCAGAAGAAAGTCCAACTCCAAAGATCTGTATGGAAAAGAGCATCCTGACTTCCGCACTAGGTAAATTCTGGTTTTACACTGATTAATTCCACACATTTCAATTAGGGCGGCCAATTTTCTAATTGTTGAAAGCCGCCCCCTGCCCTGCCTCTTCCCCCGAGGCCCCACACCCTGCTTGCTCTCCACCTTCTGCAGCTCACCCCACCCTCTCCCAGGACTCCCCTCCTGCCTGCAGAACAGGGTGGGAGGAGCTGACACAGAGCCTGCCCAACTGAGGCACAACAGGGTGGAGGAGGGCCAGGGCACAGCGGTAAATGGCAGGGATCGGTCCCTGGAGCAAGGGGGGCAGGGAGGGGTCAATCAGAGCACAGTGGGGCAGAAGTGGGGGGTAGGGGTCGGACAGGATTCCCTCCCCCTGGGTGGCAGCACCTACCTCTTGCAAGCCAGCCATGCTCTGTCAGCTTCAGCAGCTGAGCAGACAGCACTCCCGCCATATGGCTCCAGAAGCAGCTGCTTGCTTTTCCCACCCTCCAGTGGCAGAGGCCGGCTACTGTGGCCAACTGGACTTTCAGCATCCGGTCAGCTGTGCTGACCAGACACCGCCAGGTTCCCTTTTTGACCGAATGTTCTGATCAAAAACTGGACACCTGGCAACCCTAATTTCAATGGAGTCCTGCTGGGGTCAAAATGGAGAAACTGTGGCTATGATTCTGCAATCCGAAGCTGCGACTGCTGCTCAGGCAGGCATCCCAGAGCTAGTTCACCCGCACTGGCATGGCTAAATATAGCCATGTAGATGCAGTGCTGGTGAGGTGGTGCATAGCATCCCTGGCCCGCTTGCATTGACCATGCTGAGACCCACCCCGCCGCATTTGCACTGCCATTTTTAGCCAGGCTAGTGTTGATACGTGTACCCCAGCTGCTATCACCCCTCAGGCTGCGGCACAGACACACCTGGAATGGGGAATCACCTTGGGCACTCCCCATCCCAATCCACGCCGCTGCCAGGTCAGCTGGAACTGGAACAAAAATAACAGCCCAGGAAAAGAAAAGTTATGATGGGAGCACTGAGCAGTTCCACTCAAGACTGACTGAGAGACAGTCCCTGCCCCAAAGAGCTTCCAGTCTAAATAGTCAAAGAGCGGGAAGGGAAACTGAGGCACAGAGCGGGGAAATGACTGACTCAGGGTCACCCAGCAGGTCTATGGTAGAGTTGGAAAGAGACCCAAGGTCTCCTGAGTCTATGTTCAGTGTCCTAGCTACCACACCACGTTGCCTCTCTCTAAGTTGAATTCAGATTCCTCATCGGGGAGTCCACGTGGCCCAGGAAGGAGAGGAAGGGTTACAGCTCCCTGACGGAGCTCCTGGAGTCTATCACTGTAAGGCAGGTTTTCTAATGAATCATTCCCGTGGCTCTTCTCTGACCCCTCTCCACTTTATCAACATCCCCTTGACCGTTGGCACCAGAACTGGATGCAGGATCCCAGCAGCGGTGGCACCAGTAACAGGGAAGACTTACCAGTATTGGGGCCAGCTATGGCTCCCGAAGAGGCAGGGCCCTAGGCGGAAGGGATCAGCATCCCCCAGCCAGCCCAACCAGGTGCTGCCTGGCTCCAGTGGCCATTTAAAGGGCCTGTTGGTGGCAGGGGCTGGGGGGAGGAGAGGGGAAAAAGGCACAGCTGGGTATGGCCCGGTACCAGTGGTCAATTTTTACCGGTATGCCATACCGCTTTACTTTCACCGCTGCCAGTGCCAGATATGGAGGTAAAATAACGTCTCTGCTCCTACGTGAGATCCCCCTGGTTATGCCTCCCATCGCATTAATCCTTTTGGCCACAGTATCACACTGGAAGCTCATGGTCAGCTGATCATGCCCCCCATGATCCCCAAATCTTTTCCATCACCTGCTTCCCAGGGAAAGAGTCCCCCCGTCCTGTAAGTATGGCTGGCATCCTTTGTTCATAGATGTATACACGTAGCCCTATTAAAGCAGATATCGTCTGCTTGCACCCAGCTTACCGAGCGCTCCAGATCGCTTTGTATCAAGGAACACCTGTTCAGTTTCACCAAAGAGCCTCCGGATCCTACCTTTTTAAAAGGAACGTTGCTTGCAGTTGCGAGCAGGTAGAAAGGAAAAGTATCGAGCTGCTCAGCCCACATCTATTAGCATGCAGCAGATGAGATGGGAGGGACCATGCCTATGTATCACAAGATTGTTCTATTTTAAAAATCCTGGTTTTCCCCGAACATTATAGAACCTGCAACTAAGATCAAGTGTGTGGATGAAGTCAGATCGCTTCTGCTTTCAAGACCGCCCCCGACCCCAACTATAATAAGCCTGGGTGAGGCCACTTAAATAGCAGAGCGTTCATACAGCTGAATCATCGGCCCACCAGCCCTGGGAGGAGGGGTAATTAATCTGCCTATTTAGGAGGGGCTGCATTGCGGAGACAGACAGACACAGGCGCACACTCACACCCAGACAAAAGCAAGGCAGAAAATTCTGCAAGCCTGCCTGACGCCCAGCTGCAGCAGAAGACGCTTTCGGCACAAAGAAGATCCTGTCAGCTGGGTTAGCAGCCACTAGATCCAACCCTTCCTTAAAACAGGTAAAAAAGCATCACTCTTCTTTAAAAAGAAAGCTGAGTCGCTTCAGGGGGGAAGGTGGGGGGTTCTGAGGCTTGGATTGCTGGTGTGTCAGCCCTCAGAGGCTTTCCGTGCATCTGAAGAAGTGGGGGGTTTTACCCACGAAAGCTCATGCCCAAATAAATCTGTTAGTCTTTAAGGTGCCACCAGACTCCTCGTTGTTTTTGTGGATACAGACTAACACGGCTGCCCCCGATACAGGGAAGGAGAAGAAATGGAACATATGAGCAGTTTAGCACTAGGCTTTCACTGCAGTTGAATAAGGCTCCATTCCCCCATCTAACCTGGCTGCAGCATGTTAACATGATTCCATTCTTTTTAGACCGGAGGATGACAGGCAACACAGAGGAATCTCTGAAGTGTAAATTGCCCCTTTTAATAGCTGCCTCTTTTTTAATATATATAATTACCTTCCTCATCACAGCTTAGAGGCTGGCGTTGTTGAGTGTGTTTCTAAATCAAGCAGATTGCCCGGTTCTAAACGCATCATGGATCTAATTTTAATAATCTGCTGTCCTCTTGCAAAAAGAAGGCGGAAATATACCCGTGAGCAGAGTGCTATTTAAAAAAAAACCAACCGTTGTTCGTTTTATAGAAGGGGATGACACACAGCCTTCCCGGTACATTTTCATTTTTTTAAATTTAGAAGCAAACTGGTCCCTGTGTAATTTGATGGGAATGTGAGCGCCCAGCTGCAGGGGATGTCGGAAACCCATTGGAATCAAGCCTCGTAAGAAACAAACCATCAGTGGAAAGCAAGGGAGATCTAGATCTATAGACTGATTGGTCCTCGCTGTCTTTGATTTTACACTCAAAGGACAGAATTCTGCCAGGGAAATGCACATTAAGGGTTGGATTCACTTGGACTAGGGTAGGCCAGGTCTTTGGGGAGTGGGGAGAATTGTGAAGAAGAAGAGTGGGGGAAGGGCTCTGCAGCAAATCCGTCTGGGTGGGGCCATTGCAGGAACCGTCTGGCTCGGCACACAATGGATGTCGCGGTTTGGGATGTGCCGCACAGCTGGAGGTAGGAGCGGCGTCTCAGGTGTGTGACAGGGGGCCTAGAGACCCCAAAGCAGAGCTTTGTGACAGCCGATTGGACACAACCGGGTCCTGGTTCTGCTCTCATATCAGGTGGGGAGGGGGCTGGACTGATGTCAGTGGAGTGACTCCTGATTTGAGCAGGGGCGTGGTGGAAAGAGGATGAAGTCCTTTGTCTTTGTGGGCGGGTGTGGGATTTGGGTGTGCACACCCCCCCCCTCCCCAGAGATACACACACATGCTCACACAGATATACGCACACCTACCACCATAATGCTTCTTAGACTCTTCTCATCAGATGAGCTCAATGTGCTGTACAAGGGAGGTCAACATACCTTTGAGGAAATGGGCCATTATCCCATTGTATAGATGGGGAATCTGAGGCACAGAGCTGTGATGTGAGCTACTCAGCAGGCCAGTGGACAAGACAGGAACAGAGCCCAGATCTTCTGAGTCCCAGGCCAGCGTGCTACCCACTAGGCAACACTGTCTCCCCCACAGGCATAGATTTGCACACATACATTCTCTCTACGTATATTCTATCGAGTTATAGTCAAAGGCAAGGAAGACTTCGTTGTGCATCCTTATCATGAACCCTGCGAACCCTAATTCTATTCCTATTTCTGTTTTATTCCCATTGTCCACACTCAGTTTCATTTGCGTTCCAGGTCACTTGCAAATTCTCAACACTAGAAACAAGCCACAGGGAATATTACTTCCGCGCCCCTCATGATTAGTTTCCTACCATGCAAACATTAGGGTGGGTTCTTCCGAGAACATCTGTATCTACATATCCAAGGGAAATGCTATAGAGAAGCCAATCAGAAGCCCAGATCCTGAAAGGGAGTAGCTGGCACTTATCAGCAGCTCTTAGGGCACTTTACAAAGGAGGTCAGTCGTGTCCCCTCCATTTTATAGATGGGGAAACCGAGGCCTGGAGTGGTTAGGTGACATGCCTGAGGTTGCCAGGAGGCCAGTGGCAGAGCTAAAACTAGACTCCACTGCTGCCGAGTCCCAAGACAGTGCACTGGGCAGCACTGCTTCAACAAGCTGCTTTTGATCCTTTATCAAGACAGGACAAAACGGCTGCTGAGGAGCAACATGTGGCTGCTGGAATAGAAGGCGGCTGTAAAATCAGCCCTTTGCAGCCTGGGGAGGGGAAGATCCGGGAGGGCTCAGGGGCTGGGACCTGTCCCAAGATTTGTGGAATATTCCCATCCCGTAATGTTCTCCTTAGGAGGTGTAGGCATGTGGACTCACTCCTGCGGCACCTCCTGCTGGTCTGTTCCAGGAATTACTTTCCAGCCTTCGGAGTGACTCCTGCAGGCCAGTGATCCACCTGTCTCTTGGCCCCCTGCATCCCTTCCAGGACCCGGTACCCCTTTATCTGGGGTGCTGCCCCCTGGCAGTAACCCCTTTCTCCTAGGGTCTCCCCTCCCTGGGAAACCCCCACCCACTATTCCCACCTCACCTCAGTAGCAGGCTACTGCCAGTTATCATCTAGCCCCATGCCCTGGGGCAGACTGCAGTATCAGCCACTCATGCCTGGCAAGGAGGGTTTGGACCTGCTGCCTTGGCCTACCCTCTGCAACCCCCAGTACCTGTTGCCTTTTACTAGGCCATAGCCTGGGGCTTTCCAGGCTGGAGCTCCCCAACTCCTCTGCCTTTCCCCAGCCCTGCTCCACTCAGGTACCCTGCCTCTAGCTCCCTGCAGCCAGGCCCTTCTTCCTCTACAAGCAGAAGGAGACTCTTCTCTGCCTCTGCTTCTCTGCCTTTATAGGGCCAGCTGAGTCTGTTTGGGGCATGGCCTCAGCTGTAGCCACTTCCCCCAATCAGCCCAGCCTAAAAGCTGCTTTTCCCAGCCACAGCCCCCTCCCAGGGCTGTTTTTAACCCATCTGGACCTGAGCGGGGTAACCACCAGGGGCCACCATGATGCGACACAGACACAAAGTAAGAGACAATCCCTGCCCCAGAGACCTTACAATCTCCCTAGACCAGACAGAGGAAGGCGCCTTGGTACTAATTTACAGATGGGGAGCTGAGGCCCGGATCTTCAAAGGTGCCCGACAGCCTGGGCTGAAGTGACCTGCCCTAGAGTGCAGGGAAGGATGCTGGGACAGAGCCAGGACTAGAACCCAGCTCTCCTGGATAAGCCCTCCTGTCTTCTCCACCTGCCCACACAGCACTATTCTTCGCCGGCAGCACTGCTGGGGGAAGGGACCGTTGTACCCCAAAATGTCTGTAACAGTGGTGAAATGGGCTGAGGGGAGGCCTCAGTGGATGATGTATTGGGGCCCCAAATTTCTCTCCACGGGCCTGTTCACAGGTTCGGGCCCTGGGTAATCATGAGGCGGTGACGTTTTAGATCATTCCTTAGCTCGAGCGGCTAGGACTGCGTGGTAACCTGCGACTTCAAAAGACTTCTCTGTCCTCTTCTTTGTAGGCGGAGATGCTGGACACGGCAAACAGCCAGTATAACTCCTTCCTCTACTGGAGGATGCCCATCCCGGAGCTTGACCTGGCGGAGCTGGAGGGGCTGGGGTTGACCGACGCGGCGCTCTACAAAGCCAAGGGAGGTGTGGGCAAGCGGTTCGGGGACTGGAAGCAGCTCAGGCAGGACATCTCCGAGGAAGATGACACTCTCCTGCAGTTCAACAGCTTCAATTTCTGGCGCGCGCCGATAGCCAGCGTTAGCGCATTAGATTTTGATCTGGTCTGATGCCAGTGGCCCAGGCACACAACCGGGTCTTTTTGGTTAGGTCTCTGTGTTGTCCTTTACTTTTAAAGTGGTTGTTGACGATGCTGATTAACGAGTCGCCCAGCGATGACACCTCCAAGGCTCATCGTCCGTGTTTCCCCATCCATCCACCTTCTCTCTTCTCAAGGGTATGTCTACACAGTCAGAGCAGGTGTTGGCACACCTGAGCTAGCGTGGGTAACCATTGCAGGGTAGATGTGGCAGGTGGGCCATTTGTCTGATTTTAAGCTGTGCTGTGCTGTTTTTCTGTGGTTGGGCTTCTGTCCAGCACTGGGATAAAGTCAGACATGGGTTTGTCTGGAATCAGGAGCAGAGGACATCCTGTTGAAGGGTGCGCCTCTCTGCCCCTGCGACTGGGGTCAAGGGCAGTGAAGCCTCCCCCAAAGTGGGGGGTAGGGACGCGAACCCCCTCCGTGGCACTACCCCTGCTCCTCTTCTTATCACCAAGACCCCACCCCTGGCCAAGCCAGAAGTGGGGCTGGGGAGCCCGGGCCCCTCCACTTGCTCAGGGTACAGGGGGATTGAGAGTAGCCCCTGACCCTTATTCCCCACCCCAAGCCCTGTGCCCAGGGCAGGTGGAGGATCGGTGGCTCCCCAAAGCTGCTCAGGCTCCCCTGGCTTCTGTTTCTGGTCTGGCCAGGGAGCGGGGCCTCAGGGGAAGAGGTGTAGGGACAGGGCTTGTGGCAAAACGTGGCCCCTGACCCGCCCTGTTCTAGCTCCCCTGACTGAGGTGCTCTTCAACATGGCATCCGTAGGGTCACGCCAAAGGGGCAGTGTCACACCGCTGGTGTCGGCCCCATGCCATTCCCAGAAGTACTGGAACGTCTGGTATTTCTGGGGATGCATCAGTGGCCCTCTTAACATCTGGTGGCCCAGACTAGCCACCCCAGTACTAGCCTGCCAGAGTCCCAGGGTGCCTATTCGGGTTGCCAGGCCATGAAGAAGTCCATCTCACCCTTTTCTGCACTGCTATGGTTACTCACGCTGGCTAGACCAAAACGACTCGGGGCATGCCGAGCCATACTGCAGTCACACCTTCACGTGCCCATGCTGAGCTCAGAAGTGTTGGAAGCCAGTCCGTTTGTCTTGGCGTGAGCAGGCATTGTGCCATAGCTGTGGGAGAACGTGCTAGAAAACCACCAAGCAGCGGTCAGATTTGAGCTGACTCCTGTTGTGTTTGATTAAGAAACGTGCGTGCGAACAGAAGACCACCTCACCTGTCCAAATTCCCCTCTTAGCTGAAGGCCGATCGCATTGCCCTGGGGCGGTGGACACCCCTGCTTCTCTAAACCCATCCCCCATTTTTCCAACCTGTGCTCAGTTCCCCCACCCTTCCGTTTAGATACTCAAGGTTTCTCTGCCGGATATCGCCAGTGGGCCCTTTGTTCTTCTCAATTGTGATCAGGCATAAGGCTCATTCCTGAAAAGAGTCCCAGCTTCGCCGCCTCGTGCGTCCAAAACTGCAGAGCAAAGAGAAAACCATCAGTGTGAGAATTTTGCTAGGAACGTAAATACATTTTCATTAGGATGCCGAGAAATTTCTGGGCCGGAGCCTCAGGAGGTGTTGATGGAGCCGGTTTCCACCAGCCGTAGATCTGGCCCATGCTGCCTGACCCACTAAAACCAAATACAGCCACCACATCAGTTTTGCCTTAAAGACTTGGGGTTAACTATTGCTCGGGCTCCCATCCCCCAAGATTCCTGCCACATTGAACATGGGTTGCATGTGGGCTGTGAGGACCCAATTCTGATGGCCTTGCAGTGCCTCATGCCATGAACCAGGCCTGCATTGGCTTTCGAAATCCAGGGAGCCAAGTGTTAGCGTGAGGACGGCTGTCAGAACCGGACCCTTACAGCTGGCTCTTGCTGCCCGTATCACAGGAGAGCCACAGGGTGAATCCTCTCGCTGGTGATCATCCCATTCTCCCCCACTGAAATATTTTGGGGCTGTGTCTGAGTAGCCACTTGCCAGTGGGACGAAGGCCTCGACAGCCTGCTTACTGAGTAATAGCTGGCACTGCATGTTACCCTGGTTGGGGTGGCTTTGGGCAGTAAGGCCCAGAGCCACAAGAATCATAGAACTGGAAGGGACCTTGAGAGGTCATCTAGTCCAGTCCCCTGCTCTCATGGAGTATTCGGATACTCACAGAGCAGCAAGAGGATTAGGCATTGTGCTTTACCCACCCTGGCTTCACAGGCAGCTGTGGGGTCCGTCAGTCCCACCCTGCTACTCCTGCCTGGCATCAGGCTTGGAGCGAGGGGAGAGCCCGGCTCAGATGAAGGCCGATTGGGGAGGAGAGCAGATCTCCAGCTGTGAGAGGGCGACTGAGCCTTCCAGAGCTCAGCCTAGGGAAAGGCAGGAGAGTTGTGGGACCATGTCGGGGGTCTGTGTCAGCCGTGAATGACCTGACCCTGCTGCTGAGTTAGTCTGCTGCAAGTGGTGCCCTTCCTGAAGGGGGCGACTGCTTGGGAATCGACCTTTTGTTTCCTTACACCTGACTGCGGACCTAGCGCTGACTTATCCGGAGCCTAGAAGCAAGCTGACCGAAGCTGCCTAGCGCCTATTGATTTCAATGGGGGTTAGACACCTAAATACCTATGAGGATCTGGGCCTTAGAGGCTACTTGGAGATAGTAGCCCTCAGGTTAAGGGGTTAAAAAAACAAACAAACCCCAAAACAACAACCCCAAACTGTTTTTCTTCCCTCAAGTGCAAAAGAAGTGTCTGCAAACAAGTGGTGGAAAATCTGGGAGGTTTTTTTTATGTCTACGTAAATAAAGAAAGGCCCATTGGCTGGATTGTTCACACCTGTGCTGGCGCCAGGTATGAGAAATATTAGCCCGAAAGGCAACAGGACAAGAGAGATGGAAAAGACTGAAGAGAAGGGTTTGTGCTGAAGGGTAGCATTGCTCCAATGTACCTGCTGTTTATGGTACACAGTGCTGCAAGGGAGGCTAGGAACATCTATTCTATATGGAGATTAATTGTAACAAATCTATGGCAATGTAGGACTTCATCCAGGTCACCATGCTGCATCAGGAGGTTATTTAGAATTTCAGGGTGATAGAGCCACTGCTCCAGGCTTCTACAGCGTGAGCTCAGAGTGAATTTCCTTTAGCAGCTACCAGTACAGGGTCTATGACCCACAGTGGAGCAGTTCTGATTTCACCCACCAGAGGGCAGGGGTGCAGCTGCACGCTGGCTGGTTCTTGATGTTAAGATGCTAGTCAGGAAAGTCTCAGTGTGCAGCAACTCAAAGCTTTCCCGGGAGCTTGCAGAGTTTGTGACACGTAGAAGGGAACGAGGCAGCCCAAACTAGTAAACGGCTGTGAAAAATTCCACATGCAGAGCATGGCTATTTCACCTTCCAAAAATAGCGAGGCTGCTGACTTTAAGATGCCAATTTTAAACTGGAGGTAAAGAATGTAAACTTTCCTTCGCAGGCCTGTATGGTTTTGTGTCCCAAGCCAAGAACCCATGGAAACCAGGGGCGAGGTACTTATAATGAAACTTTAAATAAAATTTAAAAAAGTACACATTCCTGTGGACACTTAAAATCCATACAGACTGGAACAAAACGCTCTTCATAGCTGCTATTCCGCAGCTGCCTTTAAACTGTTTAAAGTTCTTTTAACTATATATGGTAAACGGACATGCCAAACCGTGGGTGCGCCTTGTCTGAAATGCCTGCCTTCTTGCCTGGGGGAGTGAAAAAATCAAGAGGCTTCTCAAATAAAGGCTTGCTTCTCCTTTACCCTGCACCAGTGCTAACTCAGTGAAAGAGACAGCTGTGCAGGAAGCGCTTTCTGTTTCACGAGATATCCTGCAATTTTGAAATTTTTTTTCCCATTCCAGAACAAAAACAAAACAATTCAAAAATTTCCCATGAAACAAAATTCGGAGGGTGGCGGGCCGGGGGACTATTTTGGGTGGATTGCAGTGTTTCACTTGGATTTCAGCTTTTTCAAAAATGTTATTTTCTGTGGATTAAAGCCAAACAATCGGACGATCATTTTGAAATGGAACATCGGCACGTTCGGTTCCAGAAGGGGTGAAATGGAACATTCCGACCTTAGCGGAATGCGCCATTATGCTTTTGGTTCTGAAGTGAAATGGTCAAAATTGACACGTTCCCCACAAACATTTTGATGAAAAGGCATTTACTGAAGGAAAAACGTTCCCCTCAAAAACTTCCCAGCAGCTGTAGTGGCAGACACTGCCATTCTGAGCAGGGAACACTTGATATCCACTTGGCGTTGGGGAAAATGCTATACAAAGGTGCAGGGTACCAGAGAATTGGGCCCAAAGTCTGACATGTTTAATGCTCAGTGTGCCTTGCAAAGAGTAAGAAAGCAGGTAATGAATGGGCAAAAGCTACTAAATTAAACTGAAACGAAAACCACTGTATTTTCCATCCATCCTTCACTGCTGATTTGGAGTCAGTGCTGATACAAAAGGCTTAGGGATTGATTACAGAAACCTGCCTTCATCTTGGTTTCTGTGTGAAATCTGAGGTGATGTCTTCACCCTTCATGAGACCTTTCTATGTCCTGAATTTAGAACCGGTATGCTTCCAGGACGATATATTTCTCAGATCTCACAGAGAAACGAAGGTGTTCTGATCAACCAAGATTGTCAAGGGGAGGGTGTGTGTGTTTGGTCAATAGGTACCGGGGACCTATGGTTCACGCACACAATCTAATAGACCGCAGCAACTGCTGAGAACTAGAAATCTCAATATTTGGGTGGGCTAAGTATCATACGCTGTACGCAGAATGTAATGGTACTGTACTGTTTCCTGGAGCATGCGCTGCAGTGTAAATGTGCAATAGTCCTTTTACATACAGAAATCTGCACAGTATACACACCGGTCCTGCGTATGGCTTTCTCGTACATTGCAAGTTGCCAACGGCTCCTGAGTAAGCTGTGTTAGTGAGGAGTCCTTGTTTTATCTCCCCTTTCATAAGGACAGATGCCTTGTTGGCCTTCATAAATTGTTCAGTCTTCCACTTGCCCAGCTGTCTAGCAATTCCACTGCCTCTTTGTGTTCTCCAGAACGGACTGAGCAAAGCCGATGCCAGAGGTGTTTTCCAACATCTTCAAGTGTAACAGTCCCAAACTCTAACCGATAGTGTCACCTGGCAGCCTGTCACTGTACTGCCTCTGAACAAATGTTAATAAAGTATTTCGCCCTAGAACCACGCTAAATCTTCTCTGTGTGACTATTACGCCATGATTTGTATTCTTTGAACCAAAATGTTTATTGCGGCAATAGATGCACCAAACTGTCACTCCAATGCTTTTACTGTCTATTGCTTTTGCCGGGCATTTCGGAGTCTGGCATTTCTGCTAAGATTTCAGCTGCCTCACCACTTTGTGCTCCATAATATCATCTTTGATCTTTCTTGCCATGTCATAATAATAAAAGAGTATGAAATTAAGAGGCTTTATCTGTAATTTCTGGGGACCACTCTCCCCTGGCTGGGCCTAACTATGGAATTCAAGTGTGTGGCTACATCAAAACAAAGATCTACCGGTTTTCCTTATGGCTGTCTTCTAGTTGTCTGCTTTCCCATCTGAGTGGGCCCAATCACTCAAACCGTTATAGTGATATCAGACATGGCGGAAATAAACCTACAACTAGACTTGGGTGCAAAAAAGAAATTTTCATCCTGCTGAAAATGCCAAGGTTTAGGGAAAATTTTCATCCTAAATTGGAGTAAAAAAAAAATCCTCAATTTTTTTCATGGGACAGAAAATCTAAAATAACCAAAATGGAAATTTGTTTTGACTTGCTGGTTCTCTTCCTTGTCAATATCATGGTCCCCCTGAAGGGAAAAGTGAAATTGACAGGATCCTTCTCCATGAGCTTTCAGGGTTCCAGCATCTGGATTTTTTTCCAACGGAAAAATTGAATTTTTTTCAGCCAAATTGAAATTTTCCCACAGACAATTTTGATTTTTTGCACAAAGGGCCTATTCGGTTGGAAAAGTACAGCTCAGAACTAACCGTAACATCACATGCTCACAGATCCTTTGACTTTGTGACATTCCCACAGGACGGGCATCGTGTCAAATGCCAGCAGCTTGTCTTTAAGAACATAAGAATGGCCACACTGGGTCAGACCAATAGCTCATCTAGCCCAGTATCTTGTCTTCCAACAGTGGCCAGTGCCAGATGCTTCAGAGAGAATGAAGAGAACAGGGTGATTAAATCAAGTGATCCACCCACCTGTTGTCCAGTCCCAGCTTCCAGAAGTCAGAGATTTAGGGACCCCCAGAGCATGGGGTTGCATCCCTGACCATCTTGGCTAATAGCCATCGATGGATCTATCCTGCAGAACTTATTTTTTGAACCCAGTTATACTTTTGGCTTTCACAACATCCCCAGGCAAGGAGTTCCCCAGGTTGTGTGCAGAAGTCTTACCATTCATTTGTTTTAAATCAGCTGCCTATTAATATCATTGGGTGAAACTTGGCCACTGTCGATAGACAGATACTGGGCTAGATGGACCTTTGGTCTGACCTGGTACGGCCGTTCTTATGTTCTGTGAAGGAATAAATAACACTTCCTTATTCACTCTCTCCACTCCATTCAGAATTTTATAGACCTCTATCATATCCCCCACCATCGCCACGACCTTTAGTCATCTCTTTTCTAAACTGAACAGTCCCAGTTTTTTAAAATCTCTCCTCCTAAGGAAGCAGTTCCCTGCTCCTAATTATTTTTGTTGCCCTTCCCTGTACTTTTCCCAATTCTAATCTATTTTTTTCTGAGCTGGGGCTGCCAGAACTGCCCTGCAGTACTCAAGGTGTGGGCGTACCATGGTTTTAGATAGCAACATGGGGATATTTTCTGTCTTTGCATTTGAAGGATAATGAATGAAGGTTGGCAAAGCATTTGGAAGATGTCGACGCTCTGCACCATGTGCTTGATTCTGCATCTCCCTGCACCTTCTGCGGTAATGGACACAAGCACAGAGTGGAGGTAAAATGCTGCCAGCTCAGGATGGTAGCGTCTTGCGCTGTGCTCTGGAGTAAATGGCCATATAAGGTGCAAGATAATGGAGAGCCAGGGCCACAAAGCATTAAGGATTATTATTAATAGTGTATCCTCTTGGTCTAGCTGGAGCGCGTCGAGGTAAGGGGTCTGTCTTTTCTTTTTCACTGTGTCTGTTGTATGCTTGCAGTGGCCTATTGCCCTGTGTTCGCAGCTGGTTGAGCTCAGCACAGCCCCACTGATCTCAACACACCTGCCAGCCCAGAATCCATCCCGTCATGCCATCTTCTCTCTCGATCATGGTGACTGGATCTGTTACGCGCTTCAGTCACTGCAAGAGGGCCTCTTTCCTGGCCTGACCTGTGTAGCGGCTTTCTTTCTGTATGGCTCCCTCTGCCGATGGTCACTCCATCAGCGTGGCACTCTCTGTCAGCCCTCCGGCTAGGTCACTGTATGATCCCCCCTTCCAGGGGATCAGGGTCTCACCAGGCACCACGAACAATGCAGCATGGCTTCCCAGTGGCTGGTAGGGGAATCCAGGCCCTCCATCTACACTGGGACCCCATAACCAGCAGCCAGGACCTGCACTGTCCCCCTCTTTGCTGCTGTTACCTGGGTTTCTTCCTACCCTGCCTTCTCAGGCTCTTTCCCCACAGCTGCTGTGGGGTTGACGCTCCTCCCAGGGCTTATTCTCCTCCTTGGCTTTCCTCCTCACCACTTCCCTGCTGCTGGAGAGCAACTTCCAGCCTCTCTCCAGGCTCCTACAAAACTCTTCCCTTTTTATTCCCTACCCAGGTTCTCCCCCTGCTGGCCTCCCTCAGAAATCCCGGGGCCACCCTTCAGGTGCCTCTGGGAAAGCCAATTGGCCTCTTCGGGGCCACCTTAACCCTTTCAGGGCTGGTGTGGGGTGATCGCCTTTGGCACTAGTGCAGCGCTGGATTAACCACTAGGCCTGTCCCCAGAGGGCAGGGCCTGGAGAAATGGGCATCCCCGTGCCTTGACTCCACTCCCCGGCAGGAGCACCAGGACCTCGGCTGTGGCCCCGGGACTGGAGCAGCTCTACCTCCCTGCCGTGGCCTTTGGGCTGGGGGAGCTCCCACTCCCCACTGCGGCCCCCGGGGCTGTGGGGAGACAGAACTTCTCTGGTCTTGGAGCCACAGTGGGGAGGGGGGCAGAAAGGAACAAACAGGTTGTGGGGCCACAGTGGGGGGGGGGGGAAATGGGGCAGACCATGGAGGGAAGGGGGCAGGGGAAGGGGCAATGGGGTGGGGCCGTGAGCGGAGCCACAAGCGGAAGGGGCAGACCAGAGATTGGGAGGGCCCCCCCCACTTGCTCTGGTCCAGGGCCCCACAAAACCTTAAACTGCCTCTGCTAGTCAGTGTCACAAATAAAGTTTTTTAAACAAGACGCCAGCCTCCAGCAGAACACTCAGAACTGCCAGCGCTATTTTCCCAGTCCCTTGTCTTGTGAGACAGGCTCCCCCCAATACAACCTTCCAAGCTACCACATTATGAAAAACGGAGAGAATTTTCCTTGAAATCTGTGGCCACAGACACACCTTTGTGCGTCACTTCACAGAGCAATGGGTAAACCGCCTGGGGAAGAGACGGAATTTCATTTACCTTCATTAAAAAGAAAAATCTAGAGGCTATTATGCACATGTGCTTTTGACACTCAACCCTACTGGCAGCCCAAATGTAACTTTATTCAGATTGCTGAACCTCTCAATCTAACCATGCCACATATTCATGCTTCTTCCCAAGACGTTTCCTTTGCAAAGCTCATATACTTTGTCTCAGTTCTCAGTCTGTCTATGCCTGCATATTCCCTCTGCATTCTGCAGAGATTCCTGTTGGAAGTTTGGCCCAGTGTCCAAAATGTCTGGTTTAGAAAGGCTCTAAAATCCACAGGCAGACTTTGATTTTTCTGTCTGAGTACAGCAAGGAAATCAGCGCTGATTCCATAGAGGGAAGATGAAAGACTCCAGTAAGCAGCCAGGGGTATGTAATCCTGACTCACTCCTCAACTATTTCCTGGACAATGGGACTGAACGTAATCAAAGGAAAGCCAGTGACTGGGTCATTTCGACAAGCAGCTCTGGACACATAGCTCCCCTAAAATGAGCAGACGGCATGTAGAATGTTACCTTGACCCACTCTGTTACTATGGGGACTCTGCTGAAAGGACAGCCTTGCTACTCATCTCCAGCTCCAGCCCAGGCTCTCGGCAGCTCCGGCACCTGCACTCCTGATACCAGAATTCCTCAGAGAACAGATGCTGCAGTCCTGCCCACCAGGTTGATGCTCAGCATCAGAGGGCTTGGGCACAGCATCCCGGGGAGGTGAGCATCACTGCTGAAGGGGCTGGCAAAGGGTGAGTGCGGGAGAGTTACTATGGACACGTGAACGGTGAGCGAGCTCATGAAGTTGCCAAAATGCCAGTTAGATTTTAAGCTGGCATCTAACAAGCTAGCTTTGGCAGCTGGATAAGTGTTGTAGCCAATATTGTGATGGAATTTAACTAGGATCACACATTTTTATTGAGTTCTGGGGAGGGTTAGGTTACTGAGGCAGGCTTAGTACCTCATCAGCCCCTTAAGTCAGGAGGGCAGGAGGTAACCCCGCCTTTCTACACCTACATCTGTTTTCTAACACACACACACACTCCCAGTAGAAAGCACAGTGTGGTCCAATGGTCAGAGTCCACCTAATTCCCCTAGTGGGATAGCACAGCCTAGCAGCCAGAGTCAATACAGCCACCTTTGGAGGAAGAGTAGGGTGGTCTAGCAGCTGATGCTTGGGGGCCATCACAAAGGGGTGGCAGCCCTGGGTAGGGGGTCCCAGGCCCACCCAACTTCACTGGGCCCCAACCCAGGGCCCTAACAGTGGCAGAGCAATCTGCCACAGGGGCAGCAGGGAATCCCACCAAAACACGTTGCCCTCATAAGGGTAAGAGGTACCACTACCTCACTGGGTCACTTCCTACGGCTCTTCTGCAGCAGTAGTCGGTATCGGGGTCTCCAGGCTCCTCAGAACCAGACACTCCCTGGGATTCCAGTAGCATCAGGCCTTTGGTCCAGGTTTCGGGCTCTTCAGCTTTCATAGGTGAAGGCTATAACAGCTCCTGGGCTGGGGCCCCTGCCCAGTGTCCTTCCTCCTCCACGGTCAGTCCTGACTGAGCAGGGTTTTATACCTGACGTCCAGGTGGAGCATGCCTAGCAGAGCCCCAGGGGCTGCCTCTGCTAGGAGGGAAGGATTAACCCCCTCCTTACCAGAGTGGGTCTGATCCACCCCCTCACAGTTACTAATTGTAATGATGGGTTCTTTTCAGGTCAGCTTTTACCTCCAATCAACAGCTTATTAATTTACCCACAGACACGTACGTATGGATTCAACTGTTTGTGGACCAAGTGCAGGGACACCCAGCTTGTACTGAACACACCAAGCAATTGTCGTAGATTAGGGTTGAGGCTCAGCCGTTGGACCATACAACAATGCAAATCACTGTGATATTTTCATTACATTTATGCAGGATCCTCAGTTCGTTAGGACCTCTACCACTTCTCATGCTTCCAGTCCTTCTCCCAAGAAGTAAGGAAGGATTTGTGGTAAAGACACTGTTAAGAGCGTGTTTCCTGCCATTTGAGTGGCTTGGTCTGAAACTGACAGGTTTAAAATATCAAAAGCAATTAAACATAAGAACGGCCGTACCGGGTCAGACCAAAGGTCCATCTAGCCCAGTATCTGTCTACCGACAGTGACCAATGCCAGGTGCCCCAGAGGGAGTGAACCTAACAGGCAATGATCAAGTGATCTCTCTCCTGCCATCCATCTCCATCCTCTGATGAACAGAGGCTAGGGACACAATTCTTTAAAGTTATTGCTTAAAATCACTCTTAGGCCAATTTCCTTGGGCTTACAAAGGAGAGCATGTGAACAGACCAGTTAGCTAAGATCTAACACGAGGTGTCATTGAGAAACGTAGAGTCAGCCAAAGAGCCTTCAGTTATTTAGTGGTTTGAGCACTGGCCTGCTAAACCCAGGGTTGTTAGTTCAATCCTTGAGGGGGCCATTTAGGGATCTGGGGCAAAAATCTGTCTGGGGATTGGCCCTGCTTTGAGCAGGGGGGTTGAACTAGATACCTCCTGAGGTCCCTTCTTACCCTGATATTCTGTTTCTAAGTGTATAACAGGGGAAGGCTGGTCATCACCATCCTGGCCTGAGTGTGCAGAGCTCACCAGTTTGTTCATGGGTTCGGTAAACTCCGAAGTCCGCACGGTGGCGGCCCTAGGTTTATAGACCCTGTTTCTGGATGTGTTAGAAGAGGCCAAACCCCTGATTTCTGTTGGGTACAGGCCAGCCGGTATATTCAGATTTCAGCTCCTTGAGTTTCTCTGCTGCTTCCATCGGTATCCAGTAGATGGCATAGGTGTCAGACAAACTTCTTTTTCCTCATAGGGTTTAATACAGGGGTCGGCAACCTTTCAGAAGTGGTGTGCCAAGTCTTTATTTATTCATTCTAATTTAAGGTTTAATACATTTTAACGTTTTTAGAAGGCCTCTTTCTGTAAGCCTATAATCTATAACTAAACTATTGTTGTATGTAAAGTAAATAAAGTTTTTAAAATGTTTACGAAGATGCATTTACAATTAAATTAAAATGCAGAGCCCCCTGGACCGGTGGCCAGGACCCGGGCAGTGTGAATGCCACTGAAAATCAGCTCCCATGCCGCCTTCGGCATGCGTACCCTGGTTTAATATTTGATTCATTTCACGGACAGTATGTCAGTATTAGCCCTGGCTGTTAATGGGAATCTCCCCGTTCTAAGCAATTTCTCTCAATATTCCAAAGTTATACTCTGACTAGGTGTTTAATCTTTGATGGCCCAGGAAAATCTTGGTGGATTTTGTTTAGCCTTTTTAAATGTTCGTATTTTTGTTCAGAAGATTTGGGTAAATGATCCCTTCTTGGAGATATTTGTCGGCCTTTACAACACACAGGCCCCTTGTCGCTGCTGGATTTGGCTGCGCCGCTGATCTAAACCATCACAGACTTATCATGGCTCTGGCCAGTGACCCCATTGGAGAATTTCTTCCTTCTTCAAGTGTCTTTGATCAGGGCAGGGGGGGGTCACTCACAGGGTTGCCTGGTCCACTGAGAGTACACAGGCGGCTGAGAGGCTAAATACATCACTGACTGGGCAGCGCTCGATTACTGTGGGAATGGGAGCCAGGTAAAGACCACAGCCAGTCAGGCCAGGGCCCAGCCCAGGCATAAAGAGGAACCGGCTTCTCTTTTATCTTCACTTTTCCCCTCTGATGCCAGCCCGGAAAGCAATGGGCCCACAGAGCCCAAGGCTCCTCGCCACCCCTGGTTATTGGTGATATCAGAGAACAGTGCATCCTGGGACAGCTGCAGTGTGAACCAGAGAGGCCCCAGGGGACTTCGGAGGGGAACAAAGGAATGATATTAAAAAAAATGAGTTAAGGTTTAAAACGGTCCCCATGCGAACCTGGCACACAAACCTGCACTCTCCTCTTTCTTTGGTGTTTATCTGGACCCCATTAGAGTATTATCTGAGCACCTCACAGCTCTTCTGTGGGGGAGGACAATGCTGTTATCCCCATTGTATGGATACAGAACAGAAGCACAGAGAGGCTAAGTGGCTTGCCCAGAGGAAGTCAGTAGCAGAGCAGAGATTTGACTGAGAGCCTGAAGAGGCCTAGGCCAACACCGGCTTCTCCTTCCTTCTTGACTAATTTCACTCCAATTTTACAGATGGGGAAGCTGAGGCACAAAGCTCTGCCAGAGGCCACTGAGCACTAGCAGAGTCAAGGCTAAAAGCCAGGTTTGCTGAGCACAGGCTGGCCCATGCAGCCTCCGTACTCAACGCTCACCTCTGCTTTGCACGTTGTATTTAACAAGCAGATTGTGCACCCTGCTTCCCTGGGTCTGCGGTGCCAAGTGTCTGCAGCAATTAACCACACGTGCCGAGAAAGCCGGCTCGGCAGCAAGACGGTCAGTCATTAATTCTGGTTCCCAGAAGCTCTTTAATGAGAAAACCTTGAGCAGCAAATCCAGACAAGACCGTCTGAAAGAGCTAGTTCAGCATTGTGCCGAACAAGCAGGCAGCAGGCCCCCCACTGCAAACACTCCCTGAGGCTGGATTTAAAAGCCCAGTCCCTGTACAGCATGTGCAGGCAGTGAAAGCTGAATAAAGAATTCATTAATGCTTACAAAGGCTGGGTCCAAGCAGCATAAAAATCTGACTTGCCCTCCAGTTTCACTTTGCTTTGCAGGTCACTGTGGGCCAGATTCACACAGGCCTTTAAAAGTCCGGTCACTCCCTACCTGCCCGGCTCTGCGTGGCTCCCGGGAAGCTGCCAGCATTTCCCTCTGGCTCCTAGGCGTAGCAGCAGCCATGCTGCTTGTGCGCAGACCACCAGTTCTGCAGCTCCCATTGGCCAGGAACCGTGCCCAATGGGAGTTGCGGGAGTGGCACCCGCTGACAGGGGCAGCACGTGGAGCCACCTGGAAGTGCCTCTGCCTAGGAGCCGGCGAGAGATGCTGGCAGCTTCCTGGGAGCTGCCTGAGGCAAACACTGCCTGGAGCCTGCACCCTGAACCCCCCTCCCAAACCCCAATCCCCTTTCTTAGCTCAGAACACACACCCCAAACACCCTCCCAGAGTCTCCACCCCCTCCCACACCCCTGCCCCAGCTCTGAGCCCCTTCCCACAGCCACACTCCTTCCCTGAGCTCACACCCTGCCCTCCTTCCCATGCCCCAACCCCCTACCCCAACCCAGAGCCCCCTCCCACACTCTCAATCCCTCGGATTCAGCTGGAGCCTCCTCCTGCATCCAAAGTCCTCATCCCCAGCCCAGCCCCAGAGCTCGAATCCCCAGCCAGAGTGCTCACCTCCTCCGGCACCCCAACCCCATACCCCAGCCAGGGCCCCTCTCCTCACATTGAGTCCCTCATTTCTGGCTCCATTATGTAGCCTGCACTCCCCAGCCCAGTGCCTCCCACACACCCCAACCCCGTGCCCCAGCCTGGAGCCCCCTCCCACACTCTGGACCCTTCGGCCCCAACCTCCAGCCCAGAAGCCCCTCCTCCACCGCAAATCCCTCATCTCCAGCCCCATCCCAGAGCCCACACGCCCAACCAGAGCCCTCACCCCCTCTCACACCCCAACTCCCTGTCCCAGCCTGGTGAAAATGAGTGGGTGAGCGAGGGTGGGGGACAGCGAGCGACAGAGGGAAGGGGGATGGAGTGAGTGTGGGCGGGGCCTCAGGAAAGGGGCAGGGCAAGGGTGTTTGATTTTCTGCAAATAGAAATTTGGCAGCCGTACGCACGGGCAGAGCTAGGTGCCCAAGGAAGGGCTTTTCAGAGCAGACCAGGAGTGAAATGCGGAGGAAAGGGGTGGGTTTCAGGGCCCAGTTTCACAGCTCCTATTGCTCTGGGCCTTCCACCCCGCAGGGACGGCTGGCACTAGGTGTCTTTCTCCAGCTGGGACCCTCAGCCATGACCCCTCGCCTGGAGATGGGGACCTGAGCCAGCTCAGCCACTTCTCAGATAAAACCACAGTGATAGCACGAGTCCCTGGTCCCCATTGCCTAGAGGTCAGGGCACTCAGCTGGGATGTGGAAGACGTGGGGTCAAATCCCTGTGCTGCCTGATTCAGAGGAGGACTTGAACCCAGATCTCCCCTGTCCCCACGGAAGGCCCTGAGCACCAGGCTGTTTGGGGGGGTGTCTCTCAGTCACTCCCATCAGAGCTGTTCCACTTTCTATACATAACTCCATGGTCACTGGGCCAGAGAGAGACTCTGATCTTGGAGACGCCCCACTGGCCCTATGCCCCAGAACAGCCGGGCGGAGGATCAGGGATTGCTACACATTTGGCCCAGTCTAGTGCAGTAGAGTCGCTGCTGCTTCTGTTTCCTGAGGGGGAGGGAAATTGAGGCTTTTGCAGATGGCGATGGAGCAGTCTTGTTCGTTAGCCGGCCCGCGTGGGAAACTCCAGGGTGTATTAACAGCCCCAGTGGAAGCTCCTCTCCTCTCAGGGCCGTGTCTGCTCCCTCGCGGCGAGGACGTGCACCGTGAGGATCCCGGCCAGCAGGGTTCCCAGCACCCCCAGCACAAGGATCCCCTTGGCGTGGCAGTAGGACAGCGCTGGGGTCTGGGGCGGGGTGGGACCTGAAGGAATAAATCAATGTTTAGGGGGTTCACACCATCTGGAAACCAAAATCCGCACCAGGTGCCAGGAGCTCCAACTCTGAAGACCCCAATGAGCTGGGATGCAAACACCCAGCTGTTCCCATTGGGCCAGAACCTCGGTGCCCCCCAGCCCCCCCAGTGCCAGACCTTCCTGCCCAGTGCCAGAGTGGGGTGTAGAAATTGGGGAGTAGACCCTTAAAAAGCCTGCGAGCCCACTGATGGTGCTCACTGTGCCCTAGAACTTAGCCCGAACAGCAGGGAGCGTAAAAGCCAGGCCCGCACGGGCTGTTCCCTGCCGCGTGCGCTCGAGGGAGAGGGATGGAGCGACCGTCACCTTCACAGGCCACCTTGGGGGAAGCGCTGGCTGAGCTGTTGCTGACGGGGTTTGTGGCCGTGCAGGTGATGGGTGAGTCCTCGTCCCCCAGTCTGTGCTGGACCAGCAGGGATTCCTCGGTGGAGAGAACGGCGCCTCCTGCTGGGCGTGTCCAGGTGTACGTGAGGTGCCTGGCCCTCTCCCCGGCGCTGCAGGTAAAGGTCACGTTGCAGGTGCTGTTCCCAGCCATCACAGGGTGGACCCTGATCTCCGGCTCTGACAGTCGCTCTGGGGCCCGGATGGGGGCGGGAAATAGAAAATAACATTGTACAGAGGCTGCCATGGTGAGAACCCACTGCACTCCATAGGCACCTACTTCCCCTCTGCCCACTAGGTGCTCGACCCTGCCCCCGGCTCAGCCCTGCCCCTGCCCTGCCCTCTAGGGCCAGCTCCAGCTTTTCTGCAGCCCCAAGGGGCAAAAAAAAAGAAAGAAAAAAAAAAAGACAACTAGCGGTGCTTCTTCGGCGGCAATTCAGCAGCAGCTCAAATAGGAAGAGAGAGACCAAGGGACCCGCCACCGAATTGCTGCCGAAGACCCGGACATGCCACCCCGATACCGGACGTGCCACCCCTTTGAACTGGCCACCCCAAACACCTGCTTCCTACGCTGATGCCTGGAGCCAGCCCTGTCGCTCTCACTCCACCCCCATTTCACTCCTTCCCCAAAGTCCCCATCCCACCCTGCCTTTTCCCACCTCAGCCCTGCCCCCTTCTCCCTCATTCCACCCCCTTCCCCCAAGTCCACACCCCTGCCCTACCTCTTCTCCACCTCCTCCTCTGAGCACGCTATGTCCCTCTTGGAGAGTCCTAAGCACCGCCAAACAGCTGTTAGGTGGCGGGGGGCAGGAAGTGCTGGGAGGGAGGGGGGAAGAGGAGGAAGTGGGAGCTTCGCTGCCGAGGGCGGGGCGCAGAGCCAGTGCCTATGCTGCAGGCTCCCCCCGCTGATGGCCTGAGACGACGGGATTGCTACATGTTTGGCCGGGTCTAGTGCAATAGAGTCACTGCTGCTCTTGTTTCCTGAGGGAAAGGGAAACTGAGGCTTTTGCAGTTGGCGATGGAGCATTCTCGTTTGTTAGCCAGCCCATGTGGGAAACTCCAGCAGGGGGGAGTGGGATTAACAGCCACAGTGGAAGCTCCCTTGCCACGAGACTTGGGCTATCAACTGTCCATCCCAATACACATCTAACCTATCTATCCATCCATCCCCACACCCACCCACCCACTCATCCATCCATCCCCCAACACACCCATCCATCCATCCTTCTCTTTTGTTTGGTTAGAGAATTCCAAGTACCGTAATACCTTGGTGCCAGTGGGAAGCCCCGGCCCACACTGAGCCCCCCGCTCCTGACACCGAATGGTCTGGTTGCATCATTAAAAGCTTCCTGTGAAGCGCTAGCAACTCATTTGAAGTCTACATTATCGCCTCCCCCTTCCTGCGCCTGCCCCCCCCACATGCACACACGCAGACACTCACTGTAGATGGACAGCGGATAACCACAGCTGTATTTATTGTGTCCGATTAGATTTTTCTCTGCTTCGTATTTGCCCTCATCTGTCATCGTCAGGTTGCTGATCTCCAGCGAATAGGTCCGGCCATAGAGTCTCACTCGCCCTCTGTATCGCTCATCCTCCACAACGAGACGGGGCAGGCCTCCGAGCCCTCCCGGCGTGACGACAGCAAGAGGCACCGTTGTGCCTGAGGCTGCGTCCTGACGAGGGCTGGGTGCAGACCAGGTGATGCTCTTGAACATCATCCCGGAATCAAGCGGAAGGACGACTGATTCTCCCAGAATCCCATTCACCCGTTTGGGAGAACAAAATGAGGTAGCAGGACTTGTGTCTGACAACACAGAATAAAAGGGTCCAGGAAACAGACCGAGCCCAGCCACCCCTGCCCCTGCACTGCAACTCCCTCCAGTCACGGAGTGTGAATTACAAAAGCCCTTTGCTAGCACCAAACTGGCTTGAGCCCCTGGGCCTCTTATGCCCATCCGTGAATTCTCGGGCCTGTCTTAGACAGGAGGTCAGACTAGATGATCCCAAGGGTCTCTTCTGGCCTTGGAATCCCTGACTCAAGCCACATGGCATGCTGTAGGTAGGAGAGAAATACAGTCCTGTCCCTTTAAAATTTCTCCTCTCCTGGGGGTGGGTGGGGAAATTTCCTTTCACACTGGAACTCACTGTGACCCAATGGCATTCATCATGCAGGACTGGAGGAATTTTTAAAGGGTCGGTGATAAATTAGCTCCAAGTGGGGAAACTGAGGCACAGGGTGGTGCAGTAACCTGCACAGGGTCACTGGCAGAGTCGGGAACAGGAGGGGAGGGTTCTGGGGCCATGAAGGCAGACTGCAGATTTCATCCCCTGACCATCTGTTCCTTGCTGTCCCTGCTGCTTCTGCTGGGGTGGGGGTGGGGGGGTTGTAAAGGGAGAGAACCCAGCTCTCCTGTTGGCCAGTTCTGGGCTCTCACTGCTGGGCCCTTCTGCCGCTCCCTGGAGGTTGTTGTCTTGTTTAACAATGTGGCTGTGACCCCCCAAACCTCAGTTCTTTTCATGGAGGCAGCAGCCCCAGTGAGTACCCCAGGGTGGCTGAGGGTCACTGCCTGGCAAACCACCCTCCTGGGAACAAACATCCCACAGGGCGAAGGAGAGAACCTCCAGCGGGGACGGCACGGGGGGGAGCGGCGAAGAGGCCAGCCAGGAATGGAGGCCAAGAGTTGGCACCACGTCTCTCCGACATTCCCTCTGCCTGGGCAACACGTGGGTCAGGGATGCAGGATCAGGCCCTCACGTTGGCTGGGCTCAGACTGCACTGGATCCCTGGGGGCAGAGAGACCCCCCAGCCCGCCCCAGCTCCTGGGCCTGGCCCTTCGGCTGCTCTCATCCCCTCCGAAGATTCACTCTTTCATTTCCAGCCCCCCGCTGGGGTGGATAAAGCCCCGCGTAACTTACCCCTGGGCTGGGAAAGCAGCAGGAGGAAAAGGAGGAAGGCCTGGGGAGCTCCTGCCATCCTGGCGGGCTGCAGAACAAGGAGCAGTCAGTGCCCGTGGAGTGATTGGTCAGAGACTGGGACGGTCGGGGCTGCCGGGTCTGTGTGCCAGGGAGATTCTGGGGTCACCCCACTGAACAGCAAGGGCTCTGTGAGGCTAAACCCAGCGTCAGCAGCTTTGAAGCTTCCTTTTCACCAGCCGATCTACCCTGCGGCAGGCACAGGATGAGATAACCCCCCCATCTCCATCTCCCCTGCCCTTCCCCCTCCCGGTCGCTCACACAAAGGCTCAGCCCAACTCTGACACCCCCAAGCCATGGGGCACCCTTGGAGACAGTGACAGGGAAGCAGGATGCCTCTGGGGAGATGCAGTCTAAGTCATCCTTTCCTAACCCCTTCCCAGGTACACCTTGCTGGGATGATCCAGGGCTTCCTGCAGGGAGGCAAGTGGGGCAATTTGCCCTAGGCCTCAAGCCCTGCAGGGGCCCCCATGAGAGTTTTTCGGGGCCCCTGGAGCAGGGTCCTTCACTCGCTCCGGGGGCCCTGGAAAACTCTCGCGGGGCCTAGGCCCCTGGAGCGTCTTCCGCTCCGGGTCTTTGGTGGCAATTCGGTGGCAGGGAGGTCCTTTTGCCTCGGGACCTGCGGCCGAAGTGCCAGGTCCTGGAGCAGAAGGACCCTCCGCCACCGAATTATCGCCGAAGTGGGGGCCTCCCGCTGCCGAAGACCCCAGGCCCCCTGAATTCTCTGGGCAGCCCTGGGATGATCGATCATGTGCATTGCAGCAGTGCCCGGGAGCCCGAATCACTGAGCAGGGCCTCGCTGTGCTGGGGGCTGTCCAAATTCCTCTCCCTGGCTGGTGTTTACACTCCAGATCGGCAGGCAGTTCTTGTGCTTCCTCTTGAATGAGAGCCTGATGCTGCTGGGGGTTGGGGAGTGAGACCTGGGGACCCCTCACACCAGGAGACCAACCTACATGTGTGAGAGCAACTCCCAACCTCACCCAGTGATGTGGATGGCACAGGGCAGGGGTCATGCTGCCAGCCAGGGACCTGATCCCACCCAGGGGAGGGGTTTAGCTGCCCCCCACTCTCTCCACAGGGCAGATCCAGATTCTGCAGAAGCTGCATTTCCACCTATCCTGTTTAAGGCTGTGAGGCGGGTTGAGTTCTTTCCCGCCTGGAACTGGACCTTCTGTAATTGCATTGGCTACTCTGCAGGGTTTGCCCGGCTCTCTCTGCTACAGTTCTCCACCCTTCCCACTACTCTTTACGGAGCAAGCTCCAGTTAGTCAATATCACCTGGGTGGAAGGTGGGGTCCAGGATTAAGGGACAGTCCCAGGCTGGGGCCTGCTCTACACCCCTTTTCTGTCCTGGTTTAAAGATGTCAGCTAGAGGGGTGATTTTTTCAAACAGATCTCGTTACACCGGTACAACCCCTAGCGTGGACACAGTTAGACCGAGATGAAGGGGCTTTATTCCCACATGGCTCATTCCCCTTCCCATATGGGAATAGCTATAGCAGGATAACCACTGTCATACCCATATGCCTCCACTCTAGGGGATTTGCACGGCTTGGCCTTCCCCGGGAGAGTGACAGCGGCCAGGTCTGGCTCACAGCTGCGCTCACGTGGGGCAGCTAGGTTCTGGCACTGATAAGTCATCTCAGCCCAGGAACTGACACAGCAAGATACAGGAAAGGAGATAAGTGACTCTAGATAGACAGCACCTGATGCTGTATCCCCTCTGCAGCCTGGGGTGTAGCAGTGGCAAAAGGAATTGATCCCCTGCAGATTCTCCAGCAATTGACACACACCGGCCAGGGTCCTCACCGGCTGGGGCCTTTCCAATTGCTCCATCCACACTCAGTTTGGTGGGTGGCTCCGGCTTTTAATTCTGATCTTGGTGTTCTCCCCAGCGCTGCAGTTTCATGTGGTGTTTGGGTCACAGCGTGACTAGATAATCTCTGGCTCTGACAGCTGCTCAGAGTGTGGGGGATGCAACACACAGATACAGAGACATGGATGTAAAAGGAAATGTCCACAGATTCTCACATCCTGAGACTGTCCGGGTGTCTGAGATGGGATATTAATCTAGACACAAAACTTTGTTCAGGAGGACTCACAGCTCACCCGCTGTGAAACCCTGTAGTTAGTGAAAACCCCCAAGGAGCCATTATAGAGACAGAGACAATTTAGAGTTCTGGTGAAACTTACAAAAAACTCCAAAGCTTGAAAGTCTGGAAATTCCCAGTTAAGCCCCAAATGCCCTTAACTCTGCCCTTCTCACCCTTCCATCTTCCCTTCCTTGCAGGTAGAGTATCAGAAATGTGCTCCAGAGCCCATATAGTTGTTCACACAGCTATGAGTTGCTCTGCCCCCACACTGACCCCTGCTGTTTCCATAGAATCATGTGATGACTTGGTCTGGGCCTGGTAAGTTTGTACAAGGAGATTTTCATAGATTCAGATTGTAAGGCCAGAAGGGACCGTTAGCTCATCTAATGTGACCTCCTGTATAACACAGGCCATGAAAGTGATGTGCCAACTCCGGATCTAATGGTCCTTGGAGAACTAGCTGGCACATGGGACTATGAGGCCTGCCAAATGCAGAGAATTGTGAAAGACATCAGCCCAATTAAGGAAAACTGAGCTAAACCCAAATTCTCTTAGGGCTAGTCTACACTACAGAGGTTTTGCTGCTATAGCTGTACAGGTAAAGTCTCCTAGTGGACACGTACTATCTACCTGCTAAAGGCGTTAATTTGGCAGTACAGTTAAATGACGTAAGCTGTATCAGCACGGGCGTAAGCTGTGTCTACACTGGCAGAGCATTTCAGTGTGATTTTTTTCATTTTCCAAACCACCCTAGTTATGTCGGAAAAATTTTGTAGCCTAGACCTGGCCTTAACCCTGCCATAGGAAATAGAGCCACACCACCCTATCAAAAGCCTTTTCAGCATCTGAGTCTGTTGACAGGTGACCTGAGAGCTCATTAGTCTAACAGGATGGCTTGCTGGAGTAAAAGTATGTATGTGTGTTAGGATGACCAGACAGCAAGTGTGAAAAATCAGGACAGGGGATGAGGGGGTAATAGGAGCCTATATAAGAAAAAGACCCCAAAATTGGGACTGTCCCTATAAAATTGGGACATCTGGTCATCCTAACGTGTGCCACTATCTTCAGGATCAGGGCCATAGAATGGTTTTAGACCAGTGTAACTCTATAGGCTTCCACAGAGTCACTCCTGATTTACACCAGTATGAGGGAGAGGAGACTTAAATAGACCCTGTCATAAATATACAGCTAAGGGTAGCATAAAATCCCTCCTTACCTGTAAAGGGTTAAAAAGCTCAAATAACCGGTTGGCATCTGACCAGAAGAACCAATGGGAAAAGAAGATACTTTCAAATCGAGGGGTGTGGAGGTTGTTTTGTGCTGTCTGTGTGTTCTCCCCAAAGACAGAGGAAAAGACCAAGCAAGTAATCCAGCTCCCACTAAAATAATACATCTAATATTACAAAAATAGTAAGTATAGCAAGGAAATGCGTTAGAGTATCTTTTGTTTTAGCCTGTGAATTTTCCCTGTGCTAAGAGGGAGGTTTATCCCTGTTTTTGTAACTTTCAAATTTTGGTGGAGGGGAACTCCTCTGTGTTTTGAATCTTTTTGTTACCCTGTAAAGTTATCTTCCATCCTGATTTTACAGAGGTGATTCTTTTTTCTTTTTTTTAAATACATTCTTCTTTTAAGAACCTGATTAATTTTTCATTGTTCTTAAGATCCAAGGGTTTGGGTCTGTGTTCACCTGTACCAACTGGTGAGGATATTATTCTCAAGCCTTCGCCAGGAAAGAGGGTGTAGGGTTTGGAGGAATATGGTCCTTTCCCTAATTCTTTGTTTAAATTACTTGGTGGTGGCAGCGTACTGTTCAAGGACAAGGTAAAATTTGTGCTTTGGGAAAGTTTTCACCCTAAGCTGGTAAAAATAAGCTTAGGGGTTCTTTCATGTGGGTCCCCACATGTGTACCCCGGAGTTCAGAGTGGGAAAGGAATCCTGACAGACCCCTGTAAGGTGCGTGAGTCATTTACATTTTTCCCTCCAATGTGCCTTACTTTGCATGTGTTGATGCTGAATTTCCTTTGCCCTTGTGTTGCCTGTTCAGACCTGCTGGACCGTATGCTGCAGGCCCTGCACTGCTAGTGGGGATTCTACAACTGCAGTGTTAGGGTGGGGCTGTGCTTTGGAGCTGGAAGATCTGGGCTCTAGCCCTGCCATCTGTGGGTGGAGAGAGCCAGGAAGGCCTGGATGGTTCCAGCTTGTTGCTGGGCTATTATCCCACAGCGGATTTACCAGGACGGAGCCCATGAATCCCACCACACAGAACCCGGGCAATTTCCAGAGAACTCAGCACCTGGAGAGATGAGGACGTGCAGGAGAGAAGCTTTTTCCAGCATGCTGGCTAGAGAGGGTTTAAAGAGAACAGGAGGAAAGGGGAGGGCTGTTCCCTGGAGGAACAGCTCCGCTTCCTGAGACACAGCAGAGAGATGGGGCGTTTAAGACACAGGGCCTGATGCTAACTGCAATGAGGGTACAAAAACCCAGGACATCTGGGACGATGCTGAGCCCACAAAACTGGCCAGCTGGCCATGTCTACTGAGCACCTGGGCAGATACCTCAGAAAAGGGATGACCCTGGGAGAGCCCAGACAGGGGGCCTCCCTATCGCAGGCGCTGGTGTCAATCCAGAGCCACCCTCTGGGTTTAGTGGAGTGACTCCAGATTGAAACCAGTGTTTCTGTGAGCAGCAGCTCAGCTATTGTCCTTCACACATGATGTTCAATCCTCCTGACCATAGTACTCCCAGCTCTGGACTGTCCCCAAACTCTGCTGACCTCTCTCAATCTGTTGGATTAAAGTAATAATTAATACATTTATGTTCTGGGAAAATGGGAGAACGAATGGCCCAGAACAGACCCCTGATTTTGGCCTGACCATCAGAAAGAAATACACCCCTCAGCCTGCTGAGTTTGTGCTAACTGAAATATACCTGTCAGTGGACAAGGTCTGTGTTAATTGTAGAACCACACCCCGAGACAAAGTCCGTTCTAAAGTGACAAGATTACTGTAACAGGGCAGGACTCACCCCTGCAGCGCCTCCTGCTTGGTCCTAGGAATTAGCTGTTTCCAGCTCTGGAGCACCCTCTGCAGGCCAATGTCCCACTTGCCCCTGTGTCCCTCCCGGACCTGGTGCCCTTTTACCTGGGGTGCTGCCTCTCCAGGCAATACCCCACAGATCTAGGTCTCCCCTCCCCGGGGAACCCCCACCCTCTATCCCCACCTTGCCTCAGCCTATGGGCTACTGCCAGTCACCATCCAGCTCCCTTTCACTGGGGCCGACTGCCATCTGTATGAGCTAGTCATCATAGGCAAAGGAGGTTTGTACCTGCTGCCTTTCCCTGCAACCCAGTAGCTCCAGGGGCCTTGTACAAGGCCCTGCAGCCTGGGGAGTTGCTGGCCTGGAGCTCCCCAGCTCCTCTGGCCTTTCCCCAGTCCCACTTCAGTCGAGTACCCTCTAGATCCATCTTGCTCCTCAGCTAGAGGGAGCCTGCCTGCTCCTGGCCCACTGCCCTCTTATAAGGCCCTTCCCAATCAGCCCAGCTTTCAGAGCTGCAGCCCTCCCCAGGGCTGCTTGTACCTTTCCAGGGCCGGAGCGGGGTGAACACCCTGCTACAATTACCATTAAAGTAAAGACAGCTGTTCTTACAACTGTTTTCCCTGAGCTCAGGGAAAAGATTGGTTAACCCCCTACTCTTGTTTGTTTTCTTTTCCTATGGAACGAGTGGTATGAACAGGTTGATTGGAGCCTGTCATGCCCCTGTGATTTGAGAAGGGTTATGTTAAAGAAGGAATAGATAAAAAAATATACATGTGAGGGGGAAAATGCTAAGTGAAATAGAGTGTGATTGTGGCTGTATGTTTGGAAGGGTAATCAAAGGTTGAGGTGCTAGCCTTAGAATCGTAATAAATGACACCCCATCTGGAGGAAGAAAAACAACTACCCTCCGACAGGACCATTTGGCTGAAGAAAGCGCTGGGCGATAATCCAGAGGACTTACCAGAATCCCCCAAGGACTTACTCTGCTCCCCCAAGGAGCTGCACCTTTCAGAGCTGCAGCCCTCCCCAGGGCTACCCTCCAACAGGACCATTTGGCTGAAGAAAGCGCTGGGCGATAATCCAGAGGACTTACCAGAATCCTCCAAGGACTTACTCTGCTCCCCCAAGGACAGGGGGAGCAGAGAACCAAAGAGCAAGATACCAAAAAACCGCCATTGCTGTGCCATCTGCGTGATTTGACTATAACTTCAAAGGTGAGACCGGCATGACGAGGCCAGCCCCATAGACTTGTATGAGGATGGATCCCTACAAAGACAGGCCCTGAAGACTGAGGACTTTGGGTCTGGTTCTGCAACCAACTTCCAGGAGCATCAGATGCGCATCTGACAAAGCCCGGCTCCACCCTCGTGTCCAGGCTGCCCGGCCAGTGACTTGGCACGAGCAGCTCCTAGGCTGGTAATTATAATAACAACCTTGCAGAACTTGAATGTGTGTGTGAATGGAACGTTATAGCTATAGCTGATTGCTTGCTCAGATTCTTCCTGTATTCACAATAAACACAGCGTATTGCCTTATCCCCTGAACAAGATCCTGCTGGTTTTTATTTTCTAAGTATAACAAATCCTGCCTGCAGCAGCTGCTGCTATCCCAGTCCAGGGCCTTCATTCAGATCTCCTATTGGAACCTGTTAGCACCCCACACCCACAACGCCCAAGTGTAAGGGACGACCCAGGGTGTTGGGGAAGGGAGCCTTCCAGCCCTGTACAGCTCTGGAGGTGGACGAGTTGACCATCTTTCCAGAACTGCACAGCAGATGGTGCAAAGAGGCAAAAAGCAACTAGCCTGTGTCAGTACAACACCCCAGGAGAGGTGACTGCGTGGCTGATGATCAGATTACCCAGCGCTGTTCTTTTTCCTTTTTGTGGTTAAGTTTTGAGCAGAGTTTGCTTTTCAATACAAACATCATGATACCAAACGGAAACAAACGCCATGAACGTTAGAAACATGGTGACAAAGTTCCTCCTCTACCTTGGTGGGTCCTACTCTTATTGGCAGATTTGCTCACCTCAGTGATCTTCTCCTCTGGTGGAACCCACAGTCTGGGTCAACTCCTCCTGTATCTGATAAGAAGTTGGGAGGTTTGGGGGGAACCCGGGCCCGCCCTCTACTCCAGGTTCCAGCCCAGGGCCCTGTGGATTGCAGCTGTCTAGAGTGCCTCCTGTAACAGCTGCATGACAGTTACAACTCCCTGGGCTACTTCCCCATGGCCTCCTCCAAACACCTTCTTTATCCTCACCACAGGACCTTCCTCCTGTGTCTGATAACGCTTGTACTCCTCAGTCCTCCAGCAGTACAGCCTCTCCCTCTCCCTCTCCCTCTCCCTCTCAGCTCCTTGCACCTCTTGCTCCCAGCTCCTCACATGCCCACCACAAACTGGAGTGAGCTTCTTTTTAAACCCAGGTGCCCTGATTAGCCTGCCTTGATTGGCTGCAGGTGTTCTAATCAGCCTGTCTGCCTTAATTGGTTCTAGCAGGTTCCTGATTACCCTAGTGCAGCCCCTGCTCTGGTCACTCAGGGAACAGAAAACTACTCATCCAGTGACCAGTATATTTGCCCTCTACCAGACTCCTGTACCCCACTGGTCTGAGTCTGTCACAACGTGTAACGCTCGCCTGTAACACCGCGTAGCGTTAACATACACATGCAAAAACCATTCTAACCTCGTTAATATCAAACGATACAGTGAAATAGATCCACACTTTACAGCTAACCGGGGAGGAGACAACCCAGACAAGGCCACATCTAGCTTTTCTAAAGCGCTTTTCATGTGCAGATCTCAAAGCGCTTTCCTTACATAGGAGGCTGTTCCCCATTTTACAGATGGGGAAACTGAGCCCTAGGGCAGGGATGTGACTTGTCCAACGTCACGCCGCAGGCCAGTGGCAAACCCAGGTTTTCTGAGTCCACTTGCTCAATCCATTAGGCAACACTGCCTTTCTCTGGGTTTCCAGCTAGAGCAGGCCTGCTCCATGTTCACCCCTAGTTAAGCAGTGGGTGTGCTGTGGCAGCTGCTTGTCACACTTATCTTGCTGTTACCCCCACTTTGTCTCTTGTCTTAGCCCTAGATCAATGAGTCTCCAGTTTCTCCATTTGGGGATCCCACCTGGGAGCCCTCTCCAACTTGGCATTACAGGAAGGGCAAGTAGGTCATGACCCCCCTGGCACCGGTGTGTGAGCCCCCTGGAGGGTTCAAACCCCTGACTTCGATTGTAGGTGCTTTGAGGCAGGGACTGTGTGTGTGTCCAGCACCCGGCACAAGGGGCTGTGGTCAGGATCTCGAGGTCTTACCACAATTCCAGACCTGCTGAGTGCCATGCAGCCCACGCGGCACTCCTGCATTGTGCTGCTCTGAGGTGTGTCATTGCAGATTGGGCAGGGGGGCAACTTTAACCAGGGGCTACTTAGGCACTTGAAAACTCCATTTTTTTGACAGGAGCCCTGTATTTAATTCCTTTAGAAAAGAAAGAAAATGGAATCAATATTAGACCCACTCAGCTCTGATAACAAGTTCTGACGTCTTGTGACAAGTTACTTAAGGGACCCTGGTAAGGTTTAAAATTTTAATGTATATTCTGACTTTATTACTAACTCTGTGGAGAGAGGCCCCGTCAGGACGCCTGGGTTCTATCCTAGCTCTGGGAGGAGAGCGGGGTCTAGTGGGTGATAGCAAGGAGCAACTATATCTGGGTTCTATATAATAACATCAGAACGGCCACACTGGGTCAGACCAAAGGTCCATCCAGCCCAGTGTCCTGTCTTCCAACAGTGGCCAAGGCCAGGTGCCCCAGAGGGAACGAACAGAACAGGTAATCATCATGTGATCCATCCCCTGTTGCTCATTCCCAGCTTCTGGCAAACAGAGGCAAGGGACATGCAGAATTCTATAACATGTTGGCGGGTGATTTTCAAGCTCCATCCACTCCTTGTAACACTGAGACTGACACACAAAACTAAGGACCCCTCCAACCCCTAATGCGGTACGTAATTTCTGGAAGGCCCTTTACCCAGGCTAACAGCCTGGCTCTTTGTCGATGGATAGTGAGTTGATCACGTGCAACGGTTTCTGAGCCTGCCGCAACCTCTGGGCTAATGTGCCTGGCCATTTAGCCAGCACTTAATTTGTACTGAAAGAGGTGCCGAGGCTCAAGCAATGTCATAACTGATGTGGCAAGCCCAGAGGTGCCAGGGCTATGAACTGCCAAGCCCAGAGGTGCCAGGGCTATGAACTGCCAAGCCCAGAGGTGCCTGGGCTTGGCCCAGGCACAGATTTAAGCCCTGCCTTTAGCTACAGACAGCCAGGCTGGGTCCCTGCAGATGGCCCGAGCAGCGGTGTCATTACACTCGGCTGCACTGGCTCTAACCACTGGTTGGTGCGCTGGTCTCAGACCCTGGTCACCTCCCATTGCAGCCCTAGGCACAAACAGCTGTATCCCCCAGAGGAGAACAGCAGGTTTTCTTCTGGCTGCTCTGGGAACTGACGTAAGAGCAGCTTGGGCTGCAGAGTCTGAGTGGGGCTGTAGTGTCTGGGCTGAAGGCTGATGAGCCATTCAGGGGAGGAGGGACTAATGTGAGACCCCTGGAATAATGATTGGAGGGGGGTTTACGCTGCCAAATGTTGGAGGGGACTTTGGATGCTGAGTTGACAGGAGTTTAGCGCTGTGTATGGGGGGTTTGTAGTTGATTAGTGGGAGCTGTCCCTTAACAGCAGCGGCTGGCGGGCTGAGAGTGGGTTTGAGACTGTGTGCAGTGCAGGACAGTGGGTGTTTCCCTGGGGGCAGAGTGGCGGGGCCTGGCTTGGGTGAGAACCTCCCACTGGCCTGGCCGTGCTCATGTGGACCGGCTGCCTGGGGCATTGCTCAGGCACGGCAGGGCTGGCACTGCAGGTCCCTGGTTTGGATCGAGCCCAGCACGGCGGGGACCGATCGCTGCCCCTGACTGAGATGACTGTGGTGGCTCTCTGCTCCAGCCCCCATGTCACAAACTCCACGGGCCGACAGCACGGAGGCTGAGAACAGCCTGGGCTATGGGGACTGAGCCTCCCCAGCACCCCTAGAACAAGGTCCCCTCAGATCAGGGCGGGGGGAGCTGACCTGATAGATACACTGAGAGCTCCATCCCCAATGCTGTCTTCCCCTGCCACAAAACCTGCCCACACAGCTTAAGCCGGAGTGATATGCAAATTAGCCTGTGGAATAATTTGCATTCAGACATCACCCCTGGAGCAGCGCAAAGCTCAACGGGAGGCGATGCCCTTCAGGGAACATAGAGACCCACCTGCCCACTCGGGCGCCGTGGTGTTAATAACTGTAATTAGCATCGTTAGCTAATTAGGTGCAGCTGATGTCCTGCCATGATCAGAAAGGAGGATGTGCCACCAAGCCAGGCCCATCCCCCACACCCAGGGAGATGATGGTGCAAAGGGAGCCAGCAGCTCTGAACAAGGTGACCAGACAGCAAGTGTGAAAAATCGGGATGGGGGTGGGGGGTAATAGGAGCCTATATAAGAAAAAGACCCAAAAATCAGGACTGTCCCTATAAAATCGGGACATCTGGTCACCCTAGCTCTGAACCAGGAACCAGCTCTGGGAACCAGGCTTTGCATATTAAATACTTTGGCCCAGACCCTCAAAGGTATTTAGGTGCCTACCTCATGGGAGTCAGGTGCCTAAATACCTTTGAGGATCTGGTCTGTGGCCCCAAACCAGGGGTAGGCTGGCAAGATGCAGCTGTTTACTCCAGGCTGCCGGCTGGCCCACAGTCTGCAGGTCACGCTGTGCCTGCTCTGGGAACTGATGTAAGAGCCAGGGAACAGGGCTCAGCAGCGGAGTGGCTGGATCCCTCCCATGCATCCTCCATCCGGGACCCTGCCCCGGCGGGAGAGGATCCTTTTCAGCACCCCCCAGGGCACCAGTGCAGCCTCAGCACCACAGAGGCCAGCATGCGAGAGGCAAAGACGGAGTCCGGTGCTGTCCATGCGCTGGGAACGGTTCTGAACCTCCCTCCATGGCCCTCAGCTTCTAAGAGCTGCTGGGTGGGGTGACAGAACCCTCTGCCCATCAACCCTTGGGGAAGCCTGGGGGAAATGCCCCAATTTGCTTCTGCCCCTCGATGCCACTGGGATACACTTGGGCAAAGCAGCAGGTCAGGGATGCAAAGCACAGACCCGGTCTCGGGGGGGGAGGAACCGTCCTGTGAAAAGCAAAACAAGCCGCCCCAACAAGGGGAAACAGGAAACACCTGCAGCAAGCGATCAGAGCAAAGTATTGACAGAGGGGGGAAACGACACAGTGTGGAAAAAGAAAGTCCTTCCCTGGTGGGCACGTGAGCAGGGCTGGGAGCCGGGCTGAGCTTCCAGCATATTGCGCAGTTCAAGAATTATTGTTAGTTATGGTTACAGCCCCTAGAAGTGAGCAGGGCTCTGAAAAGGACAGACAGACAGAGTGACGCTGGCAGGCTGGGCAGCAGCTCGTGCCCAAGTCCCCACGGCCCAGCTGAACGCTGACAAATACCCAGCTAGAATCAGTCTGGCTGAGCTGGGTTAGTATTGTTAAACTAGCGATGGGGATTATAAGAACTTCTTCAGCGGTTAGACATTATTGAATGCTTGTGAGTTGCTGCCTGCATTAATCTCACCTATAACATCCGTATCCCCTATTGTTAGGTAATATCTGCGTGGTTGTATTATGAGCCTCTGTGACTATGTAAATCCCTGGACAGGAGAGAGAATGTGAGGTGCTGATCGGCAACAGAAGGTGTTACCCCCTCCCCAACGAGAAAAGGTCAGTCCACAGCTGCTGGACTATTGCGGGACATCCGGACTGATTAGGCCTCAGCTGGAGCACCGTGTCCAGGTCTGGGCTCCACATTTCCTGAAAGATGTGGACAAATCGGAGAGAGTCCAGAGAAGAGCAACAAATGAAGGTCTAGAAAACATGACCCAGGAGGTTTGTTTAGTTTGGAGAAGAGAGGACTGAGAGGGGACATGAGAACAGTTTCCAAGTACATAAAAGTTTGTTACAAGGAGGAGGGAGAAAAAATATTCTCCTTAACCTCTGAGGACAGGACAAGAAGCAACAGGCTTAAATTGCAGTAAGGGCGGTTTAGGTTGGACATTAGGAAAAACTTCCTAACTGTCTGGGTGGTTAAGCATTGGAATAAATTGCCTAGGGAGGTTGTGGAATCTCTGTCATTGGAGATTTTAAAGAGCAGGTTAGACAAACACCTGTCAGGGATGGTCTAGATAATTAGTCCTGCTGTGAGTGCAGGGCACTGAACTAGATGACCTCGAGGTCCCTTCCAGTCCTACCATTCTTTGATTCAAGAGGACAAAAGACTTTGTTTTCTTCTCTCCCCCATCCCCACTCCCATGAAGATGAGTCATGCAAGTGGATTCCTCCCATCAGCTGAGTTTGCAGCTCAGAGCACATGGCAGGAGGAAGATAAAAACCCCAAAGAAAAGGAATGAGGGATCTCTGTGCTGCTTGGACTCTGAGAGGGGCAAAGTGTTTCTAGGCGTAAGTGAGAGATTCCCCAATTGCTTGGTCTGGGTTAGCTCTTAAGGACATATAGAGTTTGCTTACTATAGAAGCTTCTGTTACCTTTTGAAGCTTAAGATTGTAACTCATTGTGTATGTTTACCTGCTTTAATCTTGTAATAAACACACTGGTTTCCTTTTCCTTTTTAATAAATCTTCATATAGTTTATTCTAGGATTGGCTACAAGTGTTGTCTTTGGTGTGAGATCTCAGGTGAGAGAGACAAGATGACCTGAAGAAGAGGTCTGTGTCAGTTCGAAAGCTTGTCCCTTCCAGCTCAAAAGTCTCTCTCCACCAGAAGCTGACCCAGGAAAAGCTATTACCTTCCCCACTTTGTCTCTTTAGTACGGCATTATGGTAGTCTTTAATTATATGATCACAGATTATTTCCCTGACTTTGTTCTCGGAAATGACTGAACCATTTTAGTTAAAACTTTCCAGCAGAATTCAGCCAGAGGCAGACTCTCATCACAGGAAGTTTCAGCACAAACAGTTAAAGTTTGGCAAAGTTACAAGCAACTGAAAATATGGTCTTCCAATGGGGCAACTTTGTGCAGTCCTGCCCGCCCCCCAGCGTAAATCAGAGCAGCTTCGGGTTGGCTCTAACTTATGCTCTGGTCCCAACGTGCCCTGGGGAGCAGAGAGCAGTCACCGTGCAGTGTGCTCTGGTCAAGCCCCTGATCTGCTCCCACGGGCCCTGGGGAGCACAGAGCAGCCACGGTGCAGTGTAGTCTGGCCATGCCCCTGATCTGCCCCCACAGCCACAGTGCAGGGTGCTCTGGCCACACCCCTGATCCGCCCTCACGGACCCTGGGGGGCAGAGAGCAGCCACAGTGCAGTGTGCTCTGGCCACGCCCCTGATCCGCCCCCACGGACCTTGGGGGGCAGAGTCCAGCCATAGTGCAGGGTGCTCTGGCCACGCCCCTGATCCACCCCCATGGACCCTGGGGGGCAGAGAGCAGCCACGGTGCCGTGTGGGTTCAGGGCCCTGTGCAGAGGGGACTCTCGGGGGCCATTTCCAGCCACTCTAAGGCCCCTTACACTGCCACAGTGGCATAAACGAGGCCTCGGTGCCAGTGAGCATCGCCTCAGGCCCGTAAGATTCTAATCCGGGGCTGATTCTGAGGGTCCCAAAGCTTGGGGGTTGGGCCTCAGGGTTTGGCCCAGACACACTTGGGCACTGAAGGTTCCCTGTGGAACAAGCCTGACCCATTTCTCCCAGGCCTGGGCAGCGGGTGCTGAAACCACCCATTGCGACTGGCAATCAGGGGAAGGCTTAGCATGAAGACACGAAATTCTGCCAAGCAAGGACTCTACCCACAGGGAAATCATTTCCCAGCCTCGGTGGGGCTGAGCCCTCCCAGCCCAGCCTGGCAGGGAAGTCCCAGCTCAGCTCCTGGGGGAGGATGGGCTCTCTGGCTGGTTCTTAGCTCAGGCAGAGCTCAGCTGTCCCGAGGGTCCTTTATGCCCAGCAGGGAAGCGGCTGGGCTGGCAGTAGCCTGGTGCAAAGAGATGCCCTTGTTTCTCTGCTGCGGCAGGTGAGCCTCGTGACATCTCCTGAGCCGTACGGGAAGCTACCACATTGGTGTCCTAGCTGAAAGGACCATGGGCCTTGCCCTCTGTGACAGCTATGTCAACCCACCGCCACACCCTGGGCCCTGTGTGAGCTCCCCAAGATCTCCTCAGGATGTGCAGGACAGCTCAGGCTCATCACTGCAGTGCCAGAGCCAGCTGAGAAGGGCAGAGGGGTTTCCCAGTGAGAACGGGCTACCCAGAGATGAGAGAGGATGGCCCACACTGGCCCTGAGCTGCAGAAAGTGGCAGCAATATGGGCCAAAACAGCCCCTGAGAGCCTCCCCTGTGCTGAGGCCTCCCCAGCCAGGGTGGGGCCCTGTTCCCAGCCCCTAGCATGGGGGGGGTGAATTGGGGGAGTGCCCAGCGCACCCTGCACTCTACCTATCCTCTGCTCCCATGGATCCAGAGAGGCTGGGTACAACAGCCTGCAGGTAGCCCCAGCTCAGACCCAGTGGGAAGCCCAAAGGTGACTATCTAGATTGCAAACTCTTTGGGGCAGGGAGCATCTCTTTGTTCTGTGTATGCACAGCACCTAGCACCATGGGGTCCTGGTCCACCACTGGGGCTCCCAGGCAGTACTGCAGACATGTGATCATAAGAATTAAAGCCACTTTAACCCCTCGTGCGCCCTGGCCTTCCCCAAGCACAGGGGTGGGGCATGTGGGGACCAGGACCCCAACAATCATTTCATTGTCATTGCTATGTGCTCAGCGACTGCTGGAGATCATTGCTCAGAGGGCCTAGACTCCAGAGCAGCTCTGGCTACACCCATTGCCGGCTTCCTCCCTCCACTGCGCTGCCATTAAAAGCAACTGCCGCATTTTTCCCACAGCTGCCCTGCGGAGTGAAGAGCTTCAAGAACTAGACGACAACCTGGGACTTCAAGCTGAGACGCCTCCAATTAAAACTCTGGTGAGGTAGCAGGGGCTGCACGTCTTCAGGTCCCCAGTGCAAATCCAGCTTTGCCTGGCAGGGACTCAGAGCTGCTTGGTGCACCCCCAGGGAGACGAGTTCAGGGGGAACCAGCCCAGCTCGCCCAGGGCTTAGTGACGATGTCACAGTCAAGTGCCAATCACAGCTGAGGTGCATCGGCAACTGCAGCTCAGGACTGAGTGGGGCATGAAGATCCAAACAGCCGGCTGCACGAGATGGAGCCTGTCTGAGGACCGGGGCCAGGGGCGCAGGAGGGGAGTTTACCCGGGCACTGCCCTCACTGTATGTGTTCGGGCAATAAATAGATCCGGAGCGGCAGGGCCGTCGTTCCAACAGCAAATTCGCAACAGGGGCTTGGAAGTGCCAGGCCCTGAAATGGCCGCGCCCAGGGCAGGACTGGGAGCAGCTGGGGCGGGAGTGATTATCGTAGGCCAAGAATAACACCTCGAAGCAGCAGCCCTGCCCGGCCCAAGCAATGACGGAGAGCAAAGGGGAGGAGGAAGGATGGGGACCGGATGTTCTGATAACCAGGGAATGGGGCCAGCTCGGTACCTAGGTTAAAGGGAGAGGGTGTGTATGGGCTAGATGGGCCAGGCAGGACAGCTGCTCTGAGGTGTTATTCTTGGCCCTGCCCCATGCTGCTCCCAGCCCTGCCCTGGGTGTGGGCTGTTCAGGTCCTGGTGCTTCTTTCTTTCTTTCCCTCCCCAAACACCTCATCTACCTACCTATCTAGCCCCGTACACCCTCCTTTTCTCTTTAACCTAGCTACCCAACTGGCCCCATTGCACGGGGTTTCAGAACATCCCGTCCTGATCCTTCCCCTTCGCTCTCAATAATTCCTTGGGCCAGGCAGGATAGACAGATAGATAGACAGAGTGAATGGGGATGGCTGGACAGACAGACAGGAGCTGGGGATGGCTGGACAGACAGACGGGAGCTGAGGATGGGTGTGGCTGGACAGACAGACGGAGCTGGGGACGGGGGTGGCTGGACAGACAGACAGACGGAGCTGGAGACGGGGGTGGCTGGACAGACAGACAGACGGAGCTGGGGACGGGGGTGGCTGGACAGACAGAGGGAGCCGGGGGCGGGGATGGCTGGACAGACAGACAGACAGAGCTGGGGATGGGTGTGGCTGGACAGACAGAGGGAGCCGGGGGCGGGGGCGGGGGTGGCTGGACAGACAGACAGACAGAGCTGGGGATGGGTGTGGCTGGACAGACAGAGGGAGCCGGGGGCGGGGGCGGGGGTGGCTGGACAGACAGACAGAGAGGAGCTGGGGATGGGTGTGGCTGGACAGACAGAGGGAGCCGGGGGCGGGGGCGGGGGTGGCTGGACAGACAGACAGACAGAGCTGGGGATGGGTGTGGCTGGACAGACAGAGGGAGCCGGGGGCGGGGTGGCTGGACAGAGAGGAGCTGGGGACGGGGGTGGCTGGACAGACAGACAGGAGCGGGTCCAGGGACAGACAGACACAAGCACGGCAGGCAGGCAGACAGACAGGAGCTGGGGATGGCTGGACAGAGAGACGGAGCTGGGGATGGGTGTGGCTGGACAGACAGACAGGAGCTGGGGATGGGGATGGCTGGACAGACAGACGGAGCTGGGGACGGGGGTGGCTGGACAGACAGACAGAGGAGCTGGGGATGGGGATGGCTGGACAGATAGACGGAGCTGGGGACGGGGGTGGCTGGACAGACAGACAGAGGAGCTGGGGATGGGTGTGGCTGGACAGATAGATGGAGCTGGGGACGGGGGTGGCTGGACAGACAGACGGAAGCTGGGGATGGGGATGGCTGGACAGATAGACAGGCAGAGCTGGGGATGGGGATGGCTGGACAGACAGAGGGAGCTGGGGACGGGGGTGGCTGGACAGACAGACAGACGGAGCTGGGGACGGGGGTGGCTGGACAGAGAGGAGCTGGGGACGGGGATGGCTGGACAGACAGAGGGAGCTGGGGACGGGGGTGGCTGGACAGAGAGGAGCTGGGGATGGGGATGACTGGACAGACAGACAGAGCTGGGGTGGGGATGGCTGGACAGACAGACAGACAGAGCTGGGGATGGGGATGGCTGGACAAACAGACGCGAGCTGGGGACGGGGGTGGCTGGACAGATAGATGGAGCTGGGGATGTCTGGACAGACAGATGGGAGCTGGGGACAGGGGTGGCTGGACAGACAGACAGAGGAGCTGGGGATGGGTGTGGCTGGACAGATAGATGGAGCTGGGGACGGGGGTGGCTGGACAGACAGAAGGGAGCTGGGGATGGGGATGGCTGGACAGACAGACAGGAGCTGGGGATGGGGGTGGGGGTGGCTGGACAGACAGAGGGAGCTGGGGACGGGGGTGGCTGGACAGACAGACAGACGGAGCTGGGGACGGGGGTGGCTGGACAGAGAGGAGCTGGGGATGGGGATGGCTGGACAGACAGACGGAGCTGGGGACGGGGGTGGCTGGACAGAGGGAGCCGGGGGCGGGGGTGGCTGGACAGACAGACAGGAGCGGGTCCAGGGACAGACAGACACAAGCACGGCAGGCAGGCTGCCTCCGGCGGTTTGCCTGCGGAGGGTCCGCTGGTCCCACGCCCGGCACCACGAAGCCGCGGGACCAGGCGAGCGCGGAAGGCCCCACGCTGGACCGCAAGGCTGGTGGGTCTCTCTCCGCAGCAGGCGCTGGGCCAGGACCAGCTGTTCCCTCGCCCACCTGGTCTCTCCAAGCCCGGCCGGCCGCGGCGGGGCAGGCAGGCGGGCCCGGAGCGCGGTGCCAAAGGCAGAGGGCACCAGCGAGCCGAGCTCGGGGCTGCGGGTGACTCCGCCCGGGCCGGACTCAGGTTTCCCCCCCGCCTCCCCCCGGGTCTCCTCCCTCCCCGGCATAGTCTAGGGCCGGCGGCTCCAGCCCCACCCACACTCGCTGAGCCTCGGTCCCCGCACGGCTGCTCCGCTCCTGCGCTCCCAGCCAAGGTGAGTCGGGATCCCCCAGCCCCTCCTGCAGGGCACTGACCGGGGGGAGCTCCGACCTGTGCCACTCCTCAGCCTGGGGGGCTCTGAGCTGCCATCCTGCCCCCAGCCCCTCCTGCAGGGCACTGACCGGGGGCGGGGGGGAGCTCCGACCTGTGCCACTCCTCAGCCTGGGGGGCTCTGAGCTGCCATCCTGCCCCCAGCCCCTCCTGCAGGGCACTGACCGGAGGGGGAGCTCCGACCTGCGCCACCCCTCAGCCTGGGGGGCTCTGAGCTGCCATCCTGCCCCCAGCCCCTCCTGCAGGGTACTGACCGGGGGGGGGGGAGCTCCGACCTGTGCCACTCCTCAGCCTGGGGGGCTCTGAGCTGCCATCCTGCCCCCAGCCCCTCCTGCAGGGCACTGACCGGGGGGGGGGGAGCTCCGACCTGTGCCACTCCTCAGCCTGGGGGGCTCTGAGCTGCCATCCTGCCCCCAGCCCCTCCTGCAGGGCACTGACCGGGGGGGGGGAGCTCCGACCTGTGCCACTCCTCAGCCTGGGGGGCTCTGAGCTGCCATCCTGTCCCCAGGGGGCACTGACCCGAGGGGTAAAGCCCCCATTGGTGGACACATCCCAGCGTGAGGGGCTCTGGGCTGCCTTTTTCCCCCCCAGTCCAGACGCCTCAGCTGGATGGGGGAGGAGGAGATGCCCCAGCTCTGTCCCCCCACCCCCAGCCAGGAGTCTGAACGGCTGGGGTACCCCAGAGCCTGCTGCTCACAGGAATTGGGGGAGGCTGCAGAAGATGGATTTATGGGGGGGAGCCCTAGTCCTGTTGCTCCTGGGGATGGGGGGAGCGTAATCCCAGCCCGGGTGCCCCAGTCCAGCCCCACTGGCTGTGGAGGTGGCTCCATGCTGTGGTCGCACTCAGAGCTCTAGCTGCTGCTGCTGCTGGCCAGGAGCCCAGTGCACCCTGGGCAGGGACAGGCCCTGCAGACCAGCAGCCTGGGCATCACTAACTCGGCTGGGGGGGGCAGTCGCTGCTCGGGGGCGAGAGGGTCGGTCTGTCTGATGTGGGCGCACAGCTATGGAGGACAGGCTTCTTACTCGTATCTGCTGGTGCCACTTGCCCCCCGACACGGAAAGGGCTCTGGGACGTGGCCCCTTCCTGGGGTCCCACTCAGGTGTGAATGTTGCCGTGGGATGGAGTGAAATCTGCACTGGGACGGGATTCTGGGAGCTGCCACGGGACCCCAACTTTCTTTGGGAGACTCAGATGGTTTAAAAATAATGCGTCTCTTGGGACTCTGTCCTTGTGCCGAAGAGCCAGGCTTGTCGGTTTGTTACGCTCCCCTGTGCATGTGTTGTGTGGGGTGGAGTCTCTCCAGCCCCCTCTTCTTTTCGTGCTCCCCTCTGCCCCAGAGATCTTGGGTGTGTCTAACCAATGGCAAAGTGCCAGGGTAGCTTTGCTCTTCATACCACTTGGACCACGCCCCCTTTGCTAGTGCTCAGGATGGCGCAGAACCCAGGACGGGGGGAGCCCTGCTGCACTCAGGGGGGTCACCCCGAAGGGGGAACGTGCCCGGTGTGTGCGTGAGCATAGGTGCTGAACAGTCCCGTTCACTTCAGCCGCCTGTCTGGGCCAGGCCTTCGCGCGCTCATTGACTTCAAGATCAGAAGGGACCATCATGATCTGGTCTGGTCTGACTTCCTGCACATGGCAGGCCACAGAACCTCTGACAGTCAGGGCTACCCCAGGGGGATGGGGGGAAGTGGGGCAATTTGCCCTGGGCCCTGCAGGGGCCCCCACAAGAATATAGTATTCTATAGTATTGCAACTTTTTTTATGGAAGGGGCCCCCAAAATTGCTTTGCCCCAGGCCCCCGTTATTCCCTGCTGGTAACTCACTGCCTGGGTTGTGCCGTGTCTGTAGCAGGGGGGAGGGATAGCTCAGTGGTTTAAGCACTGGTCTGCTAAACCCAGGGTTGTGAGTTCAGTCCTTGAGGGGGCCATTTAGGGATCTGGGGCAAAAATCTGTCTGGGGGATTGGTCCTGCTTTCACATGGGGTTGGACAGAACCTCCTGAGGTCCCTTCCAACCCTGACATTCTATGAGCATCCCATGATCTGGGAAGCCTGGGTGTGGCCTCTGCTTTCAGACACTAGGCAGCTAGGAAGCAAGGGGACAGGCCCTTTCTGAGCTTTACAAGGGGATACAACCAGCTTGAATGCTTTCAATGGCTGCTGTAGGGCCAAGGGAGGGCCCATGAGAGCCAGATTGGTGCTTCCGCAAGGTACCCACATGCAATGCTTGCTATACAGATGCAAGCAAGATAGATGGAGAAGGGAGAGAGGTGGTTACATGCAGGGATGTATAATCACAGCATCGAAAGCCAGCCAGTTTTTACCACTGGTTTTGAGGACACGCTGTTCTTTTCCAAGCACCACTGCGCTGCTCACACACTCCAAGGATCCAGGCTTTCAACTGGAGTTGCTTTTCTTGCTGGGAGCATGAGTTGATTATAGATACCAAAGTCACTTCTCCTTTTGAACTAGAACAGATCTTTAAGAAAATAAAACACGCCCAATCTTGAGATAAAAATGGCCGGTGATGGAGAATCCACCCTGATGCCTGGTCAGTTGTTCCAATGGTTCATTGTACTCACTTGTTAAAAATTTATGCCTTATTTCAAATATTTGTTTGCTGCCCCCCTGCTTGCTGCCCTCTCTCTGCACAGTGCCAGTTTCCTTCTCGGGGCTGGGCCTGGGCTCTCCCAAAGCAAACCCCAGGCTCCACTGGGGTTGCCCTGCACCAGGAGATGCCGTTTGCCCCCAGATGCTCCCCTGGTTCATCCCAGTGGAACTGAGTCACACCCATTTTGCACCAGTGTGTGACACAGGGCAGGCTCCCATCTCTAAGAACCCAGACTTTGTCACTGGGCATGTCCCAGGCAGGGAGGGACGGACAGCTGGGTCCGTAACTTGACTGAATAATCCTTTGGGAAGAAGGGTCCCTCTCCCTACACTCGCAGTCTGGCTTCCAGTCTAGTGCCTGCTTCAGGAAGGCTCCTTTCAATAGGATCTCTCTGATCAGCTCTTCAGAACCTGCCCTTGGGCTGGAGGATGCATCATGGCAGGACCTTAGAGGTGGTGCTGTTCTCAGACTGAGAATGGTGCACACCCTGCCAGTCTAGCCGACAGAACAATGTGGCGGAGCTGGCATGAGCCCCAGTTAACGATCCAGGAACAGAGGTCCTTTGAGGAGACTTGCATTCCAGCCCCCCTTCTTTCCTGGATCTGGAGGGATGAGCCTGCGACTCCGTTCCCGGGGTTTTTTCCAACTGAAGTTCAAACGTGGAGCTGATGGGAAACGCGTCTCAGTTCTGGCCAATTTTCCAGGCAAGCAGCCCCAAGCACAATGGGCACAGCTGCCAAGCCTGGCTGGGCTTCCTGTTTTTTCCATAGAGGTTTTCAGACATTAGCTGCAAATCTGAGGGCAAAGCAGCCTGAAGCAAACAGAGCTAAGGAGGGTCAGGGGCCAGATCCTCAGCTGGTGCCAGCTGGCACCACTGCATTGACTTCAGTGGCACTATACTGATTTACACCAGCTGGGGATCTGACCCATTCACTTATGTGAAGCGATGCTGATTCACACCAGCTGGGGAGCTGGCCCACTGGTTTCAGTGGTGCTACAGGACAGCCTTCAGGCCTGGCAAGGAGCGGGCTGCTGAGACAGACGCTGCTCCGGAAGGGAATACAAAAACTGCTCCACTCAGCGGCAGCCCTGCTGTGTTTGGATAGTTCAGTCCGAATGCCGTGTGCTTATTTATCATGTTGCATCCGAAGACTGCACAGAAGAGGCAGCATTTCACAGATGGGGAAACTGAGGCACAGAGCCTCACACCATGGTCGCACAGGCGGAGTCAGAAATAGAACCCAGAGTCCTGGCCCCAAGCCATGTGGGGTAACCAGTAATTCCCATTCCAGAGCCAGGAATAGAACCCAGAAGGCCTGTCTCTGCACTTCTCTAACCACTCCCATCTGGAAAGAGAACCCAGGAGTTCTGGCACTCAGTCCCCTGCTTGAATTACTAGGCCATACCGCTCTTATTAGGCAGCCTTGTGTCCACTCTTGACATTTTATGGCCAGTTTCACAATATTTGCTGTTTTACTCAAAGCCCCAGTTTGTGGAGCCATGGCCCAGATCCTCAAAGGTATTTAGGCACCTAACTCCATTGATTGGTTGATTTCAGGATCTGGGCCCATAAGAACCTGAGCTTTCTTTCTTTCCTTTTTTTATTTTTTAAAGATAGTTTCAGGCCTTTTTGGTTGTGGAGTAAAACTTGCAAATGCTCAGAAACCAGGGGGCAAAGAGGACCACAAATTTATTATTTTTTTAAAAAAATCTCATAATCTGGAAGCCAATCTCGTGATGTTTCAGAAGCTCAACTCATGATCTTTTGGCGGCTGGGGTTGACGATCCTGCTTTGTGGTTCATCTTCAGTGCAGGACATTTGTCTGCCTTACGGTTAAATAGCCACATGGTCTAGAAAGGACTCCTGGTGAGCCACAGACTCCCCAAATCTGCCTGCAGAACATCTGATAAACACGAGGGCGAATCCGGAGTGACGCGGCTAACAAACGATAACGTTCCCCTACTGATGATCGGTGACGTGCGCCCCTGAGCTGCCCCGCGGCTGCCACCCACAAAAGACACGCTCCTTCACGAGGCAACGATGGGGGACCACCACCACTGTGCAGTGAGCCAGCACCTGCCCCGGGGGCAGCCACGGAATTGAAGTGGCACATAGTCCTTGTGCTCTAGCTTCCCTGCGACTGAAAACATCAGTCCCCATAGAAGGAAATTCACTCCGCGGGTCCTAACCACATTCCTTGATTAGTAAAGACAAAACGAGTGTGTTAGCGCCTTGGAGCCACTGAGAGATCGTCTCAGCAAAATCATTACAAAGGCAACCACATTTCAAAAATACAGTCCCAGGAGGGTGTGGCTGCATTTCTCTGGCTTTTAAAAAAAATTGATGAATGAGTTTTTCCATCATCAGGTTGGGAGTCAGGATTCCTGGGCTCTAATCCAGCTCTGGGAGGGGCGTGGGGTCTAGTGATCAGGGCTGGGGAAGGATGGGAAGTCAGGACTCCGGGGTTCTCGTCCCAGCTCTGCAATTCACTCCCCATGTGACCTTGGGCAAGTCACAAAGACTGACATTTTCAGAAACTTCAGGATGCCTCATTTTGGGGATTCCCAACTCTAGATGCAGAGAGAGACCTAATTTCCAAGGGGGTTCAGCACGGGCAGTGCCCCTTGATCCAGAAACTATTGTGGGTGCTCAGCATCTCCGCAATTGACGCCTTAGGGGCTAAAACTGAGTGCCCAGCAACTAAAGCAACTCTGAGTTAGAGCCTCTGCTTTGAAAAACGTGGGCCTCCCCCCTCTGGGCCTAGGTCACGTGGGCTAATGACACTAACCACCCTCTGCAAAGTGCTTTGAGATCTGCAGATGCAAACCCTATAGAAGAGCTCAGTGGTGTTATCATCCGTGCTTCCCAAATGATATTCAACCAAAATGGTGGTGGTGGAAGATTCTTCTTTTTCTTCCAGTGATTTGCAACAGACTATCTAGGGACTGTCTCTTTGCTCTGTGTTGTACAGCAGCTACCCTGGCTGGGCCCTTGCCAACAACTGGGCTCCTAGGTGCTACTGGAATACAAATGGATCATCATGGTGCAACTCACAAGAACGAGACATTTTGCTATCGTGCTTATCTGGCCCCCATGACTGTAGTATCCGAGCATCTCCCAATCTTTGGTGTATTTAGCCTCACAGCGCCCATTTTACAGATGGGAAACTGAGGCAATGAGCAGTTCAGTGACCTACCCAGGAAACCTGTGGTGAGGCAGGGACTTGAACCCAGGGCTTTCAAGTGCCAGGCTAGCGTCCAACCGAGAATGGGTGGGAAGGGGTCTCCGTGAAGAGTTTTGTCCCTTGCGTTCCCCTCCCCATCCCCAGGCTGATTGGGTGTCACCCTGCGAAGTTCCTCTGCTATCTGTCCCCACCTCACTCCAAGCTGTGGTGGCTGTTTGAGGCAGCAGAGAACCCACCAGCCCAGGACAGGTGATCCTGCTCTTGGATGGAGATGGAACAACCTGAGTCATTTCCCAGAGGCTCCTCTGGCCGTTTTTCAGCAGGGCTGGAAAATACTAGCTCAGTCCAGGCAGAGGAAGGGAGGATGCCCTGGGATGGGGATGGGTGGGGTGTGGTGACCTGCACTGCTCCAACAAGGACTGAAGATTCACGGGGGAGGAAAACCTGGCCAGAAACAACAGAGTCCTGTTTATCACACACCAGGATTATTTTTCCATCCTGCCCTGGGTTTATTTTTCCATCCAGCCCCGTCAGCAAACAGACCCTGCCTGCATGGGGCCCCAGCAAACTCCCATTCTGGGTCGGGGCTGGAGCTTCAGATGCTGTTTCATTGTATTTGCTCAGATGCTCTCATTATAGGCTCTGCCCTGCCCAGGGTTGGACAAGCAGGGGACAGACTGGAACACCGGCTGGGCTGCTTCCCTCCTGTCTTGCTGTTGGTTGCCCACCCGTTGCACAGCTGGAGTTGGGGAGTTATCCCCTTGCTACGGGCACTTCACTTCCCACCCCAGGCTCTATTCCGCAGGCCGGCGTGAGCACCACATCCTTGGGAAATAGACCAGGGAGAACAATATGGCCTGAGGCAGTAGATGAGTCGGGGCCTTCACTGGAGATGGGTCTGCGTCAGAACCTCACTCCACCCTTCTCCTCCAATTTCAGAGTCGGATCACTTCCAAGTGCCTTGTTTGATTGGCCACCATACCAGGCTCTCCACAGCTAGAAGCATGAAGTGGAACAGCCCGACCTAAAGCTCTCTAGCTGGGCGTGTAACACACTCACCCCTTGCACAGATCAGGCACTGATGGGCCCCTCTCACACCCACTCCGCGGTGGGTCGTGTCGAGACAGCAGGGATAACACAGGAACAGTGGAGAACGGCAGGTTGGTCCCCACGCCAGATGGTGGCCATGTGGTCAGATGAGCCGAGCTCAGCGGCTGGGATCTTGTCACAACAGCCTGTGCGATTCTGTAGCCGCCACGCTTGACCCCAAAGGGGAAACCCAGCCTGAACTCCAGCCTGAACTCCAACCCAACCTCCTCAGCCCATTTCTGGCCTGACACTGCAGTTCACCTATATAGGGGGTCAAGGACCCAATCGCTTTGATTTCAGAGCCTGCCCGATCCCCTCTGCCCACACTCCAGGGTTTGACTCTTTCTGTCAAGGCTGAATGGCGAGACGACTTCACAGAAAGGCTGTGGTAACGGTGGAGATGGAGGAGAAGTGGCTGTTGCTCACTCCCATCTCCTCCCCGAAGCTCCTCACGAGGAGTCTGCATGAGGCAAAGTGGCCTGGGGGGGCTGAGATGGCAGCCCCCAAAAGACAATGTCGGCTCTTAGGCGCGTCCTGTTGGCCAGTTTTTGTGCCCTGATCTTCCAGTGATGGCAGGGCCCTGCTAATCCACACCAAGGGGAGAGGAGACGGGGGGAGAACTGCCGAATGCTGTGGACAATGGCATGACCAGAGTAGCAGATGGACACCAGGTAAGAGTCACCCCATAGGAAGGAGCAAGTGTTCGCCATGAGTCGGGCTGTCAACTCATGCATCTGCCTTTGCAGTGGAACAGCAAAGAACTGGGACGTGGGGACCATGTCTTCCAAAAGGGGCCAAAATGGCAGTCCCTGGAGAGGAGGAAAAACGGCAGCCGTGAGCGTGGTGAGATTTTTGGCGGCTGTCCTAAAAAAAGAAAAGCTGTGGCCAGGCTGAGGACCTCTTTGGTGCAGCTCCAAAGCTATCGCAACACCCAGGTGGGAAAATGACTGCCTGGCAAAGGAACGCGGCCTGGGCAGAGCAGATGGCATGCTCCGTGCCCTGGCTGCTGGCTCTCTCCTGCTGTACCCTGGGGGAAGCCGGGAATGTATCCCCCAACACTGAGCACTGGGGCCTCATTTGGAACCAAGGTCCCTCAGACTTCAGAGTCTTCCAAAGAAATCGCTGATCACCGGACGGGAGCAGGCCGGGTGCCAGGCCAGTACCCTGCACAGACCCCTTTGCGTGTCTCAGTGCTCTGGGATGACTGCCATTCACTCCTTATCCCTTCCAAGGGCCTCAGCGGCTCAGATCAGTGGGTGGCATAGGGAGGGGATGTGCATGCGGAGGAGTTGCTGTGCACTAGTGGAATTGCTCGTACCTCACGTTTGCTGGCACACTGATGTACTAAGCATCCGTGGGGCTCCTTTCCCTAGGGTCCCTGAGGGAGGGCAGCAGCTGTTAACACCCCTGGGTGTATGTAGCCCAGAATACAGAGTCTGTCCCCTCCCTTTGCATTCCTGCCGTGTTCTCCTCTGGTGCTTTGGGCGTGGGGAGGAACACACACTCGGTGAGAACATCTGCAGACGGGGCAGCCCATCTGGTTGACGTGGGGGTGATGATTTTGCTCTATGGGAGGAGTTCTTGGCCAAAGTCCCTTGGCTCCCGAGAGGAGGAAGCTGCCGCTCAGCTTGCAGCAATCCGCTGACTGCTCTGGAATGGGTTCCCTTGAGCAAACTTTTTAACCCTTACACTGTCAGCGGCACCTTTATGCTAGCAAATTCTCCGTTGTGCTGTCCATCCCATGGCGTTGAGGGTTGGCCTCACCCGTTACCCCAGCATATCAAGTGCCCCCCATCACTGTCCTACCAAGATGCCCCACCCACACACGCTCAGGGGACCCCCTCTGGAGGTGGGTTCTCTGCTGAGACAGGAGGACACATCATAAGGATACTCTCTGTGCCGGGAACGTTTGGCCCCTAAGAAAGGGACAGAGACCCAGCAAACACGTTGCATGTGAGACACACCCAGCAGCAGTGATATGTTATCACTGATGTATTTGCACCAGATGACTAGGGAAAGAGAGACTCCATGTCCCATTTACACTTCCTCAAGCCAGCTGGTTCCCTCTGTCTGTCGTCTTTCATCTGTCTATACTTTTTAAAGGAAGGAGCACCCAAGGCATGTTACCATGTACGCCATCAAGATAATCACTCCAACGAGGCTATATTCTTGTAAACACCAAAAAGGGATCCCGGCGGAAAAGCTGCTTTCACCCACGGCAAAGATGGCTTGAGAAGGACATTTTTAAAGAGCTTTGTAAGCGATTACTCTTCCCCCACCCCCGGAGGCCCTACTCATGGGATTGCAGCATTCGCTACATGCCTCTATTCTCACTTCTCTTCACTACCCGGCAGTGTATGAGGCGGTTGGATTTGGCAATGGATCAAAGTCTCCCGTTCCCAGTGGGGGCAGAGAAAGGAATCTTCCCTTGAAAGACTTTGCTTTGACAATTCATAAAAAAAGCCACAGCGTTTAACAACCAGCCTTGCTTTTCCTACTGCCTCTGGTCAAGTCTTTCCATTGAGTTCGCCCCCAAAGGCTGTATTTCCTCTCCAGTCATCTGCTGCTCTGTATGGCTGTGCAGTGCAAGGGCAGCCAGTTTGGGGACCCAGCAAGGCATGCTCTTGGCTGGGCTGAGTTGTCACAGAACACAGATGCTGCTAGGCAGGGCCAATGGGTATTTTAAGACCTATCAGGTTTCTCCTCAGCCGGGACATGCATCTCAGTTATACTCCCACTCCACTAATTGCATCCTGCTCACCCCAAATTACCCTGAGAAATAGGAAGCGCCTTCCCTTCCTGTCCCAAACCGCTGTGAACACATAATCATAGATGCTAGAGGTGTTGGGGGGGAGCCCTCTTATATCACCCACTCCCTCCCCTCTCAGGGGGATTGATCGCTGGGGGGACATTCTCTAATGTCTTGCTGCATAGCATTACCATGAGTTGATAAACAGCTGCCATGTTCTGCCCCAGAGGTGACTGCATTTTAGTGGTGGAAGAAGTGTTCCTGGAATATACAGGCTGGAAATCTGCCCTAGGATACGTGCGCTGGGCAGCTTTTGGCTCATAATTTGTTTAGTAGTTTGCAGAGATTGTTGAGCTCCTAAGGCTCTTGCTATGAAAGGCATAAGGTAAGAAAATCAGCTGCTAGCCGTGCCTTTTGCTTTAATATTAAGCTTGTCTCAGGCGGGTTTCACAGGGATTTATATTTTGATCAATTAACTGTGGCTCAAAGCACAAGTTATTGACCTTGGTGTAGGAATAAGGGGGTAAAATTCCATGTCCTGGTCCTGTGTTAGGTCGGATTAAATTATCATAATGGACCCTTCTGGCTCCGAAATCTAGGAATCTCTCCGCAGTACATTACGAGTCAGTCTCTAACCCATTTCTCACCAGTGTTTTAATCCAAGGTTTCCCTTGAAAATACCTAAACACCTCAAAAATTTCAGTGCATCAGGTAACCTGGACAGAAATACTTGAGAGACGTATTAGTTTCCCTAGTGCTGGAACATGCAAGAGAAATCACAGAGATTGTCCAGTCGCTCCCCCTTTTTCTAATTTAAACCAAACTCTCCATGCTGCCTCCATCCAAAGCACATTTGTGTCCCATAAACTGTATTGTGAGTTAGGAAAGTGTAGTTATCCTGGCACATTTTGTTCTCCTTTTGATGTGCTAGAATGTCCTGCCTTTGGGTGAGACACTGCATTGTATCAGTTTGATCGGGGGTTAACTGCTGAGGCGGGAAGGGATTTATTGTGCAATGAAATCCTTCGCTCTAGTGGCACAAGCCAGCGATTGTGATCATTGGGCTGAGCAGAGCTAAACTGGGCTCCACTGGGAAAGGAGTCCAGAGGTTTGGAGGCTGATCCGACCTTTATCCCATCTCTCCTGGCCTCTCCAGCGTCTGCCTGGCAGTTCTCCACCCTCTCTAAAAACTAGGCAGATGTCGGAACACAACAACATTGGCAACAGGTTTTTAAACCCGTGGAAAGTTTCCATTCGGGTCTGAGCGCTCAGAACCCACAGTGGTGGCTGCCTGCGAGAGTAAGAACCTAACTAGCTAGTAGGTTTGGCAGATATCTTAGAATTCAAGCTAGAAATGAGGCACAAGTTTTTAATCGTAAGGGAGCAAACTACTGAGGGGAATGGTGGATTCTCCATGTCTTGATGTCTTCTGATCCAGCCTGAAGGCCGTTCTGGAAGATGCGTTAGTCAAACACGTTACTGGGCTTGATACAAGGGTAAAAGAGTAACGCTCTGTGGCCTGCAATACACAGGAAGTGAGAACAGAGGATCTAATGGGGACCCTTCTGGCTTTGAAATCTATGAATCCAAATGGCAAAGCCCAAATCCCTCATAGTAATTAGCATGGGGGGTTTTGCTCGTGGGGATAAAACCAAGTGCAGCGACTGAGACAAAACAAAGCTAACCGCTGTCTGTGCTATTTCTCCCCTCTTTCTCAAGAGACCCACGCAAAGATGCCGTCTCAGATGGAACATGCCATGGAGACGCTGATGTTCACCTTTCACAAATACGCCGGCGACAAGAACTACCTGACGAAAGAAGATCTCCGGGTGCTGATGGACAAGGAGTTCCCTGGGTTTTTGGATGTGAGTCGGAAATGCCAATAAGCCCATTTGCTGATTAATCCCTTCTGTCACAGTCCATTGACTTGGCTAGTCCTACTGGCTGGTGATTTGGGGTGGGGTGGGGGAGCGCTCATCTCTCCAGGCCAGGACTGAGCAGTGATGCTCCAGTGTGGTGCTAGGGGCCGCTGTGCGGCTGGAAGCGCCTTCAGACGCAAAATCAAGGTCACAACCGTTTTATACTTGAGCAGGGTTTTACAAATGAGGTTCAGATGTTCAGATACCACGTCAGAGAAGTCAGACAGAGCAGGGAGGACAGGGCAAATGGACTAGATGGGACAGGACAGACAAGGGTTGAAAACGAAAGAACCTAGAGCGAGGGGAGGGGAGGGGCCAGGATGAACAAGGAGGAGCTGTCTCTGGGCTGAGATTTGCTGTTTTCCCCAGGGCAACTCCACCTCGAGTCCCTGTGGGTTGCACTGGAGAAATTGGCCCTCCAGCTTCTAGCCCCAAGATGGTCTCACTCTTGTCTCTTGAAAAGGCCTGATCATATTGAAGCCAGTGGCCAGGTTCCCCTGGCTTTGGATTGGCCCCGGCGTTGAGTTTGAAAACTCCCAGCTGCGGCACGGAGAGGCAAGTGGCCCCTTCAGCTCCTCCCAGCCCCTGTGGCATTCATGCACCGCAGATGCTAGGACTCACAACTGCCCCTCCAGCAGAGGAGGCTCTGCAGGGGCAGGGTCACTGCTGCACTCAATTCCCTGCCATTTATCAGCTTGCAGCTGACACAGACGATGGGGAGAGGCTCTGGGCAGCGTGTTCCCTTCCTGATAAATGATGCATCATCCAAGACAATAGCATTTTGGTGACAGCCTGCTATGTGCCATGCTATTAATAACTCTGCTGCCTGGTGCACTGCGTTCTCCCTGCTCCTTGGCTGTTATGGTTTGGTGCAAAGCAAGAAGAAGGCTGGAGGACAGACACATGAGAATGACAGATGTGCAAAGCTCCCCCCTTCTGCCCCCTGATAAATCTCTTGAGCACCCAGCTGCGATCCTGTAACTGAGGAATGACATCACGTCTGAGCAGTGACAGGAGTCGCCTCTCAGGAGGTGCAATACAGCTTGAATCATGTGGAGCAGTTAAGTGACATGCCCAGGGTCAGACAATTAGTCAGCGGCAGAATTGGGAATATGACCCCGGAGTACAGCTCCCAAGTCCCCACTCTAACCACTAGGCAACACTCCCTCCCAGGGCTAGGCATAGTACCCAGGAGTCCTGGCTGCATGAAAAATATGTTAAGTACCAACTTTGTGTTCACAAAGAGGATCTCAGGCAGCAATGTGGCATGGAAAGGGCATAGCCTGGGAAGGCACGGAGACGCGTTTCTGGGTAACTCGTGCCACGTTGAAGAGGGGACTGGGTGCTATCACTGTCCCTGCAGACATGTCTTTTCTCAGGGAAAGCCAGGCCAGGAAGGACTGGACTACCATGGTGTGATACAGGGCAGGATTGCGGTGCATCAGCAGGTGGACCTCTGGGTCAGGAAAAAGGGGCAGTGGCAGAACTGTGTGTGTATGGAGCCCAGGGCTGGAATAGCAGGGGGCTGCGGGTTGGGATTGAGGGGCAGCAGCAGAGCGGTGGGGGTTCAGAGCTCAAAGCTGGAGTAGCGGCGCAGACAGCACCTCGCTGTCAAGGCGGCTGGGCAGAACCAGCAGGCATAGCTCCCGCCTGGTGCCAATTACCGCAGGTAGATCACTGCTGCCATAAGAACCAGATCACCTCGTGCTTCAGAGCAGGAAAGCATCACGAAGTCCTCGTAGATAACTCTCTCCCCACCAGCGTCTCCTGTGCCTCCAGCGTTCACACAGGCCAGGTTATTATGCAAGCTGGCACGGATGGCACAGCCTGATATAATCAGAGACCGGTATTTAATGCTCCAGCCCCAGGGCATCCATTCCACTGCATGGGTGCACATTGAGATTGTCGGCCATTAACCAGTGTGCTGTAGGCCTCCCATTACCCCCTGCCCCAGGGATACAATCACCTCCATGGCAGGGCCTCACCTGCAGCTGGCTAAGCGCAGTGGCACAGTGGCATTGCTCCTGCTAACCCCACAGCTGGATTTGGCCCATCACCTGTAACTCATCTAGGCTGGGTTTTCAGCGGCACCTAAATCCCATGGACTTTCAAGGACAGCTGTGTGCCTAACTCCCTTCAAAGCCCCAGCCTTGCTTTTACCACCGCGACACGGGGCGTTTCTGATCCCAGTGACACCGGCGTAGATCCAGAGTGGCTGCAGGGACAGGACTGAGGTTGCTGTAGGGGATGTATTCTGATCTCAGGTACCCCGGTGTAATTCTGGAGTGATGCCCTTGAGGTCCCAGTTGACACCAATATTCGGGAGAGCTGAACCTGTTCTCGGTCCTCTCACTTAATTCAGTGCTCGGCTCCTTGCTGATGCACATCAGTCCTGGCCCGCATCACACCCTGTCAGTCAAGGTGTGTGGGGTGGAGAGCAGAGCTAAGAGGTCTTGTTCTGGAGTGGCAATAGCCTGGAGAAGCTGGTGCACATAAACTGCGGCTTATCACACGCTTCCAGGCTCACGGCTCATTTCCTCAGTCTGTAAAGCAAACACTGCGGTTGCTTGCAGATGGTGTGCCATGCGCAGAGCTCAGGCATTGCTTTGTTAGGTTTGGAGTGTGGCCTGGATGCACAGAGGTCTTTGTTGCTTGCTTGCTTGCTGTGCAAGCCATGGGGCAAAAGGTTCCTCCCAGCTGCGTCCTCCAGACCCCTTGTGCTTGGACTCAGAGGGTCCAGGCCTCTGTACAGAATGGAGTTTCACTGCCAGAGCACAGAAATTGATGTCCTTCAGGATCACATCCAGAATGTCTCATTAGAAGAGATCCTAGAAACCAGAGCAAAAAGCCCTTGTCCCCAGCCCTGGGTGCACACACTCCTTGCAATGCATGCGCCAGCTTTAAATGTCTCCTTCCTCTGCCTGGGCGACCATCACATTGCAAAATCCAACAGATCCTGCATGAAACAGTGCCTGCCATTCATTTGAAGTGCTGCATGCCTACATCGCAGCTAGCATTCACAGTACATTGGAGCAGTGCCACTGCGGATATACCATCCCCATCCCCCAATTGAAAGACAAAATACACAGGAATGGCTCTATAAAGACGCTGGACATCTGAGGAGTGGCGACTAGGGCTCAGAACTCCTGGCTTCTTTTCCCTTCTCTAGGAAAGGAATGTTTGGACAGGGGTTAGAGCAGGGGGCTTGGCATGAGGACTCCTGGGGTCTAGTTCCAGCTCTGCCTCTGGCTCACACTATGACCCTGTCCAAGTCGCTTAACTGCCCTGTCATTCAGTTTCCCACTCGTGAAGTTCACCTGCCTCCCAGAGACGTGTAGTGAGACACGGTGAAAGGTTGCGATGCGCCCTGAGAGCCTTTAGCAGCCCAGAAGTGTAAAGTGGTGCTATTGATTTCCCTGGAAACTTTCTTCAAGACTCATTTTAAAGACTCAAACGCTGAGCACTGCCCCTGTCCCTGCCTGAGATCTGAACCCTCAAGAGCACGCTGCAGAGCTATTCGTATTTGTGACCTGTCACAGACCAGGACCCCATTGCGCTGGGCGCGACAGGGGATGCTTTTGGGTGGTAGAACTGAGAATAATGAGAGGACATTAAGAAAAAGGAAACGTAAGTGAAACGGCAGGAGAAATTTCCAGACACTGAACCAGATCCTCAGTTGGTGTAAATCCACCTAGATCCATTGACTTTAACAGAGCGACACTGATTGACGTCAACTGAGAGTCTGGCCCAGTGAGAGCTGCCTAGGAGCTGATCTGTCTAAACCCTTGTGGTTCAGGCCATGACCTAACCTCTAAGTGATGGGGTTAGGAGGGGATTTTCCCTGGGAGCAGGTTATCCCATCATCAGTTCAGGTTCTCTTGCATCTGTCTCTGAAGCAACTGGTGCTGGAGACAAAATATTGGGCCCGATCTGCTCTGCTCCGGCAAGCCTCATGTTCCCACAGGAAGTAGTGAAAGCTGCATGACTTTGGTCATTTCAAAGCAGTAGGAAATGTACCATTGGGACCAGTCGTGGGTGGGGAAGGGAATAAATGATCTAATAGGTGCTTGATCACATGCCTAATGGAAACAGGCAGCTGTGGGTTCCAAACCTCCCCTGGGCAAGGAGCCCGCAGAAACCACAGCTTCATCAGTGTGTTGTGCACACAGCCCGCAGAGGGCTGGGCCCATCGGTGTCCTTAGCTCCGGCTGGGTGGTGAAAGGAGAAGCATTTTCGAAAGCTAGTTTACATTCGCTGCTCAGCGTTTGTATCCTGCTCAGGACGGGAGTGTTCCTGACGTGTGTTACGCAAGGAGGAGACTCACCCCAGCACAGGGCCTGAAATCCACACGTGCATCTCATGAGCTCTCTGTACGGGGCAGGGGAGGAGAGGAGTTTTGCCTCTAGTCACCATGGATATAAGCTAGTCAGTTTCGGGGCAATGCACTGGCCTGTCTGAATGAGGAACACTGCAGGGGGTGGAGGGAAAAGGAGTTTGAAACTACATTAAAAGATCGTTGTTAGTTATTACTGGGGCTTGGCGCTGTTCAATGCACCAATACGGAGACTGCCCATGACCCAAGGAACTTGCACGGTCTTAGAGGCCAACCCTCCAAGCTGATTCATGAAGGCAGCTCCTCCCACCCACTCGGACTGGAGCCTGAAAGACAGGCACAGGGGAACTAGGATGTATGGGGAACATCAGAGCAGGGAGAAAGTGGAAGGACTGGGCAGCATGTGTCTTTTAAAGAGCGGCCCAGATGCCACAATAATGGGCACTATACAAAGCCCCACACAGATAAGCTATGGAAACACTGAGATGGATGGAGGGATGAACAGATAGCTGAAGGGATAAGGAGCCCCTGGGATGGATGGATGGATATGGAGCCAGTGAGATGGAGGGATGAACAGATAGCTGAAGGGATAAGGAGCCCCTGGGATGGACAGAGGGATGGATATGGAGCCAGTGGGATGGAGGGATGAACAGATAGCTGAAGGGATAAGGAGCCCCTGGGATGGACAGAGGGATGGATATGGAGCCAGTGGGATGGAGGGATGAACAGATAGCTGAAGGGATAAGGAGCCCCTGAGATGGACAGAGGGATGGATATGGAGCCAGTGGGATGGAGGGATGAACAGATAGCTGAAGGGATAAGGAGCCCCTGAGATGGACAGAGGGTTGGATATGGAGCCAGAGGGATGGAGGGATGAACAGATAGCTGAAGGGATAAGGAGCCCCTGAGATGGACAGAGGGTTGGATATAGAGCCAGTGGGATGGAGGGATGAACAGATAGCTGAAGGGATAAGGAGCCCCTGAGATGGACAGAGGGATGGATATGGAGCCAGTGGGATGAAGGGATGAACAGATAAATGAAGATCTATGGAGCCACCAGCATGGATCAACACACAGACAGGCTCCCACACTCTTGCTACAAAGCAGCTTCAGCCAGGAGCAAATTCAGCTCCATTAGCTCACAGCCCCCTCTGCTTTTCCTTTCATGTCTTTTCCCTTCCCAGAACCAGAAAGACCCCATGGCCGTGGATAAAATCATGAAGGACCTAGACCAGTGCCGGGATGGCAGAGTCGGCTTCCAGAGTTTCTTCTCGCTAGTGGCTGGACTGACCATCGCGTGCAACGACTACTTTGTGGTGCACATGAAGCAGAAGGGGAGAAAATGAAGAGGTGACCGGAGACACCCCCCGCCTAACTCCTAAACCCCGAGCCATATAAAGTGGGCCACGTCGCAGCCTGGATCTGAGCTCCCAGCTGGCCATTGACACCAATGGAAAGTTGGGCGCGTGGGTCAAGGACACAATGTGATCCTCCGAATGTGCAAACAGACTCCCGAGTCGCCATGTAACAGGCAAGAGAGAGCCTGCTATCCCCGCCCCAGAGCAGCTTATGGTTTTTAGAGTGTATCCATGCCTTGCCCTACAATAAAGAATCCCTCCCTTTGTTTTTTTAAATCCTAACGGTGTATAGTTTTTTTTTTCCTCTGCACTAGCCTTGTCTGATCAGCGTCACTTTAGAGGGAGGTTCTGAAGGGTGCAGGAGGCACAATAAATCCGAGATGATGGAGCTTGCAAACTTCCAGAGCTGGTGCACACAGCGTTCTGGAGATACACATAAAGCGAGCACAGGGGCACTGGAGCTTTGAGACACTGCAGGTCATGGGGGCAACTTGCCAGGAGTGGGAGGGGCTTGCCTAATTTGCATATATTTGCATGGCTTTAAATAAAAAAGTAAGAGCACTTTTTAAAGAGCATGCAAAAAAGTATATGCAGCATACTCTGCTCGCTGCCCTAATCCAGTCGCCAAGAAGTCCATGCAATGTCCCCTCCCTCACGCCCTCCCAAACACGCCGTGTGCGCTCCCAGAAAAACCCGCTGACGTCCACGCCAAGTCCCCGATTTGCACCAGCGAGGTGGGATTTGCACTGGCTGAGTCCAGGCGCGTTCGAAGTGCCCCAGCCCCATCGTTTCAAGCTGAGACAAATACAGCTTCCGATTTGGAAATCTGGGTGTGCAGAAGAGCAACGCTCCCTGGCCCACAGCGGAGCCTGCACTTAGCTTGAGACAATGGGGCCGATGCATTGTCTCTTTTTGTTTTGGCATGATCCAGGTGAACCACGAGCCAGATCTAGAGCCTCCCAACCCTCGGCCCCAATTCAAGAGAGATCTCTGCCATGAGCAGAACAGATGTGGAAACAGCGCTGGGATTTCAGACCAAGCGAATGGCCAAGTGCTGGCTCAGAAACCCAGTGCAAAGGGCATGACTGTGGAAAGAGGCAACTGCTTCCTACCACGCACTATTGTCTGAGTGCGGCACACGGAGCCTGGTGCCCCTCTTGTATCTTTAATGGCGAGAGGCGCTCTGGCCCTTGCCTGCCAATCGATTTTGACAAAGCCTAAGCCACTGAGGCCAGGACAGGATTTTCCAGCAGGTTCGTTCGTGTGACTGCTCCTCGGTACGCGGCTTCCATGCAGCAGAACAACTCTAAGACAGCCCTAGGTCTGTCAGTTGTGGTCGGACATATTCCTGGAGGTTTCATCACATGACATAATCTCGAATGAAAGATTAATCTTTAATTCCTGGAGACCCCAGAGCAATCCTGGAAGGCTGGCAACCCTAGACAGCCCTGAGCATCCAAGCTAAATAAGCAAGGCTCAGCGCAAATTACCATGCAGCAGGAAAGGCAGCTGGGCGTATATCAGCCCCTAACATTCACATAGCCCTTATCCCAGGCCCTAACTGACACCTCCTTTGCTTCCTCTACTGACATGGAATTTCTGTGCATCCCTCCATATGCGGCCAGTGCTGCTTGGGGAGCAGATTCCAAGCCAGCCAGGATATTGCTGGACGCATTCTTCACATTTGCCTGCCAGATCGCTGGCTCTGGTCACCCAGGAAAACACAGCTGCAGGAATCCGTTACGGGGCTGACTCATCACAAAGCAGCAGCTGAACTGGAACCTGGCACCAGAGTGGGGATTGGGCCCGAGGGGAGCTGGGAGTCAGGATTCCTGGGTTTAATTCCCGGATCGAGGAGGGGAATGGAGTCCAGTGGTCAGAGTAGGGTGTCAGGACTCCCAGGAGGGAAATGGGGTGTTAAATCAATGAGGGTCAGAGTCAGGACTCCTGGGTTCAATTCCTGGCTCAGGGAGGGGAATGGAGTCTAGTGGTTAGCGGTGGGGGGGGGGCTGGTATTATGCCAGAAGACTCCTTTGAATAGCCTCTTGAGCTGCAGGAAGGCACCCCACCCCTCCCCAGCTCTCCTTTTCACACCCTTGTCCCTCACTCCCTCTCAGCCTTGCAGGTGATTCCTGCGGGGCGGGGGGGGGTGGCAAGGAGGCAGCAACAACAGGCTTTTCCTGCTCTAGGACTGGATCCCACCTCTCCCTGCCCTGCTGTTTGTTTTTTCTCCCCACGCAGCTATTTTCAGGCAGAGGGAGGTGTCCCGTAACCCATGAATTTTCCTAGGGATTTTCAGCCGGGCCTGCCTGCTCTGACTAGGGTCACTCACTGCAGCCGCCTCAGAGGGAAGGTGCCGCTCGCTTGTCTTCACTGGCAGCGGGGATCCAGGCAGTCAGCACAGCCCCCAGAGAACCGGTGTCCAGGGCAGTGCCCTCCAGCCCCCCTTGCTCTAACCAGTAGCCCACACTCACATTTAGAGCCTGGAATAGAACCCAGGAGTCCTGGCTCAAAGCTCCCTTCCCGAGCCACTAGACCCCACTCCCTTCCCAGAGCCTGGAATTCCCAGCCTCCCTGCTCTAACCCCTAGACACGTCTTCCTCCATCACAGGCATAGGAGTGCCAGAGAACTGCTGCAGCTCCAGGTGAAGACAAATACCAGGAGCTCAAGAGGATATGAGTGTTTGGGTGGGGCTTCTCTAGAGTCTCCCACAGGAGTGGGTGTGGGATGTTAACCGTTTACTTACACAATCACATTCTAATGACTTCCTCAGCCCCTATTTCAGCTCAGGGCGTGTGGGTTTCACTTCCCCACCTCTGGATGTGCTGTAAAGAAGCCCAGCGCCCTGCAAGTGCTGAAGATCTAGCCCTGGCGCCACCTCCTCTTGCTCTCCCTGTTTCTGGGGGTGTCACAACCATCTCCCAGCATGGGAGGCTGCTGCATTCTTGCTCAGCCTGGAGCCCTGAGGGCTTCATTCCTCGCCCACTCCTTGGCTCAGGCAAAGCAGGCTGGGGAGGGGAACAGGACCGTGCATTTCATGGGCTCTGTGCCAGTGGGATTCCCCAGTGTCCCGCATGGCAGTGCTGTCTTGGAAAGATACAGAATAAGAGAATAGCCCTTCCCACCCACCAGCAGACAGCCCAGCAGGCTGAAGGTCTCTGGCTCCAAACCCATCCCTACAGCTGCTACCCCCACAGCTCAAAGCTTGCACGGAGAAGGCTTGAGCAGCTGATTTGTGCCCCCCACCCCCGCTTCAACAGCTCCCCCCCACAGTAGACTGGCCAGAGTGCAGCCCTGCCCCTCCAGCCGGTCTCCATTCCACCAACATGCCAGCACAAAGGGGCAGCAGGGCTTTTATAATGATGACTATCTCCAGAACACACACAACAGAGGGAGCGGGCAGGTGAGCTTCCAAAACACACTGCCCCCAACTTCCAATCCAGAGGGGGTGCGAGGGGAGCTTGTTCTCTATATGCTTTAGCCTCAAGGATGCCAGCAAAGAGAGGCCAGTTAGTTTTTTTTGTTTGTTTGTTTGTTTGTTTTTCCAGTATACAGAGCTTTATTTGCAGTAAGACAGTGAAATACAGAATAAGTTTTTCAGTCAGTTTGTCTCAAGGGTCATGGCCCGCATAGAACTTGGACAGAAAGTCCTTGGGTCGTGGGGTTTCTGTCTCATGGAAAAACCTCATGATGTGTGTCCGCTGGTTCCATACACGAGTAGTTTCCTGTAGTTCCATTTTCCCCTTTATAACCAGTATGTCAATCACTCTGGGATCTGTGACATGGGCATTCTTCATGAACATCTCCTGCACCTTATCACGCCCCTGTTTCACTGAGATGTCCAACTGGTATAGATGTACGGCATTGGGCACCTCCCGGTACCAGGCGTGGTAGAGCTCCCGCACCTGCCGCTTCACCTCGCCCAGGTCCCGGCTGAAGATTGTCTTCACCACCGCGCCCGCCGCCTTCGCCACCTTCCCCGCCCTGGCGCTAGTGAGTTTTCCTCTTGCTCACTAGGCACTGGACAGAGACCTACCAAACTCATTGCACGCAGAGGCCAGATGCCTGTGGGTTTGTCTATACTGCAGTGACAGGCAGCTCATGCAGATATATCCGAGCTGGTGAGCTCAGGTTATGGGAGCAGGAACCCTGGGTAATAACTCAGGGGCCTACCCCGCACTGAAGCATGTGCTGCTGCAGCTTCACTGCTCCAGGGCCTGAGCTAGCTAGATTAAAGCCAGCTCGGGGACGTCGACATGCATTAGCCGCTGTGATTGTCAGATGCTCCAGGCTGGGTCCGATCTGAACCAGCAAGCGGGCCAGCTCAGCACCTTGCTCCCTAGAACTAACCAGCCTGCTTACATGGCCAGCTGTTAGAATGGGCTCTTTATACAATAGGGAGGCGCTGCTGAGGGGGAAGGCAGCCCCTGCCAAATATGTATCCGAAGCACATTCCTTTGCTAGCTCAGGACTGGAGCGTGCTGCCTCTTTGTCCTGCCCTAGGAGGATTCAGTGCCAGGGAACAGCAAACCTCACACAATGGAGGCATTAATCACGCAGGGTAATAAAGCCCTTGGGGCCTGGCTTTCCAAAGGGCTCGGTCCGTGGGGTGCCCGGTGCTTGGGAATCTGGAACAATCTGGAGAACCGATTCCCTGCTGCTCCACTGAAGCCATGTGGGGCTGGAAGCACTCGGTATGTCAGAGATCAGGCCTTTGGACCATGTGACTCGCACGTGACCCGCAGCTGAATAAATCGCCCCCACCCCAGGGCCGGCTCCAGCTTTTTTGCCACCCCAAGCGGAGAAGGAAAAAAAAACCCAAAAAACCTCAATTGAGCTGCCACCGAAGTGCCGCTGAAGAGGAAGAGAGGGAGTGAAGGACCTGCCGCCGAAGACCCGGACGTGCCACCCCAATAACGGCAGGAGTGCCGCCCCTTTCTATAGCTGCCCCAGGCACCTGCTTCCTTCGCTGGTGCCTGGAACCGGCCCTGCCCCACCCAGACCCTCAGCTCATGCCCAGAAATCCCATTCACGCGTGTGGTGCAAGGAAGGGGTGAAAGCCAGACCTGCAGCTCACTCCTTAGACTGCATTTCACTGCAGTGTCTCCCAGCAAAGCCGAACACTGGCAGACTCCAGAGCGCAGTCAGCAGTCCCCTCCAAGACGGCTAAATTCAAGCAGTCTAAGGAACCAGAGAGACTTATAGGGTCTGAATCCAGCAGCCTCAACACCGAATCCCCGTGATGTTTGCTCCAGCCAAACCTTCTCCTTTACCCCGAAGGGACACCAGGCACACCCTCTGCAGGACCAGCACCCGGAGGCTGGGCTGTACCAGGCAATCAGTGAAAGAGGAAGAAAAGAGGCCACGAGATTCTGCAATAACTTCACACACAGCCAGGCTACTGGTGTGACTGTCCTGTGACCAAGGCAGTAACAAGCAGGGAGGAGTGAGCACCAGGCTGCCATTCTGCCCCCCCGCAGGGCCGCCGAGGGGGTGGGGGGCAAGAGGGGCAATTTGCCCCAGGCCCCGGGCTCTGCAGGGGCCCCCACGAGAGTTTTTCGGGGCCCCTGGAGCGGGGTCCCTCACTTGCTCTGGGGGGCCCGGAAAACTCTTGCGGGGCCGGGCCCCGGAGCTTCTTCCGCTCCCAGTCTTCGCCGGCGGGGGGGTCCTTCCGCTCCAGGGCAGAAGGACCCCCCGCCAGTGAATTACCGCCAAAGCGGGACCTGCTGCCGAAGTGCAACCCGGTCTTCGGCGGTAATTCGGCGGCGGGGGGCCCTTCCATTCTGGGACCCAGTGCCGAAGTGCCCCGAAGACCCGCGGCGGGGGCCCCCCGCCGCCGAACAGGGCCAGCTCTAGACATTTCGCCGTGCAGGGGGCGCCCTGCCGCTTGCTGGTCCCGTGGCTCCGGTGGACCTCCGGCAGGAACGCCTGCGGATGCTCCACTGGAGCCGCGGGACCAGCAGACCCTCCGCAGGAACGCCTGCAGGAGGTCCACCGGAGCCACCTGCCGCCGACGGCCCCAGGAATCCTCTGGGCGGCCCTGCCCCCCAGTGCAATCTGAGTTGCAAGAGCCCTGTCCTGGTTCTGACTAGGAGGCCCTTCCACCCAGATTTACATTCAGAAGCTGAAAGGAATGCACCGTGCCTGTCCTAGAGCCACACCTCCCTGGGCTGTGCTGCACTGTCCGGAGTGGTTCTGCCAACCAATGTTCACTCTCGCTTTTCCCATGCGCATGTGGAAGGAATTCTGTTATGTGCACCAATATGGAGGTGGGGTGGTGGGGCCAAGGGCTTCAGTGTGTGGGAACGGGCTCCAGGGCTGTGTGCGCGCATGGGGGGAGGGACAGGCACAGGGAGTGGGAGGCGATAATGTGGACTTCAAATCAGTTGCCGGCTTCACAGGAATCATTTGATGATGCAACCAGACCATTCGGTGTCAGGAGCGGGGGGCTCAGGATGGGTCGGGGCTTCCCACTGGCACCAAAGTATTATGGTACTTGGAACTCTCTAAAGAAACAAAAGAGATAGATAGATAGATAGATAGATAGATAGATAGATAGATAGATAGATAGATAGATAGATAGATAGATAGATAGATGCGTATTGGGATGGACAGTTGATAGCCCAAGTCTAGGGTTTGGGCTTGGGCTCACAGCTTAAAGAAAATAAACAAAAGGCCATGGGGGAAAGGCGAGAGAGATAGAAGAGACAGAGAAGAACAGGGTAGGGGAGACACAAAGGGAAAGATGCAACCTATTCACAGGGTCCTGCCATAAACACAATGACTACAAACATGGTTCCTGCCAACCCTGAATCTGTCCCTTGGGAAGAGTTGGGGGCAACTAAACCCCTCCCCTGGACGGGATCCGGCCCCTGGTTGGAAGCATAGGGTGACCAGATGTCCTGATACGGGGCATTGTCTTACATAGGCAACATTACCCCACCTTAAAAAAGAAGTGTCCTGGCTTTTCAAATTTGCTATCTGAGTGCTACTGGCACCCCAGACTGGCAGCGGACTGAGCCACTCAGCCCGCCGCTGGCCCGCTCAGCCTGCTGCCGGCTGAGTAAATGGAGCCTCAGACCGGCAGCGGGCTGAGCAGGACCAGCGTTTGGACCCCAGACCGGCAGCGGGCTGAGCAGGGTTGGTGGCTGGAACCCCAGACAACGATCCCAGGGAAGGATCACACTAATTTGATAAGATCTGCATTTTAATTTTATTTTAAATGAAGCTTGTTAAATATTTTAAAAACCTTATTTACTTTAAACACAACTGTTAAGATAAGTTCCTGTCTGCATCCTAAAACTTGCCCATACCGGTATTGCCCTGGCCTCTTCTTTTGTCATTCAGCGTTAAACGCATTCTAAACTATATGCATTTCCTTACCTTTTGGGGGCGAAGCCAGACTTTTAGGCACCTGCTCCCCTACTTGGTGTAAACTTTGCTTGTACCAATCAGAAACGAACACACACAGTTTTTGGGCCTCGTCCCCTATGACACTTCTGTTAGGTAATAAAGCAAGTCCTCACTCACCTCTCCAACACCCAAGGTCGTGCGGAGTTGGAATTTGGGCCCACAATTCTGTCAGAGACCAGACACCAAATGCGTTGATCAACGGGCTCACACTACCCCAAAAGCTTTAGAATAAGTGTGGCCCCTTTATTAGGGGTGAGCATCAATATTTATACACAGAAGTAAACAAAGTGATTAATAAAAGATAATGGTCATGCATAATCAATCAAGATTTTACAGGAAGAGCAAGTTTAACAAGTAAATGCATAGAGATAAAGGCTAATGGCTACTTGAGGAAGGGGGTGTCATGAGTAGTTTGCAGGTCAGTGCTTTGTTCAAAAAAAGGTTCAGAAAGGATTATGCAGAGACGGCCAGTCTGGGTGTTTTTTGGCTCCAAAGTTCACCAAAAGTTTAGACCCAACATTCCTCCATTTGTAGCTTTGAGATAACTATTAATCAAAAAGCTACACCCTATTTCAAGATCTCAAGGGCCGCTTGGCAATTTCAGCCTGGGCCAATTCGAAGAGAGTAAGGCTTTTAGTTGAAGTGGGAAAAGAATAAACTGACTTACATGAGTTTATGAGGGAGGGGACACACTGAATACAGCAACACAGTATTATAAGGACTACCATGGCCCCAACAACACCCACCAAGAGGTTTTTAACCCACTCAAATCCGGGCAGCCAATTCCATAAGGCTCCCCACCAATCATAAGGTGGCTGGCCAGAGGAGTAGTTTTTAGCCATTTCCCTTAGGTGTTTGGTACGTTGAAAAGTGTCAGAGTAGGTGTCATTTACAAAAACACAGCATTCTTCATTTATGAGGGCGCAAGTTCCTCCCTGGGCTGCTAACATCATATCTAAAGCCATTCTGTTTTGCAAAGCCAACTGGCGCAGCTGGGACATTTCCCCGGCCTGGTTCTCAAATAGGGTTGCAGTTTCATTGGTCAAAGATTCTAATAGTCCCTGTAGACGGATGATAGCACCCTTCAAGCTAGTGTGACCAGCCCACCGCTGCCAGGACAAACCATCACGGAGATTAATATTTCTGTCAGTTTCACGGATGTTACGAACGTGGGGAAAATGAGGGGGAGTGAGGGAGATCCGAGAAGGCGGTGCTAGCCATGCCAAATAACATGACCCTGCCCAATCAGGGGAGAGAAAATAATAAGCCTTGGGCCCGCACACCCAGTATGTTCCATATAATGCGTTTTGGGTATTCCATTTCTCAAAGTAGGAGGTAACCCACCACCCGTTGTACCACTGTTCCCCTGGTAACGCAGAGGGGTCGTTGTGTGAACTGCAGAGGCACAATTTGGTAGTGTTGTCCTCAAAGGGCAGTGTAGTACTGCTTGAGCAGTTGTAGAAGGCAATTGGGTATCCTTTAACAATTAGTTGGACACCTTCGAGATCTGAGCAGGGCTTTTTAAAAACTGACTCTGAAAACCTGCCCCTCCATGAAAAAGTTGAAAAGGTTGGATCGGGGTGAGGGATCCACATATGGGATAAGTGGGATGCGCAAGGCTTGAAGCCAAGATTTTTACTAAAGGCGGTGCCATTAAAATATATGTTGCATTTACTTGTTCCCACAAAAGTTGACCCTTTTTCTTTAACAAAACACAGTGATCCTGTTTGATTGGTTACCCTGAGATATTTGTTAATTGGCACTTCTGTTTTGTCCCATGTAAGATTGGGTTGGACTGGATCTTTTATTCTAGTCGGTGGCATCCAAGTCATATTAGCAGTGGTTAGGGGAATGGGTGTGAAGGGGAGTCCCTGTGCTGCATTTACTGGAAATTGAGTACATACCCAGCAATCACTTCTATTTCCTAAAATACGAGTTTTAACCTCGTGGGAATATCTAATAAAAGCATTATCTTCATAAGCAGAAAATAAACTGAAAAAGCATAAAAAACATACAGTTGTCAGAATAAAGGGTCCTCTCATTTTTTTCGAGTTAATTTAAGTCTAATGTCTGAGAGAGGTAAGCTGGTCCACTGGTCGAAGGCAGTGTCCTCAGTGGTGACAAGAGCTGCTGGTCCGTCACTGTGGTCCACTACGGCTGGCTTGACGTGGGAGTGGTGGATCCAAGATTTGCGTCCTTCCAGGAACACTGCAGTCTGGGTTGTCAAAAGAACCTGGTGGGGTCCAGTAAACCTTGGCTGGAGGGTGTCGTCACGAACGAACTTTTTGGCCCAGACGAAGTCCCCTGGTTGGAACGGGTGGATTTGTTCCTCCAGCGGCACGGTCTGGGAAAACTGCGAGGCTTTCCAAAGGGTACGGAGGCGAGCCTGTAGGGAGAGAAACTGACACGCAGTCATATGATCCCCTCCCAATAGTGAAACATCAGCACGTGGTAGCGCCCCGCCTTTGAAAGGGGGGTGTCCATAGAGCAATTCAAAGGGGGATAATCCCAATGCGCGGGTTGGGCGAGTACGAAGGTGAAACAGGACCAAGGGAAGTACCTGAGGCCACTTTAATCCTGTTTCCTGACAGTATTTAGCCAATGTAAACTTAAGTTCCCTATTCATACGCTCAACTTTCCCGCTAGACTGGGGGTGGTAGGGTGTATGAAAGGAGTGTGAAATGCCCAGTCCTTGTTCTAAATGGCCAAGGACATGACCAGTAAAGTGAGGTCCGCGATCTGAGTCGAGCACAAGAGGGATGCCAAAACGGGGTACAATATCTCTAAGGAGAATCTTCGCCACTGTGGCAGCAGTACAATTAGCAGTAGGAAAAGCTTCGACCCAGGAAGTCAGAGGGCAAACCAAAACAAGGAGGTGCTTTTTCCCAAAAGCCTTTGGCATATCTACAAAATCAATTTGAAGATGTTGAAATGGAGCAGCAGGCGGAGGTCTTCCACCCTTAATTTTGTTAAGAGGTGGAGCAGGTCCATTACGCTGACATGTGCTGCATGCTTTCACTATTGATAGGCAATAGGGTTGAATGCCTGGAGCATACCAAAAGCGAGCGATAGTGTCCACGAGGGCGTGCGTGCCGTAGTGACCCCCTTTATCATGGTGCCAGCGAACTGCCACAGGGTATGTGGAGCGAGGGAGGCAGGCTCGGCCATCTGGCATAAGCCAGGTCCCTTTGACCAGAGTGGCCCCGAGGCTTTCCCATGATTTTAGTTCAGCAGCGGGTACTGGTACGGGGTGCGGTGGAGTAAAGGAGGAGGTTGCAATAGCCAATGTGGGCATGGCTAAAGGTAAGGTGGCAGCCTTCTTGGCGGAGGCGTCAGCCAGGGCATTCCCACGGGTAACGGGGCTGCTATCTTTAGTATGGGCCCGGCAGTGAACTACAGCCAGGACAGAGGGTTTTTGGAGGGCGTCCAAAAGCTTGTGGATGAGGGGGAGGTGCTGAATGGGTTTACCGGCAGCTGTCTGGAAACCTCGAAACTTCCAGAGGTGGATATGACAATGCACAACTCCAAAAGCATATTTGCTATCAGTAAAAATGGTAACGGTCTTACCAGCGGCCAACTGGCAAGCTCGGGCCAGGGCATAGAGTTCAGCGGCTTGGGCTCCCCAGTTGCCTGGCAGTGAGGCGGCCTCTTGAATGTCCCATTCAGAGGTGACAGCATAACCAGTGAAACGCTTGCCATCAACATAGAAGGAGCTTCCGTCCGAGAAGAGGATGCAATCGGGGTTGTCCAGTGGCACGTCAAACAGGTTGTCTCTTATCTGTAAGATGCTGTAAACTACTTCCACACAGTCGTGCTGGTCCTGGGGGACTGGCAGGTCAGGAAGCAAGGTAGCTGGATTAAGGGGTCCACACCTTTCAAAAATTAGGTTAGTGTCTTCTAAGAGTTCGGCCTCTAGCTGTTGCTGACGATGGGCCGAAAAGACTTGGGTTGTGCCCCTACGCAGAAGGGCTGACAAGGCATGAGAGGTCCAAACCGTGGTAAAATGACCCAGGGTTAGGCTCTTTGCCTTTGTGATCAGCAGGGCAGCTGCTGCCAGAGTCCGGGTGCAGGATGGGGTTCCCTGAGCGACAGGGTCGATTTGCTGAGAGTAAAAAGCAAGCGGGAAATGGTGGGGCCCGCTCAGCTGGGTAAGGACACCACTAGCAATTCCGCCCCTCTCGTGGACAAAAAGGTGAAAGGGTTTGCTGTAATTGGGGGGGCGGAGAGACATGGAGGAGGCCACACTGTCCTTGAGTAACTGAAAGGCTTGAATAGTGTCCGGGGACCACTGCAAAGGGTCAGGAGCAAGGTTAGCAGTGAGTCGGTGGAGCGGTTTGCTTAACTCCCCGCAGGACGGCAACCAGGGGCGACAGAAGCCAATTAATCCTAAGAAACCTCGAAGTTGTTTCTTGGTGTTCGGTAGAGGGCAGTTTTGAATAGTCTTTATGCGGGCTGGGTCCATCTGTCTTCCTTCTGGGGTTAACAGGAAGCCCAGATATCGGACCTTCTGTGAGTCCCACTGAATCTTTTTAGGGTCTACCTTGTGGCCTCTGGTGTGTAGGTATAATAAAAGTGCCTTACCATCGATGCGGAGGGCAGCTTCTTCGCGATTACCTAATAGGATGTCATCTACGTATAGGACCAATGTGGATCCCTGTGGACTGGTGAAACCTTCCAAGTCGTGGCGGAGGCACTGGCTGAAAATCGTGGGGCTGTCTCTGTAGCCTTGAGGAAGTCGTTGCCAGACATAACTTTGTCCCTCCCAGGTGAAACCAAAGAGATACTGAGAGTCTGGGTGCACAGGAATGCTGAAAAAAGCTGATTTTAAGTCAATAACAGTGAACCACTCAGCATCCCAGGGGATTTGGCTGATGATAGTAGCTGGGTCAGGAACTACTGCATGAAGAGGGACCACATACTGATTAACAACTCGTAGATCCTGTACAAAGCGCCAACGAACAGGGTCTCCATCCTTTTTAGGAGGCTTTTTGACAGGCAGTATAGGGGTGTTACAGGGAGTGCGCTGAGGGCGGACTAGCTTTTGTGCAATGAATCCCTCAATAATGGGGCGGATGCCCTCCCGGGCTTCCAGCGACAGGGGGTATTGAGGGACTGACGGGGGGGTTAAGGAAGGCTTTACCTGAATCCTTACGGGCTCTGCCGAAAGGAGCAGGCCAACATCAGTGTCAGAAATTCCCCACAGGGTTGAAGGCAAGTCAGTGAGGTCAGGGGAGAGAGAGAGAGGTGTTTCCCAATTACCCTGAGTAGGGGCCGAATCTCCTAACACTGTCATCAATAATCCTACCCCTTCAGGAGTGCAGGTTAAAGTAGCCTCAAGCTTACAGAGTAAATCCCGGCACATCAAAGGGATCGGACAAGCTGGGGAAAAAAGAAAACGGTGAGAAAAACATTTATCAGCATAAATAACATTCAAAGGCAAAGTGAGTCCCAGAGACTGTGGGTTGCCCTCCACCCCAGTCGCAGTTTTAACCTCAGAGGATAGCCAGGGAGAGGGGGCATGATTTAAAAGAGAGAAAGTAGCCCCAGTATCAATGAGGAAAGAGACAGGCAGTCCCTGGACTGAAAGGGTTAAACGAGGCTCTTTGCTGGGAGGGCAGAAAGTGAGAAAGGAGCCGGCTAAAGACATTAAGGAAATAAGACCATCACATTGTTTGCCTTCGCCCCCGGGGTACCGTCATTGAGGAGGCTGAGTTTGCTGCGGCTGCTGCTGTTTCCCGTAGTTGATCCAGGCCTGGGGGATGGGCTGAGCTGGTGGTGCAGGGGTGTATTCCTCACTTGTATAAGCATCTGCGGATGCAACCAGACCCTCTGGGCGTCCCCAGGGGCATTCACGTTTAAAGTGACCAGGCTGTCCGCACTGAAAACAATTTCCTGATGGCTGGGGTCGCCAGGACCCTCTTCCCCGGGCACCCTGGAATCCCCTGCCACGGCCACGGCCTTTGCCTCGAACACCACCGTGAAAAGCTAAAGCCATCAGCTTATATTCTTCCTTTTTCTCTTTCTTTTTACTACTTTCCCTTTCTTTCTCCCAGGCAAAATCAGCTACTTCCAACACTGAAGTGACTGACTCACCTCCCCAACCAGGGCGAAACTTTAAGAAGTAATCCCTTACAGGGGGCACCGACTGATTCACAAAAAATGAAATAAGAGTAGGGTGGTCTGCTTCTCTCTCAGGATCCATCTGAGTGAACATTCGGGCCCCCTCCAATAGCCTCGACCAGAACTTTCTGGGCGGCTCATCAGATTCCTGCCGAATCTGCATGAACTTAGCCTGATTAGGCGAGCGGCAAGCCATTTCCTTGAGTCTCTCTAACAATCGCTCTCTATCTGTTCGCAGCTGAGTCAGCCTTAGCTGAGTCCAGTCTAGGGGATTCCAGCCAGCGGCCAGATCCCGCCTATCCATCCAAGTAAGATTAGCTGCATTGCTATCTCCCCATGTCCTTTCTGCCATCCACAATCTACTACGTTCTTCTCCGGTCAAAACTCTACTTAACAACTGATCCACATCCGTATAAGTAGGATTATAACTTAAAAACAATCTTTCTAGAAGTTCTATGATCTTTCGGGGATTTTCCCCAAAAGACCCTGACAACTGTCCCCACTCTTTCAAATCCCATTCTAGCCATCCTTTATATTCCACAATACTAGCATGTTGCAATCGTCCATCATTGCCCATATAAGGTTGATCGTGCACCTGTAAAGGCATCTCTATAACCATACTTTTATTATTCGCAAGAGATTTGACGGAGACATCCTCTGGGCTATCCTCGGGGGGGGGCATGCACCCTGCTGTACCTGCTTGGACCTAAGCCTAGTAACTACTCCTCCCGAGGTTTGCCCCTCCAATTCCTCCTCATCCTTCTGCACAAATTCCAATCTGGGATCCTGCAGATTCCCCTCTGCTACAAGGAGAGAGCTCCCCTGCGGAGGAATAGGGGCAGGTGCAGAGGGGACCAGCTGACGAGTCAAAACACGCCGTGGTCTACACCCTTCATCGAAATAACCTGGAGGGGGTTCACTCTCGGGAGAGTACCTGACTGCCATAATTTTTAAAGATTTCCACAGCTCTGCTGCTGTGTCCCAACAAAACCAGTAACATAACTGTCCCGGATGGTCTTTTTCGATCTGGCTCTTTACTCCTCTTAAGGCAGCCTGTTCGAAAGAGCCATACGAAGGCCACCTCATCTCCGAGTCGGCCAATACCGCGGTATACCCAGTCCAATTCCTTACACATAGTGTGTACAACTTCTTCCTAGACATTCCTGTCTGTACTGGGAGTTTCCCTTCGTTCCATAACTTATTTACAATCCCCAACGGACTCTCAAGAGGCACGCTAGTCCCTTGACCCATGGTGTCTGACAGGAGCCCTCCAACTGGCGTTTACCCTGCTGTCCAATACACGACCCCTCAATATTGAATTGGCTAGGAGAAATCTCCTGTGGCGCCTTGCCAATTCATATATGAGTGGTCTGACCACTGGACAGAGGTACCGCACCAGAAGGAATCCCGGACGAGCCCCCAAATTGTTAGGTAATAAAGCAAGTCCTCACTCACCTCTCCAACACCCAAGGTCGTGCGGAGTTGGAATTTGGGCCCACAATTCTGTCAGAGACCAGACACCAAATGCGTTGATCAACGGGCTCACACTACCCCAAAAGCTTTAGAATAAGTGTGGCCCCTTTATTAGGGGTGAGCATCAATATTTATACACAGAAGTAAACAAAGTGATTAATAAAAGATAATGGTCATGCATAATCAATCAAGATTTTACAGGAAGAGCAAGTTTAACAAGTAAATGCATAGAGATAAAGGCTAATGGCTACTTGAGGAAGGGGGTGTCATGAGTAGTTTGCAGGTCAGTGCTTTGTTCAAAAAAAGGTTCAGAAAGGATTATGCAGAGACGGCCAGTCTGGGTGTTTTTTGGCTCCAAAGTTCACCAAAAGTTTAGACCCAACACTTCTATGATGTCATAGTGGGTATTTTAGGCTGGTCTGCCATGTGCAGGCAGAAGAGGAGAAAGAAAAACGAATCCTGTGTACCTTGTGCACACCCGTAACCGAGCCTGATCACCTCGACCCCTCTCTCAGCTCACGTGTTTTAAACAGAGTTTCTACGTTTGCTGGTCGTTATGAGTTGGTTTGTATTCGTAAGTATTGGTTATTACTAAATGCTGCATCTGTGTTTATAAATATTGTTTACTGCATCTTTGTTTATAAATATTGTTTGATAGTAAATACTTTAGCCATTGTATGTTTTAAGTTCCATTAACCCTATTTGCTAATCATACGCTGCTCCCCTACCCCTTGTAACTATCCCCAATAAAACTTTAAATTAATTAATTTTAGTTGTGTGCGTGCCTGCAGTTTGCATCGTGACCCATACCCTCCTTGCATCCCTTACCTATACAGTCCATTGCCACGTGCAGCCTGGTAAATAACAGGTCTGCATTTTTCTTTTGCCCCTAAAAGTAGGTGGCAATCTACAACAACAACAGTTTATTTATATAATATAGACAGAGAGAGAGACAGAGAGAGAGAGACCTTCTACAAATGTTAAGGCACGGGAAACCTTAAATTACAGTGAATTTGGCACACTACTTCTGAAAGGTTGCCGACTCCTGGGCTAATGCATCTGGGGCCTGATTTGCAGAGGTGCAGGTCATGTACACTCTGGCTTCTGCTGTGGGTGCTTAGCACATTTCAAATCTGGCTCATACACACGGATGCTGCATCATGGTTCCCCGCTCTCTGCAACTCCATCTACCTGGCTTGTTGTGTTTTGTCACCCACTTTCAGTTTATAACACTGCAACAGAGACCCTGGCACAGGGCATTGCCTGGGCATTAATAAACAGCTGGCATTCCTCAGGGGCACCTTCCAATGATCCCCATAGCTAACTACCCTGATCATCTGCTGTTATTGCACTCACAGTGGGTCCAAACAGTGTGGCTGGAAGCAGTCCCTCTTATCTCAGCCCTGAGGAATTTTATCAGCTAACTTTCCTGAAACCGGGGGTGGGGGTGGGATGTGGAAAAAAACTCCAAAAAATACCCAAAGTACTTAGCAACCTGAGACACAGTCTGCCTGGAAAGACAACACCTTAGAGAGGGGCAGGTGAAGACAACTATTTTTCTTCATCACCACCAATATTCATAAGCTCTAACTGCCTGTTTCTTTTCTGCACCAGTTCACCCTGGACCTGAACTCTGAGGCAAACTCCACTGGAAACATGAAGGTGCCACCAGCGGGTCAATCTCTCTGGAAACGACACCAACGCCAGGGGGAAGGCCTGGGCAGCGGCAGCTGTTGCTATTGTTTGTAGGGAAGGTTTAACCTTCTGTCCTGATGGGCTTGAACTGATAGGATTGTCCTCCCCACAGCCTTTCCTTGACAGCGGCCCTGTCACCTGGCTGGTTGGTCATAGAAGACGACAGCTGTTCTCCACCTTCCAGCTCACCCAGCTGCAGACTGAGTCCACAGTCAGACCTTAGCTGGAGGGGAAAGAGCAGGCAAATGGGAGGTTACCAAGTCTCCGGTGAGCTCGAGCCGCTGGCTCCAAGCCTTTAAAACGATAAGAGAAGCTGCCTTCGCAGCAAGCACGTGGGTGTAAGAAATGCTGTGCCTTGGGCAGACTGGCAGCTGCATGCACGTGCCCACTGCATGGACAGGCTGGTGCCTTTGAGCTATTCACTGGGACTAGGGGAACAGGTAAAGATAAAGGTCAAGAATCTCTGCCATAAATGCATGTGTGTATGGCGGTGGTCCTGGTGTGGGGCATGTCCCCATAGCGGGGCACAGAGGAATGTTGGGGGGGAGGTGTCAGGGCCCGGGCCAGCCCCCACAGGGGGAATGGGGAGGGAGCGCCATCCAACCCCACTCCAATCCTAGCTCTGCTCTGGCTCTGCCACTAGCCTTGGGCCCCTGGCCACGGCTGCCAGCCCCCACCACAGACCAGCTGCAACTCTGCTCCCAGCACCAGGCCCCACCCCAGCACTGGCCTCTGGCTGTGGCCTCAACCCTGCCCCCAGCCTCGGCTCTGCTCTCAGTCCCAGCCTCAGCCCCCTTGCCCCTGTCCCCATACCTCTCCAGAGCTGTGGCCCCACTCCCAGCCCCTGGGGTGTGCAGACAGAAGTAAGGAGGGGGACGAGGACAACCCTGAAAAGTATGGTGACCACTGGTGTAAGTGATGGGGAGAATGAGTGTGTTTTCATGCGAGACAGGATAAGAGAGAGGCAACGGCTGTGGTGCATCCTAGAGAACGGATATACTGGGTGTGTGTGGCAGAGAGAATGGAGTGCGTGTGTGTAGGTGTGTCTCTGCACAGATCTTTGTAGCAAGAGGCAGCTGGTGCATGCTGGGACACAGGAAACGCATCACTTCCTTATGCTGCACACTGCCTGCTGCCTGACAAACCCACTCAGCCCTTTCCAGAGCCATACTGATCCCAGTCGCTTCACACTAACAGCCCCTACTTCCCAGCCATCCATAAAGGTGCAGGCCAGAGGGGGAGATAACGGGGGGAAACAATGGCAGAGGCAGCAGCTCCTGCAAACCACCTTGGTCCACATAGCAAAGATCATCACGACCCAAGAGCAAATCAGGATATGTCGACACTGATTCCGATGGCCTGTAAAGTACATACGCTGCACGCCCCCTCGCCTGGTACAAATAGCAATGTAGACAGGGAAGCACTGCTTAAGTACATAAAGACATGTCTGAACCCATTGGCTATGTACCCTACACAGCTCTCTCTACGCCCAAGCAGCACCTCCCCATCAGTGTCCTTGCTGCTGGAGCCTGTCCCCGCTGCAGGGAAAGGCTCTGGACTTGGGGAAAGGCTCTGGCAGAGGGAGGCAGCGGGGAAAGACTCCTGGCAGCTCCCTGCAGCTGGAGCCTTTCCCCGCAGCCTCCTCACTGCCAGAGCTTTTCACTGCTGTGCATAGCTACAGCGTGGTGCAGACACAGCTGGCTTTTCACTGCGGCATGTAGCTGCATATACCCTACAACAGGGGTGGGCAGACTACAGCCCGCGGGCCATATCTGGCCCATGGGACCATCCTGCCCAGCCCCTGAGCTCCTGGCCTGGGAGGCTAGCCCTGGCCCCTCCCCTGCTGTCCCCCCGCATCCTCAGCTCGCTCGCTCGCTCTGCAGCTGGCACAGTGCTCCAGGTGGCAGGGCTGTGAGCTCCCGGGGCAGCGCAGCTGCAGAGCCGGCCTGACCCGGTGCTCTGAGCTGCGTGGTGGCGGCAGCAGTGGTGGTGTGGCCTGGCTCCAGCTGAGCGGTTCGGCTGCAGTGCCGCCAGCCACCGGTGCTCCTGGCAGCATGGTAAGGGGGCAGGGAGCAGGGGGAGTTGGATAGAGGGCAGGAGAGTTCGGGGGGGTGATCAGGGGGCGGAAGTGTGGATGGTGGTGGTGGTGAACCAGGGGGTTGAATGGGAGCAGGGGTCTTCGGGGGGGCAGTCAGGAGGGGGGGGGGGTTGGATGGGGCGGCAGAGGTTCCAGGTGCAGTTAGGGGACAGGGAGAAGGGGTGGTTGGATAGGGCAGGGGACCCAAAGGTGCTGTCAGGGAACAGGGTGGGTTGGATGAGGCAGGAGTCCCAGGAGGGTTGGGGGGGGGGCAGATAGGAGGTGGGGGCTGGGCCACGACCCCCTCCCCTAACCGGCCCTCCATACAATTTATGAAACCCGATGCGGCCCTCGAGCCAAAAAGTTTGTCCGCCCCTGCCCTACAAGCTGCTGCCAGTGGTGTGCAGTGTGGACATGCCATCTCACAGCTGATCGGGGGCAGCATTTCGAGGACGGGACCTTCCGTCTCACAGCTGATCCTTGACCAGTCTCCATCCTGCACCCACTGGGTAAACAGAGGATCCCTGGGGTTGTCTGCTGGTGCCTCAGCAATGCTAGGCTGCCCAGACTCTCCTAGTACTTTTCAATAGCTCTGTGCCCTTGAGTCTGGGAAATTCAGCTCCCAACCTGCCATAAACAGTCCAGAAGCTGGGAATGGGCAACAGGGGATAGATACCTTGATGATTCCCTGTTCTGTTCATTCCTGCTGGAGCACTTGGTTTCGGCCACTGTCGGTAGAAAGGACACTGAGCTAGATGGACCTTTGGTCTAACCCAGTCTGGCCATTCTTATGTCCAACCAATACGGCATCTCATATACCTGCAGGGACCACGTCCCCGGGGTAAGGTTTTACACACATGCACACTCCACTACACTCGTTCACGCTGGGTACCTCTGGGATTCTCTCTGATAGAGAGTTTGCTTACTGAAGATGAAACACAACCTATCCCTTCTGAGTACAGAACCCAGGCGTCCTGACCCCCAGTCGTTTGCTCTAACCACAGAACCCCACACGCAGTTCCAGAGCAAGGCACAGAACCCAGGAGTTCTAAGGCCCAGTGCCCTGCTCCAACCTCTAGACCACATTCCCTTCCCAGCGCTGGGAACAGAACCCCGCAGCCACAACTCTCCTTGTTCTAACACAGTGGGTTTCAACCCCTAGCCCAACCAGCACACAGCTGCGGCCCACGTGACATCCTCAGAGCCATACAGGCAGCATATATAGTGTGTGGATTTGGCCCACATAACACAGAGAGCTGCGTATGAAGCCCACAATGGTAAATAGGTTGAGAACCACTGCTCTAACAGCATTGCCTCTGCTTTTAATAGTAACACTTTGCATTCATATGGCACTTCAGGTCAAAGGAGCTCAAAGCACCCTCATAAGGGTGTGGCGACTTCCAGCTACATCGCAAATACCACAGGAATAATCTTTCTTCCCTTATTTCTGTATGCAGTCCCAAATGAAACCAGGATCCCTGTGAGAAAATTAAAACAAGATACTAAAAAAGTTTCCCAATTTTTTAATTGAATCTTGAAAAAAAATTAGGGCTGCCCAGAGGATTCAGGGGGCCTGGGGTAAAGCAATTTCGGGGGCCTCTTTCATTTAAAAAAGTTGCAAAACTATAGAATATTATATTCTCGTGGGGGCCCCTGCGGGGCCTGGGGCAAATTGCTTCATTTGCCCTCTCCCCTCCCCCAGGCAGACCTTAAAAAAATTAGGGAAGTGGGTCTGGTTGAAGATTTGGGGGAAGAAAGCTGGGATGGTTCTTTTATGATCCAAACCTCCGCCCATCCCTGCTCTTGACTGGGGTAAATGGGTGATTAGGAGTACCACTGTCCTCCTGGGCCTTGATGCGGGTTGTCGTGGGAGCCCTATACTACGCAAGGATTTAGGCAATAAACATCCTGTGTTTATTTCTCCTGACTCATTGATTTGTGCTTGCTTGAATCAAGCTGGGAGCCTTTCATATCTCAAATATTCCTTAGTTCCTGGTTGAGTTGGTACAGAATAAGCTCTTCTCTGTGTAATTGAAAACAGTGGCTAACAAACCACGCCGCACACACACTCCAGAAACTCCCCTCACTATTATGATTCACCCACCATCTCCATTCCAAGTGTTTTGCCAAAATATTTGACGTTACTGCAGCAACGGGGCTGAAAATCCCGAGGCCGGGGCTTGGTGTGGTGGAAGCTTTCTGGCAGTGTTTCACTGGCTGGATCTCATTTTGAACTGTGAATCACTTTGCATGGAGGAAGTGACTCCCCCGTGTGTGGCATTTACCGAGCCAGGCACCAGGGTGATAGCAAATAAAGCGCACTCGCCTCCTGCCAGCATCTTGTAAAGAGTGGAACTGCTTGGAAGGTAATGCAGAAAATAGTTCTCTCTCTTTAAACCCGGGTGACATTTCTTACTGGGTTCAGAGGCAAACACATTTTTCCAGATATTAACAAGGATATTGCAGCTCTCTCTGATGATGCACAGGACAAAGGTCTCTTTCAGAAAGACAGATGTTCACGGTGCATTATCTCAATTGAAAATATACTTGAGATTACACAGGAAGTCAGTAACAAAGCTAGAAATAGAACCCAGGAGTCCTGGTTTGTTGTTCATCTATTTTAACCACAACTTTTTGGGTGTGTTTCTAGCCTCTGCACATTATTATTATTATCTGAGTCATGGCAGTGTTTAGCATTGTGCGAGATGCTGTTCAAACCCATAACCAAAAGGTGGTCCCTGCCCCAAAAAGATTGCAATCTTAGACAAGATGAGACACAACATGTGGATACAACAAACCGTTGTGAGGAGAGCACAAGGCAAGGATGAGCTGATTGACTACATGATAAGTAGCAATGACAGCAGACCAGCTGACTACCAGTTGGGACAAGAGGGTCTGCAGGATTCCGAGCATTTTTGCAAATCTTGCCACTTCGTTTAAGTGCCTAAATGAGAGCAGAGCTCACTGGAAAATCTGGTCTCAATTGTGAAGGCTTTTGAAAGTCAAGCTTGAAGTGACTTATTCACTAACCAGGGGTCAAGGGGTTTTGCTTGTGTGGTCTAGGGTGCCAGAAAATAAAACACCGTGCACTTCCTGGCAAGATCAGCTTTCTCAACCAGCTACATGCACCACTCAGGCTGGCCTTGTGGCTGAACTACAAGATGAGGAATCAAGGGATTCAGGTTAAATTGCCAACTATACCAGCAAGATGCAAAGCAGCTGAGAATCCAGCCCTGCAAATTAACTGGATTTATTTTGCCTGAGCATGCGCCAAGGAATCCCACGGAGCCAGCAGGATACATCTTAAACGTATTTGAATAAAATACAGGCCTTTGAAATAATTTATTTTACATTGGATTTGACTTATTGGTCTTGTTTTGCAATATTTGTCAAAAAAGGAAAGTTGTGAGAGAGGCCAGGAGCCTGGGGGGAAATTTGCCAGCTCCACAGGTGAGCTACTCTGGCTGAGATGGGTGTAGTGTGTGTGCATCTGTAATGTGGGCTACTAGCTGAGGCGTGTGTGTTTGTGTGTAAACTATGGTCTACTCGCTGTGGTATGTACCGTACCTGTGTGATCTGGGCTACAAAATGAAGTTTGTGTGTCTGTATATAATAGGGGCTACAAGATTATGATTTGTGTGCGTGTGGAATACAAACTGAGGTTTGCATGTGTATGTTGGGTGGGCTACTGGATGAGTTTTGTGTGTGTGCATGTGTTGCTAGCATAGTCATCATACTGTTACTGGGTAATAAACCACTCTCTGTCGTTTGCTGAACAACTGTAACCTGGTTACTGATTGCATTTGGTTGAAAAGCAAAGCAAAAAAAATCTTTCCAATGAATAAGCCCCTGATTCATTTCTGCCAAACAATAAACCACAAAGGGCTGCAGAGATGAAATCATGGCTCCATGCAGACAGCCAAGCACTGAAGGAGGAGGGGAATTGGGTTTGCTCCAGAAGAGTGGGTGGGGTTTTGTCAGCCCTGCAGAACTGGGTTCTCTCTGTGATTCCCTCCAGCGTTGTTAGCATGCAGGAAATGTGGCCAGATGGACTTTGACATAGTGGGCCAAATCCATCCCTAGGGTAAACCAGTGGAGTTGAGTCAGTGATTAATCTGATCCAGAGAAAAGCCTTTGGCTAGGGTTGAAATAATTCTACAGCCTCTGCCTTCTCTTCCTCTTAAAGGGTGGAGGCAGGCTGGGGGCCAAGCAGGGGAGTCCAAAGGTGGATCCTGAGAAGATACCTCTCATGGGCCAATGCCAAGATTGGCCTCCCTAGCTCTGGGAGTTGAATTCCAGCCCTGAGTAAGGTGTGTACTCTGAAAACAAATGATCTAGGAGGCATGTTCCACTCAAGTAGTTTCATGTTCAACCTTTGGCGCAAACTCCCTTTCCAAGAGAATCCAGTCTATTCATACTCCCACACTACCCTACTGATTTTGCTGTAGCCCAGTGCCGCACTGGCAGATTAAACAAGGTGTACACTGAAAATTCCAAGCACATTCCTAGATGAAACAGGCAACACCCTCTACCAAAATGCCAGAGATTTGCTAGGGAATCATACCCTCTATTTTGGTATCCCATCTCTGCAAATGGCCAATCCTTTTTGCTACTGAAGAAGGCCACCCTCCCGCCGCATACCCCTCAGGGTCTTTGTGATTAATTGTACAGTGTTATCTCTGACAGGGCCCAGGGAAATTTCTTTCCTACTCCCTCCAGACAGAGATCAGTTTGTAGTTCTCTGCAGCACAGGATTATATTCAATAATTTAGGGCCTGACCCTGCTGCCCTGGAAGCCAATGGGAGTTTTGCAATTGACATCCATGGGAGATTTACCAGGCCCTTGTCCTGGGTAGCATTAGCTGCAAATGCAGTTAGCATGACAAATTTTTATTAGTAGTCCATGTATCCAGGGCGGTATTAAAGCACCAAATGCAATGAGCATTCATGTTCACTAAATGTATTGCTTCCAATTTCAATTCCCTGTCCCAAGGGAGCATGGCCTAGCCCTAGTGATTAAGGCACAGAACAGGCAGTCAGAAGAACTGGCATCTATTTCTGGCTCTGTAGCTCCTTGTGATAGGGGAATTATCTTTTTTATGTGGCAATCAGTAAAACTATCCTTCTCTTTGCTCTGCTTCACTTAAACGTCTTTCAGGGAGAGTAGCATATGAGGGAAAGAAGGTTTAAGGACGAGTGCATAGTGAGGAGGCAACACCATTTACAGGCTGCAGAGGAAACTGCTCGTATACCTAGTAATGGCCAGCTAGGAAGGCACTGCAATAAATTCTCTGCAAGGTTCACTGGAATTGACAACTTTTTTCTTGTTCACAGAACTGCAAGTAAATGCCAACAGCAGGGTTTTTAATTATTCATCACTGCTGCAATACTGTCTATGTCTGCGGTATTCGGTCATATTTTTAAGCAATAGACAGAGTATATTCTTGCCATCAGCAGAGGTAATGTTAACAGATCTCCTGCCAGAATCTGGGTATGCACAATGTCTAGTCAAACTGTCTCCGTTTACTGGAATGCTGCTGCAGTCTTTTCAGAAACCAAGACGTGTTTTGTCCTGGGACTCCCTCTTGTGTTAAAAAGGCTTAATAACCAGAGAGACTCCCAGCTCCTCATAGACTCATAGACTCATAGACTCTAGGACTGGAAGGGACCTCGAGAGGTCATCGAGTCCAGTCCCCTGCCCTCATGGCAGGACCAAATACTGTCTAGACCATCCCTGATAGACATTTATCTAACCTACTCTTAAATATCTCCAGCGATGGAGATTCCACAACTTCCCTAGGCAATCTATTCCAGTGTTTAACTACCCTGACAGTTAGGAACTTTTTCCTAATGTCCAACCTAAATCTCCCTTGCTGCAGTTTAAGCCCATTGTTTCTTGTTCTATCATTAGAGGCTAAGGTGAACAAGTTTTCTCCCTCCTCCTGATGACACCCTTTTAGATACCTGAAAACTGCTATCAGGTCCCCTCTCAGTCTTCTCTTTTCCAAACTAAACAAACCCAATTCCTTCAGCCTTCCTTCATAGGTCATGTTCTCAAGACCTTTAATCATTCTTGTTGCTCTTCTCTGGACCCTCTCCAATTTCTCCACATCTTTCTTGAAATGCGGTGCCCAGAACTGGACACAATACTCCAGTTGAGGCCTAACCAGCGCAGAGTAAAGCGGAAGAATGACTTCTCGTGTCTTGTTTACAACACACCTGTTTATGCATCCCAGAATCACGTTTGCTTTTTTTGCAACAGTATCACACTGTTGACTCATATTAAGCTTGTGGTCCACTATGACCCCTAGATCTCTTTCTGCCATACTCCTTCCTAGACAGTCTCTTCCCATTCTGTATGTGTGAAACTGATTGTTCCTTCCTAAGTGGAGCACTTTGCATTTATCTTTATTGAACTTCATCCTGTTTACCTCAGACCATTTCTCCAACTTGTCCAGATCATTTTGAATTTTGACCCTGTCCTCCAAAGCAGTTGCAATCCCTCCCAGTTTGGTATCATCCGCAAACTTAATAAGCGTACTTTCTATGCCAACATCTAAATCGTTGATGAAGATATTGAACAGAACCGGCCCCAAAACAGACCCCTGCGGAACCCCACTTGTTATACCTTTCCAGCAGGATTGGGAGCCATTAACAACTACTCTCTGAGTACGGTTATCCAGCCAGTTATGCACCCACCTTATAGTAGCCCCATCTAAATTGTACTTTCCTAGCTTATCTATAAGAATATCATGCGAGACCGTATCAAATGCCTTACTAAAGTCTAGGTATATCACATCCACCGCTTCTCCCTTATCCACAAGGCTCGTTATCCTATCAAAGAACGCTATCAGATTGGTTTGACACGATTTGTTCTTTACAAATCCATGCTGGCTATTCCCTATTAACTTACCACCTTCCAAGTGTTTGCAGATGATGCCTTTGATTACCTGCTCCATTATCTTCCCTGGCACAGAAGTTAAACTAACAGGTCTGTAGTTTCCTGGGTTGTTTTTATTTCCCTTTTTATAGATGGGCACTATATTTGCCCCCTTCCAGTCTTCTGGAATCTCCCCCGTCTCCCATGATTTCCCAAAGATAATAGCTAGAGGCTCAGATACCTCTTCTATTAACTCCTTGAGTATTCTAGGATGCATTTCATCAGGCCCTGGTGACTTGCAGGCATCTAACTTTTCTAAGTGATTTTTTACTTGCTCTTTCGTTATTTTCTCTTCTAAACCTACCCTCTTCTCGTAAGCATTCACTATACTAGACATTCCTTCAGACTTCTCAGTGAAGACCGAAACAAAGAAGTCATTAAGCATCTCTGCCATTTCCAAGTCTCCCGTTACTGTTCCCCCCTCCTCATTGAGCAGTGGGCCTACCCTGTCCTTAGTCTTCCTCTTGCTTCTAATGTATTGATAAAAAGTCTTCTTGTTTCCCTTTATTCCCATAGCTAGTTTGAGCTCATTTTGTGCCTTTGCTTGTCTAATCTTGCCTCTGCATTCCTGTGTTATTTGCCTATATTCATCCTTCGTGATCTGACCTAGTTTCCATTTTTTATATGACGCCTTTTTATTTTGTAGGTCACGCAAGATCTCAAGGGTAAGCCAAGGTGGTCTTTTGCCACATTTGCTATCTTTCCTAACCATCGGAATAACTTGCTTTTGGGCCCTTTTGGGCCCTCCTCTGTATTTCTACAGCAATTCTCCTCCTGAAGCACTTTATAAGGTTAAATCGCTGTGAGATAAGATTCAGGGAACATTTTGCCTATTACTGAGGTGCTTCTTGAGTAGAACATGCCAGCTGTCCAACAGCACAAAGCAGTATCACATTGATGCACCAAAAAAAGAGCTGTATGTTGTGGAGCATCATTCTGAGCTGTTAGACACCGAGTTCCACCCTAGAGGTGGCTGCAGTTCAGGGCCATCAATTTGCCTGATGGGGAAATCTTAAATTGGACTCAATATCAGTCAAATTCAGAGACCCATATGTTATATTTAGTGCAAGTTTCTCCCCCCGCCTTTTTTTGCATTGACTTTAAGGCAGTTTTAAAAATCCCTGATTCTTGTGAAAGAGGCTATTGATAGTGTCCATTTCAAGGGGGTTTCTTACCTTTCAGAATCCATCTCGCACGAAGTCATGGGGAGACCATTTCACAGCAGTTACGGGATGGTAAAATCGTCCTGCCAAGCAGTCTTCTGTGATGTGGCACTGGGTAAGAAGTCAGTGCGGATGGGTACAATTTTAAAACCTCACCCTTCCATTTTCTTTTTATTTTGTCCATTTAAATTAGTCAGAGTAATTACCAGAGCCCACATTCCCCCAGACATTTATAAAGCTGAATCTTCTTCTGGGAAATATTGGCTGTATGACCAAAACGTGGCTTTCAAATAAATCCTCTCCTCTCAAAGGCATTCAATGAAAATGCAAGTCCTACACATAAAAAAAGCTTTGGCAATGGGCACTTAATAGGGTCTCATATACTTCACTGCCCACCCTGTGGTCACTTTTACATGATATTAGGTGGACAAAGGTCTCCTGTATACAGAATATAGGACCTCATAGGCTATATGTCAATGAGTAGGGTGACCATATTTCCCACAGAGAAAACAGGACACCACCAGCTGTTTGCCCAAAGGCTTCCTCCCATACTGTTGCTGGCTGGAACCCCTCTTCACAGCGAGGTTGTTGTCGGGTCACTGGAACCCTGCTTCTCCCCCCAGCCCTGCCTCACCCTACAGGGGGCTGGCATCTCCGCTCACGCCCTCTACACTGCACTTTTTTTTTCCTCCCAAAAAGTGGGCATTTGTCCTGTTCGCTCTTGCCCACTGATCAAGTCAGCAAGAGCAAAGGGGACAAATGCCTCCTTTTGGGAAAAAAAAAGTCAGGATAGCTGGGACAGGGCTGAAAAAAGGGAGTGTGTCCAGGCCAAAACGGGACGTATGGTCACCATATCAATGAGACCTATATGGCATAGAGGTGTATGGGGCTATGTGGCTGCTGGGGACTATATGGGACAATAGACAGGCCAAGGGACTATATAAGGACTATATGGACCCTGGAAGAGTTGTGTAGGGTTCTATAGGGGACCTAGAGAACTATACAGGCTTGATGGGCATGAGGGGGCTATATGGGAGTTGAGGATAATTATATGGGGCTGTATAGACTCTGGGAGGGGCTATAAGGGATTTGTGGGGTGTCCATGGTCCTTGAGCAGAGACATAGATATAGTTAAAGCAGCAAAGAATCCTGTGGCACCTTATAGACTAACAGACGTTTTGGAGCATGAGCTTTCGTGGGTGAATACCCACTTCCTCAGATGCATGACATGCATCTGAGGAAGTGGGTATTCACCCACAAAAGCTCATGCTCCAAAACGTCTGTTAGTCTATAAGGTGCCACAGGATTCTTTGCTGCTTTTACAGATCCAGACTAACACGGCTACCCTCTGATAATAGATATAGTTGTTGATATAGATGGGACTTGAAGACCCCATGGGAGTGGGAAGGGTTCTATAGGCACTAGGAAGCTATATGGGACCTGGGGAGGGCTCTATGGGTGCTAGGGAGCTATATGAACTTAGGGAGAAAGGGCTCTGTGGGCGCTAGGGAGCTATATGGGAACTAGGGAGGGAGGGCTATGTGGGCACTAGGGGGCTATATGGACCTGGAGAGGGAAGGCTGTATGCAGCTATGAAGGACCTGGGGGGGAGGGAGGGCTCTATGGGCACTAGGAAGCTATATGGACCTGGGGAGGGAGGGCTCTATGGAGCTATATGGATCTGGAGAGGGAAGGCTGTATGGAGCTATGTAGGACCTGGGGGGGGAGGGAGGGAAGGCTCTATGGAGCTATGCTGGACCTGGGGGGCGGGGGAGGAAGGGAGGGCTCTATGGCCGCTAGGGAGCTATACGGACCCGTGGAGAGAAGGCTCTAGGAGCTATGTAGGACCGGGGGGGGGGGAGGGAAGGCTTTATGGAGCTATGCTGGACCTGGGGGGGAGGGAGGGAGGGCTCTATGGGCGCTAGGGAGCTATATGGACCTGGGGAGGGAAGGCTCTATGGAGCTATGCTGGACCTGGGCGCTAGGGAGCTATATGGACCCGGGGAGGGAAGGCTCTAGGAGCTACGTAGGACCTGGGGGCGGGGGAGGGAAGGCTCTATGGAGCTATGCTGGACCTCGGGGGCGGGGGAGGGAGGGAGGGCGCTAGGGTGCTATATGGACCCATGGAGAGAAGGCTCTAGGAGCTATGTAGGACTGGGGGGGAGGGAAGGCTTTATGGAGCTATGCTGGACCTGGGGGGGGGAGGGAGGGAGGGCTCTATGGGCGCTAGGGAGCTATATGGACCTGGGGAGGGAAGCTCTATGGAGCTATGCTGGACCTGAGCGCTAGGGAGCTATATGGACCCGGGGAGGGAAGGCTCTAGGAGCTACGTAGGACCTGGGGGCGGGGGAGGGAAGGCTCTATGGAGCTATGCTGGACCTCGGGGGCGGGGGAGGAAGGGAAGGCTCTATGGGCGCTAGGGTGCTATATGGACCCGTGGAGAGAAGGCTCTAGGAGCTATGTAGGACTGGGGGGGGGGGGGGGGGGGAAGGCTTTATGGAGCTATGCTGGACCTGGGGGGGGAGGGAGGGAGGGCTCTATGGGCGCTAGGGAGCTATATGGACCTGGGGAGGGAAGGCTCTATGGAGCTATGCTGGACCTGGGCGCTAGGGAGCTATATGGACCCGGGGAGGGAAGGCTCTAGGAGCTACGTAGGACCTGGGGGCGGGGGAGGGAAGGCTCTATGGAGCTATGCTGGACCTGGGGGGCGGGGGAGGAAGGGAGGGCTCTATGGGCGCTAGGGTGCTATATGGACCCGTGGAGAGAAGGCTCTAGGAGCTATGTAGGACTGGGGGGGAGCGAAGGCTTTATGGAGCTATGCTGGACCTAGGGGGGAGGGAGGGAGGGCTCTATGGGCGCTAGGGAGCTATATGGACCTGGGGAGGGAAGGCTCTATGGAGCTATGCTGGACCTGGGCGCTAGGGAGCTATATGGACCCGGGGAGGGAAGGCTCTAGGAGCTATGTAGGAACTGGGGGGGGGGAGGGAGGGAAGGCTCTATGGAGCTATGCTGGACCTCGGGGGCGGGGGAGGAAGGGAGGGCTCTATGGGCGCTAGGGTGCTATATGGACCCATGGAGAGAAGGCTCTAGGAGCTATGTAGGACTGGGGGGGGAGGGAAGGCTTTATGGAGCTATGCTGGACCTGGGGGGGAGGGAGGGAGGGCTCTATGGGCGCTAGGGAGCTATATGGACCTGGGGAGGGAAGGCTCTATGGAGCTATGCTGGACCTGGGCGCTAGGGAGCTATATGGACCCGGGGAGGGAAGGCTCTATGGAGCTATGCTGGACCTGGGCGCTAGGGAGCTATATGGACCCGGGGAGGGAAGGCTCTAGGAGCTATGTAGGAACTGGGGGGGGGGGGGGGAGGGAGGAAGGCTCTATGGAGCTATGCTGGACCTCGGGGGCGGGGGAGGAAGGGAGGGCTCTATGGGCGCTAGGGTGCTATATGGACCCATGGAGAAAGGCTCTAGGAGCTATGTAGGACTGGGGGGGGGAGGGAAGGCTTTATGGAGCTATGCTGGACCTGGGGGGGAGGGAGGGAGGGCTCTATGGGCGCTAGGGAGCTATATGGACCTGGGGAGGGAAGGCTCTATGGAGCTATGCTGGACCTGGGCGCTAGGGAGCTATATGGACCCGGGGAGGGAAGGCTCTAGGAGCTACGTAGGACCTGGGGGGGAGGGAGGGAAGGCTCTAGGAGCTATGCTGGACCTGGGGGGCGGGGGAGGGAGGGCGCTAGGGAGCTATGAAGGACCTGGGGGGCGGGGCAGGGAGGGAAGGCTCTATGGGCGCTAGGGAGCTATATGGACCTGAGGAGGGAGAGCTCTATGGAGCTATATGGACTGGGGGGCGGGGGAGTGAGGAGGGCGCTAGGGAGCTATACGGGACTCGGGGATAATTCCAAGGGGCTCTAGCCGGGGGGGCTGTGTAAGCCCCGCAGTGTCTCTCTCCATGGCGGCCGGGAAAGGTGTAACAGCCCCGCCCCCGCGGGGAGGGAACGAGGCTGCTGGCTCCGTCCGTTCTCCCCGCGTTCCCATGGCAACAGGGAAGAAGGCGCCGGAAGGGGCGGAGCTGCGACGCGCCACCCTGGTGACGTAGAGCGGCGCGTGACGTCACGCGGTTGTAACGTCTAAGCCGGCCCCAGCTCCGCGCCTGACGTTGGGCTGCCGGTGAAGCTCGCTAGGGGGCGGAGGCGGAGGCGGAGGCGGGAGCTGCCACCTGCACTGGGGTCAGAGGTCAGTGGAAAGCCCCCCCTCCGGGGTCAGAGGTCATCTTAGAGCTCCCTAGGTCACAGACCTGCTGGGGCCAGGGGGTCATTCCAAGGTCAGAGGTCACTCGGGGTGCCCGGGGTGAAGTTCGGGAGGCTGTTCCATTCCCCCCCAACCCCCAGTTGTGGGCTTCCCCTTCCTCACTTCTTGCTGCTGCTGCAGGCTGGCCTGGGTGGGGGCGGGGGCTGAGCCGCAAGGCAGCCCCCCCCAGCCCCCCTTTCAGGCCAGTGGTGCAGCTGTAAGTCATAAAGCCCCTGCTGGTGTGACAGAGCCTGGCTGGGGCTAGTCCAATCCCAGGCAGAGCGGACAGGATTGCCCCCCGAGTCCCCACCCTGCCTCTGCCTCCATTGAGCTCTGCGCAGCCCCAGGCAGAGCGGACAGGATTGCCCCCCGAGTCCCCACCCTGCCTCTGTCTCCATTGAGCTCTGCGCAGCCCCAGGCAGAGCGGACAGGATTGCCCCCCGAGTCCCCACCCTGCCTCTGTCTCCATTGAGCTCTGCGCAGCCCCAGGCAGAGCGGACAGGATTGCCCCCGAGTCCCCACCCTGCCTCTGCCTCCACTGAGCTCTGCGCAGCCCCAGGCAGAGCGGACAGGATTGCCCCCGAGTCCCCACCCTGCCTCTGCCTCCACTGAGCTCTGCGCAGCCCCAGGCAGAGCGGACAGGATTGCCCCCCGAGTCCCCACCTGCCTCTGCCTCCATTGAGCTCTGCGCAGCCCCAGGCAGCGCGGACAGGATTGCCCCCCGAGTCCCCACCCTGCCTCTGTCTCCGCTGAGCTCTGCGCAGCCCCAGGCAGAGCGGACAGGATTGCCCCCCAAGTCCCCACCCTGCCTCTGTCTCCATTGAGCTCTGCGCAGCCCCAGGCAGAGCGGACAGGATTGCCCCCGAGTCCCCACCCTGCCTCTGCCTCCACTGAGCTCTGCGCAGCCCCAGGCAGAGCGGACAGGATTGCCCCCGAGTCCCCACCCTGCCTCTGCCTCCATTGAGCTCTGCGCAGCCCCAGACAGAACGGACAGGATTGCCCCCGAGTCCCCACCTTGCCTCTGTCTCCATTGAGCTCTGCGCAGCCCCAGGCAGAGCGGACAGGATTGCCCCCGAGTCCCCACCCTGCCTCTGTCTCCGCTGAGCTCTGCGCAGCCCCAGGCAGAGCGGACAGGATTGCCCCCGAGTCCCCACCCTGCCTCTGCCTCCACTGAGCTCTGTGGGATTCCCCCAGATGCTGCTAGCGGGCAGTTGTGAAGTCAGCATCTGGGGAGTGGGCCCCTTGTGATGCTGCTAAAAGCCTGAGGCGAGTGATTCCTGCTCCTTGCACCCGGCTGCATCACCAGCTTGCGTTACAACAGAGACAACATTTGAAGGCTGCGTTGGCAGAGCAAGTCTCAGTGTTTGCTGTCTCTGCACTAGAAGCCATGTGGAGGAATTGTGTTAGGTTGGCAAGAAGGGGGCTTGGTCGCGGTGCAGTCCTCCGTCCGGATCCAACGGTGTCACGCTGCGGTGTCGTTCGAGGGTTAAGTCCAGCTGCCCCATGCAGTTCGCTCTGGAACTCCGTGGTGAGTATCACTTCCCAGTTTGAGACATGCATGAACTGAGCAGGGAACAGGGAGCCAGAAGTCAACAGGTTTCTAATCTTAACTCTGACCCTGATTCTATTGTTGGCTTTGGACATATCATTTAAACTGGGTCAAAAGTGACCACTCATCTGTAATCATTCAATTTCTGGGTGCCCAGCTTGAGGTCTGCTCTTCAGGGTTACTGAACATCTCCCAGTGACTCTGCAGTTGTGGGCACTCAGGATTTATGAATATTAGGCCACAGTGTTTCAGCTTGAATTCACAGATGTTGAGGCACCTAAAATCAGTGTCTAGTCTTAATTTCTCAACCTGTCTGCCTCCCAGTTCCCCATAACGTGAAGAGAGAGAGAAATGTCTTGGGGTAGGGGGGTGCTCTTCTACCCTATGGCGAAAGGCATTATATAATCGCCAGCTACTATTAGTGGTTGTAAATTTTGAAAACCATTGAGTTAAAGACAGTTCAGCTTCCTCCTATCTATGCAAAATGATTTAGTATTCTAGCACAGAACTGCAGTTCAGATATATGCTTTTAAGGTGAATCTTCTCCAGCCTACCCATCTAATAGTTCAGTTGGCTGAAAACGCCTCTGATGGAACAGAGAAGACAAAATGGAGAGAAATGTCTTTTAGTCATTCCCTTATTAACTTGGTGAAAGCTGTAGGTTTGTTTAAAAATGTGTTCTGTGCTGAGAGAGTGGATGAGTGGCCCTGTTTCCCAGGCTACTGTGAGGAAGGGGTGGCTAGCAATTGCAATTCTCGGAAAATAATCAGAAAGAATTCTTGTGTCTGGAATATGAAGCATTATGAACAACACTATGTTATAACAAAGATGCTTTTGCCTTTCTTAAATATAACAAATCAATCCCATCGGAATTTCATTTGCTATATTCAGCTTTTTCTTGAGATTTGAATTATGTACCGCCTTCACTTCTGTTCCTTAGAACAGTCACAGAAGACTTTATGCCACTAAAATCATGTGAAGGCATTTTTAATCCCAATTCCTATCTTGGAAATATTTCTAGCAGATAACGTGATTAACACATTAGGGCTACCTTTGTTACAGGCAGCAATCTCCTGAATTATAACACACTATAGTATTTGGGCCAAAACTTGAAACTTGAGGTTTGAAGAACAAAGAGCAATAGAAAAGTTTTCACAGGCTTTGATTGCTCTTCAAATGAAGAGTTATTTTTTAAAACCAAACTTTGATCTGCTACGGTTTGTAGTGTGGCAGCAGAGGTGCTGAAACTGAAAGTGATTGTAATCAAAAGCAAAAGTGACTTTTTATTGATCTGAGATGCATTCAGTCAACAAAGCATCCATAATGACTGTAAATTGGATTTGGAAACTTGTATATCAGTTGCGTTTTAAAAAAACAAAACAAAACACTTAACTGTGAGTTGTGTTTATAGAGCAATATTTTGCTACCTCGTTAAAGTATACTCTGCTTACTTGGGGAAAAAATTATATACTGCTGACTTGATGCCGTTTGCTAATTGCATCCAGTGTGGGAGGAACCACTGCATTTCTACCCTGGAAAGAATGTTCAGAATATTTGGCTCATTGTGTCTAGCTAGATCTCACTAACAGCTGGACAAGGTGGGGGGCTGAAGACTGTATGCGGACCACACCAGTCTTCAAATATGTGAAAGACTGTTAGAAAGAGGACAATGGCCAGTTGTTCTCCATGTCCTCTGAAGGTAGGATGGCCAGTTGTTCTCCATGTCCTCTGAAGATAGGATAAGAAGTAATAGGCTTAATCTGCATCAAAGGAGACTGAAATTAGATATTAGCAATCCTTATAGTCAGCAGGTTTTTCTAAGGGGAGGTTTTGGAATCTCTATCATTAGAAGTTTTCAAGAACAGGTTAGACAAACTAATACTTAGTCCTGACATGAGTGCAGAGGGCTGGACGAGATGACCTCTCGAGGTCCCTTCCAGTCCTACAATTCTATGAAACACCTGTCAGAGATGGTTAGCTTTACTTAGTGCTGCCTCAGTGTGGGGGACTGGACTAGAGGACCTCTCAAGGTCCCTTTGAACCCTAGATATCTATGATAAGGTGCCCTTATGTGACTCTGGATTTGTGTGGTGGTTTTTCTGTCTTGTGACTACTTCTGAAAACGTGTTCAGTGTTCACTAGATAAATAACAGCATCCCATTGCGTCATTGCATGGAAACCTTCTCAAAGGAAGTAAATGGAGAATGATGTTTTCCAAAAGGGGATGCAGTCAGGGTACCTTTCAGAATTGTCTAGTTAGACCCTATGCAAAAAAGAAACCCAACAGAAAGCAGGCAGATTGCATATATGACTGTCTGGATCTCTGCCTTGTCAAATGGGATGGATTAAAGCTTTCATGGTGCTTTGAAGGCTCAAAGTGCTAGATGAATGCTTAGCGGGATTATTAGGAGATGGTCACCAGCGTCACAATATCTCAACAATTTCTTTTCAGACCTGGTTCTCTCAGGCCAGACAGTCAAAGGATTATGCCCTCCCCAACTCCAGCTGGAGCCAGGGCATGATGGATTTGTATAGCAGGTTCCTGGAGATGTGTAAAGATGGGACATGGAAAAGGATTCCTTCCTACAGCAATAGTGCTGATCATATACCAGGCAAGGCTTTCTGGGGTGTGCATGCGTGTGTGTCTTCCTCTGGAATTCTGGATCAAGTATTCACCCTACTTCCTTTACCTTCTCTGATATGTGCTGGGGTTGCCACTAAACCATTGAAGACATGAACTGGTTCACGTGCTTGAGTTTTCCTCCACCAACACTGGTGTAAATTCAGAATAGTGCTAGTGGGGACTGGTGTAACTGAGGGGAAAATCAGACCCCCCTGTCTTTACCCTGAGATACTTTTTGTGTGTGTGTTACCACTAACCATCTTGCATTCCTGTTGCCACCTCCTGGGTAGAGTCTAAATATCAACCCCAGCTCTGGCAAACAATGTCTGTTCACTCTCCTGTTTGTAAGTTCCTGTTCTGGACCAGACCAATGAGCCATCCTGTCTCTGACAGTGGCTGGTAATACACCCCCTTTCCCCCCTAGTGAATAACTATGCAGAGATGGTCGTTTCATCCCAACCCCAAGCAGCTGATGGCTCGGTTTAGATCCTGAACCTTGAGGATTGATATCCCTTATTTACCCCTCTCTCCAGCCAGCATAACTCTGGAGAATAGTTTCTTTATTTCTATCAGTGGCGAATCTTTTTGAATCCTGCCTCTGTAATATCTTGTGTCCAGCATTTCTAGAAGTCAGTTACCAAATGAGAATTCTGTTGATGTTACTTCCTGTTAAATTTCCTTGCCTGTATTTTGGTTTGGATCTAAACATTCCCCTTCCCTCTGTGCAAGTGTTGTTGTGGTCAGCTGTTTCTCCTGCAACCATCTCTGTGTTTCTTTCCATGCCGCCCTTCAGCCATGAAATATGCTTCCAGTCTGCCAAACCACTCTCCCCTCCTGCAGACTCATGTCCTTGGAGGCTCCCATAGGAAATGAGTCAATAGAACATTAGATACAAAAAAAACCCTTTCTTCCTTGTCTCCCTTCCTCTGAGCTCCCGTTGCACCCTGTGAACTCTGGGCCTGTCTGTGTTTTGTGGCTGGCTCAGCAGTAAGCACATTGCCCCAGCTTATCAAACAGCAAATATCACCTGTGTTTTAGTGCAGGAGAACTAGAAAGCGAAACTGACTAGCCTGGCTTTGCAGTTCAACTCAATCAAATCTGTAAAGCATCCGTAATGGAAAAATAACCTTCACCTTGTAACAGTTTGAATCGTAACAATCCAAGGGGTCGTTAGCCACATAAGTAAGGGATTTAGGCCCAGATCTACAAACGTATTCAGGCTCCTAACGTCCGTCATAGGCGCCGACTCCGTGGGTGATCTGGGGCTGGAGCGCCGACTCCGTGGGTACTCTGGGGCTTGGCTCTGTACCCACTGGCAGCCAAGCTCCCTGCCCTGCCCGCCCCCCACCACCTGCCAGTGCGCCAGGTCTCTGCTCCTCCCTCCCAGTTCTTGCAGCCACCAAACAGCTGTAGCAATCTCTGGGAGGGAAGGGGAAAGAGGCAGGGCCAGGAATTTGGGGAAGGACTTTAATAGGGGCAGGGAGGGGGTGGAGTTGGAGCAGGGACTTTGGGGAAGGGGTTGGAATGGGGGCTGGTGGGGACTTTGGGGGAAGGGGCTGGACAGGGATGGGGGTGGGGACTTTGGGGGAGGGAGGTCAAGCACCCACCGGCTCCAGAAGAAGTCAGAGCCTATGACATCCACGGAAATCTTTGTGCATTGGGACCTTTGTTTTTAGCCTGGTGCTGTGCCTTTAACTCTTAGCAGCTTTGCACCTTGCCGCTCATTTGTTGTCACTTTTTTCTTCTATCCTGCTAGAATCGCTGAAGCTGATGTCTGAGAAGGAGCGGAAGGAAACCCGTCTCTTCCCCAGAAACATGGATACGGAAGGAGTGGGCTTCGAATATGCCATGTTCCTTAACCCGTCTGAGAAAAGGATGGTGTGTCTCTTCCAGCCAGGCCCCTATCTGGAAGGGCATTCGGGGTGAGGAGGTCCCGTTAATTGTCCTGCCTGAGAGTTGTGATCCGCTTAACCGCAATTGACTGGGGTGGGAGAGTGGCAGCACTCATGCCTCAGGAGATCACGTTCAACCCTGTCTTACGTCACCTTCCCAATCTGCCTTTCAGGTTTGCCCACGGGGGCTCCACTGCAACGATCATTGACAGCACGATTGGGAGCTGCGCTACATTTGTTGCTGGCAGGGTGATGACAGCCAACCTCAGTATAAACTACAGGAAGTAGGTGAATTAAGGCTTCTGTGTAGCCACAGGGCTTACCAGTAAAATCAGGGGGCCTGTGACAGTGCAAAGAGATTGTAAGCGCTTTGGGGCAGAGCCTATCTCCTGGGTCTGTGTTTGAGCAGCACCTAGCGCTGTGGTTCCACGACTAAGGGTCATATAATAACTTCAATTGTGTCCTACTCTGGAATGGTTTGACAACTTGGGGCCCTTAGGTTTGCAGCCGCGTTCATCCAGAAAGATCTGAGTATGCTTGCAGCTCAATCAATGTACTATTGACCAGGCACTAAGGAATCGCTCGCCCCTCTACAACATCCAGACAAGCCTTTCTAAGGAACAGTGGGCTTGCAGTTAAGGCGCTGGATTGGGATCTGGGTTCAGACTACCTTTAAGACCCTGGGAAGCCACTAGATCTCTCTGCTCCCTATCTGTAAAATGGGGACATCACCTTTCTACCTCAGTGGGGTGTTGTGAGGATAGTCACGTCCTCCTAAGTACTCCTCAGAACAAAAGCCGGTTCATTTCTATATGCAGTAGAGCAGCGTGCTATCTAGGATGGCTCTGCAAGCACTGGAGTGACAGTGTGGGTGAGGATGTGATGTCAGAGTAAAAGCTGATGTTGGGAGCCACTGCTTAGACTTTCTGTCCTCCCTGGGTGATACAGCTTACTTGTTAAGGTTGTGTTCTCAACTTTAGCCCAAGCTTCATGAAATTCTCTTTCTAGGAAATTTTAGATTCCTTCACCCGCCACTAAAGTGCTGCCACCTCTGGGGTGGAACGCGGTGGCTGTTCAACAGCTCATAGACGTGCTACTCAGTGGCATAGGACAGGAAGTGGAATCTCACTAACAGCCAGCTGTTTTCTTCTCGCAGCCCCATTCCACTGGGCTCGGTGGTCTTGGTGGACAGCAAAGTGGACCAAGTCGAGGGAAGGAAAGTGTTTCTGTCCTGCCATGTCAGGAGCATCGATGGCCAAACGCTTCATGCAGAGGCAACCGGTAAGGATCATGCGGCTGGCTTTACTAGATGAAGTGGAAGCTGTGGATGCTTGGCCCCTAGGCAGTCAGGTAGGGCTGTGCGGCCTCAGACTTTCTGTCCCAGTGGAAATAGCTTTGCATGGGGAACAGAAACGGGATCTGGCACAGCGTGTGCCTTCCCATGCTGGTACCTGGACGTGACCACACTGAATGAACCCCTTGTGACATGGAGTCCTGTTTGCTCCCTCCCCTTCCCCATCTCCAAGAACCATCTGTCTCCAGGTGACCCAGTCTAGATGGGTCATCAGTGAGGCCAACCCCCGCGGAGCCTTGTTCTCTAAAAGCACCAGCCTCAGCAGCAGCAGGCTCACCAGCCACCAGAGAGCAGCAAAGACCTATGCTATTAAAGCGCGGCGCCTCGCGGTGCAACCTGCTAGCCAGCCCTGTCCCACTGAAGTCAGGGCCACTTCTCTGGTGCAGGGCTCCTCGCTAATGGATCGTGCTGGAGGACTGAGGTCTTGACCTGGTCTCTTTGCTGCGGAAGGTACACACTGTCTGAAGCAGTAGGGAAATACCCAGCACTGGCCCTTGCTGCTGCTTTGCAGAGACAGACTGCAGCTCCAAGCCTCTGTCCCTTTCACAACCTGGGTGGAAGCTGCAGGGTCCCCCTACTGGAGCTCTACCTGTCTGAGAACAGCCCTGTGCCATAGGTGGCAGAGCACAGGACAGACGCTTCCTCTCCCTGGGAAGCGCCAGGGCCCCGCACACAGGCGGCTCTCTGGTTGCCGTGGATGTTCTGAGCTGACACTTCCATCCTTTCTTCCGTCCTGGTTTAGCTCTGTTTATCCGGCTGGATTCCACAAAGTCCCTGCAGCAGCAGATGAGCTGCCAGTGAGTTGTCTTGCCCCGACAGACGACCAGGCTGCAGCCGAGCCCACTACGGCCTCTGCTTCTCTCCGGTCGCTAATTCCCTGCTCTGATCTCTCCTGTTCTGAAGAGAGAGCTCTGCCCTGGACTTCTCCTGATTAACAGTGACATGGTGCAGATTCTTCTGCATTCATCGACTCTCTGGAGGCCACCTCTGCCCATTGGGCTCTACCACAGCTGTCGTGTCGTCCCACCCTTCGCTGGCCGGTCAGTTTCTGATTAACCTCTGAGCATGAAGAACTCATTCGTTGCCTGCTGTACAGGGAACTGCTGCTGGGAGTTGGTGCCGTCTATGGATGTCAGAGTCAGCGAGCTCTGCATGTTGCTGTGTGTTACAACTTCAGATGTTTTATCAAAGGACAAATGCAGTTAACCCTTGGTCAGCCACTTACTGCATTACAAGCATGTAGATTCTCTCCGCTCTTTCGGATATCTCTTACTGCAGTTTCCATTTTGTCTGCCAGCCCTCTTGTCTGCTGAGGAAACTTGCGTGCTGGCTTGTGATCCAGCATGCTATCTGTCCTTCAGAGCATACGCGATTTACATGCCTTGGGATGGGTAACGGGTTTTAAAACCTTATGCGCTAGTTCAGTTCAGGTCTAGTTCTACTAGACAGGGTGATCCAGACCCAGGTTGTATCTCATACTCTTGCCTGTGACCCATTCTCCTTTAGCATGGAGAAGTGTATGTGTGTTGGGGGGGGGGGGGAGAATTTGGCTTCTATGCCTAAAAGAAGGAAACCTAGGACTTAATTTGTGCCTGTCGTGGGATCTTAGTGGACAGATGTGTTAGTGATGTGCAAGCCAGAAGAGAAGCCAGCCCCTGCTCTCGTAAGCTCTGCAGCGCCAACGCAGGAATGAAAAAGTAGATCGGAGTCCGGTTATGGGATAGATCTATGGAATTGGAAGGCACCGTCAGGCAAGAGTCACCGCCAGGTTTTGCAGAGACATTTTTAGGGCTGGTTGAAAATTTTCAGTCAAAACCTTTTTTCTTTTTCATGGAAAATCGGGCCTTTGATCAGACGAAATGTTTGCAAAATGCCTCTACTTTCCACGGCAGACGTACGTGTTTTCCATTAGAAAACGGAGCACAGGAATGGACATGATCTTGATCTTGATTCCGAAATGCTGCTGTGATTCAGGTGCCTCTCGCTCCTGTTCTGTGGGGGCCGGGATCCCCAGCCAGGTTACGTCTTCCGTAATGCAGCACAGCTGCCCTGAAGTGGGGCCTGCCTCACCAGGAGACTGGAAGCGTGAGGCACCCCAGCAGCATTTCACAATCACGCTATTTGGGTAACAACAGATCTTAGTCAGGCTGAACCTCTTTCTTCTTCAGCAACTTTGTTCTCCAGGGCCCCAATCCTGCAGGGAGCAGATCTCGGAGCACCAGGTTTGCTGCTGATTTGTGACCTTAACTATCACTAGCCAGTGCATGGCCTGCTTTCCTTTAGGAGTGAGCTGTCATGGGCCGGGGGGGAGAGAGGGAGAGGGAGAGGAGGACTTGGAGGGGAGAGGAGGCAAACTCCTAGGTGGTCATGGGAAAGTCACCCTCTGTGTGCCTGGGTTTCCCTGCCTGTAAAATAAGGGTAGATGAAACTTGCTTGTTCTGGGAGGAGAACAGTGAGGGTTAATTCAGTTTTGTCAAGCACTAGAAGGGCTAATTATTTATAGTAGATCTTTAGTTGCGTCTGGGATATCAGGCAAAGAAAATGCTAATGGAGGCGAAGGAAGTTATATATAATATACACTGTTATTTATTTTTGTAGTTAACTCACTGCAGTCTTGCTACATTAGCGAGAACAGAAGGTTCTGCAGAAGCCTCCCGAGGAGTTTGCCTGTAGTTACCCTTAAAGCTAATCTTGAATGGGATTTGAATTTGCTCACTACAGAGTAGCAGTGATTTTTGCCAGTGCCCGCCACGGAAAGTTTGTGGTTGTGAGACCCAGGGATTTCCACACCTTGCTCTGACGGAACAGGCTTTCAGGACAACTTTAAATCCTCAGTAGAAAGGGTTTGTTTGTTTTTTAAACATCTCACCTTGTGCAAAACCTTACCTCACCGCTTTTGTCCTGGTAGCGTCACTTCTCCCATCCTGCAGCTGCTCCCCCTCTGCAACTAGATGGAGCTAATCAGCTGTAGGCTCTCATCCCGGAACCGAGCCAGGGAGCAATTTCTGTTCCTCAGTCCAAGCAGATCAAAGAACTCCCATATGCTGGGACGGGGCCTATGTATTAATTTTAAGTTATATAAATGAATATACACAACTGAGCATTCATTGCCAGTAACTAACGAGCTCTGTGGAATCACAGCGTGAACCAACAGCAGGAGAACTGCCCACAGCTGGCACCGTGGAAGTATTCGTGTGGATTGGGCTCTGGCATCTCTGCCATGGTGCTGTCTATCCCTGCTCAGTCTAGACACCAGCCTGGTTTAACACTGCCTGCACCCAGCTGCGTCCGTGCTCCTGCAGTTACTACGCCGATGGTGTGAGAATGCTTCTAAAAATTCTCACCATAGACAGCCTAGTGCAGGGCCGCCCAGAGGATTCAGGAGGCCTGGGGCAGGGCCGGGTCTTCGGCGGCAATTCAGTGGCAGGGGGAAGGACCTGCTGCCAAATTGCCGCTGAAGAATGAAGCGGTGGCGGTAGAGCTGCTGCCGAAGCGGCTTTTTTTTTCTTTTTCCACTGCTTGCGGCAGCGCTTGTACTCACCGGGCGGCGCTCCGAGGCTTCAGCAGCACTTCAGCGGTGGGTCCTTCACTCGCTGCACTGAAGGACCGGCTGCCAAAGACCCGGAGCGAGTGAAGGGCCTAACGCCGAAGTGCCATCGAAAACCCAGAGCGGCTCTCAGGGCACCTGTGGGGCCTGGGGCAAATTGCCCCACCTGTGCCCCTGCCCCACCTCCCGGGCAGCCCTGGTCTAGTGCACCCTGCTCCATAGGAGAAGCAGAGCATGAAACTGACCAGGCTAGTTCCACCTTCAGAACTGCTGGAAGAACAAAAATAAACACAGGGCAGCACGCGGCAAATCGGATCAGGTCGTGAAACTGGAATAACTGTTGGGCTCTCAGCCAGCGCAAGAATGTGGGCAGGGGAATCTCTCTCAAGGGATTGAGTCCTGTTAGAGCCTAAATCCGGGGGCTGTGACATGAATTGACTCTTTGTTCTTCACCCAGTGCACAGGGTTTAAAAACTGGAAATCTGCTCTCTCAAATATCCAGGTGCCTGGAGGGGGAGACGTTAGTCTTGGTTTTGAGTTGGATTGTTACCTTGTTTGTCACTGTTTGGAACATCTCTTTCTGAAGGGGAGGGTTTCTGCACGCCCAACAAGGATTAAAGGTGTTTATTTTAGAACAGATATGTGCTTGTCCTCTTTAAAAAAAATTTTATTCTCCCTCTCCTTGCATGGAACTGTGGCCGGGTGAACCCCCTGAACAGCATTGCTCTTGCGTTGTGCTGTGTTGCAGTAAGCTGCCTGGAGAGGAGTGGGTTGGTTCTTAATAATAATTAGGAGTTTCCTGGTCTCTGCTGCTCTCTGTTGCTGTTGCAAAAGCACCTGGAGGTCCCAGTCAGGGATCAGCCCCCCTACCCCCCCCGGTGCGAGGTGCTGCACAGACTCACATAAAGATAGTCCCCGCCCTTACGAACGGGTGGGAAGTATAAGATGAGAGATCAGTAGCTACCTGGCTTTGTGTACCGCTAACAGTGCCCTCCCTCCTGCCAAATGCCCCGGGATGTCTTCTCTAGGTAATGCATCAAAACCCTAGGGACTGCCAGGCTGGAGCAGACCCAAGGTCCATCTGGAACAATATCCTATTTTTGACAGTGGCCGGCGTGACATCTTCCGAGGAAGGCATCCGAACCCCCCAGTCACAGATGTGGGATAATCTGCCTCCCCTGTCGGCTCTCAGCCTGATCCCTAACAAATAGCTTCATGAACCCTGAAGCACACGGCGTAACCTCCCTCCTATAAACGGCTAGCTTTGGCCAGTCCTATGAGCCGTACCAGTGTCGCTCTTGGAATCTACGCGATCTCTGGCCTGCGCGATGCAGACTAGACCTGACCTTACTGACACACGGGGTTGTCTGTGCTGTACCTGGAGCTCCCTCGCTGCCAATAACTGGAGGCACTTGACACAGTTGTAAAAAAAAACCAGAGTGAGCACATACACACCCCCACCCCTTTGGTCTTCTTTCTCAGAGGCTGATCCTGAGGGGAAAGAACAAAATGTAGCCTTGATCAAACACGGGAGGGTCGGGTCTGCACCTGCCTTTCCACGGGTGTTGAATTACTTTGAGTTAATTGGGTCTCTCTTAAGGTAAAAAGGAAGTAGAGTGAAGACAAGCCCATGTCCACTTGTTTCCCCGCACACAGCACCACGAGCCAGGTAGTGCTGCCTAGGGGACAGAGCACCCACGTGCGACAAGAAGTGCTGGGGATTATTATTACTACATCGTTACTACGTGCAATAAAGGCCTCGTCTACACTTACAAGTTTTGCCGCATCAATTGTGCTGGTAGAATTAAAGCAGCAGCCCTGCCTGGTGTAGACACTAGGTCATCTGTCTAAGAGTGCCTGTGCTGGTCTAGTTTAATCCGCTTTGCTGACGTGAGGTTAGCCACGCTGCTCTGAAATGCCCTACAACGGTGTTCCTGGGTCCACGCTGAGGTGTTTATCAGTATAGCTGTGGGGTGCAATCGCAGAGCCCTTCCCAATGTAACGTAGAGCAGGCTTAAGCCTTCTGTACAAGCATGCGTCCACACGAGGAAAAAGGATGCTTCCTTTACCACGTTAACACACTAAACCCTAGTGAAGACAAGGCTGCTTGTAGTTTTCACCTGCGGTAGCAGGTCACAGTAACCACAACCGGGGAGCCCTAGGGTTTATTCTCGACCAGCTCACGTGTGTCAGAATGCCAATCGCCCGGGCGGTGCTCGGATTGTGGGGAGAATAAGGAAATTCTATTAGTTGCAGGTCTGTGTGCGGGAGGGAGGGGGGGTGTAAGACAGGTTACTTGCTATGGCCTTAGATCAAAAGCAGGAGCCGAGCAGGAAAGGTTAAACAATGGCCCTGAGAAGGGACCATCCCTATGGACACTGGAACACAATGGCCAGGATTAGAGCCATGAAGAGGTGACTCCAGCTGATGTGGATCCACCTCCAGAAGCCTCAGCGACACACCCACGGGAGCGCGGCGCCACTGAGAACAGGGTCACCTAGGCAGGGCTTTGCCATGTGGCAGCTGCCACCCAGGCTAGGCTAAGCCAGGTACCAATCACTGGTGATAACCCCACCGCGAAGACGTACTGTTGTTGGTGCTGGCAGTGTTGTTGGTGCTGTTTAATTAAAGACACTTCCTGCATGAGAGCCAGAGAACAGAGGATGCAAGGGGAAGCATGAGGGAGGAAAACAGGATGCTGGGAGGGTTTTATTTTAACGTGTTGAGCCCCGACAACGTGTTTTGTAGGCCAGAGCGGATGGGGAGAAGGTGGTGGCTTGTAAACGGGTCGGACGGTGTTCAGCGTGGAAATAATGTTCTTTCCTTGTCATGTGCTTTCTGGTACGGCTCCATGGTTTTCCCAGGGGAGCGGTGGTCTTGTTTTGACCAAGCTGGCGATCAGGTTTGCCTTTAAACCTATGGGACTCGAGTCAAGGGGCTGCTGGGAACAGCGGATCCCTTTCCGGAGCAGGCCAGCAGCTGGAAAGCTGCGTGGGCGTGAATATGATCACTGTGGAAGCCGGAGGCTATTGGCTGGAGATGGCGGGTTCAAAGCCAGCTCGGGTGCGTATGGACTCTCATTAAACTCCCTTCTACCATGCTGCCTATTTAAATAAACCCCTCACCCGCGCGCGACTAGTCAGCTGCCGTGCGGTGCGGCTTTCTATGCAGGCTAATATTGTCTAATTTCCAAGGGGAGTGGGGCACCTCTGAAAAATCTTCCAGTGCTCCCCCATCTGCCTGACTTTATTCACCTGCTGTCCTACACATCGAGTGTAAGCCTTGTGGAGCAGGGGCCGGCTGTGGTCTGGGCTTGCACAACACCTAGGGCCAGAGCACCTAATCTGCCACTGGGGGGACCTGCATGGTTAGCAAGCAGTGCTTGTTGGGTTTTCACAGGGTGCCTAACTCCTATGGAATTCACAACCCTAAGGGTTTGGACACACATGACCTGTTTCACTGGGGCCCCTTTGCTGTGTACCTGGCAGCAGTCTAAGTGCGCGTGGGCCAATGGACGGGGCATGTGAAGCCGAAGCAGAGCAGATTCAAGCTTATCCTGGGAGTGTTTCGGATGAGGACAGAGGTTTGGTGCTTTGAGAAATTCCATTAGGTGCCTCTCTGTGTCTTTAGGCACATAAATAGCTTTGCAACCTGGCCTTGCAATACAAATAATAGCCATTGAAGATTAGAAGCATAGCAATGTTGGGCAGGAAGGGACCTCGAGGGGTCACCTAGTCCAGCACCCTGCACTGAGCCAGGACCAAGTAAACCTAGAGTATCCATGATGAGGGTTTGTCCAGCCTGATCTTAAAAACCTCTGGTGACGGAGATTCCACAACCTCCCTTGGACGCCGGTTCCAGAGCTGAACTAACCTCAGGGTTAGAAACTTTCCTAATCTCAATCTAACTTAAATCTTCCTTGCTGCAAATTAGACCCGTTACTTCTTGTCCTACCTCCAGTCGACCTGGAGAACAGTGGATGGCTGTCTCCTCTTCACATATTTGAGGACTGTTATCAGGTTCCCCCCCATCTGTCGTCTTTTCTCGAGACTAAACCTGCCCAGTTGTCTTTTTTTTTAACCTTCCCTCACACATCAGGGTTTCTAAACATTTGATCATTTTTGTTTCTCTCTTCTGGACTCTCTCCAGTTTGCCCACATCCTTCCTAAAGGGTGGCACCCAGAACTGGACACGGGACTCCGGCTGAGGCCTCACCAGTGCTGAGTAGAGGGGGACAAGGACCTCCCGCGTCTTACGTGCGACACCTCTGTTAATACACCCCAGGATGATATTCGCCTTTTTTACACCTGCATCACATTGTTGACCCCGACAGTGGGCAGCTGTTCAGAGGTGAAATGTGCCTGTTCTCTTGAGCTGGAGCTCAGCAGATGGGTGTCACCCTCCCAAAAGTTCACCCAGTGACCGATCCCTTCATTGGTTGCTGCAGCAGAGGTGCCTCGGATTGAATGAGTTAACCACGCCCCACCACTCAGTGTGCCACAGCGGGGGCTAGATTCGGGAAGCATGGGGGCAGCCTGCTCTGCACCTGCTTGGAGATGAACAGGGCGAGCTCGAGTGCTCTCACTCCAGCACTCCACATGCCAAGAGGCCTGTGCGGAATGATCGCTGGAGCATTCAGCCCAGGAGGTGCCACAGAGATTCCTTGAAGACGTTTGTTTGGGTCTGCATTCTTAACCGGAGCTCAGAACCCCCATCCACCCCCGTCTCCCTTGCTGCGTGTGCCGTTTGGCTCGTGCGCCTTTCCTGTTACACGTAGCACAGACACGTCCCTTGGCGAAGGGATTAAGGGCTGCGTTAACAACAAACCCAGCTGCTGCTGCTCTGAAGAGAATAACTTCTGGGGCTGGGAGTTTCCGAGGGATATTAGCGCTCCAATTCCCACTTATCTGTGCCTTTGTTTGCCTGCTGCACTGTCTGTGCGACAGAAGGGGAGTTCAGTGGCACAGCACTTCCAGGGTTTATTTAACCAGGCTGGCTCTGTTCCCTGCCACCAGCCTGTTCCCCACACACCCAGCATCAGCGACGTTGGGAAGCATTTGACCTATATTCGCGAGGTGGGGACTTAAAAATGGCCCAAAGCCACAAGCTAGGCAGTTTTCCTCCTCCTAAAATCGTGATTTTCTGAGCCCCTGCCCACAGCATGGTGCTGCTGCAGGCTGTTCGCAATCCTTGCTTCAGGACTGAAAGAGGACACTGGGGTGGCTTATTTAGCCTCTTTCCCTGACCAGGTTGAAGTCTCCTACGAAAGGTCACTTGTCTGGCCTCGTCTTAACCTCCCTCCTGTTTCAAAAGCATCTTCCTGCCCAGCCAGAGCCGGGGTGCAGCCTTCTGAATGGGGGGTACGAAGCAGAGTCACCACACAGCGCTGCGAGAGACTGGATCCTAATCATTCCCCTAATCATTTATGTTGACCTTTTCTGAACCTTTCTAGATCTTTTTTGAGATGGGGCGACCACATCTGCACGCTGTATTCAAGATGTGGGTGTACCAGGGATTTATAGAGAGGCAATATGATACTTTCTGTCTTATTATCTCAGTGATGTCTGCAGAACACTGGGGGCTCGGAGGGGAGGGAGATGCGAGATGAACTATTTTGTTTCTATTCTGTGGGGGTGCTTACACCGCATTCATCACCGCAGTATCTGAGAGAGCAGCGTGACTAATATCTGTCTCGTGTGGCTTGGTTGCTCATCCTCTCCCCCGGGAGAGACGTGTGCGCAGTGAAGTGTCTGGTTTTGGTAGCACACACGTGGCTCTGTGGTAGGGAAGACAGGTCAGAGAAATGTCCCTTGCTCTTGGATGGCCCTTAGTTCCTGGTGGGGGTCGTTCCACAATCTGGGATTGGCCCCCAGAGAAAATTCTGCTCCCGCTCAGACGAGTACGTCATCTGTACGGCGCCCCGTGTGTCAGGGGAGAGAAGTTATCGCCCACCATCTTCATACTGCAGAGCCAGGCTCTGTCACCCTCCCTGGCCGTAGGCCATGGAGCGTCTTGTAGAGGAGGAGCGAGACCTTGCCTTGGATTTGGTAGTTGGTGGGAAGCCGGTGCAGCGAGCAGAGGACAGGTGTGATGAGCTCGTGACAGCCTACGTTGCTGAGGAGACGCGTGGCAACGCTCCGAGCGAGGGGCAGTTTCTTCGTGCCCAGGTCTGCCACGTTGCTGCAGCAGAGCCGAGGGGTGACCAAGGTGGGACTAAGTGAGGCCAGGTCATCGTGCCCTGAGGTGGGACAATGTCTCCTAGCGGAGCAGAGATGGCAGAAAGTGTCGTATGTGATTCATCCTCATCCGCTCCCATGCTCACTCCCTTCCATCCCGGGCCAAGATTTTGACAAGGAGGCTGGAGCAGGGGCCTCCATTTCAGAGTCCAGATTCTGAGAAGGCATCTGCAAAGGAAGTTAGAGTCAGAGGCTAAAATCAGCAGGGACCACCTCAACATTGAGTCTGACCTGCGCATCACGGGCCACCAAACCCCACTGTCACCCTCATATGGAGCCCAGCAGCCTGGATTAGATGCAAGTCTCACAGTCCCCCAGAGACTGAGCACCTGTGGGCCACAGGAGGCAGAGGGTGATGAGGTGAGAGATACCTGTGACCTGTGCCATATGCTGGCAGGGAAGGTGAATTTGCTGCCCCCCTTGCCTGGTCCTTGCCAATCAGCCCCCGGGGGAAGAGTCTGAAAGTGACAATCCATATGAGATGCCTAGCAAGTTCATCTAAGGACATCCAGGAGTGTCGTGATCAGCTGTTCTCCCCTCCTGTGTGGTCAAGATTCCTGCTCTAAACCCGGGACTTCTGGTCCAGAAGCAGATCATTCCGAAGCCATCCCACCTTGCTCTCCCGGCTCCCAAAGACAGTGAATCCTCCCTGTCCACTGGTTAGTGCCCCTTCCTCTGTCAACACTGGACTGCCTGAAAACCTCCTTCCTTTGTCACCCTCTTGCAACATTGGGCCAACTTCAGGCCTGCCTTAAGCAGGCCGGTCTACAGTTTTTATACAGCCCCCATCACCTTCCTCTCGGAGCAGCTCCCAGTCTTTAATGGCGTTATTTTCATAGAAAATAAAGCAGGGCAGTGCTCCTAGTCTCACGGGACACGTGGGGAAACTGAGGCACAGTGCAACACCAGGATTTGCCTTGGGTCATGCCGGGAGTCTGTGGCAGAGCGGGGAATTGAACCCAGGTTTCCCACAAGGCAGGTGAGCACCCTAAGCCCTGTTAGCCTTCCCGTGCCAGCTGGCTCAGCCAAGAATCTCAGAGCAGGTGCTGCTAGGATCTACCAAAAGGCACAAAGGTTCTGCGCACGTCCCAAACGCAGAAGTGAAATCCAGCCACAAAAGCTGCTTTGTCCTGTGTTATTGGATGTGACCCAGCACATCCTGGGGCAGCATGAGGGGAACAAAGCCCGAAAAAGGAGCGGCATCACATCAGTCAAAGCCTGTCAAGCGTTCGATAAGGAGAGAGAGGGAAGATGCAAAGTCCCAGGGATTTCTTGGTGCTGCAGGGGCTAGTGAGATGGGCCTGGACCAGGGAAGGGCTAGCATGGGCAATAGAAGGGCAAGCTGCCCCTAAGCTGATCAGCGGGGATGGCTCGTAGGGGAGATCGGTCGTCACGGCCCATTCAGCTGCCAATGGACCCAATCGCAATGGAGGTTTTCTGATGTGGCCGCCTGCCCATGGCAGGGGGATTGAGACCCAGCAACTTGTTTTCCTGAGCAGCCTCCGGCCGGCAGAGTCTTTCCCTCGCTGCCAGCTGGGTCCGGATTCAAACCCAGCCACTAACGGCTCATTACTAAGCCAACAAGTTTGGCCAAGGAGCTGCACCGGCCTGCAGCACGCTATTGTTTGGCCAGCGCCACCCTCGGTGAGCAGGGGGGTCAGCCTCAGGTAAACAGAGAACCCGCTCTTTGCTCCTTCCCCAGAGGATTATCCTATTAGTGCAACTAACCACTGCCAGCTGGGATTCAACCCAGAACCTCCTCAGCCAAAATACAGGCTTCTCCCAGCTGAGCTATGTAGAGATTTACAGGGAGTTAGGCCCTTATGTTTGGCGGGGAGGGGGAAATATTCACCACTAACATCACAAGCTGGGACCAAGTAAGTCTATCAGCTTGCGGCTATAGTAGGCTCTTATCCTCTATGTGAGCATGCTGTAACTGAGCCGTGCGCTCCATTCATAAGCACTGTGGAGCGGATTCCTCTTGCCCTGTGGGGAGGCTCAGGAACACCGCGTTGTCTGGTGGCCTCCACCTTGCCAGAGAAGTGGCATTTCAGGGATTGGAGTCGGGAGATTTGAATCCAAGGCCGGGGGAAGCGCAGCAAGCGACTCCAGCATGGGGAAGAAAACGCCCTTTGTACCGCTCCTCCCAGCCACGTTGCCCAAGGCACCCTCCCCTGCCCCCCCGTGACCTAGGCGAAACAAACTCGATAAAGTGCCCCGCCACGAACTGGAAACAAAGGCATCTTGCCTGCTGTGAGTGGCGTCTGTGCAGAGCCAGGCTGCGGCCCAGGGGCTGCTTCCTTCCTTCCTCGATCCATGCGTGGTCATAAATATCCATCGCTGGGGTGGCGCTTGCTCTTTATGACGGAGCCCCCTGCTGCGAAGGGAATCTGTGAGCAGTGGGCTCCCTGTCTCCCTTCCCAGCAGCCGGCTGGCTCAGAGAGTGACGCTGGGAGCCGAGTGCTATAAACCCCGTGGCAAAGGCAGGCGGGTCCCAGCTGCTCTGGCAGAGCAGGGAGAGCGTGAAGCCGAGCTTCCTGCAGAGGAGAGCGCTGAAGGCAGGTAAGGACAGGGGCTGCTGTTCTGGGCCATGCCTTGATCCCACTTTGAAGAGGGAGCTGATTACACCAGAGACCTTTTCCAGCTTGGCTTCTACAGGGGCGGGAGGGAAAACCGGCCAGGATGCAGCAAGGGGCTTTGATGGCGAGCAGTTCAGGCCTGGGGTGGCAGAAGAGATGGGGGTGAGGGGTGCAGTTTCTAAGCATGGCAGTTGGTTTTTTGGCCTAGTGCCACGTTGGCTGATTACCCTTTGACGAGGCAGCACTGGCAGCTCCCCTGGCCAAGGCGTCTGGAGGAGACACACGGCCTTTCGGAGCTCAGCATGCAGAGGACGGAGGGCTCTCCCTGTGGGTTGGGGTTGGGAAATGCTACTCGGGGCCCGCTGGCTCCGCAGATGGTGGCGGCGGGGGGGGGGCCTGGATGTGGGGTTTAAGGGCTTTTAAAAATCTCTCATTGCTACTGGCAAAAATGACTCCAGTATTTTAAAATATCAGTGCTGCTGATTAAAGCGGGGGGGGGGGGGCTGGGAGTTAGGACTCCTGGCTTCTAGTCCTAGCTCTAGGAGGAGAATGGGGCTAGCAGATTAGAGTTGGTGGGGCTGGGAGTCAGGACTCCTGGGTCTTATCCCCAACTCTCAGACAAGAGTGGGGTGCAGTGGGGTGGAGAGGGAGCCAAGACTCCTGAGATACGGAGGCAGTGATGTCTAGTACCTACAGTCCTGCAAACCTAGGTTCTAGTCCCACTGGGTCACCTTGTGAGAATCCTTTCTCCTCTCTGCCTCAGTTACCCCATCTGTGAAATGGGCACAATGATACCTGCGTGGTTTGAGACCCTCCAACCCAAGGGCTAGATAAGAGCAATGTGTCGGCTGGTCCTTCTTTGCCACTTGAGCAATGGGGCAGATTCTTCCATCACACCTCAACTCTTAGCCTCTCTGGCTATTGAAACATGAGGCCGCGTATCAGGGCCCTAGCTCTTCACTCAATTGCCCAGGCCCCTAGCACAGCTCTGCCCTGCCCCGGGAGATTACTGCCAGCCCAGGGGCTCTGGAATCTAAGCAGCTGGATGGGTTCCTAGCCGAGGAAAACATCCGTTCGCAAGGGGCCACGGGAGCTGTTTTCTGGGCCCAATGACCCCTCTGCTCTGCCATGAGATGGCACCTGGCTCCTTTCTCCAGCTGCGCTGTGTGAGCACCACCCTTTGAGCCAGGGCATCATCTGCCCCCTTCCCCCCAGCTCCTGGCGCGCAGGGCAGGAGGCCCCGCTGCCCTCGGGTGTGAGCCGTGCTCCGTTGGTAATGGGTCCCAGGAGCTGTTTGCCTCAAGGGGGCTGGGTTTGAGGGGGCTGCTGGTTGGGGGTAGCTCCTGGGAGGTGAGTCCGTAGGGGTGTGCACAGCACGAACACTGGTGCTAGCGTTTGCCTCGGCAAAAGCTCTGGGGCTGTAAGGTGCAAGAGAGCCCAGCCCCCGCCCCACCCCACTTCAGAAGCAGCTTTCCAGGGTGAAGAGAGGACGGGGGCCTCCAGGGCTGGCGATCCAGCCCCTTCCACCCTCCAAGGCTTTAACTTGCTGCGTCTGGTTTTTCCTAGGAGGCTTTTGACTTCAGGCTCAGACTGGGTTTCCTCTGGAGGGGGAAGCTGCCCAGCGACCTGCTCCCCGACGGCTGACTCTGCCCGGGCCGTAGTCCCCGGCTCCCTCAGCCCCCGACTCCACTGAGATGTTTCTCTCCAGACCGAGGGCCACGAACAGGAAGCCGGGCCCGCTGCCCACCTGCCCCAACGTCCTCACCCCCGACCAGATCCCCAAGTTTTTCATCCCCCCCAAACTCTCCACCCTGTATGGCAGAGCCCTGGGTGGGAGCCCTGGTTCCCAGCAGAGCCCCCAAGGGACTGGGAGCCTGGAGACACACAGGGCCCTGATCAGAGCTGCTGATCGGCGTGTCGCCCACGGGCAGAGCCTGCACCAGGACCCCGTGGCCAGGGCAGAGGGTGAGGCTGGCCAGCAGCTCCCCCCTGCCTGCTCCATGCCCCACCTTGTCAACCCAGGGGGCTTCCCCCTCCTGCCCGAGAGCCCCCACACGCGCCGAAGGGAGTCCCTCTTTCACAGCACGTGCCCACCCCACCGCATCTCCCTTGACCTCTCCCCCGAGCCCGGCGCCAGGCTCCTGCCCCCAGAGCTGCGGCCCTGGTGGCCCGTCTCCCAGCCCGACGCCTTGGACAGTGACACGGCCTCCTCTGCAGGTTCCTCACCCTTCAGCTCTCCGGTGCTGGGGCACCCGCTGGCCTGCCAGGCCCACTGGGGACGGCCCCTCTGCAGCCGCGCCCTGGATGCCCAAGCGGGGGGCCGGGCCAGCTCGCTGTCTGCCGAGGAAGCCAGCTCTACGGAGGACAGCCCCAGCTTCCCACGCCGACAGACCGAGCCCAGCTGGGGGGCAGTGGCCAGGCTGGCTCCCCCACCCTTCTCCCACTTGGATTTCATCTGCCGCCCTGCACGGGTGGCCCAGGAGAACACGGTGGTGCTGAGCCAAGGCGGGTGCCTGCGCCTCTCCTCCAAGTATGTCCCGGCCAGCTGGTGCCTGCACGTCCGGCTGGTCAGCGCTGAGGGGCTCTACCCATGGCCCTGCGACCCCCAGCGTGTTGGCTGCTGCGTGGCCCTGCAGCTGCGACCGGGCAAGGCGCAGAAGCAGCGCAGCGCCGTGGTCAAGAGGAGCCGGAGCCCCATCTTCAATGAGGACTTCTTCTTCGAGGGCCTGGCGCCCCACGAGCTGCCCACCCGCCGCCTCCGGCTCAAGGCGCTCAACAAGGGCTGCGGCGTGAGGCGGGACACCGTGCTGGGCAAGGCCGAGGTCCCGCTGCCTGCCCTGCTGCCCCCCTAGGGCCCGGTGGCGCTTGCTCCTAGCGGGGGCCTGGGAGGAGGGAGAATCAGAGAGCCAAGTTTCGGGGGGCTGGAGGACATATGGGTACTGCCCAGCAACTTCCCCACCCGGCCCCTGAAATGACTGGGCTGCCCCAGCCCCGGATGGACAAGGGCTCAGCACCCCTATGCCCTGGCCCACCAGGTGTGGGAGCGCTCAGCAGGGGTGAGCGCTGGCCCCAAGGCTCTCTGTGCAGGGGGCGCTGGCTGCCTGGCGCCCAGCGAACTGTTTATTTTTTGATAATAAAAAGGAGGCTGTGCTGCATGGGACCCCGGCCGTGGCTGCATGTAGGGGCGCAGGCTGCAGCAGGGAGAGGGCCAGGGCTTCATGGAGAGAGTGTGTGGCACGCGCCACCCTTTGCCCAGCCCCTTATCCCCTCATCCCCTCCCATTGCCTCCCCTCCCCTGCTCTGACTCCAGCAGTTTCTCTCCACCTAGCAATGTGAGGAGGTGTCTCTCTGCCCGCACCATGCACCACCTCTGGATCCGGTTCCTGCTGCAGGGAGGGGGGAGGGAAGGGGAGAAGAGACTCGACAGCTGAGTTTGCAAACAGGAGAAGAGAAAGCTGACAGCCAGCCAGCCAGCCAGCCACCCCCTCCTGCCCCGGGGCTCTGCAATGAGGGGAGGGGGGATGGCAGCATGGGGTGGGCGTCGGGCCCTGAAGGCAGGGGGAGACCCCCAGAGGGAGACAGGAGGGATTGCAATGGGGCGGCCATAATGCCCCCCAGAGGCGGGGCGGATGGTAACGACACATTCAACACTTCTGCCACCCCGGAGTGGGCACCGTCAGGGGCTTTGTGGCATTGTTCTCAAGAGAGAGCAAACACCTGGCACGGCAGCAACCAGAACGCGCCCGGCACTGCACGAGCAGCTTCACCAGCCAGCCTGCGGCTCGGCCCCTCGGGACACGGGGAAGAGCGAACGTTTCTGGAGAAGTCACCCCCGTCGATCGGAATGAGACCCTGGGGGAGCAGGCACAGAGCCCCCCACTGCCATTGGACCTGAGCATCTCACACCACTTTCATCCTGATGGCCCCCACCCCTGCCTCAAGAGGGCAGGAAACCCTGCAGCGGGCAGTGCACTGGGGTGTGGAAGGGGGCATTGGCACAGGGCTGGGGGCTCAGTGCCAGCAGAGAGCAGGCCCCTGGCACATGCGGGGCGGGGGGGCTTAGCTCATGGCAGGCACTCAGGCCTCATGGAGGGAGGGAGCCCAGCCAGCAAAACCCTCTGCGTCTCACCTCCCCCCCCGGTCTCACTGCTGCGCCCCATGGCTCTTCCCTACTCTGACCCAGCTCCCTCCCCCAAAGTCCCTTGTGCTCCCCACCTTCATGGATTTCCCTCCCAGATGTTCAGCTCTGTTGATCTTTGCAGCTGGCAGGGGAAGGTTTGTTTGCCAAGGCCCTGCTCTGCAAACAGCAGGATGTCACCACTGCCCCCCCAGTCACCCCCTCCTCTATTCCCATCAGCGGGTCTGTGGGGGATGGCATGCGGGGCTCAGATTGGTACTGGGCTGGGGGGGATCAGAACCAGGGCGGGGGAGGCATGGCCGGTTTTATCCCATCCTTTCTAGCGCACGATTCTAGTGCTGCCCACAAGCAGGGTGCGACTGTGACATTCGGGTGGGTCTATAGGGGCAAGCGACAGCGACAAGGCCCCTAAATCCACCCCCGGTGGGGCAGGGCGTTGAATGGGCAAGATGCCAACAGGCTGGGAAGGATGGAGAGGCTCAAACCCCCAGACTATGTGCAGAGTGGGAGAAGCCGGCCCACGGGCCTGGTCTGGCCTGGCCGCAGGAGGGCTGCTGGCCTTGGGGGGTGGCTGTCTGGTGTGCCAAGCCCCAGTGAAACAACAGCAAAAGCAGCCTTCAGTGGGATGCCCAGCAGAGGGCACTGCTGGGCAAAGGATCAGCCCAGCTGCAGCCCCATTCTCTGCAGTTTGCCTCGGCCCAGCAGAGGGGAATCAGCTGTGGGGACTCTTCCTTAATCTGGGGGACAAGGGTGTCTGGTGGTTAGAAGAGTGGGGCATGGGGAGTTAGGACTCCTGGGTTCCATTCCCAGCTCTTCCACTGGTTTGCTGTGTAGTACTGGCAGGGGAGAGGGGCGGATGACTCTCCGTGCCTCAGTTTCCCCTCATAGCCGTTTAGGAGTCAGGACAGGTTTCTATTCCTTGTTCTGGGTGGGGAGAGGGGTCTAGTGGTTAGTGGAGGTGACATGGAATCAAGACTCCCAATCCCACTGACTCACTGAGACCTTGGACAAATTGCTTCCCTTCTCTGTGCCTCAGTTTCCCCATCTGTAGAAAGGCATCCTCCTATTGGGGTGGTGAGGCTGAATTAATGAATGAAACCCTCCAATGGAAGACACTAACAAAGACATTCTCTTTCGAAACCTTCTGAACTGGAAGGAACTGGGCAAAGGGAATTCTTGGAATAAACACAGGTAAAGCTTGGGGAATCTTCCTTAACAATGGAGCTAGATCTATTGTGCAAATACGGAGGATGAAATCCAGGGAAAGAATTTTTAATACCCACTTGTTGCATCTTGTCTTAGCTTGTCTGTGACCTCTTTGGGGCAGGGACTCTGTCTGTCTGTCTGTGCAGCGCCCGGCACGACGGGGCCCTGATCTCAATTACTCTGTGTCTGGGCAGTGCCCGGCACGACAGGGCCCTGATGTCGGTTACTCTGTGTCTGGGCAGCACCTGGCACAACGTGGGCCCTGATCTCAGTTACTCTGTGTCTGGGCAGCACCCGGCATGATGGGGCCCCGATCTCGGTTACTCTGTGTCTGGCAAGCGCCCGTCAGAAGGGGGCCCCTGATCTCAGTTTGGGCGTGTCAGCGCTCCCATAATACAAAGGAATAACAATGGAGGGTTGGCAGAAAAGCACTTGCTTGCTTGCAGTGGTGCCCGGGAGGCATACACCTTGCCCCTACCACTGGCTCAGAAGGGAGGGAAGGGGATATGGGTCCACCCAGCCCTGCAGCATGATCAGCGCCCAGCTCTACCGACTGTTCTGCTGGGTGAGGCTCCAGGCTCTTGAGAGTTCCCACGGGACATGGATCGGGAAGACGCCCAAGGGGGTGATGGGAAGGAAACGGGGCTGCCCTGACAGGCCAAATCCATCAACGCAGGGATTGGGAAGGCTCCTCCCTGATGGATGGCCCCAGGGAGCCCTGCTATCTCCCCATCGCTACGGCAGAGCCTGAAGGACACAAGCACCAAAGGTTGCACCAGATCAGGAGACGGTTTCCAAGAAATGCTGATCTCCAGCGCAGCACATTAACACAGGCCCTGTGCTCCGGGAAGGGAAGGCTGCAGCCTGCTGAGCCCAGGAGCAGACCAGCGAGATTGCTGTTATGTGTAGCGGGCAGCACCTGGTGGCTCTGGCTGAGAACAGGGCTCCCCATGGTGTCGGGTGCTACCTGGACCCTGGCCCAGATCAGGGCCGCCCACTGGCTTGTAAATCTGACCCATCCATTTCACCTTTTCTTGTTTAGTTGCCCCATGGCTGGTTGCCGTCCGACTACAACTGGCCTTTTAATATCTGGTACTAGGATGGCAGCTGTAGGGGCTCTGGGGCCAGGTAAGCTGCCTAGGCAGGGGGAACCCAAGCCAGCACCTGGTTAGCCACTGGCCCCTAAGATCATCTGGAAGCAGGGCCGGCGCTTCCATTTAGGCAGCCTAGGCAATTGCCTAGGGCGCTAAAACCCCTAGCGCCAGTCCTGTCTGGCAGTGAGGAGGCCCAGTGCAGGGCATGGAGTGGGAGTGGGAGTTCTGGCAGGGCTGGAAGCCAGGTTGCTGGATTCAATTGCCTTGAAACACAAATGGGAGCTGGTTTCTAAAGGAGGGTCTGGCCAGCCCACTGCTACCCGGCACCCATGCTCACAGAGGTAACGGAAGAGATCTGCTGAGCAAGTACAGCTGTGCACATCTGGCTCACACAGCCTCTCCATTTCTAGAATGCTGGCCACAGCTGGAATGCACGTGGCCACGCACTGCTGGCCTCTGGGCACAGCTGGGATGCCCATGCCACATCTGGCACATGGGGTGGAGCCTGTAGCCTGGCCAGGGCTCATCTGGTGGGTGAGCAGGGAAGTCTTCTGCCACAGAGGAGGAGAGATGCCTTGAGACTGGCTGCAGGGGCTGCCCTGGGCTGGGCCAGGCAGGAGCTGGGACATTTGGTGATGCCCCTAGGGTCACATCAAGATCCTATGGCCACCATGGGAACAGAACCCAGAGTTCCTGGAGCCCAGCCCTGGGCCTGACTCACAACCCCACCCTTTCTCCCTGGGTGGGGGGAAGTCAGCTCCCACCCCCTCCAGTGCCACTGCATTAAGCTAGAGAGAGGGAGCAGGGGACCCAGCGCCCCAGGGAGTTGGGAAAGGGGCGTTGGGCTGCATCTGACTTCAAGTGGTGGCTGTGGTTTCCCGCAAGCCGGGCACATGAGCCAGACAGGAGTGGCCAGGCCGAGATGCCAGGGGCAGATAAGGGTCCAGGGCTGTTCCTGTAACCCTGTGCGTGCCTAGCAGCGTGTGGGCAGCACTTACCGCCAACCCTTATCGCAGCCCTCCCATGACGCGCCGGAGTGTGGTGCAAAGCATGTACGTGAGATCGCTGCGTGGCTCTACTCTGGACCCGGGGGTGTGGCAATGCCCCTCAATCCTCACCCACACTCCCCTGCTATTCTGGCCCTGAAGGTGGGGAGCTGTGGGTCAGGACAAAGAGGTGTCAGGAGATCTGTGAGAGTGCGGGGGGAGAGGGGACCCAGGGCTGGGATGGCAGGGGGCTGTGGGTCGGGATTGAGGGACACACCCCTCTGTACATGCCCCCCCCCAAGAGCAGAGCTGGTTTGCGTGTTACTGCGTAGCCAGGGAAGGGACAGGGGTTAGCACGTCCCTGCCCCTGCGGGCTGGAATCTCTGATTCACGTCTGACCACAGGTTCTCAGCCTCTCTTGGAAGCATAACCGTCAACACGTGAACTCTTCCACAGGCCCCCCCCCCCACATCGATCAGCCCCAGGCCTTATTGTTTGCAAGCTGCCCTCAGCCTGCCCCCAAACTCAGCCCCATGCCTGAGCCAGCCTGGCAGCTGCAATGCCCCCAGGGAGGGCACTGGAGTAAATAGTAAATCAAGCACCCACTGCCCAACCGACACATCTCATTCCCTGCCCCTTCTAGGCGAGGCTCTGGGGGTCACGCTGCCCTTAGCCTCTCTGCAGGCAGCACCAGTCACGGACAGTGACTGCCAGTGTTAGCAGCCCCATAATGCTGCACAGGGACAGCTCTCCCAGTGCTGAATTGCAGCCACCTCTTGGGGGGAGCCTGGCAGCTGGTTCAAACCCACACTGCACTGCAGCACGAGGGAGTAGGAGAGTGCCAGGGGCTGGTCCAAGCTGCCAGCTGCACAGGGCCAGGGGCTTGCGAGCTGCTAGGATCCCCGGACACAGGCCCATCGCTGAACTCAGCCAGGTAACACCCCTGTGATACAGTGGCCAGGGCTCAGGAGCTGAGCCCCCAAGTTCCCTGCTGAGGGCAGGGCCACCGGCAAGCGGTAGAGACAGGGGCCCTGCAATAGCACCCCAGTAACAAGGAGTGGGGGCCAGGTGTGGGGTCCTGGGAGATTCTGGGTAACAGAGGATGGGGCACTGGAGCTGTGCAGAAGCCCCAAGGCCCTGTTGGGGGTGATGTCTTTACTATATCCCACTGCCCTCGCAGAGCCAGCCCCATCTGCTACCCTCTCTGTGGCACATGCAGCATCTGACCTCCTGGGGCTGCTCCATGCCAGCACCCAAACCAGTTCACCCACTGCTCTGACAGCACATTACCAGAGACATGAACCTCCACGCAGTGCCCCACCCCCAGCCACACCTACCCATCACAGCCCTCACACACACACACACACACAAACAAACCCACACCTGGCCACACCCACCAATCACAGCCCCCACAAACCCATCCCTGATCACACTCACCAATCACACCCCCATAACCCCCCCACCATACCTGCCAATCACAGCTCCCACACACCCCCCAGCCACACCTACCAATCACATCCCTCAAAAACTCACCACAACCACACCTGCCTATCTGACCTCCCCACCCCATCCCATCCTCCCCCCACAAACCCACCACAGCCACACCCAACAATTACAGCCCTCAGAAACCCACCCTCGGCCACACCTGCCAATCACAACCCACTCCATGCCCCACAGCAGTACCCACCAATCACATCCTGCACAAACCCACCCGGCCTCGCACATCCACATAGTGATGCCTGGGGAAACTGGTACAGCTTGAGATGAAGGGCCAAGGCCCAGAAGGGGACCTGTTTTGCACACTTCCCAGTGGGTGTGGGTGACATCCACACACCCCTGTGCAACATGGCTTACCGCAAGGGGACACACACACACACACACACCCAGGCCCAGAAACAGCCCCTCTGCCACACCTCCATATCCCCTAGTCCCCCCAACACAGCCAACCCATGTCCTGCAACCTGGTGCTTGCGGCCACCCCACAGACAACCCCTAGTTCCCAGTGAGAGACACCCCTCCACAGCCCACACCCTTTCCCTCCTGCTCTGCTCTGCGCAGCCCAGCCCTGCCCTGCCCTCTCTCCCTGGCTGGGTGGCTCAGGGCCAGGATCCCACAGCACCACCCGGCTGGGTGCCAGCTGCGTCTCTTGGTGGGCGTAGCTCTGGCGAGCGACTCACCTGACGAGAACTGGAAGGTTTGCCTGACGCCACCTGGCTGGCCCGGCCTGTCCCTGGCAGACTTGACCCCAGGGCAGGATGCATGGAGGGGTCCAATTCAGATCCTGCTTAGCCAAATCATGGGGGCATGCAAGGGTGTGGGACTGGGTAAGGAGCATTGTCCTTAGGAAGGTTCCTGGGAGACCCCCTTTCCCACTCCAGATGGAAACAGCAGTGCTTTGGGCAAGCCTGGGCTTGGAGACCAGCAGCAGCAGGGAGCCAGAGAGAACCACAGGGTCCGTCTGTGTCCAGCAGCCTCACTCCAGAATCCTCCTTCAGATCCAGCCCTGCCCTGGCTGTTCAACAGTGTGAGGGATGTTTACACGCTGCAGACGGAGGCAAATCGGGATTGAGGAGCATCACAGAGCAGTAGAGAAGCCAACCACAGGAATAGTGGGGGAGCGAGTATGGCAGGTTGGGATTGAGGGATACTGGCAGAGCTGGGGGCTGTGGCTGGGTGGGAGAGAGACCAGGGCTGGGATAGCGGGAGGCTGGCTAGGATAACAGGATTGGGGGGGTGGATTGAATCTCATGACCAGGCAGGTGAACCTGATTATTCCAGGCAGCCTGGTAGAGTAGGGCCTGCCCCTGCCCCAGTACTCACCTGCTGCCCCATGTTACACTGGTTGCTCTTTGGGGCTGAGACAGGGCAAAGGACCATGTGTGCTTTACTGGGCCACCTAATTACCTGGGGCTGGGTGCTACCATGTCTGTGAGGGGGTGGGGCAGTGCAGGACTCCTAGGTTCTACTCCCAGCCCTGCACAACCTGGGGCAAATGGCTCGTTACATGTCTGTCTGGGAGGGTGGGTCCAGGGGCCTTTCCCCTGCCATTTCAACCCAAATTTTACCTCAAGGAAAAGACAATTAAAACCAAAACAGTAGAGCTAACATGGGGTAATGTCTGTCGCCTTTTGTGTCACTTCCTAGGGTCCAAATCCTGTTCTCAGTTACCTTAGTGTAAACAGAGTGTAACTCGCTGGAAGTGAAGTGAAGGACATGGTGTAAATCAGGAGTAGCTCCCTGAAAATGAATGGGTAGCTCCATGAAAGTCAATGGAGGGACGTGGTGTAAATCTGGAGTAGCCCATTGCAGGCAATGGGGAGGCAGTGTAAATCCAGAGTAGCCTATGGAAGGCATGGGGGACGTGGTGTAAATCTAGAGTTGCCCATGGCAAGCAATAGGGGATGTGGTGTAAATCCAGAGTAGCCCATGGCAGGCAATGGGGAGGCAATGTAAATGGGGGATGTGGTGCAAATCCGGAGTAGCCCATTGACAGGCAGTGTGGAAGGAGGCAGTATAAATCCGGAGTAGCCCATTGGTAAACAGTGGGGAAGGAGGCAGTATCAATCCGGAGTAGCCCTTGGAAGGCAATGGGGAGGCAATGTAACTGGGGGATGTGGTGCAAATCCGGAGTAGCCCATTGACAGGCAGTGGGGAAGGAGGCAGTATAAATCCGGAGTAGCCCACTGGTAAGCAGTGGGGAAGGAGGCAGTATCAATCCGGAGTAGCCCTTGGAAGGCAATGGGGAGGCAATGTAACTGGGGAATGTGGTGTAAATTCGGAGCAGCCCATGGAAGGCATGGGGAGGTGGTGTAAATCTAGAGTTGCTCACGGCAAGCAATGGGGAGGCAATGTAAATGGGGGGATGTGGTGCAAATCCGGAGTAGCCCATTGGCAGGCAGCGGGGAAGGAGGCAGTACAAATCCGCAGTTGCCCCTGGAAGGCAACATAAATGGGGGATGTGGTATAAATCCGGAGCAGCCCACGGCAGGCAATGCGGGAGGCGGTGTAAATCCGGAGTAGCCCTTGCCCACGCTGCCCGCACGTGCCGCCCGGGGGCGGGTCCCGGCTGGCCAAGGCCCGTCACGCGGCGGCGGCGTGGCGCGCGGGGGGAGGAGCGGGCAGCTCGCGGGCCGGTCCAGCCTCCTGCACCGGCGCTGGTTGTGTAACACGGGCGCCCAGGCCCGGCTAATCGAGCACTGCTCCGGGGAGCCACGCGTGGAAAACAATCAAGGAGCCTGGTCCCTGGGGAGGATCCCGGGGTGCGGGGGCAGGGGAGGCCGTGGGTGCTCAGCCCCTCTGGGAATCAAGGGTGCTGCAGGCAGCCGGGGTCATGGGGGCTGGGAAGGAGAACGGGCAGGCAGAGACATTAGCGGCCCCACGCCCTCCTCTAGCCAAGGATCTCAAAGCACTTTGTAAATACCCTCCCCGTGCAGGGTGATCCTGCCCCCCCTTAACATCTGGGAAACTGAGGCATGGCCAAGGCAAAGTCACGCAGCCGGGAAGGGAACCCAGCTGCCCTTCCAGCGCCCCTCTCTCCCAGCGGCATGGGGAGTTTGCGGTGGACAGGCCATGAGTGGGAGCCCAGTGAGGCTGTGGGGCAGGGATGGGGAGTCTTCTGGGGATGACCTCTAGGCCTCTTCCCTTAGATCTGCCCCCTGCTCGGTTGCACGGGGGTTGGGGGGCAGGGAGAGTCCCTGGACCCTCTGTGCACTGGTGTCTATCAAGGCCCTGATGAGCCTTGCCACCCCCTTCCCCCTAGTTAGGGGGGCTTTTGCTGTTTTGTGCCCCTTCTTTAAGGGGGCCGGGGCTCCCTTCCTGCCATGTTCCGAGCTGGGTGCTGCCGTGCACAGGGTGGGGGTGACCTCTGAACCCCACCCTCCAGCACTGTGGGGAGGGGATGGGAGGGTGTCCCTAGGGGAGAGCTATGGAGTGAAAGCGGCAGAGGGGAAGGAGGAAGTGGAGTCGGGGTGAAGCCTCTCAGGGCATTTACACATGGGTCTCTCAATGCCCTCGAAAGGTGATTGCAGATGGCAGGGGCAGCGATATGGGAGACAGCGAGTCGTAGCCCCTATTGCTGCCAGGCACTCAGAGGACTCCGGCAGTTTCCCTCCTGTCCCCTCTGCAGGGAGGGGCAGGTTGGGCTGGGGGTGGGGGGGTGAGGGCTTTTCACCGTTTTATCCCACGTCTCAGGGCCATGAGTCAGGGCAATGCAGCACAGGTGCCCAGGCCTGGAAGCTGGGGCAGGGGCTGACTGGCACGCGAAGATAGTGAAGTCTGTCAGTGCTTTGCCATTCCCTAGCCCCTCCACAAGAGGCTGTAAGCAGCAGGGGAGGGAAACTGAGGCACAGAGCCAGTATTTCCCCCAAGGTCACATGGAGAGGAAGAAATAGAAGTCCTGACTGCCCTCCCCACTTTAATCATTAGACTTTATTCTCCTTCCAGAGCTTGGACTAAAACCCAGGATCCTGACCCCCACCCCCTTCGGTGACCATGAAACCCCAGCTTCCCTAGGAAGCTCACGGAAACCACATTCCCAGCATGGGCAGTGCTTGCAGCTTTATATCCAGGGAGCAGAGAATTGGGGGTGGGGGGAAGAATGGGGCCTCCCATACAAAAAATCTGAGTTGGGGTGGCAGGAGCCTTTCTCTGGGGGGTTCCTGGGACATGCTCCCCCTCAGCCCCAGGTTCTGCACTGGACCCACTGACGCAGCCCCAGGGTGCCTTGGTACCAACTATGGGGGATGCGATGGGAAGGTGCAGGGCTGGGCTAGAAGGATGCAGGCTAGGGGTAAGGGGAGGGATAGGAGGCTGCAAGGTTCATGCAGGGCTGTGGAGATGCTGGGGTGTATGCAGGGATGCAGTGAGGGGGATGCTGGGGTGGTGGGTGCAGGGCTGGGCTGGGGATGCTGGATTGGGGGGAAGGGATGCAGCAAGGAAATGCTGGGATGGAGGACGCAGAGCTGGGGACAGTGCTGGAATGGGAAGGTCAGGGGACAGGGCAGGGCTGGGGACATGGGTGGGAGAATGCTGGGGTGGGAGGGAGCTGTGGGGGTGCCAGGGATGCAGTGGGGAGATGCAGGGGTGGGAGTGGTGTAGAGCAGTGCTGAGCTAGGGGGCTGGGCTATGGAGATGCTGAACTTGGGGGGTGCTGGAGACTACGAGGCGGGGGGGGCAGGGATGCAGCAGGGAGATGTTGGGCTAGGGGTGCAGCAGAGCTGGGAGGGCGGGGCTGGGGAAACGCTGGGATGGGAGGGTGCAGGGGGATGTTGGGGTGCGGGGCTGGGGAGACGCTGGGATGGGAGGGTGCAGGGGGATGTTGGGGTGTGGGGCTGGGGGTGCCGGGGGGCAGGGATGCAGCGAGGGGACGCTGGGCTGGGGAGACGCTGGGATGGGAGGGTGCAGGGGGCGGGGCCGGGCGCCTCTGCCGCCCGCCCGCCGCTATTGCAGCCGCGGCTCCTCGGGGAGCGACTCCTCTCCCCTGCCCGGCGCGTCCCTCCCTCCCCAGCGGCGGCTGCACTCGGCTGTCCGGGCAGAGGCGCTGAGGGTCCGGCCCCAGCGCGCAGCGGAGCCCATGGAGCCCGGCGGCGGCAAGCGGCAGCGGGACGGAGCAGGCAGAGGTGGGGCTGGGGGGAGCGCACGGGGAGAGCGGGGGGTGTCGGGGCAGCCGGCGAGGGGGTGATGGGGGTATCGGGGCAGTTGGTGTTTGGTGAAGGAGAGCCGGGGGGGTATTGGGGCAACTGACGAGGGAGAAGCGAGGGGGTATCGGGGCAGCTGGTGTTTGGTGAAGGGGAGTGGGGGGGTATTGGGGCAACTGACGAGGGAGAAGCGAGGGGGTATCGGGGCAGCTGTCAGGAGGGAGCGGGGGACATCGGGGCTGCTGGTGTTTGGTGAAGGGGAGTGGGGGGGTATTGGGGCAACTGGCGAGGTGGTGACAGAGGGAGTATCGAGGGGTATCGGGGCAGCTGTCAGAAGGGAGTGGGAGGGGTATTGGGGCAGTTGGTGTTTGGTGAAGGGGAGTGGAGGTATCGGGGCAGCTGGCGAGGGGGTGATGGGGGGTATCGGGGCAGCTGTCAGGTGGAACAGGGGGTATTGGGGCAGCTGGCGAGGAGATAACGGGGGGTATCGGGGCAGCTGTCAGGAGGGAGTGGGAGGGGTATTGGGGCAGTTGGTGTTTAGTGAAGGGGAGTGGAGGTATCGGGGCAGCTGGCGAGGGGGTGATGGGGGGTATCGGGGCAGCTGTCAGGTGGAACAGGGGGTATTGGGGCAGCTGGCGAGGAGATAACGGGGGGTATCGGGGCAGCTGTCAGGAGGAGCAGAGGTGTTGGGGCAGCTGTCAGGAGGAAGCGACGTGGTGATAGGGGGATATGACTGATGGGGGCCGTCAGTGGTGAGGGGCAGTTAGCAAGGGGGAGCAGAGGGGGCCGGTGGGCATCGTGGTGGCTGACAGGGCAGTAGGAGAAGCTGGAGAACAGTGGGTGTCCCTGGCAGGGCAGAGGCCTCTGGGCATCGTGGCACCAGCGGGTGTCAGCAGGACACCGTGGGCATCGGTGGCAGCTGCCAGGGGAGGTGGGCCAAACAACGCTGCAGGTGTCATGCTGGTGGGTGCATGGGAGTGGGCGGGGGGGCACTGGAAGGAGACTGGGACCAAATCTGGCTGTGATGGATGGCTCGAAGGGATCGCCCTGCCTGCGCTTCCCAGCATGCCCAGGGATCTGGGGACAGGCTGACCCCTCTGCTGGGGGCACCTAGATGGGTGGGGGAAGTTTTTACCTTTTTGCCCCACTTCGTCTTGTCCCATTTTGTTGACTTGGCAACCTGGTGTCTGGCCCGGTGTTGTTTATTCTGCTTGCCGGGGCTTGGTTTTGCTTTGTAGATGTGCCCCTCTGCTATCCTGCCTGGTGCATCGGCAGTGGAGCTGTGCCAGCCAGGAATGTTCCCTGGGCGCTGCAGTGTACATGTTCGTATGCAACACTGCCCTCTGCCAACAGGGATCAGAACTATGCAACTGTGTGTCATGCGCCCTATACTGCTCAGCCAGAGGGAAGAGTCTCCTTTAGATGAGTCGTAGCGGGGCTCTGTGTCATACCTGCTTGCTTAGGGAGGGAGGATGGCCTAATGGCTAAGACACTCTCCTATAGCAGGAGAGCTTAGTTCCATTCCTTCCCTTCTCAGGGCCTCAGTTTCCCCCATCTGCACAGTGGGGACAACGACTTTTCCTTTGTCTGGCCTGTTTACCGATGGTCTCTCAAAGGGGACCTGATCCCAGCTGGGACCCTCCTAGGTGCTGCCATAATCCATCTAATAAAGTTTCCCTTTTCCGTGAGGTGCCGAGAGGTGTGAAGTCCCTGCGTTGTTTTTTTTTAACCGTTCAGATCTCTCTAGTTTGTGAGGTCCCCCCCACTTTTCTCCCTGAGTTGTAAACAAAGTCAGCTGCTTCTGTCCAGAACCTTCGGTAAGTGATTTCCACGGTAGCTGCGGCGCGGCGTTAAATCAGGGAGCTTCTAACCATAGGCTCTTTTCTGCACTGTGAATACAGATCTCGTGGCAGCCTGTCCGGTTTTCGAATTACTGTTCCTGGCTCCTCTGCCTCTTGGAGGGAAGCTTCTTAAACGCCTTCTGCATGACTAGCCCCACCACTTGGTGTCCTCGGGGGGCATAGAGTCCAGCACGCTGCGGGGCCAGGGACGCCGGGCGGGGGGTACAGCTTGCAGAACTTTGCCTGATGCTAGCAAACTCCCTGCTGCCTGGCACCTGTGACAACAGATGCTTCCCCCGCGCAGAGGGCAGAGTGGGGCCTGGGATAGGCAAGGGCCCTGCGGGGGATTTTCCTTGGTGGCCTATGGCTTGACTCTGTGGTGCCTTTAGAAGGACCCATGAGGAGGGACCATAGGCCCCAGGCAGGTTTTACAGACAGCACCACCCCGATCCCAGAAACCTTCTCCTGAGCTAGGGATGGTCGGGGTGGAGGGATATTGCTGTGGCTGTTCATTGCCAGCTGGGGGGTGACCAGACCTTGGCTGGGCTCTGAGTGAAACCCTGGATAGGCAGGATGGCCTAGTGGTATGGCCCTGGCCATTTGGGTGACCTGGGTTCACTTAGCCTCTGTACCTCAGTTTCCCCACTGAGTCAGTGCTTACAAGGCTAAAATCAGTGCCTCGTCTCCCTCCTGCATCCCCTTATGGACCTGCTTTGAGTGCTGGGAGCAGTGTTGTCTAGTGGTTAGATGTAGGAACACAGCCCTATAGCTGTGGGACCCCCTTCCCAGAGCTGAGATGGGGGAGTGTGGTCGGGGCAGCGCATTGGGATTCCTGGGCGCTGGGCTCCTTTCCCAGCCTGAGATGGGAGCACGGTCTAGCGGTTGGAGCAGTGGATTGGGTTTTAGGAATCCTCGGTCCTGTTCCGAGCACTGGGATGGGGAGTGAGTTCTGGTGGTTGGGTGTTAGGGCTTCTAGGTTCTGTGTTGGTTCTAGGCGGGAAGGAGGGAGCTCCCGTGGATAGAAGGGGACAGAGACTGGAAGTCAGGACTCCTGGGTTCTATCCCTGACCCTGTGAGAAAGGGTGACCTTATGGATAGAGCAAAGGGGGAGCTGGGGAGTCAAGACTCCTGGGTTCTTTTCCCCCAACTCTTCCACTCTCTGTGGGGCTTGAGCAAGTTCTCTCTCTGTGCCTCAGTTTACTGCTTCCCTTTGTCATTGTCCGGGAGGGTAGAGGCGTGTGTCATGAGGCTGAGTGAATGCTGGTGAAGTGCCCAGGGATCTCGGTACATGTGCTTGGCCCCAGGGCATTGGCTGATGCCGCCATGCAGGAGCAGCAGGTGGGTAGTGGTGGATGCGCTGGGAGGCACCAGGGTTACCGGCAGTGGCTGGCGTTGCCTAATGCTGACTGAGTTGCTGTCATGCAGACCAGGCTGTTGTTTTCCCTTTGAGGAGGGTGTCTCCTTTTAAAGGGCCAGCACTGGCAGTGTAGGTGCCCGCACACTGGGGAGGACTGTGGTGGAGGGATATTGCCGTAGCTGTTCAGTGCCCAGCTGGGACATTAACATGTTACTGGAGGGGCAGGATGGCCCAGTGGTTAGCACACTAGCCTAGGACTTGGTTTGATTCCAAAGACTCCCTGTGGGACCTGGGACGCCTCACTTAGTTGCTCTGTGCCTCGGTTTCCCCATCTGTACAATGAGGATAATACTCCAGGCAAATACTATGTAATGGGAGACAGGCACCTGACCCCGGATAGCTCCCGGCCGATGGGAGATTCAAGTAACCATGAAGCCTGAGCCTAACGCCTCCCTTGTCCTCTCCCTCCGCAGGGCCTGGACCTCTCCTGGGGGCAGTGGAAAAGCCTGCCTCGCATCCCCCTCTGGTGTCTGGTCTGCTAATGCATAATAGCCTACTGCTGCCGGGGGATGGAGTTCCTCCTGCAGCCCCAGTGACAGAGGGGCCTGGGTGGCTGTGTTGGAGACGCTGGGTTCAAGCCGGGGTGGGGTGGGGTGGGGTGGGGTGGGGTGGAGTGGAGTGATGGAGGAACGAAGCCTCTTTCCCATTGGGAGAACAGAGCGTCCAGGGCGTGCAGATCTCAGGGCAGAGGCTTTGGCATATGAATGCCCTGAGCCCTTGGGGGTCCCAGCAGACACCTGCGGACTAAGGTTCTGGCTGCCCAGCAATACAAAACCAAACCCTGGCAAGAGGCTCTCTTAAGATAGGTCCCAAAGGATCCTAGTTACTTTCCTGGGATAGTGTCTGCAACGCGAGAGAAATTAGCGTTAGCTGCCCTTGGATCCTAGGCTGGTTGCATTTACACAGAGGAAGGCAAAGTGGTTAGAGCAGGGAGGATTGGGAGTCAGGTCATATTCTCAGCTTGGGGAGAGGAGTGGGGTCTAGTGGTTAGAGCAGGGTGGGGTTTGGGAGTAAGGAGTCCTGGGTTCTATTCCCAGCTCTACTGTTGGCTTGCTCTGAGACACTGGGGCCATGCCTCAGTTTCCCCATCTGTAGGAAAGGCATAACACTGGCCAAGCGTACTTTACAAGCAGCATGACACGACCTGGATGAAAGGCGCTGTAGCAATGTATTAAGAACGCTGTTTTATATAAGAGCTAATTGATGTTGTGAGTAGCAGCGAGGACTGGTCAGCTGGCCGAGAGCATGTGCCAGGTGTGGTTGATGGCGAGGGCGTCTGTAACCACCTCTGGGATGCACAGTGGCACATACCGCTAGGGAGGTGCCTGTGTTTTGCATCCTATGCAATGCTCAGGGTGGGGTCAGCCCAGCACAGAAGCCTGGGCATTGCCCTCCCCTGGGATCACGATTTTCCCATGGCTTCATTTCAGCTGGGATCCCCTGCGTTTCCTAAGCCCCAGTGACTGATCCATGCCCCCATCCCTCATCTCTGTAGCTCGGCTCCCAGCGTTGCCCTTGGGAGGGACGGAGGACCCGGCTTTTGGCCGTGCTGAAAAATTTGCAGCCAGGAAAGAGCCAACGTGGCTGATGCCAGCACGACCGAGTGACTGGGGCACTGACGTGGGGGACCTGGGTTCTGTTCCCCGCGTAGGCAAGTTACGCACCTCTGTGCCTCAGTTTCCCTCTCCGTTTAGACTGTTAGCTCTTCGGGACTGTCGCTTGCTCTGTGTCTGTACAATGCCTGGTGCAGTGGGCCACCTGGGTGCTACCGTAATGCACCTAATAATGCTCCGGTGGAAACCGAGGGGTACACCCAGCTCCGTTCAAGGCTGGTTTTATGGCTCGCTTCACAAACATGGCCAGTGATAGCGGCACCATCCCCTGCAAACTGCATGTGCTCCCCTCCCTCCCCCCCACTTTTATCTTTAACCAGAGGGATGTAAGCTAATTATGTTAATGCGCTGGCTGTGGCGCGGGGGCAAAGCCGGCTCATGGCGCTCGACACTGCCTGCTGCGTAATCCCGTGGTAATCCCCACCCGGGGGTCACCCCCGTTTCAGCAGCTGGGGCCTCGCTGAGGTGGGAGACCCAGGCAGCACCAGGGATTCGATCCTGCCAGGTGCGGCTCTCCCCCAATCGATGGGGGGCATTTGGCAGGATTGGGCCTGTCTGCACGGCTCCCCCTTTGCCAAGAGAGAGCTGCTCACAGGGCGAGAAGGGCCAGGCCGCCCAGAGGATTCAGGGGGGCCTGGAGCAAAGCAATTTCAGGGGCCCCTTCCATAAAAAAAAGTTGCAATATTGTAGAATACTGTATTCTTGTGGGGGCCCCTGCAGGGCCCGGGGCCTGGGGCAAATTGCCCCACTTGCCCCCCCCCCCCCCGCGCGGCCCTGAGATGGGCCTCTGCTTCTCTCCAGCCATGCCGGCCCTACTTCAGCCTACAGCTGCTGCGTGTCTGCACCCCTCTCTCCGTCCCTTCTAGTCAATCCAGATTTGGGCAGTGTCGCTAGCGATGACCAGCCCCATCGGGGCTACGCTGGCCTTGCTCAGCCAGATGCCTTGTCCGAGGCGCCCCGGGCTAGCGAACGTGGGGTGAGCTGTGTTCCCAGCCTGCTGCTGCAGCACGGCCCGTGCCGCCTTTGCGATGCCTCTTCCACCATTCTAGGCTTCGTGCCTTCTTTAATTGGTGTGAAACTGCACCTGAATGGCCCACACCCACTGGGCAGCCTGTGACAATCAGCATGTGGGCGCCTCTGGCAGACGGAGCTCTTCGTTTTCCTTCGTGCAAGGGGGACATCCTCCCCTGGCCTTACCAGCGGCCCAGCTGCAGGGGCAAGGGGCTTCTTCATTAGCCCAGCGCCAGACTCAGGACATCTGGAAAGGGCGGAGACCAGCTCCTTCCATCTTTCAGGCCCAAGAAGCCCGTGGTGCCTTCGTCTCACAGAGGAGGGAGCGCAGATAACCTGGCACCGCTGGGGGCTGAGATGTAGAGATGGCACCCCCTCGTGTGTGTGGGTGCAGGTCACAGTGGAGAACTCCAGGGGGCGCTTAGGAGAGGCGGTAGTAGTGGGGTAGCGGCTCATAAACTATCGGAGCGAGTTAAAATAATCTGGTGCAATCAAAGAGGTTCTTCACATGGGGAGGGGTTGCTAAAGGTGGCAGGGGACCACCCGGCCTGGGGGCCCCAGCGTGGAAGGAGGTCGAGCATCTATTGGCATCATGCCCAGAGATCTCGTTACACTGGTACGACAGGTCGCGATCTGACCTTCTATGCTTTGTCCGCTTCTCGTATGGGATGCCGATGCTTTGCTTCTCGCTCCCTTTAGCCTCATCTTGCTCAGTTATCTGGGACTCCGCTCGTGCTAGGGGCTGTACAAGCCTGGGACAAAGGGCTGGTCCCTGCCACAAGGAATGAAGGGTCCCTCCATCAGATCTAGGCCCCCATGTGAGCCAGTGGGAGCCCTCCTATCCATTCCCATGGGAGTCACTCTTGTTGCAGCTGGATTAGATGGATTTGTGCCCCCTCCATTGCTGGCTAGTCTCTGTCCTGCCCCTACAGTCTCCTCCCCACACCTGCCCCCCGGCCCCTTGCCTGTAGGGCTAGTGAATAGCAACCAGGGGGAGAATTCACAAGTCACAGGCTGGCAAGGACAGAGGTGCCTTCAGCCAAGTCTCAGAGCGACGTGGGGTTTTGGAGAGGGGAGTTGGATGCGGAGGAGAAGGCTCTCATGCCCCACAGTGACGGGCTGGCGAAAGTGGCTGGCGTTGGGGTGGGGGGCGGGGAGGAGATGCTGGCTGGGTGCTTGGGAGCTGGATCCCGCAATGATGGGGGGGGCAGCGGGTGGATGCGTGCTGTGCTTGGCACGGGAGCATGGAGTGGTTGGGGGGTGCTGTCCTTGGTGAGGGCTTCTGGGCACATGCTGGGCATGGCATGGGCTCGGCATAGGAGCATGGTGAATGCTACGTGGGGCAAAGGCCAGCAGGCGGGTGCTGAGCTTTCTGGGCATGGGCTGATGGGCAGGTGCAGTGGGGGCACAGGTGCTGGCAGGAAGGCGAGCTGGCAAGTGGGAGCTACCGGTGGGTGCTGTCCATGGCACGGGTGCTGCATGGGGGCAGGGCGTGTAGTTGCTGCATGGGGTGGGGGTTGCTGCTGCATGGGGTGCAGGCTGGCAGGTGGGTGCTGGGGGGAGGGGGCTGGCAAACAGTTGCTGTATGGGGTGCACGCTGTTGAACATGAGAACGGCCATACTGGGTCAGAATAATGGTCCATCTAGCCCAGCGTCCTGTCTTCTGACCATGGCCAATGCCAGGTGCTTCAGAGTGAATAAACAGAGCGGGGCAATTATTGGGTGATCCACCCCTGTTGTCCAGTCTCAGCTTCTGGCATTCAGAGGTTTAGAGGCAACCAGAGTATGGAGTTGCGTCCCTAACCATCTTGGCTAATAGCCGTTGAAGGACCTCCACTCCAGGAACTTGTCAAGTTCCTTTTTGGACCTAGTTACACTTTTGGCCTTCACAGCATCCCCTGGCAGTGAGTTCCCCAGGCTGACTGTGCCTTGCATGAAGAAGTGCTTCCTTATGCTAGTTTAAAACCTGCTGCCTGCTAATTTCATAGTCTGACGGCTAGTTCTTGTGTTAGGGGAAGGGGGAAATAACACGTCCCTAGTCACTTTCTCTGCACCAGTCATGATTTTATAGACCTCTCGTATCCCCCTTAGTTGTCTCTTTCCTAAGTCAAAAAGCCCCAGTCGATTTAATCTCTCCTCCTATGGAAGCTGTTCCATCGCCCTAATCATTTTCATTGCCCTTCTCTGCACCTTTTCCAATTCTAATAAATCTTTTTTGGGGGAGTGGTGGTGACCAGAACTGCCTGCAGTATTGCAGATGTGGGCAGACCATGCCTTTGGATAAGGGCGTTATCTCTTCTGTGTTGGTGCTGTGCTGTGTGGGGGATCGGCTGGGAGGTGGGCGCTGCGTGGGTTCACTTGCTGCACTGGCACTGCATGGAAGGCAAACGCTGCGTGGGGAGTGGTGCAGGCCAATGGGCAGGGACTGGTGATGGGCGTGGTCCTGGCAAGCAGAGGGGCTTGTGTGGTGCCAGGGAAACTGCAGAGATCCGCTGGGGTCAGGGTCTTCCTACTGCCGGCTGGGATCCCGTCTCCATTGGCGCTGGCCTGGTGCCCAAGCTGCCCTGGCTGGGCTGTGTCGCCAGGAGGCTGCTGGGGAGCGGGGCGGAATGCGGCTGCCAGCTGGAGATTAGCACTCCAGAGGCTGAGCTCTGTACCATCAGCATCAGCAACTGGGTATGCTCTCCTCCCCTGCTGCACGGACACTGCCTGCCCTCAGCTCTGCCCCGCTTCCCCCATCCCACCCTCGCCTGCTCCCACAATGTCCTTTGCTACCCCTGAGCCACCTTCTGTGGGTCCCCTCCCCTGAGGGCTTTGTCCACTCTCCACCTTCAGATCCAGCTGTGCTGGGCCAAATGCCTCCCTGGGGATTTCAATTACATTGCCTCAGAGTCAGGTTTGGCATGGCGTCCAAGCAGGGGAGTGGGATCTAGTGGTTAGATAGGATTGGGGGTCCTGGGAGTCAGGACTCCGGGGTCCTATTCTCAGCACTAGGAGGGGATTAGGGTCTAATGGGTTAAAGAAGGGAGGGCTGGGGGGTTTGAACTCCTGAGTCCCATTCTCACCTCTCGGAGAATATATGGCCTAGGGGTTAGAGCAGATGGAATGGGAGCCAGGACTTCTGCATCCTAGTCCCAGCTCTGCCACTGATTTGCAGTGTAATTCAGGGGAAATCATGTCTCTCTGTGCCTCAGTTTCCCCTTCTGTAGAGCAGAACAGCGATTAGCTTAGATTCATAAATTTCAGGGCCAGCAGGGACCTGGAGCTGTGACCATCTCGTCTGACCTCCTGAATGATAACTGGGCCCGAGACCTGTCCTGAATTAATTCCTCTTTGAACTAGAGCAGAGCTTTTAGAAAAGCAGCCAGCTTCGATCTAAAGCCAGGGGACCCTGGCGGGTTAATTTTTCTTTGTAAAGGACTTGTTAAACTCTTGGCTGCATAACTACTGGGCATTTCCATCTGGGGAGCAGATAAATCTGTGTATGAGCATGTGGGGAGAGAGGCCCCTGCTTGCCAGCTCATAACCCGCCGTGCGGGGCCATTCCAGCCCTGTTTGTGTTGCATTGAGAGGCTCTTTGTGCCAGGGGCCTGTCGCTTCATCCAGCTGAAATAACAGCCAGCTCTGGGGTGGGACCTGGTCGCTCCTTAACAGCCCACAGCAACAGGCCAGGGAAGCAAAAATCCAGTCAGACCAGCAGGGGCGGCTTGGGGAATGAGGGTGTGCTGGCTTTGGAGAGTCACCCGGCGCGGAGTCCTGGTGGGGCGCTGGCCGTTTGGAGAACAGGGAGGCTGGGCTGTTCCACACTGGGAGCTGCTGAGTCAGCACCATGGAATGCTGGGAAGGCTGCCATGGAAATTTTGGCTGTCAAAGCCCCAGTGGGCCACAGCAGCACCTAATAGCATTTCTTTCCTCCTGAGAGAAGTGCAGGAGTTACTGGCAGGTGCCGAACGGGTGGCATGCAAAGCAGGGGCTGTTTGGGGGAAGGGGAAGCCCCTGCATCTGTCCCACTCCACCCTCCCCGGGACACCTTCCCTTAGGAATTTACAGTGCTGTGTAACATCAGGGATTGCGGCCTCACGGGTCCATGCTTTAATGCCCATTGCACAGAAAAGGAAACTGAGAAACGGCGGGGGGGGGGGCGGGGGGAGGCTGAGAATAGAACTCAGGAGTCCTGTCTCCCAGTCCCCTGCTGTAACCACTAGACATCACTCCCCACCCCGATCTGAGAAGAGAAGCCAGGAGTCCTGATACCCGGTCCCTTCCACAGCTGGGATCTGGGAGTCCTGGCTCCCTCTGGGTCCTGTCTGCAGTCCAGAGATGGAGCATGCTCAGGTCACAGGCACAGGGGCCAGGAGTCAAGGCACAGGTGTTCTAGTTCTGCCTCTGCCACTCAAGTCACTATTATTCCGTGCCTCAGCTTCCCCACTGGTGACCAGATGGGCTGTTTTCCCATATTCCTAGGGGGGAGATTATGAAATTCACAGAGTTCCTGTCTGTCAAACTCTGGTTCACTCTCCATCAAATGATGGGGTAGGAGGGCAGAATGCTGTTGTCAGACCTGTCCCATCGCGGGTGAGTCTGGGGGTGGGGGCGGGATGGGCTCCAAGAGGGAACGTTGTGGGTGCAAGATTTCACCCCAGGAAGGGATCGGTGCTGAGTGCAATCCCGTGCAGGGGGTCCAAGGCATCACGTGTTGCTTGAGCATTTCAAAGTGGGGGCTCCCCTGCATGGGGGATCGGAACAGAGTGTCACCTCTGCAGAGCTGCTCTGCATTGTTCCCGTCAGTTTCCCTGCGGAGACCAGCCCTTTGTCCTCAGCAGGGAGTGTCTCCTGCCCTGGCTGGGTGCGCTGGAAACCTGCACTTTCCTTGCATCGTAAATCAAACCAGAGGTCTCCCCCTGTCCCTTTTGCAACCAGGCCTCCAGGATCCATTGCCTTTAGCCACTTCCCTCTCACCGGCTTGGTGGCCCTGAGCCACCTGGCTTGGGGAGAAAGGGAGGCTGTTTGTAAAGGGATTTTTGCCACGAGCTGCTTTGTGACGCCTGACAAAAACCTTTCTACTTTCATCCCTCTCGCTTGGCAGCAGGGAATTAGCCAGGAGAAAGGAAAGGAGTTTACTGGGCGGATAAGTGTTCTCCACTCCCCACCCCCCACGGCCCCCATCCGCTCCTGCAGGTGGGAGATTATTACATTGACGGAACAGAGGCAGGTGGTTAATGATGGCTAAGCAGTATCCTTTCCCAGGTCATCTGCCTCTCTCCAGAGCCCCGATCGAAGAGCATCAGAGCCACGCTCACGTCCTCGGAGGCGGCAGAACTGGCTGCCAAAGGATCAGCCTTTAGGCTAACGCGGAGAGCATCCAGTGGGGTCATCTCCCCTGGGGGAGCCCCGTCCCCTGAGGCGTTGGCTGCTAGACGGGCTTGGGCAGGGGCCCCGTGCTGTTCCCCAGGGGACATGGTCATGCCTTGATGGGAGGCCCTGCCTTGAAGAGCTCACCATCCAAGCAGAAGGGTCATGATTCGCCTGTTACAGATGGGGAAACCGAGGCTCGGGGGGACGAAGCGATTGGCCAAAGGGAGTGCAGAGCCAGGAATCGATGCCGAATCTCCCCCAAGCTGTAACCCCAACACCCCACATCCCTTTCTGCCGGCAATATGCCTGGGTCCCTGGGGAGCCGGGCTTCCGTCCCAGCATCCCCTTCTCAAACCAGGCGGGACCTGGGGTGGGTCATTTATCCCTGGCTGTAATTTCACCATCTGCAGCCTAATCCTGCTCCTAATACCCCTGAGCTTCGGGGCGCAGAGCTGGTGGCCGGGACCTTGTATTGACCAGCATGGTTGCTTGGCCTTCCCAGAAGCCCTTAGCAACGCAGCTGCTGCACAGCTGGGCTGTGTCATTGCAAACATCTGGGCCGTGTGACCGTACCACCCCAGCCCAGCCCACCCTGGGCAGCCTAGACGCAGCAGCCAGCCCTAGGAAGCCAGAATCCAGCCTGTGGCAGTGGAGTGGGGAGTGGCGGGGGGGGCAGGGTGTTGTCATGCCGACTGGCGCGTGTGTTAGCAGCTCCCCAGTAATTTCACTACAGGACTTTTAGTTAGTTAGGTTTTTTCCCCTTCTTGATGTTGGCAGGAATTTGCATCTGAGCCCGGGGAAGGGTTGGGCTGGAGGAGGCTGTGTCTGGCCTAGCAGAGCCGTGCCATGGGCTCAGTAAGGGGTCAAGTTTACACCCCGCTGTGCATGGTGAACAGCAGGCTTCAGCCTGGAGTCCCTCGGCCCACTATCCCAGCCCAGGGTTCTCCACACAGCTCTGCCGGTGTCCCTCAATTCTGCTCCCCAGTCCTGGGACCCCACCCCCCTGCTCTGCCGGTGCCCTTCAGTCATGACCCACAGCCCCCTGCTATTCCAGACCTGCCCGTGCACCCCAATCTGACCCACAATCTCCTCTGCTGTTCCTGCCCTAATCTCAATTCGGGTCCTGATGTGCTACAGGAGGGAAGCAGCTGCTAGTGGGTAGAGCAGAGGGGGGTTGGAGGCAGGACTCCTGGGTTCCCACTCCACCATTGACTACATACAAATATACGATACCAGGCAAATCACTCCCTCTCTCTGCCCAGCTGTGACTTGGAGTGAGGTTCACGTTTGAAAAGCTCCCAGTTATTCTTCCCGGCTGGTTTCTCAGCTCACTGGTGATCGCCCTGGTGTGAGTGACGACTGTTCGATGGATGGTGTCTGAGATGTGGAGACGCACTTCTCAGCTGTGTGAAATCTCCGCCATCCATCCACCCCAATTTACCCTCCTGCGTTGCAGCTAACACTACATCTGGGCTTAGGTCTCCAGGGTTGAAAACTGTGATCTTCCTGTTGTCTATCTTGTCTGTTTAGGCTGTGAGGCAGAGACGGTCTCTCGCTGTCTGTCTGTGCAGTGCCCGGCACAACGGGGCCGTGATCTCAGCTGGGGCTGGGACTGTCTCTCGCTGTGCGTCTGTGCGGTGCCTGGCACAACGGGGCCGTGATCTCAGCTGGGGCAGGGCCTGTCTCAGGGCCTGTCTCTTGCTGTGTATCTGGGCAGCACCCGGCAGAATGGGGCCCTGATCCCAGCTGGGGCAGAGACTGTCTCTTGCTGTGTGTCTGGGCAGTGCCCGGCAGAATGGGGCCCTGATCCCAGCTGGGGCAGGGACTGTCTCTCGCTGTGCGTCTGTGCAGCACCCAGTACCCCAGTGCGTTGATGGGAGCTGTTCGGAAATTTATTCGATGAAACATTTTTTTTGTTGGCAAAAAATGCTAATTTGTTTAAAGTGAAGTTGGCTGAAACATACCAGGTTTGATGAAACTTTTGCCAGGCAGGGGTGGAATTTCTGGAGGGGATGACCCCAGAATATCCAATGGCCTAGTGGATAGAGCACTCACCCGGGGCGTATAAGACACAGATTCAAATCCCTTCTTTGCCTGATTCAGAGCAGGGATTTGAACCTGGGCCTTCTGCACCCCATAACCACTAGGGCACAGGGTATTCTGGGGTTCTGTAGAAGATTCTCTGTGCCCGCCCCTCCCGATGTGGAATCAAACCGAATGCGACTCATTATGAGGTGTTGACAAAATGGAATTCTCGGTTTCCGGCCCGCCCCCGGCCCTGATCTCGGCTGGGGTGTTTCTATGCCTCCATCGCGCAACCAGGTGGAACCAGTAATAGTTCAGATGCTGAAACAGCCCATCTGGATCTGAACTGAGGAGCGGCTTGGTCGCTGTCCAACAAGCTGCTCTCACCTGCGGGACCAGCAAAGCAGCCTTGGGTCTGCATCCCACCCCCCTCTTCCAGCCGTCAGCTGCTGCAGCATCTTGCACACCACCAATTGGCACATCCCCGACAGCCCCGCTCCTACGGGATCCTCCCCCTGCCTGGGGAGAGGTCTGATCCCTGTGCCAGCGAAGCCCTGGGAGCCAGCAGGGTGTGTGTGTGTGTTGGTCATTATGTAATAGCTGCCTACCAAGGGCGTGTTGTTTGCCTAGGTGTGAGATTATACATAAACTGTGGGTTCTGGATACTCCCTGTGCAGATTGCAGGAGCCAGAGTCCTGAGTGCCGACCATTACGCCATGGGAGCAGCTCTCCTGGGTGGAGAGAGGGTAGCTGGCCGCGGGCCTGGGGTTCTAGAGAGATGGGTTTGAGTCCTGACTCTGACACTGACTTCTTGTACGAGCCCTGGCAAGTCCCTTCCTCTCACTGGCATCAGTTCCCCGATCTGTAAAATGGGGAGAAATCAGCCTGCCTTTGCGTAGTAGATTGTGAGCTCTGTGAACAGGGACTGTCTTGACTTGTGTCTGTGCAGCACCCAGTGCTCCGGGGCCCTGATCCCAGCTGGGGCAGGGACCGTCTCTCGCTTTGTGTCTGTGTAGCACGTGGCACAACGAGGCCCTGATCTCAGGTGGAACAAGGACTGTCTCTCGCTTTGTGTCTCGGCAGTGCCTGATATGACTTTTCCAAGCTCTGCTGTAATATAAATTATAGTGACCTGGGATGTGGTTCTCTGTGGGCTTTTGCAGGGGCCTCAGATCATGGATTTTGCAGGGGCCTCAGATCATGACAATTTTTGACAATTTTTTCCCCTCTGCCATGTGGGCAGGGCTTTGGGCTCCCAGCAGTGAGCTACTGGCAGGGTATGAACCTGGAACCTTCTGTGCTACTAGCACCATCTTCTACCCCTGGAGCTAAAGAAGCAACACCATTAACTGGTAGCTGTAGTAGACTCTTATCCTCTTAGACAGACCAGCTACTAGGAGGGGGACAGAACCCCACACTCCCCTAGCGAGGTGTTGTTATTACTGACTGCACTGAACTCCAGGCATGGACCAGAACCCAGGGCACTAGGAGCTGACAGTCTGAATTGGGGCATCTGTCCTGTGTTGGTTCTTGGGACTGAGGATGCGGGGAGAGGGAAGACAGATCCTTTAATCCCTAGATTGCGAGCTCACCCCCAGCCCACCTTGTAGGCACTAGGTGACTCAAGGACTGGAGCGGCCGTCAAGAGTGAGCACCCCAGGTGTGTGTGGGGGGTCCCTCCAGGTTGGCAGGGGAGTGGCAGGAAGCTCCCCTGTTGTCTGCAGAGCTGCCAGTCCAGCATGTAAAAGCCCAGGCCAGGGCTGGGGGGAGCGGGCAGCAGTTCTCAGTGGTGCCCGGCGGCTGGCAGAGCCCTCACGCCAGCATGTGGTAGGGGGGCTGCAGAGGGCCGTGGAGCAGGAATTGCACCCAGGCCAGTCCCCTCTCAGCAGCCCTGGCACAGCTCCAGTGACCACAGGCAGCTCCGGCCCAGGCCCACGAGCTCCCGGCAGCGCTGCCGGCCGACGCGAGGCTGCTTGTGTCAGGAGCAAAAACCCTCTGGCGCTCCCTTGGAAGAGCCGGTGCTGCCAGTCAGTTCCCGGAGGACGGCAGGGGCACTCGGCGAGCAAACAGGGCACCAGCCCACACATCAGCCCCAACCAATAGCTGCGACTACCCGGAGGGGGCAGGCTGGGAGCTGGCGAGCCAAGGGGCACCACAGGGGCTGTCTGGGCCCAGCAGCCTCCTTAGAGCATCACTCTCTGGGGTGCTGCAGCTCAGGTTGGGTTGGCGTCCCTATCGCTCAGCTGGAGGGGAGCCTGGTACTGCCCCTTCCCCTGTCCCCTGAGCTTCTGTGCAGCGTTGCTGTGAGACTGCTGTAAAGCCCCTTTTCCTTACCCCCGAGGTGGCTGCATCTCAGCGCCGGGCGAGGGATCCCTGTATGAACAGCCCTGGCACCCCACCTCAGAGGTGGCTGCATCTCAGCACCAGGTGAGGGATCCCTGTATGAACAGCCCTGGTACCCCACCCCAGAGGTGGCTGCATCTCAGCGCCAGGTGAGGGATCCCTGTATGAACAGCCCTGGCACCTCACCCCAGAGGTGGCTGCATCTCAGTGCTCGCTGGGGGATCCCCTGTATGGACAGCCCTGGCACCCCACCCCAGAGGTGGCTGCATCTCAGCATGTGGCTCCAGACTGGGATAAAAGCTCTAGGGAGGCAGTGTGGCTGCCGGGTGTGCAGGCGATGGCTGCAAAGGATCCCAGGCCCCATGTCTGTTCAGGTGCCTCCCTCCGCTGTGACTCAGACACGTGTGGCTGGCAGGCGGCCAAGGCCTAGGAGCTGGGTTATGTAAGCAGGGAGTTCAGGCGAGGCCAGTGTAGGGATTGGGCCATGCTCCCTGGGCCTGCCCTGCTTCCCCTTATTCAAACCTGGCCCAGCAGGGGGCAGCAGGCAGCTGAGTGGGCACGGGGTGGCACAGAGGGTCAGACACTGGGTGGGTCTGACGATACAGGCGTGCCTAGGGGCCCCGACCAGGATCAGGGTGCTGAGTGCTACACCCTGACCTAGAGCAGGGTCCTTGTTATGTTAGGTGCTGCATAGATCTACCCCCACCCCAAGATCGGGGTCCCCCTTGTGCCAGGCGCTGCCCAAACCCGGACCAAGATCAGGCTCCCCACAGGGACCAGAGGTTGTACGGGCTCCAGTTCCGAGATCAGGGGAGCCAGGGGCCATACGGGACCCAGGATTGGGCTGTACAGGCCCCAGGGCTGAGATCAGGCCCCCCATGGTCCAGAGTGAGACAGCTGCTGTCCCACGGAGCCCCCTGCCATGGGGTACCAAGACCTGGGGAGGGGATCTCATCTCTTTTGGCCTGAGATTTTTCTCCAATTCTTCACTATCTTGTGCCACTAACTCGTGGCCCTGCATGTGGCTGGTACGTGAGCCCTTCTGATTGGAGGCGGGGGCCGCCTGCCACTGGCTGGGCTGCCTGATTGGACTAGAGCACTGTGGTTCCTGCCACAAATTCAAAAACGGCCCGCCCACACACACACTGTGAAAGGCCCACGGGCACTGGCTAAACTGGGCCAGCTCTGCTCCGGCCTGTGGGAGTGGGAGGGGGGCTTGGAAAAGGGAAATAAACTAAAATCTGCAGGAGTAGACTCTGGAATTCTCTGCCCGTCAGATGCCCGGTGCCATGGCTGACCCACCTCGAGGGGGATCAGTGCCCCTCTTACCCTCCCTCCCCCCCGAGGGGGATCAGACCCCTTGATAGTTCCGGCTGCTGTGAAATGTCTTTGCCCTTGAGTGGGGAGCACATCCCAGATGGGGAGAGGTCTGTGAATCGGGGAGCGGATGTGAGGGATGTCCCCACTTCCAGCTTTGGCAAAGTGAGCCAGGACGGTCTCAGCTCCTAGTAAGGCAGCCCCACCCCTTCCAGCCCCCCAAACCGCCAGCTGTTTGGAGGAGAAAGGGCCAGGCCTGAGGCCAGACCCACTTCCCCTGCGGACAGGGCTGGACTCTCCTGGCCGCAGCGGAGGACACACAGGGCCCTGAGTGCACCTTGCAGCCCCAACTGCCCATCCTGGGTGGGTCCCTTTGGGGGGAGCTCTGCCCGCTCAGCCGCCCCATGCTGAGGAACCGTCTCCAGCCCTGCTCAGAAATGGCCCCAGAGCCATGGGGGTTAAGGCGAGGAGCGAAAATAGCAAAGCTGCTTAGGAGGGTGGCGTGGCGAACGTGCGGCTTTCTCCAGGCCGCAGTGCTCAGCAGGCTAATCAGATTGATTTTCCCTTTCGGGGGTGGGGGTGGAGGCGCAATTAACCCTTTGTTATAGTCGGTGGGTCGGGATTGAGGGGCACTGACAGAGCTGGGGGGTGGGGCTTTCATAGGAGGGGGCTGTGGGTTGGGTTTGAGGGGCATGGGCAGGGCTGGGATAGCAGGGGGCTGTGGGTTGGGATTGAGGGGCACGGGCAGAGCAGGGGTCAGGGCTGGGATAGGAGGGGGCTACAGGTTGGGACTGAGGGGCAAGGGCAGAGCTGGGGGGCGGGGCTGGGATAGGAGGGGACTGTGGCCCAGGATTGAGATATTTCTCTCACTATCCCAGATGTGGGCTCCCTAGGTCTGCCGATGCCCCCTAAATCCCAGCCCCCACCCGCTATCCCAGACCTACCCCCATCCCCCAGCTCTGGGGTGTACCTTGGTTCCTGGAGGGGGAGGGGAAGTGGAAACTCTCTAAGTAAATTACAAAGTGCAGAGGAGGGGAAGGGGGTGGGTGCTGGCGGAGCCTGAGGGGGAGGATGCTGCGTCTCTGTGGCTCAGTCCCAGGGGGCACGAGGTTTCGTGCTGCCCGGGTCCAGGTGCTGTGGGGCGCAGGCAGGCTGGGCTGGGCTGTGGTCTGCCCCACATGCTCCCTAGTAGAACTGATCCCGCAGGGTCCTAGAGCATAGCAGGCTTGGCCAAGCTCTGCAGAGGGAGGGAGTGGGATCCAGTGGTTAGAGCAGTGGGACTGGGAGTCAGGACTCCTGGGTTCCATTCCCAGCTTTGCCACAGACTCATGACCTTGGGCATGTCGGAGGGCTGATCCTGCCCTAAGCTTGTAGTGCACTTGGAGCCCCTCCAGCGAGATGTGCGATTCCAGGGGATATCGATGCTGATGCCTCTCTCACCATCTCTCAGGTGCCCCCAGAATCTATCCAGTCCCAGGCAGGCAGGCAGGCAGCAGGATTTCTGCCCCGCACAGAGCCCTCAATGCCCTCTGCTGGCTGGGAGCACGAGGCCTTTCTGTGCGGTTTTAGCATCTCTCCAGTCCCCGGGGAAGCTGGACGACCAAGCAGGTTGTCCCTGCCTGGTTATGTCCCCCTCCGCCCTGCCCTGAGAGAAAACGAGCCGTCCATCCCCGTCCACCCCCTCTGTCCACCCCCATGCAGCTCCGCCTGTCTGATTGTCTACCCAGACAGCTTCATCTCTCCATCAACTCTGTGCACTCCCATCTATCTAAGGTACTTACCTGGCCCCCCTTATCTTAGTAACCAAGTGCTTCACCCCCCCCTTGGGAGGCAAGACAGTGCAGTTAGTCTCATCGTCCAAGAGGAAATTGAGGCACAGAGAAGCTAAGTGAGTTGCCCAAAGTCACGCAGGAAGTCTGTGGAAGATCAGGGACTTGAACTCGGGTCTCTCGATTCCCAAGCTTGCCCCCTAATGACTGTGTGAGTGCAGAGGGTTTCTGAGCTCCGCTACCGTCCCACCTGGAACAATGTGGCATAGCTTATTCCTGAGTTAATTATTAATCAGTCTGATAATGCCTACGCGGCCATGAGTTATTAATCAGGGTAGTGGGCATGGGCTTATGGGGAGAGATCAGTCAGTAAGCGATGGCTCTCACTGAATAATGAGAAGCTCTGGGCTTTCCTCTCAGCTCGCCCCGGCCCTCAGTGTCTTGCGGCACCACCCTGCCCCGCTCCTCTCTGGCCTTGGAATGTGCAGGCCGCTACAAGCTCATCCTCTGAGCCTGGGGCTTTCCTATCTCACCCCCCTCTCCGCTTCCCTCCTCTGGCTGCCCCGTCCACCACAAGCTGCTTGGCTGCCCTTCCAGGCCCTTGGCAGCCTGTCCCCTCCCTCCCTGCCATCCTGCATTCACTCCCCCCTCCGCTCAGCCCATGGTCCCAGCCTCTAGCACCCACCTGATCCGTTCTCACACCAGCCCCTTGGTGCACTCTCCCGTGCTGCCCCGTGCGTCTGGAAGGAGCTCGCTGCAAATGTCCGCGAAACGAGCTCATCTTCTCCCACCCGGCCCTCCTTACACCTTCAGAACTCCTCCACTGGCTCTGGCCTGTGGCCATGCTGCAAGCCCGGCCTCCCAGCCTGAGCAGCAGGGTGCTCACTGCGCTCCCCCAGCTGACTGGGTCTGGCTGATCTTGCATTTGGATTGTCAACTCGTTGAAGTGGAGGCCGTCTTTTTGTTCTGCGTTTGTACAGCACCTGGTGCTGGGGGGCCTGGTTTGTGACTGGGGCTCCTGGGTGCTACCGTAATATACCTAATCAATAATGTACAGCGCCTGGCGCCAGGGGGCCCTGGTTTGTGACTGGGACTCCTGGGTGCTACTGTAATACACCTAGTCAATAATGTACAAACCCTGGTGCCAGGGGGGCCTGGTTTGTGACTGGGGCTCGTGGGTGCTACTGTAATACACCTAATCAATAATGTACAGCACCTAGCACCATGGGGACCTGGTTCATGAATGACACACCTTGGCGCTACCCCAGTGCAAACAGCGATAATAATATTGTTTTGACACACCGAGCGGTGTGTTTGGGTCATTCCCCAACGCTCTGTCTGGTCTCTGCTGTAAGGTCTGCAGTGAGGCCTGGCCCCTGGGGCATTTGCACTCAAAGCAGGAGGTGCTGGATAAATTGGGGTGGGGAATGAGTTGTAGAGCATTTTTCCTGGAGGGTCTAGTGGTTAGAGCGGTGGGGGCTGAGAGCCAGGACTCCTGGGTTCTATTCCCAGCTCTGGGATGGGAGTGGGGGCTAGCGGGTTAGTTGAGGGGAAATGGAGGCTGGGAGGACTGGTAATCAGTCCCCTCGGTTCTATTCTAAGGGGCTGGTAGGCCCTCTTGGTGCCTCAATTTCACCAGGCAGCTTCAGTAGCCATTTGGGAGAGATGGCAGGCTTGTGGGGGGGATGCCTGCAGGGGTCCTGCTGCTGCTGCCGTCTCACCCTGTCTCTCTCTTGGTTGCAGGCCCGATCGTCGTGAAGAAGACGCACACATGTAAGTACAATTCCCACCAATGAGCCTCCCCCCCTTTGCACTGTCCCAGGCATCCTGCCCCAATAGGGATCTCGGGCCCTGCCCCTAGTTGAGGCACAAGGAAGATCTGCAAAGCCCAGCACAGCCTAGACCCTCTTGGCTCATGTGGGGATATGCTGTAGCAGAGGGAGCGTGGCCTAGTGGGCTGAGCACGGGGGACTAGGACTCCTGATATTGTTGAAATCAAGCCAGGCACCCGCACCATGCCTCAGTTTCTCTCCTGTACAGTGTGGGCAGTGATACCTGGCTGACTCTCGGGAGCTGGGCTGTTCCTTGCTCATGACTACGGTTCTGTTTATAAAGGGCTAATAAGCAAGGGAGAGGGTGGTTAATTAATTGTAGAGTCTTGTAATACCCAGGAGCTCAGTAGCTGGTTGATATTAGTGTGTGGCCCCTTCTCACAATGTAGATGCAGCCAGCTCATGCCTGAAACGGGCTTATGCCGTCTGGTCACCCTGTGTGACAGCAGGGTAGAGTTACCATTGAAACTCACTTACCACTTAGCAGCCGGCTTTGTCTCAGGGCTGTAAAACCCACCTGCTGGGCCTCGCCGGGGTGGGATGGGGCTGGGGGGCAGGGCTGCTGGTCCAAAATGGGAGTTATTTGAGCCAGGGGTTCCCGAGATACAGCCCCCCTGAACAGTCATGTGACAGTCAAATGTTAGGGAGCCTTAAGGGGAAGGGGGTGATAGGGGACAAAGAGCCCTTGGCATGGGAGGGAAGAGGGCACTCAGAGCCCCTGGTATGAGCGAGGAGGGAAGGGTGGGAGTTGACATGGAGGGGAGAGTGGCACCTTGGGAGCGGGTGGTGAAAATGGAGGGGGTCCAATGAGCTTGGCCGACACAAGCTACTCAAAGCGGAAGTGGAAGATTGGTCCAGAGTGCCCCAGGTTCCTCCCCACGCAGGGGGTGCCAGAGCTGAGCATATGTCTTTAGGAACTGCCCCACCCAGGAGGGGCGAGAACCCAGACACTGCCCCTCCTCGCTCCCAAGAGGAGCGGATAGATCTTGCATATTACACCCAGCTCCTCCTGTACTTGCTGTTCCAACTTCTCTTTGGCTGGGCCGACGAAAACAGGGACAACGCTGAGGATATTTCCAAACAGGGCTGAGTAAATACCATCCTTGCAATATCGGCTTCGCAAGTCTCTTGCATGCCAGATTTCTCTGACATCTGTGCCTGCCAAACCCCACAGCAGCAGCCAGCGCTTGGTGCCGCACAGAAAGGCCACGTGTCCAGCCCTGTGATGCCACCCAGCAATTCCTTCCTGACCATGAAGGCCTGAAGCGTGGGAGTTGCCATCATTAGAGTATCATCTGGTGTGCTCTGTCTCCTTCTGGTGGCTGGATTATGCAAAGAGGTTGAGTTGGCCGCTGCCTCTGGGCTAACAGATGAGCTGCAGCTGAGGCTTGTGCATTCGGAACAAGGGGGCTGTGGGTTCGGTGCCTGCTCAAGGGCATTGTGGTGTTAGGTGGCAGATGGAGGGTCTCAACCCATCTGGGAAGGGAGATTAAGGGTGCAACCAGCTGTGAGGTCTTAACGCACACCCAGCTACAGGGTCTTAGTGCCAATGGTTGTTTCACCCCCTAGTGGCAGACCCTGGTGACTGCAACAACCTGCCCCTGAAGACCAAAGCCTCCATCCTGCACCCACTCCTGGCCTCGCCACTGGCTTAGACTGGGCTTTCGGGGCAAGCTGTGGCTACCAGCCCTGAGATGCTCAGAGCCAGCCGTGCCTTGGCAAGCTCCAGGGCTGGGTGCCCGCCTGTCTTCAGCAGGGTGTCCCGGAGGTGCACTGCCCCTGCCTTTCCTTTTCTCGGCGGGCTGCCCTGTTTAACCCCCTGCTGCTGGAGCTGGCTGGGCCTCGCTGTTTCTGGCAGCAGGAGGGGAGGGGGGCCCATTTCTCCCTGGCTCTGCCTGGGGGCTCCCTCAGCCAGAGCCCCTGCCGTGCGCGGTGGGGGAGGGGCCAAGGCAAAGGCAGGCGCTGCGGTGAGCTTGGTTTTCACAGCGCTGCGGTTAACTCGTCCCGAGGTGTGAATGCTCCTGAGGCCCGGGGGGTGGGGGGTGAAGGAAGTCTGGAGGGGGGGTGCTCTCCCCCCAGCCCACCTGCTGCAGAGGCTGGTCCCCTTCCCCCCACCTCGCCACAGGGAGAGAACCAAAGCACAGCTGCCCCGGGGCTGAGCTGGGTGCAGGGTGGGGGGGTGCAGGCCACTTCCTCAGGAGGGTCCCGGGGGTGGGGGTGGGGATCTGGCTGGGGGGCTGTGGACCATACCAAGGCAGTGGGCGTTGTATCAGCTGAGCCCTTCCCAGCGGGCTGTGCGGCTCCGTTGGTGTCTGCGTTGTGCCTGGGAGGGGGTGGGTGAGGGCAGGCGTTAGCAGGGCCCTGGCTGGCGCAAGGGGTTGTCGTGGGGCTGGAGAACCTGCCGCCTCTCCGGTTCGAGCCCTGCTTCCGTGAGCTGAGGGGGGCCAGGTCCCACCTGGCTCCTAGGTGACCTCTCCTTGCACCTCCCCCAGGACGAGGACCCTGAGCTGAGAGACCAAAGGACTTGGTGAGCCATGGGCACCCATTTCACCCCCTGCAGGGCCTAGGCATTTCAGGAGGCCTGTATTGTTGTGGGGTGCCCCTCGGCCAGGGCCTGCTTTGCTGCTCTTCAGAGACAGCAGGCGTCTGTGCCCCCAGGAGCTGTGTGCCCTGCCGATGCATCGGGCCCCTGGTGCCGAGGTTGGGAACTGGCCGGAAATCTTTCTGTGCAGGTGCAGGGCAAACCACAAGGGTTTCCACGGCAGGTGTGCGAGCACCCTCCTTCCGCCCAACCCTTCCCCTGCAGCCAGGCACACGGAGGGTGTCTACTGAGCTTCGCCATGCACACCGTCAGGGAGGCAGCGCTGCCTAGGGGTCAGCTGAAGGGGCTGGGTGGCAGGACTCCTGGATTCTAGTCCCGGCTGTAGGAAGGGTGTGCAGTCTAGTGGTTATCGCAGAGGATACTGAGAAGCAGGACTCCTGGGTTCTGTTCCCAGCTCTGCCTGGGACTTGCTGTGTTACCTTGGGCAAATCCCTTTCCTGTGCTCTGAAACTCCTTTTCCCCACCTTGTAAAACAGGATGACATGGGCCTCCCAGCAGCTGAATGCACTTATGCTTCTCCTTGGCCAGACCTGGTTAGAGCAGAGCAGAGACGCTTGCCGTTGCTTAGTCTGTTGTCCGTCATCTCCCTGCCACCCCCTGATGGCGGCTCTGGTGCCTTGCAGAGTCTCCACTCGCCCTGAGCTTGCCAGGGAAGCGGCTGTGCCTGGGACTGTTGATCTGGGTCTGCGGCGTTTCCCGTATCGCTGGCGCTCCAGGGTTAGACGTGCTGACTTGATTCCCACACCGTGCCACGGCCCGGCCAGGATCAGTGCACTGTGTATGCCAGGTGGCGACCGTGGGGGAGCATGAGCAGCACAGGGAGGATCGGTATATAAAGAGCTGTGGCCCTGGAACTCCGTGTAATTCTCCAGGCGAGAACTGGAGGGATTTTAAAGGGCTGGGATTGTATTTAGTATTTTTTCAGTTACTCCATTTGGACCAATAGTGGTGTAGATTTGCCTCGCACCCAGTAAAACCCATGTTAACCTCTGATACCTCCCCCCTGTCTATAAAACCCTAGTTCATTCCATTTGGCCTCGATAATATTCCGATGCATACAAAATTCTTCTCGGTTCCCTTGACTCACCCTGTTGTGTTGAACGGCTGCCACGTTCCACACCAGAGGTGGCCGCATTGCAGCGCCGTCACATGCCCAGAGTTCCTGAAGTGTGCAGGGTGCTGTAGACAGGGCGGCTGCGGTGCTGCCGTTCACGTCGGGGCGGGTGGTTTTCCCTGTGTCACTGAGGCTCCGGGATGCAGAGCTGAGGCACTGTTGTGTCTCACGCCTTGGGCTTGATCCGCACGTGGGTTACCTTTTCCTCTACTGGTGGAGAAAAGACAGCACGCAAACCGCACAGCCGCTCACCGTGGCCCCGCCGGCCTCCACGTCCTCCCACCCTGCCAATCGGTGTAGCGGCTTCAAGCCTGACACCACTAATAACTCACCACATGGCCAAGCCAGGGCCATGGGAGCGAAGTTGATGATTCTGCCCTCTGGGCTGTGGCTGGAGGGAAAGCAGGTCACAAAATGACACCAGAAGTTGCCGGGAGGGGGAGGGGCGGAGGGGAAGATGTGTATATCTATATAAACACATGATTTAGTTGGAGTTGGTCCTGCTTTGAGCAGGGGCTTGGACTGGAACCCCCTGAGGTCTCTTCCAACCCTGATATTCTATGATATAAAAGAAGACTTGGTTAAATTCACTGAGGGATTGAGGAGCCTGTGTTCTGCTCCTGACTCTGGGAGGGGAATGCTTCCTAGTGGTTAGAGCACGCTGCCAGGAGCCAGAACTCCCGGGTTCTCTCCTCAGCCCTGGAAGGGAAGTGATTAAAATAGGGCAGCTGGGAACCAGAACTCCTGGATTTGTCTCTTGCCAGCTCTGGGAGGAGAGTGGGGGGCTAGTGGGTAGCGCCAGCGACGTCGAGTCAAGACTCCTGCACTCTTTTCTCTGCTCTGTACAAAGGATGGAGTCTAGAGAGGTTTGAGAGGGGAAAGCTGGAAGTTGACCAGAGGCCAGGTATTCTGATCGTAGCTTGACCTCACATGTTACAGGGCAAGTCACCCCCCCACACACACACACTTTGTGCAGTGCCTCAGATTCCCTAGTTTTGAAATGAGGACCCTGGTGCCCAGTGCTTAATTTGTGCCAGAGTTTGCCAGGGCTGAGCCCCAGCTCCTCTGGGCCTGGCAGTTCAGAGCCCAGCACATCTGGGCTTGGCAGTTCAGTTATGAAGGTAAAATATTTGCTTGAGCCCTGTAGGGTGACCAGATGTCCTGATAAAATTGCGACCGTCCTGATATTCAGTCATTTGTCCCGCATCCCGATGGATGTATGGTCAGGACGCCATTCGTCCAATATTCTGGCTCAGGGCTTTTTTTTTTTTTTTTTTTTTTTTTGCTTCGACGGCACTCTGGACCTGCCCCCCATGTGTCTCAATATTTTGTTCATGTAATTTGGTCACCCTAGAGCCCCAGCACCTCTTCCGTTACAAATCAAGCACTGCTGGCGCCGACCCACGGGGCTGGGAGTGTGTTGGGAAGAGCCCTATACTGGAGAAGGGGGCACAGGTTTTAATGCAGGAGAGAGTCACGGGCTCTCCCCGGAGAAGCACAGGCTGGCTGGGCCCAGGGCTCGAACCCCCGGCCGTGCCACCCCCCTCTCCCCCAGCCCTTCGCACTCAGCAATGGAAACTCGACCTCTTGTGGCTTGTGGCTTTGGAACTTTCCAGTCAGCTGCCATTGGTTAGCCCCAGTGCATGGCGGGGGCCCTGATTGGCCGGGGGGGACGCCTGTCAACCGGTCTTGCAAAGCCACCTGTGCTGGTGAGGCTGCTTTCTAATGCAAGCAGCCCTGGGCAGAGCATGGCATCCCAGGCCCCGTGCTGAGCTCCCAGCTGGCAGCCAGAGGCAGGTGCTGCTGGTGCCCTCCCCAGCCGAAGCCGCCCCGCAGAGCCGCTCGCCCCGCCGGCACCATGAGAGGTGAGTGGTTTTGGGGGGAGATGGGAGATAAAGGGCCACCTGGAGCAGCGAGCTGGCGGGCTCTGAGCTGAACAGCCCTGGTGTGTGGCACAGACGCAGCCCTGTATGCCTGCCTGTGGCGGCGAGAGGGGGTTATGGCCCAGGGCTGGCAGGCGAGATACCTGGGTTCTTGTGCCCTGCTCTAGTGGGGGGCAGGGTCTAGTGGTTAGAGCAGGGGAGATCGGAAATCAGGACTCCTGGCTTCTTGTGCCCTGCTCTAGCAGGGAGCAGGGTCTAGTGGTTAGAGCAGGGGAGATTGGTGGTCAGGGAGCAGGGTTTAGTACTTAGAGCTGGGATGTGAGAATCAAGGCTCCAGGTTTCTCTTGGCCCTCTCTAGGAAGGTGTGGGATTTGGTATGTAGCAGACAGGTGGCGGTCAAGTATCCTGCCAAGATTGTCAAAGGGGCTAGTGATTTTGGGAGCCTGACCTGACACACTGTGACGGAGCTGGACTCAGACCATTCAGGAGAGCTGCCCCATGTAGATTAGGCTCCTTTAAGGGGCTCCCCGAAACAGTAATTCCTTTTGGAAATCTTGGCCCCTTGTTCCTTGCTCTGGGAGGGCAGTAGGATCTAGCAGGTAGTGAGTCAGACAGTGGAGGCTGGGAGTTAGGACACCTGGGTTCTGTCCTTGGTTCTGGGAGGGGAGTAGGGGTTAGTGGTTGGAGCAGAGTGGAGCCAGGGAGTCAGGACACCTGGGTTCTGTCCCTGGTTCTGCCACTCGCTCACTGTGGGACCTTGAACAAAGCGCAACCCCTCTCTGTGCCTCAGTTTTCCCATCTGTAAAATGGTGATAAAAGTCCGACCGGCTCGCTGCGGGGTTATTGCGAGGTTGAGTCGATTTGCATTGGCAGGCCGTTTCCTGCCCCTGAGACGGAAGGTGCTATGTACAATTCCCATCCAAAATCTTCCTTCAGGTGGGGAAGACCTGGCTCGGGGGTGAAGTGAGGGCTTCTACCAGCCACAACCCATCTGAATGCAGCTTTTCAGAGCAGCTCAGGGTGTCGGGTGCGTGTGGTTGCCGAGTCTGTTTGCCGACATGCATGCTAGGGAATGGTGCTCTGACTGGGTGGCAGGGCTCTGGCCAGATGTCCATGGGCTTCTGGGTCATTAGCATCCCAGAGGGGTCATGGTCCAAATGGACCACGAAGATCGAGCTCTCCCCTCTCACTAGGGCTGAGGCACGGACGGCAGGCTTGGCGGCTACCGATTCTCTGCCTTTCTGCACCGCCCAGCTGGCTGTTTGACAAGCCCTCCGTCTGTCACTGCAACCACGTCCCTCATGGCCTGAGTTCCCCCTGCAAACCGGATCCTGATCTCAGTCACCCCTGCTGTGTAAATGTTCTGGCCATCAGTGGGGTCACTCCGCATTGATGCAGAGAACAGCATCCAGCCTGTCGGGTTCTGAAGCTGGCGTTTGGAAGGTGGAATGTAAATGGTTTCCCTAACCAGGACGTCCTTGCCTCTCGGTTCTGAAAGAGCCACCCCAGCATCGTGACCCACGCGGGTTCCCGAGGAATTCTCATAGCAGGGAACTATGGACCGTCCCTGAGGTCTGCAGGGTTGGAACAGCTGGTCTGCGAGGTTGGAGCTGCACATTATCTGTGTGAGATAATGTGTCTTGTGTGTGTGTGTCTATCTTTTTGTCTTTTTTATGTGTATGTGTGTGTCTTAGTGTGTGTGTGTCTAGATTAACAATGTGTGTACTTGTGTGTGTGTGTCTGGATTAATTGTGTGTGTATTTGTGTGTGTGTGTGTGTTTGTGTGTGTCTTTGCTTTTGTGCGTACGTGTCTGTGTTTTGATATATAACATGCCTGTGTGGGTCTGTCTGCCTGTCTGTGTCTTTTTTAATGTGTGTGGGGACCTTGTCTATGTGTGTCTTTGTGTGTGTGTTTATTTGTACATCTTTGCTGTTTTGTATATGTGTGTGTCTAGGTTTCGATAGATAATGTATTTGGTTTCGTGTGTGTGTCTGTCTTGGTCATGTGTGTGTGTGTGTGTGTCTGGATTTATCGTGTGTGTATTTGAGGGGGGGGTCAGGGCGCATTGCAGCAGCTGAACCCATCTAAAGCTGCCCCATACAGCGGAGTTCCTATTGCGTCGATACACCCCTCCTTTCCCTTTTTCATTTCAATGTGGCTTGGCTTCCGGTCCTGTTTCCCCCCCGTTCAGAAGGGATACGTGTCAGTTACATGCATGTCACCCCCGGCTGTGGAACAGGGGGGTGCCAGGGTGTAGATCAGCCTGCAGAAGTATTGAGGGCGAGGCGGGGAGCCCGGCTCTAAGCTGGCTTCAGCAGGCCTCGCAGCTTTAGCCTGGCTCCGAGCAGTGACGGACGAGTCCCCGGACTCCCCTAGCCCTGCTGGCTAATGAACAGGCCGAAAGGCCTGGAGAAAGTGGACAAGGACAGAACTAGTGTGATTGCCGCCCTGGCAGGAGCGCAGCACCATAGGCTGGAGCCGCTGTGCTTGTGTCCCTAGCGATGCCTGGTGCTGAGCAGAGCTGAGCCGGCAACTCACGCCTGGGAGCAGGGCTAGATTTTTAGAGAAACTGGGGTGGGTGAGGGGGCACAAGCAGCTGGTGTGGCTGGGGGGAGCCGTGAGGGGAGCTGCGGGGGGGGCAGGCATGAGGACCAGTGTCCAATGGGTGCGAGGGCACATGGGAAGGCGTGGGGTGGTGCAGGCACAGGGAGCTGGTGTCAGGGGAAGATCTGAGGGGGGCATGAGGAAATGGGCTTGTGAGAAGCAGAGGGGGCAGAGGCATGAGGACCTGGAAAGGGGAATGGGTAGCCTGGGGGGGGCACAAAGGTGTGAGGACCCAGTGTCGGGAGATCGGAAGCTGGGGAGTGAGGAGCTGGGTCTGGAGGAAGGCTGTGGGAAGCTGAGGGGGTGGGTGCAGGCACCTGGGGAGGTGGGAAACCTGAGGGAGGGGTGTGAGGACCTAGTGTCGGAGGGGGGGAGTTGGAAAGCGTGGGGGGGGAGGTGCGAGGAACCAGTGTCTCAGTGAGGCATGTGGGAAGCTGGGTGGGGGGCACAGACATGGGGACCTGGTTGGGGGGGGGAATGTATAGAAAGCCTGGGGAGGGGGGTTCAAATGCGAGGACCTGGCGGGGGCAGGTCGTGTGGGAAACTGGGGAGGGCATTGACACGAGGACCTGGTCTGGGGGGTGTGTGGGAAGCGGGGAGAGGGGGCGCAGACCCGAGGACCTGGTGTGGTGGGGACATGTGGGAAGCTGTGGGGGACACAGATTGCTAGGACCTGGTGTGGGGGGACTATGTGGAAAGCCTGGGGGGGCACAGACGTGAGGACCTGGTGTAGGAGGGCCATGTGGGAAGCTGGGGGAGTGCGCAGATGTAGGACTTGGTGGGGGGAGCAGTGTGGGAAGCTGTGGGGGGCTCAGACGCGAGGACCTGGTGTGGTGGGACATGGGGGAAGCTGGGGAGATGCAGATGTGAGGACCTGGCCGCGGGGAGGGCATGTGGGAAGCTGGAGAGGGGTTGCAGATGGGAGGACCTGGTGTGGGGGGGTTGTGTGGGAAGCGGGGGGGCACAGACACGAGGACCTGGCCTGGGGGGGCCGCACAGATGCAAGGACATGGTGTGGGGGAGGTGGAAAGCCTTGGGGGCGGGGGCGAGACCGAGGCCAAAGTTTTAAACATTTGCGTACCTGACTTTGCAGGCCTCAAAGGGCGCTGATTTCCAGGGGGGCGGAAGCTCAGCACTGTCTGAAAATCAGCCCCCTTTACAATGTCTCAAGTGGGGCCCAGAAAACAAGGAACCGCCTTTGAAAACCTCGGCCTAGCGACCTGACCACACGGTCGCCCAGGGAGACTCTGGGAGAGCCAGGAATTGAGCTCAGCTCCCTCAAGTCCCAGAGCAGTACCCTAGCCACTGGGCTGTCCTGCCTCTCCGTTGAATTTCTCAAGGATTTAGGCAGCTGATTTTGGCAGCTTCTTTTGCAAATCCCGAGCTTAGGATCCTCGAGCCAGATAATTCCCTCTCACCCTGGTAACTCCAGTGACCTCATCCCGTAAGGAAGTAACCCATAGATAACAGAGACATGGCGAGCCCCTATCAGGGCACTGATTCCATTTCCCTGCTGTGCGTGCTAGCCCCCAGCTGCTGGGGATCCTGCTTCTCTTTCCTTGGTTCTGTGGTTCGGCACGCCACCCTATGTGAACCAGGACCCCCCATAGTTCAGAGGGGCACTTCCGGCTTCATGCCCTGATGCTGAGTCTAAGCCCAGGACTGGAGATCTCACCCTCGCAGCACCCGCCCTGAAAGGATCGGGCCTTTGACCCCAGGGGAACAAATATTTCATCCACAGAACCTTTAATTCCCACCCAGGCTTCCAGCCTGTTCTTCCATCACTGACTCTTCAGGGACCTTTTAGACTCACTAGGCCAGATGCTGGGCTGATGTGAACCGGCGTCGCTCCGTCTCAGTCACATTAGCTGGGAGGGATCTGCCCCATTCGTGTCAATGGGGCGATGCGGATTGACGCCAGTTAGGCGGCTGGCCCATTGACGTCAATGGAGTGGGGCTGTTTTACTCAGGTTGAGGATCTGTTCCATTGACTCAGTGGAACTAGCCGAGGATGTGGCCCATTGACATCAAAGGAACTACGTCCATTTACACCAGCTGGGGTTCTGGCCCTGCATGTTCCATGTTCACCTCTGTGCGAGTGGAACAAATGGTCTAATTTAAGACCCCAGTGAAATTGTACTGAGTGTCCGATGTCACGCCCCTCTCACAGGCTTTTAGCAGACCCTAAAATCGGGTAAAATTAAAACATCCAAAAAGAAATTAACAAAGCTAAAATAGATAAAGGAATGGCCCACATAGAGCAAGTCTAGACGCTACTGAGAATGCAATCCTGTTCCTTCAGCCCTCGTCCGAGCTCAGAAACGCTCCGACACGACAGTCTCTTGGCAGCGACCTTAAGCCGGAGTTCAGCCCATAGGTACTTGAAGTTCCAATCCTACAGCAAGATCTGTGCAGGGGGACCCTGTACCCAGGCGGGTCTGGCCAATGTTTGTGATCTTGCTAGTTTGGCAATTTGTCACATCCATCCCCCGGCCCTGAAAACTCTTTCTTGTGCATGACGGAGGGAAATCTGATGGTTTGTGTTTCTAAATGTGTTTGTTTTTTGTTTTTTGTTTTTTGTTTTTTTTTAAGATGAGTTTAGGGGTTTGAAACAATTTAACTCCTCTGGGGAGGATGGATATCTTTGTTCCTCTTTGCCCCACGTACACAGGGCTGACCACTCCTCGGGCTGCAAATACTCTGTAGAGCACCTTGGTCCTGAGAAACCTGTAACCTCATCCCACTTCCCCACCTATGATTATGATGCATCTGACCAAATGGGTATTCACCCACGAAGGCTCATACTCCAAAATGTCTGTTAGTCTATAGGGTGCCACAGGATGCTCTGCTGCTTTTACAGATCCAGACTAACATGGCTACCCCTCTGCTACTATGATTTCTTTATATTTCAATAGCATCTCATGGCCCCAGTCAAGATCTGGGCCAAATTGTGATAGGTGCTCCACGAACACACAGAGAGAGAGACAGACCCTGCTCGAAGAGCTCACGGTCTTTAAATAGACAAAACAGTCAAAGTGTGGAAGGGGAAACTGAGGCACTGATCTAGGAAGTGACTTGCCCAAGGTTTCATAAGAAGTCGGGGGCAAAGTAGGGAATAGAACCCAGGAGTTTTGGCTTCCAGTCTGGCTCTTAAGAACAAAGACCAGGCAGCCTCTCAGAGCCTGGAATAAACCCCACGAGTCCCTTTCTAGCTCCTGTCGCTCAGAGGCAGGAATGGACCCCAGGAATCCTTTCAAAAGAGCCTACCCCTGCCAGCCACCAACAGCTTCCTGGCCCATTGTAGAAGTCAAGGTGGGGCTGGGTTTTCTCTCGGCTCTGGGTTCAACCAGACGCCCCAGCTCTGACTTGGCTCAGCCCACCTGAGCCAGAGACCCTTTGCCCCTCACCTTCTTGCAGCCACTGCCCGTGGAGGGCCCTGGCAGCAGGCGAAACGGAACCTCGGGGCGGGAGGGGAAGGTTGTGGGTTTTCTGCATTCGATGCCACACGTACAGGTTAGTGCTGAAGAGATGGAGGGAAAGTTGCTGATTAAGGTTTTTTTTGATCTGCGGAGGGACTGTGTGGTCTGGCTCTCTGTTCATCTCCTCTTTGCTCAGTTCATGCGCTGCTCTTAGGCTGGGGCGGTCAGATGTGTCAGCGCCTTTAACTGCACTGGCCAGAAAAGGCAAAGCAAGAGCTGCAGAAATCTCTGATTATCAGCCCAATGGGCTCCTTCCTTCCTTGGTTTGTGCCTAGTGATGCTCGGCAGTCAGTAGCCAGATTCCCCTTTGCAGGAAGGGGCATTGTCTTTTAAGGCAGTGGAGCTCTGTGGATTTGAACCTCCTCCCCCTGCAAACAGCGGTAAAACTACGGCCAGATTCTCCCATCTCCATTGCTTGGTTAAATTCGTTTGAACTGCCCCTGTTTACGCCAGCTGAGGGTCGGGCCTGGGCTGGTTTCGCTAATGTGGGATCAGAGCCCTATTCACCAACGCAGTCTTCCTCCCCACCCGTCTGCCTGCCCAACTGTTGTGGGAATCTCCTGCGTCCCTCTGCCACTTGCCATCAAAACCGATTCCAGGCCCACTCTCGCCTGTTGCCGTTCCTTTGATGACATAACTCGCCCCACTCCACCGCGTGTGTCTGTGGGTGGCAGGAGATGGTTTCCTGAAGCCGTCTGAGGGCGTGGGAGCAGCAACCCCGAGTAGAGAGGGCCCTAATAACAACCGTGGGCTGCTTTTCAGACCCTGCTGTCCCGGGACCAGGACACCTGGGTTCTATTCCTGGGCCCTGGGGGAGGTTGCCCCTGCATGCATCCATGTCTCCACAAAGATGACACCCAGCTTCCCAGGGAAAAGCTGTGGAGAATCACCCAGTATTGTTCGTTGTCCTTGCCTCCAAATTCAGTCTGGATTCCAGTCCCCGTGGGGCAGTGGGTGATGGAAAGGGTCAGATGCCCCCAGTTTAGCCCACACCCTTCCATCTATCTGGGCTCTTAAACAGCTGCTGCCTCCCCTGATTCTCTCACGCCTCTCCCTTAAGCAGCCACCTGTCGAGTGGGATTCAAGGGCAATGAGCAGCCCGAAGCCAGAGATTCCTAGAGGCCAAAGGCAGGGAGACCCCACTGAGCCTCCTGCAGTCCACCCTCTCCAGGACTTTGGCCAGTGCTTCCATCAGGCTCCTGGGCTGTTAGATGTTCCCAGCAATTTCCAACCGCTCAGCCCTCAGCAGCATCCCAGGAGAATAATACTGCACTGCGGAGAGGGAGCCCCTTAGAAAATCTGGTTTAGTGTTTTGTTCTTGTTTTCTTCCCCCTAATCTTCTGGTGTGTGTTGTATACACTTGGGCAGAGTGAATGCGCTACTGTCAGAACCACAGACCTGAAATCAACCCACCAAGCAAAGGGATTAAAATGTTTATTCTGTGTCTGTGTCTGTGGCTGGGACTGCTAGTGCTACCGTAATACACCTAATAAATAATAATGTACAGCGCCCAGCACAACTGGGTCCTGGTCTGTAACTGGGGCTCCTGAGTACAGATAAGCTAGTTTTTCCTCATACATTATCAGTTTCTGCTCCCTTACATGTACTCACCCAATACCTCTGCTGCGCTCTCAGCCCACTTCATGCCTCTCTTAAAAACCGTTCCAATTAATAATTGTCTACTCCAGTAATTTGTGTGTTTAGAGTTGATGAATTTAAAAATAAAAGACCTCAAACCCCACTCCCCCAGATACAGACCTGACCTTGGCTTTCCCTAGATGCAGCGACTTACAGGATCTCTGTAAATTTCAGACCCCTTTTTTCTTTCCAAGAGCCTTTTGAGAAACAACAGGCAAAATCCTTAGCTGGTGTGGATCAGTGTTGTTCCGTTGAAATCAAGGTAACAACCTGCTCTATACACTCTGAGGATCTGACCCAAATCCTTTGCTTCAAGATGTGTTGGGGTTTTTTTCAATTCATGTTTTGTGTTACCAGAAAGAAAAATATTGCAACTCATAATAATGTTTCTAAGTGTGTTCCAGGTACTCATATAGTTTCAATAGAATCGATTTGAGGTTTTGCTTGTTGCATGTGTAGAAAATGGGGAGACATCAGGGTGGATTGATTTAAATAGAAGTGATTTAAATCACCACGTTTAATCAGAGGTTTCAGAGTCGCAGCCGTATTAGTCTGTATCAGCAAAAAGAACAGGAGGACTTGTGCACCTTAGCAACTAAAACATTTATTTGAGCATGGTTTAAATCAGCAAAGAGGAAACCTTAATTTAAATAATCAAATTTAATTGTTCTTTGTGTTTGTCCCTTTCAGTTATCTTCCTAAAGATTCTCATTGGTTAGTAACCATTATAGCATGTTGCTTTGCAAATGAATATAAATTTCACACTAAATTTGGTGCTGTTTTAGCTAACCAGGAGGCTACACTATATCTACACACATTTATTTAAGCAATTTATTTATAGCACATAAGCTAGTTTTATTCAAATTTTTAATTTTTTATGATGTTAGAAAATGGTGACTGATGCCTTTCTCATTTACTATATGTGTTGAATTTTTTATTCATTATTTGAATCAAGCTGTATGTGGATGGAAATTGCAATTCAAACAAAACTGCATAAAAGCAACATTTTCCATTTTTTTAAGTTAGTTAAATAAAAATACCTCTAATGTGCTGGATTCATAAGAAACAAAATAAGTGAATCAAAATGTGTTTTGTATTTCAAACTAACTGATTTTCCTGAAAGATTTTAGAACTAATAGAGTTTGTCCTCTCACATCTTAGCTTTTATTCATAGATTGGAAAAAGGAAAGACAAGCTTTCCTGGTCTCAGTTGGTTTCTTAACTTTGAATGAACTAGCCATTGAATTAGCTGAATAAACTGAAATGATGGCAGTGTTCTCTCTGCCTGTGCTCAAGAGGTTGCTGCTATCAAAAGCTAATTTAAAAGTACTTCAGACTCTGGTTGCAGGCACTTAGCCGGTAACTTACACGAGTTCAGTGGTTTGACTTTCTTTAAAATTTGGCAGGTGCTTACTGCTTAATATTATTTTCTGCATTTCATTGAAATGATTTTAATCGATTATAGTGAGCATAGGTCTTAACATAGGTGCAAATTTATTTTTAAATAGTTCACTTTAAAAACAATGTACCTGTCTTTACTTTAAATTTAAAAATATGATTTTTAAAGGGTTTTTTAAAGTCACTGATTTTTGTCCAGCCTGGGAGGCAGATAGAACTGGAACTCTGATGTTAGGCCCCGATTCTGCATAGCGCTGAGTGGCTTCAACTTCCATTGAAGATGTTTTGCAATCTTTATAATTATGTGTATTGTGGTTGCACTCAGGAGCCCCAGTCATCATGGTACTAGGTGCGGTGCTGAGACAGAACACAAAGATGATCTGAGTTTTGAGGAACCCATCATGGTGAGGCCATGCCACACATTTTCTGCCTGGGGATTGTAGCGTTTGTGGTGTGGTTTAGCGCGTGTGTAACCCAAGAAGTAGATACAGCTGAATTCTGCCTTAGCTTTGGTAGAATTTCCACTGATCTAAGAATTCAAAGCTCTTAGGATAACTGGTTCCCATACAGCATCTTCTTTGTTGTGTGGTTTTCTCTTAATGTTGTGAATCCCAATAACCATTGTAGTTTCCTAAAGCCAAAAATAGAAGTGACTAAACTAGCTAGCTGTGCCCCGAATCAGGGTATTTGAAATGTTATTCTGTAGTGAAAGCAATTGTAATAACGTAGTTTGAACTGATTTGCGAAAGTGATTTCATCTCCTGTGATCAGTTAACACAAATATATTTAACTCTTGGGCAAAATGTAGTTGCCTTGTCAGTGATATTCAAGTCTCTTATCTGAGGCGCTGAGAATATAATGAAAGTGTATTCATCGGGGGAGAGTTTTGCTTTGAAGGGAGGTGATAAACAGATACAGATAGAGAGAAGAATAAAGGATGGTAGCAAGAGCTGAGGTTTCAGAAACTATATTGATGCGTTGGGTTCTTCAACCTGAAACTGCTTTTAAAATACATCTCTCTTCCTTTCCCACATTTCAATTAGTGATGCCATATTCAGATAAATACTCAATATTTTTTTTTCCAAAGCCTGTCAGTTGTCAGGGTGGGACAGAGAGGAGTGGGGTTTGTAGGAGTAAGTGAAATATCATGATTGTCTCTTTAATGGGAACGCATATTTTGTCAAATTTCATCTCCAACTACATGTGTATTTCCAGCTACAGCTCTTACAGTAGAAGTCATGTTAAAATCAGACATGATATGATTTGGATGAATATGGGCTGCAAAAGATTTACAAGGAATAGTTCTGCAAGCCGTTCTTTCTTTCTTTCTTAGAAATGGTAGCGATTTGGGGCCTGATTCTACCTCCTGGCTAGACCAGACTAGACCTCTAGCCCCACCAGAATCCAAATGTGCTTGGAGACTAATTTATTTCTGATGCACGATTTTACCTCTGCAAACAGGAAATAATTATATTCTCCCCTCCAATGTAAAATGCATTGAGGTCTATGGATGAAAAATGCTAGGTAAGAGCTAAGGGTGGTTGTTATTATTTCTTTATATTACACACAGAGGACATGATGATGTGACTTCTAGAATCAGAGTCCCCTGGGATCTAGTGAAATTATTTAAGGTCTGGTGACCAAATGATTTAGTGGATTGATTAGATCTGGTGATTGAGAAGGGGGAAATGAAATAGCAGGGTTATAGTGTAAGAGTAAGGAGTAGATCTACAAGAATGGGTTGAACTCTGGAAAACATGCCTGAGAGAGAAAGACTGAAGAAGCTCAATCTACAGTTATTTCATTTATCCAAGAGAAGATTAAGAGGTATCTTGATTATGGACAACCTGGGGAAGAGATTTTTGATTGTAGGTGGTTGGTTAATCTAGCAGAAAAAAGCAGAATTAAATCCAGTGTCTGGAAACTGAAGCTAGACGAATTCAGACTAGAAATAAGTGCACATTTTTAGCAGGGAGGGTTACTAACCACTTGATCAGTTTACCCAGGGCTGTGGTGGATTCTCTGTCTCGTGGAAATTCTCGGATCAAGACTGGGTGCCTTTCTAAAAGATAAGATTGAGTCTTTAAGGTGCCATCGGACTCCTCGTTGTTTCTAAAAGGTAAGGTCCCGCTCAGTCAGAAGTGACGCAAAAGGTCAAACTAGAATAGAGGATCATAATGGTCCTTTCTGACCTGTAAAAGCAGCAAAGAGTCCCGTGGCACCTTATAGACTAACAGACGTATTGGAGCATGAGCTTTCGTGGGTGAATACCCACTTCGTTGGATGCATGTAGTGGCCTGAATTCTATGCAAACTTTAGCTACTATAGCTCGATCCTGTGACTGGGGGAGTCAGCCTGGCTAGGTTTTGTGGCACAGTTATAGTTTTCTGTGAGTGTGGAGGCTGGGAGGGAGGCGGGGAAATGCGTTTGCAGTAAGGGGTTTGAGCATAGAGAGATTGTTGATGCTTCGGCATGGTTCTGAATTCTTTTCAGCAAATTGGGAACCTGATCCTATGGAGGGCTGAGCTTCCTGATCTCAGAATGATAGGCGCTCAGATACTTTAGTGATTGATCATTCCAAGTCACTAGAGAGAGAGAAGCAAGTCAGTCAGTAATAAAAGAAACAAATTAACTAACTTTTTTGGAGATGGATCCTAGAGATTGCTGCATTCTCAAGCTGAATTCTCTCTCTAGGAGACCTAGTGTGTGTGTCTTGCCGGACCATTGGTAACTTACCTATTTTGAAATTGACTAAGGTCAGGATTTTCCAAAAGACCCCAGCACCCATTTAATTATTATCATTTTATTTCAATTGAAACCACAATTTTAAAAAATGCCCCTGCAAAATGGCTCTAAAATTAATTAGTCACAGTCACAAATGGTTACTACCCAGAGGCAAAATAAAACAAACTTCGGGCACCAAAAATATTTAAACAGCAAACTAAGTGGCTATATCTTCAGTCAAGGTCACAGTGTCGGGAGCAGAGCCCATGAAAATCTGGTTTTGTATGTCATAACTTTTTGGGTTTCTTTTTTTAGTGTCTGATTCAATCTGTTACTGAAATAAACCTCTGATCTCGGTCAATTCATCTCTCGCCTTAACTGACTGAAGATGTTTATATGTGTTCAAAATCCCAAAATTAATAAGATGGAACAAATAAGACATAAAATCTTTTCGCTTCTTTCCAAGAAGTATTTCAAATCGGCATCAATCAGAAACGTTGGGACAGTACAAAAATATCCTGAATGTATATCTCAGCCAGTTGCTGTTTAATAACACAGCAGAATGCAGAAAGCTGACTTTGTTAACTTTCTATGTTGTGAATACATTTCATTTTCACAGAATATTTGAGGATCTGTTAGTGGGGAGAACTATCCCAATGGTCCTTTTCATTCAATTACAAAGACTAATTAAGTCCTACTCAAATCCAGCAGGTATCAATGCTAAACATCTTTCTAATTAGTGTAGTGCTTAATGTAAATTTTTAAAAAATGTTTGAGATACAAAATAAAAAGAAATAGAGGGAAAATGAGATTCCTAAATATGCACTCAATTTCACAGTAGTGAAGTGCTGTTGTATTAATTAGAATATGCTGATTATTAAAACACTTTATTTAAGAATTAAGCAGATCCATATCTTGTGCACGGTTATGCAATTGCTTTTGTTTTAGCATAAATGAGTTTGACTTTATAGAATAATTATCATGTGTTAATTAAACACCACATTTCGGTGGTTTAGCAAGATACACATCTGTCGGCTCTTCAATCCTCCATTGTGTTCAAACATCGGTTTGTTTAACATCAATTGCTTTTTGATGATAAGAGACTGTGAACTGTTTGATAGTGAAGTTTCACAGTCAAACCGAAGCGACTCTTAGACCCTCTGAGCAACGGCTATGGAAAAACAACACGATCTAGCAATTACTATGAGCTAGGTACATCTTTCTTGTGTATAGTGGGTGTTTAAAAATTCTTTGGGCCTGATCCTCAGCTGATGTGATATCAGCCTCGCTTTATGGGCTCTGAGATCTGGCTCTTAATTTCTAATTTGTGTGGAATTTAGAGTCAGATTTTCAATACAGTTGAGCTCCTATAGGTGCTGAATTCTGGAAAATTGAGTCTTTATTTTGGTGCCTAAATACAAGCTGAGGTCTTTTGGGGAAATCTCTCCCCTATTGCGGGTGCAGACCACTTGAAAATCTGCCCCAAAATAAATGCATGATCCTGCAGCGTTGAAACTTGAATTTAGTAAGAGAAACAGCATCGTTCTAAAATGTTTTTATTTTAAAACAGTAAAACATCTTCAGCTGCAAAGGCACAACCGAAGACTTTTGTCAAAGAGTAATAACTGTGCCGCTCCCTTTGCATGTAAAAGGAACAGAAAGGAAGGGTTGAACTTTAGAGCAAGATGCTGGATTGATCAGACACACGTCCTAGATAAATGAAAATATCTCTGTGTCAAATACACAATGGAAAGTAGACACCGCTGAGTGCCGTATCTCTCTGCCTATGTTAACAGCAGAAGCTTAAGAAATGTGCAGTCTAATAAGCATGCTGCTTCTCTCTTAGCCCAGGTCTTCACTTCAAAATTGTCCCAGTATCATTTAGGTTGGTTTGGAGTGTGATTGACTGATTTGCTTGCTTGCAGATATAGTTACATCAGTACAACCCCTAGTGTGGATGTAGTTATACTGGTATAACAGTACCTTTGGGATAGCTTTTTCCTCAAAATGGTGCAACTTTCTCGTGCGGCCAAACCTGTAAAGTCTTGTCATTTTTTATGTGCAAAATTCTCTTGGAAGTTTGTTCCACTGTCCGCTTGTTTCAGCTCTTTTCTGTTGTGAATTTTAAAAAAGCTTTCGATTGGTTTGTTAATTTTATGTATATTAAATCTTGCATTGCCTAAGCAGGGACAAAACTGAAACGGACGACAAAAGTCCTGTAGACGGTATTTAGTTGATGAATGAGGATTATTTTGGGTAACAAATGACCTGATTTTTTTTCAACACCAGCCCAGTGCATAAAGCCAGGCAATCGACTCCTTTGTGAATATTAATGTTGTGTCATTTTTCAACTGTAATATGATGCCCAAGCTCCCCTTTATTCCTAATTTATCTGGATTCAACATACCTCTAAGTTTTATTTTAAACTCTGTCTAATCTAGTTTATCTACCTTGTCTATCAGTCGATCTGCCCGCCTGCCTGTCTAACCTGTTTTATCTTCGTATCCCCCTTTGCCATGGTATCCGGGTGCCTTTCACATAACACCAATAGCGTATAGCTGGGTCTCAGTAGCCTTTCTCCATTTTTCGTTGTCAACATCCTGCTTGTAGCTCGGTTTTGGGGGCAATTTTTTTTTTTAAATTTAATTTCAACTTTTAGCTGCAATTTTATTTCAAAACTGTCAGTAACAAAGACTTGCGAGAAATAATAATGGTGTTGAGTGACCCATCTGGGGGCCAGATATTTAAAACCAGCTTGGCGCCCACTTAGAGACCAAAATGACAGGCCGGATTTTCAGATGTGCTAAGTAGATTGGATTTGGAAAATCAGCTGCTCGGAAAACCTGGCTGTAAGCAGGTCAGTGGGAACTGGGGACTTCAGAGTCTGAGTATGACAGTGAAAGAGGTTGCGTACAGCCAGGGCTATCAATAAACACGGACCCTAAACTTGTGTTTTTTTGCACAGCCGACCCATGGGAGGTTCCTTACCCTGTAAAGTGGAGAGGGGAGGTGGCTATTTGACTTCTTTCTGCAGCCCGTCTTGTCTGCCCTGACTGGTTTGGCACCCCCAGAACAACACCTGTCTGAGGCACTGTCTCAATCTCCAAACCTAAACTAAAAACAACCCCAATCTTTTTAAGTTGAGGGGACTAGGGGGGGAAAACCCAGCCTGAGACACCGCCTCCACGTCTAGACCCTGTGGGCTTGTTTTCGAAGCTGTGGGTCTCTTGGGGCCCCCAGATCTCGGGATCTGCTTTGTTCTGCAGACACCCAGAAAGCTGAGTAACTAGTTGGGGGTGTGGAATGTGCCTTGACATCGTTGTGAGTTCATAATCGGGTGTTTTCAGTTTGATTAATGTGGGGAAAGTGTTAACGAGTCATCCGCCCTTGTGGATGCTCAAACCCATTCCAATAAGTCACTTTTACTCAAACAGCCCGGCCCAGGCCCTGCACCAAGTTATTGTGTGCCGAGCAAGAGAAGTAAAAAAACCACCTCGTGATGCTTCCTCGCAAGTGTCCCCATCGAAGTGTGCAAGGGAGAGCATTTTGCCTGTCTCTCCAGCTTGGTGACACTGAGAGCACATGAGTGTCAGCGGGGCGGCTACACCACTGGAGAGATCTGCCGGAGGGTATCGCAGGCTGCTTTCTAAGGCCAGTCCAGGTGGCAGAGTTGCAAATGGTGCCTCGTTAGGTCACAGCCTGTCGTCTTTGCTGATTTCAGGAGAAAACAGTAAAGACCCCTCCCCATGCTCTTATCTAGATAACAGAGCTCTTCACAGTACATCTCAAAGCCCTTTCCAAAGGAGGTCAGGATCATTAGCTCCATTTTGGGGAAACCGAGGCACGGGGAGGGGAAATTGCTTGCCCGAGGTCACCCAGCAGTAGTGCTGTGAATAGACCCCAGATCTCTTGAGTCTGAAAGTCTGTCTACGCTGCAGTCTGAGGCGTGACTGGGAATCCTGGGCACGTCCTCGAGCGGTGAGCCCATGCGTCCAGGGCTTCATCGCTGATGGTATTCGAGCTGCTGAGATCAAATTGAACCCAGGGGTTTTCTCTGCATGCTGCGGTCACAGCTGTGTATGCAGGGTAGGGGGATCCCCGCTCCAGGACTCTATCCATTAGGCCATGCTGCCTTCCTGCTACAGCCTCTGTGCCCACACTACAGAATGGACTCAAGTCACCTCACATTAGCCCCGGCCTCTGCGAGTTAAATTCCCCTGAGGGATCTGTTGGGAGGCCAAGAAGGCTGCGCGTGTCAGGCTGCGAGCTCCCTGTGGCAGGAGGGAGTCCCAGGCCTGACCCTCCCTGTGTCACCTGGCTCCAGGTAGGCCATTTCCTCCTGCCTCACGGCCAGCCAGCATGAGCACCACAGCTAAGCTCCAGCTGCAGCCTCCCTTTGCAGGTCTGACTCGGGCCCCTCCGTGGCGAGCAGACGGGGTGGCAGAAGGTGCATGGACGTGGGCAGTGGGAGATGGGGCTGTCAGCCTGCCCTGGCTCTGTGCCACGCAGGCAGCAAGCAGGGAGCTGGCCACAACAGCAGACAGGCATGTGCCCTCTCTGAACTGGTCCGGGCTCTGCATTCGAGAAGGCAGCCAACCCTGCCGGAGTCACTCAGCCCTCAGGTTGTCAGCTCTTTAGCGCTGGGTGGGGAATGGGGGACACAGATTGGACAGGCCTGTTGGGGGGTAACTGGGAAAGAGGAGAGTGTAGGGGATAGAGCAAAGGATTTTGGGGGTGGGGCTGAGAGAGGCAAGAGTCCTGGGTTCGGTTCCAGGCTCTGGAAGGAAGTTTGGTCCAGGCTGGTGGTGAGAGCCAAGGGTCAGGACTCCTGGGTTCTATTTCTGACTCCGCCAGGGGCTGCGTTCTATCAACAAACCAGCAGGGATGCCCCTGCCTGTGAAGAGCCTGCAACTCAGTTTGGCAAGGAAGCCAGCCCCTGTTGGTGCCAGGTGAGGGGAGGGGCACCTGCTTGCACAGGGGATAACCCTCCTCCACCCTGCCCTGCCCCTGATTTTCCTCCGGGGTTACTGAGTTGCTCAGTTCTGTTTTACGAGTCTGCCTTGGCCCCGGTGCTATAACGTTTTGTTAGGACACATCAGTCACCTGGTATTAACTGAGGCTCATGTAACACACACACACACCCCGCACCCACGCATCCCTGGCAGCCAGGCACCCTCCCTGCAACCATGGCTAAGGCTACGCCACTGATGGTTATCGTCCCCCTATTTCAGATGGGGAAACCGAGGCACACACTGCTGCAGTGACTAGTGCTAAGTCACGCGGCAAAGTCAGCAACAGTGCTAGGGAGGGGACCCAGGAGTCCAGACTCCCGTATCCACGAGACCTCTCTCCCAGCGCTGACAGTAGAACCCAGGAATCCTCACGCCCAGTCCTCTGCTCTAATCACGAGATTCCACTCCCAGACCTGTGGAAGGAACCCAGGAGTCCTGGCCCTGCCCCCTTCTGACAGATTCTGCTCGGGTGCCGAGGTTGACATTTCCACCCCTCATGTTAGGCTCCCGCGTTTCATAACGAGCCACCTCTGTGCCAGGGGCCCGGTTTGCAAAGATGCTGAGCTGTGCGGTTTGTGGCTACTCAGCAAAGCAGGTCACATTGGACACCAAAATCTGAGGTGTAGGGGTTTAATTTTGGCCTTCAAGTGTGAAGGTAAATCTTAATTTTCAGCAGCTAAAGCAATCAACACCATCAAGTTATCTGACATTAAACAGGAGGGTTTACTAGAGCAACTGGCTGGAAGGCAGGACTCCTGGGTTCTCTTCCCTGTTCGGGGTGGGGAGTGGGGTCTAGTAACTGGAGGAGGGGCAAGGGGCTGGGAGTCAGGACTCCTGGGTTCTCTTCCCAGCTGTGGGAAGGGATTGGTGCCTAGTGGTTGGAGCAGGAGGGGGCAGGGCGTCTGGACTCATGGGTTCTATATCCAATTTTGTCAATATGTGTGACCTTGGGCAAATCTCTTCCATGCTCTGTGCCTCAGTTTCCCCATCTGAGGCATTCCCTCCTTATGCAAAGTGCAGTGAGATCTAAGGGCCAGGAAGCTAGGATTATTTTGCTGGCCATGGGTTTGCTGGTAGGTCACGAAAGCCCCATAGGTTCTGCCCATGGCCCGGAGGAGTGGGGAAGGGAAACACACCGAGCTTCAAAACAACCTGTGATCTGATCAGCCCCTCCCCATGGTGGCTGCTGAACGGACGTTTTTCTGTTTTCTATTAATATGTAAATATGCCGATCTTTCCTGGAACTCAGGATGGGGGTCACCGCTAAACAGCCCTGGGCGCCCCACAGCCCGAACCACAACCTTCACAGCCTCATGATTTTGAAAAGTGGGGCAGGGGGAGTGCATGCTGTGGGGGGGGGAGCGTTGTTAAACCACCAGTTAAAGTATGGATCCACCAGGTTCTTGTGCAGTTCATCTAAAAGGCTCAGCTGCTGACTGGGAGCAGGGCAAGGAAACCAGTGACTGCTCAGCATTGTAGAGGCCAGGAGTGACCTTCAGCTGAGGCTCTCAAAGCACCTTGTAACCCTTACGAGCTCCATTTTACAGGTGGGGAAGCTGAAGCACAGGGAAGTGGGGAGCGGCTTGCCCAGTAATTTAGCGGGCAATGCAGCCAAGGTGTCCTGATTCCCTCACCCCTACGCTAGCTACTCAACCCACTCCCTCCCAGAGCTGAGAAAAGAACCCAGACATCCTGATTACCAGTCTTCTGATCTAACCACTAGACTCCACTGTCCCAGACAGCTGGGAGATGAACCCTGGAGTCCCCTGCTGTCACCACTAGTCCCCCCGCTCTCCAATTAGTGTGAACACCTGTGTAAGCTTGGAGAGTTTTGCAAGGGATCCTCAGATTTTAGTCTGTGTATTGAAATAGCACCAAGGGGCTCCAGTGTGAGACTGGAGCCCCTTGGGGGCCGGGGCTGCCCTCACGCATCCCGTCGCTCTCCAAGCCGTGGAGCAGAGGTGACTGGGTGCTGAAAGGGTCGTGACCAACTGAGTAGCTTATAAGAGAGGAGGAAGAATAGCGAGAAATCTCTCCACCTGGGCCCATCCCCATAGCATCTGGGCTTGGGCTCTTGGGTGACCAGACGTCCCGATTTTATAGGGACAGTCCCGATTTTTGGGGCTTTTTCTTATGTAGGCTCCTTTTACCTCCCCAACCCCCGTCCCTATTTTTCACACTTGCTATCTGGTCACCCTGTTGGGCTCCCTCCCCTCTTGAGTGTAAACACGACACATTGCACAACACCGCTGGGCAGCAGGCTATTGGCTCGCACAGACAGGGAACCGAGCCACAGAGAAGGTCGCCCAGGGAGCCTGTGGTCAAGCTAGGCCCACGCCTGGCCTACTTGCCTAACCACTGGGCCATCCTCCTTCTCCTGCGGACTGGGGTGGCGGGGCTTGAGCCATTTCTGGCCCCGCTACCTCTGTGCCTCTCCAGTGCACCCACTCTGCAGGGCATATGCCCCTTAGCTCCATAGCAGCGCTGAGCATGCCCGGCTTTCCCTTCTCCCAGGCCAGGTCCTGGCCGGCCCCAGCTCAGCGTATGCCCCTTAGGCGGACGAAGCCAACAGAAGGCGCAGCATGCACGGGTTTAAGTAGGCCATGCCATCCCCGATGGGCCAGCAAAGCCTGGGGGGGCAGGAGCGGGTTAAATAGCAACATGGCAGATGAGGGGATGTGAGCCTGGATTCTCAATGGTCTGTGGGCTACTCACTTCCACTGGCAGGAGCCTGCGTCCCTTTGAAGACGTGGGCCTTGGAGACTCGGCTAACCAGCCATGCTAAAGCTGGGAGCCCCAGCTGGTGCCGAGCTTTGTCTACATGGGAGCCGCCGGCCCGTGCATGGTCCATGGCCCCCTTAGGATGTGTGTCTGGCTCTTTAGCTGGAGCTGCATTTGGTTTTGGATGTCCCTGGAGGTGACGAGGGCAGCCGTTAATTAACACGCTGAGTTAATTAACACGCTTATTTCGGCCGATGGGTGGCTTGAGTCTGCTCCTAATTGATGCAACATAGGCCGGTTTAAACGGGACCAAGAGCAGCCCCTCCCGGCCTGTTGCACTGGTTTAGTTTGAGCGGGTTGAATGCCACACTCCGCATTAAACCGCAGTCGCCCGTGTGTCTGGACAAGGCCGCAGAGGGGAGAACTGGCCTCCCGGAGCCCTGCTTTCCTGTCCCACGCTGCATCCGCTTCCCCACTCCGTTACTCGCATCTCATGACTTAGCATGTTTTCCCACGTGACCCCCATTTCAGTAAGTTCCATGTGCCCTACTCCACCCCCACCGCGGGCGCGTGGAACTTCCCGTGACGCCACGGGAAGCGTGACACGGACCCGCCCGCTGATGCCCCTTGGTGGTTAAAGTCAGGAACGTTGGCCGGGGCTGGTCCCCGGCCAGGTTACGCTGCACTTTTTTGGTATCAAAGGATTTTTTTTTTTTTGGTAGGGGGGCCCGTTGTTGCTTCCTCCCCTCCGAAGTCTTGGCTTCATCCTCTTACTCAGACACCCGCGGGCATCACACGTCAATTATGGGGTTGCTGTGGGGGATTTCGCCTGAGACCTCGCTGACCTTTCTCAGGTCGAATTTACTGGCATCAGCCATCACCTGAAAATGCGAGTTACTGGCAGCTTGCTCTCTGGCTTTTGAGTTTTTTGACTAAGTCAGGCACTGGGTTCCTGTTTCTGAGTCAAACCCGGAGCCCATTCCCACCGATTTAATTTGCTATAGATAGATTGAAAAGACCAAAAAAAAAAAAAATTACAATCATTCTGTTGTGAGGTTAAGGGCGAATCAATTGAAGCTTGTGGTTTTTTCTTCTCGTTGGGTCTGAGCAGTGGGTGGTTGCAGAGAGGAAATGGAATGCGTAGGATAGAGGATGATTGTTATCAGACAAACTTACTAGCCCCCATGTTGTTTAAGGAAATACAGGAATGTATCAGCACGCAAAAGCCGGCCCCAGCTGCTTTAGGGCAACCTGAAAGAATTCCCTTCCTGATCCTAGGCTTAGCTGTTGCCCTGATGCAGGATAGTCGACATCCCTTCCCCCGCTTGCTATTGTAACTCTGGCTATTCTCGTTAGCCCCATAAGAGTCCAGCCCCTTCTGCTGTGCTGTGAAGCTCTTGGCTTCGGGGAGATCTTGTCTCGGCAAGTTCCGCAGGCTAATTCTGTGCTGGAGGAAGAAGTGGGTCAAGGAGAGTTGAGAGTGTGCAGGTGTGTGCGCACCAATTGTACACGTGCAGTGTGTGATGTAAGCACAAAGCAGCAGTACTGGGACCAAAGGAACCCCTGGTGTAACGGCACAGAAGTCCCTGCATTTGGGCTAATTCTCTGCTCCTTTTTAATAGTCTGCAGAGCCCTGTTTTCTCCAGGGTGCCTGGATCATCTGAGTGTACTTGGTCCTGGTGAATGACAGCCACAGCTTGTCCACAGCTCCCACAGGCAGCACCAGAGTGAGGGTCAGACACATGGTACCCCCTACCCACCTGGAGAGGGGAAGTCAGTCTCCATTATGACTCCACCAATGGGAGTTAGGCACCTAAATCCCTTCAAGGGTCAGGGCCTTAGTGTCTCGGGCCAGGGCCAACTGCAGATGTTCTCACACATGCTCCTTTTTGCGTCAGTCTCCTTGCAGCCGCAGTCTGGGTCGCTCCTTGCTAATTTAGTTAATAAATCTGTCCTGGATGGGGTAACCTACGAATACTGCTGTCTCTCTAACGAGCCGCAGCCCAGCAGGGGATGTGGCTTATAGAACGGCGACGGGGGTTGGGGGGGCCTTCAGGGTGCAAAAGGCTTCTGGGTGCCTCCGCGGTTGCAGTGGGCTAGGAGCTCTGGTGTTGCTGGGTGTGCCAGGCCAAGGGGAAGGGGCTGGGTCAAGCGAGGTTCAGCCCATCTCGCCGCAGCCACGCCAGGGCATCTCAGCACTCCGTCCCGCCTGCTCTCCCAGCTCCCCATGGCAGCAGATCAGACCATGGACCCACCTTGCCATGACCCCCTTGTGACGTTGCACTCTATATGATTTTCTGGAAGTATGCTGATGAGTGTGAATATAATGTAACTAAAATATGCTTCATGCAAAAGATCTCTTGTGAGGTATCATTACAAAGCTAATACTCTACTGAGTTGGTCATCCTATTTGTATAAATGTATCTGAAACTAGAAATATGAAATATAACTCTGAGGGCCTATTGTAATTATCCAAAGTGTGGGCCATTGATGGTGCTCTGGAATCTTGATGGCTCCCATCAACCAGGACAATTGACTGTGGATGGCTCTGTTTGCAGGCAGACCTTCCTGTGAGCCAGGCTGGGGGGAATGAAGGCTTGGGGGTCTTACAGTGACATGTGAACATCTTTAACATGGTGTTTTTCCATTGAGAAGGAAGGGTGGGAACCCAGAGGGACAAAGGATTCCCGCCTTATGCAAAAGATATTTAAGTGGGTGGAACAGAATAAAGGGGACAGCCATCATGAGAAATCGTTCCAGCTCAGGTGGTAGCTAGGCAAGGGCTGTACCAGGGGAAAGGATTGTGCCCAGACTAGTAAGGCGTCCAGTCTGTGAAAGAATCATAGACTATCTGGGTTGGAAGGGATCTCAGGAGGTCATCAAGTCCAACCCCCTGCTAAACCCAGGGTTGTGAGTTCAATCCTTGAGGGGACCACCTACGGCAGGGGTTCTCAAACTGGGGGTCAGGGGCCACGAGGTTATTACATGCGGGGTCGCGAGCTGTCAACCTCCACCCCAAAACCCCGCTTTGCCTCCAGCATTTCTGATGGTGTTAAATATATAAAAAGTGTTTTTAATTTATAAGGGAGGGTCGCACTCAGAGGCTTGCTACGTGAAAGGGGTCACTAGTAAAAAAGTTTGAGAGCCACTGACCTAGGGATCTGGGGCAAAATCAGTACTTGGTCCTGCACTCGATGACCTTTTGGGGTCCCTTCCAGTTCTATGAGCTAGGTAGATCTCCATATATTATTGTATCTGTATTCAGTTTTATTACTGTACTAGGCTTAGACTTGAGTGTTTTATTTTATTTTGCTCGGTAGTTTCACTTTGTTCTGTCTGTCACCACTTGGAACCACTTAAATCCTACTTTTTGTATTTAATAAAATCACTTTTTACTTATTAACTAACCTAGAGTACGTATTAATACCTGGGGGTGATGGGGCAAACAGCTGTGCATATCTCTCTATCAGTGTGATAAAGGGCGAACAGTTTGAGTTTACCCTGCATAAGCTTTATTTGGGTTTAGACCCCATTAGGAGTTGGGCATCTGAGCGTTAAAGACAGGAACACTTCTTAAGCTGCTTTCAGTTAAGTCTGCAGCTTTGGGGCACGTGGTTCAGACCCAGGGTCTGTGTTGGAGCAGACGGGCATGTCTGGCTCAACAAGACAGGGTGCTGGAGTCCCAAGCTGGCAGGGAAAGCAGTGGCAGAAGTAGTCTTGGCACATCAGTTGGCAGCCCCCAGGGGGGTTCTGTGATCCAACCCGGCAAACCCCTCCCCCCGGCTGAATCACACCTCAAAAGGCCGAAGGGAGTGGACTAGACAGGGCAGATCAAACATTTGTGACTCATCGAAGCTAGGATCTGGCCCCACTTCCAACCCTGTGGATTCCATCTAGTCCCATGTCCTGCTTTGGTTGGAGGCTAGGAGAGAAGCAACTTGCTTCCTGACCCCTGCCCATGCAATAGCCCTGGAGCCTGTGATTTACTAGCCTCTCTCCCTTAGCTTCATGGGGCCTGTAAAGCCCTGTATCAGTGTGTTTGTGCCGATGGAAAGTTGTGGGGCTTCCCCCGCCCTGTGGCCCCATTAGCTCGCTCCTGCCGGGGGGTGATGGGGAGTTGTTTACTGGTACCTGCCTGTAAGCAGCAGGTAGGGGGTTTTACCTGTTGGTGTGTGGTGAGCAGTGGAGGGGAGGCTGTGAGATTTCTCTGCCCTGGAGAAGTTTCTGCCTTCCTGCGCGGTGGGAGGTGCGTCCCAGTTGTGGGTTAGCGTCAGGCAATCTGCTGCCTGCTGAGGTTTCGAAGACGATGGGGGGACGAGTTCTCGGTCCTTATTTAGGGCGCCGATCGCCTGGTTCATTACACAGTGAGGGGGGAGGGAGACATCGATAAGGGTAGCTCTAGAGAGGAAGAACAAACCAAATGGCCCCTGGCGTATCGCAGAGCAGGAGCTGGGCCGATGCCAGGCGGCTGCCTGCGGGGGACGGGGAGGAGACGCTCGGGAAAGCAGCCGTTGGGCCTGGAAGGTGCGGGCTGTGGTTACGCATGGCCCTTTGCAAGGGGCTTTCATCCGAGGGACTCAGAGCTCTTTGGTGCTCACAGCTCCCCGTGACCAGAGGCCCAGGGGGGTTAGGAAGACGCAGAAGCTGCTATCCTGCTTCTCATCCCTGTTGGATCAGCCCCTCCCATAGCTCAACATGGATCCCAGGAGTCCTGATGTCCCATCACCCCGCTCTAACCACTAGACCCCACTCCCCGCCCAGAGCTGATGATAGAACCAAGGAGTCCTGGCTCCCAGCCTCCCTTCTCTAACCACTAGACCCCACTCCCCTCTCAGAGCTGGGGATAGAACCCAGGACCCAGATTCCCAGTCTTCTGCCTCACATACCCTCTCTCTCCCCCTTTCCAGCTTAATTTTTGGCATCACATTCCCGCCACAAAGCAACAGGGAACCCAGTGTATCAGTCCCCACAAACGCTTTGCTGTCAGCAGAGCTCCCAACCCATGGGCCTCGACCCTCGGATACAAGCAGACTCGGTGCCAAAGACTCTAAGCCCCAGTGACACTGGCTGGACCCTGGGTGTGTATGCACGAGCTGGGCGCGATTCCTTGGTTTGCTCTGGGCTGTTTATTCAAAGCCCCAACCCTCCTTTAAAATTGTGCGCCAGCCCCTAGCAGTGACAGGCCTGGGGGGTTTGCAGGAGTTATTTCAGTGGTAGATTTTCTTGCCCTTCTGGGAAAAGTTTACCCTGCACCGGATTCCCTGAACGGCAGTCTGGGGCCTGACACATGCACAGCCATAGCCCCGCCCCAAACGGCAGCCCCGCCCCTCCTTGGGCCAGCAGCAGGTTTGACTCCCCTGGAAATGAGGCTGTTCACACCTCTCCGAGCTGTTGGTGTAGGCTGTCTGCAGATTCAGGCAGGCTTTGGTTGCTCTCGGGGCCCGTTTTCAAGCTTTTCTGTACATCCTTGAGGAGTAACTTTTCTTTTTTAAATGAAAGCTGAATTTCAATGCTCATCCCCTAACTCCAGCAGCTGGGGCCTTAGGACAGACAACGAGGTCTAAGCCTTTATCCAGCCTTGATCCCCACAATACACCCCTGCTTATTACCGCAAGATCCTATGTGTCTCAATGTCTTCTGAGAGGATTTGCGTCTGTCTCAGGTATTTCTCACCAGTGGTTACAGCAGGGTGTGCCGGGGAGGCTGGGAGCCAGGACTCCTGGGTTCTGTTCCCAGCACTCAGAGGGGAGTGCCAGGGCTGCCTGTCCAGCTCCTTAAGGAAAACCCCCTGGCGAGCAGAATGCCCAGGCAGCAGCTGCCTGCGAAGAGGTTAAGGGGGCCCCTGCAGGCCTGGCTGGCCGATTATGAGATGATCTCCAGGTTATGTAACCGGCCATCATGTGACGATAATCTCCGGGGGAGGTGGGCAGGATGCTTAGGGCTATTGCCAGTCTGCGACTTGCCGGCTTTTCCCAGCACCCAAGATGCTCTTCTGCCCTCCCGGATGGGCCCTCAGCCCCATGGCCCTCCCTGCCCTCCAGGAAATTGGTGCCCTGGCCCATCCAGAGCTCCAGCTGTGTGGTGTTCTCTCCACGGTCCCACCGAAGGGTGGGGATGGGAACCATAGTTAGGTGGCTCTTGGGTGATTGTCTGGGGTCGCCTTCCTGCCCTGGCTCCCTCTTGTGACCCGCCCTTTCTCCCTGGCTTTCCCCACCCCACGCCCTTGGCTAGATCAGCCAGCACCAGCCCTGCACCACGGCCTGGCTCGGAGAAGGCTTCGTCATGCAGAGGGATGTGCTATGGAGCCACGCTGCCTAGTGGTTAGAGCAGTGGGCTGGGTGTCGGGACTCCTGGCTTCTGTGCTCTGCCTTCGGAGGGAGACTGGGATGGGGTGTATGGGGTGTTAGGATATCAGGATCCTGGCAGGTTTCTGTTTCTGACCCTCAGCGGGCTGGGAGCCAGGATTCCTGGGTTCCATTCCCAGCTCTGCCCCTGCCTTGCTTTGTGTTTGAGCGAGTCCTTGCTGCTCCCTGTGCCTCAGTTTCCCCATCTGTGAAATCCACCCCTCTCTCTCCCTCCCGAGGCCACTGGGAGTGTGGCTGGGCTCTGCCCCTCTCTCCCTGCTTAGTTTGGCAGCTGGCTGTAAGGCAGGGGTGGGATTAGCAGAGTTATGCTGTCTGAGTGACAGCCCCAGCAGCTAGTTGCTGGCCGGGTTACCGCAGCGCGCTGCGATCCCTACAAATTGGTATCCAGCCGGGCAAGCGCCCCTGCGCCCTGGCCAGTCCCTGGAATCCGGGCATGGGAGGAAATGTGAGACGAGGATGCCCCAGTGTGGGCAAGCTCTGTTGTAACACGCAGCACTTTCCTGGGGAGTTGGCAAGGTAAATCCTTCCTCTCTGTGGGCACCAGCTTCCAGCCAAGCTAGTTTATTCATATAAAGGCTCCACCCGCAATCCTGGTGGCTGATTTAGCCATTTAAGGACCCCAGCTCTGCTCTCTCTTAAATGGGGTCACCCCCTAGTGTTCATTGAGAGGGTATGTGTAATAGAACCCAGGAGTCCTGGCTCCCAGCCTCCCTCCCCAGCTCTAACCCACTAGGCCCTGCTCCCCTCCCAAAGCTGGGAATGGAACCCAGGAGTCCTGACTCTTAGCACCGCCACCCCACTGCTCTAAGAAGCATTAGACGACAGTGCCAAAGAGCCAAGCAAGGACATGCAGGGAGCAGCGCTCATGATCCCTCTCTCTCTCTCCTAGCGCAAATAGAAGTGATCCCGTGTAAGATCTGCGGGGACAAATCGTCAGGGATTCACTACGGGGTCATCACCTGTGAAGGCTGCAAGGTGAACAACACCCCAAACCCCACTCCCACTCCGCCGTCCTGCCCCCGCTTGCCTGATCTCTGCCACCCAGGGGTGCCTCGGGTGTGGGATTCCTTTCCAATTCCCTTAGCACTCCCAGATACACAGAGCCCTGGAACAGCGCCAGCCCCTGCAAGGGGCCGTGAGCCAGCCGTGGAGCAGATGTTGCCCAGGGTCTGCGGGACCACTGTAGTTCTGGCTCTGCCTTGCACCCGCCCAGCCGCTAAGCAAGCATGCCCTGGCCCCGGGCCCATTACCGCCACTCCCAGGCAGAGATCGGTCCATCATGGCTTGTTCAGCCCTGAGACCAGTCAGCACCAGCCACTGTGTTGATTTTATGCTGCAGATGCTCCTCCCCCGGGCGTTGGCATCCCCAGTTGGCTTCACACGAAGCCGCTGAGCCGCCGTGGTCAGCGTGTGTGTGTGTCTCTCCCCCCAACCCGTTGTTTCAGGGGTTTTTCCGCAGAAGCCAGCAGGGCAACGTGACGTACTCCTGCACCCGCCAGCAGAACTGCCAGATCGACCGGACCAGCCGCAACCGCTGCCAGCACTGCCGGCTGCAGAAATGCCTCAGCCTGGGGATGTCCCGAGATGGTAAGATGTTTGAAACAGCTGCCATGCTCCAACCCAGAGGTGGCTGCATTTCAGTGCTGAGTGAAGGATCCCTGTTTAAACAGCTGCTGCCTCCCACTCCACAGGTCCCTGCATTTGACTCATTTCTTGTGCCCTGAAGTTAAAAATACCTGGCTCTGGCTGTAAAAATATGGAGATTTCTTTTGCTTCTGCCGTTTAGTCCATCTAACCCAGTCTCTCCTCTCTGACAGTGGCTGGTATTAGCTGCTTTTTGGGTTTTTCAACAAAAAACTAAAAACTGTTTTTGGGCGGAGTGTGTTAAATGTGGTTTTCAGTAAAAAAACAAACAAACAAACAAACAAACCAAAAAAACCCAATTTTTTGTTGAAAGTAAAACATTTTAACTAAAAATGTTCAGTTCTTGACCAAAAATTGATCAGTTTTTGGTTTAAAAAACTGAAAAATGTCATTGGGAAAGATTTCTTTTCTGTAGAAATGTTTCTCTTTGACCACAAGTCATTTATCACCATGCGGCTAGACAAATGGCAGCCGGCTTCTGTCACAATCCCAAGTCCTCCAGTTTAAGAGGCTCAGTGGGTGAGAGTTTAAGCTGCACCCCCTGCAGGTGCTGGTGAGAACCTGCCGCCCAGGTGCCCACCCTCTTCCTTCAACACTGCTCTTAGGATTGAAAGCATCTCCCAGTGTAACCTGGAGCAGCCTGGCTGGCCTCTATGTCTGTGCTATTATCCCTATTGTGCAGATGGGGAAACTGAGGCACAGAGAGATCCAGCACCCGAACCAGTGGGCCAAACTCTTTCTAAGTTATAGCAGCTTCTGCAGAGTTACCTGTGACTTGTGGCACAGGGCAACTTAGCCATTAGCTGCATGTGCTCTGGCCCCGCCCCCAGCATGCCCCCTACACCAAGGCTTGACGTGGGAGCGGGGTCTGCGGAAGGCAGCGCCAGAGCCAGCAGAATCCCCCCTCAGCCCTTTGCGGGCTGCAAAGGCCTCTGAACGCCAGCAGAGCGGCACACAGGAGCCAGGACAAGAGCAGGGGATCCGCCCTCCTTTCCAGCCCAGAGAGGGGTCGAACCTTCATTCTCTTCCGCCCCCTGGGCATAAAAAGGTTCGACACCAGACTTCTTAGCAGAGGAGGAGTCCTTGGGCTGGGGATTATTAAAGGTGCTATAAAACCTACAAGCGGAGGCCGAAGGAAGTGAAAGAGAAGTGTAGATAGCAAGAGTTCGAGCTGGTTAGGTAGCACTGTCAGCACACAGCCCGGAGGTAGGCAGGGGGGTTAAACCAACCAGAGGAGAGTGAAAGTCACACAAACACACACACCCCACCAACCCAATCCAAGGAGGATGGAAAAAGTAGCTCAAGCCTTTGGCTGGGTGTCTCTCGGTGGTGAGTATGTAGGTCGCTCGAGAGAGCCAAAGAGCCCGACCACGTGGCACATGCGATCAGCCTCTCTCTGCGACCACGGTTCCTCTCTGCAGCTGAGTAGATGAGGCTCCTGCTCAGGCATGCGACCACATACAGACCCACACGACCACACGCAGAGCACGCACCGTTGTCCCCGCTCCCAAGTGAGTGCCCCAAGATCCTGAGATAGCCGTCCCCCGCCCTAGATCCTGGGCGCTTCCCTAGTGTGAGGGATCTCAGGCTGGGAGTCGCTCCCCCGGCTTTTCCCAGATTGCTGGAGGGGAGGGAGCAGCTGCCAAGCTGGGAGCTTCTGGGGGCAGAAAGTCTGCGAATCGCCGCTCTGGGGCCTTTCATCCCCAAGGATCCCAAAGCATTTTATATCCCCGGTGATCAGCCACCTCTGAAATGCAGCCACCTCTGGGGTGGGCCGTGAGCTGTTCAAGCAGCCACAGAGCAATGTTGTCCTGGGGCGAGAAGTGAAAGGGATTGGAACCACGGGGCAGAATGTAAATGACCCGAATTGCAGCCCTGCTCCAGGGAAAATGCCCAGGGCTCGCTAGTGATCCAGGTTGCATCCCGTCTGCTTGGTGTGCTTTGCTGCTGGAGGGGAGTGATGGGGGTTCATTACTGACTTGGGGGGAAAGCACCCCTGCTAGGTAGTCACCCCCCTGCTGCACCACCATTGGTGTCCCCCCATCCCATCCAAGTGCTGCCCGGGCCCCTCGCTTAACAGGACAAACTTGGTGGGTCTTGATAGGCACAAGGAGCCAGACTCCGCCTTTGTCAATGAGGCGGCTCCTCTGCCCTTTCCGTCCCTGGCAGCTCGCTGCAGGCTCCTTATGGGACCCGCTGCCCCGTTATGGTTCCTGGATTTCCCAGGAGATAGAGGCCGCTGCTCAGGATCTCTGGGGAAGCAGCTTGGAGGGAGGGAGCCCAGGGCCCCTCCCAACGGCTCCAGCCATGAACACAGGGTCGGTCTCAGCCCTGACTCGACTCGTCCCTGCCCTTTCATTCTCCAGCTGTCAAGTTCGGCCGCATGTCCAAGAAGCAGCGCGACAGCCTCCACGCCGAGGTGCAGAAGCAGCTGCAGCAGCAGCAACAGCAGCAGCAGCAAGGCGGCGAAGCGGTGGCCCCGGCCTACTCCCTGGGTCTGGCTAACGGCCAACTCAAGCTGGCCTCTTCCCCAGACCTGCTGGAGTCCTCAGGCTGCTCCACAGCCCTCCTGAACGGACAGGCGCGGCTGAGCCAGTCTCAGGACGAGACAGTGGCTCTGGCCTACCCCAACGGACTGGCCAAGGGCCACAGCCGGCTGAGCGACAACCTGCGCGGCCCCTTTGCCAGGGACTACAGCCCCGAGCGGATCAAGATGGAGAGCAGGGCCAGCGTCTTCTATGCCCTGGAGATGCAGGCATCACCGGACCTCTCCCGGCTGGACATCAGCGGGGGCAAGCGGGTCCAGGCCGGGGGCGACGTCGGGGAGACCGTTGACTTCTACACGAGTCCCAACTTCACCAGCATCCTGGAGTCGCCCGATTCCTCGGTGACTGAGATCGGTGAGTCTCCTGGGGCAGGAACGCCCGGTGGGGCAGCCTCGGCCTTCTAGGGATCCCCACTCAGGCCGCATTACTGGGGGGTGGGGGTGGGGTTCACCATGCACACGGGGATTACGGGTCTTCTCCAGCTGTAAGCAGCAAGCTCAGTCTCTTAGCTTCAGCTGCTCTTCATTCTCTTGGCCTTGGATTTGATCCCCAGTGAAAACTCAGATGATGGTTCTTACACTCATCTCCCATCATTCCACAGAATCAGAGAATACCAGGGTTGGAAGGGACCTCAGGAGGTATCTATTCCAACCCCCTGCTCAAAGCAGGACCAATTCCCAACTAAATCATCCCAGCCAGGGCTTTGTCAAGCGGGGCCTTAAAAACCCCTAGGGAAGGAGATTCCACCACCTCCCTAGGGAACCCATTCCAGTGCTTCACCGCCCTCCTAGTGAAAATTTTTTTCCTAATATCCAACCTAAACCTTCCCCACTGCAACTTGAGACCATTACTCCTTGTTCCGTCATCTGGTACCACTGAGAACAGTCTAGATCCATCCTCTTTGGAACCCCCTTTCATTCCATGGGAACATCCTGCTCCATATCAGAAGATAACAGCCTACTGCAGCTACCAGCTAGTGGAGTTACTCCCCCACTGACAAAGGAGAGGCCCATGTCTTTAACATTGCAGATTCAAACCCTGCTAAGTGCCGAGCTAGGGGGAGGGGGCATATTGTTACACACAGAGGCCTGCGTGCCAGGGCTGGCAGTGCAGAGCGATAGACTCAGGAAACCACAGAAGAAACTGAAGGGAGAATCAGGGCTGTGGCCCAGGGACAGGCCCAGCCGTTCCCCGCGCTTCCCCTCTGAGCCTCGCCGCCTGCTGTCCACAGAGCACCTGACCCAGAATGTCCTCAAGTCCTACCGGGAGACCTGCCAGCTGCGCCTGGAAGATCTGCAACTCCTGAGGCTGGAGACGTTCTCGTGGGAGGAAGTCAGGAGCTACCAGAAGAAGGTGAGATGGGGGTTGGGGATGGGGCTGGGAGCTGGTGGAGACTCCTGCCAAGGATAAGTGCAGTGACTTCTATGCTCGACTGACGCTCGGCATGGGACAAGCTGGTAGCCAGATAACCTGGGCACCAGCCCGCCGGGGTATGAAGCTAGGACAAACACCTACCTTCCAGCTCACTGAGGGATCAGTGGGGAATGTAGGTAGAACAGCAGGAAAGGCTTCCCAACCACAAGATCCATTACGTGGCCCGGTTAAGTCTGAGTCAGTAACTGGGCAGGAGGCAGCATGTCTAAGGGTTTTGCTGAGAGAAACGACTGATATTCTGCTCTTGGCTCTGATTGAGTCTCTGGCCTTTGGGCAAGTCCCTTATGGCCCAACTTGTTCCAAACTGAATCAGTTTTCCCAGGAGCAGAATCAGACTGTCCACCTGGAAATAGCCCAGGGGGATTTAAACAGAGATGGGAGGGATGGTTCTTTTACAGACATTCTAGACCAGCCTGCAGGATTTTCTAGCAAGGATATTAAATTCTATAAGGTTGGCTTAAAAATTCTCTAGAGAGGATGATCTCCTCTGTTCAGGTCTATGGAACCTTACTAAATTTTGGAGGACTTTTCCATAGGGGCTGCCTGAAAATTGTCTTCCTAAATGACACCAGTTCCTCTGCTGGTGTTTCCTCTTGTACTGCGGTGGAAGAGCCTATAGCAAAGAGTTCTTAGCTGGCACAAAGCCCAAGCAAGTTTGCGGTCAGGGCCTGCTCAGCACTGGCTGCAAGAGAGGACTCGGCTGAGTGACCCAGCGCGCGGTGTCTCTGACCTTTCGTGGCACTTTGGGGTTTAACATCTGCCGCGTAGGGCTGATGCTCCCTTTTATTGTTTATCGAGACAGCGTGCAGGGTTTTGTGTGAGTCACTGCTCACTCGGCTGGGTTCAGCTGAGGACTTCACAATAAAATCAAGGGATAGGACAGAGGGAAGAAAATGAGTTTGATTCAGCAGCTAATTAAGATCCATTAACTAAATAGGAACCTCTGTCTGGTTCGCGAAATGCTTCATCAGCTTTCCAGACGTGGCCAAGTCGTTTCAGAGCAATTCATAATGGCCCTGGCACAGGAACATTGGGATCAATACAGACTCCAGCTTTGGGCCCGGTGGGGAAAGGAAAGGAAAATGGCTAATGAATGAGCAACCGCTGGGCTTCTGTCCTCTGTGGAGGAGACTAAAGGGTTAACTGCCCCGGCAGGACTCCTGAGGTCACAGGTGCAAAGTGCAGTAAAGGGGCTGGTTGAAAATATTCCGTTGTAAATGGTTTGGGGCAGAAACTTGCGGTTTTGACTCAGTGACATTTTGCGTGGAAAATGCCCCCTTCTCACGGGAAATTTCAGTTTTTCATCAAAAATGAATGCCCCCAAAATGGAAAATTTTGGTTGAGAAATGCCCCCGCGGCAACTCATGCCTCTGTTCTCCTCTCTGGTCTGGGCTCTCCGGCCAGACTTCATCCCCCACATTCCACCAGGGCCAGGGACACCCACGATGCCCCGCCTCCCCTTGCCATGGTGCATCATGGGAGATGTAGTCTGACCAGGGAGCCTGGCCTCTTGAGGGGAACAGGTGTCTGAGGCACCCAGACTAGAACTCCCATGAGGCACAGCAGCTATATTACCAAATTGAAATAGTTCATTTCTTTGATTGTTCGCCAACAAGTGGGCTAATGGGGCGCATGCTCCACATGGGGTGGGGCACATGGGATGGCTGCACTGGGCATGGCACACAGTTATGGGGCAGCCATGCCATGTGGCATGGGGCATGTGGGGTTATGGGGCAGCCACACCAGGCATGGTGGGTGGGGTAAGGAGCAGCTGTGCTCTACGGGGCGTGGAGGAGCCAAGTGTCATGGGACTCGGCCCATGGGCCGAGGGGCTGCCAGCCGTACAGTGTGGTGCAGCTGTGGCCTTCTCTCTTCCAGTCCATGGAGGAGATGTGGGAACGCTGTGCCTGCCGCATCACGGAAGCCATCCAGTACGTGGTGGAGTTTGCCAAGCGGATGGGCGGCTTCATGGAGCTGTGCCAAAACGACCAGATCGTGCTTCTGAAAGCAGGTACGCGTCTGGAACTGCAGCAGCCAGGCCCCCAGCAGGGATGCCCCCTTCCCCCGGCTGGGTCAATAAAGAGGCCATCCCTTGAGCTCTCCGTGAGAACAGCCTCCCTGGGAAGCAGACCCCACAGGCTTTGTATTCGGAGGCACAGCGCCCGGCCCGCAGGGGCTGTTTGCACCTGGATTTGTGCTCTGACTTTCAGCCCCATCTCCTGCTGCAAGACCCTGTCGTGCAACCGGTGCTGCCGTGCCGGGCTCCAAACCACAAGCGTCCTTGGGTGGGAGCCACAGGCTCGGCCCACGTCCTGCACGGATGCTGTCTCCAATTGCACCTCCAGGGTGGACCATACACTGCAAATTTCCCTGCCACTCTGAACGGGACAGCATGACTCAGGCCACATCTGCGCTGCAGTCTGGGGGGAGATGGGGTGACTGTGTCCCTGCACAAGCTTTAATCTAGCTAGCAGGGCTAAACATCAGCAAAACCGCAGCAGCGTGTGGGGGGTCCCTGGGTATGTGTTTGCATTGCCAGCCCAGGCCCATGCCGCCACGTCATGTCACTGCTATTTTCAGCCATGCTAGCGTGGGTAAAGCTAGCTCAGCCATGCTAGCGTGGGTAAAGCTAGCTCAGCCATGCCCATCCGGGCAGTGGGCACCGATTTGATAGCAGTGTAGATGTAACCTCGGCCCCTACCCCCTAAACGGGCGGGAGATACCGGGCCTGGGGCTAGCTTACTTCCCTGGACCTCCCTGCTTTCATGCCTAAAGGCAGAGGTGTTGGCACCTCCACTAAGTCTGTTTACTTTTGCAACTTCTTCACTGCCCCTCCCGGCTCTGTTTTTGCAGGCGCCATGGAAGTGGTTCTGGTGCGAATGTGCCGTGCCTTTAATTCGGAGAACAGGACAGTCTTCTTCGAGGGCAAATATGCAGGCCCAGAGCTCTTCAAATCACTTGGTATGATTTCCGCAGTATTATGGTAAAGCCCAGAGATCCCACTTTGTCCAGACACAGAGCAAGAGACGGTCTCTGCCCCGGAGAGCTCCCAGACTAACACGACACAGTCATCTTCCTTTTACAGATGGGGAAACTGAGGCCCAGAGAAGCAGACCAAGATGGCACTTGTTCCCATTTTGGTAGTGAAATGAAGCAGCCAGGTTTTCAGCACTGCCTGGCTCCTCCCTTTGTTCCCAAGCTGGGTTGCTGAGCGTATTTGAAAACGCCTTGCCCAGGGTGTCAGCAGCTGAGCCAGCACTCAAACCCACATCCCCTGAGTTCCCGTCCGGTGCCTTAACCACAAGGCCGCCCTCGATCTCTCGCTCTTGGGACCCCCCCCCACTTTATTACCCCAGCTGTTGGGAAGCCTCCTCTCCATTGTAAAGGGATTTTCACTGTTCTGCTTCTCTTCGAACCCTGGGTGAGAAATTTCTCTCAAGAAAAAGAGGCTGCACCAAGGAGTAACCGCAATTCAAATGCGGCAGGCCGTGCCCAGCACCCCACCAGTACATGAGTCTGCTTGGCAACACAGGTGTCTCTCTGCCAGCTGCCAATATTAATATCTCTGCAGAGATAATCTCGGGATGAGGGGGTGATGGGCCCTTCCCAGCCAAAGCAGCCAGTGCTGCCTGCTGAGGCCCCGAAGAAGATGCCTGCAGTGGGTCACATCCAGTGTGATCCTCTGCTGTGTTCGATCCGGAGCAGTGGCTTTGATTTTTGCTTGGCTGATATCCAAGGGGCTGGTTGGCAACAAGCTGTGGAGCTGTTTCCTTTCTAGGTCCCTGGTTCAAATCTAGCTCGTGGCGCTACGGCCCAGCCAATGGCTGCTTAGGCTCCTTGGGCCAGTGGGTATCAGTTACTGTGTGTCTGGGCAGCGTCTAGCGAAATGGGGTCTGACTGGGCCGAAGCCTCTGGGAATATTAATATCTTCGGTGGCCTCTGCCCAGTTCCCGGTGGCCAGGCGTTCACAGCGCAGCAAATCCCCCTTGTTGCCAATCTCAAAAGAGAAGCAGAGGATTATATGAGCCCTGGAGATTGGACTTCCATCCCAGCCCCAGTGGGTGGAGGAGGCTTGTCCTGTGATCCCAGGGGGGACAATGTGTCCTCAGCGATGCCTGTGGGAGGCTGGTTAGAAAGGAAGGCGAATCCCACCTCTGGGTGGTGCTGGAGAGGGGGCGGGGCCGCCCAGGAGGAAGCCGCAGGTGACTGACTGCTCTGCTCTGTTTCCCAGGGTGCAACGAGCTGATCAGCTCCATCTTCGACTTCGCTCACAGCCTGTGCTCGCTGCACTTCTCCGAAAACGAGATTGCCCTCTTCACCGCCTTGGTGCTCATCAACTCAAGTGAGCGTCTGCTGCTGGCCTTCAGTCCTAGGGCCACAGCCCCCATCGTGGGTGGGGGGATACCTGATGTTAATTGCCAAACAGCCACATAAGTAGAGCTGGTCAGAAAATGGTGTAGGGGGGGTCCCTGGGAAATGTTGACTTTTTGACCCCTCCCCCATTCCACCCACCCCAGAAATATTTCACTTCATAATGGCACCGAGTAGGGATGTAAAGAGTGGTTTAAAAAGTTCACCGGTTAAACGATTAAATTATATCGTTTAACAAGTTAATCATTAACCAAGGTAGCTCTGGTGGGTCTGGCACGGTGGGGGCTGGAGCTAGGGCTCACTCTGGCTCTGGGGTCCCACCAGCCCCGCTAGTATGGTGTGACCAGGGCTGGGGTCCCTCCAGCCAGTGCAGGGCTGCTTGGATTAACAGCTGAGGTTGGTTAATCTTTTACATCTCTAGTACTGAGGTGCCTCCCGGGATTTGTAGTTCAAGTGCCTTATGCTCCCTTTCTCCTCTATAGGCTGTGCTCTCTGGCTGGACTACAGCTCCCATGATGCACCATGCTCTCATTTGCTGAAGGAAGCATCATGGGAAATGTAGTCCTCCCAGAGAACCCGGTCCATTGAGGAGACAAGGCGGATAAGGCACCGAAACCACTGCTCCCATGAGGAACCGCGGCACCCCTGTAAATTGAATTATTTCAGTTTCTGGCCAAAAAATGTTTGGTTTTCGAGCAGTCAGTTTGACCGATGAAATATCAAGATTTCAATGACAAAATTCCTGCAATCAAAACCCTCATTTTCCATCAAAAAATGATGGAACATTTTCAACCAGCCCCTGCCCCCAAAACTTTTCCTTCCTGAATCCAGTGTCCTCTGCTCTCCTGCCAGCATAGGTGGGCAAGCGTCTGGGTTTCACCCTGAGGTGCCCATTTCCAAGTCAGCGCTGAGAGTGCCACCCCCCTCCTTCCCCATCTGGTCATGCGAATGGAACCAGAGAGAGGCTGATGGGGCTTTAGAGTCACCCCTTCTCAGCCTGCTGCATCCTGCAGGCCATGCAACCCCGAGCCACCATCCTCAGGGACCAGGGCTCAGATCCTGAAAGGGAGCTAGACAGGGTTATTGTGGAGGGTGAGATGTCACTCCAGTCCCATTAGGAGGCCACTGACTAGCATTTGGCCAGGACGCCAGGGCTGAAACTGCAGAAAAGTTCGGCGGTAATCTCCGTTGCCACTGTGGGGTGTTTGTGGCTGGCCAGACTCTGTTGCAATCCTCAGTGCATGGATAACCCCAAGCGCTCAGCCAGCCTGGTCTGACCACAGGGGGCTGAGATCCATCCATCCTGCCCCTTAAACTGTCATGCAGCAGAACTCCAGGCTCTAGGAAGGCAATGCTCTCCCTCCGTCGTTCAGATAGCATTGGCCCATGAAGAGAGGAGGGCATGGGCCAAGAGAGACCCCGCCCCCTGGTCGGGCATGGGAAATGCTCATCTGTGCCTTCTCCTGTCTCGGCGCAGATCGGCCATGGCTGCAGGAGAAGGGCAAGGTGGAGAGGCTACAGAATAACCTGGAACTGGCCTTTAAACACATGTTACGGAAAACCCACCGGGAAGGCATCCTGGCCAAGGTAGGCGCACGGTCCCACGGCCTTACCTGCCTCCTCTGTCACAAGCCACACGCCGCAGGGCGTAGGCACTTCTCGAATGCTGCTGGTGGTGTGAAGCCCAGAAGCAAGGACTTGAGGGCCTGCTTCTGGGTCCCTTTACTGTGCTAGTGGGCCCCCAGCACTCCCATGCTGCAAGGAGCCAGAAAGGGAGGGAGGCTTGGGCTGCTGGACCTGTAGCTGGTTACACGTGTCCAATGTGGATCGGGGGCTGGGTGGCTGAGGGGAGAGATCTGCGCTGAGCAGACGATACGCTCAGATTGGACATTAGGGACTCTCACTAGTGGATTCTGGGTGATTATGCAAATGTTCGGTAGAGGTGGAGAGTTCCAAAAATGGGCTCATGCTCACAGACCGGCAGCAGGTAGCAGAGCGCATGTGCACAAGCACACACACACATACACACTCACACACTGTCACACATACATGCGCATGCACACACATGCACATGTGTACCATGCATGCACACACACGCTCTCACTCTGTCACACTCGCACACTCAAATGCACACATTCACACACACTTTCACACGCATGCACACTCACACACTCACATGCACTCACACTGTCATACATATACTCTTGCACACTCACATGCACACACATTCACATGCATGCATGAACATGCATACACACTTGCACGCACATGTGCTCACACTGCCACGTGCATACACTCGCACACTCGCATGCAGTGTGCACCATGCATGCACACACACTGTCACAGATGCACGTACACACTCTCGCATGCACATGCACACGCACCCCCAGACATGTTCAGCAACATCACAAGAGCTCACAGAACCCCAGGCGTTGCCAGGTCAGTTACTGCCCTGATCAAGCTGAGTCCTTCTGAACTTGTTTCACCCACCGCGCGGCTTTGGGTCTCCGAGGCCCCATTGCCAACGGACTGCCGTGTTGGTCTGTGAGTGCTCAGCAGAGGGGTGGAGGCCTGGAGATCCATGTTTATGCTGCGTGCCTCTCTCCCCTGTAGCTACCGCCCAAAGGGAAGCTGCGCAGTCTGTGTTACCAGCATGTGGAGAAGCTGCGGTCCTTCCGGCAGATGTACCCCATCATCGTCCACGCCCTGTTCCCCCCGCTCTACAAAGAGCTGTTCAGCTCCGAGTGCGAGCTCCAGGGAGCGGCGGCAGAATGATCCCCATGGGAGGCCGGTGCCCAGAGACCAACTCCCATCTCGCGCCGGTCTGTCGCCCCCCACTACCCTGGAATGGGAGGTAGTGGGGAGGGTTGGACCAAATTAGAACCTGCTCCCTCCCATCCCCTCCCAAACAGCACAGCCGAGGGGTGCGGTGCAAGAGAGGGTGTGGCCAAGTGATCAGAGCCAACAGCTGGGAGCCAGGACTCCTGGGTTCCATGCCCGCCTGTGCCACAACCTGAGCAAGTCACTGCCCCTTTCTCTGGGCCTTGTTCCTCTCTCTTTAATGCAGGGGGTAGGGAGACCCCCTCCCACACACTCCATGGAGGTGGTGGAGCGATGCGTAAACAACCTCGTGAAGCTCTTTGAGGGTCTCAGCTGGCAGGTGCTACCGAGGCACAAAGTATTACTGGGGAGACGCCCTGAGCCGAGACCCCAGAGGGGCTGAGATCAAGGAGCTCGCTAGCTTTTGCTGTAACATATTCAGGGCCAAGGAAAATACACTGCCCACCATATTACTCCAGTGATTAGAATCTAGAGATTGGCCCGGGTAGTTCAAATACCTCATTTTTCATTTTTTATTTGTATTTGTTTTGGTCTCCTTACAGATTTGTGGCAGGAGAATTTTTAACCAAGCTGTTTTAAGATAATAATTGTACATAACATAGAGATCTATTTTTAAACGTTTGCCTTTAGGTCTATCCTGCAGCATCAGGGGACCAGCCCCCACCCGCCCAAGCTCCTGTATTTCTTATAGCTTGGTAGAAAGTTTGCTGCACACTCTGCTGCCCCCTGCTGGAAAGAATCTCCATCCCCATGAAATTCTCAGGGTTTCAAACCCAACGATATGGTTTTACTCATAGTAAAATATATATATATAGATACTGTATAAAGTTAATATAATAAAAGGCTGGTTTTTAATGTTAAGGCTATTTTTGGAAAGCAGCAGATTCTAATTTCTTAAGTACGGGGCTTTTACTGAGCGGGAGCTGATGGTTGTTTACAAGGAGAGTGATTTTCAAAATCACCTTTTTCTAAAAGAGCTTTTGCAACCCAGTAAAACGATTCCGATTGAAAATTGCTGGGGGGTTGTACCGCTGGGATTCGGAAGTACAGCCACTGCGACGGGAGGCCGTCCGTGGACCTCAGCCGACTCTGGATCAAGCCAGTAGATCATTCAGGCACACGCCTAACCTCAAGGCCACGGTTGGTCCCACTGATTTCACAGGCCATTGTCCCATGGATGCTGCGTGACATCGCCGTGAGGGGACGGCACTGCTGAGGGTTTGCAGAATCAAACCCCATGTTCCTTGTCTAGGCTCTTCCATTGCGCACGAGCACCGTGGAGCAAACCCCAAGGAAGGGGTGTTTGGCCCCCGCCCGCTAATGCTCACCCTGCTCGCCTGTGCCTCTGACAACGGGACACGACCCCCGGGGGCTGCAACGTAGAGTCCAGCAGCCAACGCGTTTCACTGAGAGGGCTGCAGTGAGGTCAGGGCCAGTCTACGCTGCAAGGATTGGGGGGTGATTGCAGATTTAACCTTGCTAGCTCGGGTACCCATAGCAGCCAAGGCAGAGCAGTGTGAGCAGTGACCCACAGTTCTGGATTGGCTTGTACAGCCTGCACTGCCGTGGCGTCACTGCCCCGGTACCCCAGCCAGCTAGAGCCGTCACACCCCGGGATTGCAGGGCAGACCCACCCAAAGGGTCTGAGTTCCAGATGCCAAGCTGTGGCTAGGGGGGTGAAGGGCAGCCCTGGGGAGAGGCATCAGCACAGACCAGTGTACTGCCCTATATTTAGTCTCTGCATACTTGCCTCTACCTTCGGGTATGGCTACATTTGGAATTTCAAAGCGCTGCCCCGGCAGCGCTGCGAAGTGTGAGTGTAGTCGGAGCGGCAGCGCTGGGAGAGAGCTCTCCCAGCGCTGCATGTAAACCACATCCCTTACGGGTGTAGCGTGCAGCGCTGGGAGCCGCGCTCCCAGAGCTGCCGCCCTGATTACACTGACGCTTTACAGCGCTGTATCTTGCAGCGCTCGGGGGGGGTGTTTCACACCCCAGTTGCAGCGCTGTAAAGTGTGAGTGTAGCCAAGGCCTTCGTGTCCTGTTTGCCGCCTCAACCTCTGTCCTGCCCGTGCAAATCCTTCGCCCTGTTCGAAGCACTTTGCCCATGTAGCAGAAAAGCAGGAAAGTTAAAGACGGGGAAAGATTTGCTGAGTCCCATCTTCATCTTCATCCCATGCCCTTAAATCTCTGTACGACCGGCGTTAATGCCAGGCCTATCTCTGTCCCTCCAGAGGGCTAGAGGCTTGTGAGTCTGCAGGAGCCTGGCAGCTCAGCAGCCTGTGTTCTGTAGCTCAGACAATGCAGGGTCTGGCTTTTAGATCCAGAGATGCTACGTTCACACACACACACACACACACACACACACACACACACACACACACACACACACACACACACACACACCCGCCTCCACTGATCCATCTGTGTGTCTCATGTAACAAGCCCCAAATCTTTGTCCAGCCGAGATCTGAGCAGCCCAAGCAATATTTCTCCTCCCACAGCCCAACAGTTCTGTCCTTGGCTTTTTCTCTGCCTTTTCTTCTTCCTTTCATCTCATCTCCTGACTCCTGGACATCGTCTGCCTCTTTCCATTTACCTGCCCAGTGTTTGCTGCTGTTTGAGCTGATGCAGTCCTATCTTGCATGAAAATCCAGGGGCAAGGACACCGCGATAGCTGGCAAGGGAGCAGAATTCTTTGCTGGTCTCCAGTCCCAAATGAGCCATCTCCTCTCAATTTGCACTTTTAAGATTATTCAGCAGGAGCTTTACAAAAAGGAAGGTTGCGCTTCGTTTGTCACCAGAGTCTAAGAAAGGCCAAATTAACGATGAGAAACATGCCTGGACTCCGGGCTGGTTGTCTTGCTGGGTGGGTGCTGGACTCAGAATTCATGGAGGAGCTGCTGATGCTTGCTAGCATTTCTTGGGTCCACTGGGCCAAGCTAGCGATTCGGTAATGGGCAAACTAGAGCCACCTGGAAAATGCCAGTTATTTATTGTAGGAAATTTGTGGCCGTGGCGAGGAATCATTCCCCCCCCCACACATTCTGAAGTTTCTGATCAAAATGTTTCTGTTTTCTATAGAAAAACCAGCCCCCGCCCCAACTTAGAACCAAACCCACAGAGATATTCTTGTTAAAAATGGTCAGCAACATGAAAAGGGGATATTTTGACTTTTTAGACAAAAACACTTGAATTTTTTGACCAAAATCGTGGTCAAAAGCAGGGGTGGATTTGCCAGTTCCCTGTTGCTGCTGGTAGGTTCTTTGGTGCTGGATTAGACCTGAGGTGTAGCCATGCTGCAGAAGGTTCTGAGCATCCATTGAAGTCAATGGAAGGGGAAAGGGCTCCAATATCCCTGGAAATCAGGCTGGGACACAGGTCTACGCGCATGGACACACACACAGAATATTTACAAGTGCCCAAGGGCCTGATTTTTAAAGGTGTGTGGGTGCCTAACTCCCTTTGAACCCAACAGGTGTTAGGTGCCTAAATACCTTTAAAATCAGGTTCTCAGTGACTTGGAAGCTAAGTCCCATTTTCAAAAGGGACTTGGGTACTTAGGCCCAGCACTTCAAAGAGAGCTGGGCGCCTAAACACCATTGGGGAACTGGGCAAACATCCTCCTGTCCCACTGGTGTGAATCAAGAGTCAGTTCTGTTGAAGTCCCTGGAGGAACCCCTATGCAAAACTGGGGCAAGCAAGATCAGAATCTGGGTCATTAATGGTAGTTCACCCCAGATTTGTAACAAACTCCCAACTTCCTAAGCATCTTCGAACCTTGCACTGTCTGGATTCCAGAGGAATTAAATTGATCGACCCTCGAAACCATCTGCCTCTTTAAGAGCGTCACTCGGGACAGTCCTGTTTCCAGCACAGTAATAGACAATCAGACCCTCTCTGGCCTTAGGTCCTTTCTGAACATCTTCTAGCTTGATCCATAGCCAACTCTTAACCTAGCAACCCAGGGTATCTGCTTCACCAAGCCGCTAACCACTTTGCATTCATGTCTCGTTTATCATTGCTTTTTGGTTGCATTCTTTTAGTGTAAAAAAACCAATAATAATCCAATACATCTAACCCGCAATACTGTCATTTTGTAAAATTGTTTTAAATATTTAAATATGTCGTCATGCCAGGTTTGTAAATATTTGAAAGTTGTAATTTTTTTTAATAGAGCGATCATTCTTTAAAAAAAAAAGAGGTTTTAGATTTTGTTTAATTTAATTCAACTGATGGTGCATTTTATTTTGTCTGTTTATTTGTCGCCCAGGGTTATATATTTACTTGCAAAGGTTTAAAAAAATATATTATTCAGAATGCACATTGTAATGAAAACGTTATTGAAAAGTGTCCAGTTTTCTCTGCTATTTTCAATAAACTAGGTTGCCAAGAAATGGAGTCCAGCTGCTTATTTATGGCTCTGCGGATATTCATGGGGTTGCAAACTCCTGTGGTTTTATCACGAGTCTAGGACTGTTTTGTTGTTCACTAATTTTCACCGTCCTCTGGGGCACAGAGCTTGGTTTGGGCTGGGCGTATCTCACCAAGTCAGTTCCCTGCCACCGCCAGGGCTTTGGGCATGGTCCAGATGGCGCTTTGCTCCCTTCCTGGTCTCTGCCTGTGCTGCACAAGGACCAAAATGCTTTAGTGTAACTACAATTTTGGGGCTTATATGGGGCTGTTTGAAGGGACATTTATTGGCCTGTGATACACAAAGGGCCAGGCTAATGGTCCTGTCTGGCCTTAAACTCTTATGAAATCTCCAAGAACCTAGGAGTCCCGGTCACAGATCAGAGCCCCACTGTGCTAGGCACTGTACAGATGTGGCTATGATCATCAAAGTGTTTTATGAAAGCCCCAGCTTCTAGAGTCATGGGATGACAGGAGAGTTCATTAACAAAGCTGCTTGGCCTTGTGTGTGCGCAGAGGAAGGCTTGAAAGGCTCAGGAACAGCCGCCCAAATGGTTACTTTTAAAATTCTCAGGATTATTAAGCTGCGCCTGGGATTTTCCAAATGCTTGGGGCTGGCGACAGTGGGGGCTCCCCAGATGGGCTCGCAGCCCCTTTGCACTAGATACCTGCCCCAGAGAGCTCCCAATTGAGGTTTATGACAAGGTGGAACAGATAGACAGAAATAGAGCGGTGGGGTGGAGGGGAACACAGTGGTTTGCCCCTTAGGCTGGGGGGCCTAGGCTGAGCCATCCTCATCCCAGAACGAGCCGCACCTGAGGGGAATCAGGGACTTGCCCGTAAAGAGCCCAGGCTAAAGCCCTGATGCAGGGCAGCTGGGGACAGAGCTGGACAGCGAGTTAGGGCAGGAAAGGCAGCTGAGAGCAGCGACAGGGGGCCTGGGACTGGCGAGACCCTGACTAAATGGGAGAGACGGGGAGACCCAGAGGGGCAGCAGGAAGCCCCATAGCCCGGGTCAAACTGTAGCTGTCCAGGGCAGGGCCACAGAGCCCAGCAGTGAGGGGGAAGCTGGGTTTCCCTATCGGCCCCAGCAAAGGAGGCTGCAGTCTGAACCTTGAAGACGACAGCCCCAGAGGGGGCAGACGGGTCCGGTTTGCGTTCAGACATTTCTAGTTGGTGACCCCCAAAGAAACAGCCTTAGGATGGTGGGAAACCAGCACAGCGCCTCAGCGGCCATCTGCAGGGGGCGCCCCGCGGCGACGGGACTCAGTGACCAGGGCAAAAGGGGATGGGCTTTTGCGTGATGTTTGTGGTGTTGTAGCATGTGGCGGCCCAGAGTGGGGCCCTGCTGCGCCAGGCACTGCACGTGCAGACAACGCCCAGACACCGAGGAGCTAACAACCAATAGTGGAGCGAGTTACAGTCTGCTCACGCTTTGGCAGGACAGGGGCTGGGGAGCACTGGCCCATCAGATCCATCTGTCAGCCTGGTCCCAGTGCCCTGGCTGCAGGCTGCACTCTATGGAGCTGTCTAGTCATGTTGCAGAAGCCAGAGTCTTTGCTACAGTAGGGCACCCCCCCCCACCTTTGTATCAGGCTGTTCCACCATCGGGATGGCCACTGGCTTCCCCCCGATCCAACCTGCCCTCCCACAAGTTCCTTGCTACAGATCTTCCTCAGTTGCCACCACAGGGGGGTCAAATAGGCCCAGGGCAGAGACCCCACCAAGGCAAGAGGCAGCCAGTGATCTGTGGGCAGCACCCAGGTGGGGAGGCAGATGGCATAGGCAGGAGAGTCCCTCGCTGGAATCCAGTGAGAAAGAAATACACTCAAGAATCATAGGGGAACTAAGAGCTCATGCAGTGTCACCGAGCAGTGAGGCCTCTCAACTAATGGTGAGTCTGTCTTTCCCCTGCCAGGCCTGGGCTCTGCCCCTGCAGTGGAGGTGGGAGCAGCCCCAGGGTTGCTCGCAGCACTGCCTAGGGGCATGATATTGCTAGATCCCACCAGCAAAGGTTTGGCCAGTTCAAAGTGTTGGCGTCCTACTGAAGAAGGGGGCATCTTTCCTCCCAAATCTGCCTTAAATGAAGCCAATGTGTGCTGGGGTGGTAGGAGGTGTTGCATTTCTGATAAGGAAGGATGGTCCAGTGGTTAGAGCACTTGCCTTGTGCTTAAGAGAGCTGGGCTCACGTGCTAGATGTGGAGAAGATGTTTACCGGGGAGGCTGGTCTGCCTCCTGCCCCATGTGGTGTCCCCAGAGAAGGTCATGCTGCAGCCCCCAGCAGTTCTCAGTACCGCGTGAGCCTGGCTTGATAATGTTCAATTATTTTGCTAGGCTGCCAACTTTTCCCTGGCCTGAGGGCATTCGCCCTGCTGAGAAGCAAAGGTTTATTGCAAACAATGGAGATGTACGAGCTTCTCAAAGAAAACATAGCAAGAAACCATTATAATGGAAAACGTTAGACAATGTAACTATAGGGTGCACTACCAACTCCCCCTACGTGTACGTATGGAACACAGGTGAATGCAATAGAGCCAACTTAATGCACCATCCTGGTTGAGTATTTAAACACCTCCCATTTGGAAAATTCAAATCCCAAGACTAAAACCTTGCTTGCGCACCAAGAACAATGAACTTGGAAGACCATGCATCACAGCGCCACCTGGTGGCGCCTGCCACATCACCATCATCCCAGCAGCTTTAGACCCACATGTCCAGCCCTCCAGCTACATACTCAGCTCTGCACTTTGGTACACTGCAGACTTCTTGGTAGGAAACATTGTAGCCCAAAGGTTTCAAATTAGCTTTGTGAGCTCTGCACTGAACATCTCAGTCCAAGGCCCTTGTCCTCATTAAGGACTGAAGGGCTGGGATATATTCTACGAAGAAAATGCATCCCTGAGATATCAAAGATTAAGGAGGAAAACAACAGTCCCAAAGTGTCTTATGGGGAGAAAAGCACCATTTTACTCCTATATTTGTATTGCTATTCCCCGCGGGTTCTTATACTGTGCCTATCATGAGGTATCCGAGCAGCTTCTGGTGTCACTTAGTCTCCACCGAGATCAGGGCGCTTTACATACACATATGGTAGGAGACCGTTTCCAAAGCTTGAGATCAACAGTGGACGAAACGTACATGATCCCCATTTTACAGATGGGGAATTGCGGAGCACCGAGATGCAGCGGCTTCCCCAGCATCATCCGGTGAGTTGACGGCAGAGCAAAGGGCTGAAGCCAGGTCTTCTGCGCCCTACTCCCCTGGCTTAACCCCAAGACTGTCTTTTCCCTCTCCGCGTGCAGGAACTCAAATGGAAATCAGTATTTGCCACACAAACCCACTTTGGAGTGAGAACAGCCTAGAGGGTATTTTTAATTATAATGTTTTAAAGGTTTACAGTTGGGGGTCCCTTCTCATTCCTAGCTTCAGTCCCTAGCGTGAAGCTGCTGCGCACCGAGGCACTTGTCTTGCTCTGTCCTGAAGTTTGGCACAGCCTTGTTTTGCGCTGCTAGCTGCTGCGTTCCACCCCTGAGGTGGCTGCAGCCTGGTGGGAGTGATTCCTGGGTGGAAAGCACTCGAGGCTGAAAGGCCCTACAGAATCATGATCCCATTAGTCACATCTCTTTAACGCCACTCTTTCTATTGGGCACCAACTCCCAATCTGGTAGATTTTGACCCTTCCAATCCCTCCCTTCATACCCTGGCAGACGCGACATGAGTCAATGCAATGTTCATAGGCTTTTGCTGCTCTGATATTCAGTGCTTAATTGGTTATGAAAGAGGTGCCTGGCCTCAAGCAATTTTTTTACATTCGTCACTGATGCAGCAAACCCAGAGGTGCCGGGGCTATGAACTGCCGAGCCTAGAGGTGCCGGGGTTCGGGCCTGGCACTGCTGACATTTCATGCCAGGCCAGCAACACCAGAGCTTCAGCGGGAACAAGGAAAAGGGGACAGTCCCATTCTCTTTTGTTACAAGGGAATCCCCCTGGCTGACAATCGGCCGGCTTAGGGTTTAAAACAAAATTGCTGGCTCACTGGGGCCCGATCCTGCGAGATGCTGAGGACCACAGATCTCAGGGAAGACTTGATAAAGGGACCACTAAGGAGGGTTGCCAGGTGGCCGTTTTTCGACCGGAATGCCCAGTCTGACGGCTCTGCTCAGTATTGCTGACCGAACTGTTAAAAGTCTTGTTGGCGCAGGGATGGCAGACTCCTTACCCAGCTCCATGTGGCTCCTGGAAGCCACTGGCATAAACCCCATGGCTCCTAGGTGGAGGCACAGCTGGGGGGCTCTGTGCATGCTGCCCCCCACCCCAAGCGCCAGCTCTGCATCTCCCATTGGCCGGGAACCACAGCCAATGGGAGTTGTAGGGGCGGCACCTGTGGACGGGGGCAGGGCACTCAGAGCTGCCTGGCAGCACTTCCACAAGTCGAAGGGACACATTGCTGCTTCCGGGACCTGCCTGGAGCCCACACCCCCTCCCGCACCCCAGCCCTGAGCCCCTCCCACACCCCAATCCCCCACCCCAGCCCTGAGCTCCCTCCTGCACCCAAACTCCCTCCTGGAGCCCACACCCTGCACCCCAATTTCCTGCCCCAGCCCTGAGCCCCCTCCCGCACCCAAACTCCTTCCCACACCCTAACCCCCTGCCCCAGCTCAGAATCCCCTCCCGCGCTCCAAACCCCTTGGCTCCAGCCCAGAGCATCCTCCTGCATCCCAAACCCCTCGTCCCTGGCCCCACCCCATAGCCCGCACCTCCAGCCAGAGCCCCCACCTCCCCCCAGCACCCCAACCCTCTGCCCCAGCCCCCTGAAAATGAGCGAGTGAGAGTGGGGGAGAGAGAACAACCAAGGGAGAGGGGAATGGAGTGAGCAGGGGTGGGGGCTCAGGGAAGGGGCAGGACAGGGGGCAGGGCAAGGGTGTTGGGTTTTGTGCGATTAGAAAGTTGGCAGCCCTACCACTAAGTGCAAAAAAAAAGGAAAAAAATAAGTCTGCTCCCAGGATTGCAGGCAGGGAACTTGCTGCTTTATTTAACTGCATCACAGCAGAGAGTTGGTGGTAGGGGGGAGCGGGGAGAATCTTTAACCAAATAGGAACTAAGGTGGGGGGGTGGAGCATGCCTCCAACCCATAATACTCTGCGAAACCCAGTGACCCTTGATGACCCCCTTAGCTGCAGAAGTCAAGAAGAGTGGCCCTTTCAAGGTGATTAACTCTATGCATGCTGCAGCCAAGCCCCAGACCAGCCGGCAAGGTGCAGCCTACCTCCCTGTCCCTCCTCCTATATTTTGGCCACCTTTCCATTTATATAGGGAATGGGCGGGTGGGGGTGGGGGTGGCTGATTTCTGAGTGAGATTCTGTATGAAGAAATCTTCCCTGCAGGAAAACAGGAGACAAGCGAGCTCGCCTGGGGTGGCACATTGCCTGGGAAAAGTGAGAGCCACGTGGTTGAAAGACAGCAGCAGAGCAAAGCAGGGATAAGAGAGAGACACACTGACGACTGTCATCATGCAACCCAGAAGCATCCTCGCTCCCGCAGGCACCAGATGCTCCAGGTAAGAGGCTGCCGGGCGCCCGCTGCTACCTGTTAGCAATGGACAGAGGCTCGAAGGCACTGCGTTCTGAGCCACACACAGCGGCTGCCTTGACCCTGCTAGCAGTGGGTAGCAGGCAACTGCTTTGCAAAATGGTTCTTTTGCCTCCTGGTCGGGTTTTGGCTTGGGAATGGGGGCAGGAGCATGCGAAGGCTGGTGTGACGGGGCATGGGGGTGGGTTTGGGGGTGTCCTCCTCTCCAGAAAAGCCCAGGCTTTGGGGAGATTGGTGCTTGGAGCTGATGGGTCGGGGAAAGGGGGGGGACTTGCATTGCAGGAGCCTTTGCAGAGCTCCATTGAGAACCAAAAAAGACTCTGGTATCAGTCAAGCATCACTGAAAATTATGGAGAGGGTTAGAAAACACAGAACCCAGCTTGTTCCATGACCCAGGACCCAGCTGTCACCGGCATGTCAGGCTCAGTAATCACAGCTGTCCCTTCTGGAAAAAAACTCCGTGAGTGGAACTCCAGTGGCTTAGGAGAGAGATACCGGCTGGGTCAATATTTTGTAGCAATTGAGATCCAGAAATGGGGCAGATTGCCATGAGGAAAAGCGATGCAACCTTGTTCCCTAAATGCAGCTGGTTCATTGCACTCGTGCAGCCCGACTTTTAAATTCTGACCTTTCCAACACAAAAAGGCTTACCTTAAAACAGAGAGGAGACACTGGGTCCAGTTGCCTGTCGCCAAACTGCGGGCTGGCTAAATTCTCCTGGGAGGTTGGTCGATGTATTTGTCTGGCGGTTGGCAGACTGATCACTTTTTCAATATGTTTTTAATATCCAGGGTAAGGTTGTGATCGAGTTCAACCTGGGTTAAAATGCTTAGCAGCAGGTCTGCAAATAAGGGGTTGGTTTGTATGCTACAGTATAGCACAGAGACTTCACAGACACACCCATGGGCTGCTGCTTTTAGTCAAATGCCATTCAGAATGAGAAGCGGTGTGATTTTGATTTAGCCTCTTGTTAATCAATCTTCTTTTTTTGTCATGGCACACGCCTGAGACCATGTGTGAATATCCTAATTTCCAATGCACGATTCTTAGCTTGGCATTGCCGTCTGGAGGAATACGTAAGTCTTTAGTGTTAATCCGGAGGATGATAAACCTAACACGTTGGGCGAGAGCCTCAATGTTTGCAAACCGGCAGGGCTCCCCTCGCTTCGGAGTTTGACTTGCCAGTGTACATCAGCTGAGGGTCTGGCTCGGCGGGTTTTAAAAATAACTGGCATTTACATTTTGATCAGCCACGAATTCAGCTGTGCAGAAGGAAAGGCGGGTGCACTGACTTAAGATATTCGGTTCTGATGCGTTAAATAAACCCAATTATCTCCTACAGCCTCATCCAGTTGATTCGAACCACGCTATTCATGGAGTAATGTGTGAGTATGGATGGGTAGGGCCATCTAGTCCAGGGCCCTGTCTCTGACACTGGCCAGCACAGCTGCTATCGGATGTGCCTTAGAGATTGGCTTAAGCCCTGAGGCACCTGGGGTAATATCTCTGCCAAAGAGATTGTTAGCAATAACTACACTAACTGTGGATCTTCTACTTATCCGTATCAATGTCCAGTCTCTCTTTGAATCTTGCTAAGTTCTTAGTTTCAGCCACATCCTGTGGTGGTGAGTTCCACAGGCTTGTCACACATTGGGTGAAAAGGTCTTTCCTTTTCATTTCGTTGAGTATTCCATTGTCCTGGCATTGGGACACCGAGAGACCCAAACCTGGGCAGCTGGAGGGTAACTACTGTCCGGAAGTCTTCAACAGGGCGGAGATCTGCGGGAGGCTGCAAGTCTTCAGCCACGGGGCCCTTTAAAGGAGTTCAGCCAGTTCCTCCGGGCACTGCCGCAGCTTCCTGAGGGCTGAGTGCAAATACTAAGGTGTTCGCTGGTTTCCAGGCAAAGCCAGGAACTGTCATATGGAGAGCGGCATCATGAAAAAGCAGCAAACTTGCTTCGCTTGGGCTATAATTAGCACCGATCAAACTTCATGATGTAAATGCAGCATCATGCCAAGGGTGGCTATTTAAAGCAGTCGGTAATGTGCAATCCCGTCTCGGTCAATGATCCTGGGTGGCTCTGTGCTGCCCCTGGATTTCTGGGAGAAACGCGTCTCTCTTGTGCACTGCCCTAGACTGCAGGTCACCACTTCCAGGGAGTCATTTTCTGGCTGGCTCCTTCTGCTGGGATCTGGGCCCCCGCCCCCCTCCCGGCCCCAGGAGATGAGAAGGATGGTTTAGTGGTTAGGGCGCTAACTAAGGGCTTTGGAGAACCAGGTACAATTCCTAGCTCTGCCACAGGCTTCCAGAGTGACCTTGAGCAAGTCACTTTGGGCGAGATTCACATAGGGGACTTCCGTCTCTGTGCATTGCATGGGGAGAAGTAGGTGCCTAGAAAAGGCAGCCCCAGGTGCTGCAGAACTGCATAAGCTAGGAAGCAGAGCAGAGGTACCAGCGGGGGAAGGTGCAAGCATAGCCAACAGCCCCATGGGTAGGGGTACACCATTAGCAAGTAGGAGACTCTGGGCCCAAGCCCCTGCTCCGAATCAGACCGAGCAGAGATTTGAAGCTGAGTTCCTCTGTCAGCTCGGGGGAGACACACGTGTCATTGTCTGATTGCCCCTCGGTGGCTTGTGTCCTGGTGAGGGGTGCACAGCGCTCACCTACTGGATCACGCCCCGTAGGGGAGACAAGTGGGGAATTGCCTCATTTGAAAATCACCCTGGGGGCTGAGCAGCTCATTAGCTGTGGGGGCGGGGTCAGGACTCGGCTTTGCACAGGCTTGACCGCAAAAATCTTGAGTGTAGGGGGACGGGGGGACCCTCGCTCTGGCAATGAACGGGTTAATGGGGGCCTGAGAGGCCGGTTCTGCTCCCTGGCTGCACCCAGAGGCTGGGGAAGGGGCTGAGTGGGGAAGAAGCCGCAGGGAAGGAATTCTGCAATCTCTCTCTCAGCCTTGGAGGGCACAGAGACTGGCAGGGGAGCTGGCCAGGCCCTCCAGGATCTAGGCTTCCAGGGGGCTTGATGGAGGGTCAGATCGAAGGTAGGGCGGCCAGACAGCATGTGTGAAAAAGTGAGACGGGGTGGGGGGTAATAGGAGCCTATATAAGAAAAAGATCCAAAATTCAGGACATCTGGTCACCCTAGTCGAAGGTGAAGCCCCAGGAGGGCAGTAGCTGGGTTAAGTTTTGTACTTTGGGGGTTCCTAGGGGGAGCCCTGTGGGTTCTGGCCCGGAGAGAAGGGTGAACCTAGAGAGGCTGTGGGAGAGGCCCTGCTGACAGAGGCTACGGGACAGACTTCAGCTGCCGGTTACAGGGTCCCTGGCTTGGAACCCAGTATAGAGGCTGGGCCAGGCTTCCCGCACCAGCCGCTGGGGAAGGTGGCATGAGGCCCATGAGAAGGGGAGAAGGATGGCGGAAAACCCAGAGAGAAGGGCTGTGAGGCCAGTGGGACCGAGGCGCAGACCTCAGGTTGTTTCATCTTTCTCTTGGGCATCCTGGTCCCCCAGAAGGGGTTGCACCAAAGTGCGACCTGGCCGGCAGGCTGAATCGTGAGATGGGGCCTCTGCAGTGCTGGAGCAACCATTGCCAGGGAGTGCTAGAGAGGAAAGAGATGCTATGCTATGCCCAGCCACGAGGGGGCGCACCAGTCAAATCTTCTACAGGCACGTATTGCGTTAGGACCATGTCAATGGCGCCTAAATGTTGGACTTAGGTGCCTAAATCTCTTTGTGCATCTAGCCCTTCTGTGCCTCAGTTTCCCTATCTGTACAATGGGGATAATAGCACCGCCCGACCGCACAGGGGTGCGTGAGGATAAATACAATAAAGATGGCGAGATGCTCAGATACTACAGCGAGGGGGGCCAGATCACGGCCTTTGACTAGCCTCCGTGTGAATTAATGGATCAAACAATTCCCGCTCCTGCTTAATTAGCGAACATCTTGGAACTGTAGTGCCGGGATCAGTCAGAGGAGGCACCGGACCAGGCATCCACTTTTTTGGGACAAGGCGGTGGCTTCTAAGGGCGGGCTCGGGGAGTGGTAAAGGGGAGGTGACGGTGCAGAGGGTTAGGCTAGGGGAGACTGGGGTGTGTCCGGAGCGCCTGCTGAAATCAAGGGGGAGAAACTCCGGGTGACGTCAATGGAGCAGCACTGGGCCCTGAACCCCTTGGACGGCGGTAGCTGTATGTCGGAGTGGAACAGAATTCCTTGCAAAGGGGGCAGACGACAGACGTTGGGCCCATCCCCTGCCGGTGGAGATCAGCTCGCACAGGTTACCCTGGTGTAACTGAGTGGAGGAATTGGCCCTTTGGAAAACAGCCCCCAGGTGAATTTTAGACAGGCGGGTGCCCTGAACGAAAAGCAGGCTGCAGCCCGCCCTGAGTTACCTGCCTCTCGGCCTTTCAAACCCTAGAGCTAGGCACTTGTTTCATCTGATCTGCCAAGTCAGCTGCTACCCCTCTAGAGCCTATGCCCAGGCGGACAATTCGGGGACTGTTAGCCCAGTGCGAATGCAGCAACCCTCACATTAAACTGATGTCCCAGCCAGGATCGCTAGACCCTTACTGGGGCAGGTATCATCTGGTTTGGTTCTGTTTGTACAGCCCCGAGCGCGGAGCGGTCCTGGACCATGACTGCTGCAATACCGATGCTAAATTAGAAAGCCCCATTCACAGTGCATGGGCCACCCCCGAGCAGCCGATTGGCTAGATTCAGAAGCCCAGCCAGCCCGGGGCGGCTTTCCAACCCTGCAGCTGGACCGACCATTCAGAAAACGTTACATTATGGCAGGAGGATTACAGAGCCCGGGGGAGCTGCTGGCGTGGATGCAGTGCGTCAGATCCTCTCGTGTGAGACAGAACTGGGTATTTGAGAGGTGGCCAAAGTTTTGGGAAATGGAAGAATGTTAATAACCTTCCCGAATTTGTGAAGTCACTAATGGCCACTTAGTGACTGGCAGAGAGGTGCTAATTATAAGACACAGGTGCTCACACGTACAGCCAAGCTGTCCTCCAATGATGTCATGTAGCTTATGGTATTTTAACAAGGCCGGCAAGGTTGTAGGGTCAGGATTCCTGGGTTCTTTTCCCCAGCTTTGCTCTTCAATCGAGGGCAAGTTGCTCTTACTGGATAAATGGGGCAGATGAGACCCACTGTTTGGGGGGGATCTGTGAGGGCCTGAGGACCTCCAGTTGTAAGGTCAGACCCTTGGACGTTAATGAGGTGATTGGGTGAGGAGTGGGAGAGTCTGGGATATGGAGTTCAGATCCTCACTCTAGCCTCGTTCCATCATTAATTCTAATCAATTCGAGCGTATCTAATTAATTGACTAGTTCCATCATTAAACAGTCACCCGTTTCTGAGGGAACGTGTTGCATGGGACTGTCGGTGGAGAGGGGGTAAAGCTGTAAGAACGCTATTGGCTTGATGGGAATCACCCTGAACTGACATCTGAGCAGGACTGACCCTTCCCCGGCTTCTTGCTTATTTTCCCATTCAAATACCCCTAGTGACAAAAAACTAGTTCACTGGGGAAGGCCGTACCTTCTGGCTCCTCCGGAAAACACCCCCGTGTCAAGGAGTGTATTAGCCACCCCTTCAAGATACAGGCTGCAGCTTGGAGCCAAAACAGGTTGGACTGGACTACACGAACAAGCAGCTGAACAAGAGAGAGGATTGTAGAACCTGTGCTGACGTCAGTGGCTGCCCTCTGTCTCAGACCACACACACAGAGACTTTGAGGACTTTAGCTTGGGAGCTCTGCACCAGAATCCTGAGTGAAGGGCCTTCTGAGCCGCCCCTTCCCCGCGATCCTAAAGGGGACGGACTCATTTTGTTAGTTTGTTCTGGCTTCTCCTTGCCTGGATCCTTATTGAGGACCCAGGTGGCAGGAATAATGTGCAGTACCTCACCTGGCCACAAGGGGGAGGGGTGGAGGGTGTAGTTAGCACATGGCTTTTTAACTCCTGTGAGTTGCACAATGTTCTGATGTTTCGTAGCCCCAGTTCCTGGAGCTGAGATTTTTGGGAGCTTTTATTTAAACTTTTTTTAAAAAGCAAGTTTCCAGCCCCATGACTAGGGAGAAAAGCTTGAACACCTGCCCCCAACAGGCTCACGAAGCAGACGGCAGATCAGAAGCATTCGACATCCCTTCTGACCTTAAAGCTTTTGAGTCTATGGCCATGTCTACATCTAAAATTTTGCAGCGCTGGTTGTTACAGCTGTATTAGTACAGCTGTATAGGGCCAGCGCTGCAGAGTGGCCACACTTACAGCAACCAGCGCTGCAAGTGGTGTTAGATGTGGCCACACTGCAGCGCTGTTGGGCGGCTTCAAGGGGGGTTCCGGGACGAGAGAGCAAACCGGGAAAGGAAACCAGCTTCCCCGCGGTTTGCTCTCTCGGTCCCGGAGCCAGCCAGCAAACCGCAGGGAAGGAGACCTGCTTGCTCGGGGTTCCGGGACCGAGAGAGCAAACCGGGAACGCCGCGGTTTGCTCTCTCGGTCCCGGAGCCAGCCAGCAAACCGCAGGGAAGGAGACCTGCTTGCTCGGGGTTCCGGGACCGAGAGAGCAAACCGCGGCGTTCCCGGTTTGCTCTCTCGGTCCCGGAACCCCGAGCAAGCAGGTCTCCTTCCCTGCGGTTTGCTGGGTGGCTCCGGGAACGCGAGAGCAAACCGCGGCGAAGCTGGTCTCCTTTCCCGGTTTGCTCTCTCGGTCCCGGAACCCCGAGCAAGCAGGTCTCCTTCCCTGCGGTTTGCTGGCTGGCTCCGGGACCGAGAGAGCAAACCGGGAAAGGAAACCAGCTTGATTACCAGAGGCTTCCTCCTTCCACGGAGGTCAAGAAAAGCGCTGGTAACTGTCTACATTGGATTACCAGCGCTGGATCACCAGCGCTGGATCCTCTACACCCGAGACAAAACGGGAGTACGGCCAGCGCTGCAAACAGGGAGTTGCAGCGCTGGTGGTGCCCTGCAGATGTGTACACCTTCAAAGTTGCAGCGCTGTAACTCCCTCACCAGCGCTGCAACTTTCTGATGTAGACAAGCCCTATGAGACATTTATTTAAAAAAAAAAAAACATCCAACAACTCATGCTTTTTAAGCCACTTTTCTGATTTTGTTCAAGGGCCTGATTCAGGCTTTGTGAACACTGGGGATGGTAATGGCGGGGTTTTCAGTGGGACCCCAACATCTCCATCCATCAGCTTCTCTGGTATTGTAGTATCGTGGTTCTCATGGGGCTGACTGGGTTATTCAGAGAATTATGGGTTGGTGTCACATTCACAAATCCCCAACACTTCTAAGGAATACATGGGATCAGACTAGGGTCACCAGATAGCAAGTGGGAAAAATCAGGACCGGGAAGAGGGCAATAATGCAGCGGGTGAGGGGTTAATAAGGTCCTATATAAGACAAAGCCCCTAATAATCGGGACAGTTTTGATGACATCAGGACATCTGCTCAGCCTAGATCAGACAGGGAGTAGTTATTTGATAGAGGAGGGGTCTCTTTCTACTAGGCGACGATCAGGAGTTGTATTAGATGACTGGAGCTGCTGTGGAAAATCAGGTGGGTGGGGGCGGTACTCTTTCCAGGCTCTACCCACTAAATAGGCTCCACCCATACAAGTCACCAAAATGAGACCTCGCTCATAACAGAGTCTATGCAGATATTCAAAATATGCTTGTGTTGCTGCCGGCCATGCTTAGTGGGGCTTGATAGGGTCTCGCTACGCTCCTTGGGCTCTGCTCCTCCCAAGTTGTGGGGAAAAGTAAGTGGTGGCCCCTCCTGCACATTACCCACTTGGGGCACAAAGCGAGACGCCGCTCACACTAGATGGTCCTGATCTGTGTCCCTCCCTCTGCTCTCACACCAGGAACAGAAGGGCTAACTGGGCTGATGTTTAAATTCTCGTCCCTGGGTATCACAGTTCACACCTCCCCGAGGGATTGTCCCAAGTTCTCCTCAGACCATCGGTGAACCTCCAAAAAAGTGAACAAAGTGTTTCTTCCCAGCCGTGCCTGACCTCTTAAAAAAGGAAAGCGGAGACTCTGGAGAACAAGGCTGTGGGCTCAGAGTGGTGGTGGGAGGGTGAATGGGTGCGTGCTAGCCATTCCTGAGCGCTGGATAAGGAGGTGCCTGAAAACTAAAGGTTATCTTGATTGAGGGCAGGAGGTCTTTGCAGAGCTCTCGTTACTCAAAATGACATCCAAGGTGTAGCACCACTCCGGACATGCTGCTGCCCAAAAATAGGATCACAGCATTGCAGGGCCTTCGTCACAGAGATGGATTCCACCCTTCCCTCAAAGAAGGCTCCTTGGCTGGGTAAGGCAAACGGAGTTTCACCATAGATCCCTGCAGTGTTATCCTGGGTCTGAGCACTTGGGTTAGCCTAGTCCGGACATGAGCAGCCTCACAGCAAAGCCCTGCCCGAGTTACGGTGTCCCAACTGGTGCTGAGTTTCTCAGCGGACTTTGTGGTGCTTTGTGGTTCCCATGGTGCTTTGTGATGTCCTGAGCGGAGCCGCTCTGTGATTTTTACCTGGTCCATTGGGGGAGAACTTGTCTGACCTTCTAGGCACATGGAGAGGAATTGTTGGAAGGCTTTGGAGGGCTGTCAGCACTTGAGGGGTTTAACCTGCGTCCACACTGCCGAGTGAGCAAGGTCCCAGCCCGAGTGAAAGGGGGACCCGAACTCTAATTTATAGCCCCAGCCAGGCCAGCTAGCACCAAACTTGAGGGAGAGGGTTTTGTGTGTGGACAGGAGAGGGGGAAAAGGCAATGCCCAACTTAGCCCTCCAGTGAAGACCTATCATGAATGCCTCCCACACCCCTCCCCAGCCAGACTCTCACCCTGCAGGCGTTCCTCTGCTGAGTCAATGGAAAGGGAACAGCTCTCTAGCCTTTATTTATGGTTTTAAACACCAGCCGCGAATGGGCTCCACCTGGCAGGTAATCGATACTTAGGGTGCTGCTTAAACCCACTACTGGGCAAACTCTCTCTGTTCCCAACTCAGCTCAGCGACATGGGTGCAAATCCTAATGGAGGGCAGAATCGGGCCCGTTGCAGAATCCCAGGTCAGGATCGAGCCGCTGGGTCTAAGCCAGTACCAAGTTCTCATTTCTTCCTGCGCACTGCAGTCGCTGTCCCCATCCGCCCCCCACCCCCTTTTCTCTTTGGCCAACACACCTGCATTAGCCTGATTAAATCTTCCCTCTGCTCAGACCTCTGAATCTAATCAACATCCATCTGCCTCCTGGGGTTACTTAGGAGTTGGCAGCTCTGAGCCTGGACACTCGGACTGTGTTTTTACTGAAAAGGGCCTTTTAAAAAAATAATCATTAAAACCGTGTTGCCAGCACAAAATGGTCTAGGGGCCAGATCAGTTGTTCTCAACCCGTCAGCATTGGCCTTCCTTGGCAAAATGAGTAGGCAAGAAATTGACGGTTTCTCTTGGGGGGTTTCGATTGGAAAATGCTGCAGCATAACTGTGTCGGGCAGGGATATGAAAAAATCAGCCCTGCCCAGCAACACAGCTATGGTGACACCCCGTCCTGGTGTAGACACAACCATACCCACAGAAAACTGCTTCGGACGGCCTAGTTAATGTCGTTCAGGCAGGTCGTGTTCCTACACTGGCGGAAAAATTCCCTCTGTCGGTGCACACTGCATTTATACACTGGGAGGCTATGTTGGCATGCGCTGTGTAGGACAGATGTAGCTTTAGCGTCATTCCTCCAGGGTGAGGTGGGTTTGTCATACCCTGGGAGATAATTGCTAAGAAAAGATGCAGGATCTCTCTCACTTAGCCTTCACCCCCTCCTGTTCCTCAATCGTCCGTTTTCTCTGCGCCACTACAGTTAGCTGCCGTAGGGATAATGATTCCCCAGGTTTCTTTCCTCCGAAGGATCCTAAAGAGCTTTGCACATGACGACCAAATCCTGCAGTCTTTACTCAGGCAACTTTACCATTCAAGTCACCGGGAGTTTTGTCCAAGAATAAAAATGCACTTTGCCTGGCACCAAAATGCAGTCTGTTCTGGGGTGGAACACGGCAGCACACAACAATGCTACATATTTTGTCATATGGGCATGGGGCTGGGAGCCGTGGCTTGTGAGAAGAGCTGGGAGCAGAGCAGGGCTGGCTGGCGCTCCCTCCCCACCTCCCATGGGGCTGGCCCGGGTCCTGCCATGCCCCCCCAAACATTCCTCCATGCCACCCTAGGGGAGTGCACCCCACAGTTTGAGAACCTCTGCAAATATATATATTTCTTTATCCTAAAAGCAAGGAGAGACGCAGTCCAGTTCCTGCCATGTGTACAATCTAAACACGACTTGACACCGCAACAAGTGAGGCCTGGAAAGACTCGATTGGCATAAAGCCCCAGCAAGCATTCTCACCAGACAGAATGCGTGAGAACTGAGCCACGACATCAGGAGAGAGACCCTTTCTCTTCCAGCAGCTGCAGTTCGAGGGCGTTGTCATTGCTCCGTGGCCGGAAGACTTCACCGGCATTGAGTGGAACTTGGATCCCGTTGCAAAGGGGATTCTGTACGTCGACACTGGATTGGGGGAGGATTATTGAGCCCTGGGAATCTGAATGTACAATGTTTTTAAAGGGAGGCTGCCTCTGCTCTCTGAGGACAGCTTGCAGGGGGACACTAAACTCCAGCCAAACTGCACAGGGGATTTACAGTCCTTGCTCCTTTGTGAAAACGGGACAAAACTGACACCTTTCAATTATTCCTACAGCCCAGTCTGGCTCCTCCGGTGTGCCAGGATCTACCCGGAGTAGCCCTGCCAGAGTGACGCTGAATTTACACCAGTGCCGTGGAGATCAGGGTCTGGCCCTGTCCTCTAGCCGGTAAAGAAAGACAACATTTGGAAGCACCAGGCGTGCCAGACCTTATTTCACCAATGACATCCTAGTCGAGTAGGGAAGGGCGACGGCTCCCATTCCAATGAATTCTTGTCCTCCCACCCCTCCCAACCCCCCCACACCTCGATGAATGTTCTCCCCCTTTTTAATCATCCCTCGCTTTGATGTCTGCGTTTTAATGCATGTGCTGGCGAGATGCCACAGGGGCACTCAAAGGAGATTGCGTTCCTTGGCCTGACTTGCCAGCCACAGCGTCCCGGCCTCTGCAAACAGAGAACTGCCAGCCGGCTGGCTAGGAGGAAGCCAGGCCTCTGGGTTGGAGATGCAACCATCTCTCAGTGTTTGCACAAGCGCGGGCACGTAACAACCATCTCCGCATTGTCCTGGCCACAGTCACTGGTATTAGACGAGTGCTACAAGCCAGCATCCAGCCTGAATAATAGTGCCCTGCGTATAGAGCAGAGGTTCTCAAACTGTGGGGCGCACTCCCCTAGGGTGGCATGGAGGAATGTTCGGGGGGGCATGGCAGGACCCGGGCCAGCCCCATGGGAGGTGGGGAGGGAGAGCCAGCCAGCCCTGCTCTGCTCTCAGCTCTTCTCACAAGCCGCGGCTCCCAGCCCCGTGCCCATATCCACCCTCTGCCCCTGACTGTGGCCCAGCTGCAGCTTCGCTCTTGGCCCCACCCCTGCTCCCAGCATCAGCCCCATTACCCCTGTCCACATTCCCCCGCCTCCCTCCAGAGCTGAGGCCCCGCTCCCAGCCCTGGCTTCAGGGGATGGGGGGCCGACAGAGGTGGGGGGGCGACCCTGAAAAGTTTGGGGACCACTGCAATAGGCGGTCTCCATCTCCTGCCTGCCAGACTGTTGCTGCGTGCTGTTAAAGGCTGCTGTACCCCACCCCAGAAGAGGCTGCTTGTCAGCAGCTCTAGGTACACTTCTAATGTGCTTTGGGGTGGAAGGCGCTAGTGGAGGGCAAAGTGGCTGAGAAGTATCGGCGGAGGGGGAGGCGGTTGGTTGGAACAGCCCAGAGGGAGGAAGGAGGAAGAGTAACGGGATGAAGTTAGAGAGAGGTAAATCTAAGCTGAATAGCTAGGAAGATGAAGATATGGGTTGGGGGGGCAATCATCTCCTGGGGGCCAGTGGTAGATACAACTGGTGAATATACCATGGGGCAGAGAATTGGCACTAGGCATCATGACCTGGCATTAGAGCAAACTCAGGGTCTTGTCTCTGACCAGCGAAGAGATTTGAGTTCAGTTCCCAGCTCCACTACAGATTCCAGGTGTGACCTTGGCCAAATCACTTAGTCTCTGTGGGCCTCAACCTTTCGTTTTCTTACAGTCACCGCCAATTCCTTTGCTTTTGGCCTGTCTTGTCTGTTCAGACAGCGAGTGTCAGGGGCAGGGACTGTCCCTCCCCATGGCAGTGCAGCGCCTGGCACAGTGGGGTCTAGATCTCTGTTGGATTCTCTGATCACAGGGGAAGACAGGGTGTTTCTGGGGATAGGGCACTGGACTGGGACTCAGGAGACTTGCGTTTGAGTCTCAGCTCTGCCACTTGGGGACCGTGGGCAAGTCCCTTACCATCTCTGTGCCTCAGTTTCCCCATCTGTACAATGGGGATAATGATCCTGACCTCCTTTGTAACACGCTTGGAGCTCTAGGGGGGAAGAGCTAGGCGGTACAGTTATTCCCATGTACAGAGGGGCGCAGAGAGGCTAAGTGACTTGTGCAAGGTCACACAGGAAGTCTGTGGCAGAGCAGAGAGATGAACCCACGTCTTCACAGTCCTAGGCTTGGGCCCTAACCACTGGGAAATGCTGTTGCTCTAGTAGCTGTGGTTCTGCAATGCACCCTCCTGCTTGCGGCTATGGCAGCAGCCCTTAAAGCCTGGGGGGCTTTAAGGCTGCAGCGTCAGATCCCTGCCCGCTTTGTTTCCAGGAGCTCAGTCTCACAGGGCACAAGAGACAAGCACTCACAGAGACCCGAGTGTATCAGTGCCTCTGTCCTACAGAACCAGCCGGTTCCCTTGCAGCAGGTTCTCACTGCCGGGCATCTCCAACGAGTCACAAACTATTTCTGTTCTCTCTCCACAGCGGGAGCCCTGGGGAAATGGGGGAGTCGAACTAGAATCTCTTTGCCGCCATCTGAGCTGGCCGTGCACACAGACATCCCGCCAGGGTCATGATTACAGGCAAGTATGTCTTCCTGGAGCACACTGGATGGTGGGTGGAAAGGCGGGTTGGAATGAACCGATGAAAGCCGCCCGTCTCTGGGAAATCACATGCAACGGGGCAAGGGCGTGTGTCTGACGCGCCGGGCTGGCGCGGGAGAGGCCTGGGTTTGATGCTGTGCTCTCGCACAGGTTCCCGGTGGCACCTAACCCTGCAGCTGGAAGCACGCCAGCTACCGGCTGGAGAAGCCCCTTTGCCGCGCCCCGAAGCCAAACCCCCTGCCATGCAAGTGGGGCGTGTGCGCTGGGATAGAGCATCCCTCTCAATGCTGAGGATATAAACCCCTTGTTCAGGGCTTAATGCCAACCCTTTGTTGGGGAAGGGGTGGGGGCAGGCTATCCTGGCACTACAGGGTTTCTTGCACCTCCCTGTGGCAGACACTAGATGGGGCACTGGTCCGCTTGAGGGGCTATTTCTGCATTCCCGCACAAGCAGCAGTGCCCCGGGTCAAGGGCCACACGACCGCTGCCGCCTGGGTGCAGCCACGTCCAAGCGTGGGCCAGGGTTTTCCCCGCCCCTCTGGGAAAAGCACGTTTCATTCCCGCCAGATCCAGGGCTCCAGGCACAGACTAGTGACGACTCTAAACCCCGGGGGCATCTCTGTGGCAGCAGCAGGGGTAACTTCCAGCTTGGGCAAACTTTTTTTCTTCATAGACTCATAGACTTACGGTCAGAAGGGACCATTATGGTCATCTAGTCTGACCTCCTGCACAATGCAGGGTACAGAATCTCACCCACCCACTCCTGCAACAAACCTCTAACCTATGTCTGAGTTATTGAAGTCCTCAAATTGTGGTTTAAAGACCTCAAGGTGCAGAGAATCCTCCAGCAAGTGACCTGTGCCCCGTGCTGCAGAGGAAGGCGAAAAACCTCCAGGGCCTCTGCCAATCTGCCCTGGAGGAAAATTCCTTCCCGACCCCAAATATAGCGATCAGTTAAACCCTGAGCACGTGGGCAAGACTCACCGGCCAGCACCCAGGAAAGAATTCTCTGTAGTAACTCAGATCCGACCCCAGCTAACATCCCATCCCAGACCACTGGGCATATTTACCTGCTAATAATCAAAGATCAAATAATTGCCAAAATTAGGCTAGCCCATCATACCATCCCCTCCATAAACTTATCAAGCCTAGTCTTGAAGCCAGATATGTCTTTTGCCCCCACTACTCCCCTTGGAAGGCTGTTCCAGAACTTCACTCCTCTAATGGTTAGACACCTTCGTCTAATTTCAAGTCTAAACTTCCTAGTGTCCAATTTATATCAATTTGTTCTTGTGTCCACATTCCCCAGCCCTCCCTGCTGGGATTCAGTCTCAGGTCACTCACTTGCACGGCAAGATCCCATGTAGCCTTGGCCAAAAATGAAAGCAGCTGCATCACCGGTCCCTGGGGACAGCTCCCTCTCTGGGATCAAACTGATACAGCTCCGTACCATCAAAAGGCATTTTGCAGCAAGTGCCAAGGATGGATGACGGTGGCCTCTTTACCAACGCCGGGTCCCGTTAGTGACACTTTCCAGATGCTTGATGCCACACGACAGTGGATAAAACCCATCGGTAAGGCTAAGATTTTGTCACAGATATTTTTAGTAAAAGTCATGGACGGGTCACGGGCAAGAAAGAAAAATTCACGGAAGCCTGTGACCTGCCCTGTGACTTTTACTAAAAATATGCATGACAAAATGGGGAGCTGCTGGATCCCCACGCTGTCGCCGGTGGCTGGACAGCTGCGAGGGCCCTGGCTCGGAGCTCCAGGATCCTCCGCCCCCCAGACTCAGAGTTGCAGGGCCGCCCCTTCACCTGAAGAAGCTGGGAGCTATAGGTACCCCCACCGCCGGCTGTGGCTCGGAGCTCCGGTGGGCCCCCACCACCAGGGGCAGCGGGGACCCTGCAGCTCCTGATTGTCACGGGCTGAAGTCACAGAGGTCTCTGGAAGTCACGGATTCCGTGACTTCCGTGACCTCCACAACCAAATCATAGCCTCACCCATCAGTGCTGCAAGAATTTATGCCTGAAGCCTTCCAAACTTATCAAACGGCAGCTGTGGAGAACATGGTTTTCTACCTCTTGGGCGTTCGTTAGAGGAGGGCTTGCATTTTAATGAATCAATCGATGCTGGAAAAGTTCCCGGCATCGTCCTCTGCTTTCAAAATAATACATCATATCCCAGGGCCACTGAATTTCAGTGCTGAGTGAGATCCATTGTCCTTCACCTGAAATGCCAACATGAAGAGGGTGAAAATAAAATACAGCCTTGGGTGTGCGTGTCAGTCACGGAGAGACATTTAAATCCCATGAGTAGTGCCAGCTCTGCTGCCGGTTAGCTGACATTCTCCAGAAGGCAAAGATTTGATCAGCCATGGTGTGATCCAGCGGGCGGAATGCTGGACAGCGACTCAGGAACCCGGGTTCTAGTCCTGGCTCTGCCACTGATGTGCTGCATGACCTCGGACAAGTTCCTTTCTACTCCTGGGCCCACGAGGGACTGTCATCATTTAAATGTTCTGAGGTCAACAGATTGCAACCATATCAGATGCTGTGGAGGAATTGTGACTTTAGGAGCACCCCTGCAGGGAGAGAGAGTCAAACGCTGACCCTCTCCCAGATGGGGAGGCAAATTGGGGCACATTTCGTCCTTAGGAGATAGCACAGTGACTTGCCCTGGCCAGATGCCATGGTGGTGGGCACCAAAGGAAAGAACAAAGAGCCAGCCCCCCACTGGTATTAGGTTCGTGAAGCTGTGCTGTCTGGCCCTTAGACAGATGGGTCTGCTGTGTGGTTCTCCCAAGGCGCCCGTGGGCCAGGTGCTGTCTAGGGGCAGATCTGCTTCGGTTCTCTAACTGAGGGATGTTCTTGTTTTGCAGGAAGCAGGTAAGATGGTGGCTGGGCCTCTCCTAGACTCCCCCTTCTCTTGGGCTTGTTGGCATCCCCTGTTCTTCCTCGCCCTGGAGGCCCTCCTGACAGGATCCAGCTGGAGCTGCCCTTCCAACTGCCACTGCTCCTCCCAGGACAGGTCTGTCTTCTGCAACCGCCGGCGCCTGACCACCGTGCCGGGCGGGATCCCCCCAGAGTCTGAGCTCCTGGACCTGAGCAAGAACCGCATCAGGACCTTGCACCAGGGCATGTTCTCCCGTCTGCAGCCCTTGAAGGAGCTGGACCTGAGCGAAAACATCATCTCCAACATTGAGCCCGGAGCCTTTAACAGCCTGCAGAAGCTGATGACCCTGAGGCTGAAGAGTAACCAGCTGAAAATTGTCCCGCCTGGAATCTTCACCGGCCTCCCTAACCTCACCATCCTTGACATTAGCAAGAACAAGATCGTCATCTTCCTGGACCACTCCTTCAAAGACTTGTTCAACCTTAGGAAGCTGGAGGCCGGGGACAACCACCTGGTCTTCATCTCGCCGCAAGCCTTCAGCGGGCTCCTCCGCCTGCAGCAGCTCACCCTGGAGAAATGCAACTTGACGGGCGTGCCCCAGCTTGCCCTCTCCCAGCTTCACCACCTGATTGAGCTCCGGTTCAAGGTGCTCAACATCAGTGTCCTCCACAACTACTCCTTCCGGAGGCTGCACCGTTTGAATGTGCTGGAGATTGACCGCTGGCCTTTCCTGGCCACGCTGGAGCCCCGCAGCCTCTTGGGACTGAACTTGACCTCCTTGTCTGTCACCAAGTGCAACCTCAGCGCCGTCCCTTACCAGGCGTTCAGGCATTTGGTTTATCTCCAGTACCTGGATCTCTCTCACAATCCCATCTCGGTGATCCATGGCAAGAGGCTGAGCGACCTTTCACGCCTTCAGGAATTCCACCTCTCTGGAGGCAGGCTGGCCACCATCGCCACCAGTGCCTTCCAAGGACTCAATTACTTCCGGCTGCTCAATGTCTCGGGTAATGCCCTGAGGACCTTGGAAGAAGGGGTCTTCCACTCGGTGGGGAACCTGGAGATCCTACGGTTAGACAGAAACCCCCTGGCCTGTGACTGCCGGCTCTTATGGATTATCCGAAGGCGACGCAGGCTTAACTTCGGAGGGCAGCAGCCCGCCTGCGCAAGCCCCACGACGGTCAAAGGGAAAGTCTTCAAGGATTTCTCTGATGTCCTCCTGCCCAATCACTTCACCTGCAGGAAGTCTAAGATCCCGGACAAGACGCCTCAGCAGGTGAGTGTGGAAGAGGGGGGCAAAGCAACCCTGAGCTGCAAGAGTGAAGGGGATCCACACCCAACTGTCTACTGGGTGTCACCTCATAACATCCGCCTGGACTCCAACCACAAGGGGCGGATGAGGGTCTTCGCAGATGGCACCTTGGAGATCGACTACGCCCTAGCCCAGGACAGTGGCACCTACCACTGCGTTGCCAGCAACGTAGCAGGGAACGACACTTTACTGGCGCACCTTCGCGTGAGCAAGCCCTCCACCCAGTTGGGCAATGACTCCTTCCTGTTCTTCAACAGCTCAGAGGCCTTCCAGCCGTCCCTCATCGACGTGGGCACGCTGGTGGGAGTCTTGGCCATGGGCATCCTGCCGTTCCTCAGCTCGGTCGCCGTCTGCTTCGTCTTCATCTTCTTCTGGAGCAAGAGCAAAGGAAAGGTCAAGCATCACGCCACCTTCGAGTTCATCCCTCACTATCCCCACGCGGCCTGGAACAAGCCGCGCAGCGGCGGCGGCAGCAAGTTTGCCATGAAACTCATGTGATGAGGTGGCCATTTTCTCGCCTCAGGCCCCCATAGCTTTGTAAACCTGGAAATGAAAAATGCAGCGAACTTACAAAAGTGGTTCATCTTTGTGAGCTGCCGATGCCAGCACCACGCTCCACCTGTGTAGCAGCGCGGGGGGCCAGGGAGTCTTGTGGTCAGCATGAAGTAGAAATAGTCTATAGTGAACCTTTTTGGCCGACTCTCAGGGACCTGGCGACGATACCGCTGCAGGTCTGGTGCAAAGATAACACACTAAGGCAGAAGCTAGAGGCTTGGTGGTGCGGGGAGTTGGGCCTGGATGAAGCCTTTCATCTCTAAGTCACTGGTTCTAACCCCGCCTAGGTTGGCAGAGGCTGGAGAATTGGGGACCTCTGGGGAATGAGGTTAGTGGTCAGGTTTGAGGTGTGTTGGCTGGGCAATATGGAGGAAACGTTTATGTGGAGAGAGGACGTGTCCTGAAGTAGAGAAGGAAGGACCTTGCGGGATGTCGTAAGATCATGACTCCTTCCCCTGGAGCAGAACAGCTCTCACACCATGGCAGGAAATAAGACCGTCTGAGTGGGTAATTTATCAGGGGTTTTGGCAGCTCTGCTATAAAATGATGATGGTAAACTGGGGAAGGGGGAGAGTTAAAAATTGGAAGTGTCTTTGCCAGGCCTGGAGTCATCTTTGTCCCTGAAATCACCCAGATCCTTAATGGGCTCCCAGAGGGGAGACAAAATGCTCATCTTTTCCCTCCCCCCAGTCCCTTCTACAACCCCTCAATCTGCAGTGAATTATTCATGTCAGGCAAAAACTAAGCGTGCTGCTAAATGCAATCTATTAAAACCACTGTGGCTGAAAGTCTTGTCTAACGCTTAACCAGATCATTGAGAGCAATAAATAACACTCCACACTTCTGTAGCAACCGCAAACCAAAGAGCTCAAAGCCCATCACAGTCATTACGGGGTTATACCTCATAACAACCCTGTGACGCAGGTAAAGAGCACAATCCCCGTGCTACAGATGAGGAAACTGAGGCACAAAGCAGGGCGTCAGCTTGGCCTTTGCTCTTCATGCTGCAACACTACGACCAAGCCACCCAGGCAGAGCTGGGACCTAAATAACCACATTCAGTCACTATACAGGAATGTGCCAGGCCTAGTTACACACAGCGTGTGGCTCTGGCTGGTTTCTGACGGCTTCTCAGAACGTAGACCACTGTGAGTGCCACTAGTATTAACCCTTAATTGGGGAAACTGAGGCATAGAGTGGGGACATGATTTGCCTTGAGCTCACACAGCAGAGCTGGGAATAGATTAGACCATGCAGCCTCTAGGAATCCTGATGTGCATCTCTGCTCTAACCACCAGAGTCTGTTTCTCAAATACAGCCACTGTGGCTGCTTGAGGCCACCAGGGGCTTTTCTTGCGGCCACGGTCCCTTGGCTGTGACTGGAGGGAGGAATATAGCAGCCCCTCTGACTCCCTGTTGCTCCTGGCTGCACTGCCTTGCTGTGGATTGCTGGGGCTGCTAGCAGGGGTTGGACCTTGCCCCCTTTAGAGACACCTGGGCTACAATGCTGGAGGAGAAGGCAGCCAGTGAATTCCCTATCTTCCCAGGGGCAGTGGGGCTCAGGCTTTGGGCTTCAGGGCTGGGGTGGCAGACTCTGCCCAGGGGCTTTGGGCTCCAGTCCAGGATCTGGCTGTGCAGCAGCAGTGCCCAGGCTCCAGCTGCAGGGGCTTCGGGCTTCAGTTCCCCACCGCCTCCTCTGACCTTCCCATCCATGCCTGAGTGAGCCTTATTTTCCCCACTAACTTTGCCGGGTGGCTTCCCTGCAGCTCCAGACCTGGCCTCCCAACCTAGGGAACCAGGGATGACTCGGAGACACAGAAATTGAACTTTCGTTCCTTTGCCCTGCATTTTGTTGGAATCGTTTCCAAAGATATTGGCTCGTAGGAGCTAAAGCCGGGCTAGGAGCGCTGTCACTGTCCAGCCGCCGGGTCGAGAGCATCCCTCCCTGGGCAAGCAGCGCCCAAGTCCGAGCCCAGGGACGTTTATGGTGTGTCTGTCCCAAATCGCTTTCCTTCCTTGGTGTGGTAAACAGAAACAGCTCCGGGAATCCAGGGGGCAAAGGAATTTCGGGTACGGATGATATTTTTGTGGCAAGTTACCAGGCGTGATGCTGGAAGCCACACTCACTCAAGGGTGGCGGTCGGGCTTCCTCGAGGGGTGGCATTGGCCGCACAGCGAGGTTGATGGGTCAGCTCCTGGACTTGTGCTAACGGGATCTATTTTAGCAGAGAGCCCAGGTTTGATCCCTCCTACCTCCGACTAGCCAGGTGCTTTGCATTAGCAATGTGCGTCCTGAAGGAGCCCTGTAGCCCCCCAGCCCCCGCGCTAGGTGCTGTATGCACACAGTCCCTTTCTCCTACTTTTGTAGCCCAGCTCTTGAGCCAAAAGTCATGGGCTTGGTCCATCACGCTGCTCCTGGCTTGTGAAACGTATGAAGCTCCCCAGTCATTTTTCTCAACTGCATTTTTTCGCTCCCTCCTTGGAGAAGTTGAAGCATGGCTGGCATCCCCTGGGGGATTTTGTCCCCTGCAGTTTATACCTGCTTGACTGAGGTATGAATTTAGCCCTGTACGTTCCTAATTGCATCCCAAGAGAATTCTGTCACTTGTGTGCTTGGGTGGGAGGCTAATTGTCTAAGGGGGAAATGGACTCCTAGGCCTGGGTACCAGCACACAGCAGGAGCTCTCAGACCATGATTCTCAGTTGCTCTGTTCCCACACCAGGGACAGGGATGAAAGACCAGGAGCGGGGTGAGGAGGCACAACAGTAGCTGTGAGCTTTAAGCCATCTTTTTGCTCTCTGTATCCTGAAGCTGTGCCTTGGCCAATCCCTGGGGTCAGTTAGAGCAGCCTTAGGGCTGCTCTAACATACACTGCTTCCCTGTGGGGGCATACAACGGGGAGAATAGCGGCAGCCCAGAGCACTCCAGCTCCCCCTCTTACATGCTCCCAACACCAGGGATGAAGGCCAGTTTAGCTCACCAGACATGTCTGCAAAAGCCCTCATCCTCCAGCTTTAAACTTCTCAGCTGGATTCCTTCTCTTCACCAGGCCCAAATCCATGAGCCCTTGGACTGGGGGCAGAGTGCACCATTGTGACAACTGTTCTGGGCCCTCTCTCAGAAGCTCGTCTGGGAACGGAGCTGCTGGTGGTGCCGATAGCTCTCCCGGGGAGGGGGCAGGGGCTTGCCAGCTGGGATTGTCCGAGGCATCGGGCGGACTGCCAAAGCCCATTGGGCTCCATTGAAACTCCAGCCTTCAGCCAGGACTCTCAATGCAATTTCCAAGGACTGCTCATTATCCACCAGGTATACATGGGGAAACTGAGGCACGGAGGGGCCCGGGCATGCTTGAACTCATAGAGCAGGTCAGAGATGGAGCTAGACCACTGGACTAGACTCCAGGTCTCCACAGACTCCCCGCTCCAGCATCCTCCCCGTTCGGCCACCGAAAGCAGCTCCACTCTGATTGTTGTGTATAACCCACACTCTCAGCAATATTACTCTGCTGTAGCATCCATGCCAACCCCTGGGGCCTGGATCCCCTGCTCCTCCAGTGAACTCATCAGCGGGGCTTTTGTTGGTTTTCCAAGGGTCTTTCACACACCCCAAGTGGAAACAACAAAATCCCCAAAGCTGGGGAATTCTACAATCGCTGCAGGTGGAAGGTATAGCTGACCAATCACGGGATGCCCTTATAAGGTATCGTATAGCTGAGGATCCCAAGGTGCTTATAAGTCTTAGTTCTCGCACTACAACCTGGGGGGTAGGTCACATTTCACAGGTGGGGAAACTGAGGCACGGAGCAGGGACGCGAGTTGCCTATGTTTACACAGCAAGAACTGGGTCGAGAAGCCAGGAATCCTGCACCCTCATCCTGCACTGGTCCCCTGTTCCCACCACTGTCCCCCACAGCCAGGAATAGAACCCAGCTGGCCCAGCTCCCATTTGTCTCCACCACCCACAAACCACTAGTCCACCCTCCTCCCAGAGCTTGGACTGGACCCCGGGAAATCTGGCTCCCAAGGCTCTGCTCCAACCACTAGACAATATTCTCTTTGAGAAGAGCTAAGAGAAAACAGGACATCTCCCACTGCTGGGAAGCAAGCACTGGATCCCTGCATGGGAATCTCACTTAGAGCACAAGAGACCTGCCAGGTACCAGAGCAGGAGATGCACAGGAACCAGGATGCACACAGAGGTAGCGGATAAGCATGACAGACTTTGCTTGCAGGGATTAGATTTTAACCTTTCAGATCTCACGGCCTAGTTCAGTGGCAGTTCTGCAGCCAGGACGCTGGCACAGCGAGGGAATCGCTGCTTCTAAAGCCCTTCTGTGGGCGAAAGAGAGATTGGACCTGAAATCTAGCACACAGGTGAGAGAGGAGAAATAGAAACAGGGGGGTAATAATTTCCTGTGGCGCCACAGACCTTATTCGAATCCCTAGTTTAAAAAAGAACACACTCCAGAAATGTTGTTAATGATTATGCCCCGTGCTTTTTATCCAGAGAGAGCAGAGTTCTTTACGAAGCAGGTCAGTGCTGTTATTTTCACTTTAAAGCTTGGGAAACTGAGGCACAGGGCAGGGTCATGAGATGCCCAAGGAATAGCACCCCCGTCTCCCAATTCCCACTTCAGTGCTCTAGGAGTGCGACTCGAGATTAGGATCCCAGCATAGTAGGCCCTGTGCAAACACAGCCCAAAAAAGGCAATGCCCCGGCCCCAAAAAGCTTCCAGTCAACGTAAACGGCAAAAGACAAGAATTGGGTACAGCCAGACAAGGAAACGAATAAAGTCTATTGTGCCAGACGTTAGCTGGTGTAAAGCAGCAAAACTCACCAGCGTCTCTCCACACCAGCCGAGGTGTTGGGTCTCTTGAGCAACGTCCAGTCACACCGGCTGGGATTCTCAAACCCCTCTGAAGACTTGGCATCCTTCTAATGCAGAGCTGGGTAAACATTTTGGCTCAAGGGCCACATCTGGGTGGGGAAATTGCATGCAGGGCCATGAATGTAGGGCTGGGGCAGGGGGTTGTGGTGTGGAAGGGAGTGCGGGGTGTGGGAGGGAGTGTGGGGTGCAGGAAGGGGTTCAGGGGAAGGGGTTGGGGTTGGAGTGCAGGAAGGGGTGTTGGGTGCAGGAGGGGTGTGGGGTGCAGGATGCAGGAGGGAGCTCAGGGCAGGGGATTGGGGTGGAGCAGGCATTGCAGAGTGTGGGAGGAGAATCGGGGCAGGGGGCTCAGGGCAGGGGGTGCAGGGTGCAGGAGGGGCTCAAGGCAGGGGGTTGGTTTGGAGGAGGCAGTGCAGAGTGTGGGAGGAGAATTGGGGCAAGAGGTACAGGGTGAAGGAGGGGCTCAGGACAGGAGGGTTGGAATGCAGAAGGGTTGTGGGGTGCAGAAGGGGGCTCCAGGCAGGGGGTTAGGGTGCAGGAGGGGTGCAGGGTGCAGTGGGGCTCAGGACAGGGAGTTGAGGTGCAGGAGGGGTGTGGGGTGCAGTGGGGGCTCAGGGCAGGGGGTGCAGGGTGCAGGAGGGGCTCAGAATAGAGGGCTGGGGTGCAGGGAGGTGTGTGGGGTGTGGCAGGGGGCTCCCGCCAGGGGGTTGGGGTGCAGGAGGGTGTGGAGTGCAGGAGGGGACTCAGGGCAGGGGGTGCAGGGTGCAGAAGGGGGCTCAGGGCAGGGGGTTAGGGTGCAGGAGGGTACGGGGTGCAGGAGGGGCTCAGGGCATGGGGTTGGGGGGCAGGAGTGCTCAGGGTCCCCCCTTCCAGGCACCTGGTGCCAGCCACTTCTGGGAGCAGCACGGGGCCAGGGCAGGCAGGAAGCCTGTATTAGCCCCGCTGCACCATGGGGCTGACAATCCCGCAGGCCGGATCCAAAGCCCTGACGGGCCGGATCCGGCCCACAGGCCGTAGTTTGCCCTCTCCTGTTCTAATGGGAAAGGAGCGTCCGGCTGCCCCAGACAGCTAGACCAGAAGCTGGGCCATCACCTATTTCCACTACAGCCAAAGACTCGGAAAGGCAGTTTAACAGATACGTTAATTAGCTCGCTGAAAATGGTTGACGACACCATAGAGTCCGTGTGTTATTCTCTGCACCATGCGATGGGAAAGAGCTTTACACGCATCTCAGCAAAGCACAATTCACACCATCAAGCAAAGGATCAATTGTTTCTTCTCTCTGCTTCCCCCCACCCCCCACCCCACGGGCATCCTGACAAACTTTGCTGCTCAGTCCCAGGCCAGGACGCCGGAGTTCTCTTTCCAACACTGCCCTGTGATTTGTGACCTTGGACCACGCAGCGGGCCTCAGTTTCCCTGTCTGTACAACAGGAGGAAGGTGGGTCTCATTCCTCCAGGCCTCATTGTGAGCAAAATGTTCGGAAGCTCTGGGCTGACAAGGGGCTGGAGGGATTTTAGAGTTTGTTATTCTTGATTCTTCTCGGTCATGTTCTGGCCCCGCGTTACAGCCAGGCAGGACAAATCGGTGCAAATGAATAAAGGAAGCTGCTTCTTGAGGCTCAGCCTAAATCCAAGACACAGGCAGCGATTTGGAAGAGAGGTTCCAGGACACCCAGTTAATTGCCTGACGGCAAATCTCTCAGAACTGCAGGGTGCGCGGGGGGTCAGACGAGGGAGCCCACATTCACACACGGCCCAGGCTGCTGGGAATAAGAAGTGAATAACTGAGGGAGACTGGGCTGGGCTTAGAAATGGAATCAGGACTGGGGGGAGAGTCAGCCCAGTAGGAAAGGTGCAGACTGTCAGCAGAAGAGATGCTGCTGCCCAGGGTTTAAACACTGAACAATTCCTGAGCCAGGCGCCGGCTGCCCAGAAATTAAAGCAGGGTGAGGAATGGACTAGCTACGAGGCGCACCGTGAGGCAGTGCTGGGGCTGGGAATCCCAGGTCCCATTCTGCCCCCCCTTGCTCTAACCCCATGCCCCTCCCAGAGCTGGGAATAGCACCCAGGAATCCTTGGTCCCAGCCCCCCGCTCTAACCCCTAGCCCACACTCCTCTCCCAGAGCTGGGAAGAGAACCCAGGAGTCCTGACTCCTCACCCCCATGTTTTAACCACTCCCCTCCAAGAGCTGAGAATAAAACCCAGGGCTCCTAGCTCACCCCCAACCACTAAGAAGACCTCTCCCCTCCCTGAGCTAGGATTAGAACTCAGGAGTCCTGGTGCCTCTTCCCCAGGGGCTAACCACTAGCCAGGAGTGCGGACACAGCCTGAGTCACTGCCCTGCCCTGTGTTGCCTTCCAGAATGCAGCAAAATAAATAAATAAATAACAGACCAGGGTGCCCCTGTAGATTTACAATAGGTAAAGCCCTGAACAGCTCCATTTCCCACACCCCAAACACACCCAGCAGCACAGACTGAGCTCCATCGGGGGGGGAGGGGGCAGGCAGATGCTCTGAGCAGCACGGCTGGACTCTAGCAGGAACCATGCCCACCCTTTCCTCATGGAGGGGCTGGAGGGATATAACCCATTACAGGCCCATTCCTGGGGCAGTCACCCGGCTCCCTAAATGCCCCCTTTGCTCCAGTTCAATAACACATTTAAAATGGCTGCTGTGCTGCACCCCAGAGGCAGCTGCATGTCAGCACCGGAGAAGTCTGTCTAATATACAGACTCAAGCACTTTCAGCTCCCCCATGGCTAAGAGGAGAGGTACAGGCACTGACATCAGACATAGTTGTTAGGGGGTTGAGTGGAGCTTATTCAGTCTAATGCTGCTGAAAATGCAGAAGGCAGGCTGGGAAAGCATTCGAACCCAGAGTCACTTCCAACAGAACCAGTCCTGATCGGGGAGCATCGCCTAGGGGTTGGAGAAGCTGAAATGCTGTCTGAGAAGGTACAGAGAAAGGCAATGAAAATGATTAGAGCATGAAACAGCCTCCGTGCGAGGGGAGATTGAAAAGATGAGGACTGTTCAGCTTGGAAAAGAGGCGACTAAGGGGGGGAGGCTAGAGGTCCATAAAATCATGACAGGTGGGGAGAAAGTGAATAGAGCTGTGTTAGTTACCCTTTCACAGAACACAAGAACCAGGGGTCACCCGCTGAAATGAATAGGCAACAGATTTAAAACAAGTGTACGGTATTCTTCACAGAACACAAGTCTTCACCGTCAACCTGTGGAACTCACCGCCAGGGGATGTTGTGAAGGCCAGAAGTATAACTAGGTTCAAAAAAGAAAAGTTCCTGAAGGAGGAATAGCTATGAGCCAAGATGGTCAGGGACACCATCCCATGTGCTGGGTGTCCCTAGCCTCTGACTGCCAGAAATTGAGACTGGACAACAGGGGATGGATCACTCAAAATTGCCCTGGTCTGTTCATTCCCTCTGAAGCATCTGGCACCTGGCCACTGTTGAAAGACAGGATACTGGCTAGATGGACCTTTGCTCTGACTCAGTATGTTCTTATCCTCATCTTGAGCGTCTAAGGCTCACTCGGGCATTCAGAATGCAACACCTTCCTGGCTTCGCTTAATGCTCCGTTGTCATGGCCAAGGCCCAGCAGGAATAACCCTTTGGGAAAGTGCAAAGATAACGAGCACCACGCTGGGGGCGGCGTTGCTTGCTCTAACCCAAAATGAGACTCCGAGCAGCGATGGGTAAGCGCTCCCTTTTGTGGAGAGGTTGGCAGGTGAGTCTCGGATGTCAGCAGTTCTAGTCCTCAACCCGGACACTGACTCCCACAGCTGACGGGTTCAACCCACTCTGAGACATCTAGAGCCTGATCTTCAGGGACGCAGTGACCCACAAATCCAGCTGATGGCCAGGAGACCCACATCTCTGAAAAGCAGGCCCTGGGCATCCAAAAAATGGAGGTGTCCTAACCTGAGTGGCCATTTGGAGGTTTGGCATTTGGCCTCCTTGTGCCATCAGTGGAGCAGATAAACGGGCCACGAGCAAAGGTTCCGGGTCTGGTTTTAGAGTCGAGTTTGTGGGCACAGTTGGGCTCGCATAGACCCCTGCCCAATTTTGCTCGCCAGCCAGGTGGTCAGTCTAAGTCCCAGCAGCTGGGCCCACATTTGGTTCTGGCCCCAGGGCAGGAGGCTGGGTCGCAGCACCTGGGGAAGGCAGCGATCACACAGCGGGAGAAGTGCTTGTAACCCGCCGCTGTGTGTATGCCCAGATTTTAAATGGCTTTAATGTCATGGGGCTGCCTCTGTTTCTGCACTCAGGGGAGGGACAAATCCAGTATTAACCCCACATCCCTGGGTGGGTCAACAGCAGCCCTGACTGTACCTGGGATTTCTGGATCTATACACAGGCACCTTCGCTGCCTGAGCTAAGCGACTTGGGTTTGTCAGGCGCAGCAGCTGATCGACCCCAATATGTGGCCCAGCCATGGCTTGAGGGGGACAGAGCTTTGCATACAGTAGGTGTGGTTAATGCTGGCTTTGCCTTGAAGCCACATTTCTGCTCCCAGTGTTCTGGGGCTGTGCAAGGCCCTGCCTCAGCCTCAGTGCAAGTTAGAACAGCCTCAAGGCTGCTCTATTTTATGCTCTACTCCCTATGAAAGCAGAGGCTGGGTGCCAGGCAAGTGCAGAGGCTAATCTCAGCTCCAGAAAGGTCCTCTGCACAGGAGAGAGTCTTGGGGGGGGGCAATTTCAGCCCCTTGTATGACCCACCAGAGCCTCTAGTGTAGCCAAGAATCAGGCCCCTTCTGTCTAGCACTATGCCCATCACCATGGCAACCTGTTCCTTTGGCAGATGCCTTTTAACTAGGGGAACTAAAGTCCCTCCTTGGCTTTACGACTCACCTGCTGTCTGGGTTAGCACCAGCTCCTGCCAGCTTCAGCGCTCCTCTGTTCCAGAGCGCATCATTTACTGGGCAGCCCTCCTGGAATCCTTGCGGAAGATATATGCTGGGGATCGCCCTGCCAGCCTCAAGTGATCGTGCTAAGGCAGCTCCAGTGGTGAGAGATGGGGGGCACTGCTTGGGCTCAAGGGTAGGTGGCCTTTCTGCACTAAACGAGGTTTCATGCTGAAACCAGGACAAAATGCAGAGCCTGGCGTCTGCGTCTCCGGGGCAGGGACAGGGCTGATGCTTGGGCTAGGAAATCCCAGGGGCCGGGCAGGCCTGCTGACCTATGAGCAACCCCTGAATGGGTGGCCTTTAAAACCACTTTGCTAGATCGCTGCAGCTCACTCCTGCACTCTGTGATTTCCCCATCCTCCCCCACAAGAGCAATTTCGTGCTGAAGCTGTTTTGTGGAGCTCCATTTTGTGGAGCTCGGAGGGGATTATTCCCCCCCCCCGCCCCCCGAAGGAAGTTATGCTGACGTTACATCTCCTGGCTCAGGACAGCAGGTATAAAATGCGAAACTGCAGAAAAGCCAACCAGGAGCAGAACTAGACAGACAGCACCGAGCCAGCTCTGCCTCCTTCTGCACACTTAACATCAGAAAGCAAATTCATTCCGGAGACGCTTGCACGGGCACAGATATGAGATCGCTATATTTATTCCTCCTGTCGGCGTTCTGTTCAGCCCAAAAGATACCAAGACTGAAGTTTACCCTTAAAGGTGAGATAAGATCTGATGCTTCTGCTGGTGCCCTATTCCTGAGCCACTCGGTATGTTTCATTTCATATTGTTTTCGCTGTTTGCTTGACTTGGCTTGTGTGATGCAAGGGATAATTTCCTAGTGGCCTCCTGTGGATTTGACCATGGGAAATGAAAGGTGGGATTGTTTAATGGGGGGGAAAGGGGGAATGGCATGGTGGGTTTAGAGAGCAGCTTTTGAGGTGGGAAGGGGAGTTTTGTTGGGGGAATATTCTGCAAGAAGACCAGCCCACACATTGATTTGATTAAAGAGATGCAAGGAAACTTTTATTTATTTTCTGGCTGTCAGTTGTAGACAACCTGCAATCTGGGCTGTGGGTCTGACAGGTGTTACAACTGCAGCCTCATCAATGATTTCATTTGGAGTCACTTCCCATCCGATTCAAAAACTAACAGGCTCAGGGTTAACTCCTGGCTGTTTAAAGAGCCAGCTGGTGCCTCCCTTACTGAAAGGTGGCCTAGAGATGTTATAGACTAGACCCTGCACCCTCTGCAATGCAGATAAGGCCCTCAGCTGCAGCATGATCCATGCCTTACTCTCCAAAATAGCCTGTACCAGGAGACCAATTCCTCAGCACAATCCAGCCTGACCCTCCCTAATGAAAAAGCCCCTGCCTCTTGACCTGCATTCATTGTGATGTGCTGGTGGCTTGCCAGGGGAAAAAAAACAACATCTGTGTAATGCAGCCGCTGCAGTTTTCTGATGGCTCTGCAGTTTCCCGGAGTGGAGGAGTGTCTTTTATTCCCTTTGCCGCTCGACGCACAGAGAATGAAAAAGCCACATTGCACAAATCCTGGCCTGTTCCAGCTCTGCCCATTGCTCTGGTGGGAAATCAGAGCCTGTCTTTGCTTGGCAGCAAAAAAACACACAAGGGGTGCCTGGTGCAGGGCGTGGCTGAAAATGTTTGCCCTGAAAGAGGCACTGGGAGGGAAGAAAGATCCATTGCTTTGGTAGTGACATGTAAGTGGTAGGGCCGAGGAGGCTATGGAGGTAAAAGGGGGTTCATTACTGTACCCCTTGGGCTACCCTGAGGAGCAATCTCATAGTAGGAACGCATTTTAGAGTAGTTGCCAGTGATGGGATCTAAGAATCAATTCCCCCCTCAGTTTCCCCCAAATCCTCCCATATAAGAGGAGGTGGGAGGCCGTCTGTCAGAATCAGAGGCAGGGCCCGCTCCCCTGAGCTCAGCGGGGGGGCAGAATCGGGCCCCCAGGTCTGCTCTCTCTCAATGCCTGCAGCCCCCACCCACTGAGGGCGGAGGAGAATTTTTGCTGCTGGTGGGGGTGCTCTCCTTGCCAGAGCCAGAGATGATTTAACCCTCCGTAGCCTGATGCCCAGCCAACAGCCACTTCCCATCCCTGCTGTGGGTGCGTCACGATGGCCCCCCTCTCCCTGATCCTTAGTACCAGGACCAGACTCCTAAATGCCTGCAGTACTGCACACCCATCCTGTGATCACTACTCTAGTGAAAACACAATGGGGCTCCCTGCTGCATGATAAGCCTGTGCCAAGGGCAGGCCAAGAGGGCGGGTCACTGCACAGGCAAGAGAGCCAGAATCCCAGGCTGGGGGCACGTACCAGCTCCAAGAACCAGCTGCATCTGGTCTGGCTTCTTGGCTGGCAGCAAGATGACCGCAGCAAGGAGCAGCCCATGGCTGCGTGCTGTCCCCGTGGGACAGGGACCAGCTTTCTGCATTGGCTTGTACAGCACCTGGCGCCATCCTGGCTACAGAGCAGGGCAGGTAGGCACCTGGATCAGCTACCGTGGGCACGCAGCACTAGAGCTGTGCGCTTGTCCGCCAGTGCCCCCTACTGGAGCCCTGTGGACCTGTTTGTGCACGGTGCCTGGTTCCAGAGCAGCCTTTCTCAACCTTTTTGGTACCAGGGGCCGGCTTGCTGCCTTCCTGAACTGTGACAGGGAAATCTCAGGGACCGACACCAGGTTTTTGAGAAATCCTGCTCTAGGCTATTGCCCTTCTGGGGCAGATTTGGCCTGCATAAGGCAGAGGTTTCCATGCTACCCATAGACAAGCTGAGGTCGAGGAGCAATGTGCACTGGGGTGCGTTCATATGTGGATTAGGCTGGCCAGAGTTAGCTTTTCCCCTCTGCTCCTGTAGCAGGGACCGAGGGTGTCTCTTTAAGCCTTCACTAGGCCAGGGATGAGTTTGGCAGGTCTCAGTCCAGTCTCTTGTGTCCACACTACAAAGAAGCTGCCATCCAGTTTGGCACCGAGTGTCCGGAAAGAGAACCCAAGCATCAGAATGGGCCCTGAAGAGTTGCCTCAGTGAGAGTCTGGTGACCATAAGAGAAGCTGTGCGGTCTAGCGAACTGTGCTGTGAGCTGGGTTCTCTTCCCAGCACTGCAGCTTGCCCACTGTGGGTGCCAAACTATGGCCCTGCTGTGTGCCTCAGTTTCCCCATCTGTAAGTGGGGTGGGAGGGGGCACTGATCTCAACATATTTGCCTTATTTAGAAAGGAAAGAAACCAGCTAGTTTGGCGGTGGGAAGGACGGGCAAGGGGTAGAGTCTGGATTTTAGCCTTCAGCAAACTTCATCCCCCTCCTTTCCCGTTCTGGCCCCCTCTTCCGCCTCCAGACTCTCCTGTGCTGAGCTTCGAGAATGGGGAGAAGTCCACAGTCCTCTTCCATGATGCCGGATCTGAGCAGCTGTACGTTGGGGGCAGGGGAGCGCTGCGCATCTTGACATATAAGGAGTCGGAGGTCAACCAGACCCAGGTAAGAGGTGGGGTCTGTAGGGGTCTCTAGCTCCTCTCTTTGGGTTTGTCCTGGCCCCTGCCAACCCCCCACCCCTACCCCACCACCAGCCTGCAATGATGGTGTATGGTCAGCCAGCCTCAGCTGGAGGCCCCAGAGCTGACAAGCCAACGAAGAGATCCGGCAGCTTCCAGAGAAGACCGACTCAGGCACAAAGAGACTTCCAAGCAAGGACAGGCTCCATCAGATCCTACGGGCGAGTTTCCTCTCCTTGGGCCATCAGCCTCTGCCAGCTCACCCTGGGGAAGGCAGCTCCCAGCCGAGACCAGGCTGGGCTTTGAAAGGAGAGCCCCTTTGATCTCACTTGCTGGGCTCAGGGGCCACCTGCCGGCTGGCCAGGTACCCACGAGATGGCCACCTGCTATCCCACAGCAGGGCTTTCCTCTCTCGAGGCCGCAGGGTAAGAGAGATCTAGGGCCATCTCCATTTGCAGGGGGTCCCCCTGGGAGCACAAGGGGCCCCGATAAACACGGGGTTAATTCCACATCCCCCCGCCCCTTGCATAGTCGCTGGGGGAGGGGCTGGGCCACGAGGTCTGTGGGAAGATGGGGTACAGCCAGGGTCAGAGGCCTGGGGGACCCCTCCTGTGGCTGATCAGAAGCACCATCTCCTTGAGGGCTACCCCGCTGGGCCTTTTCACCTGTGGCCAGGGGTCGGGTGCAGATCAGGGTCTGACCAGCTTTGCTCTCCGTCTGCCTCCCAGATTCCCCTGTTGGCCGACGAGAAGGCAGAGAAGAACTGCAGGAGCAAGCCTGGAGCAGTGCAGGTGAGAGGGGGCCCTGGTGAGGGACGGGCCTGAGCCATGAGCGACCGACACCCCCAGCCACATGTTGAGCCCCCCAGAGATGGCTAAGGGGGCTTAGAGACGCCCCCCACAGTGCTGAGCATGGAGGGACCCATTGTCTCTGCTCTGGGCAAGGCTGGTGGTCCCTTCACCGCGCCAGGGCTCAGCTCCAAGGAGCTGGGCAGGTTCTTTGAGCTTCCTTCACCGCCACAGTTTCTCCATTTCCTGAGAGTGTCCCGCTACCACAGCACAGACAGCATTGCAGCTGCTGCATGGCAGTGGTGGGGTCTAGTGGATAGAGCAAAGGGGGGGCTGGGAGGCAGGACTCCTGGGTTCTGTTCCCAGCTGTGGGAGGGGAGTGGGGTCTCGTGGTGGGAGCAGAGGACAGGGAATAGAACTCGTGGGTTCTATCCCAGCTGTGCCCCTGGCTCCGTCACCCATCGCCGATTTATCGTGGGTATATAACCACACACAGCGGACGTCTCAGATCTGCCTGCTCAGTGAAAGGCTGCAGGCTGGGTCTGTTCCTGCCGTTAATGCCAGCTACTTGTAATGAACACTAATAGCTGTGCTGGTTCGCCCACAGGCCGAGTGTGACAACTACATCCGGGTGATCCAGAGGCTAAACAGCAGCTCCATCATCGTCTGCGGCACCAACGCGGGTTCCCCCAAATGCTGGTTCCTGGTGAGCATGGGAGGCTGGGGTGAGGAAATGCATAGAGAATGGCCCACGAGCATAGGGGTGCTAGGCACCTCACTCATAACTGACCTGGGACATTTCCATCCCCGGGTCTATAATATTGCCCTGTGACCCATCAAATCTGGGCTCATTCTCCTATGGCGTCTTTTAAGGAAGTGGTTCCATTCCCAGCTCTGGGAATGGAGTGGGGCTTAGGGGTTGAATCGGGGCGGTTAGATGCCAGGACTCCTGGGTTCTAGACTCCCGCGTCCCCTGCCCTGTCTCCATTGGCCTATCCCCCTGTGTGTAAGATGGGCACTGCCTACCGGGGAAACTAGACTCAGAGACGTGTCAGACTGCAAGGGGCCAGCTGGGCTGAGGTTTGTGAAGCATCTTGGGTAAGATCTATAGAAACAATTAAACCTGTTGGCTTGGGTCTAACCCTCCCCTCAGAGCAATGACACAAGGCTGCAGCAGGACAAACGGGGCCAAGCCCTTGCCATCAGTGGGGAGAGCCTCGCCCCGGCATCACCGTCTCAGCCGGCTGCAGCCATTGCCGTGGGTAAGGAGATCTGCCTCTCTCCATCCCCTGATAGAATGTGAGGGGAGGGGAGCCACCTAGGGTCCCCCGGGGCCTCGCCTTGGGTGTGTTCTCTGCTTGGATCCCAAGTCCCAGAGCAGTGGTGTTGGAGAGGGAGGTGGCATTGGACCTGTGCAGTGGGCTTCCCCACTGCAGCCTGTGATTGCCCAAGATGAGCCAGCCTCATGGGAAGGTCCAGTGGAGGTCCCAACAGGGGAGGTTGGGAGCAGGACTGGTGCCAATAAAGGAGATCCCTGATGGGCTTTGGAACTCTGCTGAGAGGTGATGGGGAGCCTGGACTCCTGGGTTCTGTTCCCAGCTCTGGGAGGGAATGTGGGCTAGTGGTTAGAGCAGGCAATTGGGAGCCCTCCTTTACCCCTGTCTCCAAGTGTGACCTGGGGCTGGCCATGAAGAACAAGCTTTGTTCTTTGTTGCCCGTAGAGCAGGGTCCTCTGTTGTCTTAAAAGTGGATATTGGCATATTCCACAGGAGGCTGGTGGGGAGGGGGCTGGGGCTCCTCCCCCGCCCCGTGGAGGATACCCATCCTGTTGTGTCTTGGGTTAATATTGCAGAGGGCAGCCTGTACTCGGCATTGTCCCAGGACAGAAGCACCATCCAGAGGAGCTATGGCCCAAGGAAGCTGCTGAGAACAGAAGACAAATGGCTCGCCAGTAAGAGAGGCTTTTCCTATTGACCAGTCCCAGGGAGGGTCAGAGCAGCCAGGCTGGGCCCGATGCTTTCCCCAAAGATCCGTCACCTCCAGCAGCAGCCAGTCCTTGATGCTGCAGAGGAAGGCAGATTTCACCCCAGGGCAATGCACTAGGTCAAACCTTGCATGGGTCAAGGGTTGTGTGCCCCTCCATCCCTCTGGAGTGATCATCTGGTTCCCTTTAGCATCAAACTCTGTTACCCCAGTCTCAGCTGAAACAGCTATGTGTTATATTGGCCATAGAACTGTCCAGCCCCAACGGCGTTTACCTCGCTGAAGCCCTGCATCAAGGAGTTCCACAGGTTGGCATTTCAGACCCTTCAGCTCTAGCAATCTAGGCTGGAAAGATAATAGGAAGACATTTCAAAGACACATTTGCATGCATGGCAGATGGCATCCATAAAAAGCTGGCACGTCAGGGATGGGCACACTGCCCCTCACTGCAGAGATGATGAAGTTTTTAAGGTCAGGCTTGATGAAACCCTGACTGGGATGATTTAGTTGGGGATTGGTCCTGCTTTGAGCAGGGGGTTGGACTAGATGACCTCCTGAGGTCCCTTCCAACCCTGATATTCTATGATTCTATGATACAGATTCTCTGCCAGTAGAAGCTCTGATTCCCAAACCAAAACATGGCCTAGGGGATAGAGCACTGGAGTGGGGAACAGGAGACCTAGATTCTGTTCCTGGTTCTGCTGCTGTTCCCTTCATATGCCTCAGTTTCCCTATCTGTGAAATTGGGATAATGATACTGACTTCCTTTGGGGAGAGCTAGGGATGAAACAGACGCAATCCAGTAGAGCCAACTCACACAACCGTCTTGCAAGCCTCACAATAGTTAAATTCCTTCTTAAAGCCCCAGTTCATTGAGTTCTGTCATTGCAAGAGAATCTCAGCTTGCTTTAAAATATAAATTATTTAGCTCTCCTGGTTGCAGAGAAAAGCTGGACAATGCCTCAGAATAACCAGAACCCCACATTCATTTTTTTTTCAACCTCATGATTTTAAAGCCAGTCTCATTGTTTTGAGGGGCCTGGGGTTGGCGACACGCATGACCCCCTCCATGCCCATATCTTAACTTGGCCAGTCAACCAAGGAATTAGTGGTGGTTCTGGCACACACATGGCTCCAGCCAGGTTTCTTTATACACTCTGAGCTCTTTTCTCATCCCATCCCCATTTCCTCCCGCAGAGGCAGAGTTTGTCACTGCCGCCTTGGTGCCGGGAAAGGAGTCCCACCTGGATGAAATCTACTTCTTCTACAATGAAGTCAACAAGACAGCGGGGCTGGATGACGAGCCGGTCAAAGCCCGGCTGGGCCGCGTGTGTAAGGTATGGAGACCTTGCGGGCTGAGAGCTGGCAGTGAAAGGCAAATGTCTTGTCTTGATCTCTATTCTCATGCCTGGTCTGGGTGCGAGGGTGATGTCACGGTGTCAGCAGCAGGCCCTGGCAGCATGAGCTGGTGTAGCGGGAGCTAAAAGGACCAGTTTTGTGAGCCATGTGTGTGAGCCACATGTGTGTAGTTATAACAACTTTAGCTGCTGTTATAACGGGCCAGGGCTGCGCGCTTTGGCCAACGTGGTCCAAGCCACATGTGGATCTGGTGGGGGGGAGTGGGGGGCGAGGGTTGTGGTGGAACATCCGTGCTTTAGGCCTGAAGAGCTCTGGGATTTTTCCTCCTCGACCCTGCTCAGGTGGATGAAGGCGGGAAGAGCCTCCTGGTCGATTTCTGGACCACGTTCCTCCAGGCCAGGCTGGTGTGCGGCAGCCCCACCCATCCCCAGCGTTTCAACCAGCTGCACGATGCCGTGGTTCTGGGTGAGGGGAGGAGGGGCCAAGGGATGCTGTACGGGATCTTCGCCAGCGCCTGGTGAGCGGGGGCCACGGTCGGAGCCAGGCAGGGCTGGGGCCACGCTGCAGGCTGGAGTCACACAGACTCCTGCCCCACGGCTGGTGATGGGGGCAGAACATTGCCTAGGGGTGCAGGGAGGAGGCAAGGCCATGGGGGAAGGGGCTCTCGCCAACCCTGTTGTCCCTCTCCCATGGAGTATGTCTCATAAGACAGATAGGAATCACAGTGCCCCTTCGCCAGACTGAGAGAATAGCATAGGAGTAGTTTGATGTCTATATATGGGGGGTGGGGGCAGCTCCAGTCAGGCCAATGGGGCCAAACGTAGGGGGGGAAATTCCACGCCTGCCCCAGACTTGCAGTTTGGGGGAACAATACCCACCCTTCCCCAGCCCATCCCCAAACTATGCCTGTGAAGAATAGGCCAGGAAGCCACCCAGCCTGGAACTGCTTTAGGGTGACCACATGTCCCAATTTTATAGGGACAGTCCCAATTTTGGGGTCTTTTTCTTATACAGTAACTCCTCATTTAACATTGTAGTTATGTTCCTGAAAAATGCAACTTTAAGTGAAACAATGTTAAGTGAATCCAATTTCCCCATAAGAATTAATGTAAATGAGGGGGTTAGGTTCCATGGAATTTTTTTTCGCCAAATACTATATTTTTTATCTATCTATCTAATCATCTATCTACACACACACACACACACACACACACACACACACACACACAGAGTATAAGTTTTAAACAAACAATTTAATACTGGTACACAGTGAAGATGATTGTGAAGCTTGGTTGAGGTGGCGGAGTCAGAGGGTGGGATATTTCCCAGGGCATGCCTTACTGCTAAATGATGAACTAGCAATTGGCTGAGCCCTCAAGGGTTAACTCTCATGGTTTACAAGGCAGCAGGAATGGAGTGAGGGGAGAGAGCACGGCAGACAGAGACACACACTGTGTGTGTGTGAGACAGAGATGCGCATTTCCCCTTTAAGTACACTGCCTTGTTAATTAGATCAGCTTGCTGAGACCACAGCTGCTGCTGCCAGCAAACTCCCTCTGTCCTGAGCCCTGTCATGTGCCCCTCCCTCTGCTCTATGGAAGATGGGGTAAGCAGGGTGCAGGAGCAGGGGGGATGTGGACAGCCTGACATTAGCCGCCTCTCTTCCTCCCCTCCCCCCCGTACAGCAAGCAGGTGTCTCAGGGAGCAGATCCAAGGCAAAGGGCAGGAGCAGCACATGGCAGTGGGGGGAGGAACAGCTGCAATTGCTAGCCTGCTGGGCAGCTGCTGCACAGGGAACTTAGGGGATCAGGGAGCTGATAGGGGGGCTGCTGGTCCACCCTGGTTCCAAGCCCCCACCAGCTAGCTCCAACCGGCTGCTCTTCCTGCAAGCGGTGGACAAAGCAGGCGGCTGCCAAACAATGTTAGAAGGGGGCATGGCACAACTTTAAACGAGCATGTTCCCTAATTGATCAGCAACGTAACAACGAAACCATGTTAACCGGGATGACTTTAAGTGAGGAGTTACTGTATAGGCTCCTATTACCCCCACCTCCTGTCCCGATTTTTCACACTTGCTGTCTGGTCACCCTAAGCTGCTTAGACAGGCAGGACATCCATTGGGCAAAGAGGTGGAAGACAATGACAAGGCGTCCAAGCTCGCTGGCCAGTCTCCTTCTCCACCCCCCACCCCGAGCAGGGAAAATAACTCAGCTCTGCCCCCGGTTCCCCCATTCGACACCAGCTCAGGTCTCCTGCGCCTGCCAGTCATTTCCGTTGGGTGGACCTCAGAGCTCAGGTCCCAGCACAAAGCGCCCAGCGCCAGCAGTAACCGGCTCTGCCTTGCCAGCCGCCAAGGCCTGAATGGAGCGTTTTCCCCTTGCAGGGGCACGACCGCCGTTTGCGCCTACTCCATGGACAAGGTGACCCGTGCCTTCAAAACCTCCAAGCTTAAAGGCTACACCAACATCCTGCCAGCACACCGACCTGGCACGGTGAGGCCCGCGCGGGGTGGGGTTCACGTCCCAAAACAGCTCCCCGGGAGTAACGAAGGGACCCCCGTTTCTGACAGCGAACGGAGGTGCGGTGGGGACTCTGAGCTTCTGTGGCTTGCAGGGAATTACCAGAGAGCTGCCCGGGCCAGTCAGTAGCTGCAAAGGGCCCAATCTCAGTCACAGGGGTCTGCAAGTGGCCGCAGGGTCATTTCGAAAGCTCAGCTTTGCCCTTCTGCTTTCTGGGAGCTGCATGAAGTTAGGCGGGAGGGGTCCACTGAGCACCCCTTTAAACGCTTGCAAATGAAATGCGTCCACAACCCAGAGCTCTTCCTCCTTTCCATGGGAATTTGTAAACAACAAATTATCTCCACAGGGCCAAGCTTCCTGTCCAACCCCACTCATCCCTCTGTCCACAGCCCCCCATCCCTCTAATCGAAAACCAGCCATCTCTTCCCCTCACCTCCTGCTGCCCTCAGCACCTCACAGCCGCTGTCTCCTCCATTCTGCCAGCTCCTTCTCCAATGGACCCCCAAGCACCAGATGCCTGGGCCCTGTCACATCTTTGGAGCAAATTGAACCTGTGGCAGGGAGAGGGTTAGTAGCTGCAATGCAGTGCTCTGGAGGGAGGACTGGGAAGGGGATGGGACTGGCCCAAGGTAACCCAGCAGATCAGTGGCAAAGTTACGGATGGAACCTGGTCCCCCTGAGTCCCACGTGGGTGCCTGAAGGGGGCAGGTGCACATGAACGGGGAAGCGTTTAGGGAGGATGGACGGGTTAGCACAGAGACCTTTGCAATCTCATGGACACAAGAGCTGGGCGAATAACATTTTTTGGTTCACTGGCAAGTCCGGAAAATTGGGGGAAGAATCATTTAGGGCAACCCAAAATTGAAATTAAAAAAAAAATTGGCAAATCAAAAAGTCAAAAATTTTCATTTTGGGGCAAACAAAGTTTCATGTAAATTTGGAGTTTTTGCTTCCTTTTTTAAAAGCGAAATTAAAGGGAATTTCAAAACAAAAAGTCTGTTTGAATCGAAACATTTTTTGAAAAAATTGTTAGGGTTTTTTTCAGCCCAGAACAATTTGCTGAAACCAACACGAGTTCACAAAATGTTTCAATTGAGCCCATCCTGCTTTTTTTTTTTTGTTAGGAAAAAGTGTTGCCCGAAAATTTTCACTCAGCTCCCATAGCAGCACTTAGGTCCAGATCCTCAAAGGTATTTTGGTGCCTAACTCGCTGTGATAGGGTCCCAGGGGAGCCATTGTGGTTACTTAATTAGGGCAAACAGCAAAGAATGGGTCAGACAGTCCCCAAAGCTGGTGATCATTCCAGTACTTAGATCCACCAAGCTAGCCTCAAAACAGCTTCTACAATACCTTCCTGGTTACCCAGAAGCCAAAACTCAGTTCCCTTAAAGCAACCCAGCCTTAGGCCTCCACCCAGGCACCCAAATCAAATATGATGAGGATACTGAACATCTTATTCACCACAGAAGAAAGTTCTACCAATCCCAAAGGATCGGACACATTACCTCTCAGGTTAATGAATATTTCAGATCTTACCCAAATACACGCTTACAGCCAATTCTTATTAACTAAACTAAAATGTATTTAAAAAGAGAGAGAATGGTTAAAAGATCAGTATACATCCAGATGTGAGTACAGTTCTGAGATCAGATTGACAGTAGAGATGGTGAGTTTTGTAGTTGCAAAGAGTTCTTTCAGAATTAGTCCACTGGACTATAACCTATGTTCATATTCAGGGTGGTCCAGATGGGACTGGAGATCTCCGTCTTATGACTCAAGTTTCCCCTGCACAAAGCATCAAGCAGATCTGAGATGAAAGGATCAGGTCCCAAGAGCCTTTTATACAGTTTTCTAGCTGCCTCTTGACCATACAGTCCTGGGTGAACAATAGGCTTTTGATGTAACCTGCTGTTTCCTAAACATCACCAGTAATCAACTAACTGGATTAACATTAGATCATTTATCCATTAAGCAGTTCATATACAGTTTATCACAAACTTTAAAGAGACACAGAGACAATGACATTATTTCACCCAAAATTCACCTAAATCAGGGCTGGCCAACCTGTGGTTCCAGAGCCACACGCGGCTTTTCAGAAGTTAATATGCGGCTCCTTGTATAGGCACCGACTCCGGGGCTGGAGTTACAGGCGCCAACTTTCCAGGGCACTGGGGGATGCTCAGTGCTCAACCCCTGGCTCTGCCACAGGCCCTGCCCCCACTCCCCCCTTCCAGCCCCCTCCCCTGAGCCTGCCGTGCCCTCACTCCTCCCCCTCCCCCCCACTCCAGGTGATCAGGAGGTGTGGGGAGGGAGCAGGAGGTGCTGATCGGTGGGGCTGCTGGTGGGCGGGAGGTGCTGGGAGCGGGGGTGGGGGAACTAATGGGGGCTGCTGACATAATAGTGTGTCTCCTTGGCCAATGTACATTGGTAAATTCTGGGTCATTCTCAGGCTCAGGTTGGCCACCCCTGGTCTAAATCATAGAATCACAGAATATCAGGGATGGAAGGGACCTCAGGAGGTATCTAGTCCAACCCCCTGCTCAAAGCAGGACCAATTCCCAACTAAATCACCCCAGCCAGGGCTTTGTCAAGCCTGACCTTAAAAACCTCTAAGGAAGGAGATTCCACCACCTCCCTAGGTAACCCATTCCAGTGCTTCACCACCCTCCTAGTGAAATAGTGTTTCCTAATATCCAGCCTAGACCTCCCCCACTGCAACTTGAGACCATTACTCATAACATGTTAACATGACTCATAAATGTCAATATCTCTGAATCAGTAGCTATAATAATAGACAGGAACTGTCTGTTTACATGGCTGACATCTCAAAAGATATGTCAACACATACAATTAGAGTTACCTCTAGTTTTCTAACAAGCCAGGTTTGCATTTCAAAGTTCTAGCCTATCTAACATAGAATGGCCCTAATCACCATTTACAGACTCTTCTAACATGTCTCTAAAGGTTGAATCTGGGTCATTTAACCAGCAAGCTGCTTAACGCTTTCTGGCCATGTGCCACACTCGCATTGATTCTGGTAGGAGTTAGGAGCCTAACTCTCTTTGACCCTCTGCTGGATAATGCCCAGAATGAGCTCTGCATTGGGTGGCTCCTCGTAGACATCACTGGAGGAGCCTGAGGGTCTGTCTGTGCAGAACTCGGCCTCCCTCTTCATTACCTCCCGTCCTTTTCTGTTCTTTCCATAGTGTGTCCCCTACAATTCCCCTAATGCCCCCTCCAAAGCCGTCCTCAGCATCATCAAAGATTACCCCGAGATTGAGACCGTCATCTACCCCGAGGGGCAGCGCCCCCTGTATGTGCTGCAGACTAATGACACCTACACCAAGGTGGTGGCTGACAGGGTCCTGGACGCCAGCAACACTTCTCGCTCTGTCCTCTACCTTGGGACGGGTAGGTGTGGCGGGCGCTGGGAATGTGCCCTCTGGGACTCAGCCTTTGTGGAGCCATGTCTGGGTGCTTAGGTTTTGTCAGTGTGGGGCCGTAAGGCCACACAGTAGAACCAAGAACAGCACCCAGGAATTCCCAGCCCTCCTGCTCTAACCACTAGACACCACTTCCCTCCCAGAGTCAGGACCCAGGAGTCTTGACTCCCAGCTGCCTGCTCTAAGCACTAGCCCCCACTCCCCCAAGAAGTCAAGCAGCCTGGTCCATTGCTGAACAGACACTGACCAAGGTGATTCCTCCCCCAGGAGAATCTCTTCTACCTGACGGCGCTGTGTGCTTGCCCTGTGAGGTGAAGTGTAGGCCAGGACACAGCTGGCTCAGGGCTTGGCTCACGTCCAGGTCGCCAGTTCGACTCTAGCGCTGGCTGGGGATAGCTTTGTCCCATTCTGGTCTGACAGCTGCTTGCTGGTCCTTGTGATATGAGCTGGGGGGTGGGGAAACCCAGGTGTCCATATCACAAACCTGGGAGCACCACAGGCAGCACGTTGACCCCTTTCTGGGCAGCCCCAGCAGAGGCCAAGGGCTTGCCTGGGTCCCGGAGATGGCACTCCCCTTCAGTGGGTCCGTCCAGGGCAGAGCTGGGGCATGGGGGCAGGCCCATGGAAGGCAACTAGCCCTGTCCCTGCTCAGACCCTGCCTGTCCTGGGCATGCAGAGAGGCCTCTGGCTGGCTGCAGGTGAAACCTGGCCAAGCTCCCATCGCCTTCAAGGTGCTGGGCTCCTTCCTCTGAGTTCCCCATGTCTCTGGCGGCTGCAGATAAAGGGAAGATCCACAAAGTCCTGCAGACTGGAGGGCAGACGGTCATCATCGCAGAGCTGAGCCCTTTCCGGAGAGACGCGCCCATCTCTGGGATGGCCCTGGATGCCTTCACAGTAAGCACCCTTCCCCCCCCTCTCTCTTTGCTCTGTATTTAACACTGGCAGCTGTGGCATATTGCAAGCTGTCTCTCTAAATGCTACGGGGTTTTCTTGTCCTGCTGGCAGGCTGGGTCTAGCAGCAGTTAGTCTGCAGAAAGGCAGTCTCGAGTAAGGTGGAGTGGATTGTGCCTCGCTGTTTTAGGGAGCAGCCTGCTTTGTCTGTCACTGCTTTGGGGTTCTTATGTGTCAGGGTTCTGGAGTCTGAGCAGGAAGGTCGTGTTATGCTGCAACCTTCCAGCAAGAGTATTTGGTTTTGTCTAATGTCTCAGTGTGTATGCCGTGAACATAACACCTGTGTCTAAGACAGACACCCACCTCCACCCCCGACAAGTGCTTTTGCTTGTGAAGTCCATTGCGGGCATAATCCTGCTGCCAGTGGAGATTTCAATGGGAATTTTGCCAGCGCTTCTGCTTGGAAAGGGATTGGCCCCAGTTTGCATCGTACCCATCAGTTCCAGAGCATGCGGCCCCCTTTCTTGCTTGTTTGTTAAATCTTTGACTAACCTGGCCCCTCCTTGGCAGGGGCACCTCTATGTAGCTACCGAGTTCGAGGTGGCGCGCCTGCCACTGGCAGACTGCGGGCAGTACAGGGAGACCTGCTGGAAGTGTGTCCTCGCCAAGGACCCGTACTGCGGATGGGATCCAGACGGCAAAAAATGCTCGGCCATCTCCGGAGAGTCAAATGACACTGCCAGGTGTGCTCGGGCTTAAAGGCGGAATGCTTTGCTCCCAATCTGCCATCCATTCAATGGTTTTGTCAAGTTGGGGAGAGAGGGAGGAAATGAAAGGAGCTGGTAGCTGTAAACATTCACGCAGTAACATGAAGGCAGCATGGCCTATTGGTTAGAGCATCTGTCACACAGGGAGATCTCAGGATGCCTGGGTTCTATTCCCAGCTGTGGGAGGGAGACATGTTTACTAGTTAGAGCATGCGGCTGGGAGCTAGGACACCTGGGTTCTATTCCTAGCTATGCCACTGATTCGCTGTATAACCTTGGCCAAATCACTTCCCCGTGCCTCAGTTTGCCTATCTGTATAATTTCTTCCTGCTCACATTTTTGGAACAGAACTTTAGGGCACCTCCCATACTATGAGCATAGACAAAGGTTGCCCATAAACAGATTCACCTACCCCAACCACAGCTTTGACAAAGGGGGAACGCTGAGCTTTGCCAAGAGCCTGAAGGGTTACAGATCTGGGCTCTCGTGGAACATGCTGGGAGGAGAGGAGCAGGTTCCAGACTGAGGACCCTGCTCAGAGAAGGCCAGCCGGTTTATCCTGAGGGAGCTCCAGGTGAGGCTGATCTCAACTGTGATAGCAATCACAGGGGAGGAGGCTGCCTTTCACAAACCATGTCATGCGTTCCCATCCTCGCACAGCACTCCATTATGTCCACACTGCAGAAACTAGTATCGCCGCAGCGTAAAGCAGCAGGACTCCTGCTCGCATAGCTCCACCGCCTCCCTGAACAACGTTAGCTATGCTGAAAGAAGCACTCTTCTGCCTGCATAGCTACACCGGGCGTCTGTTGTTCGCACAGCTCTGACACCAGGACATGTGGTTTTTTTCACAGCCCTGACCAACAAAGCTATACCGCCATATGTTTTCAGTATAGATTAGGCCTTAGATTTGTGGGCAAAAGGCATTTTGTATCGAGAACTGGCAGGAAAATTTGCATAGAAAAAGTTTTCTGTTTCGACAAAACAATATGTGTCTATTTTGGTTACATTTTCTTTAGGGTTAAAAAAAATGAAAACAAACCCATTTGGGGAACAATTAAATGTCCTATGTTGACTTTTTCAGAAGGAAAAGTTTTGAGTTTTCATTTCAAAAAGACTTTTTTTGATTAGAAATGTATTTTAAAAAAAATAAAACAGGTTGAAATGTTTCAACTGACCGAAGGAAAAATGGTGGAATTTGGTTCTGTGAAAAAATTTGAAATTTTGGTTTTGACTATCCATTTTCAGACCAGCTGTAATGGATGTATTATTATGTATAATAAAGAAATAAACCTGAATATGCTTGTTCAGGACTTCTAAACCTAGACTGCACAAAACCCTAGAGCAGTGTTTCTCAACCCGCAGCCCACTCGCTGCCTGTAGCCTAATCAGCACACAGCTGCGGCCGTGTGACATCCTCAGGGCCATACAAGGTAGTATCTATATTGCATAGATGCAGCCCACATAACACAGAGAGAGCTGCATATGCGATTCACAAGGGTAAACAGGTTGAGAACCTCTGCCCTGGAGACTGTCCTCTAGTGCACAACCCTGCACTGGCATGGGAATGACTTGGCTGTAGAGTTGGTCAGGAAATGGGATTTTTTTCCTATGGAAAACTTAGATTTTTGAGGGGGCAAAAATTCAAATAATGAAAATTCAGAAATGCTACCATGGTGCCTCATGGGAGTTGTAGTTCAGATGCCTCAAGCTCCCATTCTCCTACCTAGGCTGTGCTATGACTCCCATGATGCACCTTGGTCCTGCCTCTTGTGGAGGCAGTGCATCATGGGAGTTTTTCGCGGTGGTGCAGCATGATAGACTAGCTGGGGAGCTCAGTCTATAGAGGAGAATGGGGACATGAAACAACCAACCAACATCTCCCATGAAGCACTGCACTGCACTGCAGCAATTCATAGATTATCAGGGTTGGAAGGGACCTCAGGAGATCATCTAGTCTAACCCCCTGCTCAAAGCAGGACCAATCCCCAAATGGCCTCTTCAGGGATTGAACTCATAACCCTGGGTTTAGCAGGCTAATGCTCAAACCACTGAGCTATCCCTCCCCCCAATATATCCAAATTGAGCTATTTCAGTGTTTCAACAAACAAATGAATTTTGCTAGCGAAAGCAGACCCTTTTTGTGAAAGGATAATAACTTCTATTTATAAAGCCATCCATCGTGAAGGGTAAATAAGAAATGCAGCCACCTCTGGGCTACAGCAAGAGAACTAGAGCAGAGCCCAGCAGTGCTGCACAATAGGACCCAGAATGAAGGAGAATCCTGTATCTTAGCAGGAGGTCTGGCCAGACCCCCACAACTCACCTTATGCTCTTGTATGTAGCGCTAGCTCCTGATCTCTGTGTTGCAAGATGTTGGAGACACAGAGTGAGCCCCAGCATGGGGGCGGAGTGGGGAAGCTGGGGCTAAGCACTGGCCCTTGTTAAAATGACAGTTTCTTCTCCATCCTCTGGATGAGGATGCGACAGTCACGTGTCCCTTGCCACCCTCCTGAATGATTTCCTCTCTCTCTGCCTTTCCTTAACAGCAACTTCCTGCAGAGCCTGGACCCAGAGGCTGAGGATGTGTGTGAAGGTGCAGCAGGTAGGTGCCTCGGCCTTTGTGGAACCCTGTTTGCACACAAGTGTTGCTGCCTTGGCCGTGGAGACCCTTCCTGAAAAGCAGATGACAAAAGGCCCATCTGTCTGAGGGAATCTCACCGTTGCCCCCGTGGGCATGGAAAAAACAAGCAGCGTCTCTCAGGACTGCGAGGCCTTGTCTAAGCTAGAGCCTCCAGTCTCCCGCTGGAGGTGCAGCAATGGGATTTTCCTACTCTGCACCGCGCTTAGCTGGCAAGGCCATTCAAGTGCCAGGAATTTAGCATGCCCGTTCTCACTACCAGCAGGGCTCAGTGCTGGGGCAATGGAGGGACACGGCCCCAAAACTCTAGTGCCTTAGCGAGACACTAATGTTACTCTTTCCCCACTGCTAAGCTGCGTGAGGACCCTGTTGCTGGCAAAGTGCCTCCCCCCTCCGTTTGAATTGGTGCATTTCCAGCTTCAAAAGCTGAGACCAAGGTTTGGCAGGAAAATGGTTTGGTCGAGACCATGCCATAAATCCAGGATTGTGCTAGCCATCGGGAGGAGAGAGTCTGCAGTAACGGTTCAAACACCCCAGTGATACGGTGTGGAGTTGTAGAATGGTTGGAGCAGGGGGACCCGGGAGCCAGGTCTCCTGGGTTCTCTTCCCAGCCCTGGGCCAGGGGGCAGCATGGAATTTTCAGAATGGCTCTGGGCCAGATTTGCACGTGCTCATCACTCCCAACTGGGATTAGATTTTCCCAAAGAGTTCTGGTCCCCTTTGGGGCATGTCTAGATGGCAATCCCAGGGTGTGAGTGACGGCAGCTGGAGTGGACGTACCCGACCTAGCTTTAATTTAGCTAGCTCAGGTATCAAAGCAGTGAAGCCTGCGCCAGGGCTGCGCTGGGGGGGAGGGGGCAAGTGGGGCAATTTGCCTCAGGCCCTGGGTCCCGCAGGAGCCCCCACAAGAATATAGTATTCTGTAGTATTGCAACTTCTTTTATGGAAGGGGCCCCCGAAGTTGCTTTGCCCCAGGCCCCCTGAATCCTCTGGGTGGCCCTGGCCTGCACTCCAGTGTGGGCTAGTTCTGTGAGCCGTTACCCAGAGGGCGGGCTTGTACAGCTTGTGCATGTGGCCTTGGTGTCCTCCTGGAGCCGAGAGCTAGAGTGAAGCTGGCTCAGGTATGTCCACACGATCTGGAATCACATCCCAGGACTGCAATGTAGACATACCCAGAGGCGCCTAAATAAGGGCTGAATTTTCCAAAGTTCCCAGCAGCTGCCACTGCGACCCTCAGAGCCAGATTGTCAGCAGAGTTCAGCCCCCGGCCTGCACCCAATGTTCTGTGCACTGCTGCTAATTCATGCCCAGAAGAGGGAAACTGGGACTCCTGGGTTCTCCTGCCAAGGAATCCTGAGCAAAGTCCTTCAGCCAGAGCACTGGCTTCCCCTTCTTAAAAAAAAAAAAAAAAAAAATGGCAACCATCACACTAACCTCTGTGGTGCAGTGCTGGGAGATGCAAGCTCATGCACGGTGCACAGCACTTTGAGATCCTTGGATGGAGTTCTACCTAGAGCAGATCGCGGGCTTTTCGCTGTCAAGGCCCAGGGTGTCTGTGTGTGCAGAGGCTAGGGCTGCATTTGGGTGGGATTTTGTGCCTCCAAACTATGGAGCTCTCATTCTTTCCCCTGTTCTGTCTCCTCTCCCCCCGCACCTTTTCCTTTCTGATTGCTCTACTCTTACCCCCGATCCCTCTGTTCAAAGAACAAGTAGCGCCGGAAGCCCTGAAAAAGGTGAGCGTGGACCCGACCAGCTACATCTACCTCCCGTGTCCTCTGCGCTCCCCACCACGCATCTACACCTGGGTCAAAGATGGCAGCAAGCAGTACCCCTGTGCCATGGACGGGCACTCCTGCACGCTGCGCTTTGGGGAGAACGCCCCCATGGACCAGGGGCTGTTCAAATGCACAGCCACAGAGGATGGCTACCTAGAGGAGATTACTGCCTATAAACTCACGCTCAACGCTGCCTGCATCCCACCGCTCTCTGTGACAGTGGCCGCTGGCGCTTTATTCCTTGTCGTCACCATCCTCTTGCTTTAGACTCTGCCATCCAAGCGGAGATCTCATTCCACTGCCAATGACGTCTCTTTCTTTTTCTTCTTGTAACCCTCCCTCCTGAAGATTCTCCCTTTAAACCCCAAACAGAACACGCGACACTATAGGAACAAAATTCCAGGGGGCTCCTCCGAACGCTCCAATTTGGGCGTCCCATCAGCAAACACAGCTGTTACGGCAGGGGTTTTGCTAGCCATCGATAACCCAGGAGCCTCCTTCCCAAAATGTACGGCACAACTAAACTTGGCAGAGCTGAGGAGGGGGATAGTTAAAGTAGAGGAAAGGAGGGTAAATGGACTTATTTATTTTGCTGCTCAGTGGGTCAGTAGGCCTGCTGCCATGCCAATCCCAGTTTAGCATCCATCTTGTCTGATGGGCACTGGTCCAGACTGGGAGTTTGCTTGTTCCAGGGCTGCTGGGCGATAGGATTTTGCTGGTTTCCATGATGCGGCTTCTTTAAGGAACAATTCTCCCCAGGTGCTGCTGGGGGAGAGATGATGCATGAGTGGATCTCTTCCAACTGCAGCTGCTAGGCGCTAAATCCTTTTAGCATCCACGCTGTTTAAAGGGAAAGCTCCTCCGATGAGCCCCAAGTCTGACCCATTCAGAGTCATGCTCCAGGCTGTTCTCTCTGTGGTCTTTTGTGCACAGTTCCCCTGATTACCAGCCTGGCCTGTGTTTTCAAGGGAAGGGAGAGTGATCCTCCAGACGCCCACAATCTGAGCTTACGCTGGGGTAAATGCAGAATCACTGCGTTGACTTGGCGCTTCCAGTGACGGTTCTGCCTTCAAGCAATTGTCTTCAGCTACCGTCTTGCCGTGGTTTCAATCGGCGCCATGCAGAGGCTGCTGGACAACAAACTGGTGGCCGTGGGAGGGATCTAAGGCTTGATTCAACTGGCTCAGGCAGCTGTGCTGAAAAGGGACAGATGGAGAAGGGCTTCCGGCTAGAGGGGATTTTAGCTCGAAAAGGAAAAGAGAGGGAGGGAAAGTTAGCGGCTGAGCTCAGTCATGCCTGTGTAAATCTGGATGGCACTCACATGAAGAGGTGCGGGAGCCGAGTGGTGAAGATGGTGTCCTGCCAGCTTGAAGGTTGTCAGATGAGTCTGGCTTGATCCCATGCTAGGATGATCTCACCACTGCGAAATGGGCACCTGCTCCAGCAGATAAGGGCAGCCAGGGTCCACATCAACCCCTTGTGTCCCGCTGGCTGTGAAGGTGATGTGCCTTAACTGTGTCAGCCCAATGAACCGTTGGCTTGTGGAAGCTTTGCCTTTGCCTCCTGAGAATGACTCCTCTCTGCCACTGCTGTCACGGAGATCAGAATCTGACCCAGAGACCAGGAGAAATCGATTCAAAACTGGCTTTCAATCTTGCACCATTGCTCATTTCCCACAGGATCAGCCAAACCACTGCTTTGGTGCTTGTGTGCAATGGTACGGAAAGAGTTAATCATGTCCCCTTTCTCCACCTTCTGTGTCCAGAGGATATTGACTAAGCCAGTGCCCTGGACGTTAAACTGCACTGGCTAAATTTGCAAGCAACCCTAAAAAAGCAAAAAACATAGGAACGGTCATACTGGGTCAGACCAATGGTCCATCTAGCCCAGTGTCCTGTCTTCTGACAGTGGCCAGGGCCAGATGCTTCAGAGGGATTGAACAGAGCAGGGCAATTTATTGAGTGATCCATCCCCTGTCATCCAGTCCCAGCTTCTGGCAGTCAGTGGTTTAGGGACACCTCGAACATCGGGTTGTGTTCCAGACCATCTTGGCTAATAGCCATGGATGGACCTATCTGCCAAGAACTTATCTCATTCTTTTTTGAACCCACTCCCAGTTATAATTTTGGCCTTCACAACATCCCCTGGCGGCGAGTTCCACAGGTTAACAGTATGTTGTGTGAAGACATGCTTCCTTATGTTTGTTTTAAACCTGCTGCCTGTTAATTTCAGTGCATGACCCCTGGTTTCTGTAAAATTCTGGTGATTTGGAGCCAGAAGCCAAAGTCCCCCTTTCAGCAGGTTAGCAGCTCCGCTGAGTGCCAAAGCAGCTGTCCGCATCTGGGTACTGCACATCGGCCAGATTCTGGTTGCTTCCTTCTCCGGATTTTCAGCAAAATAATTTTTTTTATCTTTGTATAAAATAGATATGAAAGTTTTTGCAAAAAAAAAAATGTATGAGGAAAAAAATCTCCCAGTCTCTAAACTGGCTGTAGTCAATAGCTGTATGAATGTAGCTAAGGGCCCGTGTAGTTTTAAAAAACCCAGCCAAACAGGTAGGATGTTAGAGTAACTCCCTTTGCTTGTATTTATTCGGTATTATTAAAGAGGTATTGTCTACAAAGCATAAGGCTAGGCTCCAGGCACTTCTGTCACCAAGTCGCTGTGCGACACTGTGCCTCAGTTTCCCCATCTGTGACATGGGGCTAATGATAGTGCCAAACCTTGCAGGGTTGTCACCATTCATGAGATAATGTTCGAAATGCACAACAGAGGTGCTGCGTATTACTTTAAAGTGGTGGGAACGTGGGATGGTGTATTGGGAGTCTCCGAATCCCACTCTGTTGTAGTCAGGGCTGTCCCCAGATATCCTCACCTGCTGTTCTAGATCTGCCCTTAGATTGGCTGGGAAAGATTTCACCACCTAAGGAAGATAAGCATGTGTAGAGAGAGATGTGTGGGTCGTGAATTACAATGACTGGCAGCCACTACCCATATGCTCCAGGCAGTGTGTGTGAACAGAAGAATGTCCCATTAAAGCACCTTAAAGACTAACAGATTTATTTGGGCATAAGCTTTCTTGGGTAAAAAATCCACTTCTTCAGATGCATGGAAGTCCATGTTTCTGATGCCCAGCCCCACTCCACTTGTTGGCTCTGTGCTGTCTGTTTCCCTTATTACCCCACGATAACGCTGAGGAGCGGGTGTAAAACTGGCCTCATGGAGCAAGTAAATCCCAGTGAGATGGGGTGGGGGCCTGTTAAGGAAGAGGTTTATATTAATATTCAGATAGAAACCTGAATGAGTTTCTTGAAGCATGATCGCAGGAAGTCCCAGTGTTGCCACTGTCATATCTGGTGTTTTCCTTAAAGCTCCAGCTCCTGGAATCCTGTGATTGCAGGAGAATCTCAGCTGTCATTTAAAAAAAATATGGGTTTCTAGCGCAGAAAAGCTTGAAAACGCAGTCCCTGAAGGTTCAAAACCCAGAAGACAAATGAGACGAGTGCCAGTTATTGTTTTTTTTTAAAACAATCTCATGATTTTTTAGCGGCTGAGCTGATATTTGCATGTTTGCGGTTGATGGTGCCGGCAGTCCCGTGTTTGCATCAGGTCAGAGCGCTGTATATTGGAAAAACACAAGTTTATCTTTTTCCCTTTCCTGTTTGATAGTATAGAACTTCCGTCGCTGGAGGCATGCAAAAAGCGATGAGAAGCTACCTTTAGCTGCCTCTTAGTAAACAATCCTCTGCCATTTCTTTTTTAAAGAAACAGAGCGGTAAATGTTGTTCTGCTCCCTATCACGGCAGATGCTTCCACTTCTGCAGGACCCCGCTTTGCTGTGTAGCGATCTGAATATGCCTGTGTTTCTCCCCATTGTAACACATGACCCCCACCCCCAGAAAAAAACAATCTATGTTCCGCTCTCTTCTGAGTCGAAAGAAAGTGTAACGCGTGCTGGGGAATGGAATAAATGTGTGCAATCGTCAAACGCTAAGTGTCCGATGGCTGAATCTCTCTCTCTCTAATGATATGGCCTTATGGTGTATGGCAGCCCGTCGTCACTGTGTGAGAAAGATGCTACCAGGGCTTTGGAGCGGAGCCTGGAGCTGGAGCGCAGAGCAGTGGAGCTGCAGGTTTTTGCCCGGAGCTGGCGCGGAGCTGTAGCAGTCACTATTGGTGCTAGAGCGAAGCTGGAGTGGAGCAATTCAAAAATTAGATTGCTCCAAATCCCTGCCCCAGTAATGTGCTTTCAGCCAGGCTGCCTGCCTTTTGGCACTATGTAGAGTTAGGGGTGGTTGGTATTTGGGGGTGTAAGCTTCCAGGAAACCCAGAGATTTCAGGAATTGTGTTTGGTGACTCACTGTGTAGTGTTCTTGACTCTGAGTAACTACAGCAGCCCACCTGTAGTCGGGGGACATAACAGGCTTCAAATGAAGGCCTTGACCTCACCTGGCCATTGACCATCCCAATGGCATTGTTAGCAAGAGTAAGGGTAGTAACCCCAAGATCCTGGCTAAGTTCCTACGTGGGTGGTTACATTCTTTCTGCAGTTCCACCAGATGATGTTGTGTGCTGTTAAACAGCTGCCGTGTTTGACAGCAGAGGTAGCTGCAGTTTAGCAGTCGATGAACTAGTGACCGGTATAATCTGTAAAGTGTTTTGCCATGATAGGTGCTCTGGAAATGTCAATTGCCATCTGTATTCTTGCTGTCAGCCACATGCCCTCAGGTTATTTGGAAATCCTTACCATGGGCCAGAGCCTTCGAATGTTCCTTTGCAGCAGGCTCATTCTCTGAGATCTCATGCCTTGCCCAGATGGAGATCACCCCTTAGCAGCAGATTGGGGGGGGGGCGCGGACTGTGCCTGCGGGCGAGAGCTGGGGGCGGAGCGGTGCCTGTGGGCGAGAACTGGTGGGAGAGCTGCAAGCTCACTGCAAGCGAGAGCTGCACGGAGCTGTTTGCGTGCCTCCGCCTAGGAGCTGGACCTGCTGCTGGTCGCTTCTGGGGCACAGTGTGGTCCACGGTGCCAGGACAGGCAGGAACCCTGCCTCTGCACCCCCGCTGTGCTGCTGACCAGGAGCCGCCCGAGGTAAGCCCATGCTCCAATCTCCTGCCCCACCCCTGAGTCCCCCCAAACCTGGAACCCCCTCCTGCACCCCAAACCCCTCATCCCTGGTCCCACCCCCAAGCTTGCACCCCCTGCCCAAGCCCAGAGCCCTCTTCCACACCCTGAACCTCTCATTCCTGGCCCCACCCTGCAGCCCTCTCTCTTGCATCCCAGTCCTCTGCCCTGAGCCCCTCCCACACCCAAAACTCCTCATTCCCAGCTCCACTGGATCGCAGGCATCAACAATTTTCTTCAACTGGGTCCCCAAAAAAAAAGTTTGAAAACCACTGTCCTAAAGACTTGATAAACTTATTTAAACACTTCTCCCTCCGTTAGAAAAGCCTCAGATGTCATGAGTTTGACATGGAAAAATACAAGGGCTTTCCTCTGCATTTCCCTGACAGGTTGGTAGCATTTACTGCGCAGGATTTCCTCTGCTCAACAGAGACATCAGTTGATGAAGCAGCCATGGGTGTGGGAGGCAAAGGGGAATGAGGAGCAAAGATTAAACTGGCAAACTCAGAAGTGAGCTGCACTGCTAGGTGGGAAAGTCCCAAAGCTGGCCTCCTATTGGAACTAGCCTAGGAGGGCAGGGGTCTGGGATGCTCCAAGTGATGCACCAGGACCCTGGACCCTATGTCACAACTTGCCTGGGCATGTCATGACATCACAGTGGCTTTGTTGTGACATGTGCTGCCACAGAGCAGTGGCACTTACCGTGCACCTGCCGCTATCACATAACTACTGGGGCTGCCCCGTAGTGCATCATGGCCATGGGGCCTCTCAGCTTGCTGCCCCCTCCCAGTGCACGATAGGGCTTCTCAGCCTGCTGCCCCTCATCCCAGTGCATCATGCGGCTTCTCAGAGTGTGGCCTCCCGAATCCTGGTGCATCAAGGGCCCTCTCACTGTGCTGCCCCCACCCCAATGCATCATGGGTAGCCCTACCAAATTCATGATCCATTTTGGCCAATTTCATGGTCATAGGATTTTTAAAAGCTCAAATCATGAAATTTATTATATTTAAATATTTCAGTGTTGTAATTGTTGGGGTCCTGACCCCAAAAGATGTTGTGGGGGGGTGTCCCAAGGTAGGGTGGATTGCGGTACTGCTACCCTTGTGTGCTGCTGCTGGCGGCGGCTCTGCCTTCAGAGCTGGGCAGCTGGAAGGGTGGTATGGGATGGTATTGCGACCCTTACTTCTGCGCTGCTGCTGGCTGAGCGGTGCCCTCCGAGCTGGGCACCTGGCTAACAGCCACCGCTCTCTGGCTGTGGTAGCAGTATGGCAACCCTCCCTCCCCCCAAAAAATAACCTTGTGACCTCCATGGGGCTTTTGAGTGCTGCCTCCCGCATCCTAGAGCATCATGTGGCTTCTCAAAGTGGTGCCACCCCCTCCTCACCCCCAGTGCATCATGGGACCTCTCAGCATGCTGCCCCAGGGCATCATGGGGCTTCTCAGAGTGGTACTATCCCCTCCTCACCCCCAGTGCATCATGGGACCTCTCAGCATGCTGCCCCAGGGCATCATGGGGCTTCTCAGAGTGGTACTATCCCCTCCTCACCCCAGTGCATCATGGGACCTCTCAGCATGCTGCCCCAGGCCATCATGGGGCTTCTCAGAGTGGTACTATCCCCTCCTCAGCCCCAGTGCATCATGGGAACTCTCAGAGTGCTGCTCCCCCAGTGCATCATGGGGCTTCTCAGTGTGCTGCTGCCCCCTCCTCAGCCCCAGTGCATCATGGGAGCTCTTGGAGTGCTGCTGACCCCTCCTCAGCCCCAGTGCATCATGGGAGCTCTTGGAGTGCTGCTGACCCCTCCTCAGCCCCAGTGCATCATGGGAGCTCTCAGAGTGCTGCTACCCCCTCCTCAGCCCCAGTGCATCATGGGAGCTCTTGGAGTGCTGCTGACCCCTCCTCAGCCCCAGTGCATCATGGGAGCTCTCAGAGTGCTGCTACCCCCCTCCTCAGCCCCAGTGCATCATGGGAGCTCTTGGAGTGCTGCTGACCCCTCCTCAGCCCCAGTGCATCATGGGAGCTCTCAGAGTGCTGCTACCCCCTCCTCAGCCCCAGTGCATCATGGGAGCTCTCAGAGTGCTGCTGCCCCCTCCCCACCCCACTGCATCATGGGGCCTCTCAGCATCAACCCCCGCCCCAGTGCATCACGGGGCTTCTCAGACTTGACCCGCCCTCAGTTCAAGGTGAGGGGCGGGGCCCGCTCTCCCAATACCTCTCTCTTATTGGCTGGAGTGTCCCGCTAGCTTAGCCTCCCATTGGTTAGAAGGAGTGGGAGCTGATTGGCCTTGGAGGAGCAGCTGCGGTGTGGCTCCGGCCACCCGCGTAGCGATTGGTTCAGAACGGAGGCGCGGCCCTGTGATTTGCTGCGGCGGCCGCGCGGGCGTGTGCGAGCTGCCCGGGCAGGCGGGGCTGGGGAGCGGAGCTGGCGGCTGCGGCGGAGCGGCTGAAACAGGTGGGGTGGACGGGCAGGGGGCTGGCACGGGCCGTGGGGGTTGTATGGGGCGGGATGGGGTTGCAGGGGCTGTGGAGGTGGCACGGGCTGGGGGGTTATATGGGGCGGGAGGAGGTTCCAGGGGCCGTGGGGGTTGCACGGGGTGGGGGTTGTATGGGGCGGGATGGGGTTGCAGGGGCTGTGGAGGTGGCACGGGCTGGGGGGTTATATGGGGCGGGATGGGGTTGCAGGGGCTGTGGGGGTGGCACGGGCTGGGGGGTTGTATGGGGCGGGATGGGGTTGCAGGGGCTGTGGGGGTGGCACGAGGTGGGGGTTGTATGGGGCGGGATGGGGTTGCAGGGGCTGTGGGGGTGGCACGGGGTGGGGGGTTATATGGGGCGGGATGGGGTTGCAGGGGCTGTGGGGGTGGCACGAGGTGGGGGTTGTATGGGGCGGGATGGGGTTGCAGGGGCTGTGGGGGTGGCACGGGCTGGGGGTTATATGGGGCGGGAGGAGGTTGCAGGGGCCGTGGGGGTGGCACGGGGTGGGGGGTTATATGGGGCGGGATGGGGTTGCAGGGGCTGTGGGGGTGGCACGGGGTGGGGGGTTATATGGGGCGGGATGGGGTTGCAGGGGCCAAGGGGGTTGTATGGGGCGGGATGGGGTTGCAGGGGCTGTGGAGGTGGCACGGGCTGGGGGGTTATATGGGGCGGGATGGGGTTGCAGGGGCTGTGGGGGTGGCACGGGGTGGGGGTTGTATGGGGCGGGATGGGGTTGCAGGGGCTGTGGAGGTGGCACGGGCTGGGGGGTTATATGGGGCGGGAGGAGGTTCCAGGGGCCGTGGGGGTGGCACGGGGTGGGGGTTGTATGGGGCGGGATGGGGTTGCAGGGGCTGTGGGGGTGGTACGGGGTGGGGGGTTGTATGGGGCGGGATGAGGTTGCAGGGGCCAGGGACTGGCATGGGTTTACAGGGGCCAAGGGGGTGGGGCTGACATAGGATAGAGGGGTTGCAGGGGGTGGCATGGGGTGGGATGAGGTTGCAGGCACCAAGGGGCTGGCATGGGGCCAAAGGGGTGGGGCTGGCTAGCATGGGATGATGTGGAAGTTGTAGGGGCTGGCACGGGATGGGGGGTTGCAGGGGCCAAGGGGGTGGCACGGGGCGGGATGGGGTTGCAGGGGCCAAGGGGGTGGGTGGGGCTGGCATGGGATGGGGGGTTGCAGGGGCCAAGGGGGAGGGGGTTGCAGGGGCTGTGGGGGTGGCACAAGGTGGGGCTTGTATGGATTGGGATGAGGTTGCAGGAGCCAGGGACTGCACGGGTTTGCAATGGCCAAGGGGGTGGGTGGGGCTGACACGGGATGGGGAGTTGCAGGCATCAAAGGGGTGGGATGAGGTTGCAGGTGCCAAGGGGCTGGCATGGGGCTGCAGGGGCCAAATGGGTGGGAGTGGGGGTGGGTAGCATGGGATGATGTGGGAGTTGTAGGGGGTGGGGCTGGCACAGGGTTGCAGGGGCCAAAGGGAGTGTGGGTCCTGGCATGGAGTGGAGAGACCTGGGGTGTGAGAGGGGAGAGATCTGGAGTGGGGGTGAACCTGGGTCCTGGGACAGTGAAGGGGGTAGGCTCTGGGGGAACCTCGTGTGGTGGGGGGGAAAGGTAGGATGGGGGTGGGCAGGGGAGACCAGAACAGCTGGGTCCAGGCCATCCAAGGGGGCTTGCTTGGGGTTAGCTGAAGGATGTGGGGAGTAGAATAGTGGGGGTGTTTAGGGAGCTGTATTATGGAGCAGATGGGGTGTCCTTGAGGAAGCCAGGCCTGGCGAGGCAGCCTGGCAGGGCTGTGGCATGGGGAAGTAGGGCATGAGTGGGGTGGGGTTGGCTTAGGCACACTGACTGCATGGTATGTGGAGCTGAGGTGCATGGGCTGGGGTGGCTCTAGTGCATTAGATGTAACAGCACAGAGGTGAGTGGCCTGGGGGGTTAGATATGCTGATGGAGAGGGGTGGAATATGGCATGGGTGTATTGGCCTGGAAGGGGGTGACTGGATCTGGGGTGCTGGCGTTAAGGGCAGTAGAATGGGGGGTGTCTGATTGCAGGAGTTTAGCTCTGATTAAAAACAAAATATAAAATGCCAACACTCAAAATGCTTTTCCCCGTGCCTAAGTCTCTACTTACGTCTTCCTGGGAGCAGGTGATGGAAACCAAGGTACCAGATTAGCTGGACCTTGTGCCTGATTCCCAGTGGCGGTTCCCGTGATTGTCGGGTGCACACATTTCTTCTCCTTGTGCAGGTTTGCTCAACAGCTGAGCTGTGCTGTTGAGAGAACCTGAGGCCACAAGCTGCTTGGCCTGCCAGCTGCCTTTATTCCACTGTGCTTAATGCCAGGTCCAGCTGACTTTGATTACATTTTACCTGCTAGATACTTTATTTTAATTTTTTCAAAGTGAACTGATCAAAACAATCCCATCATGTGCGTGCAGTAGTGAAAAACAATCATTAAAGACAATTTATAGACTGGCTCGCTGCTAGCCATTGGAAGTCCTTTGCTGTAGCAACATCTGCAGTGTGTGTGTTGTCAGGCTGTCTTAGGTAATGCCCCTATCCCCATAGCATCAGAGCACCTCACAATCTTTAATGTGTTTCTCCTCGCAGGTCCCTGGGGGGGTGGGGTTAGGTCCTCCCGCTGACCAGATGGTGAAATGAGGCCCAAAGAAACTAAGTGACTTGCCCAGATCACACAGGGAGCCTGTGGCAGGGTAGGAAATACATCCCAGATCGCTGAGCTATCCTTTCTCTCCCAGCAATAGCAGTGTTACTTGCATGCAAAAGGCTTGTGCTTCTGTTTCTATGCTAGTGGGGGAAACAACTGGGTTCCTTACTGTTCTGCCATTGATATGTCACAGTTCGGGGCAACTGCACCTGTATTCCCCCTGCTTGAGGCTTCTAGTTCCCAGCTGTCACCTCTTGTGTGGGGGAGACCTGTGTCTCCTGCTCCTGATGGGGGATTTCTGCACAGTTCTCTGCCAACACTGTGCTATCCCCTGCAAGCCAGACTGCCTAGAAAACCCAGCGCCTGCACTCTGCTCCCTCTCTCAGGGCTAAGACTGGTGTGTCGCCAGCCATTACAAGTTACTGCACAGCTCCTCCGAAGTAAATTTATTCTGAAGGTAAAAGCATCACAGGGAAAATATGTAAAAACAATGAAAGAACTAACCTGCTAAAAAGCTAACCAGAGGTCACCCCTGACTCCATCCAACGGCTCTGGTAGGTGTCTGTTCTTCAGAACCTACAACTAGGTTTTCCCCGTGCTTACAGTTCATCCGTCTTAGATCCAGAGCACAGACTGGGCAGATCAACTGTTTCTTGGATCTTGGCCTACTGTAACATGTAATAAGCAGACAGTGACCCTCCCCTCAGGGCATAGCTTCAAAATGCTGGGATTTTGCATATCTGGGATTTGGGGAACTTGCATGAACCCCCTCCTTAGGGATCCCCCTGGAAATCCACTTGTCGTCCCAAAAGTCCGTACTTGTCTGGCACATTTTCAGAAGAGTCTCTTGAATTCCCAGGGCTCACATCTGTCGCATTTCCCTCTAGAGTGGTAACAGACAATCCCAGTCCACAAGAATACATACATATAATACAATAATGGCTTCCAGGGATATTGCAGGAAATTGCCAGCTCTGTCACAACTGGGTTTTGGAGTTTCTTACTATTCTCCCATTGAACCCTCTGTAATAAACAAGACAAGCCAGTGATGCTGTTATCTATTATTTGTATTATAGTAGTGCCTAGTCATCCCAAACAGGATCAGGGCCCCATTATACGGGGTGCTGCACAGACACACACAGCCCTTGCCCCCGAGGAACTTAGTGTAACTGGACAAGGCAGATGCATGGTGGGAGGGGAAGTGACTTGCCCGAGGTCGCACGGTAAGTCAGTGGCAGACCAGGATAAGAAACAAGCTCTCCTGGCTTCTAGTCCTGTGCTCTGCCTACCTTGTGATGCTGCCTCCAGGCCCTGGCTTATCCCCTTCAGAGTAGCTCTCTCTACCACCCTTCTTCGCAAGGAGCATATGGTTTGTGGTGATGTGGGTGTAAATATCAATCCCTCTCCCCTGTTACAGTCTGTGCCAGAGCGTAAGTGACGTTCTAGCTGGACTGTTGTGCAAACTGAGAACTTAACTACCACAGATGCCAGTGTTAGGATCCTTTTTGCTAACAATTGTGCAGCAAAGTTGAGCCTCGCATAGCTGCCTGTCTTGCTTTCTGATGCGCTGCACCTCACAGGAGCACAGACCTCTGAACTGTGGTCTTGGGGTAGAACCCCAATGGGAAGTGACAGCTTTCCCTGCTGGCATGTGTCCATGTGAAATCTCTCTCTCTTGTTGCTGTCTAGAGTCTGTCTCCATATATTTTCATCTCCCCTGTGCAAGAGAGATCTAGCACCGCCCACTGACAGTGTGTTAAGCTCTCAAAATGCTGCTCTCGCTCCTTCATCCCCACCCCCATCCGTGGCCGCTCTCCATAACTGGTTGATGATTCTTCGGAGGCAGCATCAGAATCCTCCACCAGCCACTGGGAGGCAGGACTGCTGGATTCTGGATAATCTCTTGAGACCTCATTCTCCCCCTCACCCCACTCCCCAAGGCTCCCAGTACCTGCAGCCACTATTGAAGTCGTTGGGAGCTGCTGCATGCACCCAGCACCCCTGAGTATCAGGTGGTCTGTGTTTGAGAAGTGACCCTGCTTTGGGAAGGGGTTTGAGATCTAGCACCGTTCCCCAGGGGATCAATGCTGAGTGTCATTATTTATTGTAGGGGGTCCTTTCCATTGGTGCCAGATAAGGAGGACCAGGAGCAAACTCTACCACAGGTATTTGCGTGGCCCCGTTGTTGCTGTATCCAAGCACCTCACCACACCCACGTGAGGAGGAGAAGTGCTATTATCTGTAGAAGTGGGATGGGGACCGGGGCCGTAGAGAGATGAAATGACTCGCCCAAGGCCGTGCAGAAAGTCTGTGGCAGAGTTGGGAATTGAACCTGGGGACCCCAAGTCCCTAACCACTGGGCAAGCTTTCAGCAGCTTTGATAGAGTAACTTGGGGTACGGGGCACCCACAACTCCACTGACTTCCCAGGGCACTGGTGTGTGATCAGACCCGTAATCTGTTCAGTGTCCCCCAGTGCTTGACAGAGTTAAGCAATGGCAGCATCGAGGACGCAAAGAGGCATGGGCACAGGGGTAAAGGGAGGCAGGCAGGCTGCTCCAGATGTCAGGTAGCTGCACAGGAGAAGGCCCTTGCGTCTAACATTGTGAGAGTGCAGAGAACCAGGGAGGAGTTGGGTGCAGGATGTTTGCAAGGAGGAGACTGGGTCCACGGAGAGCTTTAACAATGGGGGACAGTTCATTTATTCATGTCTAAATTCCCAAGCTGGCGGCTTCACCCTCCTGCCTGCCTCTTCCTGTAGCAAACTGCTTGATGCTGCCTGGTTTGGAAGAGCACAGCCTGCCGGGTACGGCTCGTGCACCTTGACAGATGGATTTGTGATGCAGAGCGATCCTGCAGAATGCTTAAAGCCTGCAGCTATCTGTGAGCAGCCTGAACGAGTCCTGGCATGTGCCAGTCGTGTTTTTGCTTTTGCCCTGCTCTGGCAGTGCCCAGGGCTAGTGGAGTCTGTGCCCATTGGGACTGCCAGTCAAGCCAGTCATGGTCTCAGGAAGAGAGGCTACTGTTGTAGCTAAGAGAAATTTTCTTTCCCCCTCTTAGACTGTGGTCCATCAGTCTGGGAAAGATGTCAACAGACCGGGGTTACTGGAACAACCTGACAACCCTGCAGAAAATCGCTCTGGCCCTGGGGATCCCAGCCAGTGCAACTGTCATATACATCTTGTACCGCAGGTACAGAGAAAGCCGAGGTACGTATGCATCACCCCGCGGCAATGACCTTCGGGTGGCCCCGACTTCGTTGTTGCATGGTGACTAACAGCTTGTGTGTTGCATTTAGGCTTGAATTATTAATTACTTGACCTCCTTCCACCCCCATCTCCATTCCTGCCAAATGTTGATTGGTGCTCAGAAATAAATCTCTCCCATGCTAAAGAGCATATCCAGGGAGGGGTGATCCCTGGGGACAGGAGGCCTGTTTCTGAGCAGCTTTGTCTGTTCTGAAGTTCCTCTGCACTTTCTATAATATCCCAGCAAGAAGCTAAAATCCTTTCACCCTCCTGCTAATTCCTTCCCGGATCCTGTCTGGAGCTTGGGGAAATGCAAACAGACATAGCACGGAAAGGTTAAATGTCTCACCGCTCTGGAGCTTTGCAGATTCCCCTTCTCTCCTGTCCTAGAGCTGCTGAACTAGCAGGATTGGCCACCTTCAGGCCGTGGGGAAGATGGCTTTCGGGGGTGGATGTGTTAACCTGTTTAACCTGTCTACTGTGGCTTGTGCTCAGAGGAGCGGCTGACGTTTGTAGGAGAGGATGACATTGAAATTGAGATGAAGATCCCCCAGGAGGCTGTGAAATTGATCATCGGACGGCAGGGCGCCAGTATCAAACAGGCAAGTGGACAACGGTTAGCGAGTCCTGCATCCATGCCTGGCCCCACCATTGGCTTCGGTGTATTCTTCCCCCCAACCCCTCTCACTGCATCCCAAAGATCTTTGCAAACCCTTTGTATAAGCTGCTGCAGCCTGGTTGGCAGCCGGTCCAGCGGCCTGAGGAGGGGAGAATTTGGGCACAGATGCCAGGGGAGGGCAATAAGTTCCACTGGATCTTAATGCCTATCCCTTGGCTTTTAAAGGTCCACCCACTCTGACAGGCTTAAAGGCTGAATCGATGGCATTTCCAAGGGGTCTGCGTTTTAAGGCTGATGCTCAGGCTGCTAAGCCATCCCCTCTGCGTGAGAACCTTGCTAAACTTCTTTGTCCCATGTCTCCGCAGCTAAGGAAGGAGACTGGTGCTCGCATTGATGTGGAAGCAGAGGACTCCGGTGGGGAGCGGGTGCTGCTGATCAGTGGCTTCCCCGTCCAGGTATGCCGAGCAAAAGCTGCTATTCACCAGATCCTGGTGGACAACGCCACCGTGTCAGAGCAGTTCGTTGTGCCGCAGAGAGCCGTCGGCAGGATTATCGGTAACTGTCTAGAGACTTAACCCCCCCCGCCCTTCCCATTAGCCACCAGAACAAATGCAAGGGGCCTGGGCAGAAGTGACCCGGGGGCTGGTTTTTAAAGCTGCTCCAGAAGCACTGACCACAGCTGTGGTGAAACACGGTGACTGCTAAATACTGCTTCCGTCTGTTTACCAGAGCGCTTGCTGTTCCTGGGCTGGGGCGCTGGGGAGAAATACAGAGACATAACAGTAAAGCTGCATCCAGAGCCTGGGATTAAATAGTTACCCCCCTTCTCCACTCATTGGCTCCTTAGGGTGACAAGAAATCTCATTGAGCTGCCTCAGTTTATCAGACTGCAGCATCTCAAATCTAAGAACCTTTATTTTGCACCTTTGATCCTGGTGCACTTTGGAGGCCTGTATTTATAAAGCCAGGGTGAATTGCTGGCCACAGGGCTGACATCTCTGGGGTAGAACACTGCTTCTGTCTAATGGAGACACTGCGGGGGAAGGAGACTGTGCCCTGACCAGCTGGAGACTGGTTTGGGCTGTGAGAGATCTGGGTTCAAGGCCCTTCTCCACCACTGACTTCCTGTGTGACCGTGTGCCAGTCACTTAGTCTCTGTGCCTCCGTTTCCCCACCTGTACAGTGGCAATAAGAGCCCTGCCCTGCCTCACAGGAGGGCTGTGAGGATAAATGCCCTTAAAGGCTGCATGGTGCTTGGCTAGTTCTGTGTTGGGGGCTAGAGATGTATCTAAGATAACACGAAAATACAGGAAGCCCAGCTCAATTGGAATTTAGCCAGCAAAATGGGGCTTAGCTCCTTGCCTCTTTCACAGAGCATGAGAGATCAGGCCCTGGAGTTTGCATCACACCCAAAGGCCAGCCCTGTACCCCAAGTGCTGTGCTGGAGTGCTGGTTACTAGCTAGCTGTACCTTTAGGCTGCCATGAAAAACACGAATCTCAGAGCCTGGGTCAGCTGATGGGGGCTCATGCTACAGAGCTAAAAACAGCAGGGTAGATGTTGAGGCTTGGGCTGGAACTGGAGGGTTTCAGGACTGGCCTGAACAGCTGCACTGCTGTTTTTAGCCCCGAAGCACAAGCCTGCGTCATTGGACCCTAGGCTCTGAGACGTGCTGCCGTGGGGCTTTGATTGCAGGGTAGACCTACGCCGAGCGGCAACCAGCACCTTCCAGAATCACAGCTGGATCTGTCTAATTCTTATAGACTGGCCACCAGCAGCCATTCGTCCTTTGCTAAAATCATCTCCCTGGCGCGGAGCAGCCAAAACCCAAATTTCTGGAGGCGCTTGTGTTCTGGTCACAAAAAAAATGACCAGAGCGGGGGAAGTGGGCATTCCCTTCAGAGCCGTTTCTTCGGCTGGGTTCTCTAATTCCGCTTCTGCTGAGTGAGTAACCTACTTCTCGCTGCCCCTCTCAGGCAGGGGTGGTGAGACGGTGCGAGCCATCTGCCGCAGCTCGGGGGCCAGAGTGATCTGCGAGAAGGAGACGGACAACGCCCTGTGTCTGACCCGGCTCATCAGTCTCTCGGGGACCCGAAAGGAGGTGAATGCTGCCAAGGTGGGTCTGGGGTGACTGCCCCCTTTAAGAGTCAGTGGGGTCCCGTGCACCTGGGACTGGTCAGCTGTCTCCCGGTCTGGTTTAAGAGAAGGCAGCTGAGCTGGGAGCTGCTGGCAATGAGCTCTCAGGAGGGGCTAGAGCAGGAGAATGCTGCCAAGCTGCAGGAAGGCTTGTGCGGAGACCCCTAGGAAAGAGAGGAAGAACTAGGTTGGAGTGGATGAAAGGGAAACTAAGGCAGGACATGACAGTACTGTGAAGCTTGGCCACAAAGGAGCACCTTACGTGGGGGTTACCCTGTCACAGCATCTCCTTTGCGTGGGCCATGCAAACACCCTTCTCCCCCTTCCTCTCCCAAAGCAACTGATCCTGGAAAAGCTTTCGGAGGACGACGCGTTTCGAAAGAAACTGGCCCTGTCAGCGGCAGTCCGGTGCCTGCGCAAGCAGCCCCTGGGTGTGAGGAGAGAGGATCTCGGGCAGCAGGAGGAGCTGCCACGCCCCAACGGCGAGGCCCTCTGCCAGCTGGCAACCCCTCCGCGAGGGGCAGGAGATGGAGGCTGCCTGCTGGCTGCAGAAGCCCCGGATCAACCACAGGAGCTCAGAGCTGAGAGCGAGTCCCCGGAGGAGCCGGTGATGGAGCCCAACCAGGCAGTGCCCATGTTCGAGGGTGAGTGGAGCGGTTTTCTCTAGGGCTGACTCAAACAGAGGGTGTGTGGCATGCACCGCAGGGGTTGCTGCCCTGGCCCTTGGAGGGGCATGGGCTGGCCACTGAGACCTAGAACTGGATTCTCTCCCTGGCTCTTCGATTGACTTGCTGGTCTTAGAGCAGCGCTCGCCCTGCTCTGTGCCTCGGTTTCCCTGTCTGTTCCATGGGCGTTAGGTGTCTGCAAAGGGTGCTCTCCTGGAGAAAAGCAGCTGTAAAGAGAGAAGGGTTGGGGCTGCATGTCACGCAGCGTCATTCTGTGGATTATCCGGGACTTGGGTCCCTGGGGCCCACCCTCTCTCTTGCACCGCGCCCTGACTCTCAGCAGCCGTCCTGCCCAGTGGGACCATGTGCTGCTCTGTCCATGTCCTTTAGGGCACCGAGACTCTTCCTCAGAGGGGCGATTTTCCATGCTGCCAGCATGGGAGGTATCTTGGCTGGCTGCTCCCACTTTGTGCTCCACATACCTGCTCTGAGCGGGGTCGCGGTGTGCCACTCTCCTCCGGTGAGCTGCGTGGAGACCAACAAGGTGCCTGCAGATCTACCCACGAGTCTTTCCTCAAAGCTGCTCGCATGCGGTGAAATGGTGTCTTCCCCCCACCCATCCCAACACCCTCGTCCCTCCGCCTGGCTCAGCAACCCATGCTTGGACTTGTACACTCTGCCTCTCGCTCCGGGTGGCCCTGGGCCTCCCCTGCCCCTCTTGCTCACTGCTGTGTGCCCCTCTCAGTCCCCAGCCCCGACTTCAGCTTCCACGCGGACGAACACCTGGAGGTTTATGTTTCGGCCTCAGAGAACCCCAGCCACTTCTGGATCCAGATCGTCGGCTCCCGCAGCCTGCAGCTCGACAAGCTGACCTGCGAGATGTCCCAGTACTATGGGAGCAGCAGCCAGTCGGTGAGCATCTGCCGTGGCGTGCCCCGCCCGACGCGACGGCTGGGTAAACCTGCCGCAGCCGAATGGAACGATGTGTCCCCCGCCCCACTAGCCAAAGAGGGGTTAATCTTCCTCTTCCTCCCCTGCTGCTAAACCTGCATCGCTTCCCGTTCTAGCCCTGAGAACCTGCGCGTGTGACTCCCTGCCCCTCCTTCTGTCTCGCCAGCCCGAATTCCCCAATGTCCGCGTAGGCGACATCGTGGCTGCCCCGTATGCCGATCACGGCTCCTGGTACCGGGCCCGAGTCCTGGGCACCCTGGAGAACGGCAACTTGGATCTGTATTACGTCGACTTCGGGGATAACGGGGAAGCCCCCCTAGAAGCACTGCGAGCCTTGCGGTATGTGTAGCAGGGAGCATGGTGAAGAGGGAGAGCGTAGGCGAGGGCAAGGGGGGGTGGAGCAGGACTCCTGGTTCCCATTCCTGCCACTGATTTGCTGTGGGATTCCAGGGAAGCCTCCTGGCTTGCTCTGCACCTCAGTTTCTGTAAAATGGGGAGAAGCTCTATCTCAAGGGGGTCGTATGGCCGAGCTAACGACTGTCCAGGGTGTGGAGCTCTTTGCATGTGAAGGACGAGGATGGGTGCAGTGATGCCGCTAGCACATGCAGATCCCCGCTAACCCAGAGAGATGTGGCTTAGCAGGGCAGACCTGACCGATTTCACCAGCTGCGGGGGCCTCTGCGTGCTGGGGTCATATCGCTATTCCCAATGGTTCCTCCCCTCCCTTTCTGCTAGGAGCGACTTCCTGAGTCTGCCCTTCCAGGCCATCGAGTGCAGCCTTGCTGGGATTGCCCCCGCGGGTGAGTGGCGAAGCCGGGGGCGAGGTGCTCTCGGTTGGGATGGGTCCCCGCGAGGTAACCAGCCGGGCTGCCAGTGGGGTAGCCCGACTGGGCTCGGGCAGCGCCCAGGGAGAGGTGGTTCTCAATGGTTCCCAAGAGGCTGGTGGATGCTGAAATCTCCCATTTCCAGACCCCCCTGCGCTTAGCTCCGTGGGGTTCTCTCTCTCTGTGTCCTGGGGAGTCAAACCCAGCCCCTGCTACTCAGTCTCTCCCCACAGGGGAGCAGTGGGAAGAGAATGCCCTGGACGAGTTCGATCGCCTCACGTGTTGTGCCGAGTGGAAGCCCCTGCTGGCGAAGATTTCCAGTTACGTCCAGTCTGGGGCCTGTACCTGGCCACGCATCCAGCTGTACGACACCAGCCACGGACAGGTGAGCGCTGGAGGCTGGGTTGTCTGGCAGGCTGCGGGTTCCCCTTACAAACACAGCGTTTGCTACAAGTTGTCTCGAGAGCAGCACGTTTCTGCACCTCCACTCCCCTTGGTGCAGCCGCTGGCAGCCAGAGCCTGGCGAGCCCAGAGTGGGTTCGTCTGCATGTATTGAGATCAGGATTCAGTCAAACTCCCGTTTCTCTCTCTCTCTCCCCAATCTGTATCGCTCCCCAAACCACCAGTGCTGCTTCCTCTCTGGCTCCCCCTCCCCGAACGACACCCCCTTGTGCTGTCATCAGCCTGCAACTCTCTGCCCCTTCCTGTTTCCCCTTCAGAGCCTCGATATAGGGGAGGAGCTGGTCCGGCTGGGTCACGCTGTGTGGTGCCCGCAAGAGGAGGATGGCGCTGTGGGGGACGGTGCTCCCCAGCTGGGGAAGGGGGCCATGGCTGAGGCGTTCCAGAAGATGCTGGTTAGTCAATCACTAACCCCGTGGAAGGGCTGGGAAACCATCAGGAGAGGCTGGAGTTTATCCGGAGGCCAGCGTTAGAACAACTGTTGGCATAGCACATTTATTTCTGGCTGAAATTTTGATGTCCTCTCCTCTTTGGTCAGCGGCCTCTCTCCAAACCCCCAGGCTGTGCCGTTTTCCACCAGGCTGGGTGCCAAAGGCTGCAAACCCTTCCCGATGGCTGGGGAATTGTGTAAAGAGCTAAACGGGAGGGCGGGAAGCACCAGTAGTGAGCAGCTCTAATGATCCCATTCTCAGCCTGGAGGAAAACGAGCCCGAGGAAGTGACATGTGCCAGGCGGAGGGGAGGGGCTCTAGGTCCCTCTGCTCTCAGGCTGCCCCGATGCACACCCCTGATGCCACAGCCGCCTGCCTGCAGCTGGAGGTGTAGTTTCCCGCTCCAGCTGACGTGCCCACGCTAGCTTTGATCAAGATAGCACCGTGGCTGCAGCTGCGTGGGCCAGCTGCCTGAGTTCGTGCCCAGGATCTCATGCAGGATTGCAGTCAGGCAGCCAGTCCGAGTCGCTGTGTGTGCCTGCCACAGCTGTGCCACTGTTAAGAGCACGTTAGCTTGGGCAAAGCTAGCGCATGTCCATTTCCCTGAGCCGGGAGTCGCACCTCCAGCTGCGCCGTTCACCTACCCCACGTGTCCCGTTCCAAGGCTGGCTAATCGCTGTGTCTGATTGCCCCGAGCCAGTGGGACAGATGCCCCCCTGAGAGAGCTGCTGTAAAACCACTTCCATGTTTTTCGAATGCAGAGGACCACATCTTATTTAAACCCTTCTCGCTCCATGTGGAGCAGCGCATATCGCCCCCTGCTGTTGTGAAAGCTTCAGCGCTGCCGCTGGAGATCTCTGCCTTGGGGCTGGGTTCCTCTCCCTTCCATGGGCCCTGGTCGGTTCTACGCTGTGGACGTGTGTTGTCCGAGGGCACAGTAATGGGATTAACCTTGCCCCTCTCTGTCTTGCTCAGGGGAATGCTGCAGGGACCTCCCTCGAGAGCCTCCTGTCAGAGACCTGCGTCAGCCTTTCAGGTACGCCACTGTGATCGGCTGAAGCAACCTGCCCTTCCTGGGGGCGGCTGCTCCAACGGAACCCATCTGCCTTTAGGGTTGTATCTTGCTGCCCATCACCGCAGTGTCTGGGCATCTTCCACATCACATCAATAGCTAAGTCTCTGGCTCTTCTCCATGTGCCACCACTCCTGATTGATTCCTCCCTCCTCTTAGACCTGATTCTCCACCTCCGTCACATGAATGGGGCAAAAAAATTGAATCTCTCTTTACTCTACTCTAGGGATAAACAGAACCGACCGTTTCAGGCCCGGCACTTACATTTTGTCTCACAGATTTTTCGGGAAATTGAGCATGAATTGGACCATTTTCACTTAGTTCCTTTTAAAATACACTTCCGTGGGTGTGGGTTTGGATGGGAAAGGTATTTACTAATTCCTCTGCAGTTCGTAGCCCTAAGAGAACACTGTCCCAGGTGCATGCAAATTAGAAACTGGCTGGTCAACTTTACAGGCAGTGTGACCTAGTGGGGAGGGCACTGGGTGAAGACCTAGGAATCTAGATTCTGTTCCTGGCTCTGCCACTGATCTGCTCTGTGGCCTTGGGCAAGTCACTTCTGTGCCTGAGTTTCCCTTCCCTCTCCCGCCTTTGTCTACTCCGATTTGTGAGCGCCTGTCTTGTGTCTGTGCAGCCCCTGGCCCGGTAGAACCCTGATCTCAGCAACGGCCTCAAGGTGCTGCTGTAATAACTGCCCCCAAGCTGCCTCAAAGGGAGAAAGAAAATGGGGTCATGAAAATTGAGATTTTTTGGAAATCCTTCCAGTGTTTAATAACTGGTGCTAATCCCCCTATTCCAAGCGCTGGATGGAGAGGGCTGTTTAAAGCTCCACTGCTCCTAGCACAAGAGAGAACATACTGTAGAAGCTAATCCTGCCGATGGATGGGAGCCAAAACCAGGCTTCCCTCTCTGTTTTCTGGGATCTAGTGAGGAGGCTGGGAATGTCGTTTTAGGCAGCCTTGACTCTTTGAAAGTGGCTGTGTGCGTAAGACTGAGTGTGACAAGGTTATGGAAGGGATGGTATGCTGGCTGCCTACAATGGCACGTAACCTACCTGCAATTCTTATTAGCAGAGATCTTCAGGGTAGACCCTGGGTGGGGAGGGCACTGAGTTACTACAGAGAACTTGTTCCCAGGTGTCTCACCCTCACACTCAGGGTCTAACTGATCGCCAGATTTTCCCCCAGGTCAGACTGGAAAATCCCCCTGGGTCTCTGCGTCTTCCTCTGCAGCATGGGGCACGGGTCACTTGCTGGTTTGGATGAACATTGGAGAAATAGCCTCCGTCCACACAAGATACAAAGCATATCCCTCAAACACTTGGCAGGTGTTAAATAATCCGTTAGGCAAAGGAGAAAAATTACTTCCAGCTTGATGGGGAGGAGAGTTGGGGCAGAAAGGTTCAAGAAACCCCCTCTAGAGTTAGACCAGGCAGTGAGGAGGCCAGGAGGAGATAAGTGGGGAAAGGTGAGGAGCAGAAATCGAGGGGAGGCTGTTTCAGTCAGCAGTAGCTGCAGAGGAGAAGGTTCTTGCACCAGCAGTGGCCAAGTGGCACAATGGGACAGAAAAGAGACCGGGGGAAGCGGTGGTGGTGGTGGTGGTGGGGAGCCGTAGGGAGCTTGTGTCCATGTGCTGAAGACACAGAGGAGAGAATGCAGCCCAACTTCCCCTGTAATATGTGCCTTTGGCTTGGTAGATGTCTCCACTGAGCAGCTCCGAAGTGACACCAAGCCCACAGAACCACCCTCCCAGAAGACTGTCATACCCTCGCTCTGGTCCCTACGGATCTCGGCTCCCTCCTGCCCTCTGGGGGACTCCAGGGCTCTCACCTTGCCAGCTGGCGGTGAGAAGCAGAATAGCTCAAGGGGCTGCAGCAGCGAGGTGGCTTCGGAGGCTGGGGGGTCTCTGCTGGCCACCGGGAGCCATGCAGCAGAAGCCAAGTGGACATCCAGTCCTGCTGATTGCACGCATCCCGCAGGCTGCTCAGGAGAGGCCTCTCCCATCTCCCTCTCAAGCAAAGGCTCCAGCACCTCAGATGCCAGCTTCCCTACCCCCCTGGCCTCTGGGGACAGCAGCTGCTACTCCCTCCGGGGCTACTTCTATTACCTCTCCACTTCAGAAGAGTGGTCCAACTCCTCGGTCTTCTGCAGCGGCTCCGGCTCTGCCGGCGATTCCCTCCAAAGCCTCGTCCTCATCAGCTCCTCTGGCAGCGAGGGAGAGGAGGAGGAGGAGGAAGGGGGGCTGAGGGCCTGGAGGAGAGGTACAGAGGGCACCACGGATGGGCAGCCTGGGCACCGCACTGTGGTCTGGGGTGTCAGAAGCATGAGGAGTACAGATTTCTGCTGCACTGTTGGCCGTGAGATGCAGGAGTGTCCCATGCGCTCTCCCAGCTTGCACGGGGGCAGGGATTCTCACGGGCTGCAGCCTATGGCTGCTGCTGCATTTGCCGCCTTGCTATCGTTCGGCTAGGAGTGGCCGCTACTGGCGATCTCCACCAGCTGGCAACATCTGCTCCTCCCATGAGGGACAGCCCCTGGCGAGGGCCTCAATCCTTAGCAATGCCTCTTCCAGTGCGGAGCGGGCCCCAGGCAAGTGCTCAGTGCTGTTTCGGGCTTGCTCTCATTCCTCCTGGTGTAAATCCGGAGCAGCCCCATGCTGGTGACTGGGGTTCTCCGGCTTGAGCCAGGTGTAAATTGAGATCTGAACCTGCCCAGTGTGTGTCGCTGCAGCCCGGATCACCCACTCTGCAGAGCCAGGCGAAGGGGGCGTGAAATGGATGCACAGGGGCTCTTAGTGTCAGCTGCGGCATGATTCTCTTGTTTCTCCGTGCACGGGGGCGCACAAGTGGGGAGAACTGGGCCTTCCTTGCACCTTGGAGCAGCTGGACACTGGCTAAGGCTCTTCCTGAGCAGAGCAGGTCGTCTCTCTGCCCCGTCCCAGAGAAGGGGGCACAGACTCCTGGCTGCACGGTGGCTTGGCTCTTGGTGGCAGGCCAGGGCCGGGAAGCCCTGATGCTGCACCTGTTCTACCCACTGCCTCTCCTCTTCTGTGCAGAAGCCGCGTCTGTCTCTGGAAGCGGTGACGACGTTATGCTGGTCGAAGATGATTCGCTGTGACCCCTTCCCCGAGCGGCAGCGAGCTGGAGGCGTCGCAGAGGAGGGTGCGTAAGTCTGTCTATTTGGGGTGGTCCTGGGCCCCCGGCTGTCCCCGAGATCCTGCTTTCAGGGCAGAGGAAGGGCAAACGCCCTCTTGTACATGTGGCGGGGGGGGATCTTGTCCACACTGACCTGCTTTGCATTTGCCAGCATGTCTGCCCTGAGAGCAGAAGGGCATTGCTCAATAGCGACCCCTATGGGCAGGTTAAGGAGTGGCACTAGCCACAGTCATACACCCACTCCGGGCTGCTCTTTTAAGGAAGCAGCTGCAGCTCCATGCACCACTTAGTGCCTCTGCTTTCTTGCCGTCCCTTTGGTCCCTAGGAGGTTGGTGCCTGGATTGAGACGACCATGAGGACTCCCCGACGGGGGCGGGGGAATAAAATACTGCGGGAAGGTGGAAGGAGAGACCACGGCCGTTGGGGACCCACCCTTTCTCCGGGTCCAGAAATGACGGGTTTGCATCGTAACCTCGTCCTCGTCTGTGGGCATGTGTTTGGGGCAGGGGCTGCAGCGCGTCAAGTGCACATTGCTGGCTCCCTGCAGCAGGGACCTGATGCCGGCTGTTGTGTGACTGCCCTTCTTGGGGGCTCTCTGGGGTTGGGAGTGGGTGTTTTCAGTGCATTTGGAGGGTGCTGATCCTAGAGATTCTGAGGCTAACTGCCTGCGCCTGTCAAGTCGGACCCCAGGGTTCCGGCTGTGCTGTTCTGTGGTGCTCCCGAGGGATCACAGCCTGCGGAATACAGGTCTTCCGGGGGTAGCTGTCCTGCAGTCCCCTTCTGTCCCCAGCTGGCAGCTGCTGGGCTGTCCTGATGTAAATCCAGAGTAACGACACTGACTGCATTTGGGTTGCTCTATAGCAGCTGGTGAACCTGAGAGCAGGATCAAGCCCGCTGGTCTCCACTTCCTTCTGAACAGCTGAGCCCCTCCTTCCCCTGGCTGGTGGGAGGTCCCCGCTCGCTCTCCTGCGGGCCATTCGGGTGGCTTGCGCTTGCTCTGCCATGAGTTGAGGCTGACTTCAGTTTTGGTCTAAATCTCGGAGCAAGGCACCTGCACCAAAGACTCCACTCTGCTGTCCTTCCCGCTGCAGGGGCGAGGGAGACACCGGCCCTCTGATGTGACTGGATGAGCTTTTTCTGCTGCAGAAACGGGGCCGGAGGATGGTTGTGACGCCCCCCTCCCAAGGCCGCCCCCAGCTTTGACAGCACTTGCTTTACTAAAGTTTTATGTTAAAAAAGGAGAGAGAATCCTCTTAGGCTGCAACCGTTGGAGCTGCATTTTCGTTTCAATAAACGCAGACCAAGCTGGTCCTTTTTTTTTTTTTTTTTTTTTTTTTTTGCAGCTGAATCTGCTTCGTGCAGAACTGCCCCAGCATCTAGCATTAGTAGAGAGTTTTGAAGGGGGCGGTTTCTGGAGTACACTGTGTGGACTTACTGCTCTTCAACCTTGGTGATGACGGGAGCTGAGTTAGGCCAGTGCCGGGGGCTTTTGCAGATCTCAGCCTCTTATTGTCTCCTTTGCTGCGTAAAGGAGAGGTCTGGGCAGAGTGTGTTTAGCCTGCTGCCTGGAGAGTACCTAGCTGGCTCTGGGAATTAGCCAAAGCTCTATGCCTTGAGCCAGCTGGCTTTGGAGGTCTGTCAGTGCACGTCAGCGGAGGCTGCCCTGGTGTGAAGATGGGCATTTTCTGCCAGCTGGTGGTTTCATGGGGGTGGGCACGGGGAGATCAGACAAGGTCTGGGAGGGCTGTGTGCCTCAGCCATTGGTTTCTTTATTAAATAAAAGTTCTGTTGAGAGTTTTTCTTGTGAATCAGCCAAGTCCTTGGGGGCGCGTGGGGGAGGAAGAGGGGGCTTAGAGCTGGGCTGCAGGCTGCCAGGGCTCTGTTTCCTACGTTACCTATCACTCTGAGAGACCATGTTAGTCCAATTCCTCCTTGTGCCACTTGCGCCATGCTGTAGAATGGGGCTGATGATGCATAATTAGTGGGCCAGGGATTTTGCCGTTCATGGGGGTCAAGCTCTGGGTTAGTCGGCTCCAAGGGCAAATCGAGGTCCTTGGGGGATGCTGGCTGGAGGTGCCCAGCTTGGGGGGGAAAGGCGGTGGGGGGGACCTACCACCCCCATCCCTGCCATCACTCCCTCCCCCCGCACTGCTCCATCAGAGCAAGTCCACTCCCCTCCCATGGGTCTCGCTGGGCTCATTCCCTCACCCCTGTAGCCAGGAAATGAGGCTTGTTCCAGTTCTCTCAACCCGCTCGGGGGCTTTGCCCCTTGGGGTCTAGCAGGGTCCCTGGAATTTTTTAATAGAGCAGGTGCAGGTTTTCTAATGCTGTCACGTGACAGGCTGAGAAATGGCTCTGAACACAGGGCCTCGCTTCCCTTGGCAGCTATCTCCCTGAGCGGCAGGAGCCTTGGGTGGACGATGCTATACCCAGCCAGTAGCTGTCTTCTGCAAGACAGGCTGTCGGCAGTCACCCAGGCTAGGGCTTTAAACTGGGCGTGGCACAAGGGCATGGAGATTGGGCGGTGAGTTTTGGGTGCCTCAGGCAAGGGGTAGTGGGGTAACATCCCCTTCCTATTGCTCGGAGCTCCCACGCTGTGAAATCAGTTAGGGCCTCAGTCCAGGTCACAAGGCCAAGCACTGATTGCACAGTGGGCCTCTGTTCAGCTCTGGAATGATCCTGCCAAGGCAGACTCGAGGTGTCTCGTGGGGCAGTTGATCAGGGCCTCATGAACACCTGTTGAAGTTGTAGGGTTGAGTCTCTTTCCTCCCTGCCCCCTGTGCATTCTGCACTGACTGTTAAAGCCCTTCCTCCAACCAGACACAACAACTGTGCTTTCACACCCATTTAATGATGCTCAGTTACACACATCAACTCAAAGCCTCTGCTCGATCCTGCCAGTTCCAGGCCCAAGTTAAGTGGGAGCTAAGCCATCCCCCCACCCATCCCATCCTGTCTTTGCAGAATGCCCAGCTTCAGGAACTCTCATTCCAGCTCCGGACAGCAGTCTCGCTCCAGCTGGTAAACCATGAAGATAACGTCCTGCCAGGGTGGCAGCGCGGGATGATCTGGTCTGACAACCTCAAAGCCCAAGTAGCTGAATGCTCGCAACAGGTCTCCTGTGGGACAGAAGAGGAAGGGTTGCCATTATTAAAACCAGCTGTTCTGACCTCCACTTGGGATCACATGCCCCTTAACCTCAATGCTCGTGTTCCTCTAGAGAGACTAGACACTGACATTACAGGGGGATGAGGGCAGGAAGGATGGGGCACTACATGAAGTAGTTCTAATGCATAAAGTTGGGCAGTTAATTTCCACTGAAAAGCCCTGGCTGCGTATCTGAAGTCAGACCAGGGCCTCAGTCTTTTAATTGCAAAAGTTAAATAGCTTCTGTTACCTACAGATACTGTAGTCATGGCTCAAAATACAGCAGTCCCTATTATAACAGAGAACTGCAAAATCATGTACTTTGTTTTAAAACGGGGGGTTCCCACTGGACCTGCACCATCTGTTCTTACATACAGAAAAGTCAGGAGAAATACTCCTCCGACTGCTGGTCTCTGTGCATTCTACTTTCAGGGTATATAATAGCTTGTCCAGTAATGGCTGTATGCTGGGCAGAGAGCAGCCTCTGCTCCCGATAACAAGCCCCAGATTCTCAAACGGGGGGTCGGGACCCCTCAAGGGATTGTGAGGTTATTTCATGGGGGGTCATGAGCTGTCAGCCTCCACCCCAAACAAACCCTGCTTTGCCACCAGCATTTATAATGGTGTTAAATATATAAAAAGTTTTTAATTTATAAGGAGAGGTCACACTCAGAGGCTTGCTATGCAAAAAGGGTCACCAGTAAAAAAACTTTGAGAGCCACTGCACTAGGCTAGCAAGAAAAAAAAATTTCAGTGGAAACTTTCACTGTACATGAAGTATCAAAAACATGGCACAAGCAACTTGCACTTCTCTGTATGTGGAAGGCGATCGCTCTGTGTGTCTGGGTTCGCCTACCAACCGTCAGCCCGGAGGGCCCCTTACCGCGATCGCTGCGAGCCAGCTGGAAGTTCACAAACACAAGGTTCAGGGCAGTCTGTTCCTCCACGTAGTCCAGCGTCACAGTCAGGCTAGAAGGAAACACACCCCTGTGTTCAAACAAGCTGAGAGATAGCCCGGGGGGGGGTGAGTTTCAAAGGTGTGAGGTGCTCAACTCCCATTAAAATCCAGGGGGAGTTGGGGAGGCTGTGAAAATTCTACCCTCTTGATATGGATTCGATTGATACAGGATTGGTCTGTCTAGTTCTGTAGTACTGTGATTTGGTGGCCCTTGGGAATTAAATCACAACCACAAGCAGCAGCTGTATAAAACCCAGTTTGGTCAGCTGGAAAGAGACAATCAGGGGCGTTTCAAGCCTCTACGACATTTCCAAGAATGAATAGGACCAAGGAGTTGGATTAATTTAAGGGTGGGGGGGCTCGTTTAGAAGCTGGCACAACTGATATGGCTGAGAAGAGCTGCATAAAGTTACATGGGTCACGCAGCCAGCCCTTCCCCTGACTTTGTCAGATTGAAGGCACAGTCCCAGTGAGCACACAATGGGCGTGGAGGGTCAGCAGTCATTGTCTATGACCTTGGACACCGCGGGGCAGGAGCTGCTGCCTTTTTCCTGCCAGCCACCTAATGTTACAAGGTGTGTGGTGGGGGGTGATTTGCAGAAAGACAGGCAAGGGATAATTATAACTTGGTTCAGAAGACTTAGGCCCTGGGATCCTCCATGTCTTAAACGTCCCAGCGCTTAGAAAGAAATGACCCACAGATGGAATAAAGGACCAGCCAGCAGCATGTACCAGAGGGGCGAACTCTGCGCTGCCCTGGGGCTTGGCTGTCTCTAAGCTGCAGGAGGGCAGCTCTGAATGCTTTCAGGCTCTTCAGTGGGTTTGCAAATGGAACTGGATTTACTTTAGATTGCAAGTGTCTTGGGGAAGCAGGGTCCAAAGCAGGAGGGTGATGGCTGGGGCTGCTTTTTCCCATGGCCTCCAGACAAAGGAGGTGGGAAATCACAGAATCTCAGGGTTGGAAGGGACCTCAGGAGGTATCTAGTCCAACCCCCTGCTCAAAGCAGGACCAATTCCTTACCTTTCGCGGTTGTTTTGATCCAGGGCGCCACGGGGCGTGTCCAGGAAAAGCTTGCCGTCAGCCAGGAGTCCGTGCCAGTGAGCAGAGCCGCGGGGACCGAGTTGGAAATGGAAGTCCAGCTGGACAGGGAGACCGGGGAGCAGAAGGTCGCCAGCAAACACTGTCAGGTTCTCAGCCTGAAAGGAAGCAGCGAAGCCCCCGTTATCAGGTGCGCTGACTGGCTGAGAGCCAACACCTGTTAACACTGGGGTCTGCCAAGGGGACGCAGATCCTACTGAATGGGAACTCCCAGCCTGAACCCTTGCCCATGTGCTCCAGATGCTGGGGAGCCTAGACTAGGATCTAACCGAGAAGCCCTGGGATTTACAGGCAGGAAGCCAGCATCACACAAGGCAACTTCCTCCCTGCACTATTTCCCACCTTGAGAATCTGAAACTGTTTCTTGTTCAAAGGGCAAACGTTAATGATTGCTGCCCCTCCAGTTCCCCTGGGCCCAACACCCTATCTAGGCACGAACTGGCCACCCCAATCCTTCTCTGAAGATGTCCACGCAGTGTGCCGCGGCGGTCAAAAAAGCAAACAGGATGATAGGAATCATTCAAAAAGGGTCAGAGAATAAGACAGAGAATATCTTATTGCCCTTATATAAATCCATGGTAAGCCCACATCTTGAACTCTGCATACAGATGTGGTCTTCTCATCTCAGAAAAGATATACTGGCATTAGAAAAGGTTCAGAGAAGGACAACTAAAATGATTAGGGGTTTGAAGAGGGTCCCATATGAGGAGAGATTAAAGAGGCTAGGAGTTTTCAGCTTGGAAAAGAGGAGACTAAGGGGGGATATGATAGAGGTATATAAAATCATGAGTGGTGTGAAAAAAGTGAAAAAGGAAAAGTTATTTACTTGTTCCCATAATATAAGAACTAGGGGCCACCAAATAAAATTAATGGACAGCAGGTTTAAAACAAATTAAAGGAAGTTCTTCACACAGCACACAGTCAATTTATGGAACTTCTTGCCTGAGGAGGTTGTGAAGGCCAGGACTATAACTATTAAACAGAGTTTAAAAGAGAACTAGATAAATTCATGGAGGTTAAGTCCATTAACGACTATTAGCCAGGATGGGTAAGGAGCGGTGTCCCTAGCCTCTGTTTGTCAGGGGGTGGAACTGGATGGCAGGAGAGAGATCACTTGATCATTACCTGATAGGTTCACTCCCTCTGGGGCACTTGGCATTGGCCACTGTCGGAGGACAGGATACTGGGCTGGATGGACCTTTGGTCTGACCCAGTATGGCCATTCTTAAGTTCTCATTTCCTTAGACACAATCACTAGCTATGGAACGATCCCCTGGATGCACCCTGGACTCGGCCAGGCGGCCAGAGATTTCCTACCTTGTACAACTCTTTCAGCTCACCCTGGTTAGCCCCTCTGCCGGCCGGGCCGCCTCCCAAGGACTCAGGAACATTGGAGGCAGTAGCGAGGTCTGAGGGTCAGGCTCTCGCGCTCAGTCACGGTGATACTTGGAGGATGAGAAAACAAGAGAGAGAAGGACAGCAGTGAGGAAATCCTGGCCCATTTGCAAGTCAAGGGGAGTTTTGGCCTTGACTTCAGTGGGGCCAAGATTTCATCCCAGGTCTGTAACAAATTGCTCCTATGAGGGAAAATCCATTGTACATGCCTCAGCTCCTGATCCCTTATCATGCCACAGTCCTTTACTCTGTAATTAGCCGCCGTGTAGGCAGATGCTACCACCCACATTGTTACAGGCATCAGACTCTGGCACCAAGCATGCAGCCTGCTTTAAAGGGCATTTGACTGATTGGTGTTGCCTCGGAGAGCCGGATGCCCTGAGGAATCAAGTCAATGCAGCTGGAAAAGATACTTCGATGCTAAATACTGTAAATGATTCCCAGCTTGGGAGTAAAATCTGTGGTGTGTGTGTGTGTGTAGGGGTATTTCACCCTCCCCACTTCAACGATATACAGAGACGTTTGGGGGGGCTGATTTCAGAAGATGCTGAGCCCCCCTCCTTCTGAAAACCAGGCCTTTCTAAGGAGTCTAAAGTTGGGCTCCTAAAATCACCAGTTGCTTTTGAAAACCCAATGGTTGATTTGTGGTGTGGTCACGCACCGGGACCCAGTTGTGGGACAAATACAGAACAAAAGCCAGTCCCTGCCCCACAGAGCTTATAGTGCAGTAAAATCTTGGCCATAAGAGCTCAGATATACGCCCCAGGCACTCCCCTGTTGGTTTTTTGAAGGATGAATCATTCTCAAAGCTCCAAAGACAACAATCAACAAGTTACAGGCTGGCCCCGGCTCTGGAAAATGGAGACTTCTCCCCTTTCCAGACATTTTTACCAACATAAGTCCCTTTGGGTTTGATTTCCCACCCTCCCCCCCAGTGCCAAACAGAAGGAAAGCGACAGTTCCCTGTTAAACTTCGATAGAGGGGGTGGGAAAAGCAACTCACCTCCCGTGGGAAGGCACCATCCTCCTCCTGTAGATGAGGCGATAGCGATAGCAGTAATAGTAATACGCAAAGGGGGAGCAGATGGGGTATAAGTAGTTCCGTTTCCTCCCTCTCTCAGTATAAGAAAGGGAAAACAGATAGGTGTGGTCCCGGAGCAGCGACGTTTCTTCAGGCAATGCCTACCCGTGGCAAAGTGAGCCCCTGAGCCCCAGGGCCCCAGTTCAAGTAGCCAGGTGCTTTATGACCCAGCCATTGTGACATTCCCCCATGGGGAGGGCATCATTGTGACATGCCCAGCCAGGCCACACACCCCAGGGCCACATCTAGGTTATTCCTCTCCTGGGCATAAGTGTGAGATGTTGCCAGTGTGTGGCTGGCCTTCTAATACCCTGATCTAAGGGGGACAGAGCTGTAGTTGGGGGGCAGGGTCCCTCAGTCTCTGGCATCTGTCACATTCCTTCTTAATCCCCCAAACTGCAGGGTCCATATTGATGTAAACGATGGTTGGGGGTCTCTCTAAACCCTGACTCCCACTGTGGGAGTCCCACCCTGCTAGGCCCTAGAGTAGGTCCTTTTCTCTCTGCAGCACTATGCCAACGGGGCACATCCCCTCGGGTTTGGGGAGTCAAGGACTCAGATAGTTGGAGGCCAGATGGGACCACCAACTCATCCAATCTGACCAGCTCATCCAATCTGATCACCCAGCTCGCACAGGCCCCACATGCTAAACCCAACACCCCAAATGAGACCAAAGTTTATCAGTCCACGAGAGCCTACACTGGTCTGTGCCATGGCAGGGAATTGATGCTGTGAGAAATACCCAGATCATCCCAGCAAGTGATAATCCCACACCACAGAGAAAGTCGAAAACCAACCCCACTCCAGCCAAGCTCCCTGCCCATCTGAGCTGGGAGGCAAATTCCTTCCTGGCCCCACTTCTGGTGATCAGTTAAGCCCTGAGCATGTGAGCAAGAAGCGCCAGCCAGGCATCTATGAGAGATGCTTGGTGCCCCCTCAGAGCACAGCCTCTCTCCAGTAGTGACCATCCCTGAAGCTTAAGAGGAAGGAGATTAAAACAACCCAATCAACCCTCAGAATACAGGGGGGCAGCAAATCCCTTCCTGATCCCTGCTGGTGGCCAGCTGAAACCCTGAAGCATGAGCTCTAGAAACATAGGTGATAAATCGGAAGTGAGCCCCAGATCTGCTGAGCCCTGCCTCTCCCACCACCACAAGCAACCCCATCATACAATTGCACTCATATATTTGTCCAGCGGGCCTCTAGCAACTGGGGTGGCCCCCCCCTTTTGAACATGGACATGGGGACACCTGAGAATAAGTGGCCACAGTTGAGTGATTGGGGGGGAGGGGGCACAGACATGAACACAGGGCCCATGGGAATTTCTATGACCATGGCCATGAGGGCTTCTGGGAATTAGGTGGCAGCCCCATGACCATAGGCACAGGGGCTCCTGGGAATTGCCCCCAACACCTACTGTCCCAGAATACTGGGCACCCTTCCATTGTTTGGAACCCCAATGATGCTTTGGGGGGCAGAAAGCATGGACAGTGGGTGGGTCCCAAAGGGGGGAAAGCATGGGGATCCCTGAGAATGAGTTGGTGGGTCCTTGAAGGGCACTGGGAGAGAGTTGGGGGGAGCAGCAAGGAGACCCGAAGGAAGTAAGGCAGTGGTGTGGGGGGGGAGAGGTTCCTGAGAGGACAAGCAGGGGAAGGGTTCCCTTAGAGGAGCAGGGATTTCAGGGAGGGAGTCTCTAGCTAAGATGGGAATTGGGGGATAAGGCCAGGAAAGTAGGGGTAGAATAGGGATATTAGGGGATGAGAGTCCTTGTGGGAGGCAGGGGAGTGTGGTTATAGTGGGAGGTTAGGAGGATGGGGTTCCCTGGAGGCATGCAGATGGGGGTACAGTAGGGGGTTAAGGGGTCCCTGGGGGAGCAGGGAGGTGGTTTACAGTGCGGGGTTAGGGGATGGAGGTTCCTAGGGGGCAGGAAAGTGGAGGTATAATGTGTTAGGAGGATGAGGGTCCCTGTGGGAGTAGGCAGACGAGTATAGCAGGAGGGGGGTCGGGATCCCTGAGGGGAGCAAGCAGGCAGGGGTACAGTGGGGGTTAGGAGGATCCTGGTGTACAGGGGGTGGGAGTACAACAGGAGGGGAAAGGGGATCCCTGATGGGAGCAGGGAGGTGGGGGTAAAGTGAGGGTTAGGGGATGGGGATACAGTGAGGGGAGAGGGATTCCTGAGGGGTGCAAGGAAGTTGGGGTTCAATGGGGGAGGGGGTCTTGGTGGGGATAGGTAGGTGGGGGTTCAGTGGGGGAGGGGGTCCCGGTGCTGGTAGGTGAGGCGTTCGGTGGTGGAGGGGGTCCCGGTGGGTGGGAGTTCAATGGAGGAAGGGGGTCCTGGTGGGGGGCTGGTGGGTGAGGGTTCAATGGGGGAGGGAGTCCTGGGGGGTCCTGGTGGGTGGGGTTTCAGTGGGGGAGGGGATCCCGTGGGGGGCAAGTGGGTGAGGGTTCAATGGGGGTGGAGGGGCAGGTGGGGGAGGCAGGTGCAGGGGTTCAGTGGAGGAGGGGGTCCCAGTGGGGGGCTGGTGGGTGGCAGTTCAGTGGGGGAGGGGGTCCCGGTGGGGGGGTTCAGTGGGGGAGGGGGTCTCGGTGGGGGTTCGGTGGGGGAGGAGGCCCGGTGGGGGGAGCTGGTGGGTGGGGGTTCAATGGGGGAGGGTGTCCCGGTGGGGGGGTTCAGTGGGGGAGGGGGTCTCGGTGGGGGTTCAGTGGGGGAGGAGGCCTGGTGGGGGGAGCTGGTGGGTGGGGGTTCAGTGGGGGAGAGTGTCCCGGTGGGGGGCTGGTGGGGGGGTTCAGTGGGGGAGGGGGTCCCGTGGGGGGCTGGTGGGTGAGGGTTCAATGGGGGACGGGGTCTCGGTGGGAGGGCTGGTGGGTGGGGGTTCAGTGGGGGAGGGGGTCCCAGTGGGGGGCTGGTGGGTTAGGGTTCACTGGGGGAGAGGGTCCCGGTGGGTGGGCTGGTGGGTGGGAGTTCAGTGGGGGAGGGGGTCCCGTGGGGGGCTGGTAGGTGAGGGTTCGGTGGGGGAGGAGGCCCGGTGGGGGGAGCTGGTGGGTGGGGGTTCAATGGGGGAGGGTGTCCCGGTGGGGGGGTTCAGTGGGGGAGGGGGTCTCGGTGGGGGTTCGGTGGGGGAGGAGGCCTGGTGGGGGGAGCTGGTGGGTGGGGGTTCAGTGGGGGAGGGGGTCCCGTGGGGGGCTGGTGGGTGAGGGTTCAATGGGGGACGGGGTCTCGGTGGGAGGGCTGGTGGGTGGGGGTTCAGTGGGGGAGGGGGTCCCAGTGGGGGGCTGGTGGGTTAGGGTTCACTGGGGGAGAGGGTCCCGGTGGGGGGGCTGGTGGGTGGGAGTTCAGTGGGGGAGGGGGTCCCGTGGGGGGCTGGTAGGTGAGGGTTCGGTGGGGGAGGGGGCCCGGTGGGGGGCTGGTGGGTGAGGGTTCGGTGGGGGAGGGGGCCCGGTGGGTGGGGTCTCGGTGGGGGGCTGGTGGGGAGGTTCAGTGGGGGCGGGGTCTCTCGGGGCGTGCTGGGGGGCAGCAGGGCTCGGTCTATAAGGCGGAACCGAGGCGCTGCGGGGGGAGCGGGCGCGTCAGGCGCGCTGCGGGCAGCCCCGGCTCGGGGTCCTTCCTCTGGGCCGGCGCCTCCTTGGCCTGGGCGGTCGCAGGCGGCCGCGGCGGAGGATGCTGAGGCTGGGAGCGGGGTGGGGCTGCGGCCTCCTGCTGCGGGGGCTCGCGGGGGAGCAGCTGGGGGCGCCGAGCCGGGGGCTGGGCCTGTCGCTCAGCCGGGTGAGGGGTCGCGCCCGGGCTCGTCCCCTGGGGGCGGGAGGAGTCACCCCCGGGGCTCGGCTCTCCCTAGGGGGCTGGGTGGGAGTTCAGCCGCTGAGGCTGGTGGGGGGCTGAGTGTCAAGCCCCGGGCTGGTCTCTTGGGGGCGGGGGGGTCAGGCCCCGGGCTGGTCTCTGGGAGGTGGGGGGTTTACACCTTGAGTTGGTCCCTTGGGGGCGGGGGGATCACGCCCCGGGCTGGTCTGTGGGGGGCCGGGGGGGGTCACGCCCCGGGCTGGTCTGTGGGAGGTGGGGGGTTTACACCTTGAGTTGGTCCCTTGGGGGCGGGGGGATGTGAGGAGGGGGTCACCCCCTGGGCTCGGCTCTCCCTAGGGGGGCTGGGGTGGGAGTACAACCCCGGAGGCTGGTCAGGGTGGGGGTGTCATGCCCCTGGCTGGTCTCTGGGAGGCGGGGGAATCACGCCTCGGGCTGGTCTTTCCCGGCCCGGGGGCAGGTATTTAGGAGAGGTCACCGCCGGGGCTGATCAGTGTCTCCATGCAGGGCACAGTGGTGGTGGAGCGCTGGTGGAAGGTCCCGCTGAGCAAAGAAGGGCGCCCGCCTCGCCTACACCCCAGGAGGCACCGCATCTACAGGCTGGTGGAAGACACCAAGAACCAGCCCAAGGGGGAGCTGGAGGTGATCCTCACTCAGTCCGTGGACAGTAGGTTTCCACTGGAGGCATTTGCTTTCCATACTGAAGAGCTGAGGTGGTGCTGGGTATCTGTCATAGGAGTCCATATGTCTTTCCTGATTTTCACCGATCTGTTATGTGCTCAGTGTTATCTAATGGTTGGAACAGAGAAGTGCACCAGGACTCCTGGGTTCTGTTGCCAGCTCTGCCTCTATGTCCTTAGCAATAAAATGGAGAGATCACTGCACTACAAAGCAGAAGGGATTGTTGGATGTGGGGTTTTACCTGTTAAAACACAGAGTGGTTTTGGAGTTTAGGAATGAAGGAATTATGGAAGTAATTATTATTGTGCTGGTGCTAAGGCCTGCCCTCAGGTCTCAGACACAGACCCAGGAGTTCTGACTCCCCGTCCTCTGCTTTAACCAGTACACAAGAGCAACCACTCAACTTAGTGTCCTTTGGTTTTATTTTTAAATGCTATTAGTAATTTTTAGATATTCTTGTTCAGAGCTTTTACTTCACCATAATAACCTAACTCCACTTATGAGTGTGTACACACATACATGCTCATATGTTCTGAATATGAAGCATGATATAGTGAAGCAGCTGATAGTCCCCATACAGCGTTCAGTCATCTCTCACGCCTCTGTCAAAACATTTCTGCTATTAGGCTGTTTTCCAAACTCTCTTTGAAATGCCAGTTCCTTTTCCTGTGTTTGAAGTGCTCTGGCATCCTTCTCAAGAGGAATGTGCTGTGTAACTATAACAGCTCTCTAATGATCTGTGTGCTGGGTTTGCCAGAGATGTCATATTGTGCCCTGTGTCTCTGATTCACAGATTTGGGAAGCCGTGGTGATATTGTCTCAGTGAAGAAATCTCTGGCTCGTAACAAGCTCCTCCTCGAGGGACTCGCAGTTTATGCCTCTCCAGAGAACAAAAAAATGTTTGAGGAGGAAATGAGGGTGAGTTGGAGGAGGGAATTGCCTTTCCAGCCCACAATGTGCTCTCTGCTGTCCTAATGTGCAGAATTCTGCCATGAGCAATTTGAGATTCTCACTGGATTCAGTGGGAGCAGCATGCAATCTCCCAAAAGCTAGGATTTGGCTCATGCAGTTAACCTGTGATTTTTGTTGGGGGAAATATACCAGGCCCTGAAAGTGTAATGTCTTCAGCAAAACATCCAGGTAGTGCAACCTCAGAATGAAACTACTGCTCGCTTGGGGCTTTGTGATTTTTTTTTTTTTTTTTTAAATCCTATGTGAGATTTGCAATCAGGAGACTGTAAACCAAGAGTAATTTTGTTTTGTTTTTAAATGAGTTGATTAAACTTTTTTTAGGAAATTATGTGTGTGCACATGCATGTGTGTGCTTGTGCACACATTACTGGGATTTGAATTGCTGATTGTTTTATTAGAAATAGAAAATCTTGCTAGCGATGTTAAAGTTGTATTTGGGAACACTCTGTAAAGACTATTGAGTAAAGTCAATTGTTTCTGGTATCCCTTATAAAATGAATGGTGCGTAAAATGCCTTTCAGTTAATGTAACCTTGCTAATGACCAGGAGACCAATTATGAATTGCAAAGTAACAGGTAATTTAACAAATTCAGCCCTAGTACAATAGGCTGTTGGTCCATGATCGGAGCTCCAAGGCATTGCTGTAATTCACAGTCAAGGATTCTGCATTGCCAAAAGTCCTTTCTTCACAAGTGCTGTCTAATTCAATGATGTGACATTGAATACACTAGTAAATCTACCATACAAAGCCAAAAAAAAGTCCTGCTATTAAAGCTTTGTTGCAAAGTAGGGTGAGAACTGGGGCTTTTGACAATTGCTGGATTTGCTGGCTAGTGAAATGGGAATTAATGAGTTGTGACTCGCTTTTATAGCACACCTAAGACGTCTTATTCCTAAATACCCAGAATGGGGACATGGCTGACACTAAGGCATTTTGAATTGAGAGCTCCAAATCCTGGACTGTGCAGACATTAACTGGGAGACATTGTTAACTCTGTGTTCGTCTCACTTCCCCCCGCCCCCCCAATCTTATTTCTTATAGCTGCGTGAGGAAGGGAAGCTGGAGAGACTTCAAACCCAGAGTGGTGAAAAGGTGAGTAAAAGGTTGTTGTGGGGAGGGGGGGAGAGACACATGAATGTTCATGAAATAGCTGTGCAATTCAAGTGAAATGTGGGGAGAATCCCAGCCAACAAACCTGAAACTCCTGGCGTGTTAATGGGAACCTGATCTGATTAGTGATGCCCTTAGCATGGTGTCTTTCTATGTGGGGATGTTTGTTCATATAGCTTTTTTCCCCCCAATACAAAGCAAAGAAAAATACATAGACTGTGAGCCTGTAGGGGGAAAGAGCTTGTTTTATCTAAATTGCCATTCCATACCTATGGCATTCTCTAAATGATTGATACTATCATCCCTTCTAAAAGGAGAGTGAGGTAGCTAAGTTCATCCGGTTTTGAATCGGAGTTACAATGAAGGCTAAGTCAACCAGTGGTACCCATCCCTTAACGTGATCTTGGCAAGAGAGTTTACCAGACCTGTTCTCCATCAGTGACACTGAAACATCTTTACCCTGGACTAGCTCTTCAAACAAACAAAGCCGTTCAGTCAGTGCTGGCTTCATGGCACTGGACAGTGAAGAGCTGCTCATTCCATGAATGTTTGCAGTGTGGGTGACAACTGGGTAAACTCCACCCCCGTCCTGCCAGCGTGACTTAATCCTGACCTTCTGGGACCCTCCTGCAGTGGGGAGTTCATTCTCCATGGGCCATGCAGTCTTGGGTTCTGTTACTGCAGTGGCTTCGTGATGCAGACACTTGTTCGCTAGAAATTAAACTGAGACCCGGCGATTCCTTGTACTCATGCTCCCCATCTGTCATCGTCCTGCCCTTCCCTAGGCCATCCAGTTCCTGAGGAGCTGCCGTCTGGAGGTGGGGATGAAGAACAACGTGAAGTGGGAGCTGAACAACGAGATCGTCGCCCGCCACTTCCTGAAAAACGTTCGTGGTCTGGCTGTGATTGGCGCTTGCGTGCGGACTGAGGGTGGGGGAGGTGACTAATGTAGCTCCGCCCCCGGAATGCTGAGAATGTCCCAGACAGCAGAGCTGGCTCGCTGTAGGTTGGGATTCAGTGAGTGGCTCGAGTGGAGACTTGTGAAGTTATCATAACGGGTTAATCGGGATAGACCAGAAATCTAGGGGGAGGCCAAGGCTTCCGCATTCTCGCTAGACAGCTCTTGGCTGGGGTTAGGATTTACAAGGCCAAGCCTGTCCTAGTGTTAAGCCAGAGGGCATCTGAAGGAGCCTGTCTACTCCCTGCAGGTCTCTGCCATCTCCAGGCCTCCCAGCTCACCAACCCTTGGGCATCTGTCGCAGCAGATACTCCATGTCCAGCCCTCCTGTTTCCAGGCTTCCCCCGCCTGCGGTAGAGTGTTCCTTTTCCTTCCCCAGCAGGCAATCACATCAGTCTGTCCCCTGGTCCCAGCTGGGGCTGGTGAGCCACCTCCAAACGCCTGTTCTTAAAGGGGCCACGCAGGACTAGCTGGCCTCCGACCCCTGCTGCCCTTATAGCAGCAGACGGCCTTGTTCCACCTAGTTTAAGTGTTGAACGCCCACAGGCCGCCGTTTGTGATTAGACTAGAGGGACAGCCGCTGGCGTTGGGTTGGAGTGAGCATCCTAGGGCTAAGTCGTGGTGCTGGTTCTTTCAGCTTAACGTCTTCGTGAAGCCGCATGCAGTGAAGCTGCCTGATGAGCCCATCACGAGATGGGGCGAATACTGGTGTGAAGTGACGGTAAGTGCGCGTTTCTTTGGAAAGGGGGCAGATCATTTAGCTACAAACAGCTCCAACTTCCTAGTCCCTACCCTCCCTGTCACCCTTCATTGTGTTAGAGCCAGTGAAAGGGGAATCAGGACACAAATCCTGATCTCAGCTCTGGCCACCGGCTCGCTGGTGTCTTTGGGGAAGTCACTTCCCTGCTCAGTGCCTCAGTTTCCCCCCTCTGTGACACAGGGAAAATACTTGTCAGCCTCTTTGGGGGGTGGGAGAGGTGGCTTTGTTGCCCACTGAGCCTGCTTTGAGATCCTCAGGCACAAAGTTACTGCTGCATCCTACATCTGCACCACCTGACGTACTCCAGAGTGCTTTATAAACTAGATACCCACGAAAACGTAACCCCTTCTTGGGGGGCGGAGTATTAGCTGGGTAGACAGCCCCTCTGCAAGGCAAGGGGGAGAACTTTGGCCAAGCCACAGACAAACCCCTACTCTTGTGAGAAGTGCTGGCATACCCACAGCAGAGAGGAGCCAGGTTTTTAAGACTTCTCTCTCCCACCCACTCAGGAGGCGCTTTGTAAAGTACAGGGTCCAAGGCAGAAGAGAATTTCACCTGCTGCATTTCTATTCATCTCTTTTCCTTCCTGCCCACTTGGGGGAGGAGAGCCAGCTCTGAAATGTGCAGGACGAAAGCTGAATTGGTGTCATTTACAGCTGTACCAATTTGCATCGCCTCCTGCTTAATTTGCTATATTGAATTCCTGATGTGTGTGTGCGTAAGTGCTACGTTTCCATGTTGGTTACTGCAGCTCAGCAAGCTGCGGGCCTGTAATTGCCAGTATCTTCTCTACATGATGTAACCCCAAAAGAATAGGGAACAGAATGGCCCATTGCTGAGAGAGACAAGGGAGAAAGGAGCTGATGTTGCAGGTTGAGATTTGAAATGGAACTGGAGGGATGCAGGCGATTTCAGAGGGGAGTGGCAGAGGTGAAGGCCCTGTTACCCACCGTGCAGGAACAGAAGACATGGGGGGTGAGGGGGGAGTCAGAGGCAGTTTGTCAGGTCAGCTGTAGCAAGCCTATGAAGGGTTTTAAAGGTGAGATCGCTCGTTCGGCTAGATTTTGAAGCAACTCTAAACATCTTCCCCTCTCCGCGAGGCATTGGTGAGCCTGCGTCTGGACCTGCCCCGTGTGCTCTCTCACCTCAGGCCTAGGGAGGGTTTCCTGCCTGTGAAACCCTTAACCAGCGACCAACAGAAACAACCTGCTGTGGAGGGATCCGCAGGGGCCCAGCCATTTTCTGGCCCTTTGCCTTCAGTTAACCTGGAAGCACGGGGCCGGCTCATTGTCTGGGGCCCTAACCTGTGTCTCCGTCCTGGGCTTGTGTGTTGCAGGTGAATGGCTTGGACACCGTGAGGGTGCCGATGTCTGTGGTGAACTTCATGAGGCCAAAGACCAAGCGCTACAAATACTGGCTGGCCCAGCAGGCGGCATTGAAGGGGTAAAGGCCCCTCCACTCTGTCCTGGGGCGTTCTCCTCGGAAGGTTGAACTGTTGGGGGAATCTCCCTGCTGTGGAACCTGGACCCTTTGGCCTACCAGCTGAGAAGGGCAGCCAGGCCCCAGCTGGCCTCTCTCTGCTGGGAGCAGTTAGCTAACTTCATTTAAACTTTATCGGTGTTTGGGGGAGGTTCTCGCTGCGACCACAAAGGGACCCTCCATCCCTCCCAGGTGGGGCTCTCTGCACAGGACAAGGAAAGCACCCAACGTGCTGTACGTTGCTCCCAGTCAAAGCAGGACACCAGAACGCTCACAGCTACTAATAAAAGGCTCCTGTGTCCAAGCCCCTGGCAATGCGAATCGGCTGTGTCTTGCTGCTGTCGGGTTCAGTCAGACAACACCTCAGAAGTGGGGCAGCTGGAAGCCAAATGTCCTATGGGGAGCAGAGGGGAGAGCCCTGGGAGAAGCAGCCACCAGTGACTCATCTGATCAGTAGAAAAGCACCAAACGGTCTGTTCCCAGATGCGCAGCCTGATGCCCGGTAGTGCTGAGTCCAGTCCAGCCAGATAGGGGGAGAGGAAATGGAAGGTGGAGCGTCCCCTACAGGAAGTTACTTTACTGCAGAAACGAGACTCTCAGCTGGGCTGGAGATCCCAGCTCCCTTTCGCCACCCTCCCTGCCACGGGCATCCTAACAGGAGGAGGGAGGGACGCACCCACACCAGGCACCCTTCCCCTCAGCCCCTGCAGCTACTTCATGGGTGAATGGGGCTAATACCCCAGAGCCGCAGAACCACTGTGGTGTTCGTTGTCAGCTACTGTCACAGTGGCGGAGCAGTGCTGAAATGCAGCAGCTACAGTGCTGGAAGCAGAGTAACCAGAGATTCAGTCCCGCCAACCTGTCCTTGGGGCGTAGCCCAAGACAGGGTCCTCTGTGCCAAAGCCCCTTTCTGGTAGTTGCTCTCAGGGCAGTGTGGGCAGAGACGTCAATGCCCTGCCTCGAGTGTGATGGGGACCCCAGCTGGTTTGGTTCCTGATCAAAGGGGCAGGGGAAGGGAATGTCCATGTGGGGACTGCTTCCTCTACCAGCCCACACCCCCATCTTCAGTTTTTGACATCATCTCTGCCAGGGCTGAGCCCTTTCCAGGGGCCAATTGCAAACCCATCCAAAGCAACATGATCCCACCAGGGCATTCTCCCCTATTCACTGTAGCCCCCTTGCTGGGCTAGTCTGAGTCCTCATTGCTGGCTGGAGCCCACCAGTGCTCCCTCCTGCCTCTGTTCAAGGTTCCCTGCTCTTACTGAGGGGGTTAAATCCATCCATCTGTGCGCCACCTCTCTGCCTCCAGGAGAGGCTGGGCACATGCAATTCCACCTCTGAGGGGGAGAGGCAAGTTCTAAAGCTGAGGGTGCTGGTCAGAACCCTGTGAAGCCCGAGTTTAAAAGGCCTAACAGCATGTGCAAAGTCCTTGGGATGGACAGTCAGCCTGGGCCCTTTCCCGGGGGGCATGCTCCGGTGGGCAGGGAGGATGCAGTGTCCCAAACAGAGCTCAGGCCCTGTCTCTCCCCTGTGAAATACCTGGCCCAAAGAGCCACACACTGCAGAATGTGCTGCCCCTTATGCAGCTAAGGGGGAGCCCAGCATTGGGAAAGACCCTTATGACCTCCCACTGCAGGCTGGGACCTGATGAGATTTGCCAAGTGCGCCATCATCTCTGCCAGCAGACACAGGAAGGTGATTGCTGTGTCCTGCAGCCCAGGGTGCCCCGAGAGCTTGATTTGCAGAAACACCTGTCACCAGCCCCTGTTCTCTGGCAGTGCCCAGGCAGCTGCTTTCAGCCTGGCAGACCAAGGCCATGCTAGCCTCATGCACCCACCCTTAAGCAGCACGGAGGCCTCTGGCTAGAGAGTGCCAGTAGGAGCACGCTGTGGTTCTTGTCCCGCCTCTGCTACTTCAGCAACCCGCTTCCCCTCTGCATTTCACGTCTCCCGCAAGTAACCCGGAATAACATTGAGCCCCTGCATGTCGCTGGCTTTGGGGGTCAGACTCCGCCACACTCTGCCTGGGTTGGGCCCCTTGACTTAAATACATTTCTCCCTTTGTAGCTGTCTAGTACCTGGCACTGCCATCAACAGCTTCTTCCCTAGCCATCACCCAGCCACCGCTAGGCAGTTATAACTCACCAGCTTCCATGATGCTTTGCAGCTCAGGCCAGCAACCAATCAGAAAAGCCTGGCTCCTCCTTTAAATAGCTGCAAGGTGGAAAAGTCAAAGAGGAGACTTCCTTCTGCTGCTGCCACACAGTCTGCTCCAGCAAACTCTTTAAAAGGCAGTGCAAAGGGATAACCTAGGGGTGGAGGCTGGAGAACAGGTACGGTCACTCTCTCTTCACGTAAGAGCTCTAGCGCATCTTGCCTGAAGGATCCCAAAGCACTTAACGAACTGCTGTACAAACAGGATTGTTTGGCCAGTCATCAAAATGCAGCCACTTCTGGGGAGCATACGGCAGTTTCACAGCCCACAACTGCATGGCCACGTTTTGAGGACAGGAAATGAAATACCTGTGGCTTGTATTTTCAAAAGTGAGACGAGATTTGGGAGGCTTCTTTTGTGGGGGCTGCTCACCTCAAGCCATCTCAGAGGGAGCTTGTTTTCTGAGGGGGGGGGCACTTGGCCCTTTCTGAAAATCCAACTCCTTCAAGGTATCTCAAGTTGGGCCCCTAAAATCACTAGGCCTTGGTGAAAACATAGGCCACTGTAGCCCAGGGAAAGCGCAGGTGGAATGTAAGGGGGGCAGAATGTCCTCACACATGTTGGAATTTAGCCAGGACATGCTGGAGATCTGGATCAATTGTTGAGCCACTCAGGGAGGGGGACCAGGGATTTACTGTGGGACAGGGCCAGGATCTACTGGGGATTGAGGATCACCCCCGGTGAGGCATCTACTGCTCACTGCCGAGCAAGCAGAGAAGGGGGGTTCATGGGAAGCTGCTCAGGATCTACTGCAAATAAGGGTCCTTTGAAGGATCTCCTGGCAATTGGGGAGGGGCTAATAATTATGGAATCTCTTTGGGGAGAGAATGGAGGAGGACTTGGGTGTGTGGGTGCAGAAATCAGGGAGAAGTTAGCTGAAATGAGAACACAATGAATGGTATATAAGTGGAGATGTCCAGCCCTGGCATCCCTCTGTCTTACGTGCCTTAGAGATACATTCCTAAAGCTACCATAGCAGGCGAGTGTTGGCTAACACCCGGCACTGATCCATGCCCCTTAGATGAGTCCTTGTGCCACCTCAGAGACTAACAAATGTATTTGGGCATAAGCTTTCGTGGGCTAGAACCCATTTCATCAGATGCATGGAGTGGAAAATACAGGAGCAGGTATAAACACATGAGAAGATGTGAGCTGCCTTCCCAAGTGTGAGGTCAGTCTAACGAGACAATTCAATTGACAGCAGGATACCAAAGGAGGAAAAATGATACAGACTAAGATGGCTACCACTCTGAAACATGCCCCCTAGAGAGGTTTATACCACACAGGCAGTGGGAAATTCAGCCTCCTCCCCAGCTCCGCTTCTAGAGTCTGGTCTCTTCTTGCAGCAACGCATGCAAAGCCCAATCCTCCACCCCAGAGTGCCAGACCTCACCATTCAGACTACATAGTACTTTGCCCGTGCCAGCAGCGATGGAGGCAATGGCCCAAAGGCTTTGAAGGCCAGGCCAGTAAACAGAGATCAAACAAAAAGATCAAAGCTTTGTCTAGGACAGGCATTGGCAACCTTTCAGAAGTGGTGTAACGTGTTTTGGAAGGTCTCTCTAGAAGTCTACATATTATGTAACCAAACTACTGTTATATGTAAAGGAAACAAGATTTTCAAAATGTTTCAGAAGTTTTATTTCAAATTAAATTGAAATGTAGATATCAGTTTAGTGTGATCCTTGCCCTTGCTTTTCCTTGCCGAGTTTTCCAATGTCTGGCACGTATTTGGATACTTTAAGCTGCACACAGGCTTCTGAGTGATCAGTTGTTAACCGGCTGGCAGGAGGTCAGCAGCTGGAACCCCAGATCGGCAGCTGAGGTGAGTGGAACTGGCGGCTGGTGGGGCTGAGCAGGGCCGGAGGCCTGGATCCTGTCTGGCAGGGGGCCTGCACTGGAACTCCAACTGAAAGCAAGGTGAGTGGGGCTGCGGCGGGGACCCCGGCTGGTAAGGGGCAAGCAGCGGGAACCCCAAAGTGGCGGTGGGCTGAGCGGCTCACCCCAGCGCCACTCTGGGGTTTCGGCCGCTGGCTCCTCGGCCCTCTGCCAGCCTCGGGTTCCTTCATCCAGGCCAGCAGCGGGCACTGAGTGGGACCAGCGGTGAGATCCCAGCTGGCAGGAGCCAGCAGTGGAAACTCCAGACCGGCGGGAGGGTGAACCGCTCAGCCTGCCACTGCTGGTCTGGGTGAAGGGTCCAAAAATCAGCTTGCATGCCACCTTTGGCACATGTGACGTAGGTTGCTGACCCCTGGTCTAGAGGCTGATTTAGGTGAGAGGCTGATGGATCCACTAGTGACCCATTGCAGTCCTTTTTACACAGTAGCCAATCCTGCTTGTAAATCCTGAGGTGGCTGGTTCAGTCTCCCAGGATGTTCCATCCAAGAGGTCATTATTATTGAGCATCTCTATTGCGGTGGTGACTGGAGGCCAGCCAGGCCAAGACCCTAGGCGCTGTGGGCAACTGCATCTGAATCAAGGGAGGTGCATAGGCAGACGAGCCCTGTTAACTTTCTCCTTCAGAATCCATCCTGAATGTTATTGAAACTCACAAGTTAAATACGATCCCATGTTGGGAAAGAAATTGATTGGCTGGATGCTACCAGCGTGTTGCATACGATGAAATTACATTTTGTCGGCAATCCGCACGATATATGGGCTCTTTAAATTTTATATGGGGCCCAATAAATTGTTTGAAATATCCAGGCTCAGGTGATGTGGCTGGAACGCAACGTTTTTTATGAGTCGGCAACTGGGCTGGCGGCAGCGAGACGAAATGGAACCGAGTCACATGCGAATGAAGAGTCATAAAGCAAATGCAAAACTAGCCAGGAATGGCAAAGCTGAAGTCAAAGTGATTATGGAAATGCAAGAGCGGGATGTGTGTGAGTTGTGTCTCTATAGGCGGGTTTCTGTGTTGTGTCTGTGCATGTTTCTAAGTGTGTGCTGTGTCACTGTGGGTGAATCAGATGTCTGAGTGTGTGTCTGTCTCTCCCACTCTGTTGTGTACATGTGTGTCTGAGATTGACTGGTTTGTGCATGTCAAATCCTAGGCAAAGCTTCGGGGGATGTTGTCCCAGTGAGCACAGACACAGTGTTGTCCCTGCTGCACAGTCACATTGTGTTACCTCAGCGACAGGGACTGGTCCCTTCGCTGGCCTCTGAGATGAGTTTTTTGGTGGGTCTCAGCCTAGTTCCTCTAGCAAACAAGTGTCCCCACGACAGCAATCTGCCCGACAATCCGCTTCTTAGCAGAGAGGCCAAGGGCTGCATGGCCCCAGAGCCTGGACTGCCTGCTCACCTGGATGCTGTTAGTTGAGGCTGACTTAGATTCTTCCCTTGCCCCTGCCCGGGCTGTGCCTGCCCCACGACTCGCTTTCTGGGCACCAGTCAGTGGCACTGAACTTGCTTGTTTGTGTTGAAGCCGCTTGGACAGGTTGGTGCCGGCTGCTTCTCCCCAGCCGGGTGAGGCTGCTCTGGCTTTGCAGTCTCGGCTCTGTCTATTGTGCCATGGGGAGGCAGCTGGGCATTGGGAGAGCTGTTTGGGGCCTGATCCTACTCCCGGCCAATGGGAGCTGTGGGGGTGGTGCTTAGGATGGAGGCAGTGTGCAGAGTCCCCTGGCTGCCCCTATGCATAGGAGCCAGAGGGGGGACATACCGCTGCTTTCAGGAGCCACGAAGAGCGGGGTAAGCCCTGGATCCCGCTCCCCAGCGTGAGCTTGAGGGCCAGATTAAAACATCTGGAGGGCCAGATGCATCCCCTGAGCTGTAGTTTGCCCAGCTATGGTCTAAACAGACAGGCAGTGGGAGGGGAAATGGGGGTACTGAGCACAGGCCTGCCTTAGGTCATTCTGTGTCCTAGTCCACTGCTCTCCCCACTAGGCCATGCTGCCTTCATCTTCATTCATTTTCTTCCCATGATGCCCTTTAAGCACTCTGTGATGATGTCTTTGTGGCTGACTGGCATTTCTACCTTAGGCCCAGATCGTGTGCCTGTGCTAAGCCCTGCTGAGGCCAATGGGACCCTGTCCAGACGTGGGGCAGCTTGCAGGATTGGGGCAGCGCAGAGCAGAGGGAACGCTGTGGAAAGGTGGGTCAGTAGCAAAAGGCAGCTGGGTTGGGAGGACAGGCACTGGGAGACGCCACAGCTTTACCAGTGGCTTTTTAATGTCATTCCATCCCTCCTAGTTCCAGCCTCTTTATTGTTCTCTCTGCTTGATGCTTATACCCTCAAATAGCCATAGACTCTTCCCGCTCCCCGTCACTGCTCTTCCAAGCCAAAAAGATTCAACCCCTCTTGGAAACTGACCCCTCCAGCCCCCTGCTCGTTCCTAGGACCACTCCCTGCTGTTTGTCACTGATCACAGGAGGGAGAGCAGCCACCCAAGTGCCTTCCGGAGCAGGACACAGGCGTGAGTCCTAGCAGGTGTATATCATCCTGGGGACGGGATGGAGCAGAGCAGCCAACTCCTGCTCAGCCAAGGTCGTTTCTCAGCTCCCTGGTGTGTCTGAGGGACATAAACGTGGAAAACAGCTTGAAAATGGAAATCCAAAGGGGCTGCTGTGTCCCAGCGCAGCTGTGGCAGGGCATAAACCGGAGTCCCTGGACCTGCGTTTGCTGGATCTTTGCTTAACGAATGGCCCAGCGGGGGTTGCAATCGAATCCCTGCTGCTGAGCAGCCCGAAGTGAATGGGCTTTTCTTTTGTTGGGCCATGCAGCTGCCCCTGCTTTCTGCCGGCAAAGGGAGGTGCTTTTAATGGGCAGGAGATGTCAGGGTTTGATCAATGTAATAGCAGAGAGTCTAGCCACAGAGTTTGCTTTGATTCCCACCCCCCCACACACACACACACACATACACACACCCCCACTGGCCTGCTTTCAAATCCTCGAAGTGGCAATTTGCTGGATTTTGCAAAGAGCTGATGAGCTAACCATCAATCGTTAGTAAATAGTCATTAATAATGAAAGCTTGGCTCTTGCGTTGTGCATTTCATCCACAGCTCTCAGAGCTTAGCCGGTCAGATCAGTGGGGCAGGGACTGTGTTTGTTCTGTGTTTGTACGGCCTGCTCCGTCACCGGGGCGCCTGGGCGCTACTGTCACACACCTAATAGACACCGTACAGCACCTAACACCATGGGGTCGTGGTCCATGGCTCAGGCTCCTAGATGTTACCGTAATCCACCTAATGTACAACACCCAGCACAATGGGGTCCTCGTCTGTACTAGGGCTCTGAAGCCCTACCATAATACCATAATAATAAAGGGGTTTACAAAAGAAAGTCTGTGTTTTTGAGGCCTCCTCTTACTTGTGACTATTTATTTCTGTCTGTGTAGAGGATCCAGCCAAGTTCAGGGCCCCATCCTGCTGGGTGTTGCACAGACACAGAGTGAGAGACTGTCCCAGCCCTGCATGCAGTGCTTTTAAACCCGAGAGGGGAAAGAATTCACAAATCCCCCCACGCCACCCACCTGTAATCATGAGACTGCCTTAAAAATTTTGGGGATTTCGTTCTCTCTTTTTAAACTGGGCTTCTTCCAATTTGCCATCTGGATTTTGATCCTTGAGGAGCTGGGGTTCTCAAGCTTCTTTCTGCAACCACGAATCACTGTCCAAGGAGTATGAGCCTGAAATCCCCAGGCAACATTATCTGACTGTTCAGTGAACAGCCTGGCTCCGCAGGACTTTATATCCCCAGCCTGTTCACACAGCACCCTGGGTTTGTCTGCCGCTCTCTCTGCTCGGGCGTTAAGCCAGGATTCCACCCTGAGACAACCCCCCCTCCCCCGCGGAGTGAGGCACAGGGACAGACAGACATTGCTGAAGTACCAAACACCTGATTCCCACAGAGGGCCAGATTCTCTATGGCCCTGGAGCAGTTACTTACTCATGTGCCCTTGGGTCAAGATGATCCAAAGTGACTAGTGATTTGGGGAGGTCATGATTTTGGGGCCCCTTTATAAAATCTCTAGACTAGTCATTGTAAAAATTCATGGGGTGAAAATGTAGCCCCCTTCTAGCCCTACATTTCTACGGTTCTGTGAAGGCAGCAGCAGATCTGTCTGCCTCCCCTGGCCTGGTGTAAAGGAGCGCAACTCGTCTCATTTACAACCCACGTCTCTTCCCGTCCACAGAATATGCAGCACGTCTCCTCTCCAAAGCACCTGGCCAAGCCCTGGAGCCCTGGGCCATGGCTATGCTAGGGACACTTTGGCAGGCTAGGAGCACTTCACTGGTATAGTTCATGCCACCCCACCCCCAAGTGAAGCAAGCTACGCTGGCAGACAGGCGGCGCCACCTGCAGAGCTGTGCCCAGGCTAGGGAGGGCCTGACTCTTCATCTTTGAACGCCAGAGGTTGGCACTATTAGAAGAGCTGTTTCCCGTGTATCCATTTCATCCCTCTAATGTCACATCCTGGCGGGTAACGTTCTTTGTCTTGGGCGTTACCGCAGCTGTCTGAGCCGACCCACCTAGCCAAGTGCTCTGAGGGGATCACTCCTGCTCGGGTTTCGGCCCCTCTCATCCCCCAGCTTGAAACGATTTTTCTTGCCATTGCAATTAGCAGGTTTCCTTTTCTGGGGCTGGGACAATCAGCTGGCCTGCTAAAAGCACAGGAAGCCCTGGCACGTAACAGAGGGGAACATGCACAGCGCACAAAGAGGCTAATGGGAGCAGTCGACTTGAAGAGAAAAGCTGGAAGAGGTGCCAAAAAAGTCATTAAGTCCCTTTTCCAATGGGATTTTAGAGGAGGACGGCCTGAATATTCACGAGCGTGCTCTTCCTTTGTGAGAGACGTTCCATCAATTATCACAAGGTTGGCATCCGGGTGGCGTCAAGGTTATTCCCAGCATAATGAGAGAGGTGGGTCCTGGGTGGTGAAGGGACAGCTTTGCTTGGAAACTCCAGCAGAATTTCTGTACATGGCTGATTATTTTCCCTTACGTGCTGCAAAAGCTACATGCCTAGGCCGATTGCCTTGAAAACTGGTGTGCTACGTGGGGGGCAGGGTTAGTGTGAATGGTGAAAATTTGGGGTCAGGTGGCCAAGGGACCCCCAAGATACAGCTCCTCCCTCGCCAAGGGACCCATTTGAAAAAAATAACATGGGCCTAATTCTGATCTTACACCAGCACAAGGTGCTTAACTTGAAGGTTGTGGGTCGTTCCACTGACTTCAATGGGGCTACATACGTGCTTAACATTCAAGCATGGCTGAAGTTCTTTGCGGGGTCAGAGCCAACGAGCTGTGCAGAATCGCGCCCTCCAGCAGGCACAACGCTAATGAAATCACTGGTGTTACCCCACTGTCGAATCAGTGGGAGATCAGAATCAGCCTTGTGATTTATACAACACAGTTGTATGGTAACAGGTGCCATGGAAGTACCTAAGGGCTTGTCTATCCATGGATTTCCTCTGGAATAGCTAGTCTGGAATAACTAATTGTGCTTTACATTTACACCCAACCTTAATCCAAATTAAGTTTCAAGTGTAGACGTGTGTGTGTGTGTGAGAGAGAGCGAGAGAATGAAGGGTGGGGAATTTACAGAGAGCTCTGGAGATCTGTAACTCCCAGACCAAGGAAAAGCTCTTCGCCCATGCCCCAGTTTGCTTTGTTTCTGCTTGGCCAGCAGGGGGCTGGCACTGAGGCAAGCCAGGCTTGTCCTCCCTGCCGTGAGCTCACCCAGAAGCGCTTTGACGGTGGGTGTTGCCTTGCCACCAGTGTGCTTTGCTCCTTTTTCAAAACAAAATCTTTGCAAGCGAATTTAGGCCTCTCTTGCCATCCCTGCCCTGAAGCTGACAGCTGAGGAGCATCACTCTAGATGAGATAAGAATGTTAGGCAACGGTGCAAAGGGTATACGTACAGCTCCTAGCACAATGGGGACCTAGTCCATGGCCGGGGCCCCTAACTACAACAATACAGATGAATAACAGCTCTCTGACACAAGGGGTAAGTTACTGTCCATTGAGCTAATGCTTAAAGTCTAGGCAAATTAACCGTCATTCCCTGAAACAAGCCTCACCTCAGTCCCTGGAAAAACCATGGAGCAGGTCCTCAAGGAATCAATTCTGAAGCACTTAGAGGAGAGGAAAGTGATCAGGAACAGTCAGTATGGATTCACCAAGGACAAGTCGTGCCTGACTAACCTAATTGCCTTCTATGAGGAGATAACGGTCTGTGGATGAGGGGATGCACTGCTACAGACTAGGGACCGAGTGGCTAGGCAGCAGTACTGCAGAAAAGAACATAGGGGTTACAGTGGAGAAGCTGGATATGAGTTGACAGTGTGCCCTTGTTGCCAAGAAGGCTAACAGCATTTTGGGCTGTATAAGTAGGGGCATTGCAAGCAGATCAAGGGACATGATCATTCCCCTCTATTTAACATTGGTGAGACCTCATCTGGAGTACTGTGTCCAGTTTTGGGCCCCACACTACAAGAAGGATGTGGAAAATTTGGAAAGAGTCCAGCGGAGGGCAACAAAAATGATTAGGGGGCTGGAACACAGGACTTTTGAGGAGAGGCTGAGGGAACTGAGATTGTTTAGTCTGCCAAAGAGAAGGCTGAGGGGGGATTTGATAGCTGCATTCAACTACCTGAAAGGGGGTTCCAAAGTGGGTGGATCTAGACTGTTCTCAGTGGTACCTGATGACAGAACAAGGAGTAATGGTCTCAAGTTGCAGTGGGGGAGGTTTAGGTTGGATATTAGGAAAAACTTTCCCTAGGAGGGTAGTGAAGCACTGGAATGGGTTCCCTAGGGAGGTGGTGGAATCTCCTTCCTTAGAGGTTTTTAAGGTCAGGCTTGACAAAGCCCTGGCTGGGGTGATTTAGTTGGGAATTGGTCCTGCTTTGAGCAGGGGGGTGGGGTAGATACCTCCTGAGGTCTCTTCCAACCCTAATATTCTATGATAGTCTTGAGCGCTGCTGGGAAATAACTAATAGTGTTTCACGGCAGGGAGAGCGCTGAGACATGAGCCGGCCTCAGAGTGCTGTTTTATGGAGACAAACCTGTGCCCAGAAGCAGCTCTGGGATGAAGAAGAAATGTTGGCTTGTCCTTCCTGGGAACCAGGACGATGTTGGAGCTAACACACTTGTTGCTTGAAATAGTAAGACTCCCTGGCTCTTAGCATCTGCAGATCCCCCGGTGCTTTCCAAAGGAGGGCAGTGTCATTATCCTCATTTTACAGATGGGGAAACTGAGGCATGGGGAGGAGGAGTGATTTGCCCACAGTCACCTTGCAGAGCAGTGGAATAGAATCCAGGTCTCCTGAGAGCCAGTGTTCTACTCCCTACCCTCCCTCCTAGAAGAGAAAGGAGGCTTGTAAAAGCCCTGAGATTTATCCCCAGGACATTTAGCGGGAGGCTGGCTCTGCTGAAGGGGAGAAAAACAATCGCATCCTGTGCTGGCTCCCTGCACAGGGATAAATCTCGCTCACCCTGGGCCATTGCAGCTAAGGAGTTATGGTGGCTTAAACACCTCCCACCAAGCTCCAGCAGGCGTCAGCAGTGATTCATGCGGCTAGTTGATTTGTTACCCTTCCCTGGTTCCCCCTGCTTTGACTTCACCCTTCAGCCCCGTGGCTGGGAAAGGCAGCCCAGGACGTGGGTGCTGCACTCCGACACAAAAGCGAGCCATGTTGCACAACAGCATTATTGTCTACCATTTTCTGAGGTGGACCCAAGCCAGCAATTAAGTCACTGGACTTGAAATTAGTCCAGAAGCCTTTCTCCGAGAGGCCAGGTCTTGTCAGAGCGGCTTCAGTTTCTTTCTTCTATCGGCCTGTGCTCCGGGCCATGCACACGTCTCCTGCGGGAATGTGATGGAGATTTGCCACATTGGCGGTGGGCAACATGGCTGCTGTCACAAGGTGGGGTGTATTTCACACTGGAAGAAGGAAGTGCTGGGCTGGGACAGAGATGATCATAGAATCAATCATAAGACTGGGAGGTCATCTAGTCCAGTCCCCTGCATTCACAGCAGGACTAAGTATTATCTAGACCATCCCTCACAGGCGTTTGTCCAACCTGCTCTTAAAAATCTCGAATGGAGGTTCCACAACCTCCCTAGGCAATTTATTCCAGTGCTTAACCACCTTGACACTTAGGAAGTTTTTCCTAATGTCCAACCTAAACCACCCTTGCTGCAATTTAAGCCGATTGTTTCTTGTCCTGTCCTGTCAGAGGTTAAGAAGAACAATTTTTCTCTCTCCTCCTTCCTTATAAAAGCTTTTTACATACTTGAAAACTGTTTTCATGTTCCCTCTCAGTCTTCTCTTTTCCACATTAAACAACCCCAAATGGTTCAGTCTTCCCTCATGGGTCATGTTTTCTAGACCTTTCATCATTTTTGTTGCTCTTCTCTGGACTTTCTCCAATTTGTCCACATCCTTCCTGAAATGTGGTGCCCAGAACTGGACACAATTCTCCAGTTGAGGCCTAATCAGTGCAGAGTAGAGCGGAAAAATTACTTGTCGTGTCTTGCTTACAACACTCCTGCTAATACCTCCCAGAATGATGTTCACTTTTTTCAATAGTGTTACACTGTTGACTTATATTTAGCTTGTGGTCCACTATGATCCCCAGATCCCTTTCCACAGTATTCCTTCCAAGGCAGTCATTTCCCATTTTGTATGTGTGCAACTGATTGCTCCTTCCTAAGTGGAGGCCTTTGCATTTGTCCTTATTGAATTTTATCCTATTTACTTCAGACCATTTCTCCAGTTTGTCCAGATCATTTTGAATTTTAATCCTATCCTCCAAAGCACTTGCAACCCCTCCCAGCTTGGTATCATCCACAAATTTTATGAGTCTACTCTGTATGCCATTATCTAAATCACTGATGAAGATATTGAACAGAATTGGACCCAGAACTGATCCCTACGAGACCCCACTAATTATGCCCTTCCAGTTTGATTGTGAACCACTGATAACTACTCTCTGGGAATGATTTTCCAACCAGTTTTGCATCCAGCTTATAGTAGCTCCATCTAGGTTGCATTTCCCTAGTTTGTGTATGAGAAGGTCATGTGAGACAGTATCAAAAGCCTTACTAAAGTCAAGATATACCACGTCTACCGCTTCCCCCCATCCACAAGGCTTGTTACCCTGTCACAGTAACAGGGTTGGGGAGGGATAGCTCAGTGATTTGAGCATTGGCCTGCTAAACCCAGGGTTGTGAGCTCAGTCTTTGAGGGGGGCCACTTAGGGATCTGGGGCAAAATCAGTACTTGGTCCTGCTAATGATGGCATGGGGCTGGACTCAATGACCTTTCAGGGTCCCTTCCAGTTCTATGAGATAGGTATATCTCCATATTATTTTTTTATAAAGAAAGCTATCATACTGGTTTGACATGATTTATTCTTGACAAATCCATGCTGACTGTTACTTATCACCTTATCTTCTAGATGTTTGCAAATCAATTGACATCGGTTCAGTTCCCAGCTCTCCCCCTCCTTGTGTTTCATGGACTGCAGGCCAGGTGATAGCATGAAGGGTCTCCATGCTTGCAAGACCAAACTTGCTGTTTATTGCTAGAACTATTTACAAAGATGTTGTAACTGCAGCCAGCATTCCAGCCATGAGTGGACAGACTGACTTCCTGGTGCTTCCTCCACACAGTCTCCTCCTGTAACCTGTGCTCCCCCTCCAAGTTCCTGGCAGGTAGCTACCCTATGTGTCCTTGTGCCTGTAACTTTCTGTCCCTGGGCGTCCGTCCCACCATCCGCAGAATGGTGATAGATGATGATCCTTTCACTCAGCCTTGACTGGTCAGAACGTGAGCTCTTTGCAGGCGGGTATCTCTCTGTTCTGGGTTTGTGCAGTGCCAAGCACAATGAGCTCCTGAGCTGGGGCTCCTACCTGCTGTTGTATTGGGGCAGTGCCTTGAACGACTGAGCTTCCCTGACAGAAAGACTGGAAAATATGAGATAAATAATGTGAAGCTCTTTGCCCAGCCTTGTGGAACCAGCGAGAATAAACCAGATCTCCTGGAAGCACCTTACGTACTGGGTAACAACTGAACACCACAGGGTGCCACCCTAGTCCAAACACTAATGTGCAGCGCCTTGCACAATCAGCCCTGATCTCTGCTGGGGCCTTTACTTGCTGCCTGCTACAAATACTATTCCTAGTGGAGAAATGTTTCTAGAACTGTGGCTGATAGCTGAACACTGGCCTACCCTCTCAACGCTGCCTCTGGTGCTCAGCTGCTCCCTGAGGGAGAGCCTCAGACATCACAGGATCAAGCCCAAAGGAATGTATTTGTCCACATACATTGGCAAAGACAGAAAAAGGGTGGAGGACGAAGGGCAGGTGCGAGAGTGACTGATGGAGACCCTTGTGAGAAGCTAGCTGGTACCTCATTCCCATCACTACGACCACTGCAACTAGGGAAAAAAAATCTGCCCCATAAACAGCAACCCTCCTGCCATGAGATCTGCCTCCTGTCTTTGTCATTTCCTTTGCCAAGGAGAGAAGCCAGAGAAGGGAAATGAATCGTCCATGAATAGAACAGGGTTGACCAGCAGATCTATTTTAATGATGCCATCAGAACGTACAGCTGTAAAGCATGAAACATCACCAGCAACACACATTGGTGCAATCTCTCTCTCTGCCTCCAGAGGACACTATACAACTGAGAATTATTAGCCATATTGCAAAGCCTTCAGAATAAAAATAAACACATTCCAGAGAATCTAGAGGATAAATCTAAGAATCATCAAAAAAAAATCTCCTAAATTTCTATCCTGCTTCAGCAAGGAAAGAGTGGGTCACATCTCTCTCAATTCACCTGCTTTGCTTTTTCCGCTAGTTTTTTCTGTGTCTTCATCGGAAGCTCCGGATCCGTAAAATGTTCTGAAATGACAGAGAAAGGTGAAAAGAAATATTGGTGAAAGGCATCTTTTTGTCATTTGGCGCCTACATGCAACAGTGATAGATAGGCCGACCCGATAGGTGGCTGGACAGATGATAGATGACTGGGGATGGATGGTGATAGACCGATAAGGCACCTCTCCATTTCATTCCACACATGTCCGTGCTCGATAGATGGGTCTATATGGTAAATTTGCTGCCCAAAATATTATTAACACAATTTCAAGTTGACCTCCAATGCCTTGTAGCCTCCCAGATGCACCTAGAGTCAAACCTCCGAAAGCCAGGAAATACACTTAAGGGCCCAGATTCACAAAGGTAGTTTAGGTGCCTAACGCCCATTGGAATCAATCAGTGAATCTGTCCCTGTAACACAGCAAAGGCAGTTGTGGTGTATGCAGATGAATGACAGAACACAGAGCAGTGCGACACACCACGCCACGCCACGTTAAATACATCGGCATCAGCCCGCACTCTTCTCCAGCAGTTTTCAGCTGCAGATCTCAAAGGAGGGCCATATCATTATCCCCATCTGTAAAATGGGGAAACTGAGGCCCAGAGAGAGGAAGTGACTTGGCCAGCGGCAGATGGGAATAGAACACAGGTCTGGTGAGTCACTAGGCCACAGTGCCTACATGCAAGTACCAGTGTAAATGGCATGTTTCCTTACTCGTTTATTCTAGGGCAGCCCTGGCTGAGTTATACTGACAGTTCATCCCCAGGGGCTCTTGCCAGCTCCAGGGGGGGCAGAGTTAAGGTTGTGGAGTGAGGCTGGTGTGCACATTGCCATCAATCTTCCTCTTAGAGTCTAAACCTTCCTTTAGAGACTCTAACCAACCCAAGATCCAGTTTCTAACCAGACTCTTCCTTAGCGGCTTGAGGGAAACCTCGACAGGAGTGCCAGCACAGGCCAGCCCCTGGCATCTAGACCTCCGTCCCAGCGCAACAGAGCCAGATCTTTGGGAGAACAGTAAATCATTGGAGGCCCCAGTGGGCCATGAACAGGCTCATTCCAAACATCTGCAATGGCCGCAGGCCACACCTTCCACAGCGAAGGACGACTGGAAACCCGTGCAGTAGAAATAACAAGGCTGTAGTGGGGTGGCCACTGACTGAGTGCCCCCTCCTGGCCAGAGGTCATTCTGCAGTGCCCTGCTCCCAGCTTCTCCCCTCTTCAGCGCCCCTTAATAACTCTCAGTCAACAGGTAACGAAAACACATTCCCCTCATGGGGTCCCGTTTATTGAGCCTTTACATATTGACCCTTCAGGCCCCAACCCCAGTTCAGTCCTTCTCTCCCTGTAGGTAGGGAGTCCTCAGCACTGGCTCCCAGTTCAAAGACTCTCGGCCTTCCTCAGCCCTTCTCCCAGTCAGAGTCTCTCCCGGGAGCCTTCTGCTCACTGCAGCCCCTCACTATCCCAGCTCCCTCGGTCTCAGGGTCTTCTCTGCAGGAGCTTTTCCACACGCTCTGCAGTGTTTCAGCCTTTGCCTGGGCTTCCCCTCTTCTCTGCTGCCCTTCACAGGGTAATCCCCCTGCTCTGTCCCAGGAGCGGCTCATTCCGTAATCAGTCGCCTCGCCCCAGCCCTCCAGCAGCAAGCTGCTCCGTACAAAGGCGAGCCACAAAAAGCCAAAGGGCCAGTTGCTGCTATCAATACCTGCAGCGGGTCAATCCCGAGAAACTCGACTGATGGCTGTCCGGAGCTCAGAAGCAGCCAATGTGCGCCCATACGCCAGGGCTCGGAAGCGACTGTCTCGTTCTCCAAAATCTCACCTTTCGTCAAAAAAACCAAACGGGAACAGAACAAAACCACTGCAGCGGGGTCTGCCTGAGTCTGCAGACGTAGGGTGGCAAAGCACATGGTCCCAGAATACTGGGCATTCCAGGACTTCTGGAAAGGGTATTGGCCTGCCCCCTGCTGGCATGTCCCTGCCCCCTCGGCATTTGAGTTCACGCCAGACCGGGTGGAGCGGTGCGCTCTTAAAAATGGTGTCCCCTGGCCAATACTGGACAGAACCACGGCCGGTTTGGTCCCAGTGCCGGATGGGGGACAAACCAACCCAAAAGAGGACTTTCTGGTTCAAACCTGGACAGGTGGCCTCCCTAGCCGAGAGCCTGGGACAGTCGCTCAGAGAGATGTGAACTGTGTCATTCAGCTCCGCAATGGGTTAAGTCAGGTGCCCCACCATGCTGATTTCATGGTCAACACTGTTAACGATTTCACTCCTCTCACATAAGCGTGGAGACAAAGGGGCACAGACTTACTTTGCCCAACTTATTCTGAGTGGCATCTCATTTTGATGCCTCACATGGGTGGCATTTGGGAGATGCCACCCATTATATTTTCCCTGTCAGACAAGAAGGAGCAGAGGCTATGGGATCCCCAGGAGCACCAAGCAGCAAAATGATCATATTTTGAATACACACACTACCTACTGTGAGCCGTGTCCCACTTTGGCAACTCACAGACGAGTTTATTTTGTGGGTGAAGCTTGGAATAGCTCCACTCTCCTTCCCCTCCCCTTCCAATTCAACCCTTGCTTCAGTGGGGTTGCTCTGGATTTACACTGGGGTAAGCTAGACAGAATCTGGCTCACTTTCTCTAAACTGTTGCCTCAATACTTCTGAAGATGATAATAACACTAACAGGTCTTGCTTTTCATGTCTAACAGGATTAAAATAATGGTTTTACCTGCTGCAAACTCAGGGATATTCTCTGGTCTTCTCAGCATAACTTCTCTGAGGAAAAAGGGGGAGAAATAGACTTTAAACCAAGTTTTACTGATTGCTTTTGTGGTGGCTTATTATGTTAGCCCTATCTGAAGATGCAGAAGACAAACTGGTAAATTACACTTTTATATTGGGAATCAATAAGCCAATTAGTTACTGAAGAAAAACATTTAATTTATGTTTGCTTTCAATTTTAGGGAATTTTATATTTATAAAACCCCACAACAATTTAGACTGGCACAAAGCTAAGGAATATTTATCACAATTAAAGCTTCCTCACTGAATTACACAGCCCTGCATTGGGAATCGATAAGATAATTAGTAACAAATGGGGGAGAAAATATACATTTCACATGAAATAAAACCGCGAAAATTTCATCATGGTTAAATACTATCCCGGGATAATGTCCCAAGCATCTTGTAACCTGAAATCCTATTGAAAGCAATTAGATATTGGTGTGATGGACTGGAATCTGCATTCACCTATGCTCCTGCCGTTCAGCCTACCTCCGCAGGGAAAGGCTCAGTTCTAGCCTCACGCGGGAGTATTTCTGTTGGCTTTGCTTTACAGTAGGGTATGTGTGAAGATAACCAGGCACACAGTATCCATAATACATCAGGGTAAAGCTGTTGACAGCTTCTACAAGTAGCTCTGATTCTCCCTGATAAAATCCTGCTGGGTCAGCTGCATGGAATGGGGGTCAGAATAGATGCCTGGGGGTTACAGTGCACTTGCTAACTGCAACCTTTTCCATCCTGGGAAATGGGGGGAGATATTCACCGAATCATCTCATCTCTGGCTAATTGGTTGCATCAGGGTCTCGTCTTTTAAAGGGAGCTCAGGCCCAGCTTACACCTATGCTTCACTCCCTCCCAGACCATGGGACTTGTTGTCCAGGGAGCATGTGACAGAGTGAGCGAGGCATGCTAGGAAGACGGAAACAGCATATAAAGGGAGAACGCTCTGAAGAGAGCCACAACTGGGAGGGGGGAGTCCTCCAGGGCTAGGCTGGGTCTCAGCTGATAGGCCACTGAGTCAGCAAGACAATCCTGAGTTGAGGGCAGACTGCTTGAGCAGTTGGGGCTAAATCCTGCAGCAGAGGGGCAACATGGGCCCCTTGGTGGTGTAGAAAGCCCTATGCTGAGGTTGCTAAGCCCAGGAATGGCAGAGGGTGACCATATGGACTATGTTCCTCCTCTGAGTGAGAGGGAGTTACAGAGGGGAAAGATTCATCCAGGGCAAAGGGACTGTGAAAACCTCTGTAACCAAAGCAGAAGCCCTGAGCCCAGGGAGGGAAAAAGGAGCCAAGAGCCTGTGAGCAGGGGAGAGGGCTGTTTTCTGTTTGTCTTGGAAGGGAAAGATTTTTGACTTGGCGTGAGGACTAAGTCATACTGGGGAAGACCATCTCCTGAGGAGGGAAAACTGAGGCACAATGAGGCAACTGAGCCAATAGCAGCATGTCTAGTGTTGGAGGTAAATTTTCAAGACTTCAATTAGTACCAAGTGTCCGTGTTGTTGGGAAGATGAAATTACCTCAGAAATCCTGATAGCAGCAGCTCAACTTCTTTGTGAGACCTCAAGTACTTCTCATTGGCAATGCGAGTGTTAATCTGGGAGCAGAAACACAACAGCAAAGGTATGTTTAAGAGATGCAGCTCTGAACTGGAAGTAATCCCATTTCATTAGTCTTACGGTGCCTTGCTGAAGCAGTAGTGATACATAGCATTTACGTAGGCCTCTGTGTCTCCAAAGTGCTATGGGGATGCTAGGTAATCCTCCAAATTCCCTCTGTAAGGGATGATCCTGTAAATCAATATTTTTATGCCCATTACATTGATGGAGAAACTGAGGCATGGAAAGGTCACTTCTTCCACTAGGCACCAGCGGTAAAACCAGGAACAGAACCCAGGAATCCTGACACCCAGAGTCAGATACAAGACTACTCTCTGCTCTGCAGTGGAGTAGACAAGTGTGACTGAAAAGAGAATTGGGCGGTTGGTTACAGTGGTGTAAATCCAAAGTGACTTAGTTCAGATTTACACTGCTCTTGCTGACAGTACATTCTTGCTTGATCCAGGTCTAATCATTAGACCCAGGCCTGAGTCTTCTGTCAGCATTACACCGCTGTAACGCTATTGACTTTAACGGAGTGACACCTGATTTGGGTCAGTGTAAACCAAAGAACCAGGCCTACTGCCCTCCCAGAAAACAAACGGCATGTGCTACATTTGGGCTTACAGGGGGTGGGGAGGGGTGTAAGGAAAGGATTTTGCAATGGACTCTAAGATGGTCCTGTTTCATAAATAATCCTTGCAACAAATCTCTCATCCCTGCAAGGACTAAACAAACAGACAGGTTTCTTGCTGGGGTCCCCTTTGGCAACCTGTCGGACGGAACAAGGATCGCTGTTTTTTTGTGGGAGTTTTGCAAGAAAAGGTTTTCTCTAGTGGTCTAGAACAAAAGTTAATTCTGCCGATCTATAAAGCACCACAGCTTTTCAGAGCACTTGCTGTGCTTCATAACAATTATTTTCTAGTTAATATCTTCTTATTTCTGTGCTTAGAGTCCCTAGCTGAGATCGGTGTCCTGTTGTGCTAGGTGTTGTACATACTAGAAACAGTCCCTGCCCTGAAGAGCTTGCACAGAAACACAACAGCAAAGGTATGTTTAAGGGATGCAGCTCTGAAGTGGCAGTAACCCGGTTTCATTAGTCCAATGGTGCTTTGCTGAAGCACCAGTGATACATAGCATTTACGTAGTCCTCTGCATCTCCAAAGTGCTATGCAGATGCTAGGTCAGGACTGCACAACATGCAGCCCGCGTGGGCTCACTGTGTGGCCCGCAGGCAAGTGGCAGGGTGAGGCTGCTGGGTTCGCCCCCTGCCCGGGGGGGCCCCACCTCACAGCCCAATGCGTGCTGCGCTCCAACCGCCCTAATAGCCAGAACCGCTCGTGTCTCCGTCTCCCGCTTCCCCCTCCTGGTGTACAGCGGGTGCGTCACTTCTGGGGCCCGTTGAGGTGGGAAGCGCTGGGCACGAGGCAGAGCCAGTAAGTGCTGAGCGAGGGGAGGAGCGACCAGCCTGGGCTCAAGCCACAGCTTTTGGGGGGTGACTGGGCCGAGACCCCCCCCAGGCCTCCCCTTTGGTTGGGGGCGAGGCAGCTACTGTGCTGGCTGGTCCCAGGGTGGCCTCCGTAGTGATCGGGGCAGGGGGTTGAACTGTCTGTGGGCAGCCAGGAAATCCCCGGGTGTGTGTGTGTGTGTGTGTGTTGCACCTAGAGTGACCAGATGTCCCGATTTTGGTTTTTTTTCTTATATAGGCTCCTATTACCCCCCCCCCATCCTGATTTTTCACATTTGCTGTCTGGCCACCCTAGTTGCACCTGCCCTGCCCTGACTGCAGCCCCCTTCCCTGATCCAGGGACCTTCTCCCTCCCTGGCCCCCATCACACTGCCTCCTCCACCCCGGGCTCCCTGTGGCCCCTGTGTTTGTGTGTTGGACAGTCACATCTCATCCCTTCACACTGTCCCCCTTTTCCCCTCCCCTTATTTCATGGGGGGATGACGAGCCGAGCGGGCAGGCAGGCAGTGGCGGCGAGGCTTTATACTTGGGGGGGAGAGGGGGAGAGGTTGTTTCTGCTGGGCCAGGCGACGCCGGGGATGTTTCGGGGGGGTATTTCAGCGGGGCTGGGCAGCACTGGGGGGCTGTTTTGGTGGGACCAGGTTATTCAGCCCTCAGCTGTTTTCTTTGGAGTAACATGGCCCTCACCGCTTTACGAGTTGTACAGGCCTGTGCTAGGTAATCTTCACAATTCCCCCTGTGAGGGATGATCCTGTAAATCAATATCATGTATGCCCATTACATTGATGGAGAAACTGAGGCACGGAAAGGTCAACTCTTTCACTAGGCACCAGTGGTAGAACCAGGAATAGAACCCAGGAATCCTGACAGACAAGTTCTGAGGGTGACAGAGGGGCCCAGAAAGGTGGAGTTCAAGCAGCTCAGTAGCAGCACTGGGCATAAAACCCAGCTTTCCGGACTTTGCAGTCTATGCGCTAATAAACATATTAGATTTTATTCACTGACATCCCTAGATCTAAGGTTTAATCTAAATCAGGCCCTGGGGAAGCTGAATGAGTAATTATCACCTTGATGAGAATATTCTCCCTAAATTGGAGGAATGACTGAAACGCACTAACAACTGATCAAACATCTTTTGAAATCCTAAATACGTTGACTCTGCAGATGGCAAAACGGAGCAGCTACAGTTTATGTGCAAAGGCAAAATGTGCGCTGGCTGGGTAGGGTCAAAAGCACTTCAACAGGGTTTTCTGGTTGTTTATCAGTAAATTGGATTGCCAGCCCTCCGGCTCATAGCTTTAAATCCAGGAATCTGTGATCTATCCTTGAGACCATTCCAGCTCAACGTAACTAGAGCTGTGCAGATAATGGGTTTTTTCACTTGGCTGGCAACAAAATCAGAAAACATTTATTTTGGGTCAAACTGAAAAAGCTATTTTTTTCAAAACTTTTTGGGCATATCAAAGAAAAAAAATATTTTGAGTCCAGTGAAAGTTTCTTTCAAGTCTAAATGAAACATTTTGATTTGATTCTGAGCATTTTAAAACATTTTTGATTGTTAATAGCATTAAAGGAAACTCTGAAACAAAAAGTTGTTTTGAACTAAAAAAAAAAAATCAAACCATTTTGATTATTTTTGGACTTTTTTCCCCAAGGTTTTTCAACTAAAACAATTCGGCAAACCTGACACGAATTCATAACACATTTCAGTGTTGCTGAATCTGCATTTCTGGCTAAAAAAAGTTTCTTAGGAAATAATAGATCCTGGGACTGGACATCAAGGGATGGGTCACTCGATAATTACCCTGTTCGCTTGCACTGGCCATGCACAACAGGTCTGACCCAGTCCGGGTGTTATTTAGAACAGGATGAAAATTAACACTTTCAGGGGACAATTCTGGGAGTGAAACCAGGACTCTATCAAACGCTGTGCCCCCATCCCGATGCCTCGCTCATGCCACCGATGTCTTGCCAATAGCCCTTATACAGTCAAGACAGCCCATGGATCGGGTACGAAATCCAATCTTCCCCCGGGAGTGACTGGGACCAGCAGCACCCTCCCTTACTGGGGGGACGACATAGGGTTGTAGAACTAACCCTTAACATCCCCAGTTAAGGGGTCCTGGAGCTGCCTCAGGCCTGCACCCTGCTTTTTTGGGAGGGAAGAAGAGGAGGAGAAATGTCTCCCAGACTGAAAAAATTTTTGGGGGGGGATCAGCCCTCCTTTTGGGAGAGGGAGGGGGGAGAGAGGGAACACCCCCTGTGTTAGGGTGGGATTGCCCCATTATTTGGGGGGAGGTGTTTCTCTAGGACCCAGCCTCCCCCTCACTTTAAGGGGGTGCCCCAGCTCCCCACACACACCTTGAACTCCATGAGCTGTGCCTGCTGCTCTGGGTTCAGGGCCCCCAGATCCAGCCCCTCCAAGCCGGAGGCCACATCAGCCATTTTCTTTGCTCAGGCAAGCTGCTGGGGTTGCTATGGGGACGGCTCCAGCAGGCCCAGCCTTGTTCTGAATCCTGATCCTCCCTCCAGCCCTGGGGTGGGGCCTCCCCTTCCCCAGCAGCAGGGGAGGAATTTACTCCGGCCTCGCCTCAGAACTGGGGGCAAACCCCCCTCCCCAAAATCATGCCCAGATGGAGGGCAGAACCCCCGCAACCCAGCATGCGGGATGCCACCCACCCCAATGATCATGGGACTGAAAATGGCACTTGGCCCATGAAATTAGCCTCCCTGTCTATGCGCCGTCTCTGGCCAGTTACGCCGTCTGGTTCTCATGCGCTAGCCCCAGGCTGCAATGTTTGGGCTGCAAATCATTGTGGGGATATCGCCGGGGCCAACTATCATGATATTTAGTGTGGGTCTTGTTGTGTTTTTAAAAACCCCAGCTCTTGGAGTCATGGGAATGCCCAAGAATCTCTCCTTCTGCTTAAAGAGGAAAAAGTATATTTTTCACCCGTGAGATTGCAGAGAAAAAGTAAAAAACGTGATCCAAATGCTCCCTAAAGTTTCAGAAACCAGGAGGCAAATAAACAGAACCCACAACTCATTTGTTTCTTTAAAATCTCATGATTTTTAAGACAATCTCATTGATTTTTTTTCTTTTTTTAAAGGAGCATTCATGATTTTTTGCTTCATCAGGCCACCAGTACCAAGATATATTTATTTGTTTTTGTTTTCAAATATCAGTTTCCATCAGAACTTGAAAACAAATCATTCTAACCATGGAAACTTTTTGATTGGCGCTGAGATTGGCTTGGATTACAATACCCAAATTTGGGGCTGACTCAGGTCTTTCCAGTATGAACAACCCCAGGCACCTAATGATTGTGAGACTGAAAAAATAAAGTGTGAGGAGGCCGCTTTTCTTTCTGATTTATATTTTTCAGTGCATGGGTCACGATTTCAAGCTTTTCTCAGCAAGCAGGAGAGCTACAAATTAGTGTTTTAATTAAATAAGGCTGCCTTTTTAAATGCCGCGTGTCTGTTTTCTTTAAGCACAGATGGTAGGCGGAGTGAAAACTAAGCCTAAATCAGAGATGGCTAAGCCAAACTTATCTCCAGGTGAAGGATTTTGTCTAATTTGGCTCTGCTCTATCTCATTATTCCCTGTGAAAGGTATGGGAGGGGAAAGCACTGCCATCCCACGTGATCTAAATAAGCAGACATAGAACAGACTGCGTGTAACTTCTTAATCTTTTAGATGTTAATTTACACACACAGAGGTTGAAAAATGTTAGGGGGCAGTTCTGACAGGCTCTCCTGTGATGCTCCCGGGGCATATAGGAGCCATAAATAAACTTAGGATCATGGAAAAGCTGGATACGCACCCTTATACTGTCCTCAAACCTCAGCGTAGGGGATGTGGGGGGTATGGATAGGAATTGGGAGGAGGAGGAAGAAGGAGTTCGCATTGCCAGCTCGTGATTTTACTGCTAGTCTTGCGATATTTGGTGATCATCTCCTAGAGCCATGTGATTAAATGAGAATCTCTGCTCCCCTCCCCCCCAAAGTAGGGTGAGTGCAAAGAAAAGCTTGAAAACATGACCCCAAAGGCCAGAAAGCAAAGAAAAAGAACCTAAATATATCATTTTGACGATTTCATGATTTTTAAGCTAATCTTGTGGTTTTTAGGAGCCAGACGTGATTTTTAGACACATGGGGTTGGCAGTATGGGAGCTGTAGCCCTTGGTGTGCCTATGAAGAGACCAGGCAGTGGCCCAGCGGATAGGCAGCTCCGAAGAGGTCTTTGTAAATCTAGAGCAGCCCTAAGACCGCTCCAGTTTACGGCGGCGATGGCTTGGAATACACTCAGCACTAAGTGAAGTGGTATAAAGCCGTGCTTGTCTGTTTCCCCCCTAGGCTGCGTCTCCAGAACAGAACATCCCTGAAGCTTTAAAGCAAACCAGGTTGGATTCCTTTAAAGGCTGGTTATAATCAGCAAAGCAGTTCTTCAAGAAACCACATGTGAGTGTCCTGCTTTAATCATCTGGGTAATTTCCACATAGATTTTGCCTTCGTAACTTGTGGAGACCCCACAGATGGTCCCTCCATAGGTTCCAGAAAGCCTTTGGGGTCCTTTTGTCTCTTGCATCAAAGGCACCGATGAAGATCCTGCAGTTAGGATGTAGAATTGACAATTTTGATGAGTTGTAAAGCTGAGAGACTTAACTTGAAGAGCCATATGGTGCTCTTACGGACAAAAGGAAGGTACCATTCTTACTTAGCACTTCTAATTATAATAGCAGCCTTTGGAATATCTAGCTTCATTTCAGAATCTTAAAGCACTTTGCAAACGTTAATTAACCCTTAGAGTGTTAATACTCTCAGTCTACAGATGGGGAAACAGAGGCAGAGAGAGCTTGTGCACTCTCATCTCTTTTTATCTATCTGCTGTCTCTTGTCTTACACAGACAAGTGGGGCAAGGGCCACCTTCTCAATGGTGTGTACGGTATCTGGAACAATGGGGTGCTGATCCCTGATTAGGGCCTCTAGTGCTACCGTAATACAAAGAACAACAATTAAGTGACTTGCCCAAGGTCGTGCAGTGACTCAGTGGCAGAGTCAGGAAAAGAACCCAGGAGTCCCGAATCCCAGTCCCCTGCTTTAACCACTAGACTCCACTTCCAATTATCATTTCCACTTGAAAAGGATGCAGTTACATAAGCATAAAAACTGGCTCTGTCTCAAACATTGTTGCAGGATTTGGGGCTTACTGTAAATGTCACATAATAAGCCAGCCATGTATCTGCCCTATGACCAAATGAGGGCCCTCTGTGGAACTGTGTAGCATCGTGAACTCCAGAACCATTGGCGCTGCTGATTATATTTTAAAAACCAGGCAACCAGCAGTCTATTTCTGCCCTCGACACTTACCGATTCCTGCCTTCCTGTGGATTATGCTGCAAAGAGCTAAGAGAAAAGAGGAGGCATCTGCTCCCAAAGCCTGCTGCTTTTCTTGGCAAGGAGTTCCCAGGCCATGGCAGGAAGGGAAAAGAAATAGATCTCCGTCCATGGTTGGGCCTGTCTCTGCTCTCAAGGACGAGGAGAAGGAAGGGCTGAGGGTTCTAATAGTGATGAGTTTGTGGGGTCATGGTAAAGTTCCCAGGGACAAATGTCCCCATCATTCATTGGAGTTTTGGTAGACGTCTGAGCAGGGGAGTAATAGAGTGGGGAGACTCCCCTTCCGCCTTTAGGGCTAAGGTAGACGGGTCGGGCGGGGATTTTGCCCAGCTTGTGTCTTGTGGATACACCCTAATAGGCCCTGATTCTCAGCTCCCACTGGGGTAAATCAGGAGTAGCTCCATTGATGCCAGTGTATTATTATCAATCACCTTTATTAGGGTGGTGCCAAAGGGCCAAACGAGCATGGGAAGTCCAGTGTGGAAGGTGCTGTACAGACAGTGCAGTACATAGTCCCTGCCCCCAATTACAACCTAACTAGAGCAGCCAGCATGGGGTCGGGGGCGGGATGGAACACGCCAGCCGAGCGACCAGTGCACTGGCAGCAGCAAGGCCAGCTTTAGGGCAATTCAGCCAATTCCCCGGAATCAGGGCCCACACCCTAAGAGGGCCCCGCAATGTCCTGAAGGAACTGCCACCAAAGTCCCGCCACTGTCTTCAGCGGCAGCTCAATCGCTCCTGCGGAGGAAGGTCCCTCCGCTGAAATGCTACCAAAGGCACCAGCAGCCGATTGAGCTGCCACTGAAGTCCAGGTGCTGTCGGCGACGGCAGCTCAATCGTTGCCACTGTCTTTGGCGGCATTTCGGCAGAGGGACCTTCCTCCACGGCAGTGATTGAGCTGCCGCCAAAGACAGTGGCGGGATTTCGGCAGCAGCTCCTTCGAATCGGGCCCCGCGGTGCCTAAAGCCAGCCCTGGGCAGCAGATGATGTGTTAGTACCATGATCTTTCTAGTGTGGGTGGGTTTAGTTCAGAGAGGATCAGTTCCCTGGGCTGAAAAGGGAAGAGAGTGCAGGGCCAGGGCAGGGGACAAGAGAGTAAGAAAAGCAGGTGTGGCGTGATGGAGGATGAATGTAGTTGCACCAGTGTAAAATGGGTAGGAAGCAAGCCAGCAAGGACCCGATCCATCGTTGCATTTGTGTTTCTTACACCTGTGATAGACCCAGGCCAGTTGGGAATAGCAGAGTAGTCAAAGGCAAATATACTGGCCACTGGATAAGCAGTTTTCTGTTCCCTGAGTGGCCAGAGCAGGGGCTGCTCCAGGCTAATGAGAAAACCTGATTCTAATTAACCTGCTAAGAGTCAGGTGAGGCTGTTAAGCATCTGACTCTAATTAAGGCTCCTCTGATGCTATAAAAGGGCTCACTCCAGTTAGGCCAAAGGGAGCCAGAGGAGAGGAAGTGCATGCGAGGAACTGGGAGCAAGAGGCTTGCAAGAAGCTGAGAGTGAGCAGGCATACTGCTGGAGGACTGAGAAGTACAAGCGTTATCAGACATCAGGAGGAAGGTCCGGTGGTGAGGACAAAGAAGGTGTTGGGAGGAGGCCATGGGGAAGTAATCCAGGGAGCTGTAGCTGTCGCACAACTGTACCAGGAGGCACTCTAGACAGCTGCAGTCCACAGGGCCCTGGGCTGAAACCCGGAGTAGAGGGTGGGCCTGGGTTCCCCCCAGACCTCCCAATTCCTGATCAAACACAGGAGGAATTGACCTGGACTGTGGCTTCTACCAGAGGGGAAGGTCTCTGGGCTGTTTCCTGATCCACAGGGTGAATCTGTGAGGCGAGCAAATCCGCCAATAAGCGCAGGATCTGCCAAAGTAGAGGAGGAACTTTGTCACATACCATTCAAGGTGCATGCATGACACTGGCATTCTGGTTGGGCTGGATGCTTACTCTGCACTGGAGTAAATGGTGCTGATATCTCCTTGGCCCACATCCACCCAGCCCCAAAGCCAGGCACTTTGCTCAGCGTCTGTCCATAAGGAGCTAAAGCAGCTAATGCTAAACCGAGATTACAGCTACTGGCCGCCCTGTTGGCAAACTGATCGACATGGGACAGTTTGTGCTGACTCTGCCCATCTTTGACCGACTTCAGGCTCAGAACCCTCTGCTGGGACAGGATTCTGAAAAGCTTGTTCAGCTCAAGCTGTTTTGCTTAAAGATTTAATGTGCACGTCTGAGTATTAAAGATCCCCCATAAAGGGATTTTTAGATAGATAGATTAAAATGTAACTGCATGTCAGAGCTCATAATTTACTGGGGTGACTTGTTGGGAGAGGAAATATTGGCTGTCAGGGAAGTTAGGACTGGTCTGACACCACTAGGACAAAGGGACAGATTTACATTGGCACTTATGAGCTGCCAGAGCTGAGGCCAACCAGAAGATCACAGGATGACCTTTGCTTTGGGTTTAGTTTCATGCTGGGGGTTGGAAACTTGCTCTGAGTTGCTTCAGATCCCCACATTTAGAGCGAGACATCATTGAGTTTGGATGAGTGTCAGGATGACACGTGTGGAATCAAGGTGCAAGGTTTGCATTCAGACTTCCAGTCCCTGCGTCTTCTCTGCTGAGTATCTGGATATGGGTGGAGCCGGGTTTTTGGTTCAGCCAACTACAGGGCCATTGCAAAAGAGAGAGATCTGGTTGGACTGCTAACTCAGGACAGTTGGGATGGAACGGTTTGGCTCAGATCTAAAGCAGGAGAAAAGGAACTTGATTTGGTTTCTCCCCCAGGCTTGCTCAGCTCTGCAAACCTGGTTGAGGTTTGGGGGTCTGTAGCAAAGGACAAACTCAGGCAAGGCTTGCCTGGGTTTCCCAGTTCTCTTACGAAGGATCTGTACATCTCTAAATAAAGAGACCAAACGGTCTGTATAGTCCACTGCCCCTTACGTGTATGGGTAGAGGGGATGGATGGACCAGTGGTTAGAACATCGGCCGAGACCTGGGTTCAGATACGCCAGTAACGGAGAGGGTCAGATAAGGACCTTAGATAGATTCGTCAGCTGAGAGAGAAAGCCCTATCTCAGGCTACCACAGTCTATGCATTGGGGAAGTGAGCAACTCAGCTTGCCCCCTGCACTAGGATCTGCCATCCCTCTGATCCAAGCTGGTGTCATCGTGGTGATGTCACAACCTGTTGCAATATCATCACACTTTGGACAGACCTGTGAAAATCAGGGCTGCTTTAACCACTAAACCACTCTCCCGTCCACAGGTGGAACTAGAACCCAGGAGTCTAGATTTTCTTTAATCACACTCCCTTCTATGGGTGGAATTAGGCTGCAAGAGTTCTGCTTCCTACTGCCTGGCACTAACCACTAAACCACACTCCACTCTGGAGCTGAGACTAGACCCCGGGAGTCCTCATGCCCAGTCCCTGATCTAACCCCAGAACAAAACTCCTCGTTACTATATGAAAAGTAACAAGGGTGAAAATTGGTTGATCCTAAACTGTTTGTATTAACACTGCACTGGTGCCTACAGCAGAGATTCGGGGGCAGGACAGGACCGGTGGGGGTTGTTTTCATATCAAATGAGGAAAATCTGGTTAGAGAGTCCCTGACCCATGAGCTGACAGCTGGGTCCCTCCATGGCTCTCAGCCCTCTGGTCCAATCAGATCCCTCTGCTCAGCCGGCTCATTTTATAAATAGCTTTCTGCACCACGTGTCTCTTCAAAATGTCAGAGTGGGGAGAATGACAAAAGGTACTTCAGGCAAAATCAGGGACATGGAAAGGTTAAGACTCAAGCATTTCATAGGGAAAATATGGAGTTCTCTGAGATCCAGCAGCCTGTCTGCAAGGAACTGTTGGGTGAACAGCTGACAGGCCTGTGTTTATAAGAATGAGAAGAACGAAGGGGGATTTGATAGCTGCTTTCAATTACCTGAAAGGGGGTTCCAAAGAGGATGGATCTAGACTGTTCTCAGTGGTAGCAAATGACAGAACAAGGAGTAATGGTCTCAAGTTGCAGTGGGGGAGGTTTAGATTGGATATTAGGAAAAACTTTTTTACTAGGAAGGTGGTGAAGCACTGGAATGGGTTCCCTAGGGAGGTGGTGGAATCTCCTTCCTTAGAGGTTTTTAAGGTCAGGCTTGACAAAGCCCTGGCTGAGATGATTTAGTTGGGAATTGATCCTGCTTTGAGCAGGGGGTTGGACTAGATGACCTCCTGAGGTCCCTATTCTATGAGTGTATGATTCTATAAAGGGGAGGGGGGAATTGCACAAAGAGCAGGGGGTCATCCTGAATGTGGCATAGGAGCAGCTGTGGTGTTGTGGGTTTAGCACAGGGCTGGGAGTCAGGACTCCTGGGTCCTCTTCTGGGCTCCAGAAAGGAGCATGGGCTAGTGTAGGGGAAGTGGGTTCTACTCTTGGCACTGGGGTGGGGAGTGTTGTCTAGTGGTAAGAGCAGTTAACAGTGAGAGAGGACTTAGGGGTTTGATTCTGGGCAGTGAGAAGGATTGTGATCCAGTAGTTACACCAGAATTTTGTGTCTCTGCAGAGAGTCAGGCTTCCTGAGTTCTTTTCCCATCTCTGCCATAGATGTGCTATGTGACTGCTGTCAAGTCACATGTGTTTGTGCCTCACGGTCCCCATCTATAAAATGGGGTTAATGATACTTTAAGATCCAGGAACAAAAGGGACTATTCAATGCTGTGGTATTAAGTTGAGGACCTGATCCAGGCCATAAGTTTTATCACCCAGATAAACTGCCCCAAACCTGCAGGCCCCTGCCCTCTGATTGCAATGTAACAAAATCATGACTACTCAGGAGTGTCACAGCTATTGACAGCAAGGACAGAACTCAAATCTTCCTTCTCCAATAGCTCCTTGACTTAATGGAGAGTCTCCATTAGCTGTTAGCAGTAGAGGACCTATGACACACAGTTGTGTAGTTGTGATTCCATCCAGTAGAAGGAAGTAGTGCACAAAAGAAAATGTGCTTCTGAGAAAGTTTTTTTCAAACATCTTGTGCTGGCTGCATCCCAACATGGCTGCATTAGATCCAGGGCGTGGTCTCTGTACATCCCCCACAACCTTCAACAGATTGCTTTCTTAATTGCTCATCAGCTGTTTTCCTGACTTCTCCCGGGTGGCAGTTGCTTTGGATCCATGGAGCGACCAGCAGTGGGTGCCGATCTGCAAGACAGCCCTTCACATCCTAAGAGACTTGCTTCCTATTTACATTGCCGGGTAAACACTGTTTCCCCTTTCTACTGCACCATGGGAGTTGGTAAAACTGAGTGCTCTGGAACTACAGTCTGGGATGTAGGCTAGCAAAACCTAGGCACCTTCTGATATGGCAGATGCTTCTTTTTTTTAATTGTAAAAGGATTTTTTTAACTTGGTAACAAAATGTGCTTGTCTATTTCCTGACCCCCGCTTGGCTCTGGTGAAAAGGGGAGTTCCACACTTGGTCCCCCTCTCCTGCTCTAGCCACTAGACCCCACTCCCCTCCTAGAGTAGAGGTTGGAACCCAGGAGTCCTGGCTACTAGGATCCCTGCTCTAACCACTAGTCCCCACTCCCAAACATGAGCTTTATCCTTGTGTACAAAGCTCCACTGTGTCAGGGGAAGTCATCAACCACAGTCTTCACCCCAGAGCTTTAGACTCTGAGATACGCTGGGCCTCAGCCACAGAGCACTTTGAAGATAAGGCCCAAGACTTTGAACTGGATTTGCTATTCTATGGGAAGCAAGCATAGAGAGTGGTGCTGTGGTGCTGAGGAGACCCACTGTCATGTTTGGAACTAGCTCGAGTTCCCTGAGCGCAGAAGGCTTCATCCCCAGGTCTATTGCATTGTTGTGGTCCAGCTGAAAGGTGATGTAGGCCTGAGCAACTTGGGATGGAGTCTCCTCACGGACTGTAGACGGTAGGAAGGGCCTGGAAAGTGCGATGTGAGAGCTCAGCAGGAATCCAAGAGTATTCCTAGAGTGAGTTCACCCACTGGGCATGAATCTTCAACCAAAGGAGATTGTGCCATGATCCAACCCTTTCAAAATACTTCCACCAGTATCACCTCTGTCTTGCTTGCATTCAGCTTCAGCCAGATGTTCTTTATCAATGAGCTAATCTCCTCCAAGCACTGGGCCATCTTCATGGTAGCATGCGGAGAAGGCTAGGTTGGGCTATGCATCTTCTGCATATTGCGGCACAGGGGTCCATGTCGTCTGACCAGTTTACCCGGTGGCGGTGTTTAGAATAGGACTGGAGAGAGAACTGGTCCTTGTGGAGCTCTACAGGAGAGGGAACTAGTGGTGGAGATGCATCACGATTCTCTGGGTGTGTCCCTTCAGGAAGGACTCAAACCATTTTAGCTTACAACCCTGGCCCCCCCGCCACCTCTCTCGGAGAAGACAGCACTATCTCAGCGCTGACAGGGTAAAATGCACTGTTAAACAGTTGGTGTAAGAATCCAGAGGCCCGGAACCCAGCTCTGCAGGGGATGGTGCTTCCGTGCCACCATCTGGCAGAGCGGTGATCCATGCATGGTAAATCCTGTGGTGTTTAGTCCCCCAGGAAGTGCCGCCCACAAACACCTGATTGGCAGCACACCCCCGGGGACCTCTGATTGGTCCAGGCCCACTATTTAAGCATGGAAGAAGTTCTAGGAAGCTGTTGCTGCAACAAACCTTGCTCTGGACTCTGACTCTGTTTCCAGGCTTCAGCCCTGACTCCAGCTTTGACCTCTGGCTTGACTCCTGATTCCAGACTCTTGGTCTCTGAGTCTGACTCTGGCTTTGCCCCCGGCTCCAGCTCCTGTACCAACCACTATGCCCTATTCCTGCTCTGAGTCCTGGACCTGCCTGCTGGGTCAGACTGCCCATGTCCTGGTTGTGACAACGGTTTCCTTTTGCCCCACAGAGTGGGTGCCCTTCCCTAATGAGGGAGACATTCCTCTTGAGGTAATTGTGTGCAAAAAGATCACGTTGGTACAGCCTATTGGCATCTGTGGGGGTGGAAGATGCAGCACCATATCCCAATGAGGCAGCATCAGCTGAAGATGCTATCGGCAATGAATAAAGCCCTCAGTTCTTTCAAGGAAAACTCCCAGAACTTTGAGTAGAAAGAACCAACCTGTGAGTGGGCTAGAACCAACTCAGGAGTGAGTTTTTCTGCTGTTTTAGATGGTTTTGCTCATTCCACCGATGCCACCTAATGGGAGTTTTTCTTTAAAGTGAAAACTATTTTTTTTTCTCTCCCAAGGTCTGTCTGACGAAGTTCTAATTAAAAGAGGGAAAGATGTAAAACCAGAATGCCCAAAATAGCTCCCTGGAAAGGTCAGGTGCTCAGCTAGTCAATACTTTTACCAAGATTACACGCCGGCTGAGATCTTGTGTGACGACGACCTTCAGCCGCCTGGAGACAATAGCAGAGGGGACATATGAACAGCTGGGGAGCAGTTTCCCCACTCCCACCCCATTTTTCAAAAAGAAACCACTAGAGAAGTGAGGGACAATGGCGCACCCGCAGCCCAGCTCTGGCTCGTGGTTGTAGTCGATGGAAATCTTCAGGGGCTCTGCTAAGGTCAATGAGAGAATCAGTCCGGTGTTGTGGCTGGACGGAGGCCGGCTGTTTGGGGCTCCTTTTAAACAACTGCAGGAGCCAATGTGCCCCCTCCCCAAACCCTAAGTTGCACCCCTGTTGCTATGACTCCCAATAGAGCTTTGCAGGAACATAGAACAGATCTGCCCCAGCCATACCCCCACCCCAGCATGCCCCCTGTAGCAGGGGCTCCAGTGGTGGCAGTGCAGCGGGTGAAGATGGCTCTGCGCTGGGGTAGGAGCCCCATGTGCCAGGGGCCCCCTGATGGCCCCTTTGTGCCACCTTAGCTGGCATAAAGCAGCTCTCGGGCAATGCTGAGGACAGTTTGCCCCTGGAGTGACTCAGATCTGAGCCTGCCAGGAAGAGCAAGATGCCGCTGTAGAATTGGGAGTCACAGACTTCGGTGGGGTTGCAGCTGCAGAATCTGGCCCAGTGCCACTTTCCCAAACCTGATCATTCCAGAGGCACATGCCCCAGTGGTGGACAAATCTCCTGAGTGTCCCCGGTGCGCTCGCTGGGGGGGGGGGCGGAAATCTCTGCCCCCTACTCAAACCAGCGGGAGGCTGGGTAAAAATATGATCATCTCCTGACGAGTGGCTCCCGTGCAGAGGGGCTGGCGGGGGACAAGGGTGAGTCTAATGCAATTGCACCTGGTCTGTGAAAAAGAGGATCAGCCGACTGTTTACTCCAACGCAGAACGCTGATAACTTTAACACTCACTTGCAGTCATCTGGCTGAGCGGCAGGGCTAGCTTGAGGGTTCCTCGTGGGTCCCTCGGGTGTAGTGGCCACTCAGCAACAGCCCACAGTATTTTCCTTACAGAGTGGGGTGATCCTGTTAAGTCTTGGCCTCTCCTTGAGGGCCACAAGCTGCCAGGCCTGGGCTGCCAAAGTGGGGGTGAGTGCAGGCAAGCCCAGGGCTGGATCCCCTGGCGAACCGGGCAGGGAGCGGGTGACACTGCCCAGAGCTGCCAACCTGGCAGAGAGGCACAGGCAGCCGGGCGAGCCAGCAAACCAGCCCCAGGTCCCCCATTCCCACTGATACAGGAAGTGACTGCACACCCGTTCTCCTCCTACTAGGTGGTCAGGGAGTGTATGGCCGGGGGAGCTCAGAAACTCCTCCCTGTGCAGCCTGACCGGGTTCCGGGGCCAAGAACTGGTCTCTGAGCCCCACGCCCCGCACTGCTGTTCTCAAACTCAAAGAAAGGGCGCCGTTTTCCCTGTCAGAAGTCCTAACCCCCTTGTCCTCCCCACTCTAACCACCAGCTGCCATTTCTTCCAGAGCCAGGAATGAAACCCTAAACTCCTGACCCCTGGCTTTCCCCCAGACACGCTAACCACTAGATCACACTCCCCTCCCATAGCAGGGAATAGAACCCAGGAGTCCTGATCCCCAGCTTCCTTCCCACCACCACCTGCTGTAACCACTAGATAACGCTCCCCTCCCAGAGCAGGGAGTAGAACCCTGGTGTCTTTGCTCTACCCACTGAGAGATACTGCCTCCCTGGGCTCAAGAGAACACAGGGAGATGGTCCCTTGCTAAGCACTTAAAAGCATTGAAGTGCAGAGGCCCAGTATCCCAGAGCCTGGCTCAGCCAGGTGCTTTCTACCCCTCACACAATAGCATGAGGGGTGGGGGAGGAGGGGTATTCAGCTAGTGATTGGAGGCAGGTGGTTTTCAGCTGTGCTCTAGCGAGGTTTTGGCTGGTGCTGGCAGAGAGATGGGAGCAAAGTTTGGGGCAGATGTCACCCTGCGGCATTGCTACCGATCAGCTGCCTTTCAATCCAGAAGGGGAGGGGGCCCGATTTCAGTCTGGGTCCCTGTCCAGTGTGGCAGTGCTGGTGTCCGGGAGGAGCGACGTGGGCCCACAGGTCTGTGCTCCAGATGCGGTGGCAGAGGGAAGAATCTTGGAGTATTGAGTTTTACAGTTTAAAACTTGACCGTTATAAGGGCTGTAAAAGCCACACGGTTACTGGGATTGCTTTGAAATTTGAAGTGCCTCATGGGGATGCAGAGTAGGGTTAGCAAGCCAAATTTGGGGTCATTTCATCAAGGCAGTCCTGAGTTCCAGCCCTACCCCAACCCTGTTTCCTTGAGTTTCATCCTATCTAGCACTTTTTATCCATCGAGCTCAAATCATTTTACAAAGTAGATGGGGAAACTGAGGCACAGGGCAGGGACTTGCCCAAGGTCTCCTGAGTCCCAGTGCAGTGCTCTAGCCACTAGCTCTGCCAATGAATCCCCGACCAGGCCTGTTTGAGATTGAGAGCAAAAGCTGTGGGGAGAGGAGGATCACACTCTCTGCCTTCCCGGGGGGAGTATGGAGAGGGAGGCTGTGGCCCCTGGTGTGATCACAAAGCAGGGCAGGGTGACATGGGTGGGGCTTGCAGGAGCTCTCCGCTCGCTGGGCGCTGAGCGCTCTTGAAAATCTGGCCCCACGAGCCTCTGCCTCCTGCCAGTTTCAGCAGCATAATGCCCCTGTTTTCCTTGGGGCCACTCCTGCTTTGCCCTGCAGTCTGGGAGGTGGGCAGCTTAGGGTCAACACCCTGCTCTGCCACAGCCTTCCTGTGTGACCTTGGGCAGGTCACATCATCTGCCGTCTGCTTCGGTAGGGGGATCGTCCTGCCCGGGTGGGGTGGGGGGCAAACCCCAGCAGGGTGTAGGAGGTGCTGGGGGATCAGGGCCATACCCGTAACTAGCTAGATTGATCTGGGTGCATATTGCTCTGCCGTGGGCCGTGCCCTGCCCAGATCCATGCCCTGCCCCAGAGGGAGTCAAACTTCTTGGGAGCCCGACAGTCCCAGTCACTGGCTGCCCCTGGGGGGTGGGAAAGGGAAGGGCCTCTCCCCTGCAGGTCGCAGTCCCTACAGGCAATGAGGTGAGTGGCTCTCAGCCCCTCCCAGACAGCTGCCTTTTTGCCAGGCTCAGCCGAAGATCCCTGGGCCCTGGAGACTGGAGCCCTCTTGCCTCCAACTGGGGGGAACTGATGCCACTTGTGGGTAAGAGAAAGGGGCAGCGGGGGGGGGGATGCTGAGGGGACATCTCCCTCCTGCTGTGGCTGGTTTTGCCTCCCCTCCTCCCGACCTGCTCTGGCGAGGGGGCCCCCTGCTGACACGGCACCTGTTTTTGCCCCCAGACCTGAGCTCCTCTCTAGGGCTGTCAATCAGGGAGCCCCCCAGGGAGCATTTCCACATTCCTTCCCTGCTCCCCTTCCTGTCCTCTGCTCCCCTGGGCACCTTCCTCCCCCACTACGCCAGGATCTTCCATTCGCCGGGTGCCCGCATCCTGTCGGCATGCTGGTCCTAGCAGCAGAAAAGCCCTGGACTGAAGGGAATGCAGAGACAGAACCAGCCCCAGCAGGGGGCGCTTTCAGGCCCTGTGGGGCCTCTGGGAAACTGAAACCCAGGAGCGTTTTGCTGACTTTTCTGGGAGCGGGGTCCGGCCTTGGCGATCCAAGGATGCCACCTCTTGCCCTGACTCCAACAAGAGCCCTATGGGTCCTGCCCTCGAGGGGGCATCCAGAGGACCAAGGAGGAGACTGTGAAAGGGATCAGAGAGCAGCGGAGAGCAATGGACCAATGCAAATCCCAGTGTCATGCCCTGCTGGGCAGTAGCCCCAAGGCCAGGGCGTCTGCTAGCTACTAAGGGTGATGCCCCTCACAAGGCCCGTGAGGCTCTGTGATCTCATGGGCCAAGCCCTGTGCGCCGGCCATGTGGCTGGGCTGCCTGGGACTCGATCCGCCAGCCCAGGGAGGACAAAGAGCTCTGGGGTTCTTCGTACGGGACGCTTGGCCCCCCTCTCGCCTGGTGGCATTTCACCCCCTTCTCCGGCTCTCGAGTGGGGGCGGGGGGAGGAAGAGTGGGGCACAGATCACTGTGCAGGGACAATGCCGTACTGTTGGCACTGACTGCAGGGTGTTCCCAGCTGCACCCACGCTCACTGGGGATCAGCAGCCGGGAGCGTGGAGCAGCAGCTGCTGAGGGCACCTGAGGTCAGGGAACGGGGACAGAGGATCCTATAGACTTGCTTGGGAGCTGCTCTCCTGGGCTTAGTGAGACAATCCCTGGGCTGGCATTGCTTCACCGGAGAGGCAGCGTGGTCCAGTAGCTAAGGGCTGGGCCTGGGAATCAGGGGGGCTCAGTGACCTTGGGCAAGTCACTTCCCCTCCCTGTGCCTCAGTTTCCCCACCTCATTTTCTGATTAGACCCATCTTCTGTAACCCTGAGAGCTCACTCCCTCCCACAGCAAGAATCAGAACCCAGGAGTCCTGGCTCCCCCTCCCCCACTCTAACCATTAAACCTTATTCCCTCCTAACCATCAGCTCTGTGATGACTGACTGGGTTGCTGGTGATGTCACACTCCTGCTGCTGCTCCGCGCTGGCTTGAAATGTAACAGCTCGTTTAAAAAGAAGTAAACGCAGCCCATGAAAAGCAGGTCTTTTCTCCTCTGAAGCATACAAGACCCAGGCGAGGCAGAGGTAGGAATTCTTTGCATAAAGCTACTAGTAACTTTCCCTTTTTCTGCATGTCTAATGCCCTGGCCACTGCGGGCTCTAGCCCAACAGCTCATGCTCTGAGCTAGCTCCTATCCTGCGTGACTGGGCGCCAGCCCCCACTCGGGCTTCGCTCTCACGGTCACCCTGCTGAGCCCCTCCTGGCCTGCACATGAATCATTCCTGCATATAGCGGGTGGGCCTCTTGGCCAGCAGCAGGGACTGGACGCTGGCACGCCAGCGCAGAGTGCATGACCCTCACCAGCCACAGCCTCCCAGCCAAGAGCAATTGCAAGCTCCTGGTCTCTATGGATCAAGCCCAGAGCAGGCAGTGTAACAGACACCAAACAGCCTAGTCCCTGAGCATATCCTGAGCCTGCCAAACCAGCTCAAAAACACCGATTCCCTCCAGCAGGAGGCGGCTTTGCACCCGATCGCCATGCATGGAGAATGTAGCGGCAGGCAGTGGCACCAAACAGGCAAAGGGGCTGCTCCAGGTCTGCGTGTTTCACAGCTTTGCCCCGCACCCTTCTGCTGTCTGCCCGGGCAGAGAATCTTCCCTCAACCACCTCCCACAGTTGTGCCAGCTGAGCAGTCTCAGAGGGTGGGGAGAAGTGAGTTAGTGACCTGGGAGCAGTCGCTGGGGCAAGGAGAAGCCCCATAGTTATTAGGAACATAGGACTGGGTCATTGGGTCCTGTCCCTGCTACTGCCGGCAACCCCATCATAGGCTCCTGTCCGCAAACTGATCAAGCTCCATCTTCAAACTGCTGCTGGGAGGCTGGTCTGGACCCTGCCTCCTCGCAAGGTTAGAAACCCGCTTTTAATTTCCAGCCTCAGTTGGCTGTTCACCGGTTTATCCCCATTCGTTCTTGGGCCGACACTGTCCTTTAGCTTCAACAGCTCCTCTCCCGCCCTGGGGATTCCCTGCTTATGTGCGTTTAGCCAGCCATCAGCTTCCCCACTCAGCCAAGCTCTTCCACGCTCCTCGCCCGAGAGCGGCCCTCCATTCTCTGATCATCCCCATCGCCCTTTCCTGCACCTGCCCCAGAAAGGACCCGGGCGCCCAGAGCTGGAGCCAGGATTCCAGCTGAGGTCTCACCAACAGCATGACAGTTGGGTCATGATAGGGTGGACAAACCCGCCCCATATCCAGGCTGGCGAGTGGGGCTGCATTGGGAAACTGCTCAGTCCAGGCACTGTTTCCATCCGCAAGTGCTTGTGGGACCCGGGTCCTAGGCCCCTGCTAGAGTAGAGTCAGAGCCCAAGTCCCGCGCGAGTCAGGTGCGAGCCCTGTCATTTGCAGTGTGGACGCCGCTGGAGTCAGAATGTCTGTGAAACACCAAGTCCTCAAGCCCCAGGTCCCACAGACCCGGGCCTAGCGTGCAGAGTAAATAGTTGACTCCTAAGACACTTGGGGCACATCTACACCACAGAAAAGTCCCACAGCCGCGAGTCTCAGAGCCCAGGTCCATTGACTCGGGGCTAAAAATAGCCATGCAGATACTCAGGCTGGAGCCTGGGCTCTGAGACCTGGCAAGGGGGAGAGTCTCAAAGCCCAGGCTCCAGCCCAAAGCCAGACAGCTACGTTGCTATTTTCAGCCCCTGTGAGCCCAAGTGAGTTGACCTGGGCTGAGACGTGCTGCTGTGGGGATGTTGTATCCTGGGTAGCATCTGAAAATGTAATTGCTCTGTGCCTCAGTTTCCGCATCTGTCGTGGGGCTCACAAGAGTGTACGAGGCTGTGAAGTGCTCTGGTATTAGTGAAGGGCGCCAGGTGAGAACCAAAGAGAGGTACTGATTTCAGTCAGCTGTTTTTAGATCCAGCTCTTTAAATAAGCAGCTGGGTAGGTTTTAATTAGCAAAGAAATAACGAAGGAGGGAGAGAAGAGACTCCGGCACGGAGCAAACGGCAGGCAAAAGAATTTCTTCACCTAGTCATTTGGATTCGAGACTCCAGTTCAGTTCAGCCACCGTGGCGTCCTGAGGTGCTTTGAGCACTCCAGCTTCAGGCTTTATTATTATTATTTACTGTCTGCGTTGCAGTAGCAGTGTTGAGCCCCGGTCACAGAGCAGCGTCCTGTTGTGCCAGGCACTGTAGCCCGGATAAATTTTAAGCTGACATGGAAAAGAGGAATGTACCCAAATGACACTGTACGAGGCCGGTTTGCATTTTCCAGTGGCAGTGTTCTATACAGGAATGGCTCACCCAGCACTAAAATGCAGCTACCTCTGGGGTGGAAGGGTTGTAGTTTACCCTTCCACAATCCACGTGTGGTATGCAGGGTGCAGGGGAGATATGGGTGCTCATTCCCCACCATAGAGACAATGGAATCCAGCATAACTCCCCAGTGCCTTCCCAGCCAGGGCACCGAACTGCACTGGGGATATGGAGAGGGAAGACAGAGCCACCCACAAGAAAAGGGCAGCTATCTATCTCTTTCTCCATCCCCCTATGCAACCCTCTGTCTAACCCTGTTCACACCCCTGTATCCATCCATTCCCATGTACACCTCTCTGTCTAGCCCCATTCACACCCTCTACTCATCAGTCCCCATACACAACCCTTGCTCCATCTATCTAATTTTTATATAGCTCCTCTCATGGTCATGTCTGAGCCGCTGTTCCCCTTTCTGTGGTGACCACAGGAGTGTAGGATCTGCCCTTACCCTTCTCCCCCAGCCCAGTGGCCCCTTCTGTCTTGTCTTCAACCATTCACAGCCTTTGCCTGCTAGCCCACTACTGCTGAGCGTATAGCGACTTCCGTCTGGTCACCCATGGGTCATAGGCCCTCTACTCCCAATAGCTAACAGAGATTCCCCTTTACCTTCCAAGTGGAGCTGAGTAGGCAGGCCCCCTCCTTGCTACCCCCACATGCAGCTGCATTGATTATAATGTACTCATGCCAGGGTGAATCTGTCAGCTGCCCACATGCCCCCAACTTCACCACACGCCATCTGGTTGCTGTGCCCTGTGGCCCTTCTCCGTCCCTTGGTGAAGGGGTGGGTGGGATGCTGGCCAGTTGCCTTGGCAGAGCAGGGCACTTTGGGCTCCCTTCCCCCATCCTCCTGCCAGGAGCAGGCCTGGAGCTGGGATAAAAGGAGAAGGAGCCTGCACTCGCTGGCAGTCGGTTCAGAGCCCCCCGCCAAGCCGCCCGTCCTCTCCATCCTGGGCTGAAGCAGACAGATGGTGACCCCAAGGGACTCCAGAGCCCTCCAAGGAGTGGAATGAATGCCCAGGAGTTTGTGATTTAAAATCCTCACCAATTAAGACGGCAGCTAGAGAGCTTGGGGGGGGGGTACCACGCCCCCTTTGTTCAAGAGTGTCTCCCCATCGGGATAATGTGCCACTCCCAGAACCAGAGGGGCTCTGCACGGTCTGTAATATTTGCCAGGGCTGTTCGCCAAATCTGGGGAGAAAGGGTGAAACAGACAACGTCCTTTGTCTTCTGAGTTCTTCTTCACCCCTTTTGTATCTTTCTCTCTCGTTCTTCGAGTGGGGCAGGAAATGCTTCCCTCACTCCCTGCAAAATTTCAACAGCAACGAAAATCCTCCCTTGTCTGTCTAAATTGGGGGGGAGGGGGATTTTGTTAGGGGCAGGGAAAACCCACCACTATTGTTCCCCAGTTTTCAGCACCTGACATTTTCCAGTCTTTTCTGTTCCAAATATTCGGTGTGTTTGACGAAGGCTGGAAAATTTTCGCTGAGCAAAAGCGTTTGGGGGAAATTTTTCTTTTTGTCAAAAAGCCACTTTCCACCCCCAAAAAATGTTTTTTGATGGAAAATGTTTGCCCAGCTCCACTACTTATTACAACCTTTCCTTGCTGTTTCTCTCGCCATCTCCTTGGCTTCCTGTTGTTCTCGGCTTGTCTTTCTCTCCTTTGAGCTGTTTCTCTTTCTCTAGTTCCTTCTGTCTTTCCCTGCGCTTTTCTTTCTCTGTTTATCATCACGTTTTTTTTTTCTTTCTTCTTCCCTCCCTCCCTGAGCACTGGGTAACCAGCTCACTTGCTCTCTCTCTCTCCATCACCCCTGGAACGCAAGTTTCTCCAGAGCAGGGAGAGACACCCCACCCCCAGCCACCAAGGCTTTGCTGAGCTGTTTGCCAGCTCCCCTAATATCACATGAGGCCTGGCACCACTGCTAGCTAGGCCCAGTCCCAGGGTGCCTCAGGAACCCGGCCGGTTGTAGGAGTTCTCCAGTGTCAGGCTAATGGCATTGGAGTCAGACGCCAAATCCGTCTGGACATCAGGGATGGGAGGCAGGACACCTGGGTTCTGTCCCCAGCCCTGGGAGGGGAGTGAGGTCTAGGGTTAGAGAGGGGTGGGAGATGGGAGGCAGGACACCTGGGTTCTACCCCCAGCCCTGGGAGGGGAGTGAGGTGTAGGGTTAGAGTGAGGTGGGGGATGGGAGGCAGGACAACTGGGTTCTGTCCCCAGCTCTGGGAGGACCCTTTCTCTGAGGAGCTCAGATGCATCCTGCTCTCTGGACAGCAGTGGGAGTTGTCAGTGAGTGGCAGCCCCTGGCTGGTAACTCCCGGGGCCCTAGTCCCAGCTGAGCACTGCCCTGCCACTGACCCCACCCCCCTTCTAAGCCACTCCTGGCTACAGCAGCTGCTTGCTCTTTTAGACCATCAGGCACTTTCTGACCCACTTTTCTCAGCCCTTTTCTCTCAGAGCAAATGCCAGTTCTGCAGCAAGCTGCTCTGTGCAGCCAGCAGGCCCTGCCCAGGGTGAGCTTGTCAGCTCCATTACCAATGGGGCACAGGCCTCTCGGTGCCAGGGACCCCCAAGTGGGAAGAACCATGGGTGATGACGAGAGGGCCACAAACGGGCAACATTGAGCACTGGGGTGTCATCTAGTGGCTAGAACTGGGGACTGGGCATCAGGACTCCTGGGTTCTGTTCCTAATTCTTTGAGGGATTATACCCTGGCGGCTAGAGCAGCAGGACAGAGTAACTGGGATTCAGGACTCCTCAGTGGCTTTCTTAGCTCTAGGAAGGAAGTGTGGGTTAGTGGTGAGACCACTGGACTGGGAGCCAGGACTCCTGCCATCCATTTCTGCCTTCCTTTTGAGCCAAGACCCTCCCCCACTCTTTGCCTCAGTTTCCCTCCTTTGAAAAGGAGCTGGGGAAGTGGAATGAATGATTGCAAAGTGTTTTGAGGTCCCAGTCTGGGGGAGTAGAGTGATATATCATACCCCCGCCACCCAGCCTGAAATGCACAGATCTGTTCTGAGGCAGGACGATCTGGGGCACTCCAGACACTTGCTCAGATGCTGCCACGGTGTTCTCACCACTGCATCAGCCGCACAACACGCTGGAAAGGCTGGACAGTCAGCAAAGTGCCGGATCCAACAGCCAGGCTTAAGTTAGTGCTCAGAGTGAACTGCACACTGGGCACAGGGCAGTGCCTGGGCCTTAGGGGGCATGACAGTGTGACACACCGGGGGTCTCCCACAGGAAACAAGGAGTGGCTACAGCTGGAGCTCTTCTGTCCTCTGTGGACCAGCCCAGAAGGGGACGTGTGTTCCCCGGTGGGCTCTGCAGAGGGGGGATTTCACCTAACCTTTCACCCCACCGGGGCATCCTGCCTACCCTGTGCCCTCAGCATGGTACTGCACGTTTCCTCCACTAGTGGGAGCATGGCTGCTGCACATGGTGTGAAGGGGGAGCAGAACATTGCCTGGCCCCCAACCTGCGGGTCAAGAGGATTTGACTCGCCCCTGCTCTCAGTCCAGCACCTCTCCCCAGTGCTAATTCAATTCAAAGGTAATGAAAGAACATCAGGCCAGTAACTCCCCCATCCCCTGCTTTACTCACAGCTGCTTCCAGGGGAATCCTAAACCTGGTGCATTAGAGCTGCTGTTCTTATTTATTGTGTGTATTGTGGTAGCCTCAGCCAGCTGCGGGCCTTATTTCTTCTGTGTATTATGGTAGTATCTGCAGGCATTGACCAAGATCAGGGCTCCACTGTGCCAGGTGCTGCCCAGACACAGAGTGACCGAGATCAGGCCCTGTTGTGCCAGGTGCTGCCCAGATCCAGAGTAACCGAAATCGGGGGCCCGTTGCACCAGGAGCTGCCCAGACACAGAGTGATCAAGATTGGGGCCTGTCATGCTGGGTGCTGCCCAGACACAGAGTAACTGAGATCAGGGCCCCATTGTGCCGGGCGCTGCTCTGACACAGAGTGACCGAGTTTGGGGCCCTGTCATGCTGGGCGCTGCTCAGACACAGAATAACCGAGATCAGGGCCCTGTCATGCCAGGTGCTGCCCAGACACAGAGTTACTGAGATCGGGGCCCTGTCGTGCCAGGTGCTGCACAGATACAGAGTAAGAGATTGTCCCTGCCCCCGAGAGCTCACAGTCTTAGAGGTCTGTCTTCACTGCAAAGTTTACATAAGTGCTGTCCCTAACCCCATCCCGTCCACACACCCTCTCACCCAAGCCTGGTGGCACTTTAAAATCAAGGCCTTGGCCACAGGCCCATTTTGTACAAAAGCATAGCAAGATCCAGCCCCCGTCCCAAACAGTGCCCAATCTACATGGGCAGCCACAGCCCCCCTACCCCCTGGTGAAACTGACAAGTGGGTGGGGCTGAGGGCGGGGCTAACAAAGAATTGAGAGTTTTCACAGGGCCCCTCCCTTGCTGCAGTTCTCAGCCCATAGGGCTGTAATTCCAGCTGGCCCCCTCTCTAGCCCTTACCCACATGCTCTGTGGGTCACACTACTACAGGGCAGTTTCTAGGAGGGCCAGTGTAGTAAAGTGGTCATCAACAGGTTACCTGGATTACTCGGAATATTATTGGCTGGAGCCATTTCCCACCCCTCCCTTGTGTCTGCCACTCCCGGTAGCTGAATAAAGCAGCATGTGTCCCTTTACAAAACTGGGACTAAGGAAAGCCATAAGAACAGCAACTTTGGGGGACATGGAGGCATTTTAATGCAGACAGCGAGGAGTGGCAAGCAAGACAAGTTGAAAGACAAGTGCACCTGTGCCATTGGCAAGGCTCAAAAGACTACCCGAGTACTGCTCACTTGCGAACGCCCTCGAGCAGCTGCGGCAGGTTATGCTGGTGTGCGAGAGAATTCTAGGATGGTTGCTGACAGCTAGGGACTTATCCTGATGATAATGGGATGGAGGGATGGGGTGTATTGGTAGGTGTGTGAGGCTCAACTCAGCTCAGGGCCCCATTGTGCCAGGCACCGCACAGACACACAATGAGAGACAGTCCCTTCCCTATCTGAATAAAGGTTGCTGGCTTGCAAGGTTAAGGCAAGACGTTTGTGTTGCTTGCAGCGGAAGGGCGGGCAGATTTACTCTAGGGATTCGATTTGGCGTTCGTTTTGGGGGAGACGCAGTTCTGCGTTCAGTTTCCATCCATCAAAGAGCGAGACACCCAAAGGCACATGGAGCAGAATAACACCCAGTGAATTTAATTTCCGAGGTAATGGGCTGAGAATCTCGTTTGTATTCTGGACAGAGCGCCAGGACAGGCAAATGGATTTCGCATGATTTGGGGAAGGAAGTTCTGAGCACAGGACATGGTGACATTTTACTGATAGTTTTGTTAATCATGCAGAGTGTGCTGAGGCGAGACGAACTTTGGGAAAATAAATGGGCTAAATCCTCTTAATGAAACTTCCTGCCTCCAGTCCTGTGCCCACTCAGTGTTGGAACAGGAGGGACTGGGGATCAGGACTCCTGGGTTCTCTTCTTGGCTGTGGGTGGGAGTGTGGCCTCGTGGTTAGAGAAGAGGACTGGGACTCAGGATTCCTGGGTTCTGTTGCTAACTAGCTGTTGGGGGCTAGTGGTTAAAACAGGGAGACTGAGAGTTAGGACTCCTGGGTTCTGTTCTGCCGGCTGAGCTGGGGCAAGTCTCTGAGGCCAATGTTTCTGAAGGCTTGGGCCCGCATAAGCAGCTGTTTGGATGCCCTGCAGGTTTCCAGAACCGGTTGCTATGTTGTATCCACACTGTCTAAGCACCCAATGGCTTGGCCCCTCTAGAGGGCGGAATGCGATCTGGGGGATGGATGCCCAAACAGCGTCAGCACTGGGAGCTCCAATGACACTAGGCCAAGGGGCCACTGCTGAGGGAGTGCCCCCCCATTAAAGAGAAGGTCCCTGGAGTGAACCTTCTTCCACACCTCTGTGAGGGGGGTGGGGAGCATTGCTAGGATTAGACTGAGGGGAGGTGGTGGAAAGAGCTGGCGCTCTCACAGCCAGGGACCAGGGAGGGGTCAGTGAGCCTGGCAGGGCCACCCTTGGGATCAGCTGCCTTCCCATTGGGACGGGGGGGTCCCCACCCCTGCAGGGGGAAGGTCTCTAAGGATACAGCCTTGAGACACAGAGGGCACCCGGGTGTCTGAGATGCCAAGACGGACTGAATCACCAGTGTCAGGCCAGGGAGAGGTTATGACACCACTGCCAGCAACCCACGGCATGGGATCACGTCGTCTAGTTAGCTGGGTTTCCCTGACACCTGCCCCAACCACCCGCGCCCATCCCCAGCATGGCCACTCTGCACTGGCATCTGCAAAGGGCCCTAGAGTAGCTAGGCCTCATTAGCATATGCAAAGTGATCATTTGCATAGGCTACTATGCACCTAGTGTATGTTTCCCCTCTGGCTGGAGCCCCCTGGTTGCTCAGGCATCTTGGGGTACCCAGCTCCCACCTGATCCTCTAGATGGGGATGCCCAATAGCAGTTAGTATCTACCCTGCGCCTGACCTTGAATCCCGTTTGGTGCATTCATGACCCTGGGGAGGGTAATGTTCCTTGTCCCTCTCTGTGCCCCCACCTGCAGAGGAACATTACAGTCCTGCCTAGGCAGCTCCTGCCTGCAGCTCTGGAGGGCTGTGGGTGGGTCATCACATGATACTAACCCCCATTCCCAGAGAGTGGGATCCCTAGGGGCTCCCCACAAGCCTGGGGCTCAGGATCCACTTTTGAGTGGGGCTTGTGTTTGAGAACATGAGGGACGGCAGCGAGGGGAACCCCAAGCCTGGATGAGGAGCAGGGGCTGGGGGTTACCAAAGCTAGTGATGCCCTGGGACCTGGGTAGGGGTGGCCCCAGGGCTAGGACACATAACACCAGGACTTGCTGGGTGCCCTTGGATGAGTCTTTGTCCCTGTCTGGGCCTCAGTTCCCCATCTGGGTAACAGCCCCTGCTTTGTCTGGCTTGTCTGTTCAGACAGGGAGCTCTCTGGGGCAGGGACCGTGTGTGTTGGTGCAGAGCCTGGCACAGCAGGGCCTTGACCTCCATTGATGCCCCAGCATTGCACTAATACACCTAATGAAATAGGGGGTGGAGGAGAAATTGGGAGCTAACATCCTGAACTGAGACTGTGCTGGGACCCTGGATTTCCATAACTTGGAGATCCAAACTCATGGGTGTGACCTCTCTGGTTTCCAGCTGGCAGGGAATTTGACATCCCTTTCAGCATCCCAGGGTTTGCTGCAAATGCCAGGCCTGTCTCAGATGGATGGAGAAGGGCCCTCGGAGTGGCTGGTTTTAATTTTATGGGGCTGGAGGACAAGGCAGAGCTGGCTGGGCCAAATCCATGGGGAAACCCTGATGGGTTTCGTTCAAGCCCAGGAGCCTGCAAAGACCTGACAGGGTCAGCGTGGGATTGTCTAGTCTCCAGGGCTCAGTCCGGGCTGCCTTGAAATGACTCGAGCAACGTGGCCTCCCCCACTTACCCCACTGGCTTTGCCAACCTCCAGAAATAGCAGCAGCAGATGCATCTTGGGAGACATGGGGTTTCGGTGCAGGTAGCCAGCTGGTGCTAAAGTGACTTATCAGTGAGACAGAGGCGAGACTCTGGGACACTTTGTCCTGGCCTTGGGTGGCTGTTCAGTGTTACCGGGGTAGCTAATGTCAGGGGAGAACGAAGGAACGCGCATGTGTATATTTGTGTGTGTGTGATTGAAAGGGATAGCCAGCTCCTGGCATTTTGCAGGCTCTCTCTGAAAAATGCTTTGGGATCTCAGGCCAGTATTTTCAAGCTCGGTGCCAAAAGCCAGCCGTGTTTAGGCCCCTGGGTTCATGACCTAATTTTCTGCCTCATGTGGCTCCCCTGGGAGTTAACAGGAATAGCTGGGCCGGGCCCCTTACTGTGCGGCTCTGGGCAGGACGGCAGGGGGCTACCTTTAGGCGTCCGCTGTTGAAAATGTTGGCTGGGTTTATCAATATCAGGACAGGATCGTTATCCATGTGCGGCCTCAACTGGAGAAGGACAAAAGATGGTCCTATGGCTAATGCCCTGGGCGGGGACTCAGGGGATCTGGGTTCACTCCCTGGTTCTGGTACTGACCTCCTGTCATTTAAGCACATATGGGGTCAGCCCAATGGTCCATCTAACCCAGTGTCCTGTCTCTGACTGTGGCCGGTACCAAAGGGAGTGAACAGAACAGGAGGCACTAATGGAGTGAGCCACCTCGTCTTTCCCCCTCCTGGCTTTGGCGGTTTAGGGTCATCCCAGAGGATAGAGTTGCCTCCTTGGCTCATGGCCAGTAATGGACCAATCCTCCAGGAAGTTATCCTGTTCTTTTTTAAATGCAGTTATACCCTTGGCCATCACAACCTCCCCTGGCAATGAGTTCCACAGGTTAACTGTGTTGTGTGCAAAAGTGCTTCCTCTTGTTTGCATTAAACCTGCTGCCTGTTAACGTCATTGGGTGAACCCTGGTTCTTGCCTTGCAGGAGAGGGTAAATAGCACTTGATCTGTCGGTACCTCTGTTCCTCCGCTGTACAAGGACAATCATTCCGCTTGCTTGTTAAGACTGTGAGTTCTTTGGGGCAGGGACTGTCTCACTCTGTGTCTGTGCAGCGCCTGGCCTAAGGGGGCCCTTGATCTCAGCCACTCTGTGTCTGTGCAGGGACCGGCATAACGGGGGGGCTGATCGCTAGGCAATGCTATAATACAAATATTAGCAAACAGTATCACACCTCATTATGCTTCCGTTTCCACCCCTGGAAAATCCAGGTGCTGATACTTACCTTTGGGTCAGTAACTTATGTGTGCTTTGAATCTGCAGAGGGGCGTTTACATGGACAGTAATCCCATTGTTATTTTATTCTGTGTTTTCTTTGGAATCCTTTGGCTTGGGGACATGCCTGCAATTTACTATTCCTTGGCAAAAATATCTGGAGTCTCAGCTCCTTGGGGGCAGGTCCTGGCTTTGTACAGCGCCTAGCGCTCTGGCTTGCTGGTCAGTGCCTGGGGCTCCAAGATGCTACCACAATGCATTATATAGCTAATTAGCTAGAGTGAATCATGGGAGTAATAAATACAATTCCCCACGGGATGTTTGCAGGGAAAAGTCCTTCTCAAAAAGCTCTCTCAAGGTCGTTATTAGGGCCAGATCCCCAGCTGGTGTAAACCAGCAAAGTCCATGGGCTCCAAGCAGACGAGTTGGCCCATTTTTGTTTTTTTTAATTGATGCGATTCAATGGAAACGTTCAGGGGAAAGTGAAAAATATGTTCAGCGCGTTAAAAAAATCATAAATCAAGTCATTTTTCTTTTTTTGCACTGCTGCCCTCCCTCTGGGGGTCCAGTCTCAACACACAAGGCTCTGACTTGATCTGGGGCCTGAGCCTTCTTCGCTAAGGGCCTGTAGTGCCCCCGTAGCACCTCCTTGTGGTAGGGTGCAATGCTGCAAGGGGTCCTTGTCTCTGGCGCCTCCTAACAGCTGACTGCCTGTCACCCAGTTTTCCATAGCTTGGCCTTCTGGCCAAATCACATAAAGTTGAGTCCCCTTCCATGGTAACAAAAAGTGCAACTGAAAGTCCAAATCAAACACTCAAACTAAGAGTTTTGCTGCCCTCTCGGGTGCCACTGAAATCATCTGCTTCCTGGCCTTGGGAAGCCTCTCGAGTCTTTCTTCTTCCGCAGCAGAATTCCCCCACTGCCAGCTTAGTGTCAGGACCCCCAAAGACCAGGGAGCTCCCATCTCAGGGCCCTAACGTGCTCCCTGGGGGGGGTCTCCTTCCTGTAGCTAACTCCATTGCACTAGCTGGTACTACGCCTTGTCCCTCGGTGGCTAGATCACGGGCAAGGCTGAGGGGTAACTGCCAGGCAGTGCCCTGCTTAAAGGGCTGGCCAGCCCAATCCTTTTGCAGTCAGGATTATTATTATTTATGTTTCAATAACCCAGGGGTCCCCAGCATGGTGCCCGCAGGCACCATGGCGCCTGCAGGGGCATCTAAATGCACCCGCATTGTGTCCAGCAGTCGAGCATCCGCCGAAATTCAGCGGCATTTCAGCAGCGACGCCTCTGGATGACGCCACTTGCCGCCGACATGCAGCGTCATCCAGAGGCATCGCCGCCGAATTTTGGTGGCATTTCGGCGGATGCTCCACTGCCGGCACGGTCTTTCATCTGGCACCTGCCAGACAAAAAGGTTGGGGACCACTGCAATAACCCCTGGAGGCCAGCATTGAGATCAGGGGCCGTGCATGTACAGGGAGAGACATTCCCGCACCTGCCGAGTCTACAGTCTGAATACACCAGGCTGACAAAGGAAGGACGACGATTTCCGCTTTACAGCTGTTAGGTCAAGTGATTTGCCCAAGATTACCCAGGAAGTCTGTGGCAGGGGGAAGAATTGATTCCCCAGTCTCCTGAACCCCAGTCCAACATCTTACCCCCTAGTCCATCCTTCCTCTGGCAGCCTAGTGCAGAATGAAGCAAACGGTACTGCCACAGGCCCTGTTATTGACAGCAGTGGAAGGCGGAGGCGGCCTGTAAGAAAAGCTTTCTCTTTATGTGTTTCTGTCCCCCTCCCCCCACCAACACCTGCCTTATCCTTGGGTGGAAAGTTTAAGGGGATTAAACATGACCTCACAACAGGCACAGGAGTGTGGGTGATCAGTCTGCAATTTGTACCTACTGCCTGTTCAGACACTGCACGCGTGCGCGCGCACACACACACACACACACACACACAGAGAAAATGATCTCCCAGAACCCCCCCTCCAGCCCCTTTCTCCTCTGTGGAGAGAGAAGCCGAGATCTCTTAATAAAAAGTCCAGATGAAGGCCAAACAGCATCTCGCCAGCGGCCATAAGAAATGACACCCCTAGGAAGCGTAACATTCACATCACTCTGGCCCATTCCTCCAGCTCTGGATCCAGAAGCCAGCCAGCCAGGGGCAGGAGACACTGCCGGTGATCCTGTGTGCGGAGCAAGGCAGCGGCTTCTGTCCCTCCAGGAAAGCCAGGGCTTCATGACCAGAATTCGATAAAGGATATTAGCCAGAATAGTCTCCTCCCACAGCTTAGCCACCCCCTTCCCCTCCCCGGCTGTCAGACCAGCCCAAAGCAACAGCCAATTTCCGCTCTCCGCAGTAACATCTTTCTGCCTCTGGGCCTAAGGAAAAAAATAATACTCACAACCCTCTCCTGCCTCTTCGGGGCAAGCCCATTGTCTCTGATTAAAGAAAAGGGGTGGGGGGAATCTGGCAAAGGAAAATGGCCTGATTTCAAAACCCTTGGGAAAATTGCAACAGCAAAACAATTCTTTGAAAGCCAAATGAAATATGAAGGGTAACGCTCCCATGCACAGCCTGTAAGGTTTCTCCTCCTCAGCTGCAAAAACTGGGCTGGGGAGATGGCACAAATGTTGCCTTCGCTTTGTGTTTGATACATGGCCTGTCCCACAAAGCATTTAAAAGATGACAATTGGGTTTCTGAAGACAGCAGCTGGGGTTAAGGGACTAGCCAGCTGTGGGTTGCTTCCAGGATTACTCCTGAGGGAATTCTGGGCCAAACAATTAAAAATTCTGCACACAATATTTTAAAATTCCGCAAAATTCTGCACATTTTATTTGTCAAATAAATGTGGAGGCTCCAGCATGGCATTGTGGAGTGGAGATCACTGGCTGCACAGAGGGGGGAGATCATTATGCAGCTCCCCCCATGGGACATGTACTCAGTGGTGAGGCTGCACCCAACCCTGACACAGCGCAAGGATTGGGCCTGCCCCAGAAACAGCCCAGGGCCCTGCCCGTCCATGCCAGGTGCACTAGGTGTGGGCAGGCAGGCTCAGCAAGGCAGGATCCAAGTGTGGAGGGGCTTAGTGTGGGAGGGGGCTTAGGTGGGTGTTGAGAGGGTTCTGTGTGGGGCATCCGGGTGCGGGTGGTCCAGTGGGGGATCTGGGTGTGGGGAAGATCTGGATGCACAGGGGCTTGTTGGGGATTCTGGGTGCAACAATAATGGGACTGTGAATGGGGGGTCCAGGTGGTTGGGGCTCAGGGGGCAGGTCTGGATGTGGGGGGGGGATAGAGCTTGGCAGGAGGGTCTGGGTGTGGGTGGCTCATTGGGGTGGTCCATGGGGCAGGGGGAATGGGGCTCATTGGGAGGGGGCTCTGAGTGTGGAGGAGTGAGGCTGAACGGGAGGGTCTGGGCATGAAGGGGTCTGGATGCATGGGAGCAGCTCCCGGTATGGGGATCCCTTCCCATGCAGCTGAGGAGTGATGGGTGGAGGAAGTGGGTGGGGGGGTGAGTTTGTGGAGCTGGGGGAGAAATCTAGGGGTGGGTCTGACCCAGCCCTGGATGCCATGCAGGGGAACAGGAAGTCTTGTCCTCTCCAGCCCACTGGGACTAACAGATGAGCCTAACACAAGGGTAGGAGCCACCAGCCAGGTCTTCTCCAGTCCTGCCCCCTACTCCACAGTGATTTACTTCTCTGCCGGCTGCCCTGGGCACCCGAAACATACTGCTGGGGAGGGTCGCATGACTGTTCTTCTGGCTTCCTTTTGCTTCCCTGTCAGAGAGTCACTTTTCTGTGGGGAAGCAAAGAAATCTGAGGGGGACATAAATTCTGCACACATGCAGTGGTGCAGAATTCCCCTAGGAGTACAGGATAAATGGATATGTGTATAAATGCACGAAGACAGGTAGATAGAGGATGTGTATTAGGATGGAGGTAGGGATGGCTAGGTGAAGGTGTATGGGGATAGAGGGATGGCTAGGTGAGTGTTGGGGGGATGGCTAGGTGGGTGTTGGGGGAGGGATGGCTAGGTGTGGGGAGGGGATAAATGGCTAGGTGGGGGTGTATGGGGATGAAAGGAGGGCTAGATGGGTGTTGGGGGGTGGGGGAAGAGATGGTTAGGTGGATGGGGGTGGGAATGGTTAGGTGAGAGTGGAGCTGGCTTATCTGATGTCACTCCGTGTATATAAACTGAGCACTTTGACCCATTAAAATAAAATTATTTTAAAAGATTTTGGGCTGGTTGGTTACTTGCCTTGGTTTCCAAAGGGCCCGTTCTTTTTATTTTTAGCAACCAGTGAGGGGGGGCTGCAGCCCCAAATCATTTCTCTGAAACCCACTTCCCACAGCTGCCAGCTCCCAGCAGGGCGTCTCTCCGTCTCTGTTACTCTGATTTGATTAGGATTTAAATCGCTCATGTGTGTGTGTGTGCGTGTGTCTACGTGCATGTATCTGTGTGTGTGTGTCTGTAAATCTCCTTTATATGTGTGTTGCCATGTGTATATATCACTGTGTATCTATGAATAGGTGCATATCTGTGTGTACCTTTGTGTGTGTGTGTGTGTATGTTGCTGTGTGTATGAATATCTCCTTTATATGTGTGTGTTCTGCTGCGTGCATCTCTAGATGTGTATTCATGTGTGTGTAAGTGTGTTGTCATATCTGTGTGTGCATCTGTGTGTTGCTGTGTGTATCTCTTCTGTGTTTGTATATTTATGTGTGTATGTGTACATCTCTGTGTGTTGCTGTGCGTGCATCTCTCTGTGTGTATCTCTCTGTATGTATACATATGTTGTGCATTGTCATGTGTATCTGTGTGTGCGTTGCTGTATGTATCTCATGTGTGTGTGTGTCTCCCCTCAGGATATATATGTTTGTGTGTGGATCTGTGTGTATTGCTGAATGTATCATGTGTGTGTGTGTGTGTGTTTCTGTGTGTGTGCGTGTGTCTCCTCTGGGTGTGTATATTTGTGTGTGTTGCTGAATGTATCTGTGTGTGTTGCTGAGTGTACTGTGTGTGTGTGCGTGTATCTCCTCCAGGTGTATATATTTGTGTGTGTTGCTGAGTGTATCTTGCGTATGTATGTGTGCATGTATCCCCTCCGGGTGTGTATGTTTGTGTGTGTTTTATGTGTGTGTGTTGCTGAGTGTATCTAGTGTGTGTGTTGCTCTGTGTTTGCGTGCGTGTCTCTCCTCCGGGGGTGTGTGTCTGTGTGTGTTGTGGATCTGTGGTTTCAGGGGTAGCCAAGCCGGGGGTCCGACCCGGCTGTCCCGGGCGATCCCGGGTCCCGGCGCCGCTCGACCCGGCTCGCTCCATAGAGGCCCAGCTGGGCTTCAGCACCGCGGACAGCTCCACGAACAATGGGCAGTGCCCAGGGACCGGCTTAGAGACCCTCGCCAAATTCCCAGCCCGGCTGCGCCGTGCTTGTGGCTCTCCCGAGGCAGCGTGGTCTAGTGCTCAGAGCAGGGCTGGGCTTGGGGGCTTTTCTCTGCCCCTGGGGAAGTGTTGTCCAGTGGTTGGAGCAGGGCACAGGGACTCAAGATCCCTAGGTTCTGTAGCTGGCATGGAGGGTGGGGTATTTATGGCAGGGGAGCAGACCTCTGGACTCCTGGGTTCTCTCCCAGCTTGGGTGGATCTAGCAGCCCGAGCAAGGGACTGGACGGCAGGACTCCTGGGTTCTCTCCCAGCTCCCAAGTGTGGCCTTGACTCAGTTTTCACTTCTGTCAAACTGGGTTAACGAGACCTACCTCTGTACCCAGCCCCACGTCCCTGTGGCCTGTGGATGGATGGTGTTATGTAAATGCAAAATGGTACAGTGGTGACGCTATAGCAGAGTGATGCTTAGAACTGTGTCCTGTGCTGCACCCCTTCCACCCCCAGACCCCAGCAGGTGGCGTTCGCTTTGGTAAATAGTTTAAATAATAATAAAATAGATGTTTCTACTAATTTCTCAACCCATTTTTGTGCAGATTATCCCCCAAACTAAAAAGGCATCAGCTTCCGTATACCAACTCCCTCCCTTGGTCGGCCTCATCTCATTTTCTTCTGTGATCCACCCTTAGTTGCCTGCGTTACAGCAGTGCCATACTACCCAAAAGCAGGTGCTGGTCCTGGGATACGTAGCCAAAATCTCCTCTTCCTGTGATATACAGCAAGCTGCTGATGCTCCCCACCCCAGAGGTGGTTGCATTTCACTAGAGCTATGTGTAGAATGGTGAGGCAATTCAAAACAAAAGAGGCTTGAGAGATGTAAACCTGTGTATTGTATTATATTGTATTGTATTACATTTATTCATGCAAATACATGCACACAAAATACACAGACACATGACACTGGTGTGACCACGGCTGGAATTCTGTGTTTAGTGCCGATGGTTCAGAATTCAGGAAGGATGTTGATAAAATTGCAGAGGGGTCGGAGAAGAACCAGGATTGGAAAATCTGCTTTATAGTGAGCGACTCAAAGGCCTCCATCTATTTAGCTTCACAAAGAGAAAGTTAAGGGATTATTTGAGCACAGTCTATAAGTATCTACATGGGGGACAGAAATTTGATAATAACGGGCTCTTCAGTCCAGCCAACAAAGATCTAACCAGATCCGATGGCTGGAAGTTGAAGCAAGACTAATTCAGACTAGAAATAAGATGCACATTTTTAATTAACCCTTGGGACAGTTAGCCAGTTGGGCTGGTGGATTCTCCTGGCAATTTTTAAATAGAGGTTGGATCTTTTTTCTAGAAGACCTGCCTGTGGACGGGGCAGTGCGCAGATCCACCTGGCTGAACCTCCATGTAGGATCCATAGTGGGGACATGCCGCTTCCAGGAGCTGCTTGAGGTAAGCACCACCCAGAGTCTGACCCCCTCCTGCACCCCAACCCCCTGCCCCAGCCCGGAGACTCCTCCCACTCCCTGAACTCATTTCTGGCCCCACCCCAGAACCTGCACCCCCAGCCAGAGCCCTTATCCCCTCCTGCACCCCAACCCCAATTTCGTGAGCATTCATGGCCCGCCATACAATTTCCATACCCAGATGTGGCCCTCAGGCCAAAAGATTTGCCCACCCCTGATCTAGGAAAAGATAGAGAAGCCAAGATTTTCAAACGAGACCCGGGATTATGTGGGCCTCTATTACTGGCTTATGCTTGAGACTCCTTAAAGAGATCGGAGCCCCTGAGCATCCAGATCCTTTCAGGGGGGTCTCCGCTTGGGCCGCCCCAGTATTGTGGCACCCAAAACCACTCATCGCTTGTGAAAGCCGTGGCCTGTATATGCTCATTCATGTACATGTGCACACCTAATAAACCCAAACTAGAATATCTGTGGGGGGGTTCTGTGCTCTGTGATCTGATCTTATATGGTGCAGTATTTCCTTATATGGACCATCTACACTGGCTTCTCAGGAAGTGGTCCTTAGAAGACCAGCACAAGCAGTGCTGGTAGCAAGCTGGGGTCTCTATTTTTCGGTCCAGACTTGTATTTATTTGTATCAATTGGCCTGAGCCTGTCATTTTCTGTGGCACTGCCTGCGTCTCTCCCGGGGCTGGGAGTTTGCTCCCAGCCCCTAAATCTGACATCATTATGTGTCAGGGAAGGAGGGCGGGCTGGAGAGGAGGGTTTTGTTGGTAAAGAAAAGATTTGAATCAGAGCTCAAGATCCATTAAAGGGAGAAATCCAGCAAAAGCAGCTGAAATCCAGCTTGGAAAAGGGGTGGGGAAGAAGGAGGAGAAAGAAATGAATCGATAATTTATTTTTTTTTTAAACAACCCCCCAACAACCACCCAAGAATTTAAACTGGTCTCAACCTCTTCAAGGAAAGTTAATCAATAAACTAATTAACTGCTTTGCAAGCTCTGTAATTAATAGATCAAAAGTATTAGCGCCAGGGCTCTGAAACTGCAAAGAGCTCAGACCAACACCTCGCTTCCAAGGAGGCGGCATTGCAAGATTCTTTAGAGTTGATTTTTTTTTATTATGATTATTTAATTTTTTTGCACCAAAAAAAATCGGGATTTTTAATTTTTTTTAAAGGCTAAAAAAAATCAGAAACAACGAGGCGGCGACAGGGAGGAATTTCCCACCCCCCTAAAAAAAACCACATTTTTTTTTTTACAGATTTGGGGAATCTTGGTTCAAGCATCCAGAGCCACCAACCAGCCTCTGCTCCCTTTGTTTGATTCGCCGCTGGGTAGTGTTGGGACCGTAGTTAGGGCTGGGATTGTGTTCTCGCTTCTTCCGCTGGGGCCGGGTAGGCGATTCGAAGCTCGCCCCCAGATTCGCCCCTTTGGACCAATGAAGGAACCCGATGCTATTAAACTTTTCATCGGGCAGATCCCACGGAATTTGGAGGAGAAGGATTTGAAACCCATCTTCGAGCAATTTGGGAAGATCTACGAGTTGACAGTGATTAAGGATAAATACACGGGCATGCACAAAGGTAAGAGAGCCAGGCCCGGGCTGCTAGAACAATAAAGAAGATCCCAACAATGAGATGGCGGGGGGGAGAAAACTGGCTATGAAATGACAAAGCAAGAGCAGCCCAAGGAAAAAGGAGTCTTGGGGATGTCGGGGGAGATCAGATCAGCTGTGGCCAGGAGGGCAGAGAAAGTGGGGGCCGTGCGAAACGGCCATGCATATTAAAATGTCAGGGCTTCGGGGGTGGGGGCCATTCAACAATAAGCTGTTTGCAGCGAGAACGAGATGGTAACAGATGGCAGGAGGTACAATCAGATGAGAGGCATCATGGATAGAGGCCGGGGGTTGGATGTGCAGTGGGTTTAAGGAGTCGAGTTGGAGGAGGGGAAGGGACAGTTCTCCTCCACCCCACCCTGACTCCAGTGGGGTAGCTTTGCACTGGGGAGAGTCAGGCCTTGTGTGGGTGGGGGTGGTTTGTGACCCCATTTCCTTCTGCCCCTGGACACCTTTGAGTCTCCTTTTAGCACCAGGATTGAGTTATCATCTGAGTCCCAAACCCAGTGAATATTTGCCACGGGTGAAACTCTGGGCCCGGGGAAGCAGAGGTAAAACTTGCAAGGTTCTGATCCCAAATACCCAGGCTGGGCTTTGACAGTTCCCTCATGATTCCTTTACTCCTGTATAAACAGAGGGTCTGGCCCCTCTCCTGCCCCCTCCTCGTGATCTTGCCAAATGGCATATCCTTCGCTCCTGCTAAAGGAGGCCTGTCTTCAGCCTGAGGCCTCTAGGTCAGAGCTAAATTTGTCTCTGCTGGTTCATTTCTTGTCTTCTTTTTTAAACACACTTCTCTGTATCAGGGAGGGAGCAAATGGTCTTTAAAAAGCAGAAGGGGGGCTGCAGATCAGCATGTGAAATAGGTCCCAGGGAAAAATAAACAAGGGCTCTGGCCAATTTGTTAATTCAAAATAAAGTTAAGAATGGCATTGGTAAAAAATCCTGCTCTGGGAATATTGCTGAAAACAAAAGAGAAGGTAGGGCAGAGTTTGCTAAGGAGGCAATTTGCATAAGATCATTTTCTAGAATTTGATAACATTCCACTTTTTTACAAGCCTGGAATGAAAGCAATTGTGGAAACCCGGCTTTGTTGGAGGGTATTTTGAGCTGAATTGAGGGATTCAGCCCTAGGGATGGAGGCTGGCTGACAAAGGTTAGTCACAGCGTAATGTTTCATCGTTCGCTGTTTCAGGGCAGATTTCAAGCAGTGACAAAAAGAGAGGGGATCAAAGTGTAGGAAAATGGGGTGTATTTTACCCCTTTGTAAATCAAGTACATTGGCTGATATTTTTGTAACCTGAGGTGAGAAAGATCCAGCACGGGTGTAAAGCAGGGTAGCCCCGCTGACTTCACTAGATGCTATGCCCATTCAGCTCAGCTGAGAATCTGGCCCTTAGCATATTTCTATAGCTGGTACATGTGGAAAACATCAACAATAACAACCAGGCTTTCACTTCAGAGCTGGCTCTTGGGTCTTCTATGGTTTTAAAACTTCAGTTCTAACCCTGAGAGTGAGAGTGGTTATAGGACTGGAAGGCAGGAAGGTTTGAACATTACAAACAAACCACAGATAAACAATCGCTCAGATTTTCGCTAAACCAAGCGGATCCCCTTAGGTGCGACGAATTATTTTATCAAATACAAATGCAAATGATTTACATGCAAGCCACAAAGCAGAGAATGCTCCAGGACAAGAGTTTTGTGCTTAAAAACTAGCCAAACCTCCTTACGTAACAACGATGTTTAAATTATTCAAGGTGTGAAAGTAGCTTCCATTTCCAGGCAGTCCCAGCGGGGGAAGATGTAGCAGAGTGGAACTGGGCTAATGTGACACAAATTCAGCGTTGGTTGTTTTCCCTGGCTCGCCAGCGTGAGTGAAACTCGGGGTGGGGGGGCTGAGATACACCGCTGGGGTTGGCCAAGCTGACAAATTCAGGGAATCAAAATGGAGCGTCTTTGGGAGGAGAGGGAGCCAATGCGAAATATGAAGAGTTTCTGACTCCAGTCACCAGCACCCAGAGGAGCCCCTATGGACTGGATCAGTGGTTCTCAACCAGGAGTACTCAGAGCTCTTCCCGGGGGGGTACATCAACTCATCTAGACATTTGCCTAGTTTTACAACAGGCGACATAAAAAGCCCAACTAGTACCAACTAAAATTTCATGCAGACAGTGACTCGTTTATACTGCTCTGTGTTCTCGGCCCTGAAATGTAAGTACCGTATTTATATTCCGCTTGCTTTATTTTAGAATTCTATGATAAAAATGAGAAAGTCAGCCATTGTTAGGTACTAGCGGGGCTGTGACGCGCCTGTATTTTTATGCCTGTTTTGGAAGCAAGCCGTTTTTAAGTGAGGTGAAACGTGGGGGTATGCAAAACAAATCAGACCCCGAAACGGGGTACAGTCGCCTGCAAAGGTTGAGAGCCAGGGGACTAGACCCTTCTTTGTTTCTGTAGCAATGACAGCGCTAGGTGCTTTGAGATGAAAGCAGAAAGTCCATGTCTCCACAGAGTTTACGCCAGCTAAGGCCCAGTCCACCTAACCAGGTATAGCACTTCCTGAGACAAGCAGTGCCAGGGAAGCCCAGGGGCTAGCCAGCACTGCACCGGCCAGTCAGGAGTCTGCAGGATCAAAATAATGATAGTCCGGGCGGTTGGGAAGCTTTGCTGTAACCCCAGCTGCTGGGCTGGGCTGAGGTTTTGTTGTCCGTGTACATTGAAATGGCCGGGGAAGGGAAGAGAGAAATCCTGCTTTCCAGCAGCAGTGGAATCTGATCTGGGTGGCCCAACTGAAGCCGTTTTGAGTCGGAACGATAAATGCATTTGATTATTATTTTTTTAATGACTGTGTTTTGGTACCGCTCCCGCTCCAGATGGAGCGTAGGATAAACCCGGATTCATGCTCTGGAATTCGGCTGCCATTGCTGCTGGGAGGAAGTTAGCTCAGGAGCTAAGGCAGAAGGGATCCTCCTTGGCTAGGCCCTGGCAGATCTGCCCTGGGCAGCCCCTGGCTGAAGATACCATTGTGTGCTGGGGTGCCCAGAGTCCTGTACAGGGCCAGGCTGGGGTCGTTACTGTGGGATAACGAGGTGCGATGACCTTTTCCCCTGAACAATCAAGCCTGAGTAGAGAGGGTTTTACCCTCTGCTTGGTCACACTTGTCAAACCAGGGGCCTGGCCCTTTCCCACTGGCATGGAGCCATGCCACAGGGCAAGCTCTCCCAGGCCCACACCTCTGGGGGTCCCATGTAAGAAGGTGATGCGGGCTCTGCACACTCTGCGCCATCTGGCCTGGGCAGGATTGCCCCCCACCCCCAGAGTTCTGTCTCCACAAGGGGCAACACTGACCAGCAGCCTGGGAGATGACCACCACCCCTTCCCTGTGCAACCCCTTAATGACCTTCCCCAGAGCAGGACGCACCCAGCCACGGGGCCCAGTCACAGAACTGGTGGCTCCATGGCACTGTGTGCTCACTGCTGGGCCTGCCCAAGCCCCTAGCTCGACTCGGGCCCAGGTCTTGGGCCAGGCCTAGTGCCCGGGGGTGGATTTCTCTTGGCTCTGTGTACCCTGGCCCCAGGGGGGCAGAGGAGCTGGCAGACCCTGGAATCCAGCTCTGGAATCAGGGGCAGGACAGCCTGCCCCACCTGGGATCCGGGTGTAAATGGCTCGGCAGGTGTTCCACGCGTTCCCACACAGGATAAGAGTCTGCTATTGCTACCTGCCAGGGAGCTTCTTTCTGTCCCAACAGTGGAGGCAGGGCCCTATTGGTGCTGGCGGCCTCTGGGTTCAGCCCCCACATGGTGACGCCTAGGCAACTTGCCCTGTCCCAAGGAGGTTTCTAGTGGGTTGTTAGCAAGACAGGGGCAGGCTTCTGTGGTCCCTGGGCTGGGATACCTCCCTGGGCTAGCTGGTGCAGGAGGAGGGCTCCACAGGACAGCAGTCCTGGGCGGATGAGGGGAGGGAGAATGGCCTTGGGGCTTAGGCAGCAGCGCTGGGATGCGGGAGGTCTGGCTGCAATGTCTGGCTCTGCCTTCTTGGCCAAGGAACGGGCTGCTGCATCCTGAGTCAATCCTTCCTCCGGGAGCCACCCACTGATCTCAGAGGGGTGACTTGGGCTGCAGGCATGAGTCGGGGGATTAGGATCCGGCCCGTACTCACCCCGTGCCTCAGTTTCCCCATCCGTACCAGGGGGATACGGCTTCCCTATAAGGGGGCGGGTGTAAGACTGGACCCAGGGTGGTCTGGGAAGGGCTATGAGGAGGGGAGACTGGGGATCGGATGGCTATAGCTGGGCAGCACAAACAGAGGATTGGAGCAACACACGCACACCCCAGTTCCACCCCGGAGCAGGGGAAACTGGTGCATTGGCAGGGTCAGCTCCCCAGCTGGTGTGCACGGGCGTGCAAGGCGATAAGGGGGCAGTGCTGGTGCCACCCCAGCTGAGGATCGGGCCCCGTCATGTGCCTGGCTTCCACCAGGAGCGGCTGCGAGAGAACCGACTCCTCTGGCTGCTGGCAATGGGGCACCTCCAGGAGGGCCGGCTGGAGCCAAACTGCTTTTCCACCTCACTGCCCTCCACAGTGCTCTTGCTGGCAGGGACCGACGGTTACTCTCTAGCTAGGAAGAAAAAGAGGGTATTTTGCTCAGGAATGTTTTACAGAGCCGGTCTTCCCAGGCCCTGCCCAAGCGCCATGTGCAGCTTGAGTCAAGGCCACTCACAAGAGTGCCTGGCACACGCTCCTGCACCGTGACCCACACGCTCGTCGTTTGCTCTGAGCTCACTAGCAGCTAGTTCAGGGAGAGACTGAGCTGATGGGGGGAGGGAGAAGAAAGAAGGGAGGTGGCTCTTATAAAAAGAGGGAGTGGAGTCTAGTGGTTACAGCAGGGGACTGGGAGTCAGGGCGCTTGGGTTCTATTCTTGGATCCGGGGGGACATCTAGAGCAGAGGACTGGGAATCAGGACTCCTGGGTTCTGTTCCCAGCTCGGCTGCTTTTGCCCAGCATGACTTTGGGCAAGTCAGGTCCCTTTCTGTGCCTCGGTTTCCCCTTCTGTCACATGAGGATGAGACGAACACCATATGGCTGGGCGAATTAATTCATGTTCCCCAAATGGTTTGCACTCTCAGGTCAAAGGGCTGGATTTCCGAGCGACCCTCTCCCGCAGACTTTCAGAAGAGCTCAGTTCCCATTCGGGCGTCTAAGCAGCAGGCCGGACTGTCACAAGAGCAAAACTGAGCATAGCAGCGGGAACAACTGACTGCTGAGCACCCTGGGGAAACTGGCCCTGATTTAGGTGTCCTGGTAACCTGACCCAGCCCACCCAGGCCTGTAGTGTCTTTGGGGAGGATTCAGACCAGAACTACAGGAATAACCCAGGGTCTGGAACCCCCGCCAGCGGGAGAGACTGGAGAAGCTCAGGCTATGGAGTTATCCAAGAGAAGGTGAAGGGGGAGGCGTGATCAGGATCTAGGTGGTTTTTAGAGTAGGTGGCTCTTTAATCTAGCACCAAAAGGCCACCCCAAAGGGAGTGGCTGGCAGGTGAAGCCAGACCAACAGCCTAGAAATAAGGTGCACGTGCTTAGCAGGGAGGGTGATTAACCACTGGGACAGCTCATCTTGGGATGAGGTGGCCTCTCCCTCACGGGAAGGCTTTTAACTCCAGACCAGCTGGCTGTCTAAAAGCCGAGCTGTAGCTCGACCAGAAGTTATGGCCTTGATCCCAGAGACGCTGGGGGAGGCTCTTTGACTGGCGATCCGACCAGCTGGTTCTAACAGCCCCTGCCTTAAAATCTCCGACTCTGGGTTATGCCTGAGCAATCGGAAAACCTGGGGTTTGTTTAGTAACATCCGGCCTCCTCCTTTGCTGTGCCTTTGTGGCGACTCACGCTTACTGGGCGGGGCAGATATTTTTAGCTTTCTTTTTTTTCCCCTTTTATTGCCGATGGAAAATGTTCAGTGGATCAAGCTGGGGTGGAAAGGAGAGAGAGAGAGAGAGAGAGTGTGTGTGTGTGTGTGAGAGAGAGAGAGTGTGTGTTTGTGTGTGTCGGAGAAAACTGTGTTATTGCCGAGTGAGTTGAACCCGTAGTCAGGGATGACAAGGCCCATTAGCCCACCTGTTGCTGTTCTTTGTTTCTATTCCAGCCTTGCGCAAGGGCCTCAATCAAGATTCCCCTATGCTAGGAGCTGTAGGTAAAAGCAGGCAGGCCCTGCCCTTAGGGGCTCGCAGCCCCAGAGCAGGACTGCTGCATGCCGAACGCGCTGCAGAATGCACGGCTGTCTGGGCTGCGGCGTGGCTGGTGCACGGCACGGTCCCAGTGGGACAGGCCCAGACACGGAGCCTTGTCTACACCAGGGCAGTGCGGGGGCAAGCTTTTCCCCGCCGCTATGTCGCTAAGCCCCGCAGGGGGGACATTTGGGAGGCTGAGGTGGGGTTAGCCCATTCTATCCTTGCTGCCACTGCTGGGGCTGCTGGCTCGGGGCCAGAAAGTGGCAGCTGCAGAGGAGGGGTTGTGCTGCAGATGCCTGATCTCCATAGGAACTGGGCTGAGTCCTGCCAGACTCATTGCATGCAAGCCACCTGATTCTGACAGCTGCCAGCGCTTCCTCTGTCCTCCCACCCTCACCCCGGCTTGGCTTGCAGATGGTAACTGACAGAATGTGCCCTGGATCTGCTGCTCTATTCCCAGAACCCAGCCAGGTCTCTACCCAGCCCATCACAGGCCTGGAAGTTCCCCTTCACCCTGGACACACCATCTTCCCTGCCTCCCCAGGAGCTGAGAGGGTTTATTAGAGTTGGATATAATGCAGGATACCCTGTTCTCCTTTGAGAGGGGGATTTCATTGCTCTACCTGCTGGGGGTTCCTGCTGCGTCTCTCCTTGGTGGGAGCCATGCTCCTCTGGAGGCTAAGCAGATGAGTGGTTAGAGCAGAGGGCTCAAGGAGTCAGATCTCCAGGGTTCCACTGTCCCACCTCTGGAAGGGAAGTGGGGTTTAGTGGTTGAAGCAGGGGAGGGCTGGGTACTGTTTCCAGCCCTTCCACTGACTCAGTTTAGTTTTCTTTGCTGTGTAAACAAACACCTTGATACTTCAGGGCAAGTCATATCCCAGCTGTGTCCCTCAGTTTCCCTCCTCCCATGAAAAAGGTCAGCACTGCAGGGGTCTTGGGAGGATGCAGGCATACAGGATGCTATGATATCAACAGGAAGAAGGGGCTAGCACAGGGATTACCAAGAGGGTCTGGGGCTTGCAACCCCTGCCCCACACATCAGCAAGGGGGAGGTGTGCACAGGTGCCAGATTACCCTCATGTCTGCAAGGTGGGTCTGAGAACAGCCATCCCAGATTTCCACTTATTAGGTGTGTCCCGACTGCGCCACGCACTGTGAGAATCAGGTAGACAGCCAGGCGGGCACAGACATTAATATCCTGCTTGGAGGCGCTAGGACAAAGGGCCAGGTTGGTTTGTTGTATCGCTGGAGGCTGCACTGAAGAGGGAGGGCTGTTGGGGGTGAGGCTGCGATATGGGCTGGGGGGGGGCCCTTGGGATGATCCTATTTTAATCTCCCCAGTCCCGATTTGCCAGGCTCCAGCCCTGCTCTCAGTTAAATCGGGAGTCACTCCAGTGTGCTTCTGATCCACCCAGAGGGACATCACTGGACTCAGTGGCACCCGAGCCAGACTCTGAGCTCAGTTCTGGTGTAAATCCAGAGCGACTCCACTAAAGTCAACGGCGTGGCCCCTTATGCCAGTGGTGTGACTCCAGATTCACAACCGTTGCCTCTCCGAGTAGAATTTGCTCTGGAACTCTGGCGTTTGCTGCTTTCCACAGAAGCCCCAGTCAATGGCAGGAGACCGGCGATGCCCACGGTGATCCCTGTCTGCCCAAAACATGGGTTGAGCCTCTGAGGCCGCCTTGGGCTTTTGGTTCCATCGGGGGTTAAATCAACCATGAAGCTGTCTCTGTTTATCTCTTGGGGGAGCCGCAAGGCCCCGTGATTCTGACACTGTGGGACTGGAGGGGGCTGAGTTTGTTGATAGCAGTCAACTTGTTTTCCATTGACAAGTAGAATGGCCCACAGCTCTGGTAGGCGCAGAGAGCCAGGGTAATTATAGAGCGTGATGGGCCAGCGGTCAGGGTGAGACCCTAGCCTGGCCTCCCTGCAATGCTGCAGACTCCCTGGGTTAGCTTGGGCAAGTTACATGGCCTCACTGTGCCTCGGTTTCCCCATCTGTACAATGGAGATAAGAGACCTGCCCTGGCTTACAGGGGGCGGGGGCCGGAAGAATAAGTGTGGTAAAGATTGTGAGGTGCCCACACACTAGGCTGATGGAGCCTGGCACAATCATTCAGTCCCCTGGGCCCGCAGTTTCTGAGCCCCTGGTCGCGCTCCTGGCAGGGAACCCAGAGAGAGAAATTGCTGAGTTTTCAGCGAGGCTCAGCACCCACAGCCGGGGACAGCTTTTCAAAACGGCTGAGCGGACTGGGCCCTTGGGGGCAGGTGTTAGCTCCTTTTCTGTTTTCTGTCCAGTGCCTAGCGCCAGGGGGTCATGGCCCAGAACCGGGGCTACTAGATGCTGGGACGATGCCAAGAACCAATCGTGACCTTGCCAAGTTAGGAGCTGCTGGCTGCTGAGCACTTTGGGCAACTGGAGCCCTTCAAGTGAGCCGAGTGCTTGGAAGACTGGCCTCAGTTGGTCGTCCTGACACCATCAAATCTGGCCTAGCGTGACTTGCCCCAGGTCACTTTGTAAGTCTGTGGCAGAACTCAAAAGTGAGGCCAGATGCTTTGAGTCCTGGATCAGCATCTTAACGTCAACCCTGCTATCCAAATGCTCACAGCTTGCTTTCCCCAACCTCAACCCACCTCATCCATGGGAGTGAGGCACCTCAATGTCTTTGGGGTTCTGAATGCTGTGGTCAGCAGCAGTATTGCGACCCCGAGCCTGCAAAATGCATGAGTCGGTCCTCGAGAAGTCAAGAGATCAGCTTAAAAATCAGGAGATTTGTTTGAAAAATGATAAATGTGGGGGCTTTTTTGCAGATGATACAAAACTACTTGAGACAAGTAAGGCCAAAGCAGACTACGGAGCGTTACAAAGGATCTCACGAAACTGGGTGACTGGGCAACAAAATGGCAGAAGAAATTCAATGTTGATAAATGCAAAGTAATGCACAGTGGTAAACATAATCCCAACTCTGCATACAAAATGATGGGGTCTGAATTAGCTGTTACCACTCAGAGTCATTGTGGATAGTTCTCTGAAACCATCCGCTCAACTTGCAGCAGCAGTCCGAAAAGTGAACAGAAAGTTGGGAATCATTAGGAAAGGGATAGATAATAGGACAGAAAATACCATGTTGCCTCTCTATAAATCCTGATAAACCCACATCTTGAATACTGTGTGCAGATGTGGTCGCCCCATCTCAAAAAAAATATATTGGAAAAGGTTCAGAAAAGGGCAACAAAAATTGTGAGGGGTATGGAACGGCTTCCGTATGAGGAGAGATTAATAAGACTGGGCCTTTTCAGCTTGGAAAAGTGACAGCTAAGGGGGGATTTGACAGAGGTCTATAAAATCATGACTGGTGTGGAGAAAGTAAATGAGGAAGTGTTATTTACTCCTTCTCAGAACACAAGAACTAGGGGCTACCCAATGAAATTAATAGGCAGCAGGTTTAAAACAAACAAAAGGAAGTATTTCTTCACATAACGCACAGTGAATCTTTGGAACTCCTTGCCGGAGGATGTTGTGAAGGCCAAGACAGGGTTCAGAAAAGAACTAGATAAGTTCATGGCCATTAGCTAGGATGGCCAGGGATGGTGTCCCTAGTCTGTGTTTGCCAGAAGCTGGGAATGGGTGACAGGATCTCTGGATGATCACCTGTTCTGTTCTTTCCCTCTGGTGCACCTGGCATTGGCCCCTGTTGGAAGCCAGGATATTGAGATAGATGGACCATTGGTCTGGCACAGTATGGCTATTCTTATGTTCTTTGTCTCCTGGTTCTTCAGACGCCCCCGGCTCACATTTTCAAGTTACCCACTGTAACCAGGAGAGCTAGAAACTTACAGAGATTTTTGTTTTAAATGGAAGCTAAGTTTCTCCTCTAGTCACATGAATCCAGGAGCTGGGCCTTTGAGGGAGAACATCCACTACTGCGATAGCAGCTGCAGTAGAGTGGAGAGCAGAAGTCAGGGTGTTCTCTGTTGTGTAATAAGGATAAAAATGGACAGCAGAAGGGTGGTGACTGGGAAAAGGTGCTATGTAAACTCCATAGGGAAGAGGCTGTCTTTCATTTCAAGGCACCCGAGGAGGGTTCCCCAGACTCTCTAGTATTCATGTCCATTGCTTACTGCGCTCTGATGGGGCCCCTGACATTGCTCTTTTCCCCTTGTCCCTTTCAGTTGCTTCCTCCGTCAGCCCCTTGCTCTGTAGCACTTGGGTCAGTATCATCTGCAGTGCAAGTAGCAGCCCCAACAAGTCCAGGCCCCAATGCGCCAGGGGCTGTACAAACAGAGTGGGAAGCTGCCGCCACCCCGGAGAGCTTGCAATCAAAACAGACAAGAATACGTTTTAGCCCCTTTGTGCGTATTGAGGCTCAGAGAGACAAAGGCCCAGATCCTCAAAGGGAATTAGGCACCTAATTTCCATGGACACCGATGGGAGTTAGGCACGAATTCCCTTTGTGGATCTGGCCCGAAGAGACTTGCCCAGGGGCATGCAGGAGTCAGTGGCAGAGCTGGGAACTGATCCTAGATCTCCCGAATGTCAGCCAAGTGGCTTATCCCCTTTCTTTCCCCCTTCCCTTCGAACCCCCCCCCCCAAAATCCCCTTTCCCCTTCCCAGGCAGATGCACTATATTGAGCCAATCCAAAGGAGGAGACATGGGGCTGGTATGGGCCTTGCCAGCCTCGCTGTCACATTAGCGCTTGGCTCAGTTCCACCCCCATCTCCAAGCCTGGGAAGCTGGGTTCACGGTTCCCCCTTTGGCCCGAGGAGCCCGACACCCCCTAACTATTGTCCCTTTGTCCCAGGAGCCCTTTAAAGTGGGGGGATTGGGGGGATCCATCGTGTTGGGGGGCAGGGATCCGAGGCGCCCATGACCCTTCCCCTCTGCTTTCTCTCTCCTGCAGGATGTGCGTTCCTGACCTACTGTGCTCGGGAATCGGCCCTCAAGGCACAGAGTGCACTGCATGAGCAGAAAACGCTCCCGGGGGTGAGTCCTTGCAGGGCGATAAAGGAGGGCGGGGATGGGGGGAGGGAGTCGGACAGGGGAGTCTCTGTTATCTCTGGCTACAGCTGCCCAAACGTCAGCAAACCTCCAGCACTGGTTTTATTGTATGTGTCATCTCCCCCCACCCCAGTTCGTTAGCATTTGCGATAACCAGATGGCCCTCTCCATAAAATCTCCTCTGTGAGCTCCCAGCACGTGCCTGATACGGGTTTGATTGGAGTCTGGGTTGGCGGTTTGGGCCCTGTCACTGGCGTGGGGAGAGGAGAGGGGGGTGATTTTCCATGGGGGCACAGCTCTGCCTGGCTCAGATGAGGGGGGTGGAGGGAAGCGACCATGGGAGGAGAGGGGGGTGACAGATACACACCCTCCCACCCATGGACGTTGGTCGCCTGCCAGCGTCGTCGCAGCTCTAATCATGCCACCACCTCTCCCCCATGTTGCCCTCCGCCAAGGTGACTCTCTCCCAGCTCCTGAATCTTGATGGAAAGGCAGTATGGGGCTGGCTTTCTTGATTTCTTCAAAGGGCTGCGCGTCACCAGCTTAGAATTTCAGGGTCACAGCCGGTGGTTTGCTGTCATGGTGCCAGGCAGGCGTCTGTGCCCTCGGGCTCTGCCAGTCAGTTTGAATGGACTTTGGAGCATTTTGGGTGCCGGGTTGGCAGCCGTAGAGAGAATAGTCCTGTGTGTGGTCCCAGGCACAGAAGTAGTCCAGGGATCGTATAGGACCCAGGAGTCCTGGACTCCCGCTTCCCTGCCTAGCTGTATCACACTCTTCTTCCAGAGCTAGGACTGTCCTGACTCCCAGTAGGGGGAGCAGCTTGAGAGGGTTCCCCCTGCCCCCCCGGCAGGCTTGGTGCGCCAGGGCCCTGGCATGCCGACGGGCCCGGGCCGGGCATGTCTGGAAATGCATCAGGATTCTGACTGATGGGAAATTTGCTGCTGATGGACCACACGCAAATGTGCACCGAGGAGCGGGCTGGCGAGATTGGCGGATCTCAATCACTTTAATATGACGGCTCTCAAATGGGAGTGCCACGCCTCCGGGTCCTGTAGCAATACGTGTCCTGTCTTCCCTGCTAAACAGGCCTAGCCTGTAGGACTTGCTGTCTCCCTGGGGTGTCCAGGGAGTGAGTGGGAGGTAAAGACACCGGGGACCTGGCTGATCCACCAAGGGGTCCCCTCAAAGGCATCCGTGGTAGAGGAAGGTGCCCTGCACTGCTCAGGATTTCCATTTTCCTGCCTAGTCTCATGCTTCCTCCCGTGGTAACCTTTGGGGCTGATGCTTGTCCCCCTCCTTCCTCCACTTCCCTGGGGATCCAATGCTCAGGGGTCCTTGGCAGAGCTGAGCTCTTGGGGGCTCTGGCGGGTCCTTGCAGGAGAGATCTTTAACCTGGTGTCTCCCAGTCCGAGTGTCTGGCCCAGGGTGACTCAGATATCAACAGAGTCAGACACCTCAGTGGCCGTGAGGCCTGAATCCCAGACTGCCTAGTGCATGTCCCCAGGGCATCGAGCCTCAAAGGTCTTGAGGTGTCAAAGTCCCCACCACTGCCCCACATCTGCCACTGATCCTGCTGGCCACCCCCCAGATGCGGTCCCAGGGGCTTTAAGCCATTGGGGCCCAGACGCTATCTCTTTGTTAGGGCCTCTGGATGGCAGTTTGGTCCTAAACATCAATGAGGATCTGGGACTCTCGGCCACCACTCCCTTGTGCACAATGGGGGAACAACCCTGCCCTGCCCCACAGAGCGGCATGAGGATCCGTGCACTAAAGTCTGGGCAAGGTGCTAATATGCCAGGAGTGGGGGCCTGGCAAAGACAGAACTGAGGCCTAGTTTGCCCCAGGGCTTTTGATCCTCCCCTGGGTGTGATGCTGACCCTTCTAGGGATTGCCATCTCCTGGGGAAACCAGGGAGCCATCTGGGACCCTCCCCGACTTCCTTTGGACTCCCTCGATGGTGAAGGGGCTTGGCCTGTCTACAGCCGGGTCCCGGACCTCAGCTGAACAGGCCACGTTGCCTTGGCTTATTGATGGAAAGTCACAAAGGCTGAAGGTCTCCCCAAGTCCTGGAGGCCTGACCCCCCATCTGGCTCCCCAGGTCCAGGAGGGGGGTGGTTTCCATACAGAGTGTGACTTGAGATTTCCTCCCTTCTGTGGGTGGGGGATAGCAATCTGGGGACCCCAGCCCTGCCCGAGAGCAATGCCCTGCAGGGAGGACTGGCAGGGAAGCAGGAGCTTGGCTGAGGAAGTGCCCGGGATGCCCAGGGTGGGAGGGCACGGCGCGGCCGGGGAAGGTCTCCCGTCTCTCAGAGAACAACAAGGGCAAATAATAATGCCCCTCCGTGCCTCCGGATGGCACCATGGCAGCAGGCTGGGAGGAGAGCGGCTTCCTGGCATCCCCATAGCAATCCATAGCAATCCCCATAGCAACCATAGCATCTCCCACCAAGACACCAACTCCACTGGGGCCACGTCTTCCCACCCTATTGTGCCACGCTCGAAAGAGAGGACGACATCTCTTGCTTGTGCTCCCCCCCCACACACCAGCTTCCCATCATCCTCCCCACCGCACAAACCCAGAATCCAAGTGTATTTTGCCTGGGGAGGGAGGGGGGCCAGATACTTTGTTTCTCACCTCCTCCATTCTGAATGTTGGGAGCAGATGCTGCAGAGCAGGGGCTTTGTCTCCAGAGATTCCCTTTATTCTGTTTTTTCTGCCCCCTTTCGCCACCTGCTTTGCTTCCCTGGCCCTTTATGTGCCGGTGGATTGCTGCATGCGCCTGTGTCTGATTGGGATTGGAGTGTGTAGCCATGGAGCTGGAAGTGCAGCCTTTGGGTGTCTGTTTCCGTGGGGGGGTGGGCGTGGACACGGTTCTCTGTAGCTTTTAGCCGTGTGCCGACGTCATCCCATCCATGTGTATCTGTGTGTAGACGCCCATGTTTATAACACACTTTAAGTCAACACTGCCCTGCCCCGTGTGTTAGCACCTGTGCAAAGTAGGCCTGAAACGCCATGTGTTACACCCATTTGGGGTAAGTGGCTGGGCCTGGTGCAGGGCGATGGGGAATCAGGGCACCTGGCATGCAATCACATGCGTGTTTTTAGCATCTATGTGACTTTTGCTTACATCTTATGGCTGTTCTGTGTGTGTGCACGTCCGTGTTTTCTGTGTCTGGAGGGGACTGGATTCTCAGGGTGTGTCTGTTAGCCCAGGGCACTGGGTGTGTCTCGGTGAACATGGGGGGGGGGTTAGTGTGTAGCATTGCTAGCAGGTATGCGTACGGAACCCTGGGGTGACTGTGTGTCATCATTTTGATTGTGCAAAGAGGGTGTAAAACAGTGCCCAGCCCAAATGTCGTCCCGTTCTCCCCCCCCACCGCGCACTGGGAGCAACGGGACACCTGCTTTGCACAGGTGTGAATGACGACCCCAGTATGGAGACAAATGCTGGAGTCACTGCTCATCTCTAGACCCTACGTTCTAGGCTCCATGCGCTAGGCTTCTGGGTTGCTAACTCCACGCAGACCCCAGCTTATTGTGGGGGCTGGGAGGGAGGCCAAGACCCTGGCCGGGCGGTTGTGAAATACCAAGTGGGGAGGAATCCGGGACAATGCTAGGGGTCAAGATGGCATCTGCATAATGTGCTTAGAGCCATGGAACAGATTTGGACCCAGCCCCCTCCACTCCACACACACACACACACACACTCACACCCCTCCCTAACCACTAGATGCCTCTCCCTTCCCATGGCTGGGAAGAAAACCCAGGAGTCCTGACTCCCAGCTCACCACTCTAACCATTAGATGCCATTCACCTGCCAGAAATAGAGTAGAACCCAGGAGTCCTGGCTCCCATTCCCGTCATCTGTAATTCCTCCATCTCACTCCATGAGCTGGGGACGGAACCCAGGAGTTCTGCCTCCCAGCCCCTCTGCTTTACCCACTAGACCACACTCCCCTCCCAGAGCTAGAAATAGAACCCTGGCGTCCTAGCTCCCAGACCCTCTCCCCCTGCCCTCTAACCCACAGGATCCCAGTGGGGCATCTCCCAGACTTTTCCCTAGTAAAGGCTGGTGTGTGTGTGTGTGTGTGTGTGTGTGCATTTGCAGGGGTCTGCTCTGCTGTTCCCCTCCATCCCCACTTCCATCCCCCATCCCTTCTCCATCCTGTCCCTTTCCCCGTCGCTCCAGCTTTGTTGTTCCTGTCTCACTCTCAGTCTTTTGGGTTGATTTAAAGGAGCTCCCCTGCCCTTGGCCTGGCAGCTGTTGCCCAGGCAAGTCAGGGTGCCTGGCACCGCCCCCTCTCCCAGGGCAGGTGGTCCCAGGTCTGGGTGTCATAGGCGAGAGGCTGTGTGCTGGCTGGGGGAGGAGGGGCTTGAATTTTCAGTCCTTGCAGGGGGGGTCTCTATAACCACTACATGTGCAAGCAAACTCTGCCCGTGTAAGGATGCACACGCATGCAAGGGTACCTGTGTGACCATTTGCACCTGTATGCGTGGGGGGCGTGGGGATGTGTATTCAAGCACCAGGTTGCGTGTGTGGCAGACGTGTGCAAAGGGACGCTGCGTGCCTCTGCGCCTGCGTACGAGCGGAGGCACGTGCTGGCACCTGCAGGGCGTGTGTGTCTGTGAGGGAGGGCGCATGCATGCGTGTGCATTTGTGGGAGGGCAGGAGAGGCATGTGCATGTGCCGGGGGAGGCGTGTGTGTTCATGCATGCGTGCAGGGGATCCATGTGCATTTGCACATGTGGGCAAGCGGATGGAACCCTCCAGGGCCGAGCTCTGGGGACCAGGAGCGTCCTGCTGAGTCTTTCCATTCGAGTTTGCTGGGTCTCAGCCCACATCCTAGCTGGAGGGTCCACATCTCCAGTGCCCACCTGGGCACTGGCTGGCCCCCTGGTTGGCATCCTTGCCTGAGAAACTGCCATATCCTGGTGCCACCTGCATGGCAGAACTCTGGCATAGCTGATCCGTGGTGGCAAATGTGCCCGTCACCGCAGGCTGTGGGAGCCGTGGGTGAAGGGACCTGGCACTGGCAGGTTCCCTTTTGTTTCGGGGAGGCTGCGGGTGCCCGGCTGGGTTGTAAATAGCCCCTTCTGTTCCTGGCGGAGTGTGGACACCAGGAGCCCGGTAGCTAGGTAACCAGCAGGCAGATAATGACTCGTTGCCAGGTAAACATGGGCTGCGGGGCAGGTGCGCTGGGGACAAGGGGCGGCTGAGCTAACAAAGCCGAGGGCCTTTCGGGGGGGAACTCGCCCACAACATCTGGGAGCAGCGACGCCAGCCAGTCTGTGCGTGTGTCTGGGGCCAGGTCTGCTTCCCGAGTGGCTGCTGATGGGGGAGGGCTGGCGGCCTTGGGGAGCCCTGTGCCCAGGCGGAGGTACACGACGATCTCATTTGAGCATGTTCCACTCCCAGGATTCTTGACTCCCAGCTCCCCCTGCTCTAACCACTGGATACCACTCCCCACTCGGAGCTGGGCAGAGAACCCAGGAGTCCTGGCTCCCAGCCCCCTGCTCTAGGACATGTACGTGGATCTGTAGCTCCCATGATCACTGGTTCTGGGCTCCTTCAATCTAATGGGGAACAGGGGCTCTGCTCCTCTCCTCCACAGCCAAGCTTGGGGGCAGCAGATGACCCCCTCGTTAGGGGGAAATAGGGCCAGGGAGAGGGGGCAGCTTTGACCCCCTCCCCAACAGCCTGACCCTGCTGACCTCTGACCCCAGCAGATTCTGGGGACCCCAAGACCCAAAATATCCTGCACCCCAGATGCCCTTCCACTCCCTAACATGCCCCCCCAGCCTCCACCCCTCACATCCTCTCCCTGTGCAACTCCTGACCCCTCCCCATCTGGCCAGCCCCCCCCTCGGCTCAGAGTCCCCTTCCCACCACAGCTCTGTGGGATCCGAGGCGGGAGGCATCTCCCAGCATGGCCGGCTTGTGATCAGGGAACCTTGGATCTTAAACCAAGCCCATTTCTGCCTCCCCCTCCCCGGCTGACCCCCACCCCGGCTATGGGACCACGTGGGGGATGGGGGCTGGGACCACGTGGGCTCGTTCCCAGCTCCATTTCTACTAATACACTGGCTGGTGGTGTGAGGCCTGGGAGCTGCACTGGGGTTTTCCCGACAGCCAATTCCTGTAGCCAGTGCATGCCCCCTCCCTGCCCTGGTGCAAGTCAGGATTGAGGGGCACAGTCAGAGCTGTGGGTGGGGTGCCCAGGGCTGGGATAGCAGGGGGCGGCAGGTCGAGATTAAGGGGTACTGGCAGAACTGGGAGGGGACAGGGCTGGGATAGGAAGGGACTGCGGGTCAGGATTGAGGAGCACCGGCAGAGCCGAGGGGGCAGGGCTGGGATAGGAGGGGGTTGTGGGTCAGGATTGAGGGGCACCAGTCGAGCTGGGGCAGGGGAAGTTTGCACAGCTCTTCTGCCCCAGACGCCTCTCCCCGGCCAGCGCTAACCACTTCCCATTCCCACCACAATTCACCCCGAGCACTGAACCATGTCTCCAGACAAAGGGTGGCCTGGGGTCTGGGTTCAGATTCACTGGGGCTGAGGATGCAGGGTGATCTGCTGGGATCCTCCCTGGGATCACTTGATCTTGGGACACTTTGCTGTAATTCTGCTGGCAGCTCACTCCTGGAGCAACCACTCGCCCCTCCCCGTCCCTTGTCCCGGATCAGGTTCCTGAACCCCACCAGCCAGACGGCGTTACCGCTGCCATCCAGCACGGGGCTCGCGCTGCATGCCGGGACCTAAGGAGCTTTAGATTTGATTGGATAATCTCAGGATTTATGCGTGGTAAATCCCAGGCAAGGCGGGAGGGGCAGGTGGAATTTGGAGGGTGGGATTAGAGCAGGCAGCTCCTAGACAGCTGCCTTGTGATCTGGGGGGCAGGGGGATCAGGTCACTGGCACGTCCTCAGCCCAGCCTGCGCCGGCCAAAAGCCACCCCCGCGAGGAGGCCAAGCCACTCAGCTCCACCCTCACTCAGAGGCTGGCAAGGCAGCTCCTGAGGTCACCCAGTGACGGGGGGCCTCTGCTTTTGTGCATAACCGCTCAGAACCGTCTGCCTCCAGGCCACGAGTCCAGTTCCTGCTCAAGACACCACTGTGCAAACAAGGGGATTTGGAAAATCCAAAGCATCCCCTCCCTGCAAACAGCCCCGCAGGGCTCCCAGGCCAGTGACGGAGCACAGGGGAGCACGTGGTGCCTCGGGCTGGGGTGGGATCCGGTATGGAGCCGTGCAATCCCTTTGGGGGCTTGGGTGGGATGGGCTGAAAGCTGTATCCCCAAAGGGCCAGTCCCTAATTTATTTCCCCTCCTCGGGGTGTGTAGTGCCTTGGGGGTTTTCATTTCTAACAGCGACGGGCTCGCTAGCGGGTTCTTGCTCAGTACGATAATTGTGCTCTCCTCTCTGGTTAATAAGGGAACGGGGAATTTTCCCATCCCAGCTGTGGGCGTCAGGCTCTCAAATCTGGATTCCCGGGCAGTGGCCCAGGCCCCCATGGTCCCACATTGCACCTGGGCAGCTTGCCAGTTCTGCATGGGGTTAGGGGCCGAAAGGAAGCACATTGCTCCCTGGTCCCAGCAGTGGTGGGGTCACACTCCACTCGGGAGAGCTGGGGAGTTTGTAGCTAAGGCCCATGAAACCGCCCAGCCCTTCCTTGAACCCAGACACCGGCTCTGAGTCTACTGCGCCAAGCGCTCCATCCTAGGATGGCATTTATTACCATGGCAACCGTCCCTCACCCAGTTGCCCCAGTAACAGAGGGGATGGTCTTGGCAGCATAGCAATAATTACCCCATTGCATGTCTCTGTTCAGGGGTTTATCATCAGGTGTCATAAACTGTGACCGAGATCAGGGCCCTGTCGTGCCGGGCGCTGCCCAGACCCAGAGTAACTGAGATCAGGGCCCCGTCGCGCCGGGCGCTGCCCAGACCCAGAGTAACCGAGATCAGGGCCCCATCGCACCGGGCGCTGCCCAGACCCAGAGTAACTGAGATCAGGGCCCCATCGCGCCGGGCGCTGCCCAGACCCAGAGCTCCCTGGCTGAATAGACACAGGTGGGAGGAGAGACTGAAGCCCAAAGAGAAGAAATGATTTGCCTGTGGTCAGTGTCAGCCCTGGAATTGAACCCAGGTATCCTGCTTGTAGCCCAGTGCCCTCTCCACTAGGCCCGGCTGTTTCTCCTTTAGCATCTCCCTCGTCCCGTGGCTCCCAGATGCTGGCCATGCCGGGACCCAGCTCCTCAGCTGGTGGCAACAAGGGATGCTTCACTGCAGCCGGTGCTTTGCACCAGCCAAGCAGTTGTTGTCGAGCTGTTAGGATGCTGGATCTCTAGGCTTGGCCAGGTGGGATCTGGTCAGAGAGCTGAGGCTAGCCTCTTACAATACAAATGAAGCACGGGGTGAGCCCCTGTGCCCCCGCCCCAGCACAATGCCCGTTCTGCGGGGCGCTGCCCCGCTGCGGAGGCCAGCTGCCACCATGGAGGCAAGGGACTCAGAGTGCTGCTGTTGCACTGCACGACCAGCTCACAGATGCTGATGGTCTCTGCGGTACAGGAGGGCTCCGGCTTCAGCTGCCTCGACACCCTAGGTCCTGAGCACCAGCTGGGTGATCCTCCTGGGTGGCTGGACCCAGCGCCAGCCACAAAGACATCTGGGGTGGTGCATGGCAGAGTGTTGCTGTGTTAAACATAGCCGCCCCCCCCAGCGGCATCTCTGTGGCAGGTAAAGGGCACCTTTGCCTTGTGCCCTGCCCCAGAGATGTCTAACAGAGCTCGGTGAGCCATCCTTAAATAAACAGCTGCCCCACCCCAGAGGTGGCTGCATCTCAGTGCTGGGCAAGGGAGCCCTGTATTAATAGTTCCCTACGCCTCACCCCAGAGGTGGCTGCATGTTGCTGTCAGGTGAAGTGTACCTGGTACCTTTATAAGCATCCCCTGCACCCCACCCCAGACATGGCTGAATCTCAGCACCTGGCGAGGGAGACCTTTATAAACAACTACCAGGGGATGGCTATTTAGCGGGGTTGGGGGTGGGTATTTCTGCGTTTTCCCCTTGGGGCTTCTCCCTCTACCTCCCACTTGAATATTTTGGAGATCTGAAAAAAAAAACCTTTGTTCTTCTTCCCCTTTGCTCAAATCGTCCCCCTACCCTGGGGTTGTTTATAAAGATAAATGGTGATGTCAGCGTGGTTACTAGGTAACGCAGTGGGTAAATTGGGGATGAGTGGGCGGTTGCCATGGTTCATATTCTCTGGTTGCCATGGTTACCGGGCATCTGCTGCTTTTTTCTCCCCCTGGCGTGACGGCCCTGTGAGGTGAGGTTGCGATGACTTTGTCATGGACGCAGAAAGCGACGTGGCTCATGGGGTGTGTGGTGTGGGCACCCCAAAACCCCAACCCAGGCCTTGATCCTTCCCTGTGACATGAGACGCCTGAGCAGGGGCATCCCTGGTTATTGCAATTAATTCCCCTTCCCCGTCAGCCCCCGTGTTCCCAGCTGTAAAGCTCATGACTAATCAAAGCTCATGCCAAGAGCACCTGCTACGGAGGCTTGCGTATCCCCACCCCACTGCCCTGACCCCTTTAGCTGCGCCCCACAGTGCCGGCCTGCAGAGAACTGCTTGTGCAGAGCCCCGTAGGCTTTGGTCTTGGGAGGGTGCAAAGAGCAGCTGCCAGGACGGGGCACAATTCCCTGCCATGCAATGGGTCTCGAGGCCTGCACCGCAGCTGGTTGCCCCGGATGTACAGCCACAGGCCAACCCAGACTCAGGGAGCAGCTCACCGGGGTGCAGCACCAGCCCCTGCCAGCAGCATTCTGCTGGTGGGTCTCTGGCATGGCTGTGGGCCTTGACTCAGCAGGCCTAGTGGGGCTGAGCTGCTCAGCGTCCTGCCAAAGCCATCAGCAGACCCAGCCCTGGGGGACAAGGCCAGCTGGATGGCCCTGGCTGACGTCTCCCCCTAGCCCTCACCTCCAGAGGCACCCACCCCCGATGCCCTACCCGTAGTCAGTCTCTGTGGGGATTTTGGCTGACTGCTTGGGGACTGACCTCTATGTCTCTATGGGGCTATGCCCCCATGGACCATAGAGCATAACCCTGCAGTGATTCACTGGGGCTGGCAGTTGGCATGGTGGGGTGTCCACATCCCAGCCACAGGGGTGTTATAATGGGTAAGGGATCCCTGTATAAACAGCCACCCCGCCCCAGAGGTGGCTGCACCTCAGCGCTGGGCCATGTGCTCTCTCCATAAGCAGCCACCCTACCCCAGAGGTGGTTGCATTTCAGCACTGAGGTCTGTGCTTTCTGTATAAACAGCTGCTCCACCCCAGAGGACCCAAAGCCTGCCTGAGGGAGAGCAGCAGACACATCCAGTTCAAATCCAGCTCAGGGCAGTGGTGCCAGCCCTGGTGAAATGGGAGTTGTGGGCCTGTTTCTATCTGGTTCCCCATCACCCCTGTTTCACAAAGAAACATGGTGTGATGTGGTGTGGTGTTGCTTAGTGGTTAGGGCATGTCCCTAGCACTTCAGAGAGCTGGATTCTATTGCCACCTCTGCTGGGTGATTGTGGGCAAGTCCCTTCCCCACTCTGTGCCTCAATTTCCCCTTGTCTATTCAGGCTGCGAGCTCTTTGGGGCAGGGGCTGTGCTCAGCTGGGGCATCCAGATGCTACCATCATGCACGTTCAAATAAAGAAAGACATGCTCAGGGGGCACTAAGCTGCCTTCTTGCCCCCTTGAGGGTGGGGTGGGAGGGGTGCCTGTGAACCTTGCCCTGATTAGGCATACACCAAGGCCTTTGATCTCTAGGTCTGTCCTGCCAGCACCACCTTCCCAATGCGCTAAATGGGGCTGAAACCTCAGGGACACTGCCCGTCTGTGGGCTCGGCCTGTGTGCCCAACTCAGGGCGCCACACTGCTCTGAAAAGCCCCTGCTCCTTGGGTGGATGCCAGGCCCTGTTGTTTTTTTACCACGAGAGGAAAAAGCGGTCCCCATGTGGCACCAGTTGCTCTGGCAACCAGAGATAACCTGGCAACAAAGCAAGGCGGGAGGCTGTGGAGGAAGATGCAGGGCAGGGGAGCTGGGGTGTGTTTTCTCTTGCCAGGCGGGCTGGGGGTTGTGTCCGACGGGTTTACCTGCTCCTAAAACAGCAGTGACTGGGAGTCCGCTTGTGAGAAGTGTCTGGGCAGTGGGCTGGGCTCTCTGGCTAGACGCTTCCCAGGGAGATATGTGCCTTCAAGATGGACGGCTGGAGAGATTAGATTAGCGGCTGGATGGACAGTTATGGATTGGCTGGAAGGACAGGTGGATGGATAGGTGGGGAGATGAATGAATGACGAGATGGACAGATATGACAGGGAGAGGTGGATCCCACAGACAGTTAGAGCCAGCAGGCAGATAAAGAGCCCGGCTGATCTGAAAAGGGCTGGGGGTGAGGTTGCCAGACAGCCTGTGTCTAGCCTGCGCCGGGCCGGCCGGTGAGACAGCGTTTGCTTTGGAGTCAGTCTTTTTGCTGGGGAGGCTGACCGAGCGGGATGGAGGGATGTACATACACACCCTGCACCATCTCTGCCTGATCAATAGAGCTCAGTATCTTAGTAATAATCCATTGGGCAATGAGCAAGGCTTTAATTACACTGATTGGGTGGGATCCATGCCCCCCCCATCTCCGCCCACCATGTATGTCCTTCCTGGAGAGACACAAGGTGCAAAGGGCAGGCAGAGTGGGTGGGCAGTGCCCTGCCAGAAATGCCGGCTGCATCACAGGGCACCGGGATGCTGCAAGGTCAGGCATCGCCCGCACGGCCTGCAGTCCCCATCCCCCAGACCCAGCCTGGAGCCAAATAGCCACACTGGCGTCCTGGCAGTGCCTCCACCTGCCCATGCACATGACCAGGCGGAGAGTGCGGGAGCTGTAAGAACAGGTGCCCTTGGCTAGCGGGCGAATCCAGAGCCTTTTTCTTATTGATCTCCTGGATAAGTTGTGTTCCTGCTCACATCAGCCTTGTGCTGCCACGATGGCAGCACCCGGTGGCATTGTGCCTGTGGGGATGCTGCTCAGTCAGTAAACGGTTCCAAGTAAACAGGGGGCTGGGGCCACTGTCAGCTGGGCCCAATGATTTAGGGAAGGATAGATGGGAGGAAAGATGACCCAGTGGTTAGAGCTCTTGTGAGTTCAGATTCCTGCTGTCCCACGTACTCCCTGCGTGACCTTGGGCCAGATCCTCAAAAGTCAATGAGGTGAGGCAGTGAACTACTGGCACCTCAGTTTCCCCATCTGTACTCTTGGGATAAGAGCCCTGCCCTGCCTCTCAGGGGTGCTGGGAGGGTCAATATAGGAAAGATGGTGAGGCGCTCAGCTGCCATGGTGATGAGCCCAGATCAGGGGGCTAGCCATGATTGACAGCTGTCTGAACGGACAGTCACCCCTACAATTTCAATGTGGCATCCTTTGAACCCCCCCCGGCTCCTGGTGTATTGTCAATTGGGCCTAAATTTCTCTCTCAAAGGCAATGGCCAGTCACCTCCATGGAAGGCCGAACAGCCAGGAGCGTAGGGGGAAGGGGTGGGCCAGTGCACGGGCTGCTGGACTCGGAGCCAGGATGCCTGGATTTCATTCATGCCTTGCCGTGTCAACCCCGGGCCTCTGGCTGCTCCCCTGCCTGGTCATGCATCCACCCGCCTTTGGGATCGACGTGCTCAGAATCAGGAGTGGGACCCTCACGTTGTGGCCCCCAAACTTCCCAGCATCTGGAGATGACGGTCACCCCTGTGGTTTTGCTGGTGCAGTCGCACCCCAGCTGCTGGCTGTGGGGTGTCTCACTTTCCAGGTCCCCTTGCTCCAGACGGTGCTGGTGGGGTGAACAGGCATCCCAAGATTAAAGGCTCTGTCTTATATACGCAAGTCTGCCACCACTGCCCCCCGGAAAAAGGTTTCCTGATTTTTCACACTTGCTATCTAGTCACCCTAGGTGCTGGGAGCAGCAGTGGGGGTTACGGTATGACCATGCAGTGGAGGGGGGGGCTGCCTCCCCTCTGCTCTCTCTGCTGCAAGCTGCTACTTTCCTTTAATATGATTACAAATGCTTTTACAGCGACCTGCTGAGTTAATCTCACGGTTCTGCTTTAACGCTCCCCTTGCCAGCTGGCTTTGCTCCAGGAGGGAGCAGGGTGGAGGGCTCGGCAGGGGGTGCTGTCCCCTCCCAGTCAGGGCTGGACCCAAAGCCCCAGCATGGCTCTAGGGGGAGCTGGGCTGCAGGGAGCGGGGCGTTCACCACTCGTAGTGTTCCTGCAGGGCGTCGGGGAGGGGGTCTTTGACACTGAGTTGGGGGGTGTCAGTGGTTTCTGCTGGATACTCCGTCCCCCACCAGCTTGTGTCCAGCCAGGACAGGCCAGCTCTGGAGGACCAGGACTGCTCCGGCCCCGGGTTGGGGGGACTGGCTGGCTCAGGGGGGCTGGGAATAGGACATGGGGCTTTTCCCCTCCAGGGGGCTCCGGCTCTGATCCAGCCCCAGGGCAGGGGACTTGGGGCCTCGGGAAATGGGACACAGGGCTATTAGCCCCAGTTTAATTCCAACCCTGGCTGTTTGGTGAGTCTCAGGTCTGTAGCCAGGGACAGGCGCTTGGCTGGCAGCCACCGCAGAGAGGCCACTCCTGGGCTGGCTACAAACCGAGCTGTCCTTGGGGCCCCTCCAAGGCAGGGCTGTGGCAGCAAGTAGGGAAACTGGCCCAGTGCTGTGCAGGCCTGGCTCTCCCGGGGGTCAGTTGTGCACCTCCCACTGGATTAAATTCACACTAAATAATGGGGAGCCAGGACTCCTGGGTTCCCATTCCAGCCATGAGTGAGAGCCAGGACTCCTGGGTTCCCATTCCTGGTTGTGGGAGGAGTGTGTTATCTAATGGTTATAGCTGATGGGACTAGGTGTCAGGACTCCTGGGTTCTAATCTGGGCTCTGACGTGCCTGGTGACCATGGGCAAGTCACAGACACACCCTGTGCCTCAGTTTCCCCTCTGTATGATGGGATAAAGTGCTATCTCTCTCTCTCTCTAAGAGGGGCTCATGCCTTGTTGTTGGGGGTGGGGTGGGGTCTGGCTGCTGGATGGTTCCATCTCGGGGGGGTGGGGGGGATGGCACCCCGCTCTCTGAGCACCAGGGGCTGCCTACACACGTCCTCAATGTCTCCCCCTTCTCTCCCCCTTGCAGATGAACCGGCCGATCCAGGTGAAGCCAGCAGACAGCGAAAGCAGAGGAGGTACCCGCTGGGCGTGGGGGGGGGCAGGGGCCTGGAACCCCAGCTACCCGTGGTTAAACCCCCATCAGAACAAAGGGGTGATTCCCTGCCCCAACACACACACACCCCTTCCAGCATTGACCCCGGGCCTCCCAAGCAGTCTCTGGGGAGCAAAGCTAGGATCAGCTGGGGCAGGGTGTCTTCTAATAGTCCCCCCTTCACATTCCCGGGATTTCTCACTGGGGCTTTCCCCACCCTGGGCTCTTGTGACATCAGATTAATACTGGGCAGGGCTAACAGTGCTCCCTGTGGATACCAGGGGCTGGATAGAGAGATAGATGGGGTGAATGGGAATAGATAGAGAGATAGATAGAGGGGGTGTGTGAGGATGGGGATATAGATAGATAGATAGATAGACAGGGTTTATGGGTATAGATAGATAGATAGATAGATAGATGGGATGTATGGGGATAGATAGATAGATAGATAGATGGGATGTATGGGGATAAATAGATAGATAGATAGAGGGGATGTATGGGGATAGATAGATAGATAGATAGATAGATAGATAGATAGAGGGGGTGTATGGGGATAGATGAGAGAGAGAGAGAGAGAGAGAGAGAGTCTATGAGTCTATGAGATGGGGTGTATGGGGATAGATAGATAGATAGATAGATAGATAGATAGATAGAGGGGGTGTCTGGGGATAGATAGATAGATAGAGGGGGTGGATGGGGATAGATAAATAGAGTGGGTGTATGGGGATAGATAGATAGATAGATAGATAGAGGGGATGTATGGGGATAGATAGATATGGAGGGGGTAGATACATAGCTAGACCGATCAGCCAGGCTCTAGGGAGACAGAAACACAGACCGATCAGCATTCTAGCATCTAAGGACATGGACGGACAAACGAAGCAGGGTCTGGAGAAACAGAACTAAGGCCAGGCAGACGAATCAGCAGCCTAGGCCCTAGGGATGGAAAGATCCAGCCAAGTGTAGCTGTGATGCTGTCCAGTGCCCCCTGCAGACATGACCCCTGGGGCCTGCCCATCATGGCACCAGGCTTGGACCTAGTGGTTGGCTCCTGGCACCAGGATCCCAGCCTGAGGTGAGAGGAGGCGTCTGGCCCTCAGCAGGGGCTCTGTGACTGACACCCACCCCCTAGTCCCAGGCGGAGCAGGGTTGGGGGCGAATGGGCACGGCTCCCCACTGAGCACTGCCTCTTCCCTGCCAGAAGACCGGAAGCTGTTTGTGGGGATGCTGGGCAAGCAGCAGACGGACGAAGACGTCAGGAAAATGTTCGAGCCCTTCGGGAACATCGATGAGTGCACGGTGCTGCGGGGGCCAGATGGCACCAGCAAAGGTGAGTGCCGCTCCAGGGCCTCTGCCGCTGGCCCTGCCCCTATAGCAGAGGGGGAGCTGCAGAGAGTGTGGGGGTGGCGCAGTAGGGGGCGCTGTGCTACAGAAGCAGGGTGAGGATGCAGTAGGGGGCGCTATGCTGCAGGAGCAGGGTGAGGATGCAGTAGGGGGCACTGTGCTGCAGGAGTAGGATGGGGCGCAGTAGGGGGCGCTGTGCTGCAGGAGCAGGGTGAGGATGCAGTAGGGGGCGCTGTGCTGCAGGAGTAGGATAGGGCGCAGTAGGGGGCGCTGTGCTGCAGGAGCAGGGTGAGGATGCAGTAGGGGGCGCTGTGCTGCAGGAGCAGGGTGAGGATGCAGTAGGGGGCGCTGTGCTGCAGGAGTAGGATGGGGCGCAGTAGGGGGCGCTGTGCTGCAGGAGCAGGGTGAGGATGCAGTAGGGGGCGCTGTGCTGCAGGAGTAGGATAGGGCGCAGTAGGGGGCGCTGTGCTGCAGGAGTAGGATGGGGCACAGTAGGTGGCGCTGTGGTGCAGGGAAGATGCAGTTTGGCCACGGGGTCCCCTGAGGGTTCCCGCCCATTTCTCCCTTGTAATCCCACCACCACCGCCCCCGGGCCCTGCAACTATCCTGGGTGATGCTCCCTGGCTGCGCAGCTGGCATCCATCCCCACCACTGGCATGGACCAGGCAGGGGCTCACTTTTCCCTTAGCCAATGTTGCCTCCCAGACCCACTGCTCGCCTGCCACCCTTGCCCACTGCATGGCTGGGCATGCAGGGCTAAGAGGGTCCCTGCCAGCTCTGGGCAGGGCGGCTGTGTGTGGCATGAGTGGAGACGGGAGGGCACGGGTATACAAGGGTGCCTGGCTCTGGGTGGGAGTAGGGGGCTGGGAACATGTGTGCACTCAGGATGTCTGTGTGCTCGGGGGGTGCACTCAGGGTGTCTGTGCGCTCAGGGGGGGTGCACTTGGGGTGTCTGTGTGCTCGGGGGGTGCACTCAGAGTGTCTGTGCATGCTAAAGGGTTGCACTCGGGGTGTCTGTGCGCACTCAGGGCTTGCACTCGGGGTGTCTGTGCACGCTCAGGGAGGTGCGCTCAGAGTATCTGTGCGCACTCAGGGGTTGCATTTGGAGTGTCTGTGCGAGCTCAGGAGAGTGCACTCAGAGTGTCTATGCGTACTCAGGGGTTGCACTCAGAGTGTCTATGTGCTTGGGGAGTGCACTCGGGGTGTCTGTGTGCTCAGGGAGGTACACTCAAGGTGTCTGTGCGCGCTCAGGAGTTTCACTCAGGGTGTCTGTGCATGCTCGGGGGGGTGCACTAGGGGTGTCTGTGTGCGTTCAGGGGTTGCACTCGGGGTGTCTGTGCACACTTAGGGGATGCACTCGGGGTGTCTGTGTGCGTTCAGGGGTTGCACTCGGGGTGTCTGTGCACACTTAGGGGGTGCACTTGGAGTGTCGGTGTGTGCTCGGGGGTGCACTCGGATTGTCTGTGTATGCTCAGGGGTTGCACTTGGGGTGTCTGTGTGCTCAGGGGGTGCACTCGGAGTGTCTGTGCATGCTCGGGGGGGTGCACTCGGGGTGTCTGTGTGCATTCAGGGGTTGCACTCGGGGTGTCTGTGCACACTTAGCGGGTGCACTCGGGATGTCTGTGTGCGTTCAGTGGTTGCACTCGGGGTGTCTGTGTACACTTAGGGGGTGCACTCGGGGTGTCTGTGTGCGTTCAGTGGTTGCACTCGGGGTGTCTGTGCACACTTAGGGGGTGCACTTGGAGTGTCGGTGTGTGCTCGGGGGTGCACTCGGATTGTCTGTGTGTGCTCAGGGGTTGCACTTGGGGTGTCTGTGTGCTCAGGGGGTGCACTCGGAGTGTCTGTGTGCACTCAGGGTGTCTGTGTGCGCTTCGGGGGTGCACTCAGGGTGTCTGTGTGTGCTCAGGGGATGCACTTGGGGTGTCTGTGCACGCTCAGGGGATGCACTTGGGGTGTCTGTGCACGCTCAAGGTGGGTGCACTCGGGTTGTCTGTGTGTGCTCAGGAGATGCACTCGGCTTGTCTTTGTGCGCTCGGGTTGCACTCAGGGTGTCTGTGTGTGCTTCGGGGGTGCACTCAGGGTGTCTGTGTGTGCTCAGGGGTTGCACTCGGGGTGTCTGTGTGTGCTCTGGGGTTGCACTCGGGGTGTCTGTGCACTCAGGGGGGTGCACTTTGAGTGTCTATGAGCACTCAGGGGGTTTGCCTCGGGGTGTCTGTGCGAGCTCAGGGTGGGGTGCACTCGGAGTGTCTGTGTGCACTCGGGTTGCACTCAGAGTGTCTGTGTGTGCTCCTGGGTTGCACTCGGGGTGTCTGTGCACACTCAGGCCCTGCCCCCCCCCCCACCGCACTGACTCTGTCTCCCCCCAGGCTGCGCCTTCGTGAAGTTCCAGACCCACGCTGAGGCTCAGGCCGCCATCAACACACTTCACGGCAGCCGGACATTGCCGGTAAGGCCCGGCCAGGCGCATGGGCACACGGGGGCGGGGGAGGTGAGGGGGGCTGAGAGGGGGCAATTCCTGTCATGGGCCTGAGTGGGGAGCTCGGCATTAAATCCATCACCCAGACCCCTCATCTCCCAGGGCAGACGCTGGGCACTGACAGACCTGGCTGGATACCTGCCCCTGGGCACTCACTGACCCGGCTGGACACCCACCCACGCTGGGCACTGACCGACCCGGCTGGATCCCCCCCGGGCACTCACCGACCCAGCTGGACCCTGCGGGCACTCACGGACCCGGCTGGACTCCCCCCGGGCACTCACCGACCCGGCTGGACTCCCCCCCAGGCACTGACCGACCCAGCTGGATCCCCCCCGGGCACTCACCAACCTGGCTGGATCCCCCGCCCCCAGGCAGTCACCGACCTATCTGGACCATCCCCCCCCCCGGGCACTCGCTGTCCCTGCTGAACCCCCCTTGCGCTCACCGACCTGGCTGGACCCTCCCCCGGGCACTCATCGTCCCCCTGCCCGCTGAGACAACACGGGGTTAGATCCAGGCCCCTCTGAGCCCTTTCCCCATGCGTGGGGAGGGGGACGGGCTCCTCAGCAGCATCCTGGGAACGCACAGGGCCCGTCTACCCTGCACTGGGAGGCAGCCAGCCTGGGTGGACAGATTCGCACCAGCCCAGCGTGGCCCGAGCCAGTGCGCTGCCAGCCGAGTGGAGGTGGCGGCTCTGGCAGAGACACAGGCTCCTGCTCCCCGAGCTCAGAGCCTGAATCGCTGCCCCAGCATCCCAGCTGAGCTGAAGCCTGGCTAGTGCAAGTCCGTAGACACCCCACAGGCCTCTTCTGCTCCAACACCCCCCTCCCCTGGGGACTCCGAAGGGCACAGGCTGCGAGGACCCCACAGGCCCTTCCTGCCTCCAGGCCTCCGATCCCCCCTGCAGCCTCCATCGGGCACCAGATGGGCCGCACAGCCAGCGAACACCCAGGACAGCAGGACGCCCGCTGCCTATCCAAGGATCTCCAGCCCCCTCTGCCTCTCCCACCCTCTCATGTGGGCAGCTCCAAACCTCAGACCCCCCCACACCACCACCACCACTCCCCACCTGGAAGGGCCCCAGCTCAGCACCAGGGCAGGGGGGCAGGATGCTGCCTGAGGTTCTGCTGCCCCCTGATGGACTGAGCGCGCCACTGCGGCCTCGAGTGCCAGTCGGGAAGGTTCCGAGAAAACGGTTTTTAGTTGAAAAACGCCGAGGGGGCGACACCGTTGCCGTGGGAACAGGTGGACTGGGACCCATTTCTTGATGTGGGAAAATGACAGTGAGGAAGCGTCCGACCGTCCCTCTTCCACGTTCCTGCAGTGAAAAAACACCTGTTTTCTGGGTCGAGGCGACTTCGGCGTTTGCGGCGTGAGAGCATCGGAGTGAGCTGGAAATAACGTCTCGACTGCCCCAAAAGGACATTTCTTCCAGCTTTTCACCCCAAGTCAGGGCGGGGAAAGTGGTTCAGACTCTTGCAAACGTGGGCAGCACGGGCAGCTCGTTTCCTGCCCAGCCCCCATGTCATTCTGATCCCAAGCCCTGCTCATGCATAGACCTCAGAGCCCTTTGCAAACGAGGTTGGGCTCATTAGCCCCATTTGACAGTTGGGGAAACTGAGGCACGGACCGGGGCAGTGACTTGCCCAAGCTCGTCGAGCAGCAGAGACAGGAAGAGACCCTGCTGTCTGGAAGCTTAGGCCGATGCTCTATCCACTAGGCCCTATGACCCGAGGAGGATTGAGACCATCCCAGGCTTGTGGGGGAGGAAGCTGGAGCAGGTACCTGGCACAGGAGGGGAGCCTGCCACCGCCCCTCTGCATGCACACACTCCCCCGGAGGCTGCCAGGCACGGAAACTGCAGAAGGAGGGCTGGGGCCTGTGGGTCACTCTGGCTGGCTGAGGCAGCGGGGGGAAGGGGGCAGACGGGGCAGGGCGGGGGGGGGTCACTGTGCTCTGCTTGTCTCACTAGCCCCCCTGGGGGGGTTCCATTCCCAGGGCGCCTCCTCCAGCCTGGTGGTGAAATTCGCCGACACGGAGAAGGAACGGGGCCTGCGCCGGATGCAGCAGGTGGCCAGCCAGTTGGGCATGTTCAGCCCCATCGCCCTGCAGTTCGGGGCCTACAGCGCCTACACCCAAGCAGTAAGTGGCTCCCCGCCGACATGGGCACTGGGCTCTCAGCAGGGACACGGGGGGAGCCCAGGGCAGGGACAGCAGGGGCTGCAGGTCGGGAGTGAGGGGCACCGGCAGAGCGGGGGCAGGGAGTGCAGGGCGGGGACAGCAAGGGGCTGCAGGTCAGGATTAAGGGGCAGATCTGGGGGGCCAGGACAGCGGGGCATGTCCCCCCCCAGTCCTTGTGCCCTTGCAGACAGGCTTTCCCCCAGCAGTCCAGCGGACCCCCCCGACCCCATCCCGTCTCTTTCTCTCCCTCTGCAGCTAATGCAGCAGCAGGCAGCCTTGGTCGCTGCTCACTCCGCCTACCTCAACCCCATGGCCACCATGGCGGCCGTCCAGATGCAGCAGATGGCCACCATCAACCCCAACGGCCTCATCGCCACGCCCCTCACGCCTCTCACTCCCTCCTCAGGTAGGGCCGGCGCGGGCCAGGATCCGGATGCCAACCCCCTCTGGCTGAGGAGGGGCCATGCCGGGGAGCCAGTGGGTTGGGCAAAGCCCCCCCAGGTGGCAGGCTGCAGAGGGGGAGGGGGTGGGCGAGCCGGGAGCTGGCACCCGACCGGGGATCTCCTCATGGGTGGGGGAAGGGCCCCGAACCACCCCCCCCACCACATCTCTCACCCACAGGTACCAGCACGCCACCCGCCATCGCTGCCACCCCCGTGTCCGCCATCCCAGCCACGCTCAGCGTCAACGGCTACAGCCCAGTCCCCACACAGACCACAGGGCAGCCGGCCTCCGAGGCTCTCTACACCAACGGGGTCCACCCGTACCCAGGTACGCCCCCGCCCTGCCTGCTCCCCCCGCCCCGGCTCAGCCAAGGGCTCCCGGTAACCCCCTCCCCCTCGTCTCCCCTCGCAGCTCAGAGCCCGGCTGCCCCCGTGGACCCCCTGCAGCAGGCCTACGCCGGGATGCAGCACTACACAGGTCTGGTGCCCCGCCCCAGGGCTGGGGGGCCTGGAAGGGGCCCCGGGCAGGGGTGGGGGCTGAGGTGGTGGAGGTAGCAGCATGGTGGGATATCCCGGGTGCTGGCACCAGGTCTGAGCAGCATGAGGGCGCGGCAGTGCCGGCCTCACCCCCCAGGGCCGTCAGGGGCGGTGGGCAGCCAGGGGGACAGAGGGTATGGGGTGGGGGTTCCCTGCAGGTGGAGGGACTGGGAGAGACAGGGGCAGTGGGGAGCAGTAGGGGAAGGAAGCTGGGCCAGTGATGAGGGGAGGGGGGGCCAGATCCTTCCCTTGGGGGTGCGTAGGCCCAGCCCGAGGGGTCACTCACGCCCTCCTTTGCTTCTTCACCAGCCGCCTACCCCGCTGCCTATGGGCTGGTGAGCCCGGCCTTCCCCCAGCAGCCGGCCATCCTCACGCAGCAGCCGCCCCCTCAGCAGCAGCAGCAACGGGAAGGTAAGTGGGGCCCGGGGCCACTGCCCCCCTCATTTCACCCCAACATTATCCCCCCAGTGCTCCCTAGGCACCACCCCCCCACATCCTCCTCCCAGCGCCCCCTGGGCACTGCCCCTGACACCGTCCCCCCAGCACCCCTGGGCACTGTACCCCCAGCACCCCCTGGGCACTGCCCCCGACATCATTCCCTAGGCACCACTCCCTTATATCATGCCCCCAGGAACCCCTAGGCACCGCTCCCTCCAACAATGTCCCCCCAGTGCCCTCTGGGCCCCTGGGCCCCTCACATCCCTTGTCAATGCCAGGAGCCCTGCCCCAACAGCTCTCAAAGTGGGAGGTCCCCAGGGGGCAGATGTGGCCTGGGGTCACCAAGGACCTGCCTCACTGTGCACCTCAGGACTCCCACATCTTCCCTGAGGACCCCAACACTTCACAGAGGGAGTCCAGTGCATGGGAAATCTACAGAGATCCCCAATGGGGGCCAGAATGAGAGGATCTAGAGTGGTCTAGAACACAGGGTCCAGAGCAGGGGAATCTAGAGGGGTCTACACTGGGGAGTCCAGAATGAGAGGTCTAGAATGGGAGTCCAGACTGTTGGATCTACAGGGGTCCAGAGCCATGGGATCTAGAGGAGTCAAGGATGTGGGGGTCCACAGTTAGAGGATATAGAGTGGTCTAGAGCAGGGATTCCAGAGCAAGGGATCTGGAACTGTCTGGAATGGGGGGGGGTCTCCAGACTGGGGTATCCAGAGTGAAGGGTATAGAGGGGTCCAGGATGGGAGGTCCACAGCAGAAGGTTTTAGGGGGTCCAGCGTGGGGGATCTAGAACAGGGAGCCCAGTGTGTGGGATCTAGAACAGGGGCCCAGCGTTGGGGATCTAGAATGGGGCCTGCTGTGTAGTATCTAGAATGGGGCCCAGTGTGTGAGGGATCTAGAATGGGGGCCCAGCATGGGGGCATCTAAGGTGTCCTGAGCACCCGCCCCCTCTCACCCGCCTCCTCCCCGCAGGCCCCGAGGGCTGTAACATCTTCATCTACCACCTGCCCCAGGAGTTCACTGACTCCGAGATCCTGCAGATGTTCCTGCCCTTCGGGAACGTCATCTCTGCCAAAGTCTTCGTGGATCGGGCAACCAATCAGAGCAAATGTTTCGGTAAGCCCAGCCAATGGGCAACCCTGGCCCCTTCCTGCTGCATTGTGGGCCAGCGGCTGAGCAGCAGACCCAGCCAGTGAGCACCGGGGCGAGGGGCTGACCTCCCAGGCAAAAGATTGTTGCAACCCCTCGTGTAGACAGGGGCTGACCCTGAGCCTGATGCGGAGCTGGCTTCCCCAGCGGCTCTGCCCAGCCCAGGGCTCGCTCGCCTAGCTCCGTCTCCTGTCACCCACAGCGGCTGGCACCAGGGAGCAAACCCTGCATCGGGCACCCTCTACCTGCCACCGATAGATGCCCCCAGGCCCAAGCCTCGGGGAGGAGATCCTGGGCATACCGTGGCCCTGGTGCCAAACTGAGAATCTCGGTACGGAGCTGCCCACCCTGAGCCAGGCACCCATGGGGGCACTGCCCTAGCCGTGAACAAAGGGTCTCCCAGGGCCACTCAGCCTTCTCTGCCTCTCTCTACCTCCTTCCTCTCCCCCTGCCTCTCTACCTCGACCCGGCGCCCAACCCCCACCCCCTCTCTCTGCCCCCCCGTCCCCTCCTCAGGTTTCGTAAGTTTTGACAATCCCACCAGCGCCCAGGCTGCCATCCAGGCCATGAACGGCTTCCAGATCGGCATGAAGCGCCTGAAAGTGCAGCTCAAGCGACCGAAAGACGCCAACCGGCCGTACTAAGGCCCCAGGTGGGTGCCCTGCCTCCCCCATGCACAGGGACCCCCCTAAACACAGCTGGGGGGTGCACAGTGGGCTGGGCTAGTGAGCTGCAGCATAATGGGAGTGCGGGGATGAGACCCTGGCTTTGTTACCTTCCGCCGGACAAAGCCCCCTGCGGTAACACTGGGCATCTCCACTCTCAGGGTGTACAGCCCTGAGGCCTTTGGACCACAAGAGGGAAACAGCCCCCAGCCCTGGGCAGGACTGAGCCGAGAGCCCCGGAAAAACGTAGCAGGAATTTCACAGTTTGATTTTTAAAAAGGGTAAAATTTCAATGTCATTTTTGTGATTTCCCCTCTACACAGGCACAAACATCCACACACACATACATACAGGCACACACAGGTACATGCACACAGGCACACTCAGATACACACGCACGGGCACACACAGATACACATGGGCACACACAGATACATACGCACACGGATGAGACATGAGTGCACACAGATATGCACACGGGTGCACACAGATAAACACACATAGGCGCACACTGATACATACACAGGCGCACACAGATGCACGGGCACACACAGATACACACCCACATGGGCGCACAGAGATGCACACAGGCACATACATTGACACGTGCATGGGCACACTGTTACACACATGCACATTGGCACACACAGATACATGCCCGGGCACACTCAGATACACACATGCATGGGCACACTCAGATACACACAAAGAGATACACACATGAGGGCACACACAGGCACACACCTTTACACATGCACATGGGCACATATATAGGTACATGCGAACACATATATGCATGTGGGCACACATAGACACACACAGGTCCCCACAAATACACACACGTAAGCACACACACACACACACACACAGAGCTGGGCTCACGCACGTGGGCACACACATATATTCCTGCCCACACAGACGTGTACACACACATATACACGTAAGAACAGCTGCACTGGGTCAGACCAAAGGGCCAGCTGGCCCAATATCCTGGCTACCGACAGTGGCCAGTGCCAGGTGCCCCAGAGGGAATGAACAGAACAGACACATGGGCAGACGTACGCACACACATATACGCACATATGCGGGCACACAGGTACATATGCATACACGCACACTCGGAGACACATACACACATTCAAGGGCACACACATATTACACACACACACACACGTAAAAATACACACATGCAGTGTACAGGCACCCACCCGCCCATCCGGGCTCACACATACACAGCTACACATGCCCTTGGGTGCGCGCGCGCGCACACACACACACACACACACACACACACACACACACACACACACACACACACAGAGACAGAGGTTGTCTGACCAGCTCTGTCTGGAATCAGGGCACGTGGGACGTGGCAACATGTGACATTTGGAGAAACCTTTTTCCTGCAAAATTACCGTGCCGTTTCCGTTCCAGCGAGAAAGCAGGAGACCTGCAACCTGTTTATCAAGCCCTTCAAATAACCAAGTGTCTCGGAGCCGCGCCAGCTCCCCCCCCCCCCTCCCCCAGCAAAGGGCAGAAACACGCCCCTCCTGCCTGTGCGCACAGGATTATTATTTAGCTGCTGAGATCAAGGCTCCAGTGTGCTGGGCACTGCACAGACACAGGGTGAGCCACTGTCCCGCTCCAAAGAGCCCACGGGCTAAATCACCAGGGCAGTAAATGACCCTGAGGGCTTTTCTGCAGGGTGGAAGGAAAAGCCACAACATGACGAAGTCCCACTAGCTCAAGCATTAAAAAAACAGTGGTAATAATGCCCCCCTACAAATAACGCAAGCTAGCCCCATAGCTGTCGTGCATGTAGCCCGACCCCCCTACCCCACCCCGTCTATCGCAGAGATCTGTATAACAGCCTTTCACCCTGTATTTTAAGAAAGAAGAACATAACCTCCTGCTAGCAGTTCTTTCCGGCTGTGCTGCGCAGAGCCCTGTCTCAGCCAGGTGAAGACTCCCAGCGCGGCGTAGCGTGGGGCGGGGGGAGTCTGTGTGTGTCTGTGTGTGTCGTGGCACGTGAACGTATCCTGCTTTTGTTCTGATCCTTGTTCTCCGTGCGCGGCTCACGGGGGTCGTTTCTCGTTCTGCATTGGTTTGATTTTTTGGTTTGGTTTGGTTTTTGCTTGTTCATTCGTTTCGTGGTGTCTTTGTCATTGACCCGAGTTTCTTTTTTGCACATAAAAGAGACAGAGGGACAGCGGGGGCGGGGGGGACGGGCTTACCTGCGTCGCAGTGGCAGGCTCCATTGCTTTAAGGATTTACTGTAATCCGCATTGCATGTGCTCTTAGACGCCAGCCAAGATTGGGGCCCCGTCATGCCAGGCTCTGCACAGACCCCAACTGAGAGCAGAGCGCCAGGTGCTGCACAGACCCTAACTGAGAGCAGGGCCCCATCGTGCCAGGTGCTGCACAGAGCCCTGCTGAGATCGAGTCCCCGTTGTGCCAGGCTCTGCACAGACCCTGACTGAGAGCAGGGCCTCATCATGCCAGGTGCTGCACAGACCCTGATTGAGAGCAGGGATCCAGGTGCTGCACAGACCCTGAGTGAGAGCAGGGCCCCATCGTGCCAGGTTTCACACAGAGCCCTGCTAAGACTGAGTCCCCGTTGTGCCGGGCGCTGCAGACAGGAGCGACGCCAGGGTTTTTGGTGCCCTAGGTGGGGTTTCTTCCGGGATTCTGGTTGTTGGCGGCAATTCTGCGGCAGGGGGGTCCTTCTGTGCTCCTGGTCTTCAGGGCACTTCAGCGGCAGGTCCCGGAGCAAGTGAAGGACCCGCCGCAGAATTGCCGATGATGACCCATAGCACGGAAGTACCCCCCCGCCGCCGAATTGCCGCCCTCCCAAATCCTGGCATCCTAGGCAACCACCTAGGTCACCTAAATGGAAGTGCCGGCCCTGGCTGCAGAGACCCCCAGCCGAAATCAGGGCTCTCGTCATGCCGAGTGCTGCACAGGCCCCAGCTGAAGTCAGGGCCCTGTTGTGTCAGGTGCTACACAGACAGTGAGGGGCAGGTCCTGCCCCAAGTTGCTTATGGTCTAAACGAACAAAGAGTTGGGGGAGAGGCAGGGTTATTGACCCCATTGTACAGATGAGAAACTGAGGCACAGAGCAACAAAGTGACATGACCAGGTCACACAGGAAATCTGTGGCAGAGGAAGGATTTGAGCCCAAGTCTTCTGGGTCCCAGCCCAGGCCCTTCTCTGCAAGCCCATCCTTTGTTTCTCGGTGCCTGGAAACCGCCACAGTCCCTCCCTGTGCTCTCTCTTCACTGGCTGGGCTCATGTCCTGCTGGCAGGGCCAGTGTAAGGATGTTTTGCGCCCTAGGTGAAACTTCCACCTTGCCCCCCCCCATGCCCCCAGCCTGAGGCGCTCCCCTCCTCCGCCCTGAGGTGCACCCCTTGCGGCAGCTCCCAACCCTCTGCCCTGAGGCACCCCCCCCGCCCCAGCTCACCCCTGCTCCGCCTCCTCCCCGAGCACACCGTCGCCACTTCACTTCTCCTGCCCCCTAGGCTTGCGGCACCAACCAGCTTACGCACCACAAGCCTGGGAGGCGGGAGAAGTGAAGCAGCCACGGCGTGCTCCGGGAGGAGGCGGCGCAGAGGTGAACTGGGGCAGGGAGTTCCCCTGCGTCCCCCCTGCTCATTTACTGCAGCCAGCCCTCCCCATGCCCCCCCTGCTCCAGCTTCCTCCACCTGAATGCCGGCAGCAACTGGGGCGGTCAAAGATCCGGCTGCCGCAGTCGCTGCCGAAGAAAAAGCTGCCCCCGCCTCCCCTCCCCCCAAATTCTAGCACCCTAGGCGGCCGCCTAGGTTGCCTAAATGGTTGCACCGGCCCTGTCTGCTGGGCCTCAGCCAGCGGGGAGATCTAGGCTGCACCAGGGGTCCCTAGTGGCTGGGAGTCTGCCCAAGCCGATGGGGTTCACTTTGCAGGGTGATGAGTCTTGGGGGTAGTGGTGTGGGGGGGGAGCCTTGAGGCTCAAATTTACAAACAGGAGCCAGGCTCTGCTCCCTGACTGAACAGCCTGGGGGTGAGAGACCCCCGCAGTGCCCGATGGCGTCGTGCCCGTGCCTCGGTCTGGGCCCTCATGCTTGGAAACGGCAGCCTCCGCGTGTTTGGTCTGCGGGGGGGAACGTGGGCACTGGGACAGAACCACTTGCTGGGGCGACCAGGGCGGGTTGGATTACAGGTGTTTGTCTGAGGAGAGGCCAGCCAGCGAAGGGGGACCCGGGGCTGGGATAGCAGTGGGGGCGGGGGTACCAAACAGCCCCTGCTGACCCCATCTCTCAGTCACCCCCGTCAGTTAGCACTAGCTTCAGCTCAGCCCCTGCAAAGGCCTCATGCCCCTGCTCCTGCCAACAGGCTCCGGGCCTGGATGCTCCGGCAGTACGCCAGCATGGGGCAGAAAGCCACCCCTGGGGAGTGAAGGGGGGACCTGGTCCTGCTACCGTGGGGTGAGCTCAGGCCACCAAAGTGCACATGGGTCCCGGCTCTGGGGCTCCGTGCTGCTGGCCGATAGCGTGGTCCCAGCCTCCTGTCACCGGACAGCAGGCCTAGAGTGGCACGACGACCCCCCTCCGCCCCAGTCCTTCCCCCCAGCCTGAGAGCCTGGGGTGCCCACACCCCATTCCCTTGGCATCCTATCCATCGCACCCAGGCCCATTCTCAGATGGGTCCCTGACTCCCATATTCTGTATCTCTCCCCCCATACCAAGAGCCGTGGACCCCCCCCCCCACACACACACACCAGTGCAGTAACCAGCCAACCAGCTGGCATGAGGCACGCCCACTGCATGTGGCATGAAGGTGCCCATTTCCCATCAGCCGTGTCATTCTGTCCCATCCGTTTATTTTCTCATTCGCCTTTTTTTCTTCATCTCTTTTTCCCTTCTTTGCTGGAAAAAAGGAAGCTCGGGCATGAATGTGGGGGGAGTTATGGGGCTGAGACTCACAGGTTCCCTCCCCCCAAGCCTCTGCTGCCCACTTGCCCCCCCAGGACCCAGCCCCATCACTCGCGTGCTGCCAATCAGGTCTGGTGCCTGCTGAGGGTCAGGGGGTAAAGGGAGGCAAGCAGGTTAGCGGGGAGAGGCGATTGGAAGACCAGTGAATATGGCCCAGCGAATGACTGTGGGGGCCAAGCAACACCGCGCCCCCCCCCTTAGGGTTAGCAGGCGTTAGCCCCTCTCCAAGCTCCAACATCCTCACCCCTCCCCGGTGGCACTGGTACAGACCCAAAACGCCCAGCTCCATGATATCGCTATTTTCTGTATTGCGGCCCAGAGCGTGCCAGGCACTGCGCAGCCAGAGGGAGAGGCAACTCCCCCCCCCACCCCAAAGAGCTTGGTCTAGGCAAAGGGGAAGTGGCTTGTTTTGGGTCAGCCGACAGCTCAGTGGCACCAGGACTAGACCCCCGGCCCCGGGCCGACATCTGGCAAAGCAGCTGGTGAGAGACCCCATCAAAGCTCTGAGCCCTCCGGCGAGCCAGGCCTTTGACGGGGTCCCAACTCTGGCCTCCCCCAATCAGTGCCGAGGCTTTGCACGTTCCCGGACGCACGACAGATCAAAACACAGCAGTTCCCGGCAGTGACCTCCCCAGGGCAGGGGTTTGGGGGGTGGGGGGGGATGATCCGAAACAAACCACATTGCGTCTCTTTTAGTGTGTAAGAAACAAGGTGATTTACGTACAGCGCTGACATGAACTTTTCCCTTTTCTTATTTAAACCTCCCCCCCCCCCAAAAAAAATCCCAAATCCCGTTTTCTTTCTTTGTTGCTTTAACCCCCTCACCCCGGCAGGGTTACCAATCATATCTTGAGACGCCTCTGTCGCTAGCCGTCATTCGCTGTCACGAGAGCCGTAGCTCCACCCCCTTGTAAGTCGCACCCGCCGGACTGACCGACGTGGTGTAGCTCGCGCTCGCTCACGGGACTCTGCCGCTGCCTTGTCCCCTGTGGTGCTTGGATCCCCGTCATGTGAGCAGAGCTAGCGAGTGCACGACGGCCGTGCCGTAGCGGTGGTTGGCTGTGCCGTGAGGTCTTTTCTCTTGCTGGTGGGCTCAATGGCCAGTAGTTTTCGTTCGGTGAAATCCCCGGTCCAAAAAATAAACCTTCTTCCCTTCCCCAGCTGTGAAACCCAAACCAGTGTACAAGTCCTCTTGTCCTAGTCGCTAGTTCAGTCCCTCCTCTGTTATTTTTCTGCTCTGATTGTCCCCCTGACCCCCACCCCCACCCCATCTCTTAGAACTTTTTTTTTGTTGGTCGTTCGGTCATTGCTTGTGTCATGTTTGCTGCTTGTTTGGTTTGTTTCCTGGCCGTAGCTGAGCTGGGGTCAGGCCTGTTGCTGCGCTCTGTGTGTGTGTGTGTGTGTGTGTGTGTGTGTGTGTGTGTGTGTGTGTGTGTGTGTGTGTGTGTGTGTGTGTGTGTGTGTGTGTGTGTGTGTGTGTGTGTGTCTTAAAGTGCCTCTGTGCAGGCCCCAGGGGGCGGGGAGGGTCCCTTCCGCCTCCCTCTTTGCCACCTGAATGCCCAACACAGCAGCACGGCTCCTGGGCCACAGTAGGAAACCCCAAACCCACCAACCCCTTCCTGTCCCCCAGGACTCTAGTTGCTGTGCAGAGAATAAGCATAGGAGGCTGGGGCATGTCCTCTGCAGTGGGACACTGCAGCTGGTTACATGGAGCTCATGCACCCACTGTTAGCATGCAGCCACCTCTTAGGCAGGGCATGGCTGCTGTTTATGGAGGGGCTCAGGCCATCATTGCTACAATGCACCCATGCTGGGGCAGAGTATGGCAGCTGTTTATATAGAGTGCACCCCACACACACACTAGCAAAATGCAGCTGCCTCTGGAATGGGACACAGGGGCTGGTTATAACAATTGCACAGCACCACTGCACAACATTTAGAGGAAGTCGTGGGGAGGGAAACATGATCCGTGTCATGCAGCGATCAGCATACAGGAGGCTTTCTAGTGATTGGGGGAGGGACTGGGCATCAGGATGCCTGCGTTCGATCCCTGGCTGTGGGAGGTGTCTGTATAGTGGCTCCTCACCCTCCTTCTAATGAACCATCCCTCAGGGCTCCAGCCTCCCCTCACCACTCCGTGTGCCAGAGATGGGCGCAGGGCGGGGGAATGTGGGTGCAGATCCTGGCAGCACTTTTGTGCCCAGCCTCCTGGGAGGGCAGCAGGGTCACACCCATAGGTGTCTTGCTGGGCCAGGCCTTGCCCTTTCTGGAATCAACCCCCTCACCCAAGAATAGAGTGGTCATGAGTCTGGCAGATGCCCTGCAGCACTGCAGACTCGGAGCTTAGCTGGGCGGGCCGGGGGGGGGGAGGCAGTACCCTTGAACAGACCTGGGGAGAGAGATGCCCCACCCGGACCCATTGCCAGGGTGGGCTGCCCACACCCTTTTACCAGCACCTCCTAGGACTGGCAGGGCCTGTAAGCCCCAGGGGCACGTGTTAGGTCAGTGCCAGAATTGGGTTAGCCAACAGCTGTGACTGGGCACGATCCCCGCCTCCCGCCATACACTGCAGGCTCAGGCCAACTTCACCCCCCCATACACACACACACTAGCTGCCCACTGCTGGTGCCAGCTGAGTGGACAAGGTGCAGGGAGGAGGTGGCAGCATAGCCCCCCCGCCCATGTGCCCAGCTTGGCAGTGGCAGCTGCGCCCCCCCCTTCGCAGAGCCTCTCTACTACAGCTGACCCCAACATCACCCCCCACACACACACATCCCCTCCTTTGCCCTTCCATCCCTGGCATGGCTCCAGCACCATCGGTCCCCCGACACTACATCCCATTTGACAGCCTTGCTAAAGGAGAGTCGTGATTGGCTGTTACTTAGCAACCAGAGAGCATCCACTTCTGGTGCAGTGTTTGGGGGGTGGGGGGATTGTGTCTGGGACTTTGACCAGCCAAGGAGGTTACATTTGGGGTGGATGTTGTGTGGCCCTTGGCAGGCCATGGTGGTGAATGTGGGCAGACGGGGGGGGCTGGGTTTAGCTCCAGCCCATGGAGTTGCTGTGGGCTGGGTAAGGCCTCCCCATGGCCGCAGGGGGTGCAGGCCACAGAGCCACCAGCCGAGCTCAGAGGCCACAGCATCCAGTGATCTCGTGCGAACTGTGCTGGGGAATCTGCTTTCAGTCCCCTTCAAAGGGCCATGCCTCCTCCCACAGCCCCCGTGGGCACTGGGTTTTATTGGGGGGGTATGAAATGTCTTAGCCCCGTTGGGAGGAGCCACCAGCCAGCCAGTGCTCCCGGAGGGAATAACCTCAGGCCCAGCGCTTGGGGTGACGCCGGTCGCTCCTGCAGGGGTGTCCCCTCTGGGGCAGGCGTGGGAGCAGGCCCAGCTTTTTCTGGGGGCTCCCTCAGCCTGTCCTGCTACTCAGGGTGGTCCCAGGAGGATGCTCAATGGGGTTATTTGGGCTGTGGGGGCTGTGATTGGCCACCTAGCAGCAGGGCAGGCCCAGCATTCCCTGGCTTTGCCCAGGCTCCTGGCCCCTGGTCCCAGGCAGAGCCAAACCCCATCTTGCTGCACCCCGGTGAGCCGCTTGGTGACAGGCCCTAGTGGCTGGTCCCACACCCCGCCAGCCCCTCGGGGAGACAAGCCCATCAGGGGTCTTGAGGGCAGGGGTGATGCAGGCAGGCGGTTGGGGGGAGAGGAGAATCCCTGGATTTCAGCTGGAATATTCCAATAGTTGCAAGCATGGCCCCTGCCCACAGCTCTGCTGATGCCGCTCCCTCCCGACCCGTAGCCCCCTGCTCTCCCAGGCCTCGGCTCGCCTCCCCGCACAGATCTGTTGATGCCCCTCGGTGCCCCTTGCTACTCCAACTTTTGGTTCCTCTCAGGAGCTTTGGCGTGCCACTCACACCCAACCGGCAGCACCTGGTAACCAGCCATAATCCCCTCCTACCCCCCACCCTTTCCTCCCGTCATTCCAACCCCCACCCCAAAGTCCCAGCCCATCCTTTGCAGCGGGATGACAGGCAACCCCACCCCATGTCTAAATTGTGCCATCTCTGGGGCATGTGGGGACTCGAACCGGCTGGTGCCCTTCTGTGCATGTGCCAGCCTGAGACCCGGCCCCCATGCTCTGGTCTGGAGCAGTGCAGCTCGGGACACCATTAACTCTCCCTCTCTCTCTTCTCTGCCCCTCCCTCCTGCCCCCCCCCCCCAGGTCTGGAGCTCAATGGAGGAGGGAGCCCCCAACTGACCTCCACCTGGCCCATCCTCCCTCTCCCCCACCCACTGCAGCTCATCCCTCGCCTGTGCCTCATCGCCACACTGATCCCGGCCACTTGACCTGCCAGCTGGGAGGACGAAGCCGATCGGCGGAACCAAAAGCACCTGCCTCCACCCATCAGCCCCGGGCTGCGCCTAGCCCCACCAGCAGCCTGCAGTTTGGGGTGGGGGCAGGCTTTTCACCTGTGATCTCGGCCCTGCCTCATCAAGAGCAGAGGAGGGGGAAAGGAGCCCCCAGCCCTGATCCACCCTGCCCCCGGAGTAGCCATGAATTCCTGCCACCGTAGCCCAGGGGGGAACAGACTGGGCTCAGCCCTAGGGAATCAGCTGGAGGGCTTGACCCTGCCCCGGGGCGGGGGGGGGGGGAGGCCCTGTCCCTGTGTCCAGCTGGAAGGCGGGGGTAGGGGGGTCCATCCTCTCAGCTTTCTTCTCACCCAATGGGACCAAAAGCGGCTCCGAGTACCGAAGGCCTCTGGGAGGGGGAGCTAGACACACGAGGGGTGGGGGCAGAGCTAGCAGAGGGCATTGCAGGCCACAGCTGGATGCCTCTGATTTCAGGGGGTGGGGGGGCTGGCCATGGGGGGGGCGCACTGGTATATCATTTTCCTCCACTACTGCCAGGGGAGCCGGTTCCTCCATCTGGGATCCTCCACCACCATTCTGGTCAACCCGGGAGCCTGGGGGGATTATGCCTGGCCAAGGGTAGGAATGCTGGGGAGGAGGGGAGATTAAAGCTGGCCTTCCCCTGCCTCCCGGAGCCTCGCCCCAAGCCCACCTGGGCTCTCTGATTGCCTCTGCATCCGGTTACCACCTGCTGGGGCCCAGAGGTGGGGGGAGGAGAGGCCCAGGCCCTCCCCACCTCTATCCCTCAACACAGCATCCAGGGGCAAACCACAGCAGCTACGGCTGGCACAGCTGGGGGGGGGGGCAACAGCTTCTACATCCAGCAGCCAAGTGGGGGCTAGCACATGGCAAGACTGGGTGCCCCCACCTGGCCTCCATTGGGCTGATGCCCCACCTGCACTCCCCTCCCCCTGTCAATCAAGGCAAGCAGTTTCAGACAACTCCAAGCCCCCACCTCATGCACAATCAGCTCCCTGCCTCCACGGCCCAGGCAGAACCCCCTTTGTGGATTTCCGAGCCACAGCTGCTGCTTCAGTTCCACCCAGTTTTCCCACCATGTGGATTTTCTCCTCCTTGATGGTTAAAAATTTGCTGTTTTCAAATCCTGGCCCGGTCAGGAAGAGCCAGAGAAGCCGATTTCACCTCCTGCTGAACCCCACAGAGAGCCGCAGCGTCCTTTGGGTGGCAGAAGGCAAAGAAACTCTCCACGTACCATCGGGAGTGACAGTTCTGACCAAGGGGGCTCTTGGGGCTGCATCCAAGCAGTTGCCGGCTGCCCCCTGACCTGCCACGGCATTTCCTCCGCATCCGGCCTTAGCTCATTTCCCTTGTTCTGTGCAGCAGCCCTCTGAAAATACCAGCTCTGCACTTGAAATCCAGCTCACTGCCCCGAGAAGCAGCCCTGAGCCTGCGATGGTTTATGCTTGGGAGCAACTGCACGCTCCAAAGTGACACTGTACTTCTGCTGTCATAGTGTCTGGTGCCCCCAACTGAGATCAGGGCCTCGTCGTGCCAGGCGCTGCCCAGACACAGTAACTGAGATCAGGGCCTCGTCGTGCCAGGCGCTGCCCAGACACAGTAACTAAGATCAGGGCCTCGTCGTGCCAGGCGCTGCCCAGACACAGTAAGCAACAGCCCCTTCCTGGAAGGCTTTATCATCTATTAAAGAGTGGGAGGGGAAACTGAGGCACAAACAGGCACATGACTTGCTCATGGTCAGGGGTGCAGAGAAGACCAGAACCCAGGTGTTCTGGCTCCCAGTCCAGCCTCCAAGCCCCTGGGTCAGGCTGCTTCTCCAAGTGGGCCCAGCTGTAAAGTTACTCCAGTGAGATTGCAGGGTCTCTGCTCCCCTCCGCTCACAGCTCCCGGTCAGAAATTACGCTTCTCCGGCTTTCGTTCTGCTCTCCAGCCGTTCTGTTCTGAGGCCCTTGCCAGCCGGCACTTGTAAAATAGCATGAAACTCCACATGCTAAACAGCCTCTCATCTCGACCGTGCTCTGAAATCAACCTATACCACAGGAAAGAGAAGAAAAACTATGTTTACAGTCTCCTGCTAATCCAGTAATTGTAAATAATTTCGTTGAGATTAGCTGTGATCCAAAAGGATTCAAGTTGCTGCCATTTTCTCCTCTCCAATTTTAGAGAATTTTAATGGTTTTTCTTTTTTTTTTTTCTTTTTATTTGAGGGTGGGGGAGAGGGAGGGGGTTTATTACCTGGTACTTTTATTTAGAGGGGAAAAATACAACTTTTAGTGGGGAAAAAGAAGAGAAAAGTTGAAGTCTATGTTTCAGACGAAATCGATGCTTAACTTATTTGTTATTTATTGCCATTTACTTTAAATAATTTAATTTTTTTTCTGTCTAAATAAAAAGAAGTAAAATCAAAGAAAAGTCCCTGCGGCTGGGTTTTTAATATTATTAGTGGCTTTAGAGAGAAAAAAAGACACAGCCAGAGTAACAGATGCAGGGCAACTTGAGCTCGGCACTCCTTCATGCCAGGCACTGCATGGACACAGAGGAACCGAGATCAGGGCCCCCGTTATGCCCTCACTGCCCAGACACAGAGTAACAGAGATTGGAGCCCAGTCATACCAGGCGCTGCCCAGACACACAGTGACTAAGATCAGGGCCCTGTTGTGCCGTGTGCTGCACAGACAGAGTGAGAGACAATCCCTGCCTCAAAGAGCTCACAATCTAAATAGACAAAGGCTGCACAGGAAACTGAGGTACAGCAAGGGGAGGTGACGTGTCCAAGGTCAGCTCAGTGGCAGAACCAGGAGTCCTAAGCCCCAGGCCACTGCTGCATCTAATTTGCTGCATCTGCCCTGCCCACTAGACCATGCTCACTTCATTGCAACACCCACTCCGCTAAACCAAACCCACTTTCCAATAATATAAGACCACCTGCCCACAGCACTGATCAGCTCAATGTCCCAACTCCCCACGTCTAGAAAGTCACCAGAACAATAAAAGGGCAGACGGGCTTCGAGAACCTCAACTGAAGTACCAATACCCCATCCCCAAGGAGCAATGCTGCCCCAAGAACTGGCTGTAGGCACAGAGTCTCAGGGAGAAAGTGACACCACCCCCTGCTGCTTGCAACAGCTCCCCAAAAAGCGACACCGTCACAACACTAACAGTGATGCAGCCTTTCTCCTGAGACTAAACGCTTGTAGCAAGACTGCACGTAACGGCACCGCCTGGAGAGCCCTTGCTGTAACACTTCGGCTCCAGCTCTGTTGAGCGCATGACGTCACTACCAGCTGTTGGCGTGGCAATAGCTGGCTGGAGAACGCTCCCACCCAGAGATGGTCAGATGGGATTGCCCCGGGGTGGGTGGGGGCTGAAGGCTCACGATGCAGGCAACTGCTGCCTTTGAGTCAGGACTGATGAGGGCCCCTCCTGTCCCGCACCAGCAACCGCAGAGAAAGCAGCAGCTGGGCTGGGCGACGGCTCTGAAAATACACGAGGAGCCCACTCCCCTGGCAGCTGTTTGCTCACAAAGGAAGCACGGGCACTTCCAAAGGTTTCCCTTGCTCAGGCCATGGTGGTGGGGGAGAGGAGGGAGGAGAGAGGAGCATGTGATGACGGCCAGCATGCAACCCTTGAGGCCAGGAAGCGAAGGCAGCCATCTTCGGAGGGAGCATGTGATGAGCCCAAAATTAACTGGCAGAGCTGAGATTTGGACCAGGACACCCAGGCTCACACCTGCCGTCTGTGCAAAGCGCCCCAAGATCTAGATCAGGGTTATGTCTCATGAGAAAGACAACGCCCCCCGGCGGCAGGGCATCTCCTGCAGCACAGCGCCCCAGAGCACCACAGCCCCCCCCCAGGGGTACGGTGCCCCCCCAGCAGCCAGGCATCCCCTGCAGCACAGTGCCCCAGAGCACCACAGCCCCCCCCCAGGGGTATGGTGCCCCCCCAGCAGCCGGGCATCCCCTGCAGCACAGTGCCCCAGAGCACCACAGCCCCCCCAGGGGTATGGTGCCCCCCCAGCGGCAGGGCATCTCCTGCAGCACAGTGCCCCAAAGCACCACAGCACCCCCCAGTGGTACGGTGCCCCCGGCGGCACGGCATCTCCTGCAGCACAGCACCCCAGAGCACCACAGCACCCCCCAGGGGTACGGTGCCCCCCCCAGCGGCAGGGAATCCCCTGCAGCACAGTGCCCCAGAGCACCACAGCACCCCCCAGGGGTACGGTGCCCCCCCCAGCGGCAGGGAATCCCCTGCAGCACAGTGCCCCAGAGCACCACAGCACCCCCCAGTGGTACGGTGCCCCCGGCGGCAGGGCATCTCCTGCAGCACAGCACCCTCTAGCAGCACACTGACATTTCCTACAACAACCTGGGCACCTCCCAAGCAGGCTGTGGGGGGCCCTGGCTGTGCCCAACACTGAGTGCCCGTATGATTCATAGACTCAGACTCTAGGACTGGAAGGGACCTCGAGAGGTCATCAAGTCCAGTCCCCTGCCCTCATGGCTGGGCCAAATACTGTCTAGACCATCCCTGATGGACATTTATCTAACCTACTCTTAAATATCTCCAGAGATGGAGATTCCACAACTTCCCTAGGCAATCTATTCCAGTGTTTAACCACCCTGATAGTTAGGAACTTTTTCCTAATGTCCAACCTAAATCTCCCTTGCTGCAGTTTAAGCCCATTGCTTCTTGTTCTATCATTGGAGGCTAAGGTGAACAAGTTTTCTCCCTCCTCCTGATGACACCCTTTTAGATACCTGAAAACTGCTATCAGGTCCCCTCTCAGTCTTCTCTTTTCCAAACTAAACAAACCCAATTCCTTCAGCCTTCCTTCATAGGTCAGGTTCTCAAGCCCTTTAATCATTCTTGTTGCTCTTCTCTGGACCCTCTCCAATTTCTCCACATCTTTCATGAAATGCTGTGCCCAGAACTGGACACAATACTCCAGTTGAGGCCTAACCAGCGCAGAGTAGAGCAGAATAACTGCTCATGTCTTGTTTACAACACACCTGTTAATGCATCCCAGAATCACGTTTGCTTTTTTTGCAACAGTATCACACTGTTGACTCATACTTAGCTTGTGGTCCACTATGACCCCTAGATCTCTTTCTGCCATACTCCTTCCTAGACAGTCTCTTCCCATTCTGTATGTGTGAAACTGATTGTTCCTTCCTAAGTGGAGCACTTTCCATTTGTCTTTATTGAACTTCATCCGGTTTACCTCAGACCATTTCTCCAATTTGTCCAGATCATTTTGAATTTTGACCCTGTCCTCCAGACCAGTTGCAATACCTCCCAGTTTGGTATCGTCTGCAAACTTAATAAGCGCACTTTCTATGCCAATATCTAAGTCGTTGATGAAGATATTGAACAGAATCTCCATCTCTGGAGATATTTAAGAGTAGGTTAGATAAATGTCTATTAGGGATGGTCTAGACAGTATTTGGTCCTACCATGAGGGCAGGGGACTGGACTCGATGACCTCTCGAGGTCCCTTCCAGTCCTAGAGTCTATGAGAGCCGGTCCCAAAACAGACCCCTGTGGAACCCCACTTGTTATACCTTTCCAGCAGGATTGGGAGCCATTAATAACTACTCTCTGAGTACGGTTATCCAGCCAGTTATGCACCCACCTGATGCACAGGCGTTATGTGCTGTGCGAAGCCCTCTCATTTAAGCCCCCAGACGTTGCACAGCCTGACTGCACCGGCAATACACAAGGATGCGCCTTCCAAGGAACCAAGTGACTCCACGAGATGGCAGCGCAGGGCAAAGTTTGTGCCACTCTCCCAAGTCTTGCATACAAGAGTCGATGCTGCTTCTGGTGGGGTCTCAGGCCTCTTCTGGATGAGGAGCCAGCAAACGCTACAGGTGAACGTGTACATAACTGGCATAGATGTGGTTTCCTGTGGCAGATCCTTGGCCACCCACAACCATTGCAGGCTGTTGGATCTTTGCTTTGCATGGGGCACCTTTGGGGGTAATGCACCTTGCTGTGACGTTCACGGAGACCTGACAAAGCTGCTGCCACTTTGTGGGCTGCTGCTGAGGCACCAGGCTTTGGCTGCTCATAAAATATGGCCTCAAGCAGCCTTGAATCCACCAGATGAATGAGATGCTCAGGCCGAGGCAGCTGAGCTTTCACGAGTGTGTTTTGAAGGCCGTCCCTGCACCAACATCCGAGGATTGTGCTAGTAGGAGTCTTGTCGCACCATTCATCCATGCAAACAGACCAGAGGTGGCACACGTGGGATCGATCCAGTTTCCTAAAGTGGTGACCCTACGCTGTCCATCTCTCACATCCAATGAGAGGCGTTGTGTCAGCATGATGGCCCGGCAGACAGGCTGCTTAGTGTCTATTTTGGTGCGACAGTGCCCCAGATGCAGCCAAGGCAGGTCCAGGAGGACGTTGTTGATTTTAATAATCAGGCATACGTGTGTGGCCTCCAGCACAGGTTGGGCACTTCAGACTGACTGTAAAACCAAAGCGACTGACTGCACGGGCAAAGCATTCAGCTATAAACCGGACATGAACTGAGCACGCAAACAGTGCTCAGCCGTCAGCAAAGAAAATCTCCTTGATGGGTGAATCTGCCACTTTCAGGCGAGAATGGCAGCTTTGCAGGTTGAAAAACTCCCCCGCAGTGCAGAACTGGCTCTAGCCTCCTCTGTCAATCATCTCACGTTTATAGGTTGACGATGTTTGCGTGCAAAACCTCCCTCTTGCTCCCAGAGAACGGGGAGGTGCCCTGCAGTGTGGTAGCCACCCTGCTTATAGACCTTGGCAGGAACGCCACCTGCTCCAGGCATTGGGCCCAGTTTGATTGCTGTGACGGCCTCAGAGGAGGTGGGTACCAATGCCCGCTCTGATGTTAATGGGCAGTACGGAAAAGGGAGTAGCCTGTAATGGACACGCAGGGCAGAGGGCTTGGATCTCAGCAGAACCGGCCTCTTCTTCTGGGCCTGCTCTGCTCCATCAGTCTTCCGGTCACCTTCTCTGCGTGAGGCTGGCCTGTCTCGCCCACCCATGCACATACACACGCCTGGGTAGCCCTAACCCTGCATAACCACCCTGTGGAGATGTGAGAGCTTGGACTTCTCTCTACCGAGCCCTGGCTGCGCCCCACGGCCTGCTGAGGGCAGAGGAGAAGAGGCTGTTTTTTTAGCACTTACACAACAGGCATATGGGAGCTGCAGGCCAGCACTGAGGAGCATCAGCAGAGCTGTGGGTGAGGGAACCAGAGCTGGGATAGCCAAGAGCGGGTTGTGCCTCCCAGGGTAGCAGGCACTCCTTGTGAGGGGAGGGGAAATTCACAGTCTTCATGGTTCAGAAGCAGCCCCCCATCTCTTGCAGGTGTCAGGCATTAGTCTAACAAATCGGTGTCCAAAGCTGAGGGCCACTCCTGTCCCAGCTCCTCTGCCACGGCCCTGCCCACAAGGCTTGGCTGCTGGCAACACCCCCACTCCAGGAAGGCCAGACAGGCCTGGCCTCCCACCCCGAAGGAGGCCTGGCCATGGAGTGAGGGCCATGGTGCAGAGGTGGCAGCAGTCAAGTGACACCCACAGCACCCTAGCTTGCTGTGCTGTTGGGGAAGGCGCTGTCCTCTTCCATCGCCCACGGGCTTCTCCAGGTGTCACACCTCGTGCTCTGGTGGCTGGTGGCTCCTCCAGGCCAGGGAAGCCCAGGTAAGGCGGGGTGGGAGGGGCAGCCAAGTTCTTCATGCACAGGAGCCAGATGTGCCACAACAGCACCACAAGAACCGCCTGCAGGGGCGGAGCTCGGCAAGGGAGGGGTTGAGACTGGAGGATGGAGCCTGACATCACTGGGGAAATGGGGCAGGGCCAGGGGGCAAAATGGGGGCCGTCCTCACCAGGGGCAGGTGTGAGAACAGCACAGATCATAGGGAGATGGGGTGGGACTGGGGGGGGAGGGGAGACAAACGGGGGGGGGCGGCAGTGGGGCCTCCATTCCCCCAGCCAGCAGGATCTAGGCCCAGGGCAGATGGGGCAGTTCGACAGGTCCCTGAGGCTGTTTCTCTGCTCACTTAGACCAGATCAGAGCGAGCTCCACAGATGGGCAAGGATCCCCCAGTCCAGTCACTGCCCCATCCTTCCCCAGACCCTCACAACCTCCCTCCCCCTACACGTACCCTCCCAAACCCCTCCCCCACACGACAGACAAAGGGGGCCGGAGAGGTTGAACTAGTCGTTTCATCAATAAATCAATTTATTTAAAAGAGTATGTTACAATTAATTACACTAAGTGACTTGACCAAACAATTTTAGAGTGGTTAGCTCTACAGAACAAGGAATGAAACACTGTTAGCAATCGGGTTTTTGTTTTTTCTCCTTCTTCACATTGCTGAATCACAAAAATAAAAAATACAAGATACTGCCGTGAAAATACGATTAGAGTTCTCTCAAATAAATTAAAACGAGTGTGGCTGGGATTGAAACCTGGGTTATTTGACTGGCTCAAAAAAAAAAAAGGGGTAGGGTGGGGGGCACGTGATACAAAATTTCTGTAAATTTAGTAGCAGGCATCAGTTCAATCCCCCTCCCATTCCCCCACAAGGGGGAACTCCCCCCCACCTTACATCAAAAGCTCTGACTGTTGTATTATTGCTGTTGTATCTGTTGCTTTCCTCCCACGGATGAACCTTTGCACAACACGCTTCAACCCAGGGTTGGGATGGAAGAGGGACGGCCAGGGTAAGGTATAAAATGCAGAAGGGATGAACTGGGGGCACTGACTTACAGAGTCCCTCGGCCCGAAAGCTCAATGTAACAGACTACTTATACATACACAATGGTCTGCGGCCTTGGCTAGAGGGCAGTTGCTTTGTTGCCACCAGCTAAGAGCTGCAAGGTAACAGGTCAGGGAACTTCTAAACTGGAGCAGCTGGAATCTAAGCCAGGAAGAAGAGGATAGTGGCTAGAGAGGGTCAAGGGATAAAGCAGACACGGCAGCTGGGTGCTTGCTAAACTGAATTCTGAAGCTGTGTTAACATTTTTTGTACACCTGCATTTAAATACAGTTCCCTCTAGAAAGGTGCTAGGATAGTGTGTCTCACCTGCAGACTGGGCTAGGGTGTGGGAACTCTCCAAACGCAGGGAGAAGTAAGGTTCCAGAGACTTTCCACCTCTCTATCTGTCAGGTTGTGTGCACCAGGAATGAACAAGAGGAGAGGCCTGGTGCTGCAGCCCAGCAGGGAGAAGAATGTGCAGGAGCACGCAAGGGGCCTTCCTGCTAATGGGAAGCTACTGTATTGTGTCCAAACTACCTAGTTGCTGAACTGGTTTGGTGCAATCTGACGGGTTAACTGGAAGCAGAAGAGCTTCGTGCTGAAGGTCAACTACATCTTGGATACCCTGCTTGGGTGAGAAACATACCCCCAGCCACTCCCCCAAATATCCAGCCCTACCCCACCCCACCCCACCCCGGTTATTTCAAACAGGGACAAATTCTGTTCTCAGCCACCCTGCCCAGGGCTGTGCCAGAGGGCAGCAGACTCCGCTGTAACAGGGCAGTGCTCTGTAAACCCATAACAGCCTTTTGGTTGGAGTCCTTTCCAGCACTCGTGACCAAGTTCCATGCTCTCAGCTGGAGAGCTTTGCAGTCAGAATACAGGATCGCTTGGTAAGCGTGAGGGCTATGGAGGCTTTATACAAATTTGTTTAGAAAAACAGAACAGTCTCCATGAGCTAGGCTGCCGTCAGCTTTAATAATACATGCTTCACTTCCAAAGCAGAAGTGTAGGGGTGTGCATGTGTGTGTGGTGGGGAGGGGGATCTATAAACCACTTGTTTTTTTACAAATGCATCACTCGCCAACTTCGGTTTGCAAGCGGTGAAAAGCTTTTGCACAGATAAAAATGTAATTTTCCCAGAGAGCACTTGGCCATCTAAGCCACTCAAAACAGGTTAAGAGTCCATAAATCTAGCTTTGAGTTAGTTTCCCAGCCCTGAAGTAGAGCTCTATGCAAGCTCTCACCAACAGAAGCTGGTCCAATAAAATATATTCCCTCCCCCACCTGGTCCCTATAAGTGTGGAGGAAAACACAGCAAAAAAGAAAAATCTGCAAGACAGCAAAAAAGCAATTACTTTGCTTTGGCCATTACTGCAGACCATCAGGATCAGAGGAGGAAGGGGGGCTGAGAAGTTTATTTCTCATCTAATTAAGGCTTCATCAGCTGCATCTTCTACCTATTTAATTTAGAGAGCGTTTGAGGAGAGCAGTTTATTATACCAAGTGTAACCTGACCTATTTAACTTGTGCTCAGGCTTATAGGTCTGACTTCAGAGCAGCCAAAGCCTATCAACTGATTTTTTAAAAAATCTGAAAAGTAAAGAGCCTGGAAATGGAAGGACCGGGGTTGCATTTTTAAAAAGTGCCTTGTGTTCAGATAGAGAGAGAGCCTCAATGCTTATTTCTGATGGGACCAGAAATAGGACAAATTAAATGAGCCAAGGATTTGTTTTAAAAAAAGGAAGAGAAATTGACAGATTACCCGTTTCTTTCCAAATTTAAACATACACAAACACACACAAAATCAGCATTTCAGGACCAGTCCTGTGGAAGTGGAAATTTCAGTTCTTCCCCCTCAGGCCCCAAAATCTGACACTCTGACGTGAACAAAGGTGCTTGCTTTCTAGCTCTCTAAACAGACAGAGAATGAGCAACATACCTAACAATGGTTAAATGTCACAGCACAGAAGTCAACTGGAGGAGGTTACTAGTTCTTAAGTCGCCCTACTTCAGTCAGCAGTGAAATTTCATGTTTATGGCTCTCGCTCCATTTTTGTTTTTTTAACATGGGTCCCGCTGCAGAACTTACTACTGCAAAGAGATTTCCAGCTTCTTTAGCTATGGAAAATTTGAGTATTGGCACAAGTCCTTCCCTAAATCCAGTGGACTGAGAGAAACCTGGCAAAAACAAACAATGGCTGATTACAGAGCTACTGCCTGTGTGAAAAGGGTCATAAGGAATAGGGGAGAATCTCCCTTCCACTACACCCCACCCCTGGATTTTAGGGAATAAGTAGAGGCAAGTTAAATCTTCTCAAGGTGCACCCCAAAACTGGGGGAGAGGAGACTTGGAGCCTGAATAAATTACAGACAGGGGAGGTGTTTGGGAAATGAGAATTAAGCATTTGGGCAGGTGGCTCCCCTTTTGGGGAACTCATGTAGTGAAAACTGCCCCCTCCTGCCCATGGAAACCAGCTCCTATCCAAACACCACAGCTAGCACATTTCACCCGATAAACCCAATAATTGGTTTTCCAAGCCCAAAGGTGGCTCCAGATCTCTGGGGCTCCCTTATTTCCTTCCCAGCAGGAGACTAGCTGGACATACTTACAGCCGCACTGGATGCCAAGGGAGCTAAGACTGGGAGAATACAAGTTGCACAGAAGCTGCATTCCTCCCATAACACTGCAGAGCAAGTCTAACGTCCACCGTCCTCTCCTGCTAGCCCTGAGGAAGAACCCGGCTTAGCATCCCTCCAACAGGTGCTTGGCTGTGTGCAGAGAACTGTCAGCAAAGCCAAGCCGGCCGTGCATGCAGAGCAATCTGGGTCCAAGCCTCCCCCTCTAACACAGATCAATGCTGGAACATGAACTCCTCCAGAGGCCCCCCAAAGCAGTACTTCTTCCTGTGACATATACACCCGCTGAACTCCTCCGATTTGAGTCACATGAGTAGCCGAGCTCAACGAACAGAGACTGGGGAGGGGCTCTAAACACTGCTGCTGAGATCTTTCCATCTGTTCTGATTAAAACAGAAGGAAACGTAGAGCCCCTGTCTCATCAGCAATGAGACAATCTTGTCTCTCCATACAAGAGACATTGCCAGTAGCTTATTCAGCCCTTTGGGTAATTTGTTGGGAGAGGCTAATACTGCACACTTGGATAGGGCCTCCCAGTCAAGGGTTTCAAAGTGCTTTACACAGGTGGGTATGAACACCTCATTCCGCTGGTGGGGAAACTGAGGCACAGAGGGGGAAGCGACTAGCCCAAGGTCACCCAGAACGTCAGTGGCAGAATCAAAAATAGAATCTGGGTCTCCTGCTCTAACCACCAGAACAAGTTGACTGCCTCACACACCAGGAAGGGACTCTTCAAGCTCTAAAGGGCTCCTGTGCTGGAGGATACACACTCCAGCAAGACAGCCCATCCTCCCGCTACTGAACGGGCAGAGGGGCACACGATCCCCCAGCGCCTTGAAGACCTGCCCGCCTGCACAAGACGAAAACGCCTTCCTGCCATCAGAGGTTGATAGAGCCACCTGGAAAGGTAACAACAGCTGTACCGTGTTCTGACTGGTCTCCAGGGGGTGGAGGGTATTTAGCAGCAGGAGGATTAATCAAGGGAAACGAGCAAGCTAGCTTATCAAAGAATGGCTGATCCAGGGAATTTGATGAAGGATGGGGATGGTCCTTTTGTGGGCAGCTTTTCTTATGGCCTTCCAATTCCACTCCTAACACCAAAGAGGGGCAGGAAGTTGGGTACATAGACCCCAAACTCAACATCCCTCTCAGCCTAAAGCGCAAATACTGTGCTACAGAAAGATGCTTAAGGGGAGAGCAACTTTGGAAAGGCACAAGAGTTCTTAGCCCAACGGCACTTGTCCTGGGCCCCAGCCACACCCTCTGAACAGGTTTCAAACATGCACCCAAACTTTGGATTATCTGCCCATGGCCAGTGGTCTGGGCTGCTCTACACTGTAAATGACTCTCTGCTACATAAACAGTTGCTACAGGACACAAAAAGCTTCTTTTAAATTAACAAAGAGAAGAACCTTGCGGCCCAAAAGAGCCACTAGTAGCCTGGGATTGCAGAGGAAAAACTAATATTGCTCCCCAAACTCACCTGGCTTCTGACCAGCTTAGATCTAAAGTTGGTGTAAAAAATAATTCACTTCACGTTCCAACCAATATTTTGTGCTTCCATCACTACTTAGGTCCTACATCGCATGCACCATGTCCCCATACATAGGGCTGGAAAATAAGAACAGCCGCACTGGGTCAGACTAATGGTCCATCTAGCCAGTACCCTGTCTCCCGACAGCGGCCAGTGCCAGATGCTTCAGAGGGTACGAATGGGACAATTTCGAGTGATCCAGCCCGTCATTCAGTCGCAGCTTCTGGCAGTCGATGGTTTAGGGGCACCCAGAGCGTGAGGTTGCATCCCGGACCATCTTGGCTAATAGCCATCAATGGACCCATCCTCCATGAACAAATCTAATTCTTTTTTGAACCCAGTTATACTATTGGCCTTCACAACATCCCCTGGGAACGAGTTCTACAGGCTGACTGCGCATCATGTGAAGAAATACTTCTTTTTGTTTTTGTTTCAAACCCGCCGCCTATTAATTTCATTGGGTGACTCCTGGTTCTTGGGTTATGTTAAATCAAATGACTCAGGGGAGTGAGGAAATTAAGCCTGGGGCCTTTGGAAGCCACAGACCAGGAAAGGAGGTGGGAAGTAAGAGGGATATTTGCAAAAACGTTGATAACGTTTTCACAGCTGCCCTGAATCTAGACTTCAGCTGCTTCTAAAAGCACTAACCCCCATCCCCAACAAGTTTCTTATTTCAATGAGCCATGTCAATTTCAAATCCAGTTCTGCTGCAGAAAACGTAGAAGCTGCTTTCCTCATGCCATCTACAGGGCACAAAAGCTGGTTTGCATAACCTGTTGGCCCAGACACTTAAGTTGCATCCAGCAATACCAAATTAAAGGAGGCGGGTTTCTTTGCACCAAGGCATCCAATGGGTTAACATATTGAAGCCCCTTATACAGAGCCACCCAGCTTCCTCAGCTCAATTTGTTTTCATTGCAGAAGGGATACGTAATTAGTTCAAGATCTAAAGTACAGAGTTCCTACTGCAGCCTTTAAGTCTTTGCACTCACTCAGACTGGTGTACCTAAGCTACCTAATTCACACCCAGAAATAAGACATTTGGAGGAAAAAATTTAGAATCCAGTGTTCTGCTGGCCTCTAAGTGCAAGGCGAAGGTTTCTCCTAAGCTAACGCTGCTCCCGCTTTGAAATTGTGACTCGAAGGATGCTATCTGTCTTTAGAGAGCATTTCCTGGCAGACCACACTGGCTTCATGCCGTGACAGGCAATGTCAGATCCCATGTGTGGCGAGCTGGGTATCGCGAGCCTCAAGGGCCGTCCTACTTTATTAAAGAGACAGATTCTTCGAGGTAAGGGTGTATCAAGTTAGAGCAAGTAGGAAGCCCTGCCCAGGCCTCAGCATCGGGTCTTTCTTTGCAGCTTCTCAGACAACCCAGCTCAGGGGAAAGCTGCCAACTGTCCTTTCTGAAGATGGTAAGTCAATTCCACTGCTCTTCTCCTCTTCCCCTCCTGTCCATATTGACTGTTCATTCACTCCCACTCTCCTTAGCCTCTCGCCTTCAAGATCCTCAGACTCCCTTTGATGTTCTTCCTGAATCAAAAGGGGGGCTGTCAGACCTCTCCCCTTGACCCACCATGGAGCTGAAAGTGCTGAGTTCCAGCCCTGCCTGCCCAGAAGGCAAGACAAGGAGAGGGGACTTCGCTGGCACAGAGTCCCACAGCAGGGCAGTACTATACTGCTCCCATGCCAGCTGGGCCTCACACTCACAGACCAGGTCCCTGGCAAGGGCACCGTGGCCACTGGCTGGAATGGACGAGTGAAGAGTTACCACTATGATCCACAGGGACACAGCCTAGATCAACTCGGGAAGAAGTTGCCAAAATACCAAATCGAGGCAATAAATCAACCTGAGCGTCTATAAGGATGACCTGACTGCTCACGAGCAAACTAACCTCAGGCGTCCTCTAGCCTACGGCTGCCTCCTCAGATCCTTCAACCTGCAGCTGGCTCCCTGCGTCCAGTCCTAGAAGCACACACCCGGGGCCAGGGGGAGGTGAAGCAGCAGGAATTCATAACACCCTGGCCTATACAGGGCCAGAACCTCCTCCCCTACAGAAAAGCCTTTGCACTGAGAAGTGCGTGGAGAAGCTAAGCTCTGCTCAAGGGCAGGCAGAGGGCACATGCAGGAAAGGAGAGGAATTACTCAGGCTGTTGCTTGGCTGGCTAGAACAGTTCAAATTCTCACAGAGACGGGGCTGTTTAAAACCCGTCCCTGCTCGGGGAAGCCAACCTGCTCTGCCAGACCTCGTCTCCCCTACCCTGCCTGGGCTGACAGACTGCTGGCAAAATACAGGCGTCAGCACCGCACCCAAACAATGCTGCTTCTGTCCTGGAAAGCTGCAAGGAGCAGCCAAAGCCATCAGGAAGATACCAGCTCTTTGGCTTCGACAGCTCTGGGCTGTCTCATCCCCGCCCCAAAGAGATCTGATCAAGCTGTGGGGAAAGCCACAGACGGAGCCTCACTTCTCTTCCAAGCTGGATGGAGCCAATTCTGCTTTGCGGTTGTCCTTTTTGCACCTCTGCCTGAGGACCAGAGTGCCAGCACAAGGACTATGCACCATCCCAGCTCCACTTAACCCTTCAAACTATGATTGCTGTGGGCCTTACACTTAGAATAGGCCTTAATCTGGCACTTTGGCACAGAGGTAAATTTCAGTCTTTAGGGCTTTGACCCAAAGTCCATGGAGGCCAATGGGAAGATTCCAACTCAAAACCCATCTTCCCCTTAGCTTTCCGAGTCCCATCAATTACAGCATCACACCCTTCGTGAACATTTACACCCATAAGCAGCCCCACTGATTTTAAATGCTATCCAAGGTAAGGATGCATGATCAGACCATCAGTGAACAAAATCCTCTCTCTCTTTGTCCTACTAGTTCTGGAGCCAGCTGCTTTACACACTTCTTAAAAAGGTTCAATGCAAAAAATGAAAAGAAAAAAAAGAACCAAAATTAAAAGCTTGTAAACGTGTCAAGGTCCTTTGAGAGGAGAGGTATTTCCCTGTAATGTTACTTTTTTTCTTTTTTTTTTTTCCGTTAAAGTTAGTTTTTAAAAAAACACGATGGATTCGGAGGAAAGAGATGCGTGTAAAAACGCAAGCTTAGAAAAGGTACTGCTGCTGCTATGAAATTTTAAAAGAAATATATATATGTATATACGTGTGGTATTTTGTATATATAACTTTCCTTTTTTTTTTTTTTTTAAACATACATACATATATATGTCTGAACAGTGCAAATGGATGGCATTTCTATTTCCAGTTGTAAAAAATATAATATAAGCACAATCCATCTTCCAATGGAGGACCCAAGTGAAACAAAAAAAGAAAAACAGAATACCCTTGGGTGGATTTTGTCTGTTGGTGAAAAGTTTTCCCCTCTTGTTACTCTGATAAGCCTGCTGGTTTTTTCCTAGTTGCTTAATTCCATAACCATGAAATTCACAAATGGTTTGTTATTAATAATATTTAGTTTAAGGGCTTTTAATACAACAACAGAATTTTTTAAATCTTTTTTTAAGTGTTAATTTGGGGGGCGGGGTGGTTACATTCTTCCACAACAGGAGGGGCTAAGTGGTGGCGTCTCTCTGCTGTGATCTGGCCATCTGAAAGATATTCTGAAAGAGAAGAAAGGGAAATTAAAAAGACATTACTTACAGTAAGCCTCTGGGTTTGGCTCTTACTGCCTCGCTAATCAACAACCCTCTCGGGGCAAGTTAGACAGAGGGCAGCCCCATTTGCAGATGGGGAAACTGAGGCACAGAGGGGGTGACTTGCCCTGACATCACTTGAATTGTCCACGGGAAAGCAAAGAACAGACCATTGAGTCTTAATTCCAATTCTCAGTCCCTCACTCTAAGCACTAGACCCCTCCCCATTGCTGGGTCTCACCACTAAATTAAACTCCCTCCCATGACTGAAGGGCTACCAGGATTAGAAAACCTGCCTCATACAGAGACTCTCAAGGAGCACAATCTATTTAGCTTAATAAAAAAGAACGCTTAGGGGTGACTCGATCACCATGTATAAGTACCTACACGGGGAACAAATATTTCCTAAGGGGCTCTTCAGTCTAGGAAAGAAAGGTTGAACACCATCCAATGACTGGAAGTTGAAGCGAGACACGTGCAGACTGGAAATAAGGCAAATGTTTTTAACAGGGAGAGGAATGAACCTTTGGAACAATTTACCAAGAGTCGTGATCGATTCCCCACCGGTGACCATGTTTAAATCAAGACTGGATATTTTTCTAGCAGCTCTGCTCTAGGAATTTCTATGAGGCGTTCTACAGGGGGTCAGACCAGATGATCACAGAGGTCCCTTCTGGCCTTGCAGTCTATGACTATGAAACCTCCTGGGCCTTGTCACATGAGACTCCACTAATGCTTCTCAGTGCTGACCTGCAACTCCGCCACCTGCTACACTAGTCCTGCCCCCCACTCGTTCACCTCATTCTTCATCCACTGCCCTCTGGACTTATCCAGCTTTGCTAACGCCTCAAGCCCCAGTCCTGGACAGAGCCCGGCAGTGAAGCTAGATGGAATGAAGGCTCTGCAATCGACCGTTCACTTGTGAGCCAGACAGCACCGCTATGGGGAACGACTCTAACCTACCACATGAAACAGCCTCCCCCTCAGATTCCCACACCCATCATCATCCTAGGTTTGTCTGTCTAAAAACACAACAGCGCGGTGGTTGAGAGCAGGCAGATCTGCGAACACACATGCATGGATTCCTGGCCAGCGCTGGGTGCTGAAGTGATTCTGGTACGCGGAGCTCCAATCCCCAGCACCTTGGGATGCACAGGCTGCAGTGCTCTGCTCCCACTGCACTGCCTGCAGCAGCAGCATGAGCAGGGTTGATGGATGACACTAACAACCAGTAGTAATTACCGTCACTGGAAGCAAAGGTTGGACGACCAGCCTTGCCGCAGGCAGCAATAGCAAAGATCTACTCCCCCTGGGCGTGCAGCTGTAAATTACCCCCCTCTCCCCCCAGCAAGGAGCGGGAGCCTTTGCTGAAGCTGCAGTCGGTCTCATGGAAGTGTGTTATAAAGGGGAGAGGTTTATACTCCCCTCTCTCTAGAGGTATAACTGCCATAGCGCTGGGTTGGCGAGTGGGCATGGGAAGCCGTGCTCTGGAAGGGAACCAGCATCTGGCCTGAAATAGGTGAATTCCCAAGAGAGGGAGGGAGGGAGGGGAATCCAGACAGGTTGCACACACCTTGCACCTCTTTGAAGTAAATTCATCCGACTTTTGAACAAGGCTTTTAAAAAGCAAAGTTCCTGGTTGTGCCAAATAGTCATTAAAGATCTCACAAGAGGGTTTTGCCCAGGTGTCCTTTGTCTCCCCTCCCCCTCCTAATCCCATGACCACTGTGCCCTGGTGCCCAGGCTGTCCACTCACAGTCCCCACTCAGAGGTGGCTGAATTGCTATCTCTGCAGATTGCTTTGGGAGCCTGCAGAGGGAACAGACACACACGGCTTCCCTCAGTCAAGGCTGCTCCCCCGTCTCCAGAGTTTCTCTAATTTAGTGCTTATCACCACAGTGTTTAAGCACTGGTCACCCATGTGACTGAATTAAACCACCGCTCTACTCTTCCATACTGTCACAAGGCGGCATGTAACAGCCTCAACACCACATGACACTCAGGGTATGTCTCCACTGCAAAGACAAACCCTGGTACCGAATCTCAGAGCCCAGGTCGGTTGACTCTGGCTCACGGGGCTTGGGCTGTGGAGCTAAAAATAGCAGTACAGACGCTGAGGCTGGAGCCCGGGCTCAGAGACCCTCCCCACTTCCCAGGTTTCAGATCCCAGGCTCAAGCCAGAGCTGGAACGTCTACACTGCTATTTTTAGCCCCATAGCCTAAGCCAATTGACTTGGTGCCTTAGTTTAGGACCTATGAGCAATTAAGTGGAAGGCATCGGACAGAAATGCAAGAACATCTGGAATCTCAGCAAGGGGAATTATCTAGAGCCGAGTTCTCCAGAGCCAGAAGGGGCATTGCAGGCAGAGAGAGAAACACTAAACAATTTTTACAGACCAACAGATCAATTCCAGAAATTCCATGCTGCTCATTGTGTCCCCGCTACCCCTGCACATATGGAATAGGCCACAGCAGTCTGCAGAGACTTCGCTTGACAAGATTTCTGGCAAGTCAACAGCACGGGCCTATGCAGAACCAGATGCTGCATCCAAACACAGCTGGAGGGGAGGGACGGAGTCGAGTGCGTACAGAGATACTGCAGGTGGCCTTTACATCAGCAGTATAAATGGCTCTACTCATCTACCCTCCTTTATAACATGGACTAATGAATCCTCGTGTGCATTTAGGGCATCAACAGGGAGATGAGGAGTCAAAGATTGCCCTGCAGGAGCCTTTGGCACAGCTGAAAGGATGGAGACTGCAGCACAGCTAGAGCTTAAAGCGGAGCAGAAAACGGATGAGAAGTCTCAGGAAACCAAAGGCCTAGGTTCTTGCAACACAATGGCACAAGTGTTGGGTTTGGCTTATGGGGAGTGTGCGCAACGTACCCTCGGACTGCATATTAAGATGTGAGCAGCAGAATAAAACCCTCAAACTACATCTATCCTACAGAGACACAGCATATGCCGACAAAGGTACAGGATCACAAATGACATTAGCTATGTTGATGGGAGCACTTCTCCGTTGGTGCAGTTGTGTCTACACTGCAGGTTTGGTCAGCATAGCTATGTCATGCGGGGGGGGGAGGGTGGCTTAGATAGAAAACCCCAGTCAGGCAATGGAAACTTCCTGGGTGCACCAGAGGGCAAAATTTGAAGTTAAAGGTTTAAATCTCTCTGTAGAACCAGTGATAAATGCTTCATGTAACTGCTTAGCAGACAACAGCAGGGCAGCTTTGCTTAAAAGATTCAGCTACACAAGATGGTTTCCCTCCCCACTATTCAATTAACCCCTTGATTACTGAGATGGAAAAGAGGTAAGGACCTGCCAATCAAGTGGTACCAAGATGCCCCTCCAGCACTACCATGGGAAAAGTTGGCATGCCGCTTCCGGGATTAGCCTGTAGTCTTTAAAGAAACTGAAAAGTAAAAAAATGTGTGTTCCCTTTACTGCTCCTTTCTGACCCCCTTTCCCTCTCATCTGGGAATGGAGAGAGCTTCACAGGTAAAGTCTCATTCCAGGTCCTCCAAAGACCGCCTGTGTCCAGGACCCGTCAGGACTAAATATTTCCAATGTAAGGAAACAAAGAACATTTCTTAAAGCGGCATGGCAGTCTCTCCCCCGCATGCAGCCACAGGAAATATTTTGCTTTGCAAGTTTCCTTTAAGGACGAGCTGCCACTATTCTGAACACTATTCTACACTAGCAGGGATTGGCATGGAGAAGCAGGAAGTAAATAGTAGGTCCGCAGTACAGCAATCAGACCGGCTCAGAGAGCCCAGATGCTGTTTGCTTTCACCCCAGTTACCTTGCTGCATATAGTGTCTTTACTGAAGTTCTTGTTATCCTTGTCTGTCGCTTCCTCCTCCACCTTTACGAGAAAAAAAAAATATAAAGGATATAAATAAAAACTGATGGAGGGGAAGGGGGATTAAAACTTTATTTCTATGGCACGGGTGAATTTAAGGATGGGATTTTGGAGGCTCCAATAAGCACCCCAGAGCACCAGGCAATGAATTTCAACCGTCTACTAATCTGTTAGGAATTGACTAAGCCAGGATCAGACCTCTGTTCATGACACACGCTCAGCCCTGCTCTGACATGAGTGCAGAAAGAGATGCCAACATTTGGACTTAGCCCGTGGAGCAGATCAATATCTCCCAAGCAGGGAACAGTAACATGAGGGGCCCAGTGCCAACCTGAAGACCACGGATGGAGCTAAAAGTCTGTATACACTGACCAAAGTGCCTCTTCTCCCCCTCGCTGCGTAACCATAGTGCCCAGCTGTTGCATGTGATAAAAAGCCAAAAATCCTGCTAGCTACTGTAGCGAATGCTACCCCCTAGGAAATCCAGCAGTGCACATGGCAGCAGCATGGTTATGTACAGATGAGAGCTATCCAGACTGCCACAGCATATTCACATACCAGCCTCAGATCTCTGGGATATAGGAGCCCATACAAATATCAGCACATCAGTCCTCACAGAAATACATGTCTGCTCCAGGCCCATCTGATGCTACAGGCAGCTTGTGTTCAGAAATGGCATCCAACAGTGTTCTAATAAGCAAAGCTAGTCACTTCTGGAGGCTGCCTGCTTCAGGATCAAGCGACGACAGAAGTGACAGAGTTGATCCTCAGCGGTAATGGGTTGAGCAGAAGAACTCAGAAGCACAGAACAGACTAATGGCCCATTCAGTGCAGTATCCTGCCTCCCGCAGTTGCTTATATCCAGTTGCTTATGTGCTGGGATGATTGAGAATCACTGAGACAACACAGCAGCACAAGTTTTCCAACAGACACCATGTGGCGATTCAAGACACTACACGTGATGATGGCCTAGCACATTGCTAGTATCAGACCTCAGCATCCTAAGCAGAGCAACTCTGCATCATCTCCTCTAAGCCAACTCCCTGGGGGGCAGGTTGCCAGCTACCTTCTCCTGCCATCTCCCTACTACACTGCAGTTAGCTGTAGCAGGAAGCCATAGCATGGGGACACAGAGCCAGGCAGCAGTCACACGGGGGTAGGGAGACTCTGGCAGGTTGATATGAGGTGGCCAAACATCTCCTCTAAGGACCAGGAGAGGATGGAGAGGTGCATGCAGTAGAAGCAGAAAACAATGAATACAAACAAGTGAACAAGCAACAGGTGGGGTGGGCTTATTTGCGAAGGTCTCCTTGGCTTGGAAAGAAGCCCCAGCACCAGCCAAAGTCACACCTAAAAATTGAATAATTTACCAAGAGGACATCATGACTGACAGATTCTGAGCAGGCAACCGGGACTGGGAATCTGGGCATAATTAAAAAAAAAAAAAAAAAAAGATACCTTTGCACTTCTACAGAGCTTTCTTCTGCAGGATCTCAAAGCATTTGATGAACAATTAAGCAGTCCTCAAAACCCTCCTGGGAGAGGGAGGCTTTGCTCTCTCCTTTTAACAGATCAAGAGACTCAGGCAAGGGAGTGACTTGCCCAAGGTGTCACAGCCAGTGACTTGCAGAGATGGAGGCTTGATTATCGCATGCCACACATGCACAGCACCACTTCTTCAAAAGAAGTTACGTGATGCAAAGAATGAGACGGTCAGGCCCCCAGAGTCCTGACACCCAACTCCCTGTTCTAGTCACTCGCCAATACTCCCATCCAACAGCCGCAGACAAACCCAGGAGTGACTCCCAGGTTCCTGTTCCCAGAGCTGGGAATAGAACCCAGGAGTCCCCACTATCAGCCCTCCGCACTACACAACCCACCTCTCCTGGTTTGGGCACTAAGCTGATATTGTGAACCAGTATGAAAGCTTGCCAGGAAAGGGTTACTGTCAACCCACAAAACGTATTAAGCAATTTCGGTGCAGTTTCAGGATCTTACCTCCTTCCGCCACTTCAGCTCACAGAACACCCGCTCGAAGCACTCGTGCATGTAGTTGAACTGCAAAGACAAAGCAGCCTTCTCTCAGGTTGACATAAAGCGCAGCAGCAACAGCACTAGGCAGCTCCAAAATAACAGCCGTCCATTAGAGAGCGGGGCGAGAGACAGAAGCTTTACACTCAGCTTGTGTACACAGCAGGGGAAGGCAGAGGTACCAGCTCTACCCAGCAAGAACTTACTGTATCTCTGGCTCCTCCAAGTGGCTGTCTGGTTACGCAGCGCAAGGAAAAGTTGAGCGTCAAATCTTCTCTCACACCAAGAGATCAGGGCAAAGAGAATTTTACACCAGTTTCTAAAATCTGGGCAGTCCCTCTCCTTAGTGCATTTGCAGTTTAACAAGGTCACTTACATAGGGGGTGAAGATTTTAACCCATCGAGGTTTCTTCTCTCCTCGTGCGTATTCAAAACAGAATGCCATTCCCTCTTCGTCTGTGTCCCACCGCTGCATCTCGTCCCACTCAAATGCTATTACCTGGTTCTAAACAGAAGAAGAGATCGGGGTCCAGAGCGGGCCATACTCCGAATCAGGAGGCAAGTTAGCGCCTGAAATGCTACAGGACAGATCTGAACCAGGGCAGGGCAGAGTGCAGGGGAAGAGACGGAAAAGACAAGGGAGTCCCAGGAATGCTGCCGAATGGTGTGCAGGGGAAGTGGCGATACAGAGAGGTTCTGCTAATGCTGCAGAGCGTGCTCTGGGAATCCAACATAGCAGCAGTCTTTGTAATCACACAGTAGGGCATTTACCACCATTTTAACAGCCACCTCCTCCTGTTCTCAACTTTACTCTTCCAGCAGCTGCAGCACCCCAGGAATGGGGAACCAGTATTCTGCCTCTTCCTGCAGCACAGCTGAACTTGCTCAGACCCAGGAAGCCCTGCCATGTCCTTGAGTAATTTACCTCTAGCTGACCCTCCTCTGTGCAGGCGTGGAGTTTAAAGTGCTTGATGCTGATGGCTGTGATCACATGACCCTTTCGCCGGGAGTCGCAGGAGCAGTGGGGGAAGATGATCTCATTGTAACCCTCACATGTCCGCAGCATGTTTAAATACTGGAGAAAAGCAAGAAAGTGATGTGTTGGCAGCAACAATCCCCCATCACCCCAACCCTCTGCAATCCCTCAGCGTCCAGCAGACCCTTACTACAATCCCAGCTGGGAGAGACATCCCTGCTCTTAACCATATGGATACCACCAGATTCAGTCCACTGCCAGAAATTTGGCTGAGGTTTGCGTGGGCTGAATTCCTGCAGACTCGAGCACCGACTCATTCCATAAATGCTTTCTAAAAAGCTGGCCCAGCTGGAATCACTAGATACCACGGCTCTGAGCATTGTGGAAATCCTCAGGAATTTTTTATTTTATTTTATTTTATTTTTTAACATAGTCACAAATGGCCTAGCTCTCACTCTGAGATCACCCTGAGTGTGGATCTCATTAATATCATCATCCTTCAGTGCAAATTGCTGCTTACACTGTCATGTTCCCCAAAATCCCTTGCTCAGTTTTACCTGACTCTGTCATCAGTCAGGGATGACTTGTCATACAGAGCTTAAAACTAACATACTGTGTGCAAATATTGCTGAAGGCCTGGAACAAACTCAAAAGAGAAACCAGGACTTGGGGCCCAGAATGGGAGGGAGGGAAAAGTTACAACAAGATGACTTCAGGCCAGAGCATCAACCTGGATTTTCAGACCTAATGCTGACTCTCTTAGTTATGGGTTCAAATCACATAGTTAAAGACACTGTCAAGTAGTTTCAGGCTCACCATCGAAGGTTTGCGTTAAAGGATTTTAACAAAAACTATTAGGGAAATATTTACATGGGATTTCTTCTCTTATTTAAATTAACACTTTTTAAAAAGTGCTGGGAACCCAAACAAAGCAGCCTTGTGATAAGGCAGGAGAATCAGAAAGGGAAACTGACTAGAGACAGAACGGGAAACTGACCTAGCGAATTTCACTGAAAGCTCAGTGAGATGCAAGCAGTAATCAATTAGATTTCAGAGCATCAATTACATGTGAAATAGCACTTCTGAACTTCAAAGCACTTTCTAAATACAGCACCTCACTGAGGCCAGCTTTACACTTACAACTTTTGCAGTATAAAAATATTGGTTAGAGGAGCAATTATTTTTTTTATCCTAGACAAAGCCCTAGTGTATATGTAGCTATAGCAGGAGGGAAAAGTGATTTTACTGGTCTCAGTAAACTGATATAAACCTGCGTAAGCTGCATCCACTGGGAGGCTGCCAGTATAGCTATGCAAACACACTTTTTCTAGTGTAGACTAGGTTAGTCACATCCCCATTTTACAGATGGGGGAGAACGAAGACAAAGTTTCAAGTGACTTCTCCAAGGGCACAGAGGGAGTCAGGGACGAAGCTGAGAAAAGAACCCAGGAGTCCTGTATTCCAAATATGAATCTTAATTTCTCCCCCTGGCTTTATGATTTGAAGCGTTTTATGTAAGGTTTCGGGGACAAGAGCCATGTCTTCCAGTGAGTTTGAGCCTCTCCTTGCACAAGAGGGCTCCACCCACAACTGGGACCTGTAGACTCTACTGCAATAGGAACCGTTATTAGCACAGGTGAAGAGTTCCAATGATATTACCTTGACCTTGGCCTTTTAACCCTATTTATGATGTCTGCAGCAGTTGAAAAGCCAGTGATGAACCAGCCCATAAAGGAATGAGGGGGCTCCAGGCTCACTGGAGTGTCCCACCAGCTCAGCGGTGAAGCAGGCAAGGGGAAGGGGATGTTTAGTATTCACTGTGGTAAGCAAATACACGGATTAGGGAGTGATTAGAAGGAAACTCTTGGCTAAAGGCACAACAGCCTCTCAGATGACCTAGAGCTCCACCCAGAGACGTTTCAAGCTCCTCCAGCACTGATCTGTGACAGCTGTTACCGTCAAAAAGGGTCAACAGGGCTCCCATTATTACAAGCATGGGCGGCGGGTGGAGTGCTGAGCCCTGAGACCCCCTGCCCCCTCCCAGCTGCAGAAACCTCGCACCTTGCCCCTGCCCAGAGGAGCTCCAGGCTGGCCGAAGCCCTGAGCTTCCCCACCCCCCTCCAACCGCCGGGAGGAGCCCCAGGCCAGCCGCAGCCCAGAGAACTCCCCCACACCCACCCAGAGGAGCCCCTGCTGGGCTGGCTGAAGGCCTGAGGCTCCCCCTTCCCCCTCCACATGCCCGGAGGAGTCCCAGGCCAGCCGTGGCCTGGAAGGCCCCGCCGCCGAGCGTAGGAGCCCTGGCTGGGGTGGCCGAAGCCCCAAGCTGAGCCTCTCCCGGCTCAGACCCAACCCGCCCATCATCTGTAGAGGATGCTTTTGATATGCTCCATGCAGGTTCTGGGGCAGCTGAGGAGGAGGTATATGCCTCTTCAGGTGCCCCGGAACCTGCACGGGGCATAAAGCAAAAACTTCACCATCAAACCTTGCAACTGAAGGTTCGGCAGCTGCAGCAGCGCCGGGGGGGCCAGCGCCTCCCTGGCCTATTATACCCGCCGCCCATGAGTCTGAGGTACAGTAAGAGCTGGCAAAGACTAACTGGGAAGAGGATTTCAAATTGGGAGGTCGCTGGCACCAGAGACCAGTTATCTATAGGCGGGAACACTGCTAGAGGCTGTGAGCATCCACCAAAGGTGGTCAGGGAAATAAAACCTGACAGGCTAGAGCTCAGAGTCAGACAGGACAGTGGGAGGTCCCATGTTTATTCAGTCTCAGCAATCCTAGAGCAATTCAATAGGTTATTCCATGTACAAGCCCAACAATTCTTCTGACCTTGAAGCTACGTCTTCTGCCTCTGACAACCCCAGCAGCAACAGGGAGGCTAGGAGTGGAGCTCAGCTCACAGTGTGGTGACGTGCAAGGCAGGAGAACACCCGAGCTTGCTTGTGCGCAGCCATGTTGGCACAGATGCGGAAGCCGGAGGTATGTAAACAAAGTTACACTAGCGCCACAAGCACTGGCTATGCAGACTGCTTGGCAATGGGTTTTATAACCTTCCCCTGAAACGTCTGGTACCGGCCACAGAGAGAGGATACGGGAGGAGATACACTCCTGGTCAGACAATTCCTGTTCTTGGAACAGATCAGGATGGAAACAGCCCTTTGCTCATCAGACACTAAACAGGCAGAAGAGCTACCATAAAGGACCCCAACCGAGTGATTTATAAAAAGCCTAAGTGCTGTAGATTTACCTGCTCAATGTTTTTTAAACAAGAATTGAGTCCTGCCCCAAAAAGTACACATCACACAAGTAAGGGAGTTTGACTCAACTCGACGCATGATCTGGCATATGGACATTAGCTCCATACAAACTAACTCACTGCGTGTTTTGGGAGCGTCTCTTACCAGTTAGCACCGTGATAACCTTGCATGCTGGGACTGACATAGCAACCTGGCATTCCCCTGTGTAGTCAACCAACGCAAGTCAAAACAGACCCACAGTGCTCTTCCAAACACAGCTTCCCTTGGAAAGCGGCACTTTTACAGCTTCACTGCAGCCCGGAAAGACACAATCCAGGGCCAATGCACCTGACCTCATTTGCCAGAGGAAACAGCCATTTCCAAGTAAGGAGAGAATAACAAACATACCATGACCATCTTTTTCTGCTCAGACAGCTTCTGTAACTGGTAGGACTTTTCCTCAGCCTTGATGCAACCTTTCTTCACATCATCTACAGCCTACGTGGAAAAAAGGGGGAAGGAAACTGAGCAAAGGTGAGTCTTCAACAGACGATTAAAGGCACTACTTTTACCTGGCATTTCTACGGCATTGTTGTGTGCTTTACCAATATGAATTCAGTGCACAGCACCTTTGGGCAGTATGTGACATACTGGTTTTACAGAGGAGTAAATGAAGGAAAAGAGGTGAAGTGACTTACCAAAAGAGACAATGGGTCAGTGAAAGCACAGACAAGAACCCAGGAGTCCTAGCATATCTAGTGGTTAGAGCATAAGACAGGGAATCTGGACTCCTGAGTTTCCTGTTTGCTCATCGAGGGCATGAGCCTGTGATGAGTAGCAGCAGGATCCTGTACTCTGTTTCTGACCCTGCCCGAAGTCATTGAGCGACAGCGGGCAAAAATCATTCAACCACCAATTTCCATTTCTTACACAACACGGATGTACACAGGACGGGGACTTCCCCACTCAAGCTCTTCATGGTGCTGAGGCATTCGATGTCTTGGAATTCGACCTAGCTACAGCAACACGAGCGGCAGCTGCTTTAAATGGCTTGTGATTAAGTTAGTTCAGCATTCCGAGGCAAGGAATTCACATGCACCTACCTGGTGGAAGAAGTAGGTAACTGCGAGGTCATTGTCATTCAGGAGGGCTTCCTCTTCTGTAGTGAAGAGCCATTTCCTGATAGTCAGACAAGTCCCCGGCACCGCCGACGTGTAGTTCTGTACATAGAGCTTGTGTGGGAATTCATTGGGCGCCAGTTTACGCACTGCAAGACGCATGGGAAGAGTAGGATGAGCTCTTTGGGGGGCAAGAACCATCCTTTTGATCCGTACCTGTATGGCACCTAGCACGATGGGTTGCTGGCCTATGACTGGAGCTCCCAGGCGCTACAACAACACAAATGAATAACTGTACACCAGGAAAGTCCCACTGCCTCTGCTAACACAGTGCAAAGTCAAGTGAGTGAGCAGTCCCCATGGAGCAGATGGGATCAAGACCCCAGCTCTGCTTTTTCCAACATCCTTCCCCCATCTGAGTTTTGCCTTAACAATGTCGGAGCTTTACGAGGCTAGTTATTTGCAGGCTGAACACACAGGCACCCTGGCCATCAGGAATTTGTATGAAACCAGAATCCACACACTTGACCTGCTGTCTGGGGAATGCTGCTCCCCAGGGGCTGTACCTCAAGCCTGTGTGGAAAGCAGCTGTATAACGCAGAACTTCAGCTGAAAGCAGCCACGCTTGGAGAAGACAGACCATATTTGTCAGACCATCACAGTTTGTTTTCACTCTTTGTGACGAGTACAGGGATGTATCCTGCACAAGCCTTAAATTTTGGGTCTCTAGCCTGGGCACTGGGGCATTCAAGCCACCGGAGAAAACAATGCAGGGAAGAGTCTTGCTTTGGCCCACGGGAGTGGATAACATGGAACCTAGCGGGGCTACGATTCTTATGATCCATTGTCGAGCGCTTCAGAACAGTACAATACATTTTCTCACACACACTGAAGCTGCTTTAAGATTCTCCCAAGCGACAGAAGGATCTCACACACTATCTGGGCAGTTTGCCATCAGAACCAGAACAAAGACTCGTACAGAGGACAGTAATGAAGGAGCTGCCTTCAGGCTATTCGGTATCTGCTTGGGATGGTTGGTACCACAGGCAACGTGCCTTTGTTGTGAGTTTACTGTATTGAAAAAACACTTTGCTAATCGAGGGAGAAAAACACAGTGTGAGCCAGCATGACCCACCTGAGTGACTTTTCAGCCCCACGTTCAGGAAGGAACTCTGTCCTTGCACTATCACAGATGGAGCTCAGTTGTTTGCAGAGAAACTAAATGGAGCGTGTACAGTATATACAGAACTGTGACTATTCAGAATGAGTTTTACCAACACACCCGCCACGAAGGTTAACTAGAGCATATACTTTTCAATCGCTTGAGAAGCACGGCACTCGTAAAAATAAGAAATAACTATTATTAATACCTTGTTCTTATATAGCACTGTTTGGAATCACACAGTGTGAAAACTTCCTGTGTGAAGCTCTGCCAAAACACCCCAATTCTGAATTCCTGACAACGCCTGACATTCCTATGTGGGTCCCCATCACAGCTCTGTCAATACATTTCAATCCCGTCCTGCAGCATGCTCTTCCATTCCAGTCCCGGGCTCCCCAGACACAGATCTGCCAATGCCCTGGGATCCTGCCCTGTCATCTCAGGGCCAGGTATCTCTGACAAAGCAACTGTAACTCGGTGGAATCAAATGGTAATTTTGTGATTGTGGCTGCTTCACAGGAGACAGGGATGAACCACTACCCTTTGATGATCCAGGATCAAGATTTGCATGCCAATCTAGTCTGCTGTGTCACAGATATTTTAGAAGTGCTTTCTTAAAAAAACTAAAAATGCCTCTGCAATCCAAGCCAGACGTGTCTTCCAAAGCAAAAGCCAGCGGGAACAGTTTGTACTATCTCGGCCTATATTTCACAATTAGCAACGTAGCACAAGGCACGCCTTCAGCTACGTAAGAAAGCTGTTAACATACAGATTGTGGGAACAGGGCTAGGAATCAGGACCCCTTGGCTCAAAGCCTAGCACATACAATCTAATACAGTCACATTTAAGTTACTGGACTTCCTTCTGCTTCAGCAAATCCAGTTTGAAACTGGGAGAAAAACAGAATAGCTGCTGCTGATTTGAAAAAAAAAAAACCAGATAAAAATCAGCATGCTTTACTTATCTCTAGCAGGCAGGGAGGTGTCATCATCTAAACCCCGAGAGACTCCCGCAACCGAGGCTCAAATGCCATCAGAGTTCTCAGCACTTCATCCTCCTAGGCACTATAAAGAGCATCTTAAGCAAACTGGAATCCTTAAAACTAAAACATGTTTTCGTTTCTCACAGTTTCGTTTCTCACAGTTTTAGTCTCCTTGAACTATTTAAAAAAGGGAAAGTCAAGCATTAGCAAAAGCAAAAACTATCAAACTTCGAGGGCTCCTCATTACCAGACTCTCCAAGGCCTGGCAGGATTTCCCCTGGGGGCTCTGGATTTTGAGAGCAGACAAGAGCAAAACAAGAATGCCAGCAGGCTCTGCTGCTGCAGAACTTTTGCATGGTTGGGTTGGGAGCATTACGAGACTTACCAAAGGAGTGATTGATCACTTCAAACAAGGCAAAGTAGTTTGTTGTAGTGCTGTCCATTCCTACTTTTGCAGCCACAGCCTAAAGTGCAACCGAAAGGAAAAAATTGTGTCAGCAAAATAGGGCTCAGCACTCATCTGACCTTCTTCAGGGACAGGGCCAGCCTAGCTTCACACATGTAATTTACAAGTCACCGATCCCGGGTATTAGTCACCAAGAAAACCTTTAACACTATTCCTGTTCAGTCACACAACTAGGGCTCAGAGTCTCTCACTCTTTCCTTCTGTAAACTGCTGCAGATTTCAAGCACTGCCACAGCTGACAATTAGGTCATCTTTTCTTCTGCTGCCTCAAGTTTCAGTTCCTAGTACACCAGGCACAGACGCCCTCCCCCACTTCCCCTAGGAGTTTTTCCAGCAATACTTCAGTCCTGCATGCTGATAACAGAGCCATGCTTAAGTAGGACCTCGATACAAGCATGCAATTCAATAGACTGTGTCCTAAATGCATTAATATACACAGAGTCTGATTAGACAAGCACAGTTTTTCACTGCATAAATCTAGAACCCATGAGAATTTGCTGGCATGCCTGTCCTCTGGCTCCGTTACTTATCGCAACACTTTAATTTGTTCAGGTTTCCCCCATTAATTCTCTATGAGCTACTATTCTCAGTTACAGCAGTACTGGCTGCATTTTGTTAACCTACTTTAAATGGATCTCTTGGTGGCAGCACCACACTCTAGGCATACTCACGAAGCAGTAAACAAGTTAAGATCGCTATGGCATGAGATGTTGCAATGACTTCGATGGGAGTTGAAGGGTCAGGCCTTAAACCTACTAGTCCAACTATACAAGGCAGCTAAAGACTAACCCCACGCTCACGATTTCCCCAACGCAGACTGCTCCTATTAAGACTCAAGTCACTGCCCTACTAGACAGCTGCACAAGAATCATATGTTAGGTTTGCAAGCTCTCACTGCCTGCCGACAGCTAACTCTCTGCAGCCACAAGATAGAATTTGTCTAGTGATTAGAGAAATCCTGCAGCAGCTTTTAAGATATTATCAGTGAAAATAAACAGAGCGGCGACTCTGCCCTTGCAGGAGAAACTGCCAAAGGAAACATCACCACCAAGATGCAAGGTTGGATTTCTCCAGCACAATCCCCCCTGTCATGTTACTGCAGGAATAGTTCCACTGGAACCGACCACCACGGAGAAGAGCAAAGGGAAAGGTTTCTCTCTGCATGCAGAGTCTTGCTTCAGGTTTGAGCCACGTTGATCTATTTCAGATCATTAGAAAGTTTGACGCATATATGCACTTTACCTGATACACCTGGTCTGTAGTGCTGTTCTTTTTGACCCTGACTGTCACTGCTGTTGTGTCTGGTAGTGCTACTCTTAGTTCCACATCTGACACACCATTGTAATTCTGGAAAAGAGAAAAGAACATGTAATCCATCAGAGTCCTTTCTTCCCATCATGCCACAGAGCATCCAACCAGGAATCTAGGTACTGCAGGAGATACAACAGTCCTAAAGAGGAGCTATTTTACTCCAGAGAAGTGATCCAGAAGTGGCATGGCACATATGCACAAATTAAGTTGGCTAAGTTTACAGGAAGATTTATTTTTCTAACGGTCAGCCCAGCAAACCCACGCTGGGATCTGAGAATTAAAACAGGCTCTTTCTGGTTCACCTGTCGCTATCAGGGGTATTTAGTTTATCTGACCCCCATTATGATAGTATCTGAGCCCTGCACAAACAGTAATGTGTTATCCTCACAACATCCATGTGAGGCAGGGCAGGACTATTATCTCCCTTATAGAGGGAAACTGAGGCACCAAGACATTAAGTGATTTGCCCAAGATCTTACACAGGAAGTCTGTTGTGGAGCAGGAAATTGAACCAGGGTCTCTTAAACCCCTGCCCAGTGCTCTAACCATGGGATCATCATCATCCCTCTCTGAGGGTTCTGTAGACAAATTCTGGCCTGTGTTAATAGATGTAACGGACCAGTGTCACTATAAATACAGATTTGCTAAACAGAAAGAGGTCATTTTTACATAGGCACTTTTCAGAATATAACCGCACTTCAAAATGAATCTTCAAGCCTCAGAAACTAATTTCTGATTGCAACAAAGGCAACTTCTGAAAAAAAGGAAGAGGTGAATCCAGCAGCATCACAAGACAGGAACTTGAATGAACCATTTCAGGTCACGATTGGATAGGATTTTCCACGTGCGTGAATCGTTGCATTCTAAGTTTGCCAGTGAAGGAAGAGACACTCTTGGATACAGCAGCTCTACATACCAGAAGAAGTTTGGGGGGAAAAAGCAACAGCTAGTGGGAAAATAACTCACAGTTCCTGCTTTGCAATCATAACTAAATTATTCCGAGATAAAAAATTAATGTTTATAACATCTATTGCCTTGGCTTCCAAAGGCTGCAGCATAAAATATGAGTAACATGCAAATGCAAAGCTACTCAAGCTACCAGAGGCTACACAGAAGCCAGCAGTGCTGCAAGAGGCAACATTAACACAAACAGCCAGCAACAAACCCAATCAATGGATCTTACACTGGGCCCGCCAAGGGGACATGGTAGGAAAGGCAAGGGCCCCCTACCGAGAGAGCGTGGTTGCTTGTTTGTAGAACTCCAGGAACGGACAAGAACAGCATCAGAGCTGTTCTTCACTGCAGCAATCCCTTGGAATAGCTGTATCAATAGCAGACGGATATAACAGGGGCACATGGCAACCTCTGACAAGTCTTTTGCCCCCATTACGATGGTACCTAGTGGCCAACCACGCAGCTTTCTGGGGTTACAGATACATCAGGCTACTACTTTTTTGCCATGATTTTCTGTGTGTAACTGGGCAACAACAGATAGCTAAGCAACTACCTGACCTGCTCTCTTTGGCTATACTTTACCTAGGGGTTTAGTTTGTTACAAACAACAGTCTGAAGGTAACAGTTATGAAAGAGAAAACAGAACATCGGATTGACACTCCGGCGTAGTCTCTACCATGCCCACTTACCTCGTCCGATTCCGATAAGAACTCCTGCACGATGTCGCTCTCCCCAATGACTCGTATGGAACATACTGCAGGACAAAGAGAATGCTGAGTTAGTGGACCACACCTGGAAGAGGGCACAAGAGCCTTCCACCCCAGGGGGCTGATCTGAATGGAGGCTGGGTGAAGGGAAGATAACTGTCAGTCACTGGTAGGTGGCCTGTGTGAAATGAAGTGGTACCGAAGCCACTGAGGACAGGGTCCACAACGCTAACAGAGACTGATTTATTCCTTTCTTGAAAGACTTAACAGAGAGGCTGTGGACTCAATGGCCATGGAAGGCATGGCTGAGATATATGAGCGATGTGGGGGAGAAGCTTGCTGTGCTAACACCCAGGCTGTACCCATTCTATGCAGAGAATCCTCAGGCTGGCAAACTGGCAACTGACCCAAGCACTTGCATGGGCACACACAGTCCATCGCACCCAGCAATAGCCAATCCCTGCTGCTTCAAGGCAAGCCAAGTACAGGGCTATACCTTGGGGTGGAAACTCCTTTCTGATCCCCATTTACAATGCCTTGATTGACACATGTGGGGCATGGTCTCTTACTAAGAACACTTCCGAGGTCCACAGATAAAGTAGGGGATTTGGATGCGGCGTTGCTACCCAGACAGCATAAGCAACTGAAGCTATAGATTCCAGGCTCTAAGCCACAGAAGCTTAAACAGAGACGCATACCACCCTTTAAAACATACAGCAGTGGCAAGGCCAAGTTATGGCAGTCTGGCTGGGATTCCCTAAGAAAAAGATCTTAAGAACGATTCCCTCCACAATACCAACTTGTCCTTAGCTCCCTCTTACCCCCACTCTGTCCAGCATGTGTGTGTTTACTGGCAAGGCATGCAACACAGTTTGTAATGCATGGGGGGTGGTTATTTAATTTACGAACACTGTTTTGTTGTTGGAACTGCTCGGTAAGTCAATAACACACACGTCGCTATGGCAAGTGAAGTTTGGTTTTTCTTGCAGTGTTTCCCTTGGAAAATCGAGCCTGGTTTTAAATGAGCCCCTCTCCTTTGCTGGTCGGCTTTACCGCCATCTCCGTAAGACCTTTCACCTGCTTGGAAGCTGACAGCTTCAATGTAGCACTGGGCTTGTGCTTCTGGCTCAGCTGGCCTTTTACCTTTCTCCAGATACTCCTCGAGCCCTCGGCGCCTGGCATCCAACTGCTGCTCCGATAAAGAGAAAGGCCATTTCCCCGGCAAGCGTGGAAAGGTGAAATTGGCAAACTCCCGCTTCAGGTTCTGGTGGAGGATGGCAAACTCCCGGTACCGCTTCGAACACAGCTGCCTCCCTGCCATGTAAACATTGTAAACCTAGCAGGATGCAGAGGGAAAAGAAGGACAGGAAAGTTGTCTAGTGCAATAAAAAGCTTCCCAAATGTAAACAGATGCACTGCTGCCTTCCTGAGTCTGCAGACAGCCTGAAATTAGCTGAGAGTTGTGAACTGCCTCAGTCATCTCAATGGGGTGTTGACTTCAAAGCTTAATGGTAGGTTAGAAGATTGCTAGCAATTTAAATCATTCTCTGTGTCATAGCTGATCATTTGGTCGGAGAAACACACCAACTAACGAATCCAGGCATCACTATTTGACACAGCAATAGACTAGTGTGGGGGCAGTGAAACAACTGGCATAAGAAAAAGGAGTTCAAGCTGCCTTTCACCTACAAAAAACTGCACCCTAACCCGCTTTCCAAATGCCCCAGCTGTGCACTACCCAGATGCCAGTGGCCAGCTTCCACCTTCTACAATGAAGAAAATTTGAAGGAATCACAAACTGAACATCAAACAAGAAATACTGCACTGATTAGATCAATTGTTTCCATAGCCAATAACTCCACACACACACACACACACACACACACACACACACACACACAATACATATATGTATACATACACACACTTAAAGCTACAGCTGAATTTCCAGTCTGCTGCAGAATTCAGCATCAGAGGGCCACAGAAATCCAGGGCTTTTGCTGCAATGTTTAAGTTCAGAATATACAAGGCCTTACTTAAAACACAGACATTCCTCCAGAGCCCAAAGACAGCCTCTGATCAAGGATCAGGCTTAGACTCCATGACTGAATAGAGACTCTTGGTGCTGTCAGGCACTCCCAACTGGGCAAGAGACAATGGGGCAGGGGAGAGTGGTTCAAAACTTTTGGAAACACCTCGTCATCCAACTAGCTTCTGTGCTGCGCACATAGCTCTTATTTCATCCCAAGGTCATTCAGAAAATGGGATTTGGCCTCTGTAGCCTGAGGGGAATTTGACATCAGCAAGGAAAGGAAAACGATCTAGAGCGAAGGGGGGTTTAGCCAACACATCAGGGCACCTTTCAAAGATCTAACACATCTACAGATCATGCCTTCACCATTCAGCCAGCCTCCAACTTTAAGGTCAATTAGTCCTACACACTACATGTGGCAAGGTCTTTACAAAGAATACTGTTCAGGGGTCCAGAGATAAGCGAGGGATTCAGAATCAGTGTTACCACCCAGACAGCATAAAGTCCAGGCCCTGCTGCAGGGCCGCGAGAAGGTTTCAGGGGGCCGCCAAGCAGAGCCAATGTTAGTCTTGCTGGGGCCCAGGGAAGAAAGCTAAGCCCTGCTGTGCAGGGCTGAAGCCCAGGGCCCTGAGCCCTGCCATGTGGGGCTGAAGCCGAAGCCTGTGCAACTTAGCTTTGCAGGGATCCCTGTGGTGTGGGGCCCCCCAGGCAACTGCCCTGCTTCCTATCCCCTAACACTGGCCCTGGCTTTTATATACAGAAAAACAGTTGTTGTGGCAAAGGTGGGCCATCGACTTTTTACAGCGGGGGGTGTACGCGGGGGGCCTCAGAAAGAAAAAGGTTGAGAACCCCTGGCATAAAGAACTGATGCCACACACCAGGTTCTTATCAATTTTGCAGATGTCCTGGCATTGCTAATATGCCCACAATGATAAAGAGGCACCAACCGATGGGACACTGCCTTAATCAGCTTCACAGGAGGAAAGGAATGTGCTAAAGATATAAACACGCTTACACCCTTTTGTGGGTGCAAGTTAAATTTGCACATCAGCAACCATCTTGCCAAAGTCATACATCAACTCCCCTTTGCATCTGCAACACTAAAAGCCCTGGCAGGTCAGAGAAGTAGAGTATTTCAAAAGGCACCACCCTAGACACAAGAGAGAACCTTCCACAGCTGTTGGAAAATCAAAGAATTCTGAGTTCCATTTCGCTTCCAAGATCTGTACAGGGTATTGTCTCGGAATCTGAATCAATTTGTTTTCAGTATTAGCCATAGGAATAGCTAACCTGTGACCTGCCCCCCCCCCCCCCCCAAAAAAAAGATTTTTTCAAAGCACAACTCTTGCGTTATTCAAAAGCATATATTCATGACGTGATGCTGAAGAACCCCAGAGGAGGGAAGAAACAAGGAGGCGAGGTCAGTATTAGCTGACCTCTGTCCAGCTGAGAACATACATTGCATTTGTCTAGTCATTTTAAGTTTGCATTTCATTCCAGCCACATCGCAGGCTTCCTGCGCACAGATACAGCTGCTGAAGCTTCCTTGCAAGATTTCTTCTCTTTAGACTAAGACTCGTGTTTCTATCACCTTTTCCCTCTTGTCCTGTAACTGGGTACTGAATTTAGCCATCTGCCTGGCGTGGGTGCAGAGCCCAGAACTGGAACAACACGGGGTGCTACAGGATAGAACTGTGATATGGGAAACTTGCACACTCCCTGTTAGCACTATGTCTGGCCACTGCCTTGAATCCTTTGTTTCCATGAGGATCAAATCTGCTCCATTTGAACGCACACAGTACATGTCCTAGGTTACAAGCCTCACACTAGATTCTGCTTCTTGGCGATGAACCAAGTTCTAGTCCTCGCCTTCCCAAAAACATACACGCTTCTGTGCGTCTGCCGGGTTCCTGGAACAGTAACACTCTGTCATGTTCTCCATGGGAAAATGCCTCCATTTTCTATGCTGTAAGGGAAAAAGTAGCAAACCGGGAACCAATTTGTCATTTGTCAGCGCCTTACACGCCGAACTGTAACTGCAATGCACACAGCGGGGACTGCTCTGCTTCAGTCAAGCTTTCAGTCTGGGCAGAGCAATTCAAAACCTAGCTGAGTTCACTTTAAAAATTTCTTCACCAGGCACGATTGCCTTGCATGCCCCTCCACCCCATCCAAAAAGCAGTACCTCATCTGACCCTGACATCCCATCTCAAGACCTTCGGCAACTGTATATCCAGTTCTCTGTGACTGAAACAGCAGCTCTCTAGCCACTAGGAGGTGAAGGGAAGGTTCTGGGTAAGGTGATGAGGCAAAACAGAGAAAAAAAATCCAGTCTGGGCAGTGAATTGGCCAAGGCAGTTTTTACACCATTTCTCCCCCACCCCAGGCAATGTACTATTATAACCAGCTTTTAAAGGACCCTAGCTGCCTGAGTGTTTAAGTCCTGGGAACCAATGCTGGAAGAATTTTCACTTTGACACTGATCTATGGACCAGTCCCAGGAGCTGGTGACCAGTAACTGTCCTCTTGACAATAAGTGCCTATTTGAGAGGGGAAGAATACCACACTTGTGGTTGGCTGTCTCTGTCTCTGACAGTCACTTATTGAAAACAAAAGACCGGATGGAATTTCTTCTCTTTTGCTTTAAGATTCTTTGCTGATTTTTTTCGTGGTTCAAACCTAACAGGTATGTTGTCAAAGCACCGTTTAGCCACACAGATAACCACTAAGGCTAAAGGTGCTGGAGGGCTCTGGCCCCAACAGATGGAGTACAGGACACAGCTCAATAGGTATACTACAGAGGCATTCAGGGAACATAAAACACAACCAAAGGAGCCAAGTAAAATGGCCTAGATGAGGCCTGGCCAATTAATATCACTGGAACATGCCCAAAATTCCACTTTGGGACCTGTAAGCCATTAAAATGAGAGTCTCAGTGTAAGTTTGCCCTAATTCAGTGAATAGTTTTACATCTCTCTGTGTTGCTTCCCAGCCATTATTCCACCTGTAATAGATGCCTCACTTAATTCTGGCAGGTTGGAGCCCTCTCAGCCATGCCCCAGGTGAACACTACAGGAGCGGTGCCCAGGAACATTCACATCTCCATTTGCTCATGGTAAAATTACCATGACCACGGGTCTCTGCAACGTGGTGTGTCCAAGCTCTCTCACGTGATCTGACAGCGTGGCTCAAAAGTGAGAAGAAGGTTGATCTCACATCATGAAAGCATCAGAGTCACTCACACTAGTCAGGAGCAATTGGAAGAGTACTCGAAAGCAGCCTGGGATTGGAATGGCAGGTGGGACTGAGGACCAGGATTGAAATCCATCAGCAGAGCTTGTAGGGATCCCAGAACTGCAAAAACAGGAATGTCGCAGACCAAGATTGAGGTGACAGTTGTAGGGGTGAACCAGCAAAGCTGCTGGGTGTGTTACCAGAATTGCAGGGGTGCTGAGGCAAGGACTGAGGTGCATTGGCAAAGATGCATGGGCCCAGAGGGGGAACAGCAGAAGATGCTGCAGATGAGGACAGATGTGCATTGGCAAAGCTCAACGGGCTCAGAAGTGCTAACAGGAGTGAAAATGTGTGTTAGGCACATCTATAGATGCGACTCAGACACACAAGGAGCTGAGTCTAGTAAGATGGTGCCATTTTCACACCGTCGCGGTTCTGACTACAAGCAATCTTTAAGCGATTCCACCCCTCCCAAAGCTCTTGCTGCTCTGTGGATTTGTTGTGAATAAGCCTCAAATCTCCTTTCGGAGTCAGTAGTGTATTCTCAGTTCAAAGCACAGCAAATGCCAGCAACACACGCTAGATGGAAATACATGCAGCCTAGCTGCCAACAACAGCCAGCACCAGTCTTTGGGCAGAAACGTGACTAACAGATTTTTCCCAATTGATTCAAACCAAGAACAGTAATCAGTAAGTCAACTTTAACTGCCACCAAGAGAAAAATAAAAGGTTATTCTGTGATCTGCAGCAATTAGATTTTCTTTCAAAACTTAACAATGGAAGGGAAGTGCGTACTTTAATCATGCACAACTCAAATTAGGTTTTCCCCTCTCTACATCTCTGGGAGAAGGGAACCAGATTGGAAACATGCAAAATAGCTAGTGCATTCCATTCCAAGCTGCAGCCAGACATCCGTGATAAGCCAGAGTCAATAGCAAGCCTCAGAGGACCCATCCGCTTAGGCAGCAGTTTCAAGACAGACCATGTTATTTGAAAGAATGAGTGCCAGCTCCCACAGTGAAGGCAGTCGGGCAGGGTCTTCCACCCAGGAGGGAGGTGGTACTTTCCACAGCTGATCCCTAACTAATGAGACCAGAAAGGGAAAGAAATACACACACACACAATCTTAACATTTGTTATAGCACAGAGCACACAGAGGTTACACACTTAGCCTGCTTATCAGGAGCGTTGAACATGCAAACAGCTACCACTGAATTAAGTGGGAGTGGCAGATGCTCAGCAACTGTGAAAATCATGCCACCGTAACACCTGTATGTGAAATCTTTGGCCATTTCCCTGAAGATTAGTGAAGGATCACTCATACACACAACACATTCTCAGGAAAGGCAGCAGAGTGAAACCGACACAATCAATCACTCCAATTTCATTCTGCTGCGTCAGAAGCTGCAGGGATACAAACATGAGAGGGGAGTTTTTCTTCAATGATCATACTCCTTAGGTATCTATCACATGTATTCTAGGCACTTAATATAAAACAGGATATAGAAGTATATATGAGCTAACTGATGGTACTGAATAGAAAGGTCAACCAAAGGCCATTTGTCAAAGTCACCTTCTGGGACCCACTGCTCAGAGCTACCCCACTTGTATGAACTGGCTGAAAACTGACAGATAACCCAGTTCAGAAAAAGAGTAAGTATCCCAACAGGAACATGTTGGCATCAAAAAACCACCACCATAACAGGCACTAATTGGCTTCCTTGCTGGCAGACTCCGCAAAGAAGCCAAGGGACTGAATGAACCATGGAGGCCAAGGTCATCTCAGCCCTAGAGGAGGTTCCTCTGTTATGATGATTTTGGGAGGCTGGAAGGGACCCAGGTAGAGAGGAAAGCTTGCACTACTGCTGCTCTGTGAATCAGAGGCCTTCATACATGGGACTGTTACACCCTTTACATACACTAAAACTGAAGGAAATAATGGGATCTGGAGTTCCAAGATATGGTCAGTATTACAGCCTCTTTGGGGTTGAAGGAGAGGGTCTGACAACCAGAATCCAGGGATCAGATTAAAAACCAGGCCTCTCGGAAAACTCTGACAGCTCAGGACCTGATCAGCAGGAAAACAACTCAATTCTGGACTCTACAAGGCATGCTCGAGTCAATACGAACCACAAACTTCTCGCCATTCTGCTCCACGTGTTTGTATGTGGGGATGGAGATGGGCACGGCCTGCTTTTCAGTGTAGTCATAGAACGACTGCCCCAAAGAGTCGTCGCTGGGGTCGAGGTTATCAGCCTCATGGGGCGGAACGGATAACACTGTCAGTATTAACTCCTTCTCTCCTGCTCGAATCAGGTCCACCACCTGCTTGTGCGTTGCCCCTTCTACATTCACGCCATTCCTGGGAAGGGAAAAAACAAACAATCAGGTCATAAACAAGGCAGATGTGCCTAAGGAGTCTCAAAACCAAGCCAGGATCAGCCCAAAAAAGTGTGAAAACAACACAGCGCTTCTTATTTACTCCCTTTACAACACTATTTGCTGAAGCTGCCTAATATCATGCAGTTTGACATCCAATGTCCCTTCAGTGACTTCCACCAGTCGTGAATTTGAGCCAATGTCTATTTAGGTTTTGCAAAAAATAAAATAAATAAAAGGGGGTGGGGTCAAGAACCCTCTTGATGAATGGAACTGATTTCAGTTTTATGGCAGTGGAAATAGGATTTGCAATTTAACACTTCACTTGCAGTGCTGGGAAGCCAAACACTACCTGTGGTACATGCCAATCCAAGAGAACTGAATAGATCGGATCAGTAAAGATGGATGACATTTTCCCCAGCAAACAGTAAATTTGCCAAAAAGTCCATTTTTCAGGGCACCGAAAACTATTTGCAAATTCAAGGCAAATTCAGCTAACAGATTCAGCTGGAAATTTTCTCTTTTTTTTTTTTAAGAAGTATTTTTCCAAAATCAAAAGTTGTATTTCACTTAGAAATTTTTCTAATTTTTTTTCTAAAAACAAAAGAAAAGGGGGAACCTCAACCCTCCCAAATGACCCAAAAAGCAAAAATACCAAAAACATTTTGTTCTGGGTTTAAATGTTTTAATTTTTTTAATTTTTTGTGCAAAACATAAAACAAAAAATCAGTTATGGGCTGAACCAAACCAATTCTCCCCCACCCCCCCAAACGCACACGCACTTTCAGTTTGGCCCCTGGATAGAAAAATCAAATTAGTCGCTCAGCTATAGTAACCAGTTTAGTTTCACTCTCCAACCTGTGAAGTCCAAAAAGTAAAAGATTCTTTGATGGTAAAAAGCCCATTTGATTTTAAGCCATGATCAGTTTTTGATATTACAGTATCTTAAATAATGCAGTTGAGGCATTGTTTAATACAAATATGCTCCCCGTAATTTTCAAAATAGGCTTTACATATGAGAACTACAATTCTTCATCTTCCCAAAATGCTCATTGCCAGATAGGTCCCTGGAAGATGAACTTGCTGCTTGCAACTTAAAGCACAAATCTAAGGTGGTCCAAGATTAGGGAAGCAAAGCTTTATAATGAATAATGTGCATTGTTCCAATCAGGCAAGGGAAGGTTGACCTCAAAACAGAAAGCAGGTTTAACAGATTTTAAGGCCTGAGGGGATCATTATGATCACCTTGTTGACCTGCACAACACCGCTCAGAGAATTTCATTCAATGATTTCTGTACCTAATCCCATAACTAACAGTTGAGTTAGAGCAAATATTTAAATTAGGAAATAAACCCAATGTAAAAAAACAGAAGGCTTGAAACTCTTGACACTAAATGGTCTCTGAGAACTGCAAATATTATTATTCTCTCAATAAACAGCCACTGGTCAGTCAATCCCTGCTAAGTTCTGGTCCAAGGATAGCCCGAGAGACAACAGAACACACCTGGTTACCAGTTTTGAAAGGCTTTTGTTTTGTTGTCAAATAAAATCTAGCCAAATATAGCTGTTTTCTTCTCTCTTCCAGTTCTGGGGAGGGGGAAAAAAAACCAGTTTTTCTCCCAGATAAGAATTCAATTTAGCAGCAAGCCTCCATAGATGGTGTCAACGGAACAGTCTCCGCCAGGGTTTGGTATCTAAAACATCCAGTTGTATAAACAGGAACAGTCCAAGCCGCATCCTTGCTAATCAGCCCAGATGCACTGGAACTGGGCTGCAGGCTCCAGGCAGAGAGCGCATGTCTCATCTGAAAAGACTGTCCCTCTTCTCTTCATTAACTACACAGGCTACTCAAAAACACACTTGGAAGGGCATGAATGCAGAATTGGCTCAGGGATAGGGTGATGAGAAATTCCTTTAATCTTGGGGTCGCTGATTCCAATCCAACTAAAGTCAGAGTGACCAAAACTAGGCCCCCCGATTTGTTTTCTTGCCACATAGGAACAGCTTTGTCCTATCAGGCTAATTGTCCATCATGTCCCATATACTTTGCCTCTGGCCAGGGACACCTGATGCTTCAGAGGAATGCAAAAGAAAAGCTGTGCACACTTGGTTATGAAACACTGCCCATGCAAGAGGAGGAAGAGAATTTTTTCTTAAATACTTCCCCTTAGGCAATTCTGTATCTCCCTCCTTGAGCGTGAGAATGGATTTTCATCGTCTAAGTGCAGAAAGCCACAAACACCACTCACAGAATTATCCAAGCCTGCTTGAAATGCAGCCACTGTTTTTAGCTTTCTGTTCTTCCAAAGTCTCCCTAACACTGAAATCAAAAAAAGGCAGCTCTGGCCACTTAATATCCAGTACCTTTGATTGAACTTTTACTTACAGAAAGATACCTGAAAAGATTGTCTAAACTTACAAATCCGATCCAAGGTTCTGAACCAAGCCTCCAAAACTACTTAAGAGGGAACGCAGAAATAGAGAGGATCAAACTGTCACAGCCCAGTTCAAATCACCCGCTAAAGCAGTCGTTAAAATACTGTTCAAAGCTCTATGAAGCCATATCATTTTCAAAGACAAAAGTGAACCTTCCCCACACATTATCTTCAGGTTCTTCTGGGCTTAGAGGACTTTGCAGAACAGCGAAAGCTCAAACGCTTTGAGCACCTGAGGAAGGTGGAAGTACTTTGCGTACAATGGTGCTGGTACTCAGGGTTTGTACACACTATACCACGGACGTCACTCAGGAGCGTGAATAAGCAGTAAGTTTCACTGATCTAAGTGCGGGTGTGGACAGAGCCCTCTCTCACCCGCCAACACAGCTACCGCCTCCCACGGAGGTGGTTTTATTATGCCGACAGGAGAACTCCCCCCATCGGCATGGACCGTCTTCACCACTCACATAACAGTGGTGCAGCTACACCGCTGTAGTGCTTCTAGTGTAGACTAGCCCTTAGAGCTGGGGGGCTGGAGAGCAGCAGATACTGCCAGCCGCCAACTCTGAAGGCAACATCACTGCCATCAACAGCACAGAAGTAAAGGTAGTAACATCACGATTCCACACACACACAATAGCCTCCCCTTTTGGGTTGGGACTCCCACTGTTACAACGCCTTGAAATTTCAGATTTAAATCTCTGAAACCATGAAATTTACAATTTTTAAAATCCTATGACCATGAAATTGACCAAAATCTACCAAGAATTTGGTAGGGCCCTATTCATGAGACAGCAGTGCTATCCAAGAATTGTTTCCTTCAGTGCGAAGTTAGTGCTGTTAAACCGTGCTGCAATGGACAGCCCTAGAGACTGACGCCATCTGTTTGTCCAAAGACCATGCTCAGCACAAGGGGCCACAGGTCATGTTTTCCTCACACTGTCTGCCGCCTGCGTGCATCAATCCAGACCTGAAAGGGGGAGCGGGGAGTTGGGCAGAGGAGAGAATTCAGTTACCGTGGCCCATTCAATCCTGGGCTTCCCAGAGAGACTGCCAAAGACTGCCAGTTGTGATGATGGTTTTGGTAATATGGATGACTGTGTAATAGGAACTGCCTGAGAGCCATCAGATTCATTTCACAAGGGCTACAGATGGAAACAGTTTTCAGTCATTCCCACCCTGAGCTGGATATGACCTAGGATCCCAAAAGAAAAAGCTCAATACTCATTCCCTGTCACCAGAGCCATCCCCGTCTCTCTCCTGACGGAGGTCATGCCAGTGAAAAACTATCAACTGCCCTCCTCTCCTCACTCCCAATTTCTAGCGCTTACTTAACCATGCCTGCTTCCAGGCTGATCTGAAAATGGCTGCTTCCTTTTGCAATCGGATACATACAGCCCCAGTCCCCTTCCAGAACCACACTTCCTCCCAGAGCTGGGAACAGAACCCAGGGGTCTCACCTCCAAGTCCTGGCTCTAACTACTGCAATCTATCATTTCATTTGCACAAAAGTAATTGTCTGTGAAGTCCCCCCGCCACCCAGTCACTTAATATATCAACCCAACAGGCTTCTTTATAAGCCCAGACACGATTTCAATGGCAGTTCTGCTGCTGCTCCACTGCACTGGCCCCCAGCTCTGCACTACGAAGACGCCGAAGGGAGCAGTGCAATACCACAGGGACCAGACGACTAGCACCTGCGTAATAAAGTCACCATAGCAACTCAGCCAGGAGTAATCACCTTCAAGACAAAGAATGGGAACAGTACATAAGCAGGGATCCTAGTTTTCTGTGATATAAAGACCAAAATTCTATGATGAAAAATAAATCAGTCAGTGAACAAACAATGAAACACTGAACTTTAGTTTCCCTAGCCACAATATACACAGGTATCAGTCGAACACAATGTTTTACTGATGCACAGCAGAACCCCGTTTATCCAAGCCTCTGTTATCCAGTGGTCTGTATTAACCGAACCACCAGCTGGCCAGGGCTGACAGCGGTGGGGCTAGGGCTGACAGCCAACACACCAGCCACCCAGGGCTGGCAGTTCTGTTAATACACAGAAGCGGATAATGGAGTATGGATAAACACAGTTCTACTCTGTTTCCATTTTTTCACAAAATATAAAAATTCGCTATAAAAATGCAAATTCTGCATTTTTCCGTGGCAAACTGATTTCTAGGATCCCTGATCAAATGGCATGAACAAATCAGAAGCCTCCAGAAGTGGGAGATCAGCTTAGCCAAACTACGTAGTATTTATTCAGTGATAGAATTGTTTGGTTTTACAGCGTTTAAACACACTGGTTCCTAAGACAATTGGATACCAGAGGATTTTTTGGACATGAGTGTGTTTTGTTTTTACTTCCACCCTTCCAGCAGACTCACCCTGTCCCAGAGGAGAACTATTCATCCTCCAACTCAGCTCTTATCCAATCCAAGATGTCTCGCTGCAAGACAAAGTTGTACTGAGCCCCAAGGTGGGAACTCTTAACAGGAAGACTCACAGCATTCACTACCAATGGGCTGGAGAACCAAACGATCTGCCATGACAAAGAACTTACCTCAGTGAGAAAACCACAACCTGCTGGGTGGCATCAGACAGACACCTGCAGTCCACAGCCCTTCGCCAGATTTCAGTCAGACCCAGAGTGCAACTGACAAAAACTGGTCGCGCTTTTTCAGCTGGTACATCATTGAACGTACAGTGGTAAGAGCAAGAGACTAGGAGTCCTGAAGTCGGGAGTCTATTCCCAGCTCTGCGACTGTGTCTGTGTGATTACGGGTAAGGCACTTCCCCTCTGTGCCCAATTCCCTCATCTGTAAGGCCTGGATCATAAAGACCTACTGCACAGAGGGGGTGGGAGGCTCAATGAATGTTCGCCAAGTTGTTTGCTGAAATCTTTAGACAGAAGAAATTACGGAAGGACCAAGAATAGTTTAATGACTACAAACTCTGTGCCATCTTCTAGAGTTCCAACAGCTAAAGCAGAGGATAATTTAATCCAACTAAGAAGAGCCTTTTTAAATCCCCCACACCCCTGGGGACTCTCAATGCCATGACAAATTCCCCAGGATCTTCCTCTCCTACCCTTCTCTCTTTTTTTAAGTCTCATCAGGAAAATGGTCAGTGACAGTGAGGAACAAAAACTGCTCCTCACCAGCCAGGCTGAAAACATTTTCCCCTGTAGCTCCAACGGACAGGGTCAGTCAAGCTCAACGTGATCCACGGTGGCCAAGAGTGCTAGACAACAGCACAGTGAGGTACGTAGGAAAGAAGAATGCTTACCCCTCTTTCAACATAAGCCTCAGCTTGTACAGGTTTGCACGTGCTGGTGATACAGACTGCTGGAATTACATTAACATAAGACAATGACCTAGGGGCTCTAGAAACAAAACTTCCGAAGCACTAAGCCAAAGAGACTGACCAGAGGTTCCCGGTTCACAGGCTACCATGGCTGGAAAGAACAGGTGTCTGAAGTCCCCTACCCCCTTTTACAGTGTCACTTCTGGAATGCCAGGAGTTGCAAGGGGAGGGGAAGCAATCCAACGGGCACTGCTTCCAGGAGTCCCCACCAGTTTGCTGCACCCCAAGTGCATCTTTTAGCAACGAGACCATGTGGAGGGTCACTCAAAGAATACTGCACTCCAAAAAGCACTGAACTATGTCTGAATCTGGGCGCATATGCAGGAAAAAATCAGCAACCACGTTGGCAGTGACAGGAAGAAGCAGAGTGTAGTGCCATGACCGATCATAATGGTCCTTAAATCTATGACTGCTTTCTGGGGGCCTCCGTGTGGCCAGGGGTGCCTCTGCAGTGCTCTGCCCATTTTCTCCTTCACAGGGCTCCTTAAACAAACCTTACAGTCCCCTGGAAAATTAAAAACATTCCCCACCTGGGATCCAATTTATTCAGTCCTCAGGTCCCCATTGGCCCCAGGTCCCAACCCAGTTCAGTCTCTTTCATTTCTGGGGGCTTGTCTACATCAGAAAGTTGCAGCGCTGGTGAGGGAGTTACAGCGCTGCAACTTTGAGAGTGTCCACATCTGCAGGGCATCACCAGCGCTGCAACTCCCTGTTTGCAGCGCTGGCCGTACTCCCGTTTTGTCTCGGGTGTAGAGGATCCAGCGCTGGTGATCCAGCGCTGGTAATGCAATGTAGACACTCACCAGCGCTTTTCTTGACCTCCGTGGAAGGAGGAAGCCTCTGGTAATCAAGCTGGTTTCCTTTCCCGGTTTGCTCTCTCGGTCCCGGAGCCAGCCAGCAAACCGCGGGGAAGGAGACCTGCTTGCTCGGGGTTCCGGGACCGAGAGAGCAAACCGGGAACGCCGCGGTTTGCTCTCTCGGTCCCGGAGCCAGCCAGCAAACCGCGGGGAAGGAGACCTGCTTGCTCGGGGTTCCGGGACCGAGAGAGCAAACCGGGAAAGGAAACCAGCTTCGCCGCGGTTTGCTCTCTCGGTCCCGGAACCCCGAGCAAGCAGGTCTCCTTCCCCGCGGTTTGCTGGCTGGCTCCGGGACCGAGAGAGCAAACCGCGGCGTTCCCGGTTTGCTCTCTCGGTCCCGGAACCCCGAGCAAGCAGGTCTCCTTCCCCGCGGTTTGCTGGCTGGCTCCGGGACCGAGAGAGCAAACCGCGGCGTTCCCGGTTTGCTCTCTCGGTCCCGGAACCCCGAGCAAGCAGGTCTCCTTCCCCGCGGTTTGCTGGCTGGCTCCGGGACCGAGAGAGCAAACCGCGGCGTTCCCGGTTTGCTCTCTCGGTCCCGAACCCCGAGCAAGCAGGTCTCCTTCCCCGCGGTTTGCTGGCTGGCTCCGGGACCGAGAGAGCAAACCGCGGCGAAGCTGGTTTCCTTTCCCGGTTTGCTCTCTCGGTCCCGGAACCCCCCTTGAAGCCGCCCAACAGCGCTGCAGTGTGGCCACATCTAACACCACTTGCAGCGCTGGTTGCTGTAAGTGTGGCCACTCTGCAGCGCTGGCCCTATACAGCTGTACTAATACAGCTGTAACAACCAGCGCTGCAAAATTTTAGATGTAGACATGGCCTAAGCTGGGGGAAGTGGAGGACAGAGAGGTTTCTCAGCCCTATTTCCAAGAGCTAAGTCACTGTTTGATGTCTCTGCAGGAGCCAAGTTCACGCTCTGTAGCTGCTGCTTCAGGTCAGCTTTTCTCAGGCTCCTGTTTTCTTGAGCATCTCGCATCTTACTGTCATGCCCTCCTCTCAACCGCAGCCTCCTGCTGCCTGTTGTATTGGAATCACCTGATCCCTCTCAGGTGGGCCTCATCTTGTAATCAGGGCTGGTATAGCTCCAGGCTCTCCAGCCCATGGGCAAGCCATCCTGCTAGAGGGAGCCAATTGCGGTACATGGTTTTCCCAGTGTAAATGGGCCCTGGGGGATATTGACATAGGCACCAACTCCATGTTTGGAGCACCCACAGATCAACTCCTCCTCCATGTCCCCCCCAGCCCTCCTGCCCACCAGGGCACTGAGAAGCTCCTCCCCTCTCTCCCAGCACCTCCCGTAATCAGCTGTTCAGCAGCATGCAGGAGGAACTGGGGGCAGGAAGAGGTGGGGAAGGGGGAAGGAAGAGGTAGGACGGGGACTTAGGGGAAGAGGTGGAGTGGGGGCAGGGCAATCCCCCTCTGGGAAGTGGGGAAGTCGGTGCCTCTGGACACTGATGTTTTTTTGATAAGGCAGGATCTCCCCACATCACTATGCTTAAAAAGGAGTTTTTCCAAGGTTTACAGTATTTATAAAGTTCTTTAGAAAACACTTGAGGATTTTTAATTCTCCTAAATCATCTCAAGAGAAATGCCAACATATCCCAGAACAAGGACACTTAAGGGAAAACAGGGTGGACAAAAATCAATGATTTAGGGGGAATCAGTTTTTATTTAAATCACATTTTTTGATTTTGTTATTTAATTTTTTTATTAAAAACTGTTTAAAACAAAATCTGAATTTAATACAAAATATGTTGAGGACTAAGCTTGTTATAATCTCCTAAAACATTCAAATAAAAAGATAAATATGCTTGAGCCTCCATGAAAAACTCAGTTAAAGGCTGAGGGGAATCTAACTTTTATGGTTAAGCTTTATAAAAAGAGCACAACAGTAGTAAGTAAGCAATATCTCATTCATTCTCTAACATACAAAATATGTACAATTAAGAAGCTGAAAATATTAAGCTACGTAACTGCTTAAATAAATGTATATCATTATAGTGGACCCACCTAACAAAAAGATGTACCAAATCTAGTGTAAAGGCTCTATTTAGCAGTAAATCAACATATTTCAAATGTGAGTGTCCCGTTCTTTAGAAAATAACTGAGGTACAAATAGGAAAGTTGATTAAAATTGAAGATTTTAAATGGAAGCTTTCCCACATGGTGATTTCAAGTCAATCCAGCCTGAGGGGAAAAATTAGAAATCAACTTTGTCCTCCTCTAGTGGAGAGCAAAATGTCAACAAAAGATTAACGCTAAAAGCTGCCCTCTCACCAGTATGCACCATTCAGCCAACAAGTCCCAACCATCCCACTAGTGGAGGAGAAAGTTCCGGGGACCAAAATATTTATAGGTTTTAAAAGTCACCTCTTTCTAAGGAGCCAAGCCAGCAGCACCGTTACTCTCACCATGATTTCATGCATCATCCATCTCTGTTAACAGAGGACTCTTCCCCATCCCAGTCCCTCGCCTCTTTCTGTTCTTGACACCTGACTTTGGAGCATGTGTGATTCTGGCTCTATCCAAGATTCAGAATTCCTCCAAGTCTGTCTGTCTGTCAAGAAATATTAAGAGTCCCATAAAATTCAGTGACTCACTAGCAAGCCACTCACACTCACTGCCTGCCCCTTAACACCAATCCGCCTCACTAAAATCTCTCCCCGTTAATAGATTTGTTTTGAAGTGCAGAGTCAGGAGTCCACTCACACAACGTTCTTTTATTACAATAATGGGAGCAGGCTGCTAACTGTGGGGTGGAAAGAGCGATAATCTTGACAACTAGAGTAACAAAGATCCCATGACAAGGACAGTAACCATACAGATCAGCAGCCTCCCCAGGAGAGGCCTCTGCTGGACATGAAGCTGAATCACCCTGTAGCAATGTAACAGGCCTTTCCCCACAACTGCTGCATCAGCCTCTGAGACAGAAACTCAGTAGTCTGCACCTCTCGCCCCCTACGCCTCTCACACTCTTACCCAAGCTGGAGTCCTGACTTCCCACTTCCATAGGCCACTGTGAAGTCCAGAAACACCTGACTAAATAACATTCATTGATCACCCTCCTTCGCTAACTGACCCCTTCTACCCATAAAGATCTCACCAGTCTGCTGTGGACTGTACCAGTTCCTATCCTCAAACATCTAGCACAGGCGTGGTCAACTCGTGGCCCCAGAGCCACGTACAGCTCGTCAGAAGTTAATATGCGGCTCCTTGTATAGGCACAGACTGGCCACAGCTGGAGCTACAGGCGCCAACTTTCCAATGTACCGGGGGGGGGGGGTGCTCACTGCTCAGCCCCTGGCTCTGCCACCGGCCCTGCTCCCACTCTACCCCTTCCTACCCCCTCCCCTGAGCCTGCTGTGCCCTTGCTCCTCCCCCTCCCCCCCAGAGCCTCCTGCACCCCACGAAATAGCTGATAGGGAGCTGCGGGGAGTCGCTGATCAGCGGGGCTGCCGGTGGCTGGGAGGTGCGGAGGAAGCTGACAGAGGGCTGCTGATGTGTTACTGTGGCTCTTTGGCAAGGTACATTGGTAAATTCTGGCTCCTTCTCAGGCTCAGCTTGGCCACCCCTGATCTAGCACTTTGAGGTAAGGACTTCAATTGTATGGCACAATTCACCTACTAGACAGCACAATACCGGCTACAGCAACAGGTTTTAGTAGTAGTGCCTAGAGGCACCAGTACTGGGGCCCCAAGTGTGCAGGGTGCTGCATAAGCACAGACAGCCCTGCCTCTAAGACAGAGGTGGGCCAATTACGGCCTGCAGGCCACATCTGGCCCGCAGGACCCTCCTTCCTGGCCCAAGAGGCCAGCTCCCGGCCCCTCCCCTGCTGTTCCCTCTTCCCCGCAGCCTCAGTTCACTGTGCCGCCGGCACAATGCTCTGGGCAAGGGGGCTGTGAGCTCTTGCTGGGCAGCACAGCTGCAGAGCCATGGCCTGACCCGGTGCTGTGTGGTGTGCAGTGGCATGGCTGGCTCCAGCCGGGCGGTGCAGCTGCCTGTCCTGGTGCTCTGGGTAAGGGATCAGGAGTAGAGGGCACAGGAGTTCGGAGTGGTCAGGGGGCGGATAGGGGTTGGGGCAGTCAGAGGACAGGGGAGTTGAATGGGGGCAGAGGTCTCGGGGGGGGCAGTCAGGTTGGATGAGGCAGCAGGGGGCAGTCAGAGAGAAGGGGTGGTTGGATGGGGCAGGAGTCTGGGGGGGGCAGTCAGGAATTGGAGGAGGGGTTGGATGGGGGCAGTGGGTGGCAGTCAGGGGACAAGGAGGGGTGGATGGGATAGAGGTCATCAGGGGATAGGGAACGAGGTGGGTTGGATGGGGCAGGAGCAGGGCCGGCGCTACCATTTAGGCGACCTAGGCAATGGGTTAGGACGCCAGAATTTTGGGGGGGCGCTATTTTGCCAGGGGGGCGGCACTCGGCTCCGGTGGACCAACCACAGTCATGCCGGCGGTCGGTTCACTGCTGGAAAGGCTCCGGTGGAGCTGCCACAGTCATTTCAGCGGAGGGTACGCTGGTCTAAAGGCTCCAGTGGACCTACCGCAGTCATGCCTGCGGCAGGTCCACCGGAGCTTTTCCAGCAGCGGACCAACCGCTGGCATGACTGCGGTAGGTCCACCGGACCCGCGGGGGGTGGTGAAATGGCCATCCGCCTAGGGCGTCAGAAACCCTGGCGCAGCTCCTGGGCAGGAGTCTCCGGGAGGCCATCAGGGGACGAGAAGCAAGGGGGCTCGGCTAGGGGAAGGGGCCTGCAAGTCCACTCAGTCCTACTTCTTGGTAAACCAATCGCTCAGACAAACAAGTTAGTTTACATTTTCAGGAGATAATGCTGCCCGTTTCTTGTTTACAATGTCACCTGAAAGTGAGAACAGGCATTCTCAAGGCACTGTCATAGCTGGCATCACAAGACATTTACATGCCAGATGCACTAAAGATTCAAATGTCCCTTCATGCTTCAACCACCATTCCAGGGGACATGCGTCCATGCTGATGACAGGTTCTACTCAATAACAATCCAAAGCAATGCGGACCGACATGTTCATTTTCATCATCAGAGTCAGATGCTACTAGCACAAGGTTGATTTTCTTTTTTGATGATTCGGGTTCTGTAGTTTCCGCATTGGAGTGTTGCTCTTTTAAGAATTCTGAAAGCATGCTCCACACCTCGTCCCTCTCAGATTTTGGAAGGCACTTCAGATTCTAAAACCTTGGGTCGAAATCTCACATGGTACCTTCTTCGCATTTTAGGAAATCTGCAGTGAAAAAGTGTTCTTAAAATGAACATGTGCTGGGTCATCATCCGAGACTGCTATAATATGAAATATATGACAAAATCCATAAAACAGAGCTGGGGACATACAATTCTCCTCCAAGGAGTTCAGTCACAAATTTAATTAATGTATTTTTTTTTAATGAGCGTCATCAGCATGGACATGTCCTCTGGAATGATGGCCAAAACATGAAGCGGCATACGAATGTTTAGCATATCTGGCACATAAACACATTGCAATGCCAGCCTCAAAAGTGCTATGCAAAGCAAATGCCTTTTCTGACTTTCTGGTGACACTGTAACTAAGAAGAGGACAAATTTGTTTGTCTTAGCGACTGGCTGAACAAAAAGGAGGACTGAGTGGACTTGTAGATTGTGAAGTTTCACATTGTTTTGTCTTTGAGTGCAATTATGTAACCAAAAAAAATCTACATTTGTCAGTTACACTTTCATGACAAGGAGATTGCACTACAGTACTTGTATGGGGTGAATTGAAAATACTGTTTCTCTTGTTTATTTTTACAGTTCAAATATTTGTAATAAAAAATACACTTTGATTTCAATTACAACACAGAATACAATAAATATGAAAATGAAGAAAAACATCCAAAATATATAATACATTTCAGTTGGTATTCTATTGTTTAACAGTGCAGTTAAAGCTGCGATTATATATTTTTTTGAGTTAATTGTTTGAGTTAACTGTGATTGACAGCCCTAACTTTTATCCCTGGATATTGTTACGTTACCAGGTCCTTCCTCGCCATAGGAATTAAACGCTGAAATTCCTGGGGAAATGGAGAGATGGTCTCTCTTATTGGCTGAACTATTTTTCCCTGTGTAAAGCCCCACACCAGTAACATATACATGGCTCTACCCCAAAGAGCTTACACGCTAAACAGTAATGTTTCAGACAGTGGAAATAGTCTCCAGGGCTATGTCTACACTACAGCCTATGTTGGCATATTTTATGTAGCTCAGGTGTGAATAAACTACCCCTCTGAGTTAAACTGACATAAACATTGGTGTGCACGGCACTACGTCTGCAGGGGAGCGCCTCACGCCAACGGAGCTTCTGCCATTTGCGGAGGTGGTTTTTTTATGCCGATGGCAGAGCCGTAGCAGCGCTGTATGTGGAGACACGGCCTTAGGCTATGTCTTCACTAGGAACACCACAGTACCACAGCTGTAGCTGCTCCACTGTAGTGTGTCAACGTAAAGCAGTGGTTCTCAACCTGTGGGCCGCTTGCGGCCCAATCAGCACGCAGCTGCAGCCCATGTGACAGCCTCAGGGCCATGCAGGTAGTATATATATTGTGTGGATCTGGTCCACATAACCCAGACAGAGCTGCATATGCAGCCCACAATGGTAAATAGGTTGAGAACCACTGGTCGGCAACCTTTGGCACGCGGCTCCCTGGCAGGCCAGGCCATTTGTTTACCTGCCACGTCCGCAGGTTTGGCCAATCACCGCCCCCACTGACTGCGGTTCGCCATCCCAGGCCAATGATGGCGGCGGGAAGCGGCGGCCAGCACATCCCTCGGCCCGCACCACTTCCCGCAGCCCCCACTGGCCTGCGACTGCGAACCGCAGCCAGTGGGAGCGGCGACTGGCCAAACCTGTGGATGCAGCAGGTAAACTGGCCCGGCTTGCCAGGGAGCTTACCCTTGTGAGCCGCATGCCAAAGGTTGCCGACCCCTAGTACAGACATTCAGGACAGCAATGGGAAGGATTAACTACAGCGATTGGATAATCCACCTCCCCGAGAGGCAGTAGCTAGGTCAACAGAAGAATTCTTCCATCACCCAGCATCGCCTCCACCTAGGGTTAGGTTGGTTTAACGCCACCACTCAGGGGCGTAGATTTTCTTTACACCCCTGAGCAATGCAGCTCAGTTGACCTATTTTTTTTTAGCGTAGATCTGGCCTAAATGGGAGCCTCATGACTTAAGACCATTAGAACTAGGCTGGACAGAGCACTGGAGCACAAACAACAGAACATAACCCTGCCCTGGCAGCTCAGTTAGAACCTAATCACTATTTCACATCTCTAGTATGCTCGTAACAAAGGAAAGCACTTGTACGCTGACCTTCTCCTTCCCAGCTGAAAATCAAGTCCTAGTTTTAACATTCCTTGCGTAAGATAAATACTCATTAAGTAGAGACAGCATAAGCAAATTAAAAGTCCACTGACTTTACCACTGCTGCTATCTTCCTCACACTGAGGAAAGAGCCTGGATCATTTTGTAATTGTTTTCACACAAGCTTCTCATGCCACTTTAAGGAAGTTCTAACAGCTGTGTGTGTATTAACAGGCTCAGCATAGCCTATGGTACAGTTCCCATTCTTCTGTTGTGCTTTCGGAAGCAATAAAAAGACTAAATGAATGCTAGTGAGAAAGGTTTTGAAGTACACACAAAAACTCGTGCTAACATTTCAAAAGGTTTTAAAAACAAATATTGCTATAAAATGAGTAAGATTTAACTAGGCAAATGAAGAAGACTTGGCCTTACTAAAGGGGGCAAGTATTTTTGGGCACTTCAGAAATAGAGCTTGATATCAATTCTGGAAACTGAACAGCAATTACTTTCTCTCAGCTTAAACAAGCAAACAAAAATCGCACCAATTAGGAAAGAGTATCATTTAGTCCAGGTCTACACTACAGAATTTGTCAGCATAGCTCTATCCGTCAGGGTGTGAAATAACCACACCCCCATCCAGCACAGCTATGCTGGCAAAATCCTCAGCGTAGACACAGTTGTGCCAACAGAAATCTGTCTCTGTCAGCATAAACAATATCGTTTGGGGCAGTGGTATTATTATGCTGACAGAAGAACTCCTTCCATCAGCATAAGCTGCGTCTACACTAGGGGGCTATGGCAGTACATCTCTACCAGCACAGCATTTGTAGTGTAGATAATGTCTTAGTGCCCAGCTACTCTAGAGTATTTACAACGGCACAACTCCACCGATGCAGCTGTGCCACTGTAAGCTCTCTCACGTATCCACTCTAAGCCAATGAAAAGAGTTCTGCTGCCGTCTTAAGTACTCCACCCCCGCACGCGGCAGTCGCTATGTCGGCAGGAGAAGGTCTATGTGGGTGTAACTTAGGTCACTCAGGGTGGTGATTTATTCACACCCCTGAGGGACATAGATTCTAGGACTGGAAGGGACCTCGAGAGGTCATCGAGTCCAGTCCCCTGCCCTCATGGCAGGACCAAATACTGTCTAGACCATCCCTGACAGACATTTATCTAACCTACTCTTTAATATCTCCAGAGATGGAGATTCCACAACCTCCCTAGGCAATTTATTCCAGTGTTTAACCATTCTGACAGTTAGGAACTTTTTCCTAATGTCCAACCTAAACCTCCCTTGCTGCAGTTTAAACCCACTGCTTCTTGTTCTATCCTAAGAGGCTAAGATGAACAAGTTTTCTCCCTCCTCATGACACCCTTTTAGATACCTGAAAACTGCTATCATGTCCCCTTCTCTTTTCCAAACTAAATAAACACAATTCTTTCAGCCTTCCTTCATAGGTCATGTTCTCCAGATCTTTAATCATTCTTGTTGCTCTTCTCTGGACCCTCTCCAATTCCTCCACATCTTTCTTGAAATGCAGTGCCCAGATCTGGACACAATATTCCAGCTGGAGCCTAACCAGCGCAGAGTAGAGCGGAAGAATGACTTCTCACGTCCTTGTTTCAGTCTTCACCGAGAAGTCTGAAGAAATGCCTAACGTAGTAAATCCTAATTGGAAAGGGGTAGGTTTAGAAGATAAAATAAAAAAGAACGTGTTAAAAATCACTTAGAAAATTTAGATGCCTGCAAGTCACCAGGGCCTGATGAAATGCATCTTAGAATACTCAAGAAGCTAATATAGGAGGTATGTGAGCCTCTAGCTATTATCTTTGGAAAATCATAGGAGGTGGGAGAGATTCCAGAAGAATGGAAAAGGGCAAATATAGTGCCCATCTGTAAAAAGGGAAACAAAAACAACCCAGGAAACTACAGACCAGTTAGTTTAACTTCTGTGCCACGGAAGATAATGGAGCAAGTAATTAAGGAAATCATCTGCAAACACTTGGAAGGTGGTAAGGTGATAGGGAATAGCCAGCATGGATTTGTAAAGAACAAATCACATCAAACCAATCTGACAGCTTTCTTTGATAGGATAACGAGTCTTGTGGATAAGGGAGAAGAGGTGGATGTGGTATACCTAGACCTTAGTAAGGCCTTTGATACAGTCTCACATGATAGTCTTATCAATAAACTAGGCAAATACAACTTAGATGGGACTACTATAAGGTGGGTGCATAACTGGCTGGATAACCGTACTCAGAGAGTAGTTATTAATGGTTCCCAATCCTGCTGGAAAGGTATAACAAGTGGGTTCTGCAAGGGTCTGTTTTGGGACCGGGTCTGTTCAATACCTTCATCAATGACTTAGATATTGGCATAGAAAGTACGCTTATTAAGTTTGCAGATGATACCAAAATGGGAGGGATTGCAACTGCTTTGGAGGATAAGGTCATAATTCAAAAGGATCTGGACAAATTGGAGAAAATGGTCTGAGGTAAACAGGATGAAGTTTACTAAAGACAAATGCAAAGTGCTCCACTTACGAAGGAACAATCAGTTTCACACATACAGAATGGGAAGAGACTGTCTAGGAAGGAGTACGGCAGAAAGGGATCTAGGAGTTATAATGGACCACAAGCTAAATGAGAGTCAACAGTGTGATGCTGTTGCAAAAAAAAGCAAACATGATTCTGGGATGCATTAACAGGTGTGTTGTGAGCAAGACAGAAGTTATGCTGACATAAGGTGTCATGTAGACATAGCCTAAGGCTCAATGCCTTTCATATAGTATTCTCCTCACTTGGTCAGAAGGTGCAGTCTGGGTTCTGAGAAGAACTCCAAAGAGAGAGTACAAACTGGAGAACAGGACTTCAATCATCTTGCTGATTGCTGCTGATTTTTCTGACAGCGCTGTACCTCATCGCTACTTTCAGTTCCATCACAACTCTCCTAACAAATCTTGTAACACTTACATAGCTCTTGCCACATGTGACAAAATGGGTATTTTTTGTAATATTTGTATGAATCCTAGGCATGCTTCAGTTTCCCTCCGTACATTGCACTGCTACCCAGTGGGTGCAAAAGGGTTAATCCTGCTTCTGGAAGAAGGTAGGAGGGGTGTGCGTCACCTCGCTGTCTGGGGGGAACGAATACAGTCAGTGAAGAACTGGCTCAAACCAATCCAAATCAACAGAGGGTCCAGCAAGACAAAGAGACGCCCTAACACAGTGGTCCTTAACATTTTACCGTGCGTCCCCTCTTTACCCCGTCCACGCTCCTCCCTGACCTGTGGTTGGGAGCCAGGGCCATGGTAGGGGGCTGAAGCTGAGGCCAGAGCCACAGCTGGGTACCAGGGTGTGGCCATGGGAGCCGGGGCGGGGCTGGGGACAGAGCAGGTCTGGGTACAGCTCTCTCCTTGTTCCCCTATGAGGCCTGGCCGAGACCCTGCCACACCACCTGAACATTCTTCCATGCCACTGCCCCAAGGACTCAAAACCTAACAGCAGGAAACTGCCACAGGCTGGATGGGGGACTGAGCTGGAGAACAAGGTGACAGGTGACTGGCGGAAGGGCGACCCTTTTGGAGGGACGCAGGAGCCTGGAGCCAGGTAAATAAAGAGAGAATACGGGACGAGAGCCAGAGGTGGGGTCCATCACAGCTTGACTGGCTCATCACGGCACTGGTTTAACCAGAGTGGACTATGGCATAACTTCTGCCTCTCTGTGCTACCCCAAGGACGTTCAGATTCTGTAGCCAGGTGACTCCTCAATGATTCCTTTGTTCTGAAAAAGGCTGCCTGTGTCGCTGTAAATACTCCGAGTACGGTGCAGGCCCAGTACAAGCCTGCCCTAGGAGTTTGGCTTGACTGGATTCACTCGAGGGAGCCACAGAGAGAGACAGGGAATGCTGGGGCTAAAGAACCAGTCTTGGAGGCCACGGGCCTCCCCCTGTGGTTCTGTGTGGGTCCTTGGGGCCCGGCACAGTAAAGGGGTCACTCCAAGAAGACTACTTACAAGCTGGGGCATAGCCCAGACCTATCACACCATACAAATAACTAGAGACACATCTTCCAATTTCTTAATCTGTTACTACCGTAAGGTATTACAGTAAAGTAGCAAAGTACTGGAATATTGCTAGTTTAAAAGGACACAATTAGCTTTCAGCCTATGGTTCAGGCTTTGTAAATAAACATTTCAATCCTAGTATGAAATACGTTTTTCTAAGAGCTTTTGTTTTTAAAAAAAACCATTTCCTCCACTGTCCTACTATATCAGAACCAGAGTGTGAAATTGACTAAACACAAGGGAAACTGACCAACCTATACTTTCATTTTTTCAACCTGCAGGAAATGCAAAATTCTGAACAAGTGGTGAAAAGCAGCTATACATTATTTCAGCTTCAGTAGTCTCAGGTGCTATTAGTCATACATATGGATTTTGTTTAAATATATTATGGAAATGTTCTGTCAGCTTAGCTGGATACAAGCAATAGCTTTTCAACTGCATGCTTGATGAAAAGCCCATAACACAAGAATCCTTCATTAGAGCGGATTTATAAACACTACTAGAAAGACAAAAACAAACTGTCACAGCAATATACAAACAGTGAATTATGTTGAGGAAGAAAGTCAATCAGCTGGTGTTGAGAAAGATTTTGGTTTTGTATCCTTACAGGAAACAAAGAAGGTAAAACAATCAGACCTAATGCACTGTGCAAGTAGTTATGCATACAGACTTACAAGTGGAGGAGTCTTTCAAGCAATACAGGACTAACAGCAACCACTCAGAGGAAAATGGTGAATCAATCTCCTGGTAAAACAGAAAACCAAGCATCCCTCTTATTCATTTTATACATTCACAGGCCTGGAATTGAGCACTATAACTGTAACAGTGTAAAACACTAGTATGTTCTTCAGCTTCTCATCAGCTAAAATTACAGGAAGACTTTTTAAAAGTTTCCAAGACTCTGAACTGCAAAATTTCAAGGAGAAAGTGAGGTATAATCAGGGAATGTTAAATCAAGTACTTGGTGAGCTATAATATACCACGACCATAGTATTGAGCACTAAAGCGGAGATCTGCAGGGCTCAGAAAAGTCACTCAGTTAAAGGGAGTTCTGCCTAGCTCAGCCTGTTGACCATTTCGTAAGGTGATTTTCTGGCCATTTGCCCTCTCGGCAAGCAGTAAAACTCTGAAAAAGCAGCACACACAGCTGCCTCCTTGTTTTTCTAGAGACGGCGTCTGTACTTTTCCAAAGCAGAATAAGCTTTCCGTGCCTCAAGTCCACGCATGAAGTTAGAGTTCAGAGCAAAGAGATGAGTTTAATATCATTCAGAGAAGAAGGAGCTAGTCTTTTTATGTGACAGCACTGAAAAAACAGAAGCATGTGTGCACCCACATATATAGGTCCAGCCAAGCCCAGAGGGTGTTGGTACAGACCCCATTGTGTTACTCAGGTCCTGAAATAACCTGCAGACATGTATAATTTCTCACCTATTATGAGTAATTTATTTGGCTGTTAACATCCCAAAGGCATAACTGGAAAAGTCAATTAGTAGAACACTCAAAATATTTTCTCTAAGTGCTCATCTAGTCCCAAATTACCATCTGAACACCTCCAACATTAACAGATTCATCCATACAATACCCTATGAGGCAGGAAAGTATTATCCTCATATTATAGACAGGGAACTGAGAAGGAGATTAAATTATTCTTCACGTGTGTGTGTCAGGGCATAAACCAAACTCCAAGGGAAATTTTTCCTATAAGGGGATTATTCAATAAATGCCCACTTCAGGCTATTTTGCATATTCCTTTGAAATAGCACGTACTGTTGGGAGACAGGCACCAGCACAGATGGACTACCTGTTGGATCTGGTAAGCCAACTGCTAGCGTTCCTGTGTGTGGCAGAGCTATGAGCTGAATTTAGCTTTGGCCAATGGCTTAACCACCAGGCAATTCTTCTATACGTGGCTCACTGATATTTAAAACTTGACTCCTTCTGTATCTATTAGATCATCTCAAGCAAGCTTTGCTGTAACCAGTGACTTGCATACCTTGTGAGACACTTTTTAAAAAAAAAGATTAGTTATGACTGTCATTCAAGGTGATAATCAAGGAACTAAATTTGCTTTCTTTGGCCATGTCTACATCTAAAATTTTGCAGCGCTGGTTGTTACAGCTGTATTAGTACAGCTGTATAGGGCCAGCGCTGCAGAGTGGCCACACTTACAGCAACCAGCGCTGCAAGTGGTGTTAGATGTGGCCACACTGCAGCGCTGTTGGGCGGCTTCAAGGGGGGTTCCGGGACCGAGAGAGCAAACCGGGAATGCCGCGGTTTGCTCTCTCGGTCCCGGAGCCAGCCAGCAAACCGCAGGGAAGGAGACCTGCTTGCTCGGGGTTCCGGGACCGAGAGAGCAAACCGGGAACGCCGCGGTTTGCTCTCTCGGTCCCGGAGCCAGCCAGCAAACCGCAGGGAAGGAGACTTGCTTGCTCGGGGTTCCGGGACCGAGAGAGCAAACCGGGAACGCCGCGGTTTGCTCTCTCGGTCCCGGAGCCAGCCAGCAAACCGCAGGGAAGGAGACCTGCTTGCTCGGGGTTCCGGGACCGAGAGAGCAAACCGGGAACGCCGCGGTTTGCTCTCTCGGTCCCGGAGCCAGCCAGCAAACCGCAGGGAAGGAGACCTGCTTGCTCGGGGTTCCGGGACCGAGAGAGCAAACCGGGAAAGGAAACCAGCTTCGCCGCGGTTTGCTCTCTCGGTCCCGGAGCCAGCCAGCAAACCGCAGGGAAGGAGACCTGCTTGCTCGGGGTTCCGGGACCGAGAGAGCAAACCGCGGCGTTCCCGGTTTGCTCTCTCGGTCCCGGAACCCCGAGCAAGCAGGTCTCCTTCCCTGCGGTTTGCTGGCTGGCTCCGGGACCGAGAGAGCAAACCGCGGCGAAGCTGGTTTCCTTTCCCGGTTTGCTCTCTCGGTCCCGGAACCCCGAGCAAGCAGGTCTCCTTCCCTGCGGTTTGCTGGCTGGCTCCGGGACCGAGAGAGCAAACCGCGGCGAAGCTGGTTTCCTTTCCCGGTTTGCTCTCTCGGTCCCGGAACCCCGAGCAAGCAGGTCTCCTTCCCTGCGGTTTGCTGGCTGGCTCCGGGACCGAGAGAGCAAACCGGGAAAGGAAACCAGCTTGATTACCAGAGGCTTCCTCCTTCCACGGAGGTCAAGAAAAGCGCTGGTAACTGTCTACATTGGATTACCAGCGCTGGTGATCCAGCGCTGGATCCTCTACACCCGAGACAAAACGGGAGTACGGCCAGCGCTGCAAACAGGGAGTTGCAGCGCTGGTGGTGCCCTGCAGATGTGTACACCTTCAAAGTTGCAGCGCTGTAACTCCCTCACCAGCGCTGCAACTTTCTGATGTAGACAAGCCCTTTGTCTGCCTTCAGTGCCCTCAACTCCCACAAACAGACAACATGCTAAGAAGATTAGAGAGGCACTTCATAGTCGTCATGCTGCAATGTCAGCTTTCAAAACCAAGCATTTTGAGCTAGAAGTTACAAAGGGGAGATTCATATCAGAGTATCGTGCAGTTAAGCGCTTTATAACAAGTGCAGAAAACACAATTAGACGCTGTTGAGAAATGGCAGATATGCATAATGCTTAGCCACATATTGCAAAGTAGTTTACAGATGTTAAGCCTCAACCCCACAGAGATGCCATACAAAATATTTTAATTGTTATGGAGCCAATAGCACAAAGACGGAACAAAATGATGGTCCCTACTCCAAAAAGCTTACGTCTAAGAATGGATGAATACCGCACCCCAGTATTTCTCATTTCTATGGAACTCCCTATTCTTTGAATGAGGAATACTGCAGAAAATTAAGGACCCCATTTGCTAGATATCCTGTTTTAAATGGTACACACTGTATTTACATTTTATATCCCTTTTACAGATAGATAAGCTAAGGCACAAAAAGGTGAAATGATGTGATCAGGACCACATATGCTATGTTGTAGCCATGTCAGTCCCAGGATATTAGAGACACCCAGCAATATTTTTTTATTGGACCAACTTCTGCTTTACTGGACAGAAGTTGGTCCAATAAAAGATATTACCTTGCCCACCTTGTCCCTCTTGATCGAGACCACACAGCAAGAAAGTGGAAGAGGTGGGAACAGGACCCAAGAGACCTCCTCCCAGCTTCATGCTGTAAAAGAATGTTACTTTGCTTTGTTATCGGGCAATCGCAGGGAATTTGCCTCAGCTTATGTGAATTCCAACAAAGCCCATCTCGGAAGCACACAGCTTCAGTGCTTTTGAAGATGCGAAACACTATATAAGTTATTTGCAAGCACAGATGTATTTAGGCACCTAAACAAATGGCCTGATTTTTAGGGATTGTCAGCACTCAACCATTCCTATTCAGTCTCAGGATTCTTATTTATCTGCCTAATCACAGGCCATGGAGGCTGGGACGGAGGGCAAGTGGGCCACCTGGACCATGGCTCAACCACTTTTTGGCTGGGCCAAACTGTGTGGCACACCAGCTCACAACACCACTTCTTCAAATTTGGAAGGGGTGGATATAGGGGTCCATGGGCAGGAAAGTCAGGCTGAGGGGGATGCAAATCTATAGCTCCTCACACATACACTTTAAGTGACATTCCAGAGCCCCTGTGCTTAGGTGTGAGTTAGCTTCAACACTCAAATCTGAAAACAGTCCATCTCTACCAGTGCTATCTCTGCAGTGTCAGATGAGCCTCTGCAGAAATTAACTTTAGAGAGCAGGTTACACTATAATGGAATGAATGACTTATTCAGAGTCAACATACTAGAAAGCATTGGATTCGGCGTGCCCCCAAATCAGCAAACAGCAGCACACCTAGTACAAATGTGTACCTCCTGAGTCCCAGGGAACCCCACCCTCACCACTGCGCTTCTGTGGAGAGGAAGGAAAATCAATGCTATTTCTGGAGTCACTTTTTTATTGTTTTCTCCTCCAACTTGCTGCAATACTATTACTTCCTGGGGTTGGATCCAGGGAGAACATAGTGAGTGTGAAGAGACGCAGGATCCTCTGCTCCATGCTGACAAAATACAATCCGGAACAATTAACCTTTTAAGGTGCCGATGCACCTAAGTTAACAAAAGTAAGATCTGATATTTGCTTTCTTGCATGGGGGATCCTCCTATTTCCCTGTTTCACCAGTGCTACAACAGAGACACTGGGAGAGATTAAAGTGATTTGTCCTAAGATCACACACACAGTCAGCGGCAGAGCCAGACACAGGAGTTCCAAGTCCCAGTTCTCTGTTCTGCCTATTATTCTATAGTCCCTCCAAAAGATGGGAATAGAACCCAGGAGTCCTGACTCAGTCCTCTGCTACAGCCATTAGACTACACGACCTTTCCAGAGCTGGAGCAGAGCTCACTAGAAGTCCTGCTTCACAAGCCTCTGCTCTAACCACTAAACCACATGTTGCCATGTGAAAGAAACTAGGGGTCAGATCCTGAACTGGTGTAAACTGTCCTGACTACACTGGACAATTTATACCAAGTAAGGATCTACCCACAAGTAACCTGGTCAAACAGCAAATTCTTGGCTCCCAGGGCTCAAACCCCAAAGTCAGCCCATAGCCTTGAAACCTATTTCAATAATTTTAAACATTCAATTCTCTTTAGTGTTTTCCACAGGGAACACGAGCAGGTGGAGGATTTTAGACTCAGCATCCTGTAATGCATACAAATATTCCTTCAGTCGATAAATACTGTTTTCTAAATACATCCTCTAACTGCAAAATTCACTGAGTGTACATGTTCTCTGCGACGGAAAGTCAAAGCACAACTATCTGGGTCACACAGCAGAAAGCCCATTGTGGATACAAGGCTCCTCCAACCCAGGTTATGAACACCCACATAACCAAGGGCCTGTAAGAACATTTCCCACCCAGTGGGACTAAATATAAACAACTCCGCCTTCACACACTTAAATTCACAAAGACTGGAAACCAAGGCATTTTTACTGCTATGAAATACTCATATTGAATAAGTATTTCAAGATATCTGACTCTGCACACATATTGATCTTTACGTATTTTTAATTTATCTTACAGTTGAACACAATTAGGGGGAAAAAAATCACAAGCAGCCAGAGGCACCACAGAACCCAACTGAAGAATTACAATGGGCTGGGGAAAATTAAGTTAAAAAAATCTCAACAAGTCAAGGCCAAGCTATAAAGGAGGCTCAATTAACACTGGAGACATAGCCTACTAGTTTAGGGCCAAATTTTAAGTTGTGCCCCCCCCCCCCCAAATCAGACTCGATATAATAAAGATAAACATGTTTCTATTCAGAGATTTTGTTGGAGGTTGTATTTAAAATATCCTCTGTAGGATTTAAATATCTCACTGCATAGGACAGGTGAAAGTGACCAGAAACCAATGACAGTCCAGTACCATTGTCCAAGTGATGTGAAATGAGAAGTAAAATCAGTTCCACTTCCAGAAAGTGGCTCCCTCTGCACTCGCTCCTCTATGTAGGGGCTGGAGGGGGGGAGGAGATTGAAACCCTATTCTGGAAACATACAGGTGGGGAGAATATCCTAGGTTCTCTCCAGAGAGGGCTTTCCCTTCTCTACACGGAGTATGTGCTTTTTTTTTTTTTTTTTTTGGGGGGGGGGGGAGGGGAGATCCTTCTCTCTGCCAAGGGTTCAATTCTCCTTAGGCACCTTGACCTATGTTCCCTCCAGTCCCGGGGGCAGGGGGGGACGGGGGAACGGACAACTTCTCTCTGCCAAAGGTGCAATTTCACTTATGCACCTTGACCTATGTTCTCTCCAGTCCCAGGGGGGCAGGATCCCTCTATGTGGGCAGGAGTCACCAGTCTCATTGTGGGGAGAGGGGAGATTCTCCCAGAGAGGGGTCTCTGTCCTGGTTGAGGCATATTCCCATTCCCAAGGGAAGGCATTAACCCTCTCCCCCACAGCATATGCTCAAGACTGCCAGGATGCAGACCCCTTTGCACACCACAGCTCCCTCTCCCCACAGAAATCTCTCTGAGCCCTTCTGCTGTCCCCTAGCCACCTCTCCCCAGAGCCCTACTCCGTATCCTCATCCTCTAGTCTCCCCACCCCTGCACACACCTCCCGGGTACTCCATGTACACCCCAGGGTGGTCCCCTCCCTGCTGGTCTCCCACAGAGGAGTTTCTCAGAAAGGTCACCTCTCCCCATCTGCCATCAGGCAGCCCCCCCATGCTCCCGACCTGTGGCCCTGAGCTCTCTAGGCATATAGGCTGGAGTGCACAACTCGCCCCCCAAAAGGTCCCTATTTAAATGCCCCCCAAGATGACACCCCTCCCTTACCAGGGCCCCACTCCCCCAAGGAGTAAGAGGTTTTGATGGGAGAGGTCGCCCTCCCCCAGGTCAGCCACCGTCCCAGCTCCAGGATGTAGTCTCCCCAGCACATCTCTCTAAGCTCAGCTCCACTGGGGCTGGTTCTCCCCCAGGTGAGGTCCCCTCCCGCTCAGGGACCCAGTCCACGGGCGCTGCTGCACCCCCAGGTTTGAGGTGGTTTCCATCAGGCACAAGTTCGATGGTTCTCGGCACCGCCACAATACAAAGTGGCCCAGTCCCGCCCCCCCCAAGTATCACATCCCCAATACGCGGTGGGGGGGGTCCCCTCCATCCCTTCCCCCCCCCGTGCGGAGCGGTGCCCCGCCCCCCGGGGTCTCTCTGGAGGGCCCCCCCCTACTCACACCTCCAGGATGCGGTCCCCCTTGCGCACGCCGGCGCGGTCGGCCGCCCCCCCGCCCAGCACGGCGCTGACATGCTGCAGCGGCGCGTACAGCTCCCCGTTGATGCTCCGCAGCTGGCCGCCTTCGCTCACTTGGCCCCGCACGTTGAAGCCGTAGCCGGACTCCGACTTGACGATGCGGACGACGCGGGGCCCCCCCGGCCCGGTCCCGCCCCCCCCGTTGCGGTGCGGAGCCGGCGCCGAGCGCTGCACCCCTTCGCCCTCCTCATCCGCCATCTTGGCAAGTAGTTCGCGGCCGTCGCCGTCACGCGATCCCCTCACCGACCACCGTAGCCAGGCCGCCGAATTGCTAAGGGAGATGTAGTTCAGTGTGTCTGAGGGGGCGCACAGCACCATGGGAAATGTAGTTCAGGGTCGCTGAGGGGCGCGTGGCACCATGGGAAATGTAGTCCAGAATTTCTGAGGGGCGCACAGCACCATGGGAAATGTAGTTCAAGGAGCGTAGGGCGCATGGTACCGTGGGAAATGTATTCTATGGGGCACACGACTGCTGGGGGAAAGCTATTCCGGGGGCACTATGAGAAATGCAGTCTAGGAATACTGAGGGGATTCACAGGACCAGGAGAAATGTAGTCAATGGAGCCTGATAGGCCTTATGGGAAATGTAGGCCGGCGATCCTGAAGGGTGCCCTATGGGATATTTATTCTGGGGAACTGAGGGGCACATGGCCTCAAAGAAAATGTAGTCTGGCGAGCCTGGGGACACATAGCACTATGGGAAATGGAGTCTGGGGTTGCCTTAACCCCCAAGCCTCATGGGAAAAGTAGTTCAGTCATGTCCCAGATGCAGAGGCTCATGGGAATTGTAGTTCCACAAGCCCTGGACTGCCTCATGGGAGATGTAGTTAATTAGGAGCGCCCCAGCCACAGAGAGAGGTGAGTGCTGGGGGTTGTAGTTTTGGTGACTGTATGGGACCTGTGAGCCCTGACCTGAGCCTTCTCTAGGGCGGGAGTGATCTCTGACCCCAACCTCTCACCACAGATGGCTGCTGTCACTCATTGCCATAGCATGAGACATCTCACCAAGCCACACTGAGATATCATTGCATCATGATGTCATCACGTTTACTCGCATGACAACCCATTGCACTGGAATCCCATCATGTGTCATAACATCCCATCACATCAAAAAACCACCATCACATCACACGAATCCCAGCTTGTGGCAACACATTATGTCGTCATGGCTGCTGTGATGAAGTGCCATGGTCTCACATGGGGAGGCTGACAACACATTGTGGTGTGACATTGCCCCCACCATACTGCGATGCCATTGCTTTTTGAAATATCATCATGCCCCCACATTCAGCCTTCACTCTACACCGTGTTGTGTCAGAAGGCTGTTACACCATGGTCCAGCTCCCAGAAGTTCCATCACAGCCCATTAATATTATGTGTATTGCAGTAGCCCCTAGAAGCCCCAGTCATGGACCAGGACCCCATGGCGCTTGGCACTGTACAAACAGAAACAAAGATGATCCCTGCCCCAAAGAGCTTACAAACTACATATGGGGCAACAGATCTTCCTAGCTGGTGTGGCACCAGAATCCTCCTAGGCTAGCCCCAGTGAAATGAGGTGTCCGAGAAAACTTCCAAAATATCTGCTGCTGCTTGGGCTCCATTTACTGGAGCATACCCCATTCCGGCATACCCATCATCCAGAAGGTGGAGGTGCTATGCTGTTACATCATTGGTTGCGGAGAGTATGTGACCTTGCAACACTAGTCAATTCCTTTCACTCTGATATAGTCTCCCGCTACCAAGCAGGGCAGGGAACCCCCCTCTTACCCCACCATAGATTCCACCACAACAAAAGCCAGTGGCAGCTGAGCCCAAAGCATTTAGCTCAGAAAGTCTGTTCCAGCAGGAGACGCAGCAAGTTCTCATTGTTCAATAACGAGACAGAGAGAAACCCAAGGATACAGAAAAGTGGGTGTTGTCAACTGCTGTATTTACTGTCAACACATATGCACTAATATGGCTGAATCCCACTAATGTTTGCAAATGATGCCAGCTGCACCAGCTGGGGGAGAGCTTCCAAGGCTGCACCATGCGGTGCACCTAGTAGGGGTCGTGGGCTATGCGGCATTAGACAGATCTCAAAATGTTCCTGCTCCAAAAGCCCAGCCCCACTGCATGTGAGCAAACAGAATTCCCTGCTTTGGCATCTTCTCATTCCAATTCCAGGAAGAGAGTAGAGTCTAGTAGTCACAGCAGGGAACTGGGAGCCAGGACATCTGGGTTCTGCTAACAGTCCAGGGAAAGAAAATGATCTAGCGGTTAAGCGTAAGGGGACCAGAAGCTGAGACTCCTAGGTTGTATTCTTGGCACTGCCACTAACTGTCCAACCTTGGGTGAGTCTCCTCATCACCCCCTGCCTCAGTCTCCCTGTTGGGGTATGTAAGGGTTAAGTAAAGACCAGGGATCCACTATCATGGTAATAGGGAGTAAAGGCACAAGCAGGTACCGTCTCTTTGCTTAATAAAGTTGCCACCCTTTTCCCTTCCCTGCTGCTTGTTAAGGATAGGTAAGTGTTGCAGCTGCATGAGAAATATGGTTGTCTGAAGGATAGCACTTCTTCACACAAGTGTATCCCCTCCCTCCCTTCCTTTCCCAGCTACATAAATAAGCTCAGGATCATGCCCCCTTCCTCTCTCCCCTGTGAGCTGCTGATTAAGGAAACTTGTGGCTACAATTACTGCAAAGAAATCTATCTTCAAGGTAAAAATGTCTGTATAACATGCTTAATGCTGTGAACAGGGGAAGGTATAACTATATTCAGTATATAGCTATTAATATTCATTATATGGGCACTCATCAAATAAGGGTTTGAGGGGGTATTATAGTAAACTTACATTTTAACTTAGACAAAAAGTGCGATGTGACTCGTTTGGGGCTTACTTGACAATTGGGTTGAGGAGAACAGGTACAGCCATAAAGAAACCCACTTACTCAATCCACCTCTGGGTGCTCCTGCTCATTCTTTCGGTCTCTGACGCTGCCCCGCTGTATAAATAGAGCTAACCATTTTGGCCAGGATACTAAAGCAAGCCCCTGTTTTTACAGAAAGCCCCCGCATCCTGCAGAGCAGACAAGGCCTTGGGTCTCTAAGATCTTGTCTAAATCACCCTGAAAGAGCAAGCAGTGTAGAACTCCATGCATCTGCCTCAGGAGCATAAAGGGCTGCGTCAACCCTGAACCAGGAATCAAATCTCTGGCTCCAGGGCATTGGGGCTAGAAATTCAGGCAATTTATTCTTAGTTCTGGGTCATTCTATGAACCCCTTTGTAACAGTGGGGGGGAGAGAGGGGAGAAACAGGGCAGGGAGAGGAGCACAGAAAGTGACCCCTTCTGCAGCATGTCTCCCTTGCCAATCTCCGGCCCTCCCCATCAAGTTCTCATCACATTCCCCATCTGGGACGATGCAGGGGCTGTTGCTCGAGAATCCCTGCTACAAATGCTACACTGAATCATTGTGTTGTGTTAACCTATTCTCAGACCCATGTGACTTGCTCCCTTCTTTTTCCTGCTCTCCCTGACCTGTGGACCAGTGCAGCCAACCTGCCCCTGATTTCAGGGATGCCACAGCAGGATCAGGCAGGTGAGTGCAGTATTCACCCCTCTATGGTTTAAGGTTAGTTACTCCATAGTAGCAGCTTCTCAGAGCCACCGAAAGGGAGGTGAATGAGGGGTTAAAGGACAAGGGATTTTTTTTGTTTTAAAGACCTAAAACTGAGGGTTCTTAGACAGCTCCAGACAGTGCAGAGGAGATGGGGAATTAGGCCCAAAGTCTCAACCACATCCCAGTCTTTGTAGTTTAATTCTCCAAGCACCTTCTGATGCAGATGGTATCATCCCTCACCTCCCTCCCTAAGCCAAGGTGCCACGTTCCACCCCAGTACTAGCAGCATCTGTGCGATGACATGACCAGATCCCTAGATGGAGTTTAGGCAGCAGTTTTAGCGTGGTATGGGAGCATTCAAGTGGGAAGGTGAGACAGTGAGAAGGCTTCGAAGATGGCCAATGAAATCTCCATCGTGAAGATGTCAGCGTTTGAGAGAGACAGATCAGTGTGAACCAACCGCCGCCACTAATGCCAGTTGCATGTTACTACTTAACCTGAGGCAGCAGGAGTCAGAGAAAAAACCATAGATAATTAGATCCCTTGGTGACCACAACTCTCTTTAAGAGAATCTGCTGAGCTGCCTGGCCTCTCAGGGAGAGGGGTGGTGGGAACAGTAGCCCCGGGAAAAACACTTCAGAAGCACAGCAGTAGGGTTAGCTCCGCTTAGACACAACGCTCAGGGTACATCTAACAGCAGTTGGGTGTGTGACTCCCAGCATAGGTAGACAGACAGGTGGTAGGTCTGCTCAAGCTGGCGTGCTAAAAACAGCAGGGGGTTACAAAGTTGAGAACCCCCGAGTTTGGCAAAGCACAGTATATGTAGCACCTCACCTTCACCCCACTGCCATTGCCTCTGAGCACCTCACAAACACAGATGTCTCACTTCCTACCCCATGGGTGTGGTGAGGAAAATCATCATTTGACAGCTGGGAAACAGATGTTAAGAGGTCCCGTGACTCGGCCCAACCTCACGAGGAAGATGTCAAGAGCTGCAAGTTGAATCCATGGGTCAGTGAACAACCCTAGCCTGAGGCATCTCCAGACAGCTGTAGAAATCACAGCAGTTCCAAGGAAAGCGACAGGCTACTGGAATCTCTGTCAGACAATCACGATCTCACTTAATACAGAAATTAAGAATTCAAACACCATCATCCTGATAAACCACACAGGAGTTTATCACAATAAGAGTCCATGAAGTTGTGTTTCCCGCAACCTCTCAAAATGAAATGCTCCACTGCCTTCAGCAGCTAGAAGATTAGATACTTTCTAGGTACTGTAGGTGGTGGATCAAACTTTCCATGGTTTTGTACTTAGGCCGTTTTATTCCACAAGCAACAGCAGGACAGTATCAACAGCTGCACCGATCACTGCATCTACAAGGTAGTTTCAGTTAACAGTACATACTGCCCAAGCAAAGCTAAAATGAAAGGTGCAGGTGTCCCTGATCTGCTGAAATGATCAGCCTCCCCCTCTGTCCCTGTATGAGGCTGAGAGGCTCTCCTCCAGGAAGAACTGGGTATAGGCTAACCATGCAGTCCATGGCTATTGGTATAAAACCTTTAAAAACATGCATCAGCGCAGGCTGTAGCACAGGATGGAATAGCTCAGGGGCATGGAGCCGTTCACTTCCAGGATGCTGGTATTACTAGTGTCTGAAAACTGTTCCCACTGGATACTGATCAGTGACCCACATCAAATGTTTACATCCAGCCTGACTCCAAATTCCCATAATTAATGTATAAAAACACAAATTCCACATACATCCCAGCACGTATGCACTATTTATATAATTTATTCAATCCACTACAGATTATTTGGACGGTTATGTAAGGCTTATGGTTTTCTGCACTAAAGGAGGTTATTCGATAGGTACCTTTTACAAGACTGGTTCTGCCTCTCTCTTTGCTAGTTTATAGAGATACATGTGTCAGATGCGGACATCTTTCCACAGCCAGAGATGTAGAAAAAAAGAAGGCTGCTTCTTTTCAAATCACATATGAGTTATATAATAACTTTCAAGTCCAGAAGAAAAACTGGTTGGTATCTTCCACTGAAAACAGAAAAACACGCACGCACTAAATATGCTACATAAAACTATGGCATTAGCACTAGTGCTCGTCTCCAAGCGAATCTGAAGACACTAATAATTTACTGAAATAAATACAAGTAGGAACCGGACAACCTCTTCTTTTATACCTACACAGATCTGTGTAAGTTTGATCTCTCTGCTAGTGAGGAACAGACTATTGAAAAGCCTCCTGTTGGATGCGTCCCAATGAACAGCCACAAGCAGCACTCGCAGCGACCACAGGGAGGGAGGAGCCAGACCTTAAGAGGACATCAGTTGGGAGTCCACTGGTTTGGTGCAGATTGGGAGAGAAACATGGGAATGTGTGTGATTTCAAGGTGATTTTGGGTGCTGATCTTTTCTTAAAAAGATTAAAAATTTACATCCATCTTGGTTAGTTGCAATTAAAAAAAAAAGCAGGATTCCACTGAGGAATAAAGAAGGCATATAGTATCTTAAGTTGCTCATAGAGCAATATCAGGCTTAAGCAAAGGAAGAAATAGTAAAAAACTGTACCAGGGAAGGTCAGCCTAACTCTGGGGCTGAGTGCAAGCGGGTCTGTCTGTTATATACACACATGGATTAGATGTTCCCCAGACACATCAGATACCATGCTCAACAAATTTGCTTCTGCTGGACTCTGGAAGCCCCTGGGGGCAGCAATATGGAAATGTCAGTTCAGCAGGCCTTGCTGTTCTGCCAATCACCCCAGGGGACAGCTTGGCCCTTAAAGCACTACAGTTCTCTGGAAGCATTGCCCACCATTTGTCCAGCAAGCACAGGGGGCGGCAGTAAAGTTCTGTCAACAGTAACAAATGGTCAGTTTCTTCAGTTCAGAAGCCATGTCCAGGAGAGCTCATGTTTCCAGCACTCTGATGAGAGGGAGGGGCTTGGGTCCAAGGGGCTTCGCCACCCTTTTACTACAAAGCAAAGAAAGGAAAGCACTGAGGCGCGGATCAACCAGATGCATTGGAGCTATGATTCAAATTATGATGCATGTCTATCAATCTGGGCTCTTTATCCCACCCTCCCACCCCACCCAGGATCTATCTATCTGGGTTATTACATATCCCACCCGCATCAGTCTCTGAGCATCTCCCAAATATCCATGCATTGGGTTTGACAAGTCTTGTACCCTCTTTACAGACTGGGAAACCGAGGCAGAGGGATATAATTGCTTTGTCCCTTGCCAATGCCTTCCATCAGCGGTCTTAGTGCTTAACAGTGAGTCAAACTTCACAAGCACTCCCACAAAAAGGTATCTCCCCATTTTACAAATGGGAACATTGAGGCACAGAGTGAAAAAAAAAATGACTTGGTTCAAGGCAAACACTGAGGTAGTGACAGGATTAGAACCCAAACCTCCTGCCTCCCAAGCCAGTGCTTAGCTCACACCTCCCTGCAGAAGAAGCAGCTTGGAGTTGGACACCGTAAAACCTGGCCTCAGTCTTCCTCCACAGGTCACTGCAGCTCCCTGCTTACCTGCTCACGGACTCAGATTTTGAGCGAGCTCTGGTGCTATGACTGCCAGGGTTGGTTTGCTTCTCAATCAGGTGCTCAATACGATCGTGCATCTCCAGATTCTGAAACACAGACCAGACCAAGAGTTTCAGTTCAGTCTGGAAAGAAAGGCCAAAGCGGTGGCACGGAGTTGATTATGCCACCACCCAGCGAACAGAGCACTAGGTCAGCAATTCCCATGCGTTATCGGTTTACCACCTTCCTAAAAAAATAGTTGTGAATAGTGCTGGTGGAACATCAAGTTCACGTACCACTGGTGTTATGTGCACCATAATTTGGGAACAACACCTGTGCTACATTAACCCATTGCCACGTGTTACAACACTAGATAAACAATAGACAAGTTTTATTCCCTGCACTAAGGACCTGAGGTCAACCTATCTTTGAACAAACTGCATGTTAATTAGGGGCCGGAGGAGGAGTCGGGGGCAGATAAATTTCTTGGGGCTTTCTTCTAATTCATCCTCCTACATGCAAACTGCAGCCTACAGTGCACTCTGATACTTTCATGATCAAAGCTGAGCTCATAACCCTGTGCCCCCCCAATCAAGGATTCATTAGCTTGGCAGTTCTATAAGAACATATGGGATTAAATCTGAATTTAACTTGGATTTTAGATTGAAGTGAACATCAAATAGACTCAGTTGGCTGCAGTTGCACCATTTCAGTTTTCTGCCTTCAGGTTCAGGAAAGGGGAGACATGCACTCACTGCCCCATCCCTCTCTGCTGATTAGCGAAATGCCAAGGCACCATGAAGGGAAGAGACTGGTTAAAAGCTACCAGCACATGCTCAATTTTAGCCAAAAAAGGAGATGTATTTGCATTCCAACATCAGGGAAGCGCAGCTTTGCATTTTGCACTGTTACTATCTGGCACAAACATGCCACCAAAATAAAAGCTCCATTGCTACGGAAGCACGCTTTATGAGATGGTGGACTAGATTTGAGATGCGTGCGCTGCAGTAACCCAGCTTCACTAAAAGAGACAATATAGCGTAAGAAAGTGGCTCAGCGGAAACCATCCAAACCTACAGACTTCAACTCAAGCATGACCTGTCCTTGCTTGTGCAGTGGGCACGCTGCATGCTAGGGCTTTGCTAGCCAACTGGGGGCCCTTCAGTGCTTTCAAGAAAAAGCAAAGTTCATTCCATACATTCCGATTAGTTGTTCCAAACTTTAAAGTGACTTGCCAAATAATCCCACGTGACATTTCACTGGCTTTAAAGTTTGAGGGGATAGCTCCTATCAGTTAAACAGGAAAGCTCTGATCAGCTAAAGCAGGGCTCTATCACCCGCACCAACAGGCACCTTGAGAAAAACAACAGCTAGAAAGGCAGCTCAGCCAATCCAAGGAAAGTAACAAACGTACCTCAGCTTCCAAGTAGGCAACTCTCTCTTTGAGCTCCTGAATAATCACATCCTTCGCATGAATCACTGTTTTGGAATTCTGAAGCTGTAAAGGAAAAAGTTAATCAAGGTGACTAAAGAAAGCTCAGACTTGCCTACACTAGACAAGGTATTTGGAAAGCATAAAAAACGAGGAGCCTTTTGAGGCTCACACCAAAAACTAACATTAGCTACAGGTTCTGTAACTTTGGATCTGGGAAAAGAAACTCAAAGCTCTGGGCAAGAGTCTCAGAACTTGTGGAGAGTCTAGAATTAACTATTTCACTGCCAGAGATTCATTGATGGGCCCCACTGCAGACATGGGCCAAATTCCCTGCTGGTATAAATGACAGCAACTTATTTTATTTCCAAGTTAACTAGTCTTGCTAGGCCCTAGGGTCCGATTGCCATCACTGCGACCATTCCTTCAGAAGATCAGACCTTTCACACCTGGGTCCCTCGGGGACCGATTACTTTGGAGGGCAGCAGAGTGGAAAGTGCATTGTGATATTTTCAAACTCCTCCCTCTATCACGCGATCAGGCTTCGTGTGGCGTTCGGCTCATGCTAACTCAGCCAGGAGAAACTGAGCACACCTTGTGCTGCCTTGGTCCCGTTTCCTCCTCACACCAAAAGGAAGCATGGCCTTCCCTTAAAGAGGGACTAAAAATAGATGTATGCCACTCAGCTTGGATTCTGCAAACTCAGCATCTTTTGTATTATTTGCATTCCTGTAGCCCTAGGACTCCAATCATGGACCAGATCCCCACTGTGCTCAGCATTGTCCGAACACAGAGGAGAAAAAAAAGACACTGCCTGCCAGCACCGATATGTTCCCTAGCCCCAGCAAGGCACACCCACCTGCTCAATCATCTGCCGAACTTTGCGCTGCTGACTCTTCAGCATGTCATCAAGATGGTGTATCTTCTCCCGCAAGGTAGCCACTTCCTTCTCCAGTTTGGCCGACCTAGGAAGGAGACATACGAGTGAGTCAGAGAAAGCCATTTAACCTCTCCCGATTAGCAGAGGAATACGAGACAGAGTTTCACTATAGACATCTTGCCACCTCCCCAGAGCTGTGTTTGTTCTGCCACGGACGGTCAGTTGTGCGTAATGTCTTCTGTACACATGCATGCACCCCAGCCACATGGCAGAAAAGGAGCAGTAATAGGTAGAGACAGTAAGGGAGATGGGATTTTCTCAGATGACGACTCATGGAGCTAGACAGTTGCTGCAGACAGCAGATGCGCCAACGGTAGCAAAGATTGAGTGGAGAGATAGAGGCCAGTACCACTAACCGAGCAGAAAAAGACAAGATCTCAGTTTACCCGGAGTAAGGTGTTCTAATAAACAGAGGCCATTTCCACTTGGATCCTGTAGCAAACAGGAAGCTAGTGGAACTATCTGAGAATGGAGTGACGTGGTCAGGTTTTGGATGTGGGAGATTTGCTTTTTCTAACAAGGCCATGTGAGGACTGTACTAAAATTCTAGGGAAGGTTTTTGGGGCACTGCAGGCTGCAGTAGGAACAGGCAGATTAGTCATCTTGAGAAAACCCTGATATTCGGCGAACAGCTACACCCACCCTTCACAAGAACACGAAGTCATGCCCCAGCGAGCTGACAGCCTCCTCAGCTCACTGCCGAATTGGCGACTGCCTAGGAGGAGTCTCGGCATCCCTGCCCAAGGCTGAGCCTCACCTATCCTGTTCGGCGAGTTTGTCATTTTGCAGGCTTCTCAGTTTCTCCAGCTCTGCTTCACCTTCTTTCATCTTCAACAGCAAACTCTGATGTTCCTGCAACAGATCAGAGGACAAGTTACAACAGATGCTCTGGCCTCTATTTCAGGGCAGAGGCAAAGCATCGGGCTATGTGAATCTGTAGTGCTGGACAGTCCTAAGAGTCAGCCTTTGTTGTCAGCAGAAATGCTGATCCTGTAGCTGGTATCTCAAATTTAATACTTGTGAAAGGAGAAGAAAATTCTCCATTTCCTTATAGGATGGGGCAGCAGCAGTGCAAATCTCCCCCACACTGCACTCTACCACTGTGCCTCACTCCTGCCCTAGACGGAGCCCCCAATAGGGGCGCTCAGTCTCCATGGCTTGTTTACACCTTAGCCCCTCTGCTGAGGATGCCAATACAGGTGCCAGCTGGAACTTGTTACCCAAAAGCCATCAACAAATGGCTACCTGGCAGACAGCGGGCCAGCTTTCTGCTGTAGAGGAGGCACTTGTGCTACACCAGTGTTGCTCTGGAGCTGATCAGTGTCCAGCACCTTACATGTTGCAAGCACTAAACCCGTCACCCTTCGCAGCAAGCACCTGACAGAGCGGCCCAGCCACTAGACCATCAAGCAGGCCCCATGTTGATCTCTAAGCGGTACCTTCTCCATCCCTGACATGAGCCTCTGAACTTCCTCCAGCTTCACTTCCTTCTCTGTCATGCCCTCCTCCGCCTTCTTCAGAGCTGCACTGGTTCGCTCTATTTCTTTCTGGTATTGAGAGGTTGTCATCTGTAACACAGGACACAAAAGATGTTTCTGATCCTCACACAGTCAATAAAGACAATGAGAAAGCCCCTTTCAGTGACTGCATTTTAAAGACAGGATGGATGGAATTTTTAGTCTTGCCAGGTGTATTTTGCTGAAGGAAGCCAAATGACCCAAAGTGTGGAGAGAAGGAACCTCTACAAAGCTTTGTCTTCAGACTAACTGATGCATAAATCCTATGGCAATGGAGACAAAAGGTCCATCACAAATGCCAGAAAACTTCTCATCATTCAGGCATGCGAGTTATGGAAGTTTTCCATCTCGTTTCAGATGAACACTCAGGGGATGTCTACAACTGAACCATTACAACAGCACAGCTGCGCTGCAGTAAGGCTTCTGTGCAGACACTATCTACACCGACCGGAGCGGTTCTTCAGTCAGCACAGACAATCCACCTCCCGGAGAGGTGGCAGCTAGGGCAACAGTAGAGTTCTTCTGTCAACCTATCGCTGTCCACATTGGTTGGCTTAACTACATCACTCAGGGGTGTCAATTTTTCACACCCTCAAAGACGTAGTTATGCCAATGTAAGATCTCAGTGTAGACCAGACCTCAGCTTGCATGACATCCCCTAGCCCAGGAGTCAGCCACAGAACTGGCACTAGAAGTCAGGCGTCCTGGCTCCCAGACTTGTGGGCTGATCATCAGATGCTTCTGCTGTTCTGTAGAGAAGGACTCTCCCTTCTCCACATCCACCAACCTACCAGGCTTGTCCAGAACGTATAACTGAAGTGGACGCAGCTGCCAAACCAACTGATTAGCATCTACACAATGTCCATTTAAACAGGAAAATTACTTTTCAGATAACTAGCATAGCAGATCTCAGGAATCATGCAGATTTCCAATCCCTGGAGTATGTGTCAGGACTGCCACAAACTCAATACATTTCTGCAACTCCCACCATCCCAAACTCTCTCCAGGCAGCAGCAGAGCCTGAGTCTGCACTTGAAATTTAGATCGACCTAGGTACTCTACCTGTGCTTCCCCGCCAGTTAGTTCCTTTAGCTCTTCATCACCCAAACACAAACTCCTGGTTTGGAGAGGAAGGGAACAAGCAGATCTCTGTGGGGCCTCCCTCTAGGAGCACAAATATGGGGTAATAGGATTTCTTTTCCCAGCCATTTTAGTGCTAAAGGGATTTCTCTTAGATAACAATTCACTCAAGCTCCATTTCTTTTCATGGAGCCTGGAACCAATGGCACAATGGAACTAAAACCTGAAGTATCCCTGAACAGGGACTCCCCTCAGCCCCAAGAGCTCATTACATTTAATGAAGTCTCCACAGACGTATATGCCAACATGACAAAGCCACATAGTTTTTTCCTAAACAAAAGGGAACCATTAATCCCCAGTGCTGGGAAAAGGAGAAAACCAGGAGATCCTGCTGCATCCACACAGGAGCTGTCATTTTAAGTTACTTTCACTGCAAAACCTGCCTATATCCCTAAAGCAGCATGTAAATACAGTCACAGCTGAGTGAGAATGAACTCAGCTGCCACTTCAGAAACCCGCCCACATGTTTCCATTTGATAAGTTACTTGATGTGAAAACATGGCTGAGTCCCAGCTGCCCAGTTTGTGCCACATCCCTTCACCACCAAGACATCTTGTGATCTTGTAACAAGCTAAAAACCTCTCTGTAAGAGGAAGGACTGTGTTATGGAGAAGGCACTGGACAATTCAGCAGATCTGGCTGGGTTCAATGCTTGGCTCTGCTTCAGAGTCCCTGTGAGACTCTGTTCAAGGCATTTCATCTCTGTACCTCACTTTCCCCATCTATAAAACGGAGATAATACTTCCCTCATTCAGTTTGTTCCAAGGCCAGAAGGGATTAGTCTGATCATCCAGTCTGATCTCTTGCATAACAAGCATCCTACCTCCTGAACAAGGACTTGAAACCTGGACCCTCACATTAAGAATCTGATACTTCACCACCTGAGCGATCCAGGTAATTCACTGCCGTATGCAAGATGCTCATATGCTTGTCATGAGCACTAGGCTGTCCTATACTTAACTAACAGGATAAATAGAAATTGGAGGAGACTAAGGAAAATGGCCAAAATGCCACTTGTCTTAGCAAGCACTTTGCCATCACCCACTAAAGTCATTATGATTTTACCTTTTGTTTAATTAACATTACCTGGAAACAGTCGTTGTATAAATCAAGACCAGTTTGTGAAAATTTCAATGCAATGTGCTTATTTACAGTTTACAGATTGTACATATTTAGTTAAGACTTTACTGGCAACCCTGTGCTCAACTTGACCTTTCGACCTCATGTGGGGAAGAGGCTGGCTGTGCTGGCTGGTGTGAACTAGCCAGAATTTTGTTTTAATCAGTCATTAAAAGCCACTCAAGTCTATTTACTCTCTGGGTTTCAAAACCGCCTGAACAGCAGCTCTTCAGAAGTGTGTCCCAACCATACAGGCCAGCACAACCCCAAACTGGTTTCAACTATTATGTATTCTTTGTATTGTGCTTTCAGCCAGGAGCCCCAGTCATGGATCATGGCCTCATTGCACTAGGTGCTGTACAAACTCCAAACAAGTTTGGATGTTGCTAGCAGGAAAGGGGCAGTGCAGCTCAGATTGTCTGGGGGAAAAAATGGGAATTGACAGTTGAAGGATTCATGATTTATAGCCTCTAATACATATCACACCCTCCCATCCTGCTTTCCAACACAGCTTGTATCAGCTCCAAAAGGAGGGGGCTGGTCAGTTTCAGAGAGCTTTGAAAGGTACTTAGTAGGATGCACTTGAAGCTGGTCCCTCATTCAGACAAACATCAGGCTCTTTCAGCAGTTAAACATTGCTGTGTATTCACCTCAAAAGCTGTCTTGTCTGACTGATGCCGCTTCTCAGCCTCCTGCAGTTTCGTGAACAATCTCTTTGCTGTCTCACGAATTTTTTCTGTGTCTTCTCCTGAATAATCATCCTCCTGTAAATACAGCATGAAAGCTTTATTTGTCTCAAGTTGGACACTATCAGGACACACATTCTTTTTTTTTTGAATGTGGAAGAGCCAATGCTTTTGACCAATAGGTTACAATATTCACTACAAAAAAAAGGCTGCAGAAGCTGTGGCAAAGTTTCATTTAGGCAAGTAAGAGAACAAGCTCTCAAATTCCACACCGAGTCAGGTGTCTTAGGGCCCATCAAATAAAAAATTCATGTGACTTTCTTAAGTCTCCTTTCAGCCCCTCTCATGGTGTCTCCAGGATGCTGTCATGCATCACCCTTAGGCATCCCAAAACCATCAACTGAATCAAGTCATGACACTGACTGATTACTGAATCATGCCCCCCTCAGTTATGGCTTTTAAACTATTGGCAAAAGGGCTACAGCATTGTATTATGCCACTCTGCAGCATGGAATGCCATTACTGTAGAGATAGGATGAGATAGCTGTAGATAGTGCAGTTTGCAGAAAATTGAGCAAACTTCAGATAAGATGGACTCCTTAATTATCCCCGCATCCAAAAGGCTCCTGTGAAAAAGAGCCTTGTGCTTGCAGAGATTTAAAAGAAGGTGAGCTGGTTTAAATGCATTTGAAAATCAGACCTGACTTCTGGCTGTATCTGGGTTTGGTTAGAACAGTACCTGTGAGCTTTGGAATGCAAGGTAGATCTTAGAGCAGTTATAGGTTTGAAGTTACCTCTGAAGTGAAGATTTAAAAAGAAAGCACATCCAACTGCTCAAAATATAGTTTCCCTTTTTTGGTTACATACCTGATCCTCCAAGGAGTTCCTATGGCAATACCCTGATGGTTTGCAGATTCCATTCTGTTTTTCGAACATGACCTATTTTTAAAAAAATCATCAAGAACTGTGATCCTCCCTCATAAAACTAGGCTTAGATGTTACAGACAGAACACTTCCATCAGCTTTATCTCTTTGAATTGCTGTAACAGCTTTAAAAAAAGGGGGGGGGACATATTTTTTGTAATAGGTTTACAAAGAAAGAAAGTGCACTAGTGCATTTGAACAGCCAATGCATTTAGCTTGCTGAATCTTTCTCGTTTGCTTCTGCACATTTCTCAGTTCTTCCTCCAAAGAAGGTCTCCAAACAGGCTTTTAATCACCCAGGGGGATTTTTATTTCTAGGCCACATTTTGCTGTTATTTTTATCCAAACATGGCACGTTTCCTCAGGAAAGGAAGTGCCACTGCAAGTTGACTGAAGAAATGTTCCTGTTACCTTTGTACATTGCAGATTAGTCTTAGCTCCTTGTCTGCTCTCAAGTTTACTACTTATATCTTCCTGCAGCTTCTTCAAAGAACTTCTAGCCTGGTAAATGCAAGTCAATTTAGCTTCGTCTGTATGGACAACAGCGTCAATTATTCTTTTCAATATACATCAAATGCACATGTAGGTCCCAAAGACAGGGGGTAAAGACATTACGTGCTAGTGTTTGAGGCCAGACAAGCAAGCAGAGATCTTTGTCTTGTGCCACAGAAGTCCCTGATTTTACTAGATATTCACTAGCAAGCAGCACTGACTACAGGTGTCTTACTATTCTGTCCTTTATGCTTTAGCAAGGATATGTCCCAATACGTATGCTGATTTTTCATTATTGTTTAATTTTCTCTGCAAGAGTACATTAAAAACGACAACAAATACAAGTGACTAACAGATCCTTGTTATTCCATGCATCTGATCCCATATGGCTGAAGCCACATGGGAGTTTATTGACAAGTACAGTCTTGACTTGCACCTGCGATACAGAATTAGTCACTAGAGAAAATGAATCCGGTAATTTTTACAAGGTCACTCCTCCAGCAATAGTGACACCAAGGCTGAAATGCTGATATTTCAGCATGTACTTGCTGCATCTATAAGCACCTTTCATACAAGGATCGCCAAGCACTTCCCTAGCTTTAAAGCTCTCAGCCCCCTCTGAGGTAAGTATTGACTCATTTTAGAGGAGAAATCGGACACAGGAGAGCCAAGATCATACAGCAGGTATGACTATGCTACGTGGCACGTTCTCTCTCAATGAGACCAGTCACTGATCCAAGGTGCTTATAAAGCACAAAAGCTGCTTCAACTGTTTTGAGGTAATTCAGTAAGAGGCCTCTTCTACACAGTTTATGTATGGGTACAATAATGATGTCTGTTAGGGGTGCATTTATTTATTGATATAGTTATACCAGTACAACTCCTAGTGCAAACACAGTTCTATGCTTATTTCTCCTACAGCAGTTTTCATCAGCAGATCTCAAAGCACTTCAGTCTTTTAATGTATTTATCTTCAACTCCTCTATGAGGCAGGGCAGCATTATCAGCCCGTTTAACAGATGGGGGAACTGAGGCACAGATTGGCAAAATGACTTTAAGGTCACACAGGAAGTCTATGAAAGAGCAGGGAATTAAATGCAGGTGCTCCCACATCCTAGGCAAATACCTTGACATCCTTCCTCATTCTACTGGTATAGCTTATTCCCTTTCCCATACAGATAAGAGTTTAAGCACTACAACATGCGTGTTGAATAAGGCCGAAGTCACACCATGAACATGACTTACTTGAAATCTGTGACTTATACCAAGTATACATCCAACTGGAAGTGAGGGACACCCTGACCAACGCACACCCAATGAGAACTTATTGTAATAAGTGAAGAGTGGTTAATAAAATTGAAATCCCAGAGACTTCGCACATGAATACAAAGATTAAAAGCATCTTGGTGGCTTAGATAAATTTCAATGGCTCTAACAGTAATTACCTTACTAGCAATGGAATGTGTCCACACACAAGCCAACAGGGGAGCAACAACTGAGAGTGGGGGCATGGCTGTGAATGGAGCTGGGGGAGGAGCCAAGCTAGGGGCAGTGCTTCCTCCCTGCACCTCCATGGGGGCTGGCCTAGGCTCTGCCATGCCTCCTGGACATGCCTCCATTCCCTCCTAGAGTGGCGCACCCCACAATTTGGGTCCACTGCTCTAACAGAAGAGACTGCTAAAGCCTCTGCGCTTTTCAATTAGTTTTCAAGCAGTTCGACCAGGTCTGTGGTGCAATTACCACAGTGAAGAGACAGAATAAACTATTTTTATTTTCTTTAGGGGAAATGCATTTTGTCTCAGAAGCTGGAGGCCAAGATTCAGAAGGCTAATACAGAATGGAGGCATAGGAACTGTCTTATTCACTCAGATGTTAGGCTATCTAACCCAGTATCCCACCTCCCACAGAGGAAGGTGCAAGAAGCCCCCACAATGGAGACATTTACGTTTATTTAAAAGCCAAGCCGGAGACAGACCAGCCTAGACCCCACTATTGCAAAATATGGCAAAGGTTTAAATCGCAACCAGCTATCTCCCATCCCCATCCCCACAAAGGTCCAGTCCCATCACTGCTGCCAGCTGGACAGGGAAACATTAACCTTTGAAGAGTCAGACATCAGATTTTCTTAGGCAGGTGGAGCCTTGCCTACAAAACTGCCTTCTAAGAGGCAGCTCTGGGTGCCATGCCCGGATGTGGCTGGGGAGAGCCTGGCCAAAAGCCATGCAGTTCTCACACAGCTGACTTGCACTTTACCCAATGCAGCACTGCAAAATGCCTCTGCACTGTGGCAGTGTCAGGCCACATCTACACTTACAAAGTTACAGTGCACAGCTGTACAGATTCAGCTGTGTAAGAGTGCCTGTGTAGAGTCGTTATGCCGACAGGAGAGAGCTCTCTGTCAACATAATAAAACCAGCTCAACAAGCCATGATAGCTATGTTGGCAGGAGAGTGTCTCCCACCAACAGAGCCCTGTGCACACAAGCTCTTATGCTGGCAAAACTTATGTCGCTCAGGAGTGTGTTTTTTTTGCACACTCCTGGGTGACAAAAGTTTTGTTGACATAAGTGCTAGCGTAGACACGGCCTTAGTCTTTGGAAAAACAGCTACACAGGTTTCTGCTCAGGCATGGGGCGGCGGGGTTACGGGCAGATTCCTGTATGCGAAGAGAACACCTCTGCCATAACACAGATTTTTCAAACATTGCCACGGGAAGTTGAGGGCACCAAAGCTTTGAGATAAGCCTCCAATAGGAAGCTGTGAGAATTCAGACTTTGATTGGGTTAAGTCAGCAACATATTGTACATGAATTCTGAAATCAAAAGGCTACCTCTTGAATGTAATGAACTTCGCTTTTCAGCTGACTGACGTTCTGTTCATGCTTCACCTTGTCCTCAGCCCTTGCTTTTAAGTAAACCTGAGTCAGAAAGAAATACCCCAATGAAATAGCTGTTCAATTACAGAAGATACAAACGAGAATAGTTACAGTCACAGAGTCAGGTACAATATGGAAAATGAGCTCTCAAAACCCTCTAAGCCAGGCTCTTTTTCTACCTCTATTCCTTCCCTCATCAGGACATTGTAGCTGGGATTTGGACAACCAATTCTCATTAAATTTAACTGGCTTTGAAAACTTCAGCCTCTAGCATGATCATTTCAGCAGAAGTAGTTACGGATGACTACTGTCATTAGTTTTTCCTCCTCTTTCTAACTTTTATTCACTTCCCAGCTTTTACATTTGGATGATTGTAACGCATTTGTTTATTTCTCTAAGCTCTCCCTTAGGATTCCCAGGGTGTGAAGACTAAACATTCCTTTTTGTTTTGAGTTTTAAGAGTTCCAGTTTAATCAAGTTCATTCCATTAAGCCTGGGAAAGTTACTCAGCAACTCTGCTGAAGTTAATTTACTGAAACAATGCAAGGTTTCCACATTTCAAAATGGTTTCTCCAGAAACAAATCTCACTCTGCAAGCATTGCCACAGGCTCTCCTACCCAAGTAAGGATACCACGAACCATGCTTGCCGAGATTTCTTGTTTGCACAGCCAAAATCTAAACATTTAGTTTACACCTAAAATTAAACAAGATTAATTTAGTCTCAATGCATATTGGGCACCTCTAAATTAATTGGGCAAATTAATTATTCAGATCAGCTGGGAACCATGGTTAACACTAACCTTGATGATCTCCTCATGACCGTCACTGGATTTGATGCATTCTGAAGCCAGTGAATGGCCATTACTTGATCTGTTGGCCACCATAGCAAAGGCCCTTCCAACAGGCTGCAAGAGACAACGTAGTAAGACATTTAGATATTGAGATGATTTGTTTGCATAGCTTGTCTGGACCTAGCACAGCCAGCTTTCTAGTCGGATCAGCATCAATCACTTTATTAGAGGAATGCTGTGTAAAATGCAGTCTGGACCCTGTGGGACAGGCACCGTTTTTTTAGTCTTGGGTTTATACAGCCCCTGCACAATGGGACCCTTAGAAGCTACAGTAATTAAAGGATGCTCCTTTAAGCGATTTGCAATGAGCTCAGGAAATCGAGTTCTCTCTAGCATATCAAGCATAGCATAGATTGACTATGATCCCTTGACTATGATCCCTTACAAAGTTCTTTCCCCTCCAAAAAGTTATTGTGAACAATAGCTTCTACATACAAGCCAGAACACAAGACATTTCCACTCATTTTAAGATCACTGGTTTTTAACAGCCCTTAGCATGGAGTCCGCTGGTAAAATTCAAAACATGGCACACAAAGGTAGCAGTGATTCCTACATACAGCAGCATGTTCATGCCTGGAACACACACCTTTTGTTTCACCTGATCACGTCGCTCGCCTGGAAGGTCATTTTGCAATGTCAGCCGTAGCACTTTCACACTGTCCTGCAAGAAAGATGCAAGATTTTAATTAAAAATGGTTGATGTTGCTCCATGGTTAGGTTTTAAGATGTTTTTTGTATCCACATCAAACATTTGACCCAGTTATTTACATTTTTTCCAAAAATCAAATGATTGTCTGCATAGACACAAGGGCAAGCCCTGTCTATTTAGCTCTCTGACTGACTACAGTTGAGGCAGTAAAATAGTTAGGAAGACGAAGTGAAAAGGAGATTGGAAAGCACCTCATCCAAGCCCCCCAATAGACCTGAGGAAGCATTGGTGGGGTTAGAAAGCAGTCAGAGGACCTGGCAATGATTATATTAGTCCCCAGACCGGAAAGACTGCCCCTGACCATATGTGATACTGGCTGATCATTTAGGGGTTGCCATAGTTCCAAGGCTGCTACTGAAAAGTATGAAAGTAATTGCTCTGCATTAGAACCTTCCCTCCGACGGGAAAGACAACAGTGGTGACACATTTATCCCTTCCTTTATTCTTTGAGGCTAGCTAACCTCACTGCACTCTGCATGGAAGTTGAGAACACAAAGAAATTGAAGATGGTGCAGAATGCATTTGTCCATTGAAGCTATATTTCATTCCAACAGGGCTCCACATGCTATTATTTCCAAGTGGTATATAAAGGAATTGGCTTTAATCTATGAAGCAGGTTTGGGACCTGGCCACCAGAGAGACCTCTGCTATCCCATAGCTGTGATCAGTATAGTCAGGGCACTCCGTTTAAAAAGCAACAAAGAGTCCTGTGGCACTTTTAAGACTAACAGATGCATTGGAGCATAAGCTTTCATGGGTGAATACCTGCTTTGTCAGATGCACGAAAGCTTATGCTCCAATAGATCTGTTAGTCTTAAAGGTACCACAGGACTCTGTTGCTTTTTACAGATCCAAACTAACAGCTACCCCTCTGATACTCAGTTTAAAAAGGCACTAGTTGCAGCTGAGGCACTCTCTGAAGGCCTCTGTGAGAGGCTGGGAGAACGTCTGTGCCAAACTGACAACACCATCTTGCTTTGTCAGGATCCTCCGAACCCAGGAAAGGGATGTAGACAGTGGTGAGCTGGAGCCAATACCCAAAAACCAGTTGCTAAAATTAGACGTCCGTGGAGAACCGGTTGTTAAAGGGGCAGGGAGTGGGCAAAGAACTCCGGTCCGCGGGCTGGACCATCCTGTTGCTCCCAAGATGGGGAGGCAGAGGCTCCCCCAGCCCTTCCCCCACTTCTCCCCAGTTGCAGCGGGTCCAGCCGCCGGCACCAGCTGGGCAGCTCAGCTGAGCTCCTGAGTCATCCTGCTGCTTTGAGCTGCCCGCAAGGTAAGAGGGGAGGGGGCTGCAAGCTCTAAGGTTGCCGGGGGTGGCAAGTGGGTCAATTTGCCCCAGGACCTGCAAGGGCCCCCGGCCCCACAGGTATGTCTCCCCCCGCCCCAGCCCCTTCCCCGCTTCCTCCCCCCCCATTAAATCAGAAATTTTTATAGGGAAACAGTTAAGATTTTGGCAGCTCATCACTAGGTGTAGATGCATGATTTGCTCATGGGAGTGCGCCGAAGAGACCCAGAGCTCAGAACAGTGACCAGATGACACTACCCAGACCAAGGGGGCTTAGAAGCATGTGGGATCCAGCAGTTGTGTCTACTCATAACAAACTGGGTATGCTGCAAAGCCCCTCTTTTCTCTGGAGTTTAGGGAGAGGCGGCTAGGAGATCACACAAACAGCCCCTTGTTGATTGCTGATGGGGAGTGAGTAGTTATCTATTAGATCTGACAACTGGGGCTAGACCCGGAGATCAATCCTTTCTAACATCCAGAACAGATGGGCACTTAAATCAATTTGCACAGTTAAGGTTGCTCAGCTCTCCTTCAATATTTTCCTCATGCACTAGGAAAAACAAAGTCAACAGCAACACTTCTGTTTCTCTGCCTATCCCAGTAGAAAACTTAACTCTTACCACTTACTATTCTGCTTCCACAAAACACCCAAGCCTTCATAGGTTACCATGCAGCCTTAAAGACACACACACAGGGAAATAAGTTAAGAGTAGAATTCACTCTTAGGGTATGGTTTTCTTTTTCTTTTCTTAAAAGTAGAACTTTTAACACGTCTCCTGAAAACACATGTCAGAGATGGCTCGGTATTCTTGGTCCTGCGCAGGGGACTGGACTAGATGATCTCTCAAGGTCCCTTCCAGCCTGCCATTTCTATAATTTTATGGCTCCAGCTCAGAAACCCAATACTGATGTGTGTAAATAGGGCTGTTGGAATTTGACAAACCCGCTGCCACGTAGACATGTAAGTTTTTGGATATCAAAATCTATGATATGGTTAATAAGATGCTCTCAGATTGGCACAGTGCAAGTCAGTTGTGAAATAAACTATTTACTCAAATTCCAAAACAGGAAGTTATACAAAGCTCTGTAACTACAGATATACTGCAATTTACACCAAAGTACAATATAGAATTCCCATGTAAATTCTTTACAAAGGGTTCTGAAATAAACCATTCAATTTCAAAAGCCATCTCTGTTTCCAAAGTATCTGAGTGTGTTCCTCACACAAATTTTAACTATGCTATTTTGTAAGTTTTGTTTTTTCCTGGTGTTAAGCATTTAACACATTTCCATTCTTTTCTCCTGTTAAACCCAATTTTCTGATACAGCCTTAAGCTATGGTTTCCCTACCACTGCATCAAATATTTAATAATGTCAACACATGTATTTGTTTGGAATTTATACTCCAGCAGATGTTTACATAAACATGATTAAGTAAATATTTGAGAAGCCAATTATAAAACAAGACAAAAATGGTGGCAGTTAACTATAATACAGAGATGTGCTTTCAAAACAGTTCAAGCTTTAATATGATTTAAGGTCAATGGCGGTCAGAGTTTTACAATGGTGAAAGCAATTTTGCAGAAATATATCATCAGTTTTATGGAATATTTCTCCAGAAGCCTCCTCATGCATAATGTTTGTGTGAAGCAAATTAGGAAGTTGCATTGCAAAGCAATTTGACTAACAGCGATCCAGTCCAGGTCACAATAGGATCACCTCATCCGGAATCATTTTCTTATAACAGAGAAATATATCAGAATACTGGACAATCTATAACCTTCACGCTGACTAATGTAATGGTTTAGTATATCACATCAGCTAGCATTTGAATCTACAATACTCTGCAATTAGCTAGCTACAGAATAGGCAGGCTTCAAAGAGTGCATCTAAATCCACTTGCAATAAGACATATGCCTAAGTATTCAGGTGTTATGACTTTCACTGGGACTTGTGCTCCTCAGTCTTCAGATGACTTTGAAAGTCTCCCCCTTAATACATCGACTTCTGCTTATTACAGCTGATCTGTATTTTTAATTCATATTCAATCACTTGACATATCCGACAGAGCAAGGAGTTCTTTGATATAAAGTTTATAAACCATTACACTTATCACTAAAAAGTAGGTTCATCTTTAATTCATATGCAACAGTATTTGTCTCATTTAATAGGTTTATACACTTCAGCATGGCAGAAACAGGTTATCCCATTCAGATCCTTGTAAGAAAGAAAAAAGTTTCTTGGAACAACATGCTCATTTCTCAGTCTCATTTGAAGCCTTGTTTATAAGTGCAAGATTCTTGTCCATAGAAACAACAAAGTGAAAGGCACCTGGATGGGTTTTAAGGTATCTCATAGTGTAAAAAGTCATCTATACTGCATGCTTAAAAGTTGGGATTCCTTAAACAATCTTTTAACAGCCTCTCTCTGCAGCAGGCAAATGGTTAAAAAAACAGACTTGCTAATGCTACAAACTATGCATATGTGCTACAATGCACACCTGCTATTGTCTAAGCACCATAAAAACTGCTTCAATGCTATATAAATTTGCTGCAAAAAAGGAGCAAAGGAGTGACTATTCCTATGACTTGCAGCCCATGGGCTATTTGTTATCTACAGAGCTGCATTCACCAGTCTTAGTAATCCTCATAGCTACCTGAAGCTCAGTCCAGAATTTTGGGTTTCCAGAAATTTTCTAATCAGCTAAACTCACAAGCACCTCACAGCACCCTATGCAACTGCTCCACATCTGCCTTTGTCGGCTACCTCTCACATAAATTCAACAGTGATTAAATTTGCAGACAAAAAAAAAAAAATCAGAGGGACTAGGACTAGAGATGGATTGAACCAAACTGCAGAGTGACCAGGTGCTACTAGAGCAACTGAGGCCATAAGCAACAAAGAGGACAGTCACGCTAATAAACATGATGCTGAACATCCAAGAAATTAACAGCATGGATACAGAATGGGAGCGATCTAATCAACCAGACCCACTCCTTGCACTGGAGCCTGGTTATTTCCATCATTCCTTTAATAACATCCTATTACTTTTTCCAACACAAACAGGTGCCTCTAGTTGCCATAGGGAAGATACAAAATTAAAATGGAGATGCTTGGAGAGACTAAGAATTGTCATCTTAAGTAGCGAGACACAAGATGGAAGTTTGAGAGCCACTACCGTAGACCAAAGATACCACAAACACACAAAAACTGGTATAATGCTTTTTGGGATGAAAGGGCTAAAGAAAATCCTGTAGACATAGGAAAGATAGACAAGAATTTGGTGAATCTTTCCCCACATCCTTCCCATGTACTGCTTGTATTTCTACAACATTCTATTACAGCAAATAAGCATCTGCTCCGAATAGCTGGTGGCAGAGCAAAGAAAAAAAATTCTCGATGGAAAAAATGTTGAGAACTGACCGCAAGCTATTATGTAACCACCAGGGAGAACAGGGACTGTCTCATAAATAACATTCCTGGAGTGGGGCTGGCACTTTAGTCAATCATCCCAGCTATAAGATTCCATGCATTCTTTAAAATCTTGTCAAACTAATTTTTCCTAAGTCAATCATTTGAGAAGTTTGGAGCAGACACATCACTGATATTATGCAAGTTTAACAAAGAAGCTAGACAGACCAGTTCCAAGCATACCCAACCTTGGGCAAGCATGGATCCTTCATAACTCTAAATAAAAGTGTGTCACATTTTTAAGAAGAACTTCCTAAACATAATTCAAACACATGTCTTGAAAACTTTTGAAATAGAGGTGTGATCAGGTCACTTATTCTTTCTCTGATCTTATAGAAAAGCAGAGACCTCTCCAAGTCCACACAGCACAATGTTTTAATTTTCACTGCTATTTGTACTAAATGAAGATTAATCTACAAAACTGCACTAATTTACTCTTGTCAGTAACAATCATTTTGCATTAAGTTTCTGGTAGATTTCCTTGTGCTCAAAATCAAGGTGCCATGAGCATAAAGAAACCCTACCTGATTAAGTTAATTTTCTGGGAGAATTAAATGAGTGAAGAAAAAAAAAAAGGAGTTAGAAGAGAATGCTAAAAATGAACTCTAGTAGCATGGCCAAACCTTGCTGTTGTAGTACATGTAAATTCAGGCACTCATTTACCTTGTAAGAATCCTAAGCGAAAAGGAGACCACCAGGCACAGAAGTCTGCACTAATCTCTCTCCCCTACAGTCAAATTCAACTCCTCCAGAGATGCATTTGGCCCATTTAACTCCACTGCCTGCAATCAAGTTAAAGCAAGGATGAATTCCACTTGTCTACCTTCCAGCTACATTTAAAACCATGACTATGATGATTCTCCCTCCTTCCCCCACCCGGCTCTTTTAGGAAAAAACCACTAACAATTTAGAAACTAAGGAAATACATATTACTGCCCCCAGTTATTTTCTACAAGAGGCAGAAGGTGTTCTTTGTAGCATGACAGGTTTGTCTGAGTTAATGAGTAAGTGTTACATACTACCTATTAAAAAACCCTCGTGTTTGGAACAAACCTCACATGGCAACACCTTAGTAAATATCATATTAACCTTGAGCTATTTGCTGCATAAAGATTATGCAACTTGCTCAATTTTATTTGCTTCCAACACACCCTGAATTGCACATGTTTAAAGCATTTACTACAGGGGTCATGAATTAAGGAAGAGCCAAAGGAAACCTGACAATTTTTGTACCATTTTCTACTTGTGCTTCTGTGAAGAATGATCTACAGTTAGGGGAGATTTATGTGGGTTTTAAAAAATGGCTTCTCCGATGTCAAGAGTTTATTCTGAGCAGGCAGCAGTGATGGAGTGGTATCTGATTTAACAGTGTGACATTCTCAGATTCTTCAATGCATAAGATTTAAAATAATCTAAATGTAGATATTTCTGCCACAATATAAGGTAACTGATATCAAAGTGGAAATGAAACAGCATCGGTAGCTGAATTAGGATTCACATATTTTGAAAAGTCCAAATTTTAGACCTCATTTGTGATCGTGGCATATTCATTGCTGTGAAACCCACCAAGAACAAAAATAAGCAGGAACACAACAGATGCAGATTAGTTAAATCATTAAAGGAAGAGATATTGAGCACTGCTCATAAAAGTATGTTTCACCTATCTAGCCTCAAGAGCATCCAGAAGCAAGAAAATTAATCTAGGGAAAAGAGAAGAAGGTTAGTGGAGTACTAAAGACCTTGGTTAAAAACAGAAGATTATGTTGACATAACTAAAGAAGTGAATGGCAAGTTACATAAAAACATTATCTTTTTTAAGACCAGGGAAGAATGCCCGAGACTTAAAGCCAGGAACCCGACACCAGCATTGAATCACTTGGTGACCTTTGACAAGACACTTCATCTGTGTCAGTTTGGCAAATGGGAACAGGACTGACCAGAATGGGATTATGAAGAGTAATTAGATAATGTTTGCCAAGTGTTGAAGACACAAGGTGTGATAAGGTTATTATACTACAGTACCACACAACATGTATGCAGTACATGCATAACACCACAACTGTTCCATATATGGTAGGGAAGGGCTGCAGGGAGTTAGGATTCTCTCATTAGAAGCCTCAAAGATGAGTCACCTTCAATAGGAACAAAGGCCCGAGGACTGATACTGGCCAGGATAATGAGAAACTGAACATGAAACAATTAAAGTTCTGTTGAACAACTGCACAGGAGAAATCCAGTGTACATTTATGGGAGCCATGTTTTTCCAGGCTGGATTTCTCCCCAAGACATTAATAATCTAGCTTCTTTTTCCTGTCTAATATTTATATAGTAGAAAGAAAATTGGATCAATTGACTGACACACTACTGACTGCAGGACCGAGATGGACAATTTGGTGTGCCCTGAGCTGTGTCTAGAAAACTTGTGTTCTGGAAAACCTAATTTATCAGATCCAGTACATTTCTGCTTCATCACTAACCCAAAGAACAAACATATTGTCAAGAACTAAACCACACCAAGATCTGGCATTCCTATCAATGAGATCTGCTGAAAGCAATTTAGAAGGACTTTGAACAAAAGAAAAACACACACACACACACCCCCCAAAGCCTAATTGTAAAGTGACTAACAACTAAAACCAGTCCCTCTTCAGCTGTGTGCAACCTTGAAAGCATGTCTCTCTCACCAGCTGAAGCTGGTCCAATAAAAGATATTACCTCACTCCCCTTGTCTTTCTAACAACCAAAACACATTTACTACCAGCAATGGCTGATGCCTAGATTACTCAAATCTTGTTATTAAAATCTCCAATGTAATTATCACCCTGACTACAGACACATAAAGCACCACAAAAGTCTATTAGCACAATCTGGATATAGTTATTTGACATTTGTATTATATCAGAGTCATTTGCTGCCTGCATGACTTTTCCTACAAATGTAGTAAACATTACATGAGCCATATCTGTGTGCAGGACATCAAGCTGTGCTATATGAACTGTGTATTTATAACTATTTTAAATAGATAAATAAAGGTGTAGCAGGCAATGATTCATGTGGTGTAGTGTTTATATTTCTCTCTAGGTCCTTATCTGGCCCCATCATCATAGACCCAGAGTGCCTAAAATTTATTCAGACAAAAAATATAAAACAGAGTAAAACACTAGTGAGGATGGCTAAAGATTTCTGATTAGCCTGGAGAATATTCTGATCTACAAACACTGCTGACAGCATTTAACACTTGAAGCACACCCTTGTGCCACAGGGAAAAAAGTGCTACTCTGAAAGAAAATAAACCTACAGTACATTAATACAAGATTATAGGACATGAACACTTTGAGGATAACATTTTGATAATCATTCAACAAGGCTTCTAATATTTTTAGAAGCCAAAATAAATTAGTAGAAGGGGAAAAAAACATATCACTGAACTACTGCATTTGTAAGAGACTGAAACAAAACCCTGCCTGTTGTGCATTAGGGTCTGATAACCTGCCCTGGTTTCAAGCAGACCAAGAGCCACCCGCTGTCTATGGCAGCTTTTAACAACCAAGGAAAGTGACAGAAAGGTTTTCTGGTGACTGGAGCCTCTGTAACCCCATGTCAGAGCCTTCCTGCTTCTCCCTTGCAAAGGGCAGGACAGGGGTCTTCATCTCAGACAAGGGTCCCTCTCCAGAGCTGGAACCAGGTGCGCCCCAGATCCCTCCCCCACTGCGTGCCAGCCGCCACAAACCCTACACCCAAGCCCAAGGCCACTTCCACCCCGAGGAGGAGGCGAACCCTGGGGAAAGGGGGGGGACCCGCAGCCAAGCCAGGAATCAAGGGGCTCGACCCAGCTTTGAGCCCCCACCCCACTCACACGCACAGGAGAGAGGGCGCCTCCCACGAGGGGTGCAGACCAGTCCTGAACTAGGGAGCCGGGGGGCCCCCCTGGAGCCCCCAGGGATGATGGGGGGCCCCCCCGGACCAATGAGGAGGTGGAACCAGGTGGAGGAGCCCCCAGGGATGACGGGCGGCCCCCCCGGACCAATGAGGAGGTGGAACCAGGTGGAGGAGCCCCCAGGGACTGAGTGGGGGCCCCACAAAGCCGCAAGGGCGGAGCAGGTCCCCGGAACTGAGGGGGTCCTGCAGCCCCGCACCCTCAGCGTGGGGGGAGGTCACGGAGCCCGCGCGGGGGGGCGCCTGGCCCGTTGGGGGCTCCCCGCCCCCCAAGGGGCTCCAGCCCCACAGGCCCGGGCGGGGGGGGAGGGGGGCGCTCACCGGATTCTCGCCGCCCGGCCGCCCCTCCGCCAACGTGCACACGCTCCGCACCGCGCTCATCGCCCCGGCTCGGCTCTCACCAGACTACACGGCGGGCGGGCCCGCCCGCGCGAGATATACAGGCCACGCCCCCGGCCACGCCCCCCGGCGCCTGCAGGCCGCGCCCCCCTCGCGCTCCCCGCCTCGCCTCCTCACGCGCCGCCTCCCCTGAGCCCGGGGCTCGCGCTGGGGGTGGGGGGAGCTGCCGCCGCGCGCGGCGCCCCGGGGAGCAGGGAGCATGAAAGCAGGCAGGGCGGGGTTTGCATGTAAATTAATGCAAAGTAGGGCGGGGCCTTGGATGTTAATAGTAGTAGGGCGGGGTATTGCATGTGAATTAATACGAAGTAGGGCGGAGTGCGGCGTGTTAATACAAAGCAATGCGGAGTCTTGCATTACATTAATACAAAGCAAGGTGGGGTCTTGCAGGTAAATAAACGCACGGCGGGTCAGGGTCTTCCTGGTAAACTAACGTACAGCGAGGTGGGAGTCTTGCACATGCAAAGAATCGCACCGTGGGACGGGATCTTGCGTATAAATTAATGCACCGAGGATCGGGTCTGTAAATTGGTGTGGAGCGGAGCGGGCTCCTTTGTTCAAATCCCCTACTATGGCTCCATGGACATTAAGGACATTGTAGCCACCTTAAGGCATGGGGGGGCCCGCATTATGTTTGCACTGCAATGTATGGTTCTGGTTATCAATTGTTTGCTCTCGTCTATTTGCATCGGCAAATTAAAGTCTGGGCTTTTAATTATTAATTAAATGTATAATTACTGAACTCTTCTAAATTCTTATGTAATTATTTGCATTGGAGGATATTACGTGGAAAAAATGCATGACTATTATTTATGTTTTCTAAGATATTTATCCTATGGATAAGTAATTCACATGTACACACGACATGGTTTTTAATATTTACATTACAGTTATTTGATACAAGGGGGATGCTGCATTTATAGTTTGCAATTGCTTTCCACTGACTTTAATTGGAATGCAAAAAAAAAAAGCAAAGTTTCAGATATTTTCAATTTGTGTTAAGAAATTACATGAAAATCAATGCAGGATTTTTAATTGTAGTTTCCAGCCATTTGTACTGGAAGGTATATTACATGCAAATTAATTCACAGATTTTTATTATTTTTTAATTAAATATATGGACTTACATGCAATGCATAACTTATATTTGCATAATTGAGGCTGCATGTATTGTTTATAAATTAATTCTGCAGTCATTTGTATCCAGAACATTACATGTATGTGGTCCTTGAACTTGACGAATCTTGCCTTTGTTTGCATGGGGCAAAACATACATAACATGACTGAATTGTTTTCTAGTCATTTGCTTTGGAGGGATATTTAAGTAACTTTAGCTGCTGCAGCCCAGAACAAGAAGGAAGGGAGTGAAGATTGTGTCCTGCAGAAGTAGTATGTCAAAGAGAAGTTTAATGGCACAGCTGATTAAAGAAGACATAGAAGTCAGCTATATTTACTTCTGGGTGGTACATTCCATTGGAGCTGCCGCCTAATTGGCCTATCCACAGAGATTATTCTGAAGTTTTGCTTAAGTATCTTCAGAGAAGGCTAATTGTCATTTTTGATCTCCTGCCATGTATTAACATCATGCTTTTCTAGCACCTTTTCAACCAAGCATATTGGTTAATTAAGCCTCACAGCACTCCCTTGAAGTGGTGTCATAGCCATTTTACAGAAGGGAAACCGAGGCATGCAGGTCATGACTGATTAAATACCTCATGTCACCCAGCAAGGTTATGGCAGGGTCAAGAACAGAACGGATAACACCTCTGTTTTCATTTTTAGGGTCACATTTCCCATCCAGCATCAGCAAAATAACATAGGTGTCCAGCTTTCTAAGCCCCTGCTCTCACACCCAGGCCACGCTCCCACCCAAAACCAAGAGTAGTAGAACCCAGGAGTCCTGAGACCCACTCTTTTGTTCTAGCCACTAGGCCAGACTTACACTAAGATGCAGTAACAGTAACAGAACCCAGAAGTGCTGACACACACACTGTTGATCTAACCACTCAACAACATTCCCTCTCCTGATTTCTCCACAGTTGCTCCTGAGGGCCTGGAGTTCTCCCTAAAGCCAGATTTGCTGCAAAGAAGAATGGGTTAATTGTTGCACTGAATCTGTCCCGTTCACCCTGGTTTGTTGTGGTGCTTTTCTTTGCAGGTACTGGGTGAGTAACCAGCCAACTCTCTCTCCTCTGTTTGTGCTTCAGCAGGCAAGGACTTGGAAAGAGCTGAGCGATTGTTTGGGGCGCGGCAAGGAAGTTTCCAGGAGCCGCTGTGCAAAGCAGACTGTCTCTTTCTCAGAGTTGAGCAGAAGAAAGAAGCTGATTGGGGTTTTATGTTTGTGCCAGCTCACTGCTGTGTGTGAGAACAGAACCTGGGAAGAGAGGGCCACAGATTGTCCACGTGAGAGAGCTTCATGAAGCAACGTGAGGAGCGGGGGGAATGCTCCACAGCCCTGTTTACTTCTTGATAACAAAGCCCGTGGACCCGACATGCAGCGGGCAGAGACGCTAGCCCCTCTATGCTGCATCTTTCTGAGCATGGGCACGTGAATTCTTCCATCCGCCTAGATAGCTGGCCCCTGTTACTATCATACCCGAGCAGGTCAAAGTCTTCCATGATCCTCACAAATCCCTTGTGGGCAGAGCCATGCTGTTGTCCTCCTTGTATGGATAGGGATCTGAGGCCACAGAAAGACTTCCGGGGACGTTATTGTGAACTCCAAAGTGCCTTAAAGTCCATCTTCGCCGCAAACCCGCCCCCCGCGGCAGCGAGTCTCAGAGCCAGGGTCAGCTGACACAAGCTTGCAAGGCTAAAAACAGCAGCGCAGATGTATGGACTCATGTTGGAGCCTCCTCCCTTGCCAGGTTTCGAAGCCCTGCCTCCAGCCTGAGTGGGAACATCTCCATTGCTCTTTGAGTCGGTTGCCGTGGGCTCTGAGACTCTGCTACGGGTTTGGATTTTTTCTGCAGTGCAGCCGTCCCCTTAGAAGTGTTAAAAGTCCCCTTTACAAAATGGACGTAGGCACTGCGGGGCAGATTTTGAAAGGTGTGTAGGCGATCAGTGCAGTTTACAAAAGGGCCTTTGGGACTCCCACTAGGCACCTAGCTGCATCTTAGTCATCTTTCAAAATCTGGCTCTTGGTGACTTGTCCACAGCCCCATAAGGGACCTATAGCGTAGCAGGGACTTGAACATAAGTCTGCCCCATCTCTGGCAAGCACCGTAACCATTGCACCATCCATCCTCTCAGCCTGCTGCTCCCTTCACTGTAAGAGCCTTGTGGTGGTGGTGGCCTGCCAGCCCCCGAGACTGGTACCCTCCATCTCCACAGAGGGACTAGCCTGGGCAAGTCAAGCTTTCCCATTGCTGTTCTGGTAATGGAGCTTAGTGTTGACCCCTGGCAGGGCCCTCCTCTGGGGGTATCCATTGCCTAAGGCCTCTCTGCTGAACCTGGCTATTGAGCTGTGGGATCTGGAGCGAGACCCAGTGACCAAACCCAATTCACACCAGCCTCCCGATGGGGATCAGAGGAGAAGGATTCCCAGCCACCCGTCCAGAGGCTGACTCCCAGTCCTCTGAGCCAGCCAGCTACCCACAAGACCAAGCAATGGGTCCCTCACTATCTCTTCCTGCAAGGAACCGTCAACCCTTAGGCCTCAACATGAGCTCGGTGCCCCTCTCCACACAGCCTGTGGGTGGGAGACGTTTAATACGATTCCCTCCCTCCCCCGCTTAGAGACACTATCACAGCATAGAGCCTACCTGGCAAAAAATTCCCTCTTCCTCTTCACCCCCGGCGTTGGGGCAGGGTGCTTCTTGGCCCCCCTCAGCTTCAGGGCTCAGCGCCAGCTGGGTCTGCAGCCTCCAGAAGGCCATTTCTTCCCTTCTACAAGAAGCATCTGCAGCAAAGCCACCTCCTCGCATCCCAACTCGCAGGGAGCCAGTCCATCCTCCTCCTCTGCCAAAAGGGCGTGCCGTTTCCCTTCTTTTCCTCCTCCTCCACTGTACTGATTGCTGCATTCCAGGAGGATGAGCTCAGGGGGACCTGATCCTGCAGCTGGGTGAAGAGAGGCACTGAACCGGAGCAAATTTCTGTCTTGCCTCTGTTCACGCCAAGCAAGTTGCCCCTTAGAGGGGGTTAAACCCGAGAGGGGAGCCTTGCTCAAACCATGGAGGCAGCAAACCTGAGAGACAGATCTCTCACGTAGCTGTGGAATGAACTTCTCTAGAAACTCAGGCCCATCCCAAACCTCCCCACCTTCCGCTCCAAGGCCAAGGAGCGCTTCTTTGATCTGTCTTCTCTAACATAAATGCAGAGCAACGTGCGCATCTTAAAACAACCCCCCTACAAACCTACCCAAACAAGACAGGCCACTGTCCACGCATCCCCCCTTGGGGAGAGGATGAGACACCAAACGACACGTAAACCGATGTGGCATCACGGACAGGTGTGGTGGAAATTAGGGAGTTCAGTGCCTTTGAGAATCTGGGCCTCGCGTACTCCGGTGATAAGCACAGTGTAAGAACCTCTATAGAATAAATATAAGAACTGACTTGATTCTTCATCACCCCCCCTGCCCCCAGTTTGCACTGACTCCACAGAAACATGGGATTCCTTATTTCTCATTAACAAATTTATTGGTGCATAAGCTTTCGTGGGCTACAGTCCACTTCATCGGCTGCATGTAGTGGAAAATACAGTAGGAAGATATATATATATAGATACACACACAGAGAACATGAAACAATGGATGTTACCATACACACTATAAGGAGAGTGATCAGTTAAGGTGAGCTATTAGCAGCAGGAGAGGAAAAGAACTTTTTGTAGTGGTAATGAAAATGGCCCATTTCCAGCAATTGACGAGATGTGAGGAACTGTAGGGGGTGGGGAAATAAGCGTGGAGAAATAGTTTTACTTTGTGTAATGACCCATCCACTCCCAGTCTTTATTCAAGCCTAATTTGATGGTGTCCAATTTGCAAATTAATTCCAGTTCAGCAGTCTCTCCTTGGAGTCTGTTTTTGAAGTTTTTTTGTTGTAATATTGAGACTTTTAGGTCTGTAATCGAGTGGCCAGGGAGATTGAAGTGTTCTCCAGCTGGGTTTTGAATGTTATAATTCTTGTGTTAGTCTCTAAGGTGCCACAAGTACTCCTGTTCTTTTTGCAGATACAGACTAACACGGCTGTTACTCTGAAACTTATTTCTCATGTTCATTTGGTATCTGCTGTATCCAGGCAGAACCACCTGCCCCCCCGCCTCCCAAGAGAGACCTGGTTCTCAGAAGGTGTCTAGCCTAGCTGGACAGACCCAAGATGTTCCAACTGGCAGCTACACATTTCAGTGTGTCTGTGTTTGGGGGGAACTGTCCATTAGGAGCTGCAGCTGAGGAATTTTGACTAACAAGCCGGGAGGGGGTTGCAAAAACCAGCCAAGAATTCTCCTGTCATGTTTGCAGAAAGAACCACTGGGGACAAAACTATGGGCAGGGCATTTGCTAAAACAGAGGTTGTGAGGCATATTGATTAGAGCAAAAGGACTGAGAATCAGGGCTCCTGGGCCCTATCCCCAGGAAGTGGGGTGGGGTGTAGGGGTTACAGCAAGCAAGTGGGAATCAGGACTCACAGGGTTCTACTCCCAGGCCTTCCATTTCCTCCTTAAGGGCCAGTTTTTCAAAGGCTCAGCACCCATCATTGGAGCTGGATTTTCAAAAGAGCTGGTCTTTTGAAACTCCAGCTCCCAGTGTGGCAGCTGACATCTTTGGGAAAAATAGCTCTACGTGAACAGGAGTAAATCCCTCCCCCATGTCTCAGTTTCCCCATCTGTAAAATGGGGATAATAATTCACAGGTGGGGGCCCAGCATGTTTGAGACTCCCCCCTCCCAACTGCATGAGGTCACACAGAAGCGAACTCACCTTTTCCAACAGACGTTCAGGGCTGGCTCTACAGGGTAGTGGCTTGGTGCTCCTCTGTTGGCATGCACCACTCAGGGTATCCATAGCTCCCTGTGAACACAAGCATTGCTAGGGAGCGAGGTGGAGACGTTCTGCAGGGACCGAGCAGGGTAGGGGCATGAGAGCGGAGAGCTGGGCCAGGCTGTAAAATGTGAACTTTGCCCCGCATTAGCTGGGTAAACAGTGGCCACAGAGGCCCAGCGCGCCACGCACATCCTGCTCTACGTCACAGGCCCAAGATAGCGTCCGGAGAGCCACCCACCCATCCAGGTGCAACTGCCGGTGGATGTTCCAAGCCAGTGTAAATTCGTACAGCTCCTTGCACAGCCTCTGGGACAAAGGATCTGATTGGTAGAGCAGTGTCACATGCACCCACTGGGCGGTGGGTGAGTACGCCAGACAGGTCATTTACCTGCTAGAGGGGGGCTGTGGCAAGGAAAGCAACCACCGGGGGAGGTGGGCCATAAGCTAAGGCACAGCTCCCCCACTCCTGCTGGCATCCCCCATTAAACGCTTTTCCTACTCGACAGCGCCTCCTGTCAGGGTCCCAGGGCCAGATTCTGATCTCAGCTGTAAAAGCCAGAGGAATTCCACTGATGCAATCTCTCTGGGGGCCCCCGTTACCAGAGCCCCTCGAAAACCTTCAACACCTGTCTGAGACAGGGGCATGTCACACCCATTGGGGAACTGAGGCCCACAGCGATTAAGTGACTTGCCCAAAGTCCAGGGGCTGCAGAAAATGATTTAAAGTGGGGGGGAGGGAGAAATATTTCCCTCCCCTTCCCCTCTTAGCACCCACATCACCAGCAGCCTGACCCTCCCCCTGGTCCAGGAACCCCCTGCTCCCACCACCTCCTAATTTGAGTGAATGGTGCTGTGACCTAGCACACGGGGTCACAGCGCCATTCAGGTTTGGCCCAGTCAAGAAGAGGCCGGGCCATGGTCCGGGTGATCCCCCCTCCCCTCCTCCACCCCAGCTCTGTGTCCTGTACTAAGGTCACCCAAGGAGTCTATGGCAGAAGAGGGCACCCCCATGTCACAAGTCACTTTTTCCTTCCTCCCGTCTCTGGATTGAGACCAGTACAAATGCCAAGCCAGTGCAAACAACTCCTGACCTTAAAAGGGTACGAGGCCTGGGCTGCTCATTCAGCTGCAGCTGTGATCCCCTTTGCTGCCCATTTTGCTAGCAACTGGCCTGTTCCAGGCTCACGTCTGTGGTCTCTCTTTTTTCGGTATTGTTCTTGGGTCTTCAGCCCAGCCCCCACATTAAGCTTTGATCTGTCCTTTGCCCCAGGGACACAGACTTTGCTAACACAGACACGGTCCAACCAGCAACTCTGAAAGGGAATCCCCAGCTCACAGGGGTCTTTCCAAGTTCCTCTGATTTCATATTAACACAAAACAAACATACCTACAGTCATAAATGTCAGGGCCTCTTCAGGTGGGTGTGTCCCAGAGACTAGCCAAACTCCACCTCCCCCTGCAAAAATAATAATCTCGGCCCCACTCCTTTCTCAGCCCACCTCCCACCTGGTGGTTAAAACCAGGCTCACCGATCCCCTTCCTGCTCTGCAGCGAATCAGGCCCTGATGACGGGTTTGCATCACGCAGGATCTGCCCCATTAAAGTAATTGCTACATCTATTGCACTCTGGCTTAGCTGATTCAGCCCTGATGTCCATGACCCAGCCATAGACAGCTCAGTTAGGGTGACCAGATGTCCCAATTTTATAGAGACAGTCCCGATTTTTGGATATTTTTCTTATATAGGCTCCTATTAACCCCCACCCCGTCCCAATTTTTCACGTTTGCTGTCTGGTCACCCTAGTCCACAGCACTTGTTAGCCAATAAACACCTATGTTGTATAAAGATGAATGAATCCTTCAAAAGTCCTAGAGAACCAATCTGAAATCTCCATGGTGATAGTGAAGGCCTGCTGGTCAGAACAGGGGCTGGGAGCCATAACTCCCAGCTTAGGGGCAGGTGAACACAGTATATCTATCTTGGTACTTATATGGTCACCATAGTGCCTGAGAGCCTCATAATCATTGTGGCATTTTGTCCTCACAACTCCCCTGTGTGTAAAGATGTATTAGATGCATTATACAGCGGGGATGTGAGACACAGACGTGTTAAGTGACTGGCCCAAGGTCACAGAGGCAATCTGTGGCAGAGCAGGCCTTGAGGCCAGGTCTCCTGAAGCTAGCTAATGGTTCAGGATGCTTGGGTTCTACTCCCAGTGCTGCAACAGACTTACTCTCTGAACTTGGGCCAGTCACTTCCCCCAGCTCTGTGCTCCCATTTGTAAAGTGGGGATTAGCTGGGGATTGGTTTGAAGAATGATCGTAAAGTGCATTGAGATCCTTTGGTGACAGGAACAAGCAATGAACTAACACTGTCAGAGCGGCTGGAAGCCTGGAGTTTACAAGGTCACTTTTAAATCCTTTGGCTTCCATCATCAGGAGTTACTTAGTGCTAGAAAGTGGCAGCTGTTTGCAGAAGCAGTATTGTCATCAGAGAAGGAACCTCATGCAATGAAGTGACCTTGGGACTGCCTGCCCAGCATTCGAGGGTTCAGAATTCGTGTGTTTCTGAGATGCTCCGGGATCCCTGTAGCACTCGAATGGAGCAGCCTTATCCAAAGGATCCTTTATTTATAACTTTATAGAGGTCTACAATATCCTGAGTGGTGTGGAGAAAGTGAACAGGGAAGTGTTATTTACTCCTTCACATAACACACGAACCAGGGGTCACCTGGTGACATTAATAGGCACCAGGTTTAAAACAAACCTAAGGAAGTACTTCACACAACACACAGCCCATGGCACTCACTGGGCATCAGAGGTGTAGGGACACACATAGCATGGGGGAGAATCCCTGACCACCTTGGCTAATCTAATAGCCATTGATGGACCTATCCTCCAGGAACTCCAGCTAATTCTTTTTTGAACCCAGTAATACTTTTGGCTTTCACAACATCCCACTAGGTGCTTGTCTGTATTTCCAAGCACCTAAATGCCATTGAAAATCTGGCCCTAGACATCTATATCAACTCCACTTAAATCACAGGTCCAGATTTTCCTCTCCCACTGACTTGGCCCTGGTCATTCCATTTCACTTCAGCTGAGTTGCTCCAACATAAGCAAGAGCAGAATCTGTCCTCCGGAGTCAGCTACATTTACGGAGTAGGGAATGGAATCCAGGAGTCCGGATTCCCACCATCTTCTGAACTCACCTCCCTGTAGTCCCGCTTGGCAATTTTAACCCCTGGACCTGAATAACATTCATTTTCTCTTCTCTTTGCGAGCTATTTTCATCTTTGTTCCCTGCTAGGCAAATCTTTCTTTAGTGAGTGTCACCAAAGGAGTTATTCTTCCCCATAACTTGGGCCTAACTAAAGTAGATTACATCCAGTACCCTGCACTTGGGGTATAATGGAGAAGGCATTTCTATGTTTAGCTCTGAATGGTGAAATTTGCTCTAGCTAGTCCTGTGTGAGGTCACCTCTCTGCGAGATAAATACACATCTCTGAGGGCAAGGTCTGCAATTATATGGGGCAAAATAGCCCCTACTCAAGTATTTATTTGTATTTTTAAAGCTATGAATCACCCCAGTTGTGGTTTACAGTAAGTACATCAGGTTGCTATTGTATCTGTCCTAGGCCTTTCATAATTGAGGGAAGATGCCTCACGGCAGCCATGTGGGCTCAACAGAGCATGTGTTTATTAGAACACATGTTCATGGCCAGTTCCTCAATGGGTGTAAATCCACAAAGCTCGACTGAAGTCAATGAAGCGATGCTGATTTACACCAGCAGAAGAGCTGATTCATTTGCTCTGGTGGAGGAGGGCTCATTTACACCAGCTGGGGATCTGGCCCCATGGATTCCAATGTAGCTCTGGCCAATTCACACCACCTGAGGTCTGGCCTCACATGGTTCCAGCTGTAAAGAATTGTTATGGTGTCATTTATCGGAAGACAAAGACATTGTCTCATTGTTATAACTCATTGCTATAATCCAGAATTAAGCAACCTGGGCTGCCAGCTATATGGTAACACCAAAACAGGGCAGCAAAGGTGACGGGTCCTGTTTAAGGCACTGGACTGAAACTCAGGAGAGATGGATTCAATTCTGGACTCCACCACAGACTCCCTGTATGACCTTAATCAAGTTGTTTAATCTCCCTGGGCCTCAATTCCCCTGTGATGTTGCACCCCATCATGCTTCATGAAATATGCTTATGAATGGAAATATGACATAACTGGAATATGTTTTATGCTACATGTGCCATGTAACGTATCTCTGCAAAGGTTATGATCTATTGAATCTATTCCTCCTATTTGTATGCATGTAACATTTTTGTATTCGAAGTTATGAAGATTGGCTGCATACTTGTTTGATTTTAAGTAGCCTTAGTGAGGCATTTGGTCAGCTTCTTAAGAAAGGAATTTGCAAGTTAAGTGACCAGTCAAGAACACTTAACAGACAAGGGAACCTTGGAAGACTCCAAACCACATAAGACGTCTACCTGGGGACAGTCAAGGTAGCATGTAAGCAATGGCTGCCACTTGTAAGGAACTGAGTCATGCATGGACATGTGAGTTGCCCATGTGACTCCAAAACTCCATCTTGTAGCTGGATTATGCATAGGAAGGCGGAGGGGGTCTCCACCGACAACAGAAAGTCTTTCTAAGCCCCTGGGAGAGTGATTGCTGGATCCAGACTAGAAGGAGACGAGTCTGTAAAAGAAGCTTCCTGGAACATCTCTGAGGGTGAGATTTCATCTGTAATCACTTTCTTCCAGTACTAGGTTTAGACTTCCATGTTTTGTTTTACTTTGCTTGGTAATTCACTTTGTTCTGTCTGTTATTACTTGGAACCACTTAAATCCTACTTTTTATAATTAATAAAATCACTTTTTAATTATTAATTAACGCAGAATATGTATTAATACCTGGGAGGTCAAACAGCTGTGCATATCTCTCTATCAATGTTATAGAGGGCGAACGATTTATGAGATTACCCCATGTAAAGTTTTGTACAGGGGAAAAAGGATTTATTTGGGGTTTGGACCCCATTGGGAGCTGATCATCTGAGTGTTGGAGACAGGAACACTTCTTAAGGTGTTTTCAGTTAAGCCTGTAGCTTCAGGGGGACGTTGTTTAGACCTGGGACTGTGTTTGTAGCCAGCTAGCATGTGTGACTTGAACCAGGCAGGGCGCTGAAGTCCCAAGCTGCCTAGGAAAGTGGGCTCAGAGGTAGTCTCAGCATATCAGTTGGCTGTTCCCAAGGAGTTTTCTCTGATCCAACCTGTCACATTCCCCACTTGTAAAAAGGGGATAATAATTTTTCTGGTCTGTTCAGACTGTTAGCTCTTCGGGGCAGGGACTGTCTCTCACTGTGTGTCTGTGCAGCACCTGACACAATGGGGACCCGATCCCAGCTGGCTTCAAGATGCTATAATGGAATAAATTTTCTGTATGCACCTTCTGCGTGAGGATCTCAAAACACTTCAGAAACATTCACTAATTAATCCTCAGAGCACTGATCTGAAGTGACATCCAAAATTATCTAGGAACATAAGAATATAACATAAGAATGACTGTGTTGGGTCAGCCCAATGGGCCATCTAGCCTAGTTGGCTTTCAACAGTGGCCAGTGCCAGATGCTTCAGAGGGAATGAACAAAACAAGCCAATTATCAAAATGACCCATCCCTTGTCATCCACTCCCAGTTTCTGGCAGTCACAGAATCATAGAGTTAGAAGGGACCACAAAGGTCATCTAGTCTAACCCTCTGCCACAGTGCAGGATTTGTTGAGAATAAACCATCCAAGACAGATGGCCATCCAGCTTCTTGAGAATCTCCAGCAAAAGATGTTCCACACCTCCCGAGGCAGTCTGTTCCATTGTCTTACTGTGCTTATAGTTAGGAAGCTTTTCCAGAGATTTAATCTAAATGAGAGTATAGTCAGAGGTTTAGGGACACCCAGAGCATGGGGTTGCATTCCCGACCGTTTTGATAAATAACTGCTGATGGACCTATCCTCCAGGAACTTATCTAATTTTTTTTAACCCAGTTATACTTTTGGGCTTCACAACATCCCCTGGCAATGAGTTCCACAGGTTGACTGTGCCTTGTGTGAAGAAGTACTCCCTTATGTTAGTTTTAAACCTGCTGCCTATTAATTTCATTGGGCGACCCCTGGTTCTTGTGTTATGTTAAGGGGTAAATAACACTTCGCTATTCACTTTCTCTCACCACTCATGATTTTATAGACCTCTATCATATCCCCACTTAATCATCTATTTTCCTGACTGAGTTACCCCGGGCTTTTAAAATCTCTCCTCATACAGAAGCTGTTCCATACCCTTAATGATTTTTGTTGCCATTCTCTGTACCTTTTCCAATTAAAATATATCTTTTTTTGAGATGGGGCAACCGGAACTGCATGCAGTGTTCAAGATGTGTACGTACCATGGGTTTATACAGAGGCAATGTGGTATTTTCTGTCTTATTATCTATCCCTTTCTCAATGATTCCCAACATTCTGTTTGCTTTTTTGACTGGATGTTTTCAGAGGTCTATCCACAATGACTCCAAGATCTCTTTCTTCTGTGGTAACAGCTCATTCAGACCCCATCATTCTGTATGTAGAGTTGGGATTATGTTTTCCAATGTGCATCACTTCTCACTTATCAACACTGAATTTCATCTGTCATTTTATTGCCCAGTATCCCCAGCTTTGTAAGATTCCCTTTGTAGCTCTTCGCAATCAGCTTTGGGCTTAACTATCTTGAGTAATTTTGTGTCATCTGCACATTTTGCCACCTCGTTTTTCATTCTCTTTTCCAGATCATTTATGAATATGTTGAACAGCACAGGTCCCAGTACAGATCCTTAGAAGGCCCACTATTTACCTCTCTCCACTGTGAAAACTGACCATTTACTCCTACTTTTTAACCAGCTACTGATCCATGAGAGGACAGAGTTTGATTGTTTATTTTGCTTAAGAGCCTTTGGTGAGGTACTTTGTCAAAGGTTTTCTGAAAGTCCAAGTACACTGTGTCAACTGGATCCCCCTTGTCCCCATGCTTATTGACACCCTCAAAGAATTCTAATAGATTGGTGAGGCATGATTTCCCTTTACAAAAGCCATGTTAACTCTTCCCTAACATATCATATCAATATGTCTGATAATTCTGTTCTCTGCTACAGTTTCAACCAATTTGCCTGGTACTGAACTTAGTCTTACAAACTGTAATTGCCAGAATCACGTCTGAAGCCTTTTTAAAAAATTGGTGTCACATTAACTACTCTCCAGTCAACAAAAGGTTACATACCACAGTTAGGAATTCTGCAATTTCATATTTGAGTTTTCAGAATTCTTGGGTGAATACCATCTGGTCCTGGTGATTTACTACTGTTTAATTTATCAATTTGTTCCAAAACTTCCTCTATTAACACCTCAATCTGGGACAGTTCCTCAGATTTATCACCTAAAAAGAATGGTTCACATGTGGGAATTTCCCTCATATCTTCTGAAATGATGACCGATGGAAGGAATTTGTTTACCTTCTTCACAACAGCCTTGTCTTCCTTGAGTGCTCCAGTGGCAGGGCTGGCTCCAGGCACCAGCATTCCAAGCAGGTGCTTGGGGCAGCAATCTGCAAGGGGCAGCAGACTGTGTGTTTTTGCCCCCAAGCAGCGTGCCGAATTGCCGCCGCGGACGGTGGGGGCAGTCCGTGTGCCATTAGGGTGGCACGTGCATTTCCGCACGGCGGCAATTCAGCGGCAGCTTCTATGTTCAGCTGTCCGTGGCAGCGCAGCTTCTGTCTTCTGGCTGAAGACAGAAGCTGCCACCGAATTGCCACTGCATCAGAAATGCTTGTGCCGCCCTAACGGGGCACAGACTGCCCCTGCCGTCTGCGGTGGCAATTTGGCGCGGTGCTTGAGGAGGCAAAAACAGTAGAGCCAGCCTTGTCCAGTGGCCCCAATGATTGTTTGGCAGGCTTCATGCTTCTAACGTACTTTAAAAAAAATGCTGTTTAATTTTTTTGTCTTTGCTAGTTGCCCTTCAGATTCTTTTTTTGGCCTGCTTAATTATACTTTTACACATGATATGCCAGAAATTACGCTCTTGTCTATTTTCATTAGTAGGCTCTGACTTCCAGTTTTTAAAGGATGCCTTTTTGCCATTATCTACCTTTTATACTCAGTTGCTTAGTCCTGGTGGCATTTTTTTGGTCCTCTTACTGGTTTTTTTATTTATTTCAGGTATATATTTAGTTCGAACCTCTTTTATGGTATTTGTAAATAGTTTCCATGCAGCTTGCAGGCATTTCACTCTTGTGACTGTTCCTCTTAATTTCCTTTTAACGAGCTTCCTCGTTTTTGCGTAGTTCCCCTTTTTGAAGTTAAATGTTACTGTGGTGGGCTTCTTAGTATTTTCCCCCCTACAAGGAAGTTAAATTTAATTACATTGTGGTTGCTATCACTGAGTGGTTCAGCAATACCTCTTGGACCAGAGCCTATGTGTCACTTAGGATTAAATCAAGAATTGCCTCTCCTCTTGTGGGTTCCAGAACTAACTGCTCCAAGAAACAGTCTTGAATGATGTCTAGAAATTACATCTCTGCATCCTGTCCTGAGATGGCACTTACCCAGTCAGTTTGGGATAGTTGAAATCCCCCATTATTATTGGGTTGTCTGTTTTTGTAGCCTGTCTAATCTCCATGAGCATTTCACAGTCACTGTCACCATCCTGGTCAGGGGGTCGGTAGTATAGTCCTACTGCTATTCTTTTATTATTCAAGCATGGAATTTCTATCCAGAGAGATTCTGTGGTACAGTTTGATTCATTTAAGATTTTTATTATATTTGACTCTATTTTTTTCCCCACTAGCACGACCCACTCTGTCATTCCTATATATTTTATACCCTGGTATTACCATGTCCCATTGATTATCATAATTCCACAAAGTTTCTGTGATGCCTATTATATCAATAACATCATTTAACAGAACAAGGGATGTCTCTATCTGAACCATGTTCTCCTCTACACCTGTCGGCTTTCCCTAGCCCTTAGTTTAAAAACTCCTCTATGACCTTTTCAATTTTACATGCCAGCAATTTGGTTCCATTTTGGTTTAGGTGGCGCCTTCCTGGATAGGCTCCTTCCCCAAAAGGTCTCCCAGTTCCTAATAAACCTAAATTCCTCCTCTGTACAACATCATCTCAGCCATGCCTTGAGACCCTGCAGTTCTCCCTAACTGGCCCTACATGTGGAACTGGAAGCATTTCAGAGAATGCCACCCTGGAGGTCTTGGACTTTAATCTCTTCCCTAGCAGCCTAGATTTGGCTTCCAGTGTGAGCGGTGGGTGAAGCTTCCTCTGGGGCAGGCTAGCTCCTTGCCCTGCCTCTTCCAACTGGGGACCTGCCTCTTTCACCCAGGTCCCGCCCATGCTCCGCCCCTTCTCCACCTCAGGCTCCACCTCCCACTCTGCCCCTGGCCCCGCCCCTGCTCAGCCTCCCTGCTGCAGCTCACCTTGTTCCTTCTCTCCTCCCCTTCTCCCCCATGAGGACCCCACCGCCCGCCGCTCCCCATGTCCCTCCTCTCCACCACCCCACTCCCCTGCAAGGCCCCCACCGCCCGCAGGGACCCAGTGAGCCGCAGGGGGTCTCATGGGGGAGGAGGAGCAGAGGGATGCAGGGAGCAGCGGGGACCTCCGGAGAGGGAGGATGGAGACTGGAGTGGAGGATATGCGGGACTCAGCCAGGCAGCACCAGGCGGGAAGGGCCTTGGGTAAGAAGCAGAGTAGGGACGAGAAGAGGTGGGGCGTAGGCAGGGCTACCACAGCAGGCCCAGGCGTCTGGCAGCGGGTCAGCAGCTGCTTAGCCTCCCCAGCCTATTATACTCACTGCCTATGTCTTCCAGGACCTCCCTTCTACCTCTCCCAGTGTCACTGGTACCTCCCTGGCACCAGCTCCTCCCCAGCACTGCACTTAGGTCTGTCTAGATGTCTCAAACCCAGCTGAAAAGTCAAATCCCCCATTACTATTACCCCTCTCTTCCTAATCACTGCGGTTGCCTCCCCTGGAGGGTTATCCTCCGGGTGCGAGAGGATACCATGACATCATCATGGCAGCCTGCGGCCAAGCCAGGAATAGAACCTAGGAGTCCTGACACTTGTGTGCTCTGATCACCAGACCCCAGGCGACAGCCTATGGCATTTATTCACATGCAGACAACCTTGGCCTCAGCACAGGGCGGTTCCTGCCACCATTATTAGTCCAAAGATCAGGTTACGTTTAGCTGCGCTGTTTGTGCCAAAGTGCAGCCCTTCAAAGGGCTCCCAATGCTCTACCTAGCCAAACACAGACAATCAAACAAGAGAGGCTGAAAGAGAATTGAGAGTGGAGAGAAATCACGCCCCGCCCGGAGATCCCAGTCGACCAGGGCTATGAGAGATAATAACACAGCTAACACTGCCCCTTTCACGTGAGCATCCCAAAGCAGGTCACACGCAATCATTAACATCACAGCCCCCTAGGGAAACTGTAAGCAAATATTATTCTCTATTTATCCTGGGCGGGAAACTGCATCACATTGTTGACTCAGGTTCAATTTGTGATTCACCGTAACCCCTGGAGCCTTTTCAGTAGTACGACCGCCTGGCCAATGATGCCCCGTTTTGTAGTGGTGCCTTTGATTTTTTCCTTCCTAAGTGAAGTACATGGTGCTTTTCTCCATTGAATTTCATCTGGCTGATTTCAGACCAGCTCCGCCAGTGCTGGTCCCAAGCCTGGACGAAAAAGGAGGAGGTGCGGTTGATGAGGCGGCTTCCCGTGACTGTAAAAATAAATAAATAAAATTCTAGCTACAGAAGCTACTCACATAAACCAAAAATCACAGCCTGAGTAGGATGGAAAGCGTTCAGATGTGCATATGACAGTGGATGACCAAATCCATCGGGAAGTCACCCCCTCGATGGTCCAAATTCTGACGGCTCAAAAGAGTACATCCATAGCTCTCTGGAATGTATGAACTACAAATGAAGAAGTCAGAAAAATTACCGGACAAGGTGTTCTCACACAAATAACCTACAAAAGAAGATATCCGTGGCTGGGATATGTGCTGAGACTGGAAAAAGAATGCTGCTCAAATACTGGCCTTGAATGGAAACCAGAAAATGCAAGAAGAAAGAGCAATAGACTGTGAACAACATGGAAATGAACCATGCTGAATGACATCAAGCACCTCAACATGAAATGGGAAGATTTGGAGAGAAGGGCAGTTGACAAGCAAGGATGGCAAATGTGGGTAGCCCTGTGTGCAGCAAATCACGGGATGGACTAAGGTCTAAGGATTTCAGACCAGGTCTCGAATTTGTCAAGGTCATTTTGAATTCTAAGCCTGGCCTCTAGAGTGCTTGCAACCCCTCCAAGCCTGGTGTCATTCACAAATTTTGTGAGCATCGTCTTCTCTCCAATATCCATGTCATTAATGGCAATATTGAGAGTACCGGACCTAGGACTGACCTGTGAGGGACCTCATTAGTTCCACCCTCCCAATTTGACAGTGAGCTGTTGCTAACTCTCTGAGCACGGTCTGTCGACCAGTCGTGCACCCATCTTGTTGTAATTTCATCGAGAGCACGTCCCTTGTTTGCTTATGAGAATACCCTTGGGACTGTGTCAAAAGCCTGACTAAAATCAAGATATAGCACATCTACTGCTTCCCCACATCCACTAGGCTAGTAACCCTGTTGGCTGGGCACAGTTTGTTCTTGACAAATCCATGCTGGCTTAGAACCCTGTTACCCTGTGGGTGCTTACAAACAGATAATTTAATCATTTGGTCCAATAGCTTTCCAGCTATCGAAGTTAAACTGCCTGGTCTATAATTACCTGCATCTTTGTTCCCATTTTTAGAACCCAGGAGCCTTAAGTCTTTAGCCCCTTGCTCTAACCTACTACCCTACATTCCACTGTCCCCTCCCCTCCCTGTGCCTCAGTTTCCCTATCCATCCAGTATAGATGATGATATCTTCACCTCTGTAAAGCTCTGTGTATTATTAGTAATAAAGCCATCAGGCCAATAGTTAGCAGACTCTGAGGGAACTGAATGCTAACCCAGGGGAAAAGCTCAGCTGACTGGCCCCGGCTTTTGCTCAGTGGTGGACAATACATTGGACTAAGCCCCCACGCCCAGTTGGGCAAGTGCAGTAGCCTGGCCAAAGTGGCCTCAAACCAGTTCTGCTGGCCAGTCCCTGCCTTCCAGCCCCGGCTGCTGTTAATAAGTCAGGTGCAGGCTGGCAGGATGCAGCGCCGTCTCCTAGCAGCCTGGAATGTGGTGACGACAGCCTCCAGGACACAGCGGTGTTAGAGGGCGGGTTCATTTCCCCGAACCTTTCCGGGCACCATCACTGCTCCCAGATGAGAGGAACCTGAGACATGCCCTAATAAGGAAACATCATCTGTCTGTCACCCCAGAGGCCCCAGCCCTGTTGGCATGAGTGGTTGGCTTCCTAAGCTGGTTGGTTGATGAGGGCAGGCCAGGCGGAAGGAAAAGGGAAAGTGTAGTGTCTCCAAACTGGGTGGTATCTCTTTAAACTGTTTGTGAGCCATTTAATGGCGCTCACTGGGTTCTATGCTTCCAACGCCACCAGAACATGCCAGAGCACCAGCGTGGCTGGGCCGTGTGTGTTATACACATGGGTGTTTGGAGTCCACCCTGTCAGACCTCCATATTACACATGCTGTGTAAAGAACAAAAGACCCAACAGAAATCCCAGGGCATTAGCAGCGTCCGCACCCCCAGACGAGGATGGGATGCCCCAGCACCCAGTGGCCCCTATTCTGTCGTCACATAAGCTAGTGTAAATCAGAAGAAACCTCACCAAAGCCAGGTGCGCTCGCCAAAGGACAGCTGTACATCAGCACTGTGGGCAAGTGATGCAAGCACTAGGTTGGGATTTGGGAGATGTGGGTTCTAGTCCTGGCTCTGCTGGTGACCTTAGGCAAGTCTTTACTTTGTACCTCATTTTCCCCTATCTGTAAAATGGGCATAATGATACTGCCCTCCTTTGTAAAGTGCTTAGGGGTCTAGGAATGATTAGAGCCAGTTAATGCTGCTCTAGGACTTCTCTGCTGGGAGGTCAGACCACCCCCTTAGCTTGTGGAGTCAAGGGACTAAGCTGCCATACAAACGACCTCCAGGATCCCTGCACCCACCTACTGAGCAAAACTGGGCTAGATTGGCAGCTACTAGCAATCCTTCCTGGCTGTGGTTTTCCATGTGCAATGAATTTGATAGGTCTCAGCCTAGCTCTTAACAGAGCTATGGCCCCATTCCTAGCACCCTTTACAGGCAGAGCATCGGCTCAGAGAATGCACTGGGCTAGCCCTCAGGAGACCTGGTTTCAGTTCCTGGCTCTTGGGGGAGGGACTGTGTCTGTGCAGCGCCTGGCACAATGGGTCCCTGATCTCCACTGGCGTCTCTAAGGGCTATTGTAAAACATATCATCATTGTGATTAAATACATTTAGTACCGTACTGCCTCAGGGCACTGGGGCCCCTGGGGCCAGATTTGTAGCAGGAGGCATGAGGCTGTCAGCTTACACCCTGCAGCATCCTTCATCAGCACCTGCCTCTCCCTGCAACTGCATTTCATTAGCCTGACATGACCATCGCCAGACACCAGGGAGTGGGCAGGCCCCAGCTACGATCTGAGCCAGGCAGGCACTGCCCCACGGCTCGCACATGGACCACAGCCGGGCTGCCAGCACCAGGCGTGGGGGGGCTGCGTGGGAAAGGATTCTCGGCCGGTGCATTTGGGGTGCTCCCGGCGCCATGCGGCCCAGATGCACCTTGTAGACATGGCACCTCCCTTCATTTTACTGGGTGATGACAGAGGAACAATTATAACACTTAGCTCAAGTGCAAAACAAGGGCCTAACCCAGCTTTCCCACTCCCTGCAAGCCCGGGAACCGGTTCTGCCCTCGTAACTCTATCCAGATCTGCTGGGAGGGGCCTCGTGCTTCACACAGCAGAGCCTCTGCTGCCAAACCCAGGGCGGCAGGCCACGGGGATTCCCGCAGGGGCTGGCACTGGTTCCCCCATGCAGAGCCCTGGCCAAGCCCAGGCAAGGATTTGTATAAGGCTCCTCTGGCAAAACGTGGCTCATCTCAGGGCAGGGAACATTTGTGTTTTGGGTGATTCAGGATTAGATTCCTCACAGGCTGAGTACAATAAGCGAACTCATTCCTTTCTCCGGCACAGGATCTCTAACGGCCCAGCCAACTTTAAATCCCCACAAGCCTCCTTGGGAAGTGTCCCCATTTTGCAGATTGGTAAACTGAGGCACGAAACAGGGAACGTGACTTGCTTCCACAAGCACATAATATCACTGCTGGGGTTTGAACCCAGGAGTCCTGGCGCCCAGTCTCTGCTCCAACCACTAGCTCCCTCTCCCCTCCCAGGGTCAGGAAGAGAACCCAGGAATCCAGACAGCTAACTCTCTGGTTTTACCTCTAGATCTCACTTTTCTCCCAGAGCTAAGAACAGAACCCAAGAGCCCTGAGCCCAAGTCCCTTGTTCTAACCTCTTCCACAACTAGGAAGACAATGCAAGAGTCCTGACTCCCAATCCCTAGTTCTAACCACTAGACCTCACTTCACTCCCAGAACTGTGACTAGAACCCAGACTCCTGACCCCCAGCCCCTCCTCTCAAACCTGTTTTATTTTATTATGACTATTTTAAATTTCTCCCATCAGCCTGAGTCAACGCTACCCAGAGCACTAAGCATAAGATTGAAACTCAGTCCCCTGGCTCTTACCTGCTGTATGACCTTGGGCAAATCCATGTGCCCAGCTGTAACAAGGGAATCTTGATACAACCCCAGGGTTTCATTCTGCTGCCCATCGTTGTAGCATCTAGGCACCTTCCACATAAACTCAAAACTAAAGTTCCTGGAGGATTTCTTGGCGCCTCAGGCTCTTCTCCCTTTTCCGGGTGAAAACTCTGCTTGGGAGTCAAGCAGATCAAAACACAGAATTCCTGTCCCGGGGGGGAGTTTGATGTTTTGCTTCATCCTGAATCAGGGATGTGGCAGCACCTGTTGCCTGCACCCCTTGTGGCAGAGACCAGGCATGGCTCCATCTCTGTTGTCCTCTTGGGTCACATCTACACAGCAAATTACCGCTGGGCAAACCAGGGTGGGAATCCACAGTGCAGCAGCTTGTCCCATGTGGATGCTGCTACAGAGCATTGACAGGCCCAGTGTGCAGCTTGGTGGGCAGTAACTTGATTCGTAGACGGATCTCAACTCCAACGAGCATCGAACAAAAGGGAATTGCAGGCTGCAGCCCACTCCCTCGCAGAGCGGTGACCCTCCAGATGTTCTCCATAGAGGCCTGCCTCCTCCCTGAGCCACTGACCATCAGGTCTTGTTCCCTGGAGATCTTCCCCAGGTCCCTATTCCCAATCTACATCCAGGCCATCGGCCATGGGGTTGACTTTTCCCCAGGCCTCCCACGGAAGCCTGCTTCTCCTTCTGGACCAGTCACAAGAGACAACCTGCCTTCTTCATCAGCTGAGCTCTCCCAACACCCAACTCTTCCCCAGCTGGGTCTGATAGCTGAACCAAGCCCCCTGGTTGCCAGCCATGCCAAATCAGCTGGCTGGGGGTAGCCAATGGAGCCAGATCAGCTGGCTGGGGGTAGCCGATCCATCACAGGTGAGGCCAGGTCCTTATCCACAGCTCATCAACCTGGGACACAAGGAAAATTAGAAATCTCTGGCTTCTTTGCAAAATAAAATATTCCAATTTTGATTTGGCCTTATTGAAGCATTTAATTTTGAGAAGGACAGAACAGTCCCTTTCTGACCTTTTCCATTTTGACATTCTATTAATATAAAAGTTGAAATGTTCCTATCTTTATAATATAATAAAAGATATTAGAGAAGAAATGATAACGTTGAAACCAAATATCTCTGTAAAGTTGAAACGAAACATTTCTGCCTCATTGAAAGAAAGCATTTCAGTAATTTCCCATAGAAAATTTCAGTTAAATCAATGGAAAGTGTTGCTGAAATCAAACCATTTTGTACAAATTGTTTCAATTTTGTCAAATCAGCATTTTTCAAAGGAAAAACATTCTGCTGGAACAAATGTCAGCCAGCTATGCTTGCGGGGAGAGATTTTGTTTTGGATTTTTCAGATTTTATTGAGTTCCTTGGTAGTTTTGGCAGGTTGGTTGTGTTTAGAGGTAGGAGAGAGAGTCTGTTTTGGGGTTTAGCACAGTGGTTCTCAACCATTGTGGGCTGTGTACGGAGCTTTCTATGTGTTATACAGGCCTCATCCACACAATATATATAGTACCTGTGCAGCCCTGAGGAGGTCACATGGGCTGCAGCTGTGTGCTGATTGGGCTGCAAGTGGCCCACGGGCTGAGAACCACAGGCAGGAGCGGTGCCAGAGTTTCTGGCACCCTAGGCAGAATTCGGGGGATGGCATTTTGTGCACTCTCCACAGGGTGCACGGGAGCTTCCGGTTCTGCTCCCATCGCGCCGCTAAAGAAGGACCCTCTGCCGAAATGCCACAGGCGACAGCGGCATTCATTGAGCTTCTCAGTTGCCTGCCGCTGTTTTCCGCCGCACGTTAGCAGAAGGTCCTTCTTTGGCGGCGCAATGGGAGCGGAACCGGAAGCTCCCGCGCGCCCCGTGGGGAGTGCACAAAATGCTGCCTCCCAAATCCTGGCGCCCTATGCGACCGCCTAGGGTTGCCTAATGGAAGCGCTGGCCCTGACCACAGGAAAGGGGTACATAGGGGTGTCAGTATCATGAGTGTTGGTTTTACAGTGGAAAGGCCTTTTCGAAGAGGCCGGTTGTGTAACATTTCCTAAAACTGGTCAGAGTTCAGATCTGTCGGCTCTCCTCTGGGAGTTGTTTCCAGCTGTGGAGCCCCTCGACAGAGCAGGCCTTATTCCAGCTCTCACATGCTCTGTCCTGAGCGTGATGATCTGCGTTGTCCCAGAGCAGTGCAGTTCTAGACTCATAGACTTTAAGGTCAGAAGGGACCATTATGATCATCTAGTCTGACCTCCTGCACAACGCAGGCCACAGAATCTCACCCACCCACTCCTGTAACAAACCCTAACCTACGTCTGAGTTACTGAAGTCCTCAAGTTGTGGTTTAAAGACCTCAAGGTCCAGAGAATCCTCCAGCAAGTGACCCGTGCCCCATGCTGCAGAGGAAGGTGAAAAACCTCCAGGGCCTCTGCCAATCTCTGCTCTGTCGCGGTGACTCGTAGATTGACACTCAGTCTCCTACATAGGACCATGGCCTTAAGTCAGCACGGGAAGCTGGGTGGGAGCCAGTGGTAGGGCTGGAGTCAGGGCTGGCTCCAGCTTTTTTGCCACCCCAAGCGGCGAAGAAGGAAAACAAAAAAGATAAAGCCGCGATCGGCGGCAGCTCCACCGCACCGCTTCATTCTTGGGCGGCAATTCGGCGGCTGGTCCTTCCCTCCGAGAGGGACCGAGGGACCCGCCGCTGAACTGCCGCCGAAGACCCAGACATGCTGCCCCTTTCCATTGGCTGCCCCAAGCACCTGCTTCCTGCGATGGTGCCTGGAGCCGGCCCTGGCTGGAGCATGGAGGTTCCCCGCCCCAAGCGCTGGGAAATGGATGGATGAAGAGTGCTGCTAGCGGTAATTCCCCCTTTGCCTGCTAGTCAGCACTGCCCAGCGCATCTACTGCCCGTATTCCAGCGCCAACGGAACAATCTCCCTGGCGAGCAGCATTCCCATCAGCCGCCAGCCCTGCCCTGCCTACGGGCCGCGCAGAAGGGGAGGTGTCATTCTGGCAACTCCATTGGGGCAGAACTGTCTTCCAGGATGGGCATTATTAATGCTCCCACCCCAGCTGCAATCAAGGCATCTCTGTGGATAAGCAGAATCCTATCCCCAGCGTCCCTTCCAGGCTCTCCATTCCTAGGCAAGTAACAACCTCCAGGCTTAGCTCCAGTGGGACTGCAAACACCCAGCACCACGACCCCTCTGACCCCTTTGTAAACAGGAGGCCGATGGGATGGAGAAGGAATAATTGGAGAACAATGTCCTTATTACCTGACTTCACAGCAGGCTGATTTCTCATTGGACTTGCTGCATGACCCTGGGGAAAGTCACAGTTCCACTCTGTGCCTCGGTTTCCCCAGCTCTAGAAATAACAGGCAGGGGTGTTTGGATCCAAAGCCCAGCTGCAGCCCTCACCCCAGCCTGGGCCAGTGGGGGTTCCCTGGGGTCTCTCTACCAATTCAGTGAGGCTTTAGCAGCTGGAGAAGCCAGACACATACTGCCCTGGGTTGTCTGTCAGAGGTGGGTGTGATCCATCCCCTGGATTGGGGGTGTGATCCCAGGAGCTATTTCTGATTGGGGAGGCGGGGGGACAGCATGATGCCACTTTCTCTATTCACAGGATCAAGCAAAGTTTTTCCTTCATGGCTCTCACTGGTTTGAGGGAATCTCTCCCTTGCTCCTCTGTATTTGGGGCACTGGTGCAGGAACCGGCTCTGTCTCGCATGCTGCTGTGTCAGGCTGGGTGCATGTTCACACCTCTACGATTCACACCCCTCCGACTGCGCTCGAGGCTTGAGACCTTCTCTGCCAGCAGGGAAGCTGCTGGGGAATGGAGGAGAGGAAAGGCTGTAGCCTGGGGGAGGGGAGCTCTCATCCCTCCCACTCAGCCAGGCCTCCAGGAGCGTCTCCCTGCACCCCAAATACCCGTTACATATACAGGGAGCAGGAGACTGAAGAGTGAAAATGCCCCTGTGCCCTGTAATTAACCTCCCTTGCTGATTAACCAGAGCGATAGGGTAGCCAGGGAAACCGCATCCAAATAGAGCAGGGAAGTTTCCATAAAAGACAGAGCAGCCAGCCGCTCCCACACATCTCTCGCACCACAAGGGCTAACAGGCTGGTCCTGAGCAGGACTGAGCACCGCAGCTCCCACTGCATCAGGCTCCAACAAGCTCCATCATTCCCCTGCCTCCCATCCATTCCCGGCTCAAAGGTGGTTCACGGCCTCTTGCACACAAGCCCGTCAGGGGCAGGAAGAAGTAATGGGTTGGAAGGAAAGACAAATTCCTCTATGCCATCCCCAGCAGCACAGCTCTGCCCTGCCACGAGCATCCTCTTCCACCCCCAGGCACCGTATCATGGACAAGGGAGACATGCTGTGACAAAGTGGGTTCTTCTCCTCATTATGTTGTGCGTGAGCCTGTGCGAGTTACTGGTTTGCTGGAATACGGTGTGTGCCTCAGTTTCCCTGTGTATTGCACCAGTGCCTAGGCGGTGGGAATATGGATGTGTGACTTTTGCTGAGACTCTCGGGGGCTGCCTGCGTGTAAGCGATGGCCGATGCCCATCGTAACCGGAGAACCCAGAGGGGGGTGTGACCAGGTGACACTTTGCCCAGGAAGCAGGACTAAAACCGGAGGAGGAGGAATGGGCATGTCAGAGGCCAGGCAGCAAGGTGCAGTTCAGTCTGCTGTGTGGGACTTGAGGAGGGGGGAGGACAGGGTGTCTGGCCCGGGGTTCCCCCAAAATGGACTTGGTTAAAGTCACAGATTTCTGTGCTAACAACTTCTGTTCCATACTGTGTTCCTGTCAACTAATAAACCTTTCATTTTACACGCTGGCTAAGAGTCACAGGGGACTGCAGAGTTGGGGTGCAGGGCCCTCTGGTTTCCCCAGGAGCCCCGCCCAGGCGGACTCGCTGGGGGAAGCACATGGTGCAAACAGGGATGCTGAATGCTCTGAGTTCAGACCCAGGAAGGCCGAAGCTGTGTAAACTTCTTGCCCTAGCGACAGTGTCAGAGAGAGGAGGCTTCTCCAGTGTCCAGACTGGCTTCAGACAGAGCAGTTCCAGAGCATCAGCCCGATGACTCTGTGACACATGCACACAGGCAGGGGGTGAAGCAGAGAGAGGTTGGTGCATGCCCTACCGGGAATGTACAGCTCCTAGCACTGGGCACAGGGACAGCTGTATTAAATCAGGGAGGGTCCGATTCTGCCCTTGGTTATGGCAAGGGGTAAATCCCATCAACTCTATTCAAGTCACAGGAGTGGTTCTCAGGAGGCAAAGCCGAAGTAAACCCAGAGAGGGTGGATGCCTCTTCCCTGCTGTCAGGGGATGGTGTGAAAACACGAGTCTCGATCTTCTCACTCCCAGCCATGTAAACCTGCTCATTTTAGTGCAGCCACTCTGGAGTCACACCAGTGTGAAAGGCCAGAATCAGGCCCAGTGCTTCTGCTTTAGCTCGTGATTCGTGGCCCTCTCCATCCTCGCCGTCGTGATGGGTAGCTTGGCACGGGTATGACCACAGCAGGATGACTACATTTTAGCTACACGTTGCGTCGAGCTCCCACTGACATCCCCCAGGGCCTCCCTTATTTTGCTGCCAGAAGATGAACAAACAGCCGGTTCCCTGCAAGCAGGGCGTGAGTCACTCTCTGACCAATTCCTCCCCAGGCTGCTTCAGCAATAGCAGGGGTGGGGCAGGGGAGGTAGGGACACCCTGGCAGCCTAAGGCTGGATTACACTCAGCCTTGTAACAACCGCACGAGAGGGGTGATTTTGATCCTATTTGGTTAAACTCCATGCCCAAAGTTGGGTACAGCACCCACTTGCCAACAGCCTGTCCCTTCCCCAACCGACCTCCTTCCAAAAACAGGTCAGGTGGGGCTTGGGAAGGACTCTGAGCACATCCACTGCATGCGTGGACAAGCTTAGATCAGTTAAACCCACCATCCAGTTGCTGCTGAGGTTACCATTAAAGAGTTTTACTGGATTGGCCAGATCATAAATAATCCCACACACACGCACTGTCGCTATAAAGCATCTGAGCAAGATTGCAAAAAGACACCTTCCCTGTTGCAGCTAGGCTCTTCAGCATAGCAAAGAGCTTTGTAAATCAGCTGGAGGAAATCAACAGCTGGAAATTGTAATTCTGCCCCTGCTTGTAAAAGACTAATAGAAAGCAGCGTGAAATTATTGCATTTAATACAGGATTTCAACCAGGAGCTTTTGCATTGTGTAGATAATTACACTTTGAAACGCAAAGATGATGGCAGCATTTAGACCTTTAAAGTAACTAACGCCTTTCTGGAAAACCATTTTGCCTAATGGCTTTTTTTTTTGTTTTGATTGAGCAGATAGTTCCTTTGGCCCCATCATTTTAATGGAGCTGAAATTAAGCCACTAATTATATTTACTTCCTCCCCTTGCATCCTAGGATCAATGGATAACAACTCAGGTGTGGTAAGAATGATGGTGCCTTGCATTACCAATGCAGCTGTGTCAGGGAAACTAGTTACAACTCTGTTCCAATTTGAAACTCAGATGGTATCTTACCCATATAAGATTGGCTGCAACCAACTCCCAACTCTTAATTGTTATGCGTGAGTGAAGGAATAGTCACTTTGAAACAACCCTCAACGGAGAGCAGTGACTTGAAAACATTTGTAAACCAGAAGCAGTTCCACAAGTTTATATATACTCAGTGGGGTCTTGGCCCATGACTAGGGCCCCTGTGTAGTATAACACAAATACATACTAATGATACAGATGGTCGAGAGTTTCGTCTAAGGCTGGGAGTCAGGGACGACATTTCCAAACTCGAGTGCCTGAAATTTCATGGATTTGAAGGCTAAAGGGGGACCATGATGACCAGCTGGTCTAAACTCCTTTATAACTCAGGCCAGAGAACCTCACCCAGCAACCTCTGGGTTGAGTCATTCTTGATTTAAAGATTTGAAGTGATGGAGAATCCACTACCCCTCTCCTCCCATTAAGTTGTTCCAATGAGTTACACATAAGAACAGAAGACTGGCCCTACTAGGTCAGACCAAAGGTTCGTCTAGCCCAGTGTCCTGTCTTCTGACAGTGGCCAATGCCAGGTGCCCCAGAGGGAATGAACAGAACAGGGAATCATCAAGTGATCCATCTCGTCACTCATTCCCAGCTTCTGGCAAATAGAGGCTAGGGACACCATCCCTGCCCATCCTAGCTAATAGCCATTGATGGATCTATCCTCCAGGAATTTATCTAGGTTTTTTTTTTAACCCTGTTATAACCTGGGCTTCACAACATTCTCTGGCAAAGAGTTCCACAGATTGACTGTGCACTGTGTGCAAAACTACATCCTTTTGTTTTAAACTTGCTGCCTACCAATTTCATTTGGTGACCCCTAGTTCTTGTGTTCTGAGGAGTAAACACTTCCTTATTTACTTTCTCCACACCAGTCATGATTTTATAGCTCTCTAGCATATCCTCCCTCAGTTGTCGCTTTTCCAAGCTGAAAAGTCCCAGTGTTGTTATTCTCTCCTCACATGGAAGCCGTTTCATACCCCTAATCATTTTTGTTGCCCTTTCCTAAACCTTTTCAATTCCAATATATCTTTTTTGAGATGGGGTGACCATGGATTTATAGAGAGGCAATATGATACTTTCTGTCTTATTTATCCCTTTCTTAATGATGCCCAACATTCTGTTGGCTTTTTTGACTGCCGCTGCATATTGATTGGCTGGTTTCAGAGATGTATCACAGGGATGTTAAATTAAATTATACTATAGTCATTACCACCAAGCGGTCCAGCTATATTCACCTCTTGGACCAGATCCTGTGCTCCATTTAGGACTAAATCAAGAATTGCCTCTCCCCTTGTGGGTTTCAAGAAGCAGTCATTAAAGGTGTCAAGAAACTTTATCTCTGCATCCTGTCCTGAGGTGACATGTACCCAGGCAATATGGGGATAGTTGAAGTCCCCCATTGAGTTTTACTCTTCTCACATTAGTTTTGTTTCCTCTACCCTACTCCATTAGTGCAGTACAGTAGCATCTTAAGGCTCATTCATACTGGGTGCAGCACACGCACAGAGTGACAGCCACTCCCTACCCTGAAGAGCTTGCAATCCAATTAGACAAGAAAGATCTGCATCCTCATTTTCTAGTCGGGGAGCAGCAGCCTGGAGAGATTTAAGTGATTTGGTCAGGGACACATGGGAAGCCTGTGGCAGAGACAGACACTAAGCCCTGGTGGCTGGGGTTGTAAGTCAGCACTTTAAACCCAAGGTCGTCCCCCCCCTTGTTCATGCAGAGCAGCCCGTGTCCTGTGAAGCTGATTCATCCACCCCCCATCTCTGGGCTTGGAATGCAGAGTAGGTGAGGGGGTGAATGGCTATCAGCCAGGAGAGCCAGGGCCTGATCTGCTGTAGGTGGAGGGTGTTTGATTAAAGCCCACGACGAGAGATAAACACCTGAGAACAGCATAGGGAGGGGGAAGCACCTGCCTTATGCAAACCTGCTACAAGGCGAGAGCCTTTCCAAAACACCCCACGTAGGGCTGCTGCTATCCGCAGTTGCACAGTCCTCTACCTCTGTCCTAGTTCCAGTCAGTGCTGACCCTTTACTGGGAATCGATGTGTAAACGCCCAGCTAACCCCATTCTGCTGCTCTTGTACCCAGTGATGCTGTAAGCAGGGATCAGATGAAGGGAAGGAGACAGGGGGGGCAGCTCAGATGGACCTGATGTATATTACGTGAATTACCATAGCAGCTGGAAGCTCTCCACTGTGGTAGGTGCTGCATATATACCTAGTGAGCAACAGGCCCTGCAGAGCTTACTCTCTAAATAGACAAGCCAGACACAAGGTGGGAGGAGAAGTGATGTGCTCAGGGTCATGAGGCAGAGCTCGGAACGTAGCATCCAGGGTTCCTGAGCCCCCCTCCCCTGCCCCCACGAGTTGTCACAAAGCTCCATTAAACTAAACAGGAGAGCCAGGATGGGTGGTAGCTTCCAGAAGGCCCCCCTCAAGGAAATGTGCATCCACATGAATAAAGGGTTTCCCACTGAACCCAGAGCACTGGCAATTTGCTCATTTTCAGCCATCTCCGTCCACCGATCCAACATTGCAAAGTTTGCTGACCACCCTGATCCTGTGTTCCACACGAGGGATGTAAAAGGTTAATTGGGAAATATTAAGCTTACTGTCAACTAGACCTTAACCCCAGTGGCCAGCCACACCAAGCTGGGTAGCGGGACCCCAGCCCTGGCAGGGCCGCGGTGTCCCAACCTTGGTTAACTGGTTAAACAATATAATTTTAAGAGTTTAGCCAGTTAACATTTGCTGTAGCCATTTGGACAGACCATACGGGCCCCAAGACATTGACATAACGCTGTCCAACATGGACCTGTGTCTACCAACCCCCTCCCACCTTGGTAACAGAGACCTCGGGCTGCTTCGTCCCACGGTGAACGCACTATTCAAATTATTTTTGAATGTGATTAAAAGCTACAGAAAAAGAAACAAGTTAAAAACATATTTGGAACAACGGAAGGTTCCATTTTAACATTTCCCTTCACCCCTCCCGATCAACTGAAAGTCCGTGAGCCCAGGCGCGGGCAGCCCTGATGGCAAAGCTCGCTGCCGTAGCCTCCGTCTGTTCTTTCGTCTGTCTTCTCTTTAAGCACCCAGTGTGTGGAACAGCCCATCCTCTCATGATTTTGTCCATCTGTTAGGCCTAATATCCAATGCACAATTTTGGTCCATTTGTTTCCAGTCCCAGTCTTCTGTTTTTACCAAGCATGATTTCAACCTACTCCTTGAATTACATCAGCGTGGTTGGGTTTTTTTGCCTGCACTAATTCGCTTTCATAGTAAGTTTTATAAACAGGTGCAAAACACCTTGACCTCTTTTCCATCGACCTCTGTTGTTAGAGGTGATAATAACATCTTATAAACTTTCATATGCTTTTCCCAATTGATCTTACAATTAAGGTAAATTCATAAGCCCAATTATCACACCAGGGCACTTACAAATTGACAATTCACTTTATTTTCTGCATCATCTCCACCCAGCACAGAGTTTGAACATTCAGAGATGGGCTGTGCTATACCTTAACTGCTGGCCGCGAGAAAAGGCCCCTGGCAATGGAAAAATGAAAACAAAGCACTCGCGCCTGTGGACGAGTAAATGGGGTTTGTTCTGCAATTAATGAAAACCTCAGTAGCAGCAATGAGGTAATGGAGAAACAGCTGCAATTTCCCTCAGGACATCGACCTTTGCATTGCCCCCCATTGCTGTCCCACTGCCTATAGGATTCAACAATTCTTTTCTTATGAACTGGGGGGCGGGATAGCTCAGTGGTTTGAGCATTGGCCTGTGTGGCAGAGCGCTGACCTTGCCCCAGGGGGTCCCGCGCTTCTGGGCGCTTCATGCTAGCCTCAGTGGCTCATTGCGACCCTACACGTAGCCCTTCTCTCTCTAGGGCCAGGGATACCGTCTACTGAGCCCTTTTCATCATAAGCCAGCAAGGAGGTTGGGGAGAGAACTCCCCCCGTCTCTGTTGCTCCTATGGCCTCATAGCCTCTTGTCCTGACAGGGCCCTGTCTTCCCCTCCCAGGAGGTGTTTCTGTAGCGGTGGGTTGGGGGGAACCTGGGCCCGTCCTCTACTCTGGGTTCCGGCCCAGGAACCCTAATGGTAGCAGCTGTTGGCAGCCGACCTTTCACTGCTAGAGTTGCTACATTTCCCTGGGCCACTTCCCCACAGCTCTCCTGCTTCTCCCTTCTTCACTCTTACCTTAAGGGCTCCCTTAGCAAGGACTTGAGGGTATCTTCATTAACCAGCCCTTCAGCCGCACTTCCTCTCCTCTGGCTCTCCAGCTCTTCTCTGCCTGACTGGAGTGAGCCCTTTTATAGTATCAGAGGGGCCTTAATTAGAGTCAGGTGGTCACATTAGCTTAATGGCCTCACCTGACTCTTATCAGGTTAATTGGAGTCAGGTTTTCTCATTAGCCTGGTGCAGCCCCTGCTCTGGTCACTCAGGGAACAGAAAACTGTTCACCAGTGGCCAGTATATCTGCCTTCTGCTACTCTGCTGTACCCAACTGGCCTGGGTCTATCACACCTGCTGAACCAAGCGTTGAGAGTTCAATCCTTGAGGGGGCCATTTAGGGAACTGGGGTAAAAATCTGTCTGGGGATTGGTCCTGCTTTGAGCAGGGGGTTGGACTAGGTACCTCCTGAGGTCCCTTCCAACCCTGATATTCTATGAGCAGGTGATTTTTCCAAACGGCAGGGGCAGGAGGGTGAGGAGATGGACATTTCTGCACAGTGAAATGGACGGGAGTATTTGCTCCCAAGAAACATGGATGATTATCTCAGGTAAAGCACATTACTCTTTGGAATAATGCTTGTTGATCAAACACAACCTTCCTTACCCATTTTCCATGTCTTTTTCATTGTGGCTGGAGGGTTAACTTGCTCCTTAATGGAGGTAGGGTATAAGAATTAAACACTTGGCATTTTCTTCCCCGATCCACTAGTTTTCATGCGAAGTCCATTTTCTAGTTGCAGGCAGCGTCCTTTGCTAGCCAGAGGACGGACAGGCATAGGGTGAAAGCGCAAGACTGGGAGTTAGAGATTCTCCTATGGGAGTTCTTATCAGACCCTCATCGCTGTAGTTGGGTCCCTCACAGCTGTAATGTGCTGTTTGATCTCAGACTCTCCCCCGAAGAATTTGATTTAAGTTTTAATATGTCCTAGATCTGAGTGAACTGGTAAAACTGAAGTTCTGTAAAACATAGGAGTTCAAGATTTGCATAATCCAGAAAGGAAGTTCCTGAATTTGGCAGCACTAACCCCACGTTTGGCTTATTGAAAGTCTTTGTCGGTGCATCGTCACAGGGCCCTGACTGGGGTTCTTACATGCTACTGTAATAAACTGAAGAGAAATGCTTTGCTTCACCTTCTGCATTTGCTCAAGATACAGCTTGAATAGAGCCCCTACTCCAACTCTGAGCTCCCCACAAAAATCTCAAGCGGTACTTTAAACTTAAGCTAGCTGGCAGGGCTGCCAGAGGGCGGGGACAAGTGGGGCAATTTGCCCCAGGCCCCACAGGGGCCCCCATGAGTTTTTCAGGGCCCCTGGAGTGGGGTCCTTCACTCACTCTGGGGGCCCTGGAAAACTCTCGCGAGGCCCAGGCCCCCAGAGCTGCTTCTGCTCCGGGTCTTCGGCGGCAATTCAGCAGTGGGGGGGTTCTTCTGCTCCAGGACCCACCGCTGATGTGCCCTGAAGACCCGCGGTGGGGAGTCCTTCCGCCCCAGGACCTGCCGCCAAAGACCTCTGGCCCCCGAATCCTCTGGCTAGCTGGCTCGTGGGGGGTAGGAGGTTGAAGAGCCTGTGCTGCAGGTGCTCAAACTAGTAATGCAGTGATAATTCCTGCTGTAACCAGATCCCACTGCCTCAGCAGCTGCTAAGCTGGTCACTTCGCCTGTCTCCAGAGTTGTTTTGCAAGATGGTTGCTCTCGCTGGAGCGGAGGAGACGGAACGAACCATTGCACTGAAGACCAGCCTTGCATCAGCATCCCTGGCTGTGAAATGCGAATCGTTAGATTGTGCAGAACACAGTGAGTGTGGAAGCTCTTGGGACTGGGAGGGTCTTTTTCCTGTAGTAATACAGTACCCAGCGCAACTGGGTGCTGGTCCATGCCAGGGCTCCTAGGTGCTATCCCAATGCAAACAGAGACCCTTCTCCAGTGACAGGAGAGGGGCAGAGAACTTATTTTCAGGGTGGATGTTTTGTTACTGATGGAATGTAACTGCAGGGAATTTGTTCATTATCTCTTCACAGTTCGGATATGTTTGTTTCCCCACCTAGTTCAGCTCTGTAAGTGACACATCCCTGCTGTAAGTCCCTTAAAGCGAGCGCAGTTATACGAGGGATAAACTGGCCTGTACAGGTTGGACTTGAGCTCACCACTACATCACGGTGAACACCTGCCATTCAGATCAGCTCAGTTAATTAGCACTCGGCAACCCTCAGTGAGAATGTGTGCTAATAAGTAGCTCGTCCTGGCACAGGAGAGCTCAGTGCTACACAAGCAGACAGCCTCTCAACTGGTGCTGGACAAACAGCACTGGGCAAATAACAAATTTCACCTCTCTCCGGTCAGAAGCGCACTGCCATTTCTCAATCTGAGATCCAGATACGCAGGGTGAACCTTATGCTACCGCCACCTTTCGCTCCGATGACTGAGGATCAGCGGCAGAAGCCGAGCCACAAGGACCAGGCAGTGCGTGCCAAAAGGGTGCACTCCTACAGCACCCAGTGGACATCTTTTAGATGGGCCCAGAGCTCTGCCGTTCCAGAAGCACGTCCCCAACAGTGAAAGAACACGCAGAGGCCGCCTCAAAGCATCTGTTCCATCTAGGCATGTCCCAGAGGCCCCATTCTGGCAACATATCTGCAACACACGTGTTTGCAGAATCCTGGTTTTTGCCAGCAGTGGTTTGAGATTGTCAGTTTTACAGGAGAGAACTTTTGAAAGTGTCTTCTGTTAGGATGTTATTGTTTTAATGTTGACGCTGCAAGGTATTTCTGTCCTTATGCACCCTCATTTGTCCATCTCCACCTGTTGTCTCATTTGATACTTAAGATTGTCAGCTCTTTGGGGAAGGGATTGTATTTTTTGTTCCGTGTTTGTACCGCGCGTAGCGCCCTGGGTCCATGACAGGGGCGGTTAGTACAAACACAAATAGAAATAAATATGCGCCGCAGGGAAAACTGCAATGAGATTAGCTTCAGCGCGTATAAACTTTTAATTTCAAAATACAAGTTGAAGGGCATATGTAAGAGAAAAACAAAGTTACAGAATAAATCAGATTGTCTCTCTCGTATATTGCCATACAAGCCATCAGACTCCATAGGGACATGAAAGCTGCTCTGTAGTGAACGCTATCAGCATTGGACTTGAATCAATCCTCCCCTCCCTGGTCTCAAATTCCTATTACATTGGGTTTTACTTAAAAAAAAAAAAAAGCAAGTTATCCTCACAGGAGTTTTCAGCAAGGATTCCCCTTCCCTCTCGCTCTCTCTGGCCCAGCCCCTGCAGAACGGCCTGTGGAGACCACCATAAGCCAGGCTGATCCCCGTGTGTTTCCTGGGGAACGTGCAGGTAGCCTACGTTTCCATCGTACAGCCTGGCAGTGTAATATCCTCTTGGTGTACAGAGCCACAGAGCTGCGGGAAGGTAAGGCCCAGCTAGAAGAGGTGGTGCCCCAGCTGCTGCAGGATCCCCACGCACGTTGCGGGGTGACAATCGGACCACACAATTCAGCAGCTCCTTGGCTCTCGCTGCTGCAGAACATCAGTGGGCCCCGTTACCCTAGTGCAGAGAAGCGTCACTGACTTCAGGGCAGTTGTACTGCATTTACAGAAGAGGGAGAGGGGAAATTCCAGCCCTGAGCTGGTCCCAGCCCAGCGTCACTCCAACCAGCCATGCCCACTCCCACCGCTAGGTCTGTAATGAACGTCCGTGGGTCCCTTAGCAGCTCTGAAGCAGGGCTGGCTCCCATCAGGCTCCTGAAGGAGGCACGTTAGATCTTAAAAAAAAAAAACAACAGCACACGCACACCCCACATCTCTGCTGGGAGGACCCTCTTCTTGCTCCATGAGCCACACAGCTCATCAGTGGCTCTTTCTGGGGAGTCCCACGTCCCGTTGCTATGACGGGTGGTAAGGGAAGGGAACCTTAAATTCCATCTCCTCATTCCACCCCTACAGGCTCGCTTTTGATGCAGGGGGTGGGTCTCTGCACCCATCAACAGAACCTCGATGAGGCGTCTGCTGTCTCGGGAGACCTCCCTGGGATCCAGAGGCTGGCCAGCTCTTGAGAAATGCTCTTGGCTAGTTCCCTCCCTGCAGCTCCTCCAGATCAGGCGGGTTTGGAGGAGAAGCAAAGCCAGGTGCAGAAGGCAGAGGCTGCCTGCAATGAAGCTCACACTGGCCCTTCAGACGGAGCGTGAAACAGGACAGCCCTCAAAAGGGGCAGACTGCAATCCGGTTAGTTAAACCGTTGCTCCAGCAAAGCCTTTGCAGTGGGCACATTCCTACAGTCACAGAGCACCACAGGTTCAGGCTGTCATCCAGCTACAGTCGCACCCATCCAGGGCTTTTTTGGGTGTGTGTGTGTTGCAGGGGGGGAGGGGGGAGAGGGAGAAGAGATTTTCCCCCCACCCATCTGTGGGTGTTTTAACAAGGCATCTTTGTTTCAATAATTAAGTGCCTAGTGTGAAGAGTCCCAATTAACCCCCCGCCCCCAAGATCAGCTGTTTGAAAGCTGGGGCAGATTCGCAGTCTTCCATCCACAGCAATGGAGTTACTCCCCTTCACACCAGCTGACGATGTAGCCCTGATTCTTAAGTCGCCGCCTGCTCTTCCCCAGTGGCAGCAGCCTCGAAACAAGGAAAAAAAAAATAACTTGGCTCCCTGAGCAAATTCCTCCCGAAAGCCTCATGGTGCAGAGCTGGAGCTAGTTGGGGTAGGTTGAGAGATTGTCAAGGTGTCCCTGAACCAGTGTCCCAGGAGAAGGTGACAGTGCTGGCTTGTCGATGGCCCGAGATGCATCTTGCAGAATTTATCTACGTTTTTGGGGGGGCTTGGCCTGGAAACGCTAGAGCCAAAACCCTTTTATAACTAGAGCAGCCGCTTGGGGAGTTCCCAATTAGGGGCTGCTACTTAAATGGTCCCAGCAAGCGTCTGGGAGTTGCTCTCTGTGCCGTGTGACCAGCACGCTGCCATGGAGCAGATGAGAACTCAGAGGACTTGCTGTCCCCATGGCGTTTTGCTAACTGCCTGGCCCATAGCTGCAGACATTCGAACCGAGCATCAGGATAAAAAACAAACATCCAAAGCGTCGCCTCCTCTGCGTGGCTACGGAGAACAGCTCTAGGGCAGCACGCCAAGCAAAGCAGGGTCCAGAGATAGGGCCCCTGTTGGAAGCAGAAGGGTGTGAACACTAGTGCAAGCTGAAATCAGGCCAGACAAGGCAATGGCTACATTTGGGCATTGGGGATTTTTGTTAGCCCTTGAGCTCTGACAGAGCATCAGGGTGTGTTTGTCGCCTCCTCACCCCTGCTTCTGTGTCTCGCCACCTTGGGAGGGGGCAGGTGCGTGTTAAACCAGGTAGGTTACTTTAAAACGGAGGCATGTTTAGAAGGTTCTACCCCCAGTCCCCTTCCAAGCAGAAATTCACTGGACTAAGTTTCCTGCACTGGACATTCCCCATTAAGGCACGACGGTCAAGGCCTGACCTGCAGGTTGCTCTGAAACCTCTGAGCTGGTGAAGTTTAAGAAAGTAACGGAGGGAGACTGAGGTGTTAGCAGCTCAACCCGCAACAGACGCGGGCGGGGAGGTCACACACTGAGTGGATCCCTCCCTGCCCCATATATTCCCAATCGATAAAGCTGCCCTTTATAAACAGGTGCAAATTCAGCTACAAAACGAGGCTCAGTGGGAACTGACAGGCAGGTTCCTGTTTCAGGGATATGCAGGTCTCAAGCAGGACTGGCTCAGTACTGTTCTTTCCCCTCTGAACAGCCCTGATGCATTACAGCCCAGCTCACACTCCACTGACCATGACTGCAACTCAGTGAGCGAAGCGGGAGCAGCGTTTGGGGACACGGAGCTCAGGCGAGAGAATGTGGCTGCTCGTCCCATCAAGGCCGATACAGCCCTTGCTTTTCCATCAACATCCGCAGCACACGTGCTTCCAAACGCAGGGGTTTGCATTTCCCTGGCTGATTTAGTGCCCAAAAAAACAGAAGCAAGAAATTGCTGGAGAGGTGCAGGATAGGAGGGGCCCCCAGCGGGCAGACCCCAGGTGTTTCCTGTTAACTCTGTAGTGGAGACAGCCCTGGAGGCTGGATGTCCCTCTATGCAGGACAGCACAGTGTGGACAGCAGGACGGCCAGGCAGCCCGGCCCTGGATGGACCCCCGGGCTCACGCCTCATTTCGCGATTGATCACTCGGATCAGACAGAGGTGGGGGGCAAGCTCTCATGCTCATCTGTCTCAACAACAAAGTGATATCGTGTCAGATAAAAGTCTCTGCTATTCCAAAACCGGTGTTACTTCTTTCTCCATGGGCCAGCTGCACAGGGGATTAGTGTAATGTCACTGGCAGCTGGGGACTGGACCGAGACCCCCCACTTCCTCTCACACTGGCCATGAACCCTTGGGATCCTGGTCAATCTGGGCAATCTCAAACTTCTGCTGTCCTACACCCCAATCCTTGGTCTCCTCCAGAGCAGGGCCAACGGAAAGGACCAAAAAAGTGGCAGCAGAGTCCCTTGCCCATGTGCACTAGCCCTGTAGAGTTTCGCTAGGCTGATGCTCCCGCTCCCCATCCTCTGCCGTTATGAAGGCAGATCCGTTTTTCAGCACAGCAACACGCTCACAAAGAACAGAGAGAAGGGCAGAGCAGCACGTAGGCCACACAGATTGATGGGCTGGCCAGGAACTTCTCTTTAACGCGGCATGAAGAAACGACAGCTGCAAAAGTCCTGGAAAAAGCAGCCGCTGGATTTTAGATCCAGGACTCCACGTGGGCATCTATAGATAGTAAAGAGTCTCTCAGAGCAGACACACACCCGGGCCGTCTCCTAGATTCTGGTTGGTGACTAACCTACCATGCTTCCCCTTCTGGCGGAGAAAAGCCAACTCCCGCTGTGGCCAAAAAGAGACAGGTTCACCTCTTGTTTATGAACCACAGACCATCATCCTGCCTTATTGCACATCTGTTTCCACCGCCCCGTATACACACAAACATTTGGTTAAGATATGAAACATCTGGAATTAAAGCAATGCCCTGAGAATCACAGAGAGAAACTGATTAAATAGAATTTTCTGGGGAGCTTAACACCCAATTCCCCCCCTACCCTCCCTCCCAATTTAAGCAGAAAACCTTCCTGCTTAAACATTGTTCTCAGTTCTTCTGCTGCCGGCTCCTCTCCAGTTAGCTGCTTTGTAGAACGGATGCATGTGTCAGCCAACGCCAATCCAAGGATCGCTGGCCTCTAGGATGTTGTTTTTCCTCCTAAAGGGACTGGAACATCAGTAGGTCAGGGATGCTCCCCGTGGAATGATGCCCTGCGCCGGCCTCTCAAAGATACCGAAGCAGTTCTGACCATGGGAAAGAGGGTGCACTCCAGGAGCCAGTTAACGACCCGTGCAGGCAGCTGCTAGCATGAGCTGGTCTGCAGGTTCCCCTCTGTCAGCAGCGAGGCGATGGAGGACGGGCCATAAGCGCTGTTGAACTCCTCATCCGAGCTCAAGCGGTCGTCTTCCAAGGAGGCCTCTGCGGCTGAGCGGGTGGCCTTGCGCCTGGGTCGGGGAGAGGATGAGCCAGTTCATACCCGCACAGCAGAGGGACTACGCTTACCCGGCCCTGCACTCTGGCCCCTGCTGGCTGATTCCCACCAGGGCCCAGAGCAGCGGGGAGATCCTTGCTCTGAACCAGGGGCTCCCATCTGCCCACAGCCCTGATCAGACACCCTGCACCCCACACACTGCGTGAGAGGGCAGCAATGAGAAGAAAAGATCAATGAAATTCCGGACAGGAACCGTTACAAGCCTGCTGGGCTGAGACTTCCAAGGAGCCTGGGGCAGGTCAGTGCCCAGCCTTCGCTGGACTCAGAGGCCCTGGGGCAGGATTGTTTCATTATCCCCGCCCAGCGCACTATGGACTTCCCTTGGCTGCAGGCTCAGCGTGAATGACCCTAGCTAGGACACTGGAGCATGGCTTAGATTATGGGCACACTGCTGCTCTGCTTCGGGGAGGTCACTTAGACCAGATTTCTGCTCTCCTCAGCGTGCCCAGCGCAGAACTAGGCTCAGCTACAGGGATGGAGGGGGGCAGGGGACAGGCAGCCTGCAATTAATCCTCAAGGGGGTAGTTTGCTACTATCACATTTCTGCTGGGAGAGGAGCTCGGGCTTCAGCCGGCTGCACAAGGAGACTGGTACGGAACAGGGCTAAGGCGGGACCTGTATTGCTCCAGGAGCCCTTTACCTCTGGCTTTGGGGGACCCCCTAGGACGCAGGAGGGGATTTTGCACCACCCACCCCACCCACTGCCTACCAGGCCTCCTTCTCCAGGGCCTTGACGCGATTCTGCAGCTGCTCGTTGAGTTCGTGCTGCTCCTCCAGCTCCCGCTGCGCTTTCTTCCTGGCGCTTTCCAGGCGCTCGATCTCCTCCTCGGCCTCGTCCATCTGGCGCTTAAGCGCCTTGACGCGTAGGCTCAGCTGCGCGGGGCAGAGCAATGGGGGCATAAGGGGAGGGGCACGTTGGCTTATGGTGCTGGGAGGATGCAACTGAGACCCGGACATCCAGGCGGTGCTGGAGGGACCCCACCCCCACCTCTACCCCATTCCTCCTCCCCAGGGACCCTCGGGTCCTCTGCTCGCAGCAAGGGCCATTCACAGTCCCAGCAGTGTCCTGGTGCTGAAGGAGGCTGGGGCGAGATGGGAACCAGCCATGCTCAGCGCTCTCCGGAGGCTGGGAGTGGGATAAAGACACTAGGCCTCGTGGGGGCTTGTCCCACGGTTCTTAGCGCTGCGGTGAGCGGAGCCGCTCTAGGATCCTCTCTCAGTGAATTATGGGAGAACTTGTCTGGCCTTCTGGGCACAATGAGAGGGTGGGAACTGTGGGAAGGTACTGGAGGACTGCCAGAACTATCAGGTGTACAGTCTGCATCCTCATTTCAAAGTGGAACCCAAACCCTCACCCGCAGCCAGGCCAGCATGATCACCCTGACATCTGCTGGGAAAGCACTGAGCAGTGCACAGACAATCCAGGACATTTTTGGAGAGAGTGTTGGGGACAACTTCCTGGTGCAAATGCTGGAGGAACCAACTAGGGGCCGTGCTCCTCTTTACCTGCTGCTCACAAACAGGGAAGAATTGGTAGGGGAAGCAGAAGTGGGTGGCAATCTGGGCAGCAGAGACCATGAGATGGTCGAGTTCAGGATCCTGACAAAAGGAAGAAAGGAGAGCAGCAGAATACAGGCCCTGGCCTTCAGAAAAGCAGACTTTGACTCCCTCAGGGAACTGATGGGCAGGATCCCCTGGAAGACTATTCTGAGGGGGAAAGGAGTCCAGGAGAGCTGGCTGTATTTTAAAGAAGCCTTATTGAAGGCGCAGGAACAAATCATCTCAATGTGCAGAAAGAATAGCAAATATGGCAGGCAACCAGCTTGGCTTAACAGAGAAATCTTCAGCAAGTTTAAACACAAAAAGGAAGCTTACAATAAGTGGAAACTTGGAGAGATGACTAGGGAGAGTATAAAACATTGCTTGAGCAAGCAGGGGTGTTATCAGGAAGGCCAAACCACAATTAGAGTTGCAGCTAGCAAGGGATGTGAAGGGTAACAAGAAGGGTTTCTACAGGTATGTTAACAACAAGAAGGTGGTCAGGGAAAGTGTGGGCCCCTTACTGAATGGGGGAGGCAACCTAGTGACAGATGATGTGGAAAAGGCTGAAGTTCTCAATGCTTCTTTTGCCTCGGTCTTCACAGACAAGATCAGCTCCCAGACTGCTGCACTGGGCAGCACAGTATGAGGAGGAGGTGAGCAGCCCTCAGTGATGAAAGAACAGGTTAAGGACTATTTAGAAAAGCTGGACATGCACAAGTCCATGGGGCCGGATGCATTGGTGCAGAGGGAGTTGGCTGATGTGAGTGCAGAGCCATTGGCCATTATCTCTGAAAACGTGTGGAGATCAGGGGAAGTCCCAGATGATTGGAAAAAGGCAGATATAGTGCCCCTCTTCAAAAAAAGTGAAGGAGGAGGATCCGGGGAACTATAGATGAGTCAGCATCACCTCAGTCCCTTGAAAAATCATGGAGCAGGTCCTCAAGGAATCCATTTTGAAGCACTTGGAAGAGAGAAAGGTGACAGGAACAGTCAACACTGATTCACCAAGAGCAAGTCCTGCCTGACCAACCTGATTGCCTTCTGTGAGGAGATAACTGGCTCTGTGGGTATGGAGAAAGCGGAGGACGGGATATATTTTGACTTTAGCAAAGCTTTTGATACGGTCTCCCACGGTATTCTTGTCAGCAAGTATGGATTAGCTGAATGAACTATAAGGTGGATAGAAAGCTGGCTAGATCATCAGGCTCAACGGGTAGTGATCAACAGTTTGATGTCTAGTTGGCAGCTGGTATCAAGCAGAGTGCCCCAGGGGTTGGTTCTGGGGCCGGTTTTATTCAACATCTTTATTAATGATCTGGATGATGGGATGGATTGCACGCTCAGCAGGTTCGCGGATGTCACTAAACCGAGAGCAGTGGTAGATACGCTGGAGGGTAGGGATAGGGTCCAGAGGGACCTAGACAAATTGGAGGATTGCGCTAAAGGAAATCTGATGAGGTTCAACATGGATAAGTGCAGAGTTCTGCACTAAGGAAGGAAGAATCCCAGGCACTGCTACAGAAAAGGACCCGGGGATTACAGTGGATGAGAAGATGGATGAGTCAACAATGTGCCCTTGTTGCCAAGAAGGCTAACGGCATATTGGGCTACATTAGTAGCACTGTCAGCAGATTGAGGGAAGTGATTATTCCCCCTCTATTCAGCACGAGAAAGGCCACATCTGGAGTACTGCACCCAGCTTTGGGCCCCCCCACTATAGAAAGGATGTGGACAAATTGGAGATAGTCCAGTGGAGCGCAACAAAAATGATCAGGGGGTTGGGGCACATGACTTACGAGGAGACGCTGAGGGAACTGGGGTTATTTAGTCTGCAGAGGAGAAGAATGAGGGGGGATTTCATCGCAGCCTTCAACTACCTGAAGGGGGGTTCCAAAGAGGATGGAGCTCGGCTGTTCTCAGTGGTAGCAGATGACAGAACAAGGAGCAATGGTCTCAAGTTGCAGTGGGGGAGGTCTAGGTTGGATATTAGGAAACACTATTTCCCTAGGAGGGTTGTGAAGCACTGGGAGGGGTTTCCTAGGGAGATGGTGGAATCTCCATCCTCTGAGGTTTTTAAGGCCCGGCTTGACAAAGCCCTGGCTGGCATGATTTAGTTGGGGATTGGTCCCGCTTTGAGCAGGGGGTTGGACTAAATACCTCCTGAGGTCTCTTCCAACCCTGATCTGTGATTCTAAAGCACCAAACCTGGGTGAGAGGGGGACCCAAGGGTGGGAGGGGGATGAGGGGCAACACCTGGGTAAGTGCCCAGGCAAGCTCTGCAGGGAAGAGACTCCTAGAGGGTTAAGAAGCAACCAGGGCAGGAGGGAAGAGTTTCTGTTAGAGGATGGAGTCAGCTCCATGGACAGGAGTAAGGTGGGAGAGGGGACGGGGGGAAATAAAGATGCTCAGATACTGATCAGAATTTGTGCAGTCTTCTAAGCTGTTGTACATAGGCAGGCTCCCTCTGCACTATGGACAGATCCATCCGCACTCCATCGTGCCACATCCGTCAGCCACAGCTTTAGGAAGCCAGGCACGATTAGGACTTTCTCCATTAGGAGTCCGGCAGAGAAGATGCACCCTACTGTCCTGCCAGTGTATTATGTGTGGAGGCCTCTGGCTCTGGGACAGGCTGTCAGCAGGCAGATCTTGGCTAGTGGCTCAGTTTAGTCAGCAAGCGAGAGGGCTGTTCTTGTTCCCTCATGCACGGTCAGCAGAGCCCAAAGGATCTGCCCCCAAGACCGAGAGGGCAGCTCAAGCAGGAAAACGGGAGCAGAAAACCGAAAATAAAGCGCAGGCTTGGGAGGTACGATGGCAGAGCAGCCGTAATTAGGCAAGACGGAGCAGCAACAGAGACCAGGAAGCTGAAGGTGAGTGGTGGTCTGTGAGATGGGGCTGGTGGATTCTCAAAATGCTTCTACAAGACTATTCTGCATGGGGTCTTCCCCCCCACAAACCCTGCCCCCACCACACCCTAAAAGGACACGAGAGGCAGAGACACAGAAATATTTGGCTGTAATCAGGATGTGGGGTGGGGAGGTCGATAAGGCAGAGAGAATGGGGTGGCTGCAGCTGGAATGGGAATTGCTCTTGCATCAAAAGGAGAAACGTGCTGCATGAAGCAGCAGAGAGGAGACGTGTGGGAGATGAGCCAAGAACAGATCCATGGGTCTGGCCCATGATTTCCACTGGCACCCAGATTGAATTGGCTAGTAGGAGAGGTCAGCCCCGAATTGGAGCCAAATCACTGTCTGAAAGTGCACGTGCAAACATGCGTGTATACGCACACTCTGAGCTCTCCAGCTGCACAGAGCCAACTTGACTGAGGTTTCCCCATTTGTCTGCTAAGCAGGTGCCAGAGGCTGTGGAAGCCATTTAAACAAATAAAAATTGGATGATAAAAATTGGAAAAAAAAGAATGGAGGGATGAGAGTGATGCCCCAAGGGTAGCTCCAAGAGTGTGTGGGTTGTCTGGTGGGGTCGGGTGTGTGTGTGGGGAGACAGCAGAATGTCATCTACACACCTGGTCTTTCTGGTCATTCACATGCTGTCTTTCATCGTCGATCTGGATCGTCAGCTCCTTCACTTTCCTTTCCAGTTTGCGGTTCGAGGACACCAGGATGTTCTTCTCTCTGAAAGCACATGGAGCAGAGCAGCTGCTGAACTCTGTCCAGACACGCATGGGATCTCTGACTGTTTACCTTATGGTGGCCCCCAGACGCCCTTATTGTGACTAGGGTCCCTTGTGGCGCTGCACAGACAGCCCATGCCCCAGAGAGCTCATAGTCTGAACAGAGAAACTGAGACCCAGAAAGATGAAGCACCTAGCCCCAGCTCTCACAAGCAGTCAGAGACAGAGCTAGGATTTGAACCTAGAACCCCCAAGTCCCAGTGCAGCACCCTAACCACTAGGCCACTGCTTCCCTCTGCCCTTTGAGGGCAGCATGTCTGGTGCTCACACAGGCCTGGGACGAGCTACCTGCAATTAGATTTGGCTCAAGAAAAACAATGGTGCAAGAGCATTTAGTTCTGGGGCAAGGTGCCAGGTTGACAGGCCTGGAAACAGACACCACATTTACTGACAACACAGGGACAGCCCCAAGGCAGAGAGCACTGGGCACGCTTCCCTCAGACGCTGCCAACAAGGTTATTACACAAGGCTGAGCACTTGCAACTGGGCTACGTCAAGCCTATTGTGCACCCGGGTCATCGTCCGAGGGTGGCAGCTCTGACAATGCTAGCCTGAGCTGGAGGAGTCTCTCAGCCCCCTTTTATACAGCAACAATCAGTGCCACAATCTCCGGATGATGCATTTTTCCAACCCCATAAAACTAAGACAGTGAACAAGGAGCCAATTCAGCCATGTGAGTTACACCAGTTAGGAACATCTGTTTTTTAAACTCTAGTCTGAGATGGGGACCCCCCTAGAGGCAGTCTTTAGCGACTGGTCTACGTGAGAAAAGTGCATTTTGGGGGTTATTTTAAACCAAATTCTGTTCAGTCGGTACCAAAAGGACGCTCAGATTTCAATGTATTTACATTTTAAATAAAACAAACATTGGGAAATACTCTTAAACTGAAACCAAGGCATCCACATGGGGGTTTGAAGTGGTTTAGCTAAAAAAATCAGTTTAAAAATTGGTGTTAACGGAGTGCAACCCATCGCATAGATGTTTTCTTTTCATGATCTTTTTAAACCTGGCAATGGCTGCCCTTGCTGCTGAAACCCCAGTAGCAGGGAATGTCCGCATAGCTGTTTATTCTGCCTCCTGCCACCCGGGTAGTTCAAACCCAGCCAGAAGCACAGAGAAGTGAGGTACTGGTCCTCTCCTGCCAGCTAGGAGAAAGGCTTCCGATTCCATATGGCAGACACCTTCCTCCACACCCCCACCGACTGAGAGTCAGTTCCAGACCACTATTGAACTCGCACGTGCCAGTTAAAGGGTTAAGCGCACATTCTCATGCCACTTTGCGCGAGAATGTTGTTGACACTTACACAACATCTGACCTCTCCTGAAAGCTGTTATCATGAAATAAAGCCTCGGAACATGCCTGGGAGGCAGATCAGGCCAAGGTCCGTTTTGAAAAGGGGTGTGGGAGGGAGAAATGGGATGTAGGATGGAGAGGATTCTAGATGTGAAGGCCCACGGACAAGCACCAGTACTACTGAACTAAACCCCTTCCTGAGGCTGCAAAGCAAGATAAGGGCACAGATGGAGCTAGAACCCACGCACTCCCCTGAAACTGCAGTCCTGTGCGAAGACCCTTGAGCTTTCTGGTTAGCGCATGGGGTTGGGGTAACCATTCCTACACTCCATTACCAGCTCTGCCGCGGAAATGGGAGGAGTCACATGCCTGCTGTGTGCCTCAGTTTCCCTATCTATAAACTGAGGGTGGCGATTCCCTCCATCTCTGTGCACTTATAGTGGTAAAACTTTCCAGTGTAAATCAGGGTTGGTTGTCAGTTCAGATGTGAATTTTTACTGATATGGTTATACTGGTGCAATCCCTAGTGTGGACACAGTTATATCAGCATAGCTTAGTCTCCTTTCCACAGAGAAATAACTATACTGGTAGAACTGCATCCACTCTGGGGGGTGGGAAGGGAAGGGGTGTAGCTCTCTGTACTGTTAGAGGGATACAACCTGTGTTTAGACAAGGGCTTAGCATTGGGTGCTTTGTGATCTTCTGCCAGAATGAGGCCAAGTCCACATCTTTTACCTCTCTTCTGCCTGCAGCTTATCTTGCAGTTCCTGGATCCTTGACTCCAGCTGAGACAAACTGGCGCTTGGTTTCTGCAAGCCTTCCGAGCTAGCCAGTCGGCTTTTCAAGTCTTTGTTCTGGTGGGAGAAATTGCACCTGATTAGTCACCCAAGAAACCAACAGCTAGCACCTGAGTGAGAAAGTTGGCCTTATAAACAAACAGAGAAGGAACAGAGTGTTATGTAAACCCTGGCAGGGAGTCAAGTGAAATCCCTTTCACAAATAGGACTCTTTGCTGCTTTTACAGATCCAGACCAACACCGCTACCCCTCTGATACTTTCCACAAATAGGAATATTCGTTAGTTGGGTTATATAATGGCACATTATTTTTCCTGCATTAAAAATGTTGCTAACAGAGCGTAGTTTAAAACTGTGTGGAATCCAAGCACTAAAAAGCAGGTGAAGACAGTTCTCCCACTCTGCAAAGCCGATACTGTCAAAATATGCTGGCTGGAGTCACGGGCCAGAGAATAGCTGACATCTCCATTTAGGCCATGCCTCCCAATGCTCCATTACGATCAGCAGGAAAAACCCGCACACGTCCCCCACAGAATGAAGTTTACAGGCCACAGTCCTGTATGGATACAGGTTTAGCCAAGGATCTCCTGGCGGGGACACAATCCAGTGCACAACTCAGATATTAATGACCAATGTATTTAATAGCTTCCTCAGCCCGAAGAGCTAAATTTGCCAGCTTCACCTCCTTCCCTAAGAGCCATCACAGATCCTCTAGCCTGTTCCACAGGAAGTGACAGCAGAGACAATGTCAGTATTAAACACGCCTTGGAACCTCCAGGAGGGAGAAATAAGGCTGAAAGCTTTTGAAGAATGAGATTGGTGCACTGCAGGGAACTTCATGACTTTCTGCACCACCTTAAGTCAGCAGCTCAAGCCGCGTGTTGTTTTGTTCTCGTTAATTACATGCAGAGAACAAGAATAGCTTGAAGGATTTGCTTTTTTAAGCCAGCACACACTTGTGTAACAGAGTATTCGGTAACAAGTCCGGGCAAGCAGCTGCTGCATGTTCACAGCAGCCTGGGCTGTAGTTTCAATACCACATTTTTTTTTTAACTTGGGAATTAAGAGTCCATCTCCAAATTAAGGAGCACGACAGAACCATGGCAGGGAAAGCTGTCTAGGAGGCATCAGGAGCAATTTCAAGTCATTACAGACCGGTCTTAAAACGACCAGTTTGTCTTCTGTGTGGGTCAATGAGTGCTGGCTCCGAATGAATTTGAAGCATGAGTCAGTTCAGATCTGCAGATAGAGCCTGAAGATGTGGGCTTTGTAGTAAGATGAAGCCCTGAAACAAACCCTTATATCAGAGGCCCGGTTTGAGGCCTAAGGCCTGAACTAAAGTAATGGTCAAGACTTTGCTGACATAAAGCAAAGTTAAGCTGTGAGCCAGAGGCAGGCCCTGCTCTCAGAAGCTGGCAAGGAAAGGGCTGATGCTGCAAAAAGAGACATACCTAAAAGGTACTGGACACTAGAGATATAAACATATGCTAGGATGGTACCAGAACACTCTGATACGTGCACATTCCACACCGATAACAAGGAACAGGCTGACTCATCCTAAAGACAGGGGCAAAAGCATAATATGATGGATAGAGTTGTTTTGCTTGAATCAACATATATAAGGTAATAGGCAGCACCTTGCTATGTAGAGGGGTTGCACCTCAATACGTCGGGAGTGACGTGTAACTTGTTTGTACCTGTTCTAAGAATGCATCCCTGGGGTGGAGTCTCTGTCCAGCCTAGGGGGGCAGCTGAGAGTCCCACCATGGACTGAGCTGGTCCATTGTCAGGGGGCACATATTCGTAGTATGTCCCGCAGAGCCCGCGAGAAACTATTATTGTGCTTCGTTTGACAATAAACCTGGCCGGGTGCCTTCGTCTGTGGTCATTGGGTGATTCTCTCAGGGCCTGCTGTGCCAGCGAGCTGCGCAGAGCCGGGGCAGCACACAGAGGGAACACACACACGCAGCCAACTGTTCTCAACACTAGACAGAGCAGAGCACCACATGGGTGACAGCTGATGACAGGCCTCAGGGCTGTGTTTCTGCCAATTGCCCCGGCAGAAGACTGGTGGAGATGATCTGTGCCACTTCCCCCCTTGCCCAGAAGCGTGTCTAAGGAAGGAAGGGGCGAGGGCAGAGAACTCTGCCCTCCGGCTAGTCCATGTTGCTACTTGGGGCCCCCTTGCAGCCAAGGTGCAGGTTAGAGCTGCCTGGGTGCAGCTTTAGCTCTGGTAGCCTCAGTATCAAAGAGACACAAAGCCACCGGCACCTGAGCCGCCACTCCAGGACTGTGCTGAGCTGGGTCTCATTCTCTGAACTCAAACCCAAAGCGTTTCCTGTGGACAGCAGGTGACAAAGCCTCCCTCCCCCAGGCCCTCCCTCTCCCTGCCTTCAGGAACGGCTCCTGGCAGTGAGGTCAGCATTCTGGGATGGCAGGAGAGAGCTGCCTCTTGGACCCCAATAGTTCTGGGTCCCCCTTCTCCTGGGGAGCCAAAGGGCATCACCCTGCCCATAAAGGCCCCATCTCCATATCTACAAAGGAGCCAGGAGACCTGGGAGTATTGATAGCACAATAACCTGCAACAAGAGCTCACTGCACCCTTGCAACCAGGTCAAGAACAAACCCCAACTGCTCAACACTCGAGCCCTGTTGCAGGGTGCTCTGGGTCCAGGCCGCGCTAGCGAGATGCCCTGGCTCACAGCCAAGGGGCAGGCAGGGGCCTTGGGAGGGTCACAGTGCTGGACAGAGCACAGCGGAGGGGTATTTTCAGAGGTAAGGGCAGGACAGAGAGTGTCACAGCTGCTCTCCAGCAGTCCCATGTGGCGCTTGCTGGTACAGCACCTCCACGGATTGCTACAGAGTTGGCTTTCACTGAAGGCCATTTGGGACACTGCATTACGCTGCAGCTGGGAGTGAGTCTCCTAGGCTAGGCAGGCAGATAGTTTAGTTCTTTGGCTGTCTCAGAGATCTGTCCCTCGGCTTTGCTATCTGGGGGCTTGGCTACACTGGAGAGTTGCAGCGCTGGTGGTGGGTTTACAGCGCTGCAACTTAGTAACTGTCCACACCTGCAAGGCACATCCAGCACTGCAACTCGCTGGCTGTAAACCTGGTCTGCTTGGGGTGTAGCGATTCCAGCGCTGGTGATGCAGCGCTGCTCATTAAGTGTGGCCACCAAAAGCGCTGTTATTGGCCTCCAGGGTATTAGGAGGTATCCCAGAATTCCTGTCCACAACAAACCGGAAGAATGGCTGAACTCTGAGCTCCCCGGAGCTACTGATCTAAAAAACAAACACAGCTGCTCTTTGCTCCAGCGAGCGAGCAGAGGGAGGGGAATTGCTTTGGAATGTTCATAGCTATTTGCTTGAGGAGAGAGGGGATTCTGTGTTGAGCAGCTGCTTATGTGGTCTGAAGGCTATTTAGGGGTGCATAATTTGCATTTAGTGAATAAGAGAGGGGTGAGGGAAGGGGTCAAAACTTTTAAAATGATTGAAGGTAGGTGCTGTGTATCTTCCAGTCCTTAGAACTTGCCAGGCAGGGAGCTGAGAACAGTATCCGCTCCAAAAATCCACTCTCTCTGTCTCCCCCACGCTCCCTGTCACGCTCCACCCCACCCCCCTCTTTTGAAAAGCACGTTGCAGCCACTTGAATGCTGGGATAGCTGCCCACAATGCACCACTCCCAACAGCGCTGCAAATGCGGCCACACTGCAGCGCTGGTAGCTGTCAACGTGGCCACACTGCAGCGCTTTCCCTACACAGCTGTACGAAGACAGCTGTAACTCCCAGCGCTGTACAACTGTAAGCGTAGCCATACCCTCGGACTCCACACTCTCCTTTTGCCGACAGCCCCTGCATTTCACCTATAAATTCCTCTTCCCCTTTAAGAATCAGGCCGAGCCCCAGGTTCTCAGCCTCCCAGGGCACGCTGCTAGCCTCACTCCCCTGCAGGCAGGGAGAGGTTTATGGGAGTTCCCAGGGATTAGAAAATCGTGTCCATTATGAGCTCCCTACAAAAGGTGCAACACGCCTGGGCCCTCCCGGCCCAAGCTGGGCATGTGCAATAAACTGAAAATTAAGAGTGAGGATTAGAAGAAGAGACACCCCTTATTATCCTAGCCGCCTTTGGAATGCTGCTGGAGGGATCGCAGAGCCGCTGGCAGGAGGCACAGTGATGCTGCCAGAAGAAATCCCGAGGATCTCTGACTGTCCCTGCTTGGAGAGGAGGTTAAACACTTCAGCCATTTGCAGCATTTTGCTGTTCATATTCCAGTAGCCCCCAGAAACACCAAACAGGGCCCACTGGAGCAGAAGCTGTGTCACATCTGTCACAGACAGCATAGTCATATTTTGGGATGCAGATGAGGGAAGGGGAAGGGATGACAGAGATACACTTATCTTTGCATAGGTGGGCTGGGAACACAGTGTATATTTATTGTTTCTATTAGGGTAACGGCCCCTGATCCTGTTCCTTTTTGTGTTAGATGTTGGGCAAGACGAGGAAGACAGACAGACAGACCTTCCTTTCCCCAGAGAGCCTGAGACAGAGATATCGAGCAGGACACAACAGATCATAGATTGCAAGGGCAGAAGGGATCAAATGCGATTACTTAGTCTGACCTCCTATATGACACAGACCAGAGATAATCCCCAGAGCAGAGCTTTTACAAAAACATCCAGTCTTGATTTAAAAAGTTGTCAGCGATGGAGAATCCACCATGAGCCTTGGTAAATTGTTCCAATGGTTAATTACCCACCTGTTAAAAATTTACACCTTATTTCCAGACTGAAATGGTCTAGCTTCTACTTCCAGCCATTAAGAGCATGTTCGACCTTTCTCTGCTAGACTGAAGAGCCAGTTATTAAATATTTGTTCCCCATGTGGGGGTTTAGACTAATCTAGCCACCTCTTAACCTCTTTGTTAAGTTACCCAGTTCATGCTCTTTGAGTCTATCACTCTAGGGCAGGTTTTCTAATCCTTTAAGTGTGCATGTGGCTCTTCTCTGATCCCTCTCCAATTTATCAGCATCCTCCTGGAACTGCGGGTGCCAGAACTGGACACGAGATTCCAGCAGGAGTTGCACTAGTGCCCAGTACAGAGATACAATAACCTCCCTACCTGATATTCCCCTGTTTATGCGTCCCAGGATCACATTAACCCTTTGGTGACAGCATCACACTGAGAGCTCTCATTCAGCCGCTTATCCACCACGACTCCCAAATCTTTTTCAGAATCACTGCTTCCCAGGTGGATGAAACGGACGCAACATGAGAATGAAACAACAGAACGAACAGGAGTCCTGGCCGGTCTAGCCAGCCCCAGACAGGAGCCCGTTGGGAGGGGTTACTGCAGAGGCAGGTTTTGAGGGTGCTAATGAGAGGTGACAGCTTTAAGAATTGTGATGGGGGTGGCATGGGAGACTTTGCAATAGCACAGAAGGGGTGAGGGATATTTGTTGATAAATACAAATAAGCAGGACCAGAGCAAGATGATCAACCGAGTCACAAGACCACGCTGGCTTAAATGCACTTTCTAGCGTTGTCACGTGGGGGAGGGGGCAAACCTGTAACCCCTTGACGTCTCTGCATTTGCAAGAAGCCACAAGAGCAGCCATCAGCTACCCAAGCAGCCAGCAGGGCTAGCTCTGAGAGAGGCAGAGCCCTGCAGCAGCACAACCCAAGCAGCACCAGCTGCCAGCATTGAAAGAGGTGTCCAAATCCCGCATCCGGTTACAGCCTTACCTGCCTCTCCAGGGAGATCTTGTCGCACTCCAGTTCCTGCCGGCTGGAGCGCTCCTGCAGCAGATCCGCACGCAGCTGGTCAATCTGGAGGAAGGAAGGTTGGTTTTGGTTAGGGGTTATTTCTGGTCAGACCAGTGTGTCTTCTCGCAGCCAGGGGCAGTTCTCTCCCTGGTAGACAGCTAAGATTCCTGAGGCCATTCATGGATACGGCCAGTCAAAGGACTGCAGGGGGTCAGGAATCTCAAGTTCTAATCTTGGCTATTACACACGTCCCGAGTCCCTTCCCCACAGTGTGCCTCAGTTTCCCCATCTGTCGCCTGCCTTTCCTGCGGGGGGCTGTAAGGATTAGAGGCAGCACTGCATTTCAAGAGAACCGAAGCTAGGCACAATTGGCATTTTGGGGGAAATCAAAGTCGCCAGGGCCTAATCCTCAGTTCAGCCCAAGTCCCTCGCATTCAGTGGAGTCGCACCAGTGGCAGTCTGAAGCGGCTGGTCCATAAAAATGTGACAAGCAACGGGCACTGTGGTTCCATTACATTAATGTGGGTTCAGTGGGAGCTGAAAGCCATTGTACTAAGAGATTCCAGGGGGCCTCTGGCAGGATCAGGGCCCCTTTGTGCTAGGTGCTGCACAAAGTCCCCCTGACAGAGCTCAGTCTGAGTAGGAAGGACAGGGGTATCCCTATTTTACAAACTGATACTAGAAGGCTTGGCTATCTTACCTCTTCCGGTGGCTCTAAATCAGCCACTAGGCCACGACATGGAAGATGCCAATCCCCCATCCATAAACCCCACCCTGCTTAAGCCACTGCTACGTGCTAGGTCCTCAGCTGAAACATGCTGAGAACTCGGAGGCAACATACGGCAAATCCAGCTCATACTGCTGCCTGTTGCGACACTGCGCACTCCAGGGCCATCAACAGGGGGATAAATCTTTGGTGGGCTGCAGGCCCGCACTGGCGACCGGCACGGAACAAAGCAGCACTAAAAGGGGAAGCCGTTCTCAGCTGCCGTCCGTTGCCCGTGGCTGGTGCGAGCATACAGCAGTGCATGATGCTCCTCTGCTGCAGCTGGGTTCAGCGAGTTAGAGACATCATGAATACTCGGGGACTTGGAAGAGATGAATGTACAGCAGGGTGCAGCCTAGTTTGAGATCATGGCTTGGCAGAGTCCCTGATGCTAGTTAATTGCCAGTAACCAGAGGAGACACTGAAGAGGCAGCAGCACGTTTCATCTCCAGCGAGATTAGATCATTGTTTACTCAGCAGCCAGATAGATCTTTATTTTCTTAACGTTCGCCAAGGTTAGGTGCTAGACATGCTGCCAGCCCCCTGCCAACCACACCCTTCCTTTTGCCAGGCAGGGTTGGGTGCAGAACCAACGGGCGTTTTAGCTGCCATGGGCAGAGCCCATGGCGGGGATGTTCTACACTGCAGCTGGGAGGTTCTGACTCCCGTTGGCGCTCTACAAACGGTGGTGTGTGAACGTTGCAGACACTCCAGCCCCTGGGTCTGAGCTTGGAGGGCTGGGCCCGAGCCTCTGCCAAAGCCGCACTGCTATTTTGAGTGCAGTGGCCGTGCCCCGGTAGCACGGGTCTGTCCCAGCTGCAGTGTAGACTAAAGTTGCCAACTATTAATTGCACAAACCCAAACACCCTTGCCCTGCCCCTGCCCACTGCATCCCATTTCCCTCACTCACTTTCACTGGGCTGGGGCCAAGAGGTTCGCAGTGTGGGAAGGGGCTCTGGGCTGAGCCTGGGGTAGGGGTGCAGAAGGGGGTGCAGGCTTTGGGAGAGAGTTTGGGTGCAGCTCAAGGTTGGGGCAGGGGGTTTGGCTGCAGGAGAGGGTTCAGGATGCAGGCTCCAGCTGGGCAACACTTACCTCGGGCAGCTCTTGGAAGCAACTGACACATTTGGTTTCTAGGTTGAGGGACGGCCAGGCAGCTCTGCACGCTGCCCCTGCCTGCAGGCACGGCTCTGCAGCGCCAATGGGAGCTGTGGAGTTGGCGCTCAGGGCGGGGGCAGCACACAGAGTCCCCCTGGCCGCCCCTGAGCCTAGAAGCCAAAGGGATGTGCCTGTCATTTCTGGGAGCTGCACGGTGCCAGGGCAGGTAGAGATCCTGCCTTAGCCCTGCTGCGCTGTTGACTGGACTTCGGCCTATCAAAATCTCCCAGCTCACCTTCAATAGTCACTGGGAGATTGGGGCCTATTCCAGGAGACTCCCGGCCAATCCTGGAGGGTTGGCAACTCTAATGTAGACACACCCAAAAGACCTGGCTGGAGAAGTTAGACTCTTACTGCTGTTGTGCATGTATAAATTTTCTTAAGACACCAGCAATCAGCAGGGCATTAGCAGGGCATTTCCGGCACCTTTGGCTTGTATGTCATCACTCCTGCACCTACTGATGGATGTAGCCATGCCCCCCGTGGCACTAGGCACTGTACAACGAAAGAAAAGAGTCCCCGCCCCCAAGATCTTACAATCCGGGTATCGCCACCCATTTCTGTGCCTCCCTTTCCCAGTCTGAAAATGCAGAGCTCAGACTTCGAAGGCAGTAAGCACCCAGATTAGTAAATGGGAAGGCCAGTAGAGACCATTAGGATCTAGTCTGATGTCGTACATGAACACCAGCCAGAGAACTTCACCCAATCATTTCTGCACCAAGCTAGAGCAGATCGTTGAGAAAGGGACGTCCAGTCTCGACTTAAACTGCACATGATGGAGAATTGAGAACCATTCAGTAACAGCTATGTCGAGTCTGAATAACTGTGGCTACTTGAGCACTGAGCCTCTCTCTACAGCAGGCAGTCCCCAAAACTTTTTGCAACTTCTCCATAGACCACTGCTGGCTTAGCATGACAGAAGAAGTGACTTGGGACTGACAGCTGGCTTTCAGATCGCATGCGTCAGCAACTTGGGAGCAGACAAAATATAGACTGCAATTCAAAAATATGTACCCTTCACAGCACTTACAGGTTTGGCTCTAATAAGAGTTAATAAGCCATAGACAATTCTGTTCGGAGAATTTAAGCGCCAAGAAAACCATTCCACCTGTATGCAACCTGTTCTTTCTCTGCCTATTAAAATAATCACCATGCAATTCAAAACGCACTTGCAGCGTCAATAGGGGTCTGCCATTTGGATCCAGAAAAACAGAAACATAGGTAGAGATGGGAGTGGTCAGAAGGCCACCAGAGAAACGAGGTACAGCAGGAACCCATAATTCAAGCAGGATAATGGTAAGGGGACTTATGCCAGTGGCAGAGCAGTTTGCAAAATGCAGAAGAGAAGCATCTGATGGCAGCTGGAGCTTCTAATGAGCTCTTTATTTTTAAGAGGCTCTGCCGTCTCTTACGTTTTACGCACACATTAGAGGATTTTGTTACTACAGGGATTCAAGCTACGAACAGGTTTCCAGAGCACTGTTAAGAGATGTTAAGATTGCCAGATGGAAAGCAATAGAGACCTGGTCTGCAGGAGCTCTGCCAACATCCAACAGTCAGTTCTAGTAGCACGTCTGTGAAGCAAGGAAGCACCACAAGAATGGGGAATATTTGCCCTAAGTTGTTGCTGCTGCATTTGGCAAGGAGGGGAGGGGGCAGGGAAAGCAGAAAAAAGAAAAGAAAAGGCTGGAGCCGAGCAAATATTTCTAGGAACAACCAAGAGGCAGTAGCTCCTAGTCAGAGGTTGCTTGAGAGGATGAAATTTAGTTTAGACATGAATATACACAGATTCTCCCTCCACCCCCCACCAGTTCTGCAGATGGAGAAGCTGAGGAAAAAAGGGCAGGGGAAGGGATTCATTCAAGATTGCACAGTGGATTCAGTCACTGAGCTAGGAAAAAGGATCCAGGACTCCTGATGCGTGGGTGTCCTAGCCACTAGGTCAGGCTGTCTGAACGGGACCGCACTGCTAAAATAATGGCACCTGTTGAGCATGGAGAGCGCACTTGTATGTGTCCGTTGCAGTGAGGGAAGTTCTGCTTTAGTGTCCTTTGCTGAGCCAACTGAAGCTACAGAGCATCCACCTCAGCCACACGCCGACACGATGCAGGGGAATAGATGGGGGGAAAGAACTAAGAGCCAGACAGCTAAGCCCCTGCTCCACCAGCAAGTCTGTCAACAGCTGAGAGCTTCCAGGAAGCAGTTACATTAGCCTCAGCAAGGGTACGGGCTGCATTCTGCGCCCGGCAGGCTCTGTGCGGCATCAGACGCTAGCTTGGAAAGGTTATAAATGAGGAGCAGAGTCATAGGGCACTGTCTAGTTACTGGAGCACCAGGGCTCCTGGGCCAGTTCCCACCTCTGGGGAAACGGAGGCACATCTGCAAAGGGAGGGGTTATTTGGTCATTGTTCATATCACAGCAGCAACGAGGAGCCCCAGGCATGGCTCAGGACCCCATTGTGCTAGGAGCTGTATGGATACAGAACGAAGAGATGGGCCCCTGCTTCAGAGAGCTTACAACGCAAGGAGCTTAGAATAGCGGGGCCCACACTTCATAGCTTCTGTCAGCCAAGCTTACTGTACATCCCAGGGGCTCCCTGAATCCCTCCATTCCCCCCAAATTCCATTTCTGGCCACCTTCTGCCCCCGTACCAGGGGCCCTCAGTCTCTCGCCCATTGCAGGGACTCTGTGCCTGGCCCCCGCCTCCTCTCCACACCAAGTCTCCATTAACCCATTGGATGAAGCTGGGATATGGTGAGGTTTTCAAATCCTTCCCTTTGCCGCACACTCCCCTACCTGGTCTCTACTGCGGTTAATCCGGTCAGTCAACAGTTCCACCGTGTTCCTCTCCTCGTCCAGTTCCACCTCGAGGTGCTTGGATTTCTCCTGTGAGCAGAGCCTGGGTTATTCTAGCTTCTAGCAGAGGACCAGAGGGCAGGGGTGGGGGGTGTTTTATGGGACACTAACGACCCCCACCCCAGCCTTAGATCAAACAGAGGACCGTTCACAGAGCGTTGTGGCACTCCCAGGAGTTATGGGCTCACTAAGACATCAGTGTGCTCAGAAGTCGTGATGCTAGGCAGTTAACCCTGAGAGTGCTGGAGTAAGGACATGAGCGTGACGGGGACTCAGCGGGAGAGCCTGGTAGGACCCCCAACACCCTACTCCTGAAACGTGAGCCACGCAAGTTGGTCCCTGGGCCTGTGCAGAGCCTCACTGCCTGTTGCGGGGCTCGGAGAGCCCCAGGGGCTGCCCCTACTGAACAGCCTGCAGGAAGGAGATGCCAAGCACCCTTTCCAGGAAGGCCCGCTGATTTCAGGCACGCATCAGGAGGCACCGTTGGCTGAATTTCCAGAACGCTGAGCGCCCAGAACTGGAGTCAGCAGCAGGTGGCCCTCACTTTTTTCAGAGTTGCTGAGCAAGGATGCCTCAAGCCAGGCAACCAAAGATCAGTGGTCATTTTGATACGGCACTGACCCCAACCCATTAATTCCTTCCTCACAGAGCCACAACTTTCTAAGGACTCCTATGGGCCAGGTCGGGAGATGAGGGGGCAGAAGGGCTCAGGGCCAGCTCCAGGCACCAGCCCAGCAAGCAGGTGCTTGGGGCGGACAACGGAAGGGGCGGCATGTCCGGCTCTTCGGCGGCAGGTCCCTCTCGGAGCGAACAACCAGCTGCCGAATTGCCGTCGAAGACTGAAGCAGCGGCAGTAGAGCTGATTATGGCTTTATTTATTTTATTTTTTTTTAAACACACACATTGCTTGGGGCGGCAAAAACCCTGGAGCTGGCCCTGGAAGGGCTTCAGATTTGGAACTCTATTTGTTCTCTGAGGTCAGACAGGAGATACCTTGGCCCCCAGCACTTGCAATTTACACTCTGAAGGGAGGAAATTTGTCAGCCAACCTGGAGGGGGGGGGGGGGAAGGAAAGAGAGAGAGAGACCTCTGGTGAAATCCCTTCTCCAGTGCTTTAACAGGCTCGCTGCACCGCAGAGCACTGGGGATTTCAATGCACACCACAGCAGAGAGGCAGTTAAGCAGCCTTAAGACCAGTCTGCCGCAGGATTTGAACTATGCTTGGAAATCCCCAGTTAAGTTTCACTGCTGCTAAGCTGGCTTCAAACCATATCGTTTGCACAGACAATGCAGAAGGTTCAGGCACATCTGAAGACTTTCCAGAACTCAAACGTGGCTCCAGACACTGTGTCGGCGGCTGCTTGGGTTCTGTGTCTCTGCTCTGTTCCATACCACAAAAGCCATTTGATTTTTCTAAGGGATTGGTTTGGGTTGGATCTGCCTGGGAGCTCCACCTAAACGTACTGGTGAACAAGGACTTGGATTTGATCCAAAAGGATTTAAGTTTTACCGTAAGGTTGGTTGCAGATGACGACAGACCTGCACAAAAGAATCTCAAGCCTGCTGTTGGCATTCAGATCAAAATAGCGGCTTTATAAATCCATAAATAAAGAAACCCGGAAACAGAACAAGTCTCTGCCATGAACAATTATGCTGCAAGGCTTGAAAGAGCTGAAACTAAATCAGTTACTTGGCAATTAAAGAAAGTGTTAAACAAAAGGTCCTGTTTCCAAGACTCTGAAGACAACTCTGCCCTCTGCTGTTAAAGGCAGGCTTTGGAGCTAGCAGGTTTTGTGCCACAGACAGCAGCAGATGCTCTCCTGGATTGAGTGCATGCTTTCTTACTTGCTCTTAGCTGTGGGCAAAACATTGAGGTAAAACTCTCAGCTCTCCCTCAAAACAGAGTCCTTGTCATTTCTAGCCAGGCAGCTCCCAGAGTCTCACTCCCTGTTGATTTTGTCTCATCATTACACAGATGCACCAGCTGGCTACTCTTAAAAACTTACTTGGCTGCTTTTAGTCTAACATCTACAAGCATTTGGTTTTAAAAATCCCAGTTACAGCAGATATAGTTGCTCATTAGCAATCGCCTTTAATAGCACGAAGCTCGTGGCTGTTTTTTTTTTTTAACTAATAAGTAAAAAGTGATTTTACGGCTGTTGCAAGAAAGTTTGATTATTGTTCTTGAGTATCTATTCAGAGCCCCACAGCCTAGGATGTGGAGCTGAGAGTCCTTCTTAAAAATAGGTGAACATTTGGGCTCTAACTCTGACGGTTTCATGACCACTATGGGGAAGGGGGGCAGGGTTACGTCACAAAAGGCACCCAAACATGCAGTCAGTGGGAGTCTGGCCTAAGAAAAGGCTGTGGCAATCAGCATTAACTGACCTGGCTGCTTGCATGTGCTGGAGGAGAGAGCAGACCGCGTGCTTACAGGTATTCTCGGGGAGAAGTAATATTTGACCAGCACCTGCATAGCTGTAGCACTAAAACAGGCCAATCCAGAGGCTTGGACTCCAGTGAGACCCAGAGATACGGCCCCCACCCACTGCATGCTCATGGATGAGATTATGGGCCTGTGTGCCCCAGCTACGCCATTACTGGTGCTGCAAGCATGAGAGGCAGCACTGGTGCCAGGGCAGTCTAGTCACCACAGTGTTGCCGGGGCTGGGGTGCGTCGCACTGTTCTGTTGCAGTTTCACTGTCCCGCCCGTTCTGCGGGGGAACAGAGAACGACGCTACGTTCTGCGCGTGGGGATTCAGTGCCGGTGAGACGTTCTGGAGGAAGATGGCACAGACAGGATCGCAGCAAGGAGGCCAGTGGAGATGGGGACTTGGTCATAAAGACTCTTCCCTGAGAATCAGCTCCCTCACGACCACTGACTGCTACAGCCTTCCCGGGGGGACCCTCACCCCGCCAGTGCTTGAATAAGAACGCCTACATTCCAGTGAGCTCCCTGTGCCAGAGGAGTTCAAAGCGGCACTAGGGTCAGGGAGAGCAGACCAACCTCCAGCACTTTGACCTGCCGAGAGCGATCGTCCTGGGAGCGTTTCTTGGACTCCACCTCCTGCTCCAGGCTCTGCAGGCGCTGGGCCAGCACCTCCTTATCCAGCACGGCGCTTTCCCGCTCGGCCTGGCTGTCCTGCAGTGCTTGCTTCAGCCGTGTGATCTGAGGGAAGAGATGGCGTCAGAGAGCTACCGCGCTACCTCAGCGTTCCCCCAGAGCCTGCAGAAAGCTGCATGCGCCAGGCATCTAAAGATCTCCCCTAGTAACCACACAGGCTGCCTCACAGGTGTAGCAGCTGGACAAAGCAGAGGATCATGGTCGGGGGAGAAACAAAGGCTGGGCCAGATAGGACCAGTGTGGTGCTAACCCTGGAACAACCCACCTAGGGGCCTCTGGTGATACCATGTGGTTGATGCTTGCAGCACTAGCAAGCCCTGCAGACAGCCACGGCCAACCTGCTTCGGCTGGAGGAGAGGAAGAGAAACGAGCAACAGCTCCCGTTCCTGCACTGTGTGGCAAGAGGAGACTCTTCCCCCGCGCTCAGCAGGCTCTGGTCTAAGGAAACATCTGGGCACCCACACACAGTACCAGTGATCTGCTCTCTGCATACCAGAGAACACCCAGTTCTGTCATCAGGGTGAGTAACAGGTTCAGGAGGGGCCAGACATCACCAAGCTACATACTTCAGGTAGCGAGGGGCCCTCTGGACAGCAGCTGGATTCGGAATAGCTAGGCAGAGCTCTCCCGCCCTGCGAGCACACAACCCCATCCCACCTGCACATTCTGAGGCCCAGCACTGGGCTCGTGGGTTTCAGAGGAAGCACCTTAGAGGTTTCTGGCCTCAGGCAAGCCGAGATGCTGCACTTTCACTCGGATGGCGGGAATTACTCCAGCTTCGATCTGTCCAGTCTGCGCTCCCAGTCAGAGCAGAGCAGCTGACTGAACTAAAAAGGGAGATTCCACTACCTGTCACTCTTCTTAGCCAGGGAGGGAACCAGAATCTGTCCCAAGTCCCCCCAGCGATGCAAGAGGGAGGCAGACTCTTTCCTGGCTCGCAAACAGAATCACCAAGTTCTGCCTGCAAGATCTTCATTGCTGCCCATGTGGGAGCCAGACGGAGCCCAGCCCGACGCTGGTCCCTGCTGGCACTTGCTGTTACAGACGCTCATCCCTTTACTTGTCTATTGCGCAGATCTGATCTGCGATTGCTGGCAGTACAGCCCCCAACATGCCCTTGAGCACAGCTGACTTCAAGGATATAAAGCGGCCAGTCTCAGGTAATGCAGCCTCTTCCACTGGAACTGGGGGCAAGGGAACTCTTGTACTGTCTAGAGTTACACTGGCTGCCGCTCCCGCATTCTCCCATGTGCTAACAGGGCTACGCTTGCCTTCAGATCAAGGCCTGAGCTGAGCAGGCAGTTTGCCTGAGGCAGGGAAGATGCATGACTTGGTTCCACTGGGTAATTTGAAAGTGGACGAGGAACGTTCACATCTTCCCAGCGTTAGTGATTCCTGGCAAACGCATCGTAGACACCCTCTCCCAAGACAGCCCCTAGCAGGTTGTGAGCAAGATGAACCACCCGAGAGCCAGCGGCCTACCTCGTCCTGCAGCCGGCCCATGATGAACTGCATCTTCTCCACCTCTGCACTGCGGTCCTTGGCCTGCTTCTGGGAATCTGCAATCTCCTTCCGTGACTTCTCCTTGTACTCCTCCAGCTGCGACTGCAGCATGGCCAGTGAGCTGTGGGACTCCTGGGCCATCTGGTCCAGCTAGAGCACAGGGGAAGGAGTACTCAGGAACCCACAATTATTGCCCACGACCAACCACCTCCCTCAGACCACATGGGGATCAACGATGCCATTGGAGTCACATGGGGGATCACAGTTAACTTCAATAGGAGTGGAGGGAAGCGGGCTCTAGTAGGTTTAGCCCCACCATGAAAAGGAAGGGAAGGAAATACGAAGGTGTTCCTACAATACTGGTTAGTAGGCTGGACTTTCCCCTTTCCCCTCCGAGACATTTGGTTTGAACGACAGAGCTGAACATCCGAAAGAGATGTGCAAAGCTGAACTCAAAGCAGAGATTTAGCACAGAAATGCCTATTAAACGCAGCTGGCTAACCCGGCTGGGGCCAGCATTACAAAGTCCTTGCAGGTCACCCTGCACAGCTTAGATTTATACAGCACCTATCGCTGGGGTAATCTGAGCACCAGAGCTCATCCTCCAGTGGATGTCATTAGCAAGCCTGGCGGGACCAGAGGGCTGCAGAATGGATACCAGAGTTCACCTACAACTCCCAAGTCTTCTAGCACGCAGGAGATGCCAGGATGCTGCATCCCCGGGGTCTCTAGTGAGCCGGGAAGATGCAATGGGTTTTATGGAGACTAGCAGGCAAGAAGAGCTTATCTATGTTAATATCCTCCCCAGCTGGGTGGCTCAGCACCTTCCAGATGGCTCCATATTTCAGTTGGTTTTGCAAGGCAGCTCCAGTTACTCTACTGGGCAAACTCCCAATGCCACCCCCTTGGAGAGCCAAGCCACAGCAGCACAAGCCACATGCGCCACAGCTAGTGGGCCAGCCTCCCGCGCCTGTCACTAGTCGGCTCTGAAGAATCCCAGCTGAACGCCAAGCATCAGCTCTGTAAGCCCTGCCGACAAATGGAGTTGGCAGCCATGAGACACTGTGTAATGATCTTGTGTCAGGCACCGATGCGTCTTGGCGTTACTGTTTCAACGCAGCCAAGTCCTGTTTTCAAGCAGGTTGCTGGTAGGGTGACCAGATGTCCTGATTTTATAGGCTCAGTCCCATTATTCAGGACTATGTCTTATATAGGCACTTATTACCCCTCCCCCTCAGCCTCCATCCTGATTTTCTATCTGGTCACCCTAGTTGCTGGGCAGATGAGAATCCCAGCCCTTTGCAAACAGAGGCCTCTCCCCCTGTTGGTAGCAAATGCCACCAGTGTAAGATTGGTGGGGGTGGGGTGAGGTTTAAATTCAGGGCCCTTGGGCAAGCTTCTCAGGACTAAGATGGCCGCACCCCAGAGAGACTACATGTCCCAGCATGCAGTGCAATAACTCAATCCAAGCAGCCATGGGACACTATAGGCAACACCTGGCCCCTCCCCCAGGCTTTAAGGTGGTGACATCAGCTGAGGAGTCTCCCAAACCTCTCTGGTCAGCTTCTCTGTGGTCTTATCCAGGAGCCTCTTCTGCTCCTCCAGCTCATTCTTGGTTCTCCTCAGCTGCTCCTTCTGCTTCATCTCCTCCTGGTGCGAGGTGTTCAGCACCTGGTGCTCCTGAGACAGCCGGCTGAGACTCCTCTGGGCTTCTTCCAGGCGGCTCTCCAGAGACCTCTTGGCCATCAGCAGCTCCTGCTCCTGCTCCACAGCCTCCTCCAAGGATTGCTCCATCTGTCTGCGATCAGCCTGGAAGGGGAGGAGCTCTCAGAGAAACACAAAGCTCCCAGGGACTTCAGGGGCAGGGCTAGCTGAATATTTCCGCCTGGACGGGGCAGCATGGTCCAATGGATAGAGCTCAGGAGAGGTGTGACCTGTGGGTGACCCTGGGCAAGTCCCTTCCCCAATGTGTGTGGGCTACACAACAGCAGGAGGTTGAGGTAAGGCAGCTTATATCAATCTAATTATGTCAGAGTACACACTACAGCCTTGCTCCTGCCGATGCAAGCGCCCTGCTACACCGACATAAATCCATCTCCACGAGAGGCGCAGGGCTTATGTCGGTGTAGTTAGGCCAATGCAGTGTCCTGTAGACACTGTGACTTACATCTATTGGCTCTCATTCCTGTCAACTTCACAGCTCTGCTGGAGCCGTGGCGGTCTCCGCTCCCAGCTCCGGCTGCCCCTTGGGCTTCTCAGCTCCCCACTAGGAATGGGACAGCTGACCGGAGATGGGGCGTGGACCCCCCTGGTCTCTCAGCTCCCTGCCAGGAGCCAGAAACTGGTGGGACTCTGAGCCCCCCTACACTACCCCTCTAAAGTTGGTGGAAGTGTTGCTGGTGAGGACGTGTGCACCACTGTCGGAAAAAGGGCAGTGTGGACACGAATCACGGGGCAGGGATTAGTACAGTGGCTGTAACTCTATAGGCCAGCTTAACTTTATAGTGTAGACATGCCCTGAGGCACTGACTTTCTTTAGGTCTGTGCAGCACCCAGCAGCATGGGGCCTTCAAGAGGCCCCTCTAGGGAGGAAGCTGAGGAAGGAGGTGGGTCTGTATGCAGGGCAGTGCTGCGGCCCTCGTGTACCTCCAGCTTGGCGATCTTCTCCCTGAGCCTGGCCTCCGAGCCCTCCCAGTTCTCAGAGAAGTGCCTGTATTCCTTGACCTGCATCTCCAAGCCCAGGATCTTCCTCCTCAAGTCATCATTCTCCTCCTGCGTCTCCCGCAGCGCGGACTCCATGGCCTTCCTCATCTGCTCCGTGGCCTCCTTCTCGCTCTCCATGGCCACCTTCACCTGCACGCCGGGCAAGAAAACATATACAGGTGAGTCCCGCGCCAGACCGCTGGCGCATGGGAAGCCGGCACTCACAGGAGCAGGTCTCCAAAGGCTTCTGCCCAGCAGAGGGCCAACAGGCTCACAGGTGGAGATCTTTGGACAGAGGGTGCCCGTTCCGCTATGGCCCCATGCACAGTGAGCAGGCGTCTCTGCAAGAGGCAGCACCTCTTGCTTGCTGGGTCAACGGGAGGTGGCTGGGGGGTGGGAAGTGAAGCATATGACGGAACTCCAAGGAGATGGAGGCAGCAGACAGCCAGGCATGCCCAAGGGCTCAGCGATTTGCTGCCGTCTCAGCGATAAAGGTCTCAGGGGGAAGGTGCAGCAATACAAGCTATGCAGAAGACATGCCAGATCTGCGGCCTAGGTACAGTCCTGTGCCCACTCCCCCTGAGCTGCTCTAGTCACCGCCCACTGGTGCCAGTTTACCCAGGCGTGCAGCCTTGAGCATGCCTGCCTTGAGGTCAGGCCAGGACAGGCATTCCCAGGGGTCCTCTGCTATAGGGGGTCCGAGCTGGGAGGCCCTGGGCTCTTGCCTTGGCAGCTTCGTCATAGTCCTTCCTGAGCTGCTGCAAGTTCTTCTGGAACTGCTGCTTCAGCTGTTCTACCTCCGTGTCACGGCTGGCCACCTCTTCCTGGAGTGCCCCCTTCAGGGCAGCCAGCTCCCGCTCCCTCTGGTGGACCAGCTCGTCCTGGGCCTGCTTCTCTGAAGCCAGCTCCCTCAGCTCCTCTTGGGCTTGACGCAGCTCCTGCAGAAGGAGGAGAGTTGCTGACAAGCTTTAAAGAGCATTGAATACACGCACCAAGCTCCGGGAGTCCCGGCAGCGCTCACGAGGTAGCCAGCAGCCTAACAGAGAGGAAACTGCGCTCCCAGAGATTCTGCTACCCTCAGTATACCGGTCGTCCGCATTAAGACCACTAGGCCTGGGCAGGAAGTGGTTTTTCATGTCTTCATTTGGAGGGAGAGAGAATGAACCTTTTTGGCAAAAGATTCCCGACCTGCTCTAGCCATAACCCCCTGGGAAGCAAAGAACAGTGGGGCAAGCTCTGACCACTCCCTTATCCTGCCCTCTATGCCAGCAGTTACGCCAGTGGTACAGTAGCCCCATGTGCCCCGGGGATCTCAGGGAGCTCATTTTAAAGCACTTTTCTGCTACCAGAGTGGCCTGAAGAGGTCTTGGTACCCATGAGAACCAGGCCCCAACCATCCCATCAGGCAGTTCACACAGCTGCTCTATGAGTTAAGAGCCACCTTCCTTCTGACCACGCCCTGTCCATCATACCTTCTTCAGGGCTTCTGCTTGGCCAGCATCCACGGTGCTGTTCCTGACCTGGTCCACTTCCACCCGCATGGCCGAGAACCGCTCGCGCAGCTCCCGCAGCTCCTCCTCAAACTCCTCCCGCTCCTGTTTCACCTGCATGAGCCTGCATGCGGGAAGAGAAGTAGCGCCAGGTGGGCTCCCCATTGCCCCATGAAAGAACCATGGGGAGTCTGACTCTGGGGGAAGCTGGGCTGAGTGGGAAGAAAGCCTATGAAGGTCACCAGGAGGGGTGCAGAGACTCAGATGGTGGCAGCATGTCCTGTGCACGCCAGCCAAGCCTGAGCTACATGACCCCCGCATCCTCCCTGGGTAATGCTGTGACATGATCAGAGAGAGGCACCATGCACCTCCTTGCTGGGCTCTGCATCAGCAATGCCAGTCACCTGTAAGCCTGTCCACCGGCCGCATCATGGCTTCTGCCAGTGAGCCCACGCCAAGAATCCTGCCTTGATTCTCCATGGAATGACACCCTAGAGACAGCTCTGGAGACATCCCCCAGTCACCTTTCCTGGATTTACAGGAAAGACGTTTCACGGGATAAAATGGAGCAGCCGAACCCTGTAGGGCCACTCTAGCCCCGGGGCAGATCAGCACTAGCTAACCACACTCAGTCACAGCTGCAATCCTGGGATGGACACGGCGCACCCGTGAGAGCTCACTCCTGCTTGCTGCTCCGCAGCTCCTCCTTGTTCTTCTGGAACATCTCCCTCCAGTGGCTGGTCTCCTCGTTGCTCTCCTCCAGCTCCTTCTGGAGGTTCCTCACTGTCGAGTTGATTTTCTGCCTCTCGATCTCTAAACTGGCTTGGTCCTAGGGACAGGAACGAAGCTGTCAAGCATTTGCTGTTGGGTTGGGTGCATTTACTGCAAGGAGGCTGGGGAAGGTTATGCCTTGGTAGAAACCTCTGCAAAATTTACATGGGGTTCCTTACAACTTTGCATGTACTTGGTGGATGCTGCTAATCATAGGCACCAACTCCGTGGGTGCTCCGGGGCTAGAGCACCCATGGGGAAAAGTTAGTGGGTGCTCTGCACCCACCAGCAGCCAAGCTCCCTTCACCCCTTGCTCCACCTCCTCCTTCTCCTCCTGAGCGCGCCACGTCCCAGCTGCGCTGCCTGCCTCCCAGTGCTTCCTGCCTGGCTGCCACCAAACAGCTGTTTGGCAGCATTAGCATGCTCCGGGAGGGGGATGGGAATGGGAATGTGGTGTGGAGGCGGGGCTGGGATTTGGGGAAGGGGTTGGAATGGGGGCAGGAAAGGGGTGGGAAGAGGAGGGGCCTTATGGAAGGGGTGGAGTGGGGGCGGAGCCGGGAGCACAGGGGAGGTCGAGCACCCACAGGAAAGAGGGGAAGTCAGCGCCTATGCTTCCAGTGCACACCCAGCCTAGATCCTGTTCTTCGTTACACCAGGGTCATCTGCAATAGCTTCTCTAAAATCTAGGGACCTCCTCCAACTGGATACTAGCGTAACACAGCAGAATTCAGCACCACGGAGAGACATATTTGAGCCATCACTTAAGCAAGTGATTTGAGCACCCACATGTAGCACTTGGTCAGCGGAGTCAGAAGTTCAGTGCTGGGGGAGGAGGAGCGTTAAGTACCATGCCCCTCTTCACCAACCAAGGCATCGTCTGAGACGCTGCACCAGTTTAAGCGAAGCTGTGACCTCTTTTAAACCGGCGTTCGTTAAATCACTGAAGGCTGCACGGACGCTGATTCTGGTCAGCTGTGCTGAGCAGAAATAAATCAGGTTCTGACCAAAATGAGCATCCACGGAGCTTTCTGAACCAGCTAGAAAGCAGTTTAAGAGAGATCACACCTTAAGTTAAAACTAGTGCAACTTTCTGAGCGTCACCGTCACTGAGCAGGGACGTGCAGCGCCCATGGCCACACTGCTCCCTAGGATACCTTAGGACAGGAAGCAAAGGTCGTAGCCAACTGAAAAATAACTCGGGGGGAGGGCATTTAAGGGAAGCGGGCCACTGCTATGATTTTCTATGGTTTATAAATCCAGTCCGTAAGACGAGCAAGCCTTAATCTCCTAGCAAACACCAGCCACCCCCCACCCCCAGGTTCGCTTTACGCTTCCATTTCACACATCTGCGGCTTTACCTGAGACACATCCTCCATGTTTCGCCTCAGCTGGTCCATGTCGCGCTGGTACTGCTGCGTCACCCGGTCCAGCTCCTTGTCGTGATTCGCCACCTCCTCCTTCAGGGCTCCTTTCAGCGCTGTCAGCTCCCGCTCCCGCAGCCGCAGATGTTCTTCTTGCTTCTGTTTGGCGTTGAGGACCTCCTCTAGCTCCTCTCTGGTTTCCAGCAGCTCCTGAGGGGAGGGCAGGAACAGAGATGCTTTCACCACCTGGAGCTACACGATACATCTCTAGCAGTGCTGTAGAGAGGCTGTCTTGGCTGGTGGATAGAGCATTGGACTGGGACTTTGGCAACCTGGGTGACCCCGAGCGTGCCTCAGTTTCCCCATCTGCTCAGTGGGGATAATGAGACTGACCTCCGATGAGGAGGGGTGAAGGGCACTAGGGATTATTGTTGAGACGCTGATTCAGGGAGAGGCCCTGCTCCCCCAGTGCTGTAATTCAGCGCAGCCCTGTCGGCTTCAATGACTGCATCCATTTACCCCAGCTGAGAACCGGGCCCACAACGCAGTCAGGATCCAAGACATGCGATCAGGAGGCAAGAGTCACGTACCTTCATGAGCTCGTCTCTGTTTGCAGAGTCCACCGAGGTTTTCCGCAGCCTGTCCAGCTCCTCGTGCATCCCCATTAGCTGCTCTTCCACGTCTCCCAGTTTGTCCTCTGCCTGCTCTCTGGCAACTTTCACTTCCTTTAGCCTAGGGGAGACCATACGAGCCTGTTCAGAGCCAGCCAGGGCAGAGCCTGGTCTCAGCACAGAATAGCCAGAGCTCAGATACATTTCTGGCCCAGACACCGGCTTGCAGTGATCCCCCCTCAGGAGCCAGGTTACCTAGTGGGTAGGGCTCTGGGCTGAGAGTCAAGAGACCTGAGTTCAATTCCTGGCCTTGGCCACAGACTCCTGTGGGACCTTGGACAAGTCATCCCATCTACCCCGTGCCTCAGTTCTCCAACTGTACAATGGGAATAATATCTCAAGCGGGATAAAGTACCTCAAGAGGACAAAGCCATTAATGGCTTTGAGGCAGTTAGGATCAGCTAGATAAGGCATGTCACTTCCTCCTCTGTGCCTCAGTTTCTCCATCTATAACACAGGGATGCCCGCAACCTAACTCAGCGGGTGGAAAGGGCTTGTTAATGAGGGCAGGCATGGTATCCATCGTGAGGATCATTAGCGCTCTGCCAGGACCTGCGTAGCCCACCCCAGACACAAGAAACGGCTCCTACTCTTGCAAGCAACTTTTCAGCTCCTGGGTTGTCTTCTCCAAGGCCCCCTTGAGGCGCCTGCACTCATCCTGCGCCTCCTCCAGCCGGCTCTCCAGGTTCCGAGCAGCACTGCTCCTGGCCTGCTCTGCTTTCTGGCGGAGCTGGGAGAGGGGAGAATAGAGCGTTAGTGGCCATAGAAGAGGCTAGGATTTAAAGGGACGCTGCCACCAGCTAGCTTCAGAGAATGTTTCTCACGGCATCCCACGAACAAATCCTGAGCTGGAGGAAGCCAGCCCACTGACTTCACTGGAACTGGGCCAGCTGAGGATCTGGCCCTAAGGGGATTAGGCACCTCACTCCTAATTCAGGGGGGAGGAAAGGGGGTAAAAAAGGGGATATTCCAGTCCACGAGTAAAGGGTGAGACCCCTACGCAGTACTTACAGCCCCTGGACCAGTATAATTACAGTCACTGACTGAGTCTCCCCCCGAAACCTCCCTAACTCCATGCTAGAGTGTATGGAGACAGCACAGACCCCAGGCCCCTCTGCAGCCCACCCACACCCAATGCAGTGGAAGGGTGGCAGCTCCATAGGACTGGCAGCCTTCCACCACCCGCCCAGCAAAGCAGGAGTTTACTGTCCAGTGCATCTAGCTGACCGGGTACTGGCATCACCTTGGTCTCTTCATCTAGTTTCTGCTGCAGCTCCTCCACCTTCCTTTTCAGCTCACTGTTCTGGGAAACAGATCCTCTTGTGTCCTCAGGAGGCACCACCTGTAAGACAGAGCCCCCTCTGTGTAACACACGCACCCTGGAGATGCTGCCTGAAGTCAATCACTGGAGAGGAAGGATGGTCTTATGGTTAAGACACTGACTGGGATGGGACTCTGGAGCCCTGGGGTCAAGTCCCAGCTCCACCAGGAATAAAACCAAGCTCTCCTGAGTGCCAATCCAGTGTTCTCCGTCCTTCTCCCTCAATGCTTGAGTAGTTCAGGCCACCAATTATAAACTTGCCTTAAGTTAAGGGGGGAAAATGCTCGCCTCATTCATTCACAGCAGCAGTTTTTTTTAAACCTGACACTAGCACGCAGCCCTCTGATGCCAACATCAAAAGATATGGCTCCGAGTCCTGCCAGAGGTATGTTGGGCCTCAAGCAGGAGGCTCTGAAATGCCAGTTTTAATCAAGACCGCTGTCATTTCAGGCAAGCTCTGAGCACAGCATGCAGCAGCCAGCACCGGATGACCTGCGATAATGGTGGAGTCGGCAAAGTGGATTCAGATCTCTTAATACAGAATATTAAATGGGAAATGTACTCCCTGTTAACATCTCCAACAGTGTCAGAGCAGATTCCTGAAAGGAAGCCATGTTGCTTTCATACACAGATAATTCTAGGTATTAAAGAGAGAGTTATTTCTGTCTGCTTCCCTGGAGAAGATGACAAAGAAAACAAAAAGACCAATTCCAGGGCCACAGCGGTGTCCACAGGAGAAACTGATCTTGTCCGGCTAATGGGATAGTGTAAAAAACACACACCCAGAATCCCAGCCCAAAAACTTTCATTCTTGCTTTAAACTGCTTACAGTTGCAGTTCAGAAGAGATAAAAATATTGAGCCCTAGAGAGCAAAGCATTTGTCAGACCGACCAACTTGTCAAGCCTGGAACCCAACCTCCAGCTGGGACCAATCGCTGAAAAGCCCACAATGCATCTGACCGCGCTGTGTACTGGGAGGCTTAGTGGGGGGGGAAGAAAAGCATCCTTCCTGACCCCTGCCACAGGCAGCCAAGTTAAAACCTCAAGTACGAGATTGGACTCTTCTTGTTCTCTTCACGTGCATGGGCATGAAGATTTGCAGAAATCTGGACATAGTACAACTCCCTCCTGGAACAGGGCGTTCCACGGGTGGGCTACACACTGCATGAAGCTATAAGCAGACTGTGATTTCACCAGTTTTGCCCAGAAATGTGTGTGTGTGGGGGGGGGGGTAATTCTTTCAGCAGGATGCATTGAGCTGGAACAACTCAGAAGGGCTAAAAGTTGACCAGCTAACTCTGGGGAAGGCCCTTTCCCGATACAGATTTGCATTGTTGCGATGAACTAAAAGGCTTAACGGAGACGCTCAGCCCATTGGTGGGGGTCAGGAGAAGAGGGTAATGTCTACACTGCAGCTGTAAGTTTCCAGCTCATAAGAACATAATGGCCCTACTGGGTCAGACTAAAGATCCATGTAGCCCAGTATCCTGTCTTCCAACAGTGACCAGTGGTAGGTGCCCCATAGGGAATGAACAGAAAATCATCAAGTGATCCATCCCCTGTCGCTCATTCCCAGCTTCTGGCAAACAGCGGCAAGGGACATCATCCCTGCCCATGCTGGCTAATAGCCACTGGTGGTCTATCCTCCATGAACTTATCTAGTTCTTTTTTGAACCCTGTTATGATCTTGGCCTTCACAACATCCTCTGGCAAGGAGTTCCACAGGTTGACTGTGCCCTGTGTGAAGAAAATACTTTTTTGTTTGTTTTCAACCTGCTGCCTATTAATTTCATTTGGTGGCTCCTAGTTCTTATAATATGAGAAGTAGGAAACAACACTTCCTCATCTACTTTCTCTACACCAGTCATGATTTTATAGCTTGGGTCAACATACCTGGGCTAGCTTTGATTAGTTAGTGCACTAAAAATAGTAGTGTTGCCACAGCAACGCAAGCTGCCTGGAGAACAATCCCATGTGAAACAGTAGCTAACTAGGAGGATGATTAGTCTCTCCCACGGCTCACAACACCCTGGCATACTTCTATTTTTAGTGCACTAACTTGATCAGAGCTAGTGGGTGTACATCTCTCCGACCAGGCAATCACACTTCC